>NC_047173.1:9265629-10713129 GCF_009819705.1 Hippoglossus hippoglossus
GTCTGTAGAGATCCTGTGCACCGGAGTGGACGCCCTGGGGAGCCCCGTCTGGAGTGGAAGGTCAAAGTCCGCGCTGACGGCACGCGCTACGTGGCCCGGAGGCCTGCCCGTGACCGCATCCTGAGGGAGCGGGCGCTGAGGATCCGAGAGGAGAGGAGCGGAGGCATGACCACGGATGATGATGCCATGAGCGAGATGAAGATGGGCCGCTATTGGAGCAAAGAGGAGAGGAAGCAGCACTTGGCGCGGGCCAGGGAGCAGAGGAAAAGGAGGGAGTTCATGCAAAAGAGCCGCTTGGAGTGTCTTAAAGAGGGACCGGCCAGCGGAGCCGAGGGCAGGAAAGAGATCAATATCTTAGAGCTCAGTCACAAAAAGATGATGAAGAAACGAAACAAAAAGATACTCGACAACTGGATGACGATCCAGGAGCTGATGAGCCACGGGGCCCGAGTCCCTGAGGGCTCGAAAGTACACAACGCCTTCCTGTCTGTCACAACTGTCTAACGGACACACACAGTACTGCATAATAAGCACTGTACACTTAAATATCAGGCAGCCTGAATTTCAGGAACTACTGATCTGTTTTATAAAAGTGTCAGTTTGTGAAATTAAATTATTCCGTCACTGCTCACAACTTCTGTAGCATTCCTGGAGCAACTTTTTAACTATCACTATAAGTATGTTTGAACTGTGATCGAACATTAAGAGACATCAGCCATTTAAAAAACAACTTTTTACACTGGACTTTTGATAAACTCTGGCTTCTGATAGCACATGAGTTTTGTAGCACGTTGGCTCGAACAAACCAGGAACCAACAAATTGACTTCATGTATGTACTGTGTCTTCATACTCTCCGTTCTCCTGTTTCATTACACATGAAGCGACTTCACTTGCCTCGTTCAAAGTGGCATTTTTTTTATAATGGGGAAAAATATGATATTTTTCACACTTTGTAAATTCAGTAGCTTTTTGTAAGGACATTTTTTACACTGAATGTCAATGTACTGTAAACAATTTATGGCTAATTTCTTATTTATGGTTGTATCGTCAGAGTTGACACTATTTGATTGTACTCTAGCTTAGAGTCCTGCACGGTTCCCTTTTTGCAAACCTGCTCCGTACCAGACCCAACACGTTGTCTGATATTATCAATTTTTGTTTTTTTACCTAGTTATTTGAGCTGAAGTGAAGGAGTCAAAGGTGGTGTCATTGGTTATAAAACAACCCCTTGCAACTGACTAGGTTTCATATAAACTGATATAGATATTAAAAAGTACACAATCATTTAAATTTCCATGTTCCTGACCCGGTGCAAGACTCTACTGTAGCTCCCTTTTTCTGCAGTCCATGACAGAGAGAAATGGAACTTCTCTCATCTTAAAACAATCCTTTCGTTGTGTTGATAATATCCCTCGGGTCTTTTTTTGGAGCACTCAATTTAAAGCACTGAAAATATCAATATATCATCTTAAACAGATTTACCTCAAATTACACTCAAAACTTTGAGCATCCGAGTCTTTCATGTCAGAAGCCTTTGAGTCAACCGTCAGCCCTTAATATGTTTGTGAATTATGTTAAATATGTTAAATATATTTATATTGTTTACTGTTATTTCTATTTATTGTAAATACATTTTTAAGGTCTTTCTGATAAATGTTTCACATTAAGTTGCTGTAGCCCTGAATGACCGAAAACTTTCAAGGCACTGTCAAGTGGATGTGTCCGACTGCAGCCTTTCAACCTGAACCTGCTGCTTCTCAATGTCAAGTTCATTGAAGAGGCCTTAACTTCAGTGTTTGTTGATGGTGAAATTTGTAATAAAACAACAATGAAAAGAAAGATTTTTCTTTTAGTGACTGGAATGTGTTTATTGTCACATGACCACCTGTCCATCCTTTCTCCGCTCCCCAGCGCTCCTCTCCCTCTCTGCATGTCGTCTTTTCTCTGAAGAAGCTCATCCTCTTTCTTTTCTTTTCTTTTCTTCTCTCCCATTGTTTGGCTTTCCTTCTCCTCCCTGGGGTCGTCCACCGCCGCGCTTGGCCATGGTGTGTCCTCAGGGATGAAGGCAGTTAGGACAGGGAAGGTGGCAGAACGTTTCCGTCCCGACACGTTGGCCATGAGACAAACTGCAGCGTCTCCAAAGTTATCAGCGATTCATTTTGAAGGTGGCTCAGTCAGCAGTGGCAGACGGTTGTGTCTCTGTTACAGCATATATTATGCATGCTGGGGCCAGAGGTTCTCATGTTGGAATTTGAGACGCACAGGAACTACAGTTTCCCTGATCTAAAATAAGAAGGCAATCTTAATGAGGAAAATGTATTGTTTTCTGCAGAGTACAACAAATTTGATCCTTTGTGTGTGGGGGTGTGTGGGTGGTGTCAGGCCAGGAATACATGACGTCAGAGTGAGATATTGTACACAATGTGGGAAGAGTCTTGTGCTCAGTGCTGCTGCTGTTCAATAGGGTGCAATCTGCTACAGCTACAGAAGATTACTGTTAATCGAGCACATGGGAGAATCAAATGGAAACTGCAATGATCGCCGCACCTGGAGAAACATCACACCTGCCTCCGGGCCGCACCGAACCTCCGCATGCACGCGCGTAGGAAGTCATAAAGCATTTTGATGTTGCGTGACTCGATAGCACACGCGGTAATTTACCCTGTCGCTACAGTTTACAGTATTCATGCAGTCACACTGACTGGAGGACTGACTGACAGTGTAGTTGTGGGGGGTTGGTTCTGGGTGCAGGGAGGGTACATGTGCGGAATCTGGGGGGGGTGCCTGTCCATTTAGCGATAGGAAGCATCAAAGCTTAACTCTACTCAAAGCGCTGAGGAGATGCCGGTGAAGTCTCCTCATCCCCCGTCAATCTGCTGTGTCTGTCCACAGCCCAGTGAACTGAAGAATTAATGAGACATCAGACTGGCATCGGCATCACCGCGGCCTTTATGCATAACATTAAATCAGGTATAAGCTCCGCACCCACGTTTCTCAAAGCTACCATCTCCCCTGTATAAAATCCATACAGCTCTGTGTGTGTGTGTGTGTGTGTGTGTGACAGAAGCAGCTCAGGGAACTAAGGGATCATTTGTTGCAGTGAACCCACAATTATGAATGATTAATCCCAATGTGCACGGCAAAGATAATTGAATGTATTTAATTGTTGATCTGTTACACACCAGTGGTATCATGGGGAAGCCTGACCCTGGAGCAGGCTCCCCATTTCCATACATGTATGAATCACAGAGGTTGGACAGGAATACCTGACTTAATGCTAAGGCGTGGAGGTTTAAGCTGCTTTCAACATAATATAAAAAGAAAATATCAACATAATAAATACATAGACTATGGAAAAAGCCATCTTGGCTTGAATCTTTCATATAATGTGAAAGCAGAAAAAACATTTCTCTGTCAAAATGGAATAAAAACATGTAGCACATGCTCAGTATAATTTGTTAAATAAAAAGCTACAGTTAGCAGCTCATTAGATTAGCATAGCATAAAGACTGGAAACAGGGGGAAGCTTTTAAATACAGTTTGTCAAACAGCACCTCAAAACCTCACTACAGGGAACAAGAATTATCACCCTGCGGTTGTAATGCCTCCACCAACCAGTGCAGTTTCAGTCCATACGTTTGTTTTACAGACTAATGTGAGGTGACCATAACCTTTGACCTTTGAGAATTTAAATCTAATCTGTTCTAATATCTCCATGGGAATATTTGTATATTTCCTCTTCCATTTACAAAACGTGTTTTATGAGGTCATTATGACCTTAAATTTGACCAATAAATTCAGTTCATCTTTGAGTCCAACGAAATGTTTGGACCAAGCTTGAAGAAATTCCCTCAAGGCGTTCTTAAGATATGTTCACAAAAGTGGGATGGGCAGATGGATGGAAAACCTGAGACAGGGATGAAAACTGAAGTGTAAACACTGCCTCCTACTGTAGTTTTGTACTTATTAGACGGATACATATGGAAGTGGTCTCAGCATGAGTGTTAATTAAAATAAGTGTTTCTCAAAATGTGAAACTATTTGATGGATAGACTTTTGAAGAAGAAAATCTATAGAAAAACTGTCATGAGCACTTTAAAATGTGTTTTGTATTGAAGAAGCATGAAAAATACATCATCATCAAAGATAAACAAGTTCAATCCAGGTAACATTCCCAAAAAAAGAAAAAAATGAAAGTAGTCAGTGCCAAGGTGCAGGAGGAAGACATGGGGGAGATTTCTTTACAGCCGTTTATTTCCTCAAATCTGCATCCGTCCACACAGCAGGACGTGTCCCCAAACACGTAAACACGAACGTGTGAATTCAATATATCCTGACTCCTTTTCAACCATTCTTCACATCTATGTCTGTCTCATTCAAATTCAAACAGCTGATGTAAGCAGAGCGGGCCCGGCGCCGTGGCGATGAAAAAGCAAAGGTATCCTGCCTCTCTTTAATCTGATGATGCCTTTGAAGCAGCAGCAAGTGAGCGAAACGAGAACAAAGTCAAGTGTTTTTTACCGAGACGCTGCTTTAGAGGATGTGATGGGAAATACGTGACACTGACTGTGGATGTTGTGCGTCCTTCTGTCAATATACAGTGTGCCACTATTAAAAACACACTTCAGGTAACGCCTAATTGATTGAAAAAGCAGGATCTCACCCTGATTATTTATAGTGCTTTAATATTATCCGGAACGGCGGCTGTTCTAAACCTGCCTGTTTGGAAGGGGCTCTTCTCATGTCCCGTGTTGATGCTTCAGAATTATTCCTTGTCATTAGTGAGTCCTCCTCAAACAGTTTCACAATATACTGTCACTTTCTATTGTTTGTGTGCTGAGCTTTTTATAAGCAGTCAAAGGTGCAGTGCAGATTTTACAGTCAATGTTTTTCATTAAATGAAACTGAATTTGCTTTATAACTGTTTACATGTGTGGCTTATATGTAAGTTTGAATGATTTACTGAGCTGCTGTTTATTTATATATTGCATGTTGGCTATTTCAGAGTAAAGTTCGCAACTTTTCAAGATAAAAGCTCTGCAATTCCGCTCAGCATGAAGCATTGCAGCGACAAAACAAATGTTGACAAACTGCAAAACAGGAAGCTGGTGATTCTGTGTATAGTGTTGCCGTGACGGAGATCAGTGTCTGTGTCTGATATGGTGAAACAAAATAAAGAAATAATCAAAATGATCAGACGGTGATTTAACCCTTGTTTTACAGAGTAGTGATTTTTAAGGCTAAAGGTATAAAATGCACTTTTAATTAATTTTTTACAATCATTTGGTGGTTTTGAAAAGGCAGTTAAAAAGATACAAGCCTCCAAATCCTTGTGAATAATACAGAGCTTTAATGTGCTGCATAATTTTAAAATCTTGCCGGAGAAGATAAGGGTATGGGTGGGGTACTGGCGTGTATTTAATTCATACACCCTGTAAAAGTGAATGTAGCCCAAAGGTTGGTGAAGTGTGTGGAAAATTGCCAGTTGGAATCTTCACACCTCGTGGGGAATCCTCGGTGTTAAATGAGTAATGGTCGCTCCCACTCAGCAGCTACCACTCAGGGAGCCTTTGAGCACGGCAATTAACCCCCAATTGCTCCAGTGAAGTAAACTTGTGGTTTCTCTGGGTTGCTCCCACGTATATTAATGTGAGGAAGGGTGGTGTGTACAGAAAAAAGCAAAATAATGTGGAAACTCCCTTTCCGTCGTGCTTTTTTTATACAGTGAACGCTGTGCAGATGCAGATTTTATTAATCAGTGTTGTTTGTCGTGCCATCACACATTACGGCTTTGCAGCAGAATGAAGACTGGTGTTTCATTATGGATTAAATGACTTATTAAGGTGGAGTAATGACTGATAATTTTCCATTCATTAAACTTCTATTCATGGACTCAATTATGCACTGATGGCTCATTCAGACTTCTATTTAACAAAATGGATATTTCTTTTCACTGTGTTTTTCCCCTTGAAGGACAACTAAATGCAATGCTGTGGAACTAATGTCAGTTTCAGACACTGACTTTTCACCACTATCACTACACTGTTTGTTTTTTATCATTGGCTTTGATTCACAATTAAATTTACTTTTCACCTAGTGTTATATTCTGTCATGCTGACGTAGAGATTTAGCACCAAAGACTGTACATAAAGACGGACGATGCGACTACTCCCCAAAAGTTAAGCCAAAACCTCTCCTTTGCCACCTGGTGGCTGGCTGCAATATAGGTAATAAACCCTGCCTCTTCCATGTTAGTGGACGGGACATGGACCAAACCAAAAATTCAAATTAGAGAAATATATTTTTCTCAAAGATGCCCCAAAAAATGGGCTGAAACATCATGATTGACAGCTGAGATTGACTCTCACGACTGGTGAGAGTCATGGATATTTCGCATCATGGATATTTTGGCTTAAGATTATCTTTTACAGACAAAGCTTTTATTGTCTAAACATCTTGTAGTAACCATATTGTTACTTTTCTTCCATGTCTCATTTACTTGTATGGTCTTAACATGAAGTATGTTTAAAATAAAACAATATGTTGTACAGGACCACATTGATGACAGGAAATCCTCCATTCATGCTCCTTTAAGTGGTAAATGTCTGCATCCACTGACCAGGCTGATACTTCATAATGAAAAGTCATGCTGTGCTGTAGTAGCAACAGTATAGGTGGCTTAATGAGCGTTATGAAATATTCAGAGCCTCGGCCCCGATGCAGATCTACACTCGGGATAATTGGAACGGAAGACGAACAAAAAGAGATGGGGGGGGGGGGGGCTGTTCCTGGTGGAGGTAGAAGAAGATGTTATGTGAATTTGAGGTGACAACGATCTCTGTCTAGGATAACGAGTGTGGCGCAGTCCGGGTCAGACTCATTCACAACAAGAAGGAAATGTTCAGAACTTTCAGAGGGGCGGCGTCTGGGTGGAGCTCTTTGTCTTTCCTAGTTGTCATCTCCATGTTTTCCGAACATTTTATTCCGGAGCATTCCCCAAATGCTCCACATCAAGAGAAAACCTCCTGCAAAATGGTTGATTTCACGTTTTCAAAAAAATATTTTGGAGACACGTTATGTATAAAACATCAGAATAATGCTTTGAAATAGACCTTTTTCAAATGGCTTTCTTTCCTGTCTCAGTGGTGACAATAGCGCTTGGTTGCAGCTGGTTTCATAATCCGGCCGATCTGACACCTGGTTTATCCTGAGAGACAAACATATTCTGCTTCACTCTCTCCTGCGGGGGTGAAGCCTTTGATTAGCCTGCGATGTGCTGGGCTATTGATCTGACTGACGGCTCCTTATCTCGCTCAGTTATTACTGGTTTACTGCGGGGGTCCCGGTGGGCTCAATGGTTTAGAGGGTTGTACTGGGAATACGTTCTCTGCTCAGCTCCGAGGGAATCAAAAGCTCCCTCCAGCAGAGAACAGAAGTTTAAAAAAAGAAACACAGCGTTTCCACAAAGTAGTTTTCTCAAATATTCTAATGAAAACATACATAAGAAGAGTTTTTTTTTTTCTTTTTAGTGCTCATGCTCATTAAAAAGCTGAAAGCAACTCATCTGTTCTCCTCTCCCATGCAGACACCCTGCAGACATTAAAAAGGCAACACACTGGGCAGGTGCCACAAGGTGGAGGTTTGGTTTATTCACCAAATGCTGCCTCACTGAAACAGAAGTATGCCCGACAAGAGGGAACATCTTTTTTAGTATCTGCGGTGAGTGGATCAAGTCACATCCAAAATTTGTGAGGTGAAAAGACAAATATCTGCTAAATATCTGCTTTAATGCCTCAATGACAGAACTGCGTCCAGATGTATATCAGTCCTAGTTACCCTAACCCTAACCCTGGGAAATGTCCCTATGCACCTGATGTGCAGTCCACCTCTGTATATACGTACACAATCAACACAGAAACTCATTATGAGTGGGATTTTGCTTGGCTTGTCCAAAAGTTAATGCGTAACTGAAACGTCTGATGTTATAAAAACTTTAGTTTGCTAATATCAAATTGCCGAACGACTTCAAGACGCACGGGTTGAGTCATATTGCCTGTGAGGGCCAGTCTGTCCAAAATCATCACAGCTGTGTTACCGTCGTTTTTCGTTCAGCGTTTCCGGCCTTCTTTTTATTATCATCCTTACAAATAATTATCAGCAGCTAATGTGCCAGTTGTCACTCCTTTATTTCAGCAAATACACAAACAGTTTTAAAAACATATACGAGTCTAATAAGAGAATGAAGGCACGGGTAAATAAACAAATGAATGAATCAATACCACATCATTAGAATTAGAAATATATTCCTCCCATTTTAAACCCAGCAGAGATACAATTAGAGTGTCCTCTTTGTTAGATCCCTTTCAGCAAAAGTCTATTGACCATATGGATCATTGGAGAGTGAAGTGTTTTCACCAAGTTACTTCATCCTCGGTGAATGGCTTCCCGAATGGCCTGCTTGGAAATGAAGCCCTAAACCGAGTGTCATTAGGTCTGATGAAAGCAAATTGATTTCGGTGGCAAGAGGATTTCCAGAACAAGTGGCTCCACGACATTATCTTTAAACACGGAGACGGCGTGTTTATCTGTTTCGGGCGAAAGGTGCACAGATGGTGCCTCCCCTGCTTAACACAGTCCCTGTGAAGCTGTGAAAAATGAACATGGGGAATGAGACAAAAAAAAAGTGATTGATTCGATGATTGATCGGCTTCAAGAGAAGCTGCACTGTGATGTTTTAGTTAAGTAACAGGGGAGCAGTGGGCAAATGTAGTCAATCACAAAGACCGATCCCAAAGGAATTGTTGTGGTCTACGGAGGATTTCTGTGATCTGCGTCACTGCTGTCGCGTAGCAACAGAGCTGAAGATGGACTCAACAAAGTGTTGAAGCCCACTTTTAAAGTTTTGTTAAGTGGATACATAAGCCCCAAATATACATAACCATCCCAACTGTGAATTTCTAGCATCAAAAATTGACATCTTGTTAAATCCAAACTATGATTATAATTGCAAACAATCAATTTGAACAACACAATCTGACACAAAAGCTTCTTGAAGTCGAATGGGAAAGAGAGAACCTATGGTGCCCACAGATCTTTCACATTTGATTAAAGCAGAAAATTTCATCTTCCATGGTTCCCTTCCATTGTTTATTTAATTATTCATTTGTCAAATCATCTCGAAAGAAAGAACGTATCCATCTCTGCTTTCAAACTGCCCTCAGGCAACCTGAGACCTACATGTTCTGTAGATCCTGTAAATAAGTTGTAACACTGACAACGCTGCTGACTCGGTCTTCTGAGCGTATATGACTTATTTAGTAATAAAGGTCAAGAGCAGGAACTGAATTCAACTTGAACTTTTCCATCCACCAGCACACCTCTGCACCTCTGGACTTTGGCAGCGAGTGTTGTGAAGGTTGGAATCAATAAAAGATTCATCTGAGCGGGGAAAGTAAGTTAGCGCAAAAACAGCTTTCGACCAAAGCGGCTTATTTGACAGCATGACAGAAGTGCAAGGCACGGGATCGATTAGGATAATGAACTGTTCCACACTGCGGAGCTCTGTAAATATCAGTCAATATCCACCAGTTCATAAAGACAAACTTCACATACAATCTGCGTGTTGAATTCGTCTCCTCGGCGCCGATTTAACAAACTTACATTTGCTGCACACGCTATTCGATTGAGCGGTTTTATGAAGAGATTTGTCATCACCCGTCAGCTGCATCGACGCGTTTCTGTAATTTCTGGACTGGGCCTCCTCATTATCTGATGCAGTAATAGTTGCATAAGTAATTAAGCCATTTGACAAAGTGAGAATAAGTTTCCACAGATGCACGAGTTGCAGAAAAGGCTGTGAGCAACGTATGTGTACATGTGCAGTGTTTCCAGATGATACATTGCTTCTATAGCTCTTGGACACATTATTAGACTAAAATGTTACAAGACTGAAGAGTAAGTAAATGGACGTATATGGAAGCTTATTGCGAAATTCTAGATTAAACCTGATTTTTGGTGTAGAAAATCAAATTAATGAATTGCTTTAAAACACCCTTTGAATTCAATAGATCTGTATTTTGATTGGGATCTGCACCAAAGTCCATACACTCATAAATATCAGTCCCCTAAACGTTTCAGATTTTTTTCATCAAGATCAATGAATTATTTTCTGTGAAAGCCCATCTCACAATGTTCAAGAAAGTGAAAAGATTCTGACTGAATACCGACTGATACCGCATTCCTCCCAAAACGCAGACAAAAATATAACCACCTTGGCGTAAGAAGCTTTGTTTTCACTTATTCAAAATGCACATGTCGGTTTGTGCCTGAGTGCATTTTAAAATGAATGAAGGAATTTGGGTTGGGGTCTTGAGAACCACAACACAAACGACACTGCACTTCTGGGCTCTTTTAGAAATAAACCTGCCAATCGGATCACTAGCTGTGGAGAAAATCGGAGGACTGACAGATTTCTGAATTTATTTGTAGGAATAATAATAATTTATCAAATTACCATGTGAAAGCAGAAAGCTCTCACCCAACTCCTCAGCTCTATAAAGCGCTTGGTTGGTTTTCCTCACCTGCTCTAATCCACGTGATTTCCAGCCACAACTGGGAAAGACGAGCTGTAACTAAGCCTGAGCGTGACATGCTGAGGTTTAGCTAATCTACCTGTTAACATGCGTTTTAATGCTGTTTAAACACTAAATCTCTCAAACGTTATTGCAAATGTTATGTATATCCGTCTCTCCTGCTCTGTTTACTTGTATTTTCACGTTTTACCTTTCCCCCAGCTGGTTGCCGTCACTGGCGTCAGAACCTCCCTGCAGGGCTCTTCATAATCATGTAATCCACCCATTCACTGGATGGAACCTCTTTAAATTCCCCTTATATATACCTCCATGTTCTCCTCGGGGTGCCCAGGCCCCTTAATAAGCAATAAGCTACAGTGGACCGAATACTATGAATCCTCCAATCCTTCATCACTGATGGGTAGAAGGCCTGAGGAAAGCCACAGGGGGAGAGAGAGATAGACACGGCTATTAACGCTGGACCACCTCCACCATGAGCACGTGCAAGCATCCATATGTGCATACACACACACACACACACCGAGGGCCCCCATAGACAACCTCTATCTCTCTGGCTCTCTCTGTCTGCCTTCCTATATCTGAATCAGGGGGCCACATGTCTGTATTGTGTGTCAACACACAATCTAAATGCAAATGGTCAATCGGCTCCTCTGTAGCCCACAGCCTCCGAGGACTCGACGCAAAGCCCCAACAGAGGCGTTCGAGCCTTTATCAGGTTAGTGGGGAAGCGATCACAAGCACAATCAAATAATTAAACCTGCATTTTTAAAACCCTACATCGCCACACCACCCAACAACATGAAAAATGGCCATGGGACGCTTTAGCTGCATTTCTCTGTTAACCTTGGCCTTTTGGTGGGCTCTAGAATATTGAGCTGCATTTACGGTGTACTAGAATATTCAAAGATGTATATTTAAAAGGGTATAAATGTTGCTTTTTCTCGCTCTGCAACACCCAGCGGCAGGAGGCGTTAGGTTTTCCGGTTGTCCATCCATTTGTCCCATTCTTGTGAAATTGTGAAGACGGTATCTCAATTTTCTTCAAATTTGGTACAAATGTTCAGTTTGACTCAAGTGTGAACTGCTTAGATTTCGGTGGTCAAAAGGTTAAAAACATGTTTTACTTTGTGAATGCATTATCTTAAGAATGCCTCAAGAGAACCTTTTCAAATTTGACACACATTTTTACTTAGGCTCGAGGATTAAATAGTTAGATTTGGGCGGTCAAAGGTCAAGTTCACATCTGCCTCACAAGATATGTTTTTGTCTTTAGTGAATTTCTTCAAATTTTCACATGGACTCATCTCAGGTCTCGGTGGTCAATGGTTAAAGGTCACGTTGACCTCATATGAATCTAGGGGGGGAATGTAGATTGAGACTGCACTGGTTGGTGGAGACATACAACACCAGGGCAGCGATTCCGTTTTGCATTTAACGCAGAAATACATTTGCGTTTCACTTTTATTTTCATGGCGGGGAGAAAAGCTTAATTACATTTTAATACCTGTGTGGGCTTTTCTTTTTTTTTTTTCTGACAGCAATTACCAATACATTAGCTTCTCTCCTTGTTCAATATAAGCACCGGGGAATACATCCTTGGAGCCGGAGCAATTATTGGTGGGCATTTTTACGTCTGTGGGAGACGAGCAGGTCCCTCATGCTGGAGCTTACTTGGTAATTCAGAGGGCGGGGCGCTACGGCAGGAGCTGCCTTGTGTGGGTTTCGAATCAAGACATGAATCTGGTGTTAAAAGTAAAATCGTCTTCACACATAACCCCAAACACCCTCGACTTTACGCTCATTAAAAGTATTTTCTGTCACACCGGACTGAACCCGAATGTTTGTGAATATTTTATAGCTTCCGTATTTTGGATGTGTTTTGATAATAATGATGGATCATACATTGTGGTTTACCCTGGCCTGTGACAAGAGGAACAACTGAATTATTCCCTATGTGCTTCCTCTCTGAAATCTGTGAGGAATATCACAGCCTTCTGTGGTTCGTCTGCGTATCCTTCAGCAGCCTTGGCCCATAAAGTTGTGTTTTTGTTAAGTGCATGCCATAAAAATGATAACCTAAATTTCTACAGATAATTTTCCAGTTTAATGGTGATGTGTTCTTTTTGAAGTAGGAGCTTTAATGTGCAATTGTGTGGAAACAAAATCTGTTGCGGAGCACTAAACTCAAACTTAAGACGTTTGACTTGCACTTTTTCTTTTTGAGTTGAATTACCAACTTCCTGCATTAATTATCGTGGCAAAAAAAGAATCTGTGTATTGATTTCAATGCTTTGGGCATTTGATGGGAAACAGTTTTTGAGGCCGTATCAAATAACACAGGGAGGCCGCTCCCCCCTGTGATAGTGTTTTCTTGCATTTTGGCACGAATCCCCGCAGACTGTGAAAAGTGCTGGCTTAGTTAAGGAGCTACCAGAGGGCACGAGAGAAGTGCAGAGAAGTTCTAAGTACTTTAAAGCACAAAAAAAAGAAAAACAAACCAGATTGGTGCTGTAAAAACCGCTGCGATGCCTCGCCATTAAGCTCCCCGCCGCTTTGTTTAAACAACTCAACGAATTACAAAGATGACTCTTTAGCCTCAAGGCGAAGAAAGCGTCTCCCGCTCAAGGCCCCGCCCTTCCTCGGTTTGCGGTGCGCATTCTCGTGCGGAGCATCTGTCAAAAGGCACATTCTCCCCCGAAGCGTTTCCCAGACACCTCCGTTCCAAGGACAAATCAATTAGCGGCGAAAGACAGGCAGATGGTTTTGAAGGACGTTGGTGCCTCTGCCTCGGATGGCGGCGAGCAACTGTCAAGTAGGATGCTCGTCTGAGCGATTCCCCCGATGTCATTCACACACACACACACACACACACACACACAGAGGCATCTCCCTGAGAGCCTCCACCGGTATCAGATGCATGGCTCCACAAAGAGGAAGCTCGCAGCGTACTGTAGGATGCAAGAGAGGAGTGTGAATATTTCATATACATATTATCAAACTGAATCCTAGATTAGCATTCCTCCAACATTACCCCAGGTGATGGTAAAGAGGCTCTGTGGAAAGGGTGACTGAGTATTTCTGAACCTCGAGAGCAAAAAAAGGGAGATCAGAATCTGAATAATTAAAAAAGAAATTGTTACAAAGATGGAGAGGAAAGAAACGAGAGCATATTGTTAATCCTGTATTTCAGCAGCAACGTAGCCGAGCAAATCTCTTCACTGATCAAATACTAACAAAGGGACAATACATCAAAGTGCCTAATTAGGTGATTTCCCCGCGTCTTTCATTTTACCGTTCCGCCGATGAGATAACAAGCTAACTGAATTAGCCCATCGGCTTATCTGGAGGTAACCAGGACGACCGTTTGGTTTGCTAATAATTGAGATACGGAGGAGACAGGTACAATGGTGGACATTTTGAGGACCTGTGGCGGGGGATGATAGAGAACCTGTACGCTGAGAGAAAGGCCCATCAATTAAAGGACCCATTGTCTCCCATTCAGCCATAATTAAGGCAGACAATGGCGAGCGGATGCAGTACACAGTGGCAAGTATGGGCAGACAAAAGGGTGTGGACAATGCCACAAAGATAGGGAATCATTAATTACACAAGACAAAAAGGCAACAACAGCAGCAGCTAAGAAAAAAATATGAAGAGAACGTAAGGGCTTTAAATTCAATTCAGCCGGTAGATCTGCAGATTCCGGATAAATCTCCATATTCCTGTTTACATGTTACAGAGCATAGTCCGGCAGACTTTTTGAAAAATATCGCCATTGTGATGTTCGAGTCCATCAAGTGTTACGGCCATGGAGATCACATGGAGATCAGAATCCAGGTCACAGGTTCCCCAGCTCATCTGGAGCAACGGGATGCACCTGGGATCTCCCTCAGCTGGTGGCTGGGAGGGTTCATAAGGAGGTTTGGTTGCCTGGTGCATTTGGTTGTTTGCTGTCAGAGGGTCAACACCTTCAGTTGGTTCTCTGAGTGTGTGTGGTTGGTTTTGCTTATTCTAAGAATTTGTTGTTTGCCCATTGTTATTTAAAGAAATGCTTTTCCTTTACTGCTAGAAAAAGACGAGTCTAAAGTTTATTTTTGTCAGTATTGGATGATGGTGCCGTGTATAATGTTTCCTTGCAGTTTGTAACTGGTGCAATTTCTTACAAATTAAATTTCAATGGACATCACTGTGTCTTAGAGGGAAAAACAACCATATACTAATATTAATTGTGAAAGCTCAATGAGGGAAGTTACCACATTACTTATCTAGTCTGTTCTTATTTCCTCCAAATAGCTACAGTTTACGATTATTAGAGAAAATTCTCCTCAAGCGCCCAACTACTCGGAGAGCTGAGGAAATCTGTATTCATAAAACACTGTCATTGCTTTTACACTTGTGCTTTTGATTTTCTGTAATTCCTTTTAACCATAATTTCCTGTGTCTCTTTATGTTCTTACTCTGATTGCAGAATTTGTGTGCGTAGATGAGACTTTGTATCTGAATGGGATCTTTCTGGTGAAATAAAGGATAAATTAAAGAAGTTTTTTTACTCAAGTGAAATTGAACTTTGTAAAAATGCTTTATTTTTTAGATATCTCACAGCCTCAATGAAAACCACGATGGCTCATTTATCGTATTGGCTTTATGGATTTTCAAAATATTATCATCACTTCAGTAAATTAACTCTGGCTGGCACAGAGGCAGCATCCAATCATGGAGACGTTCTCCGCATAGCTCCCTAAAAATGATCCTAATTCTTGCTAATTGTGATTCATGGCTTCAAATACCAATCGGATGAAGTGATTAAGTCTTGGCTTGTCCCGATCTTTAAATCACAGCTTCCCCTCCCAGTGTGTTATCCTGTGATCGGCCATGTCTCATCATTTCCTTATTAATCTTTCTTCAGTGTGGAGCAGGGCTGCTCCCTCGAGAGCTCCGACTTGGCGCAATTAGAAGATGTAATTATTCCTGTGCAGGGCTGTAAATCTAAACAATCTATATCCTTCCTCTGTCTTCAATAAGCTTCAAGCACGAGTGTCACTTCATCACTGTACAGTGTTGTGTTCATGTACATCACAATTAAACGCACAACAATGGGGCATACTTTTGAATGTGGCAGAGGAATATGTTGGTAGTTTGCTGGTTTTATCCGGAATGCATCAGGACTTGTGTGGTCAAGGTATCCCAGAATGCATTTCACACAAGTTGTCAGCGGCAGCAGAGGAAGAAATGGCTGAAAGGATTGACTGTTACGTCCCCAAATGAATTTTTGCAAGTTATTTCATATTTTGAATCTTCATAATTGTCTTTTTTCCTAAGTGTCCATTAGAGCTGAAATTGGAACATTCATTTGAACGTGTAATGACATTTCAAAATCTTTCTTACTTAACTTTTTGGAAAAAGGGACCCTTGACTAAAAGAGTGCACATAGAAGACGTTAATTTATAAGTAATGTCAATGTTTCACAATTAAAATGAGTTTTTATGAAAAATACATCAATAATATTTAACTCTTTTTGTTTTGGGATACATGAGGAAACCTGGTCCCTCACTGTGTGGTGCACTGGCAATAATAAGCCTTTCACTAGCAGTTTAAACTCAGAGTGAGTATGATCCTGAGTGATTGTGTCAGACGGTGCCTTACAGTGTGTTTGTCTTGGGTAAGGTGAAGGTCAGATTTTGGCATCTTCCATAATGTTTAATGTCTTATTGAACTGGTAAAGCATCACAACCTCGTAGAATGTGATGTGCTATAAAATGGAAAAATAAACGTATCTGTCACTTTTATTTTCCCCAGAGTCCTTGTGACCATGGCTGACCCGGGTATTACTGCCGAACAGGCCAGAAAGAAGGGGAATAAAAGGACAAGTCATCTGTGTCTTATTTGTATGAGAGAACATTCCTGAGATATCCTCTAAAGAAACTCATTGGCTTTAGTGTGTCAGCTCATAAAGGAAACAAGAGACATAAAATACTGAACAACATTTGTCAATTTAGACATACATCAACAGGATGGATCATTACCATAAACTGTATATAAAGATGGACAACAAGACAACTCCCTGAAAGTGAAGCCAAGGCGCCTTGATTGCCCCCTAGTGGCTGACTGCAGTAAAGGTCAGAAACTCCACATCCATGTTAGTGGATACGTCCTAGACCAAACGTCAAATAATTTATTTCTCAAAGAGGGTTTCTGTCATTTTAGCTAGTTCTTAGCATAGTTCAGCTAAGTTTGGTTTGATTAGTTATTTGATGCTAAAAGAAAAAACCAAGGTGAAAATTCATGATTGACAGCTGAGACGGACTTGTGATTGGAACTAGTTTTTACAAAATAAGTGTAAAAATCATGCAAATATGCTGACGATGACATTGTTTACATACTTATTTATGTAAGCTTTACAATGCTAACTGCTCTAGTGCGCCCATGTCTGTATCACCAACTGAACGTTGATCCTTTCACCAAAGTGGTGGACAGACAGATTGACAGAACAATAGACTGGGTTTGTCCCTAGAGCATATATAGGCACTAGCTAAAAGGACACTATTGATTGAGTGGAACATTAAAAAAAAAGCCTGTGTTTTATATTGATTGCCCTCATATTTTGATATTACATTGTTGGCATTTCACAGCCTTACCATGGACAAATTGCACAGGGACAATATTGAGCAAAGGCTCCTGTTCCAGCGCCTCATATGCCACATGCTCCCTGTGATCAGTAACAAAGGAAATGTTGGTGAGGGGACTTAATGGTGTCCTTAATAATTTGCACTTTTGTCTTTTTCTTATATGGAACATGAAATGACAATGAAATGAAGAACCTTCCTCTTCCAAACATGAAGTACAATATCAGCAGACATGTGTTGGAGCCTGACAGCAGCTATGGTACATTAACATTTTTCTTTTTTACCAATGTAATTTGACATTAGCCGATTTTAAAAAGCAGTCTGTATTGTTACCAGGAAGTGGAAATGACCTTGCCCCCACTGCGGCAGCTTCATAACCGTTGAACAATAATGAGAACCTGAATCACCAGTGACCAAAATTTAAAGCTTTAATCACCGCCGGCCACTATAACGCTGAAAGTACATACGCCTGTAGCTTCCCTGACATCTGAAATACTGTGCACTTCCGCGGAGAGAGTATCTTTTTACGGCGTCACTGAATCAAAAAAGAAATTAACCACTTTGCAAACACAACAGAACGGCGATGAGCTCGGGGAGTAAATTACGACCAGAGATCGTCATCACACTGCATACATGCATCATTTTAGTTTCCATCTGTTTTATTACTCCCCTGTTGACAAAGAAACAGAGGCATGTTTTTAACCAACAGTAACAATGACCAGCTGTGGCTTAATCTGATAATTCAATAATCTCTTAATTCAATGACTCTGAGCTTTTTCATTTTCGATTCATCATTTCCATCAACACATCCTGGACCAGCTGCTCTGCTGGAGGCCTCACTGTCTTTTTTTGCCACCAAAATGTTAATTACGCCATAAATTGAATGTGGCGGTGAAAAGAGCAACGGCCCATATCTACGCTTTGATTGGTATGGAAGAAATGGAGTTCACTGGAGAAGGGAGGGGTCCATTCATCTTGACTTTGGAGAACATTAGGCTGGCGGCTGAGCGCTACGCCATCCCTCTCAACGCTCACGCGCAGTGAATGTTCCATCGGACGTTAAATTAATTCGCCATTTCGTGTCATTAACCTCTTAATGAATGAGCCCTTAGAAAGCGGAGTCATTCTGCTGGACTGTCGGGGTATTCATGGTGTCACTTGTATTTCACCAGCAGAGCGGCGGCATGAGAAGGAATCCATCACCCTGGGCATGACCTTGACTTGCGGCGTGACGGCGTCTCCGTCAGTTAAATCCTTCCAGTTTCAAAACCTCGCATTGTGTGTCTCTCTTTTTTTTATTTAGCTTTGTCACCCCCCCGTCTCTCTCCCCGTGTGTCTCCGTGTCTGCTCTCCACGGCACGAGTGGCGGTGATCTGAGCGACGGGCTTACATAAGCTGTCAGTGGTGAGTCGCGTCTACTTCCAGATCAAAGTGAGGCCTGTCTGAGCAGCTCAAGTGCCCTTAATAGGAATTCATCTGAGCAGCAGGATCCAGAGGCTGGTTCTGTCTGGTGATTCGTGACATGGGGTAAAAAAAAACAGTCTCGGAGGGACAGATGAATGGATAAATCATGCTCCTATGTGCCTTTTTAAAAAAAAAAAAAAAAAAAAAAAAAAAAAAAAGCTAAAATATGATAAAATCCAATTTTGAAATGAATCATTAGAAACTTGAAGTAGTAAAGCCAAAGTCTTTTCTCGAACTGTTTTGGTGGCAACCTTTTATTCCTCCTCTTCTCTCTCTCCCTCTGTCCCATGTCTCCCCCGACAGCATGAATCCATCTATTGAGGTAGATAATCATGAGTTTTCCCCAATTACATCCTTCCTCCATGTTCCTTCGTTAGGAGCCCTCGTTAGTGCCGTGCGATGTTATCAGTGATTGATCACGACCATCGGCCTCATATCCTGCCTCACATCCTCCGCCTGGATCATCAGGAGCGCTACGCCTGATAAACGTCACCGATAAAAGTCTGAATGGGTTTGATTACGGAGACTCTGAACTCTGCCAAGATGGCGAACCATCAGCCGCCGTGCGTTTTTACTCATTGACATCGTTTAGGAAGCACAAAGCAGCGCGATGATGGAACGTGGAAGACGGCACATCACCATCATGGGTCACAGTTAGTACCTGAGGAAATAACATTGATGTGAGATACTTTAGACACATTACAAAATCAGAGTTTGTGTTTTAGTGTGGTTTTTGTGTACATGTGTGAGCCCCAATGGGGATATTCACAGTTTAACAAGACCATCACACAACAAAACAAGGACGTTAAAGGGCTTTAATTAACGGAGTAGATCTTTATCATCATGGGAACAGATGTGATGGTGTGTTACCGACGTGTTTTGCCACTGTGAGAGGTTCGAGAATTATACGGTGTGAACTACGACATGAAGACACACACACACACGCGCATACATGCACACGCATCAATTTGCAGCAGACATTTTGCCATGTCTTAACAGAGCTGTAGAGCCTCACATGTGTGTCCGGGCAGATCAATAGGTGCTCACTATAAAACGGACCCGGGCGTAAATTAATACACCAGGGAGCTTCCGGAACGAGACGCCGGCACACGATCGTCCAGGCTGTAATTTGAACAAATGCACACGTCTCCTGCCTGGCAGAAAGTTGTGTGTTGACTGTGGTGGTTTCCTATTTTCCTATTTATAACAGAAATTTGAATGTGTTGTCCAAAGAATGCACTGCATTGTCATTATTGGGTTCAATGTATAAAGTGAGTGCAGCTACTGTGAGACGACTCTTTCCTGTATTGATCTATTTTTTATATATATATATATATATATATACACACACACATACACATACATACATACACACTTCCCCGGCGTCTGATGACCACCTTGAAAAAAAACTGCTTGCACACATACATCCTCCAGCACTGCTGCTGTGCTGCTACACTAGAAGCCCCTTCTTTCTACATTGAGATTGCCTCGGACAATGGCTATCAATAAAACAATGGTTTGATTTCACGTCATTATCTGGAAAATGAAGAGCGTAAACTCGTGACTTTTGTTTATCCTGGTTCACAGAAAGACAGAAGCTGTTTTCAGATATAAACTCCTGAAAATAACTGGACAATTGGGTCCAGACACTTTCTGGAGTTTGTCTTTCACATGCGAGCAGGACATTATCCAGGTCTAACTTGTTCACAACAAAAGGGAAAATGTTTGGAACATTCAGGTAAATGTCCAGAGCAACCGATTCGAACATTTGCTTTCTCACATACAGCCCCTACAGAAAAATGTCTGCATATCTGAAAGTAGCTAAAGAGAGCATCAGAAAGCTAGAGAATCTCAACAAAAAACTCCACTTAAACTTTACATTACTAGTAGTTTCTTTTTGTTAAACACCATTATTTATCTTCTGTGGTAAACCGCTTGTCATAGTCATTTGATTCGATGCCACAGTGTGTGAGATGTTGCGTGAAGTTGGTTAAATCTTCTTTATCAACCCTCGTGTTAACATTCATGCTGAGCGCAGCAGATACTCTTTACATGCACATCCCAACCACGTCTTGTGTCCTGCTCAAAGCATTAAGCGATCAATCTAAATTTTCTATGATTTGCTGTTTCCCACAAAAACGCTGCTCACAGAAAACCAAGGCTGGGCCTGAAGTGCTTTACAAGGCGGTGACGTGCGCTGCCTGTAGACGGCAACAGTGTCTCAGCGGCTACATCCTTCATGATGGAAATCACGATGCTCTGCTCCCACTCATACCACCGATGTCTCTCTGTCATAAAATATACACAATCCACTCGCTGACAATGACAAACAGGTTGATATTATAATGGTAAACATGAATTCAAATATAAATAGACTTTACAAAACTCCCTCCCCTGCTGTCACTGAATAAGATTAAGTGCAGAATGTTAACTCACAATTTCTCATACACACAGACTCGAAAAAGGTGTGCACACAAACACACCTGTTTATGCACATGCATCACGTGCACAGGCTAAGCAGATGCATACAGTCACTGATTCTCTGTCTCTCTCTAACACACACCCACACACACATAAATACAGACAATACCCAGCAACTCCCCTGAAGCCTGCCAGGTAATTGCTGTCTGTGGGGGGACAGGTGCTTCTACAATAGAGCGCATGCAGTGTCCAGGCAGCCTCTATTCACTGCCATCGTAATTATCTAATTGAAAAGCTCACAGGGGAAAGAGTGTGGAGAGTGAGCTGAAAGGAACCGATAAGCTCTAGGCGCTTGGAATGTGGTAAATCTACACTAAACACCAGTCAAACATGACTGTGCTCACATTCAGACATACACACATGCATATGCTTCAATATTCCACACACACACACACACACACACACACACACACACACACACACACACAAGCGCACGTTAAGTGTTTATTCTCTGAATCAGATCCCTCTGGTGGCAAATATTGTTGGGCTGAGGTTGAGGGATGGAGGGAGCAGTAATGGGAAATCTATTGTTGTACAACACGGAGAAAAGGAGGGTCAGAGGATGTTGGGATATAAAAGTAGCAGGGTCACTCTCATTCCAGATGTCACAGCCCTCTCTGCTTCAGCTTCAAGTTTTCACTCGGGATCTGTAGAGGGAAGAGAGCAGATGGAGGGTGTGTGTGTGTGTGTGTGCACATTTGCTATGTGAATAGCAAATGCGCATGTGCATTTGAATCTGCAGCTTATTGTGTTCCCATCCACCATTTACCAGTAATATCTTTATTCAAAATAATTCTACATTTGATGTAGTTTGTTACCCTGTTACCATCTGTGCAATGAGTTGCTACTGTTCTGGTTAATGATGGTATTAACCTATGGTATTAGCCTAGCGTAAAAGACTGTAAAAAGTGGAAAATATATACAAATATTATGGAACATGTACTTTTTTGGGGCCCATGTTCCATCCACTACCATGGAGGAGGTGGGATTTATGACCTGCACAGCAGCCTGTGGCTTCACTTTTGGTGAGCTGTTATGTCAGCCATCTTTGTAAACAGATTTTATTAGCACCTCTTCTTCTTAAGTTCACGAACACCATGTGTCAACTATCAGTGTAAACGTTGCATGCTAACTGGATGCTACCTGTAGCCTTATACTGTAATTTCCAGAGAGATATGAATGCTATTGTTTCATCTAGCTAGAATTAGCGACCAATTAAAAATGTTAAGTTTAACGATTAGTTTTTTTTGTTTATAAACAAAGTAACTAGCAGGAGCTTCATGATTCCCAGCCAGAAAGCGCACATATCTTCCAGAGTGTCTTTTTGTTAGAAATAGAAGTGACTAATCCTCTGTAGAGATTCATAGAACAGCTGCATGCTTTTATATTTATCAAATCCAGGTACTCAAACCATTATAAACCCCCACTGTACGTCCCATTTTGTTGACGACCTCACGTGCTTGAAAAGACAGCATCTGCTTATTGTCCTTGGTTGTGTTCATCTTACTGTAGCAGCCTTGTTTTTGCTCTCATGTGCGCCTGCAGTCTCGTACAAAGGGAAGCGGCTCCTATCCCCAAGGCTATAGCATTTCTAAGTACGCACAGACTCACACGGGCGTTCTTGAAATGTTTGGAGGTGAGAACTTCTGCTACACAATCCGTCTTTGAAAACCGTCTGTTGCCATTTCTTTTACAGTGGAAATAAAGGGACGAGAACATTTGATGAGCACGTCGGGTATTTTTGTTTTTCGCAGTGGGGGCTTGTCTTTGGAAGTTTGCCTGCCCTCTGACGGGTGCAGGGAGAAAACAAAAACCATATCAGGAGAAAGTGGGTCACGCACTGAGGTGGATTTCAAAGTTGTATTCTTGTTGAAATAATGTGACAAAATAGGAATTTAGGAAGAGGAGTAAAAAGGTATGAGAGGGTTCAAATGAAGAGATGTAAAGGAAGAGGTAGAGGAAGCATGAATGCAATGCGATGAGGACAAAATCAAGGACGCGGACCACATTTGGCAGACGGCCTGATAATGGTGGTTTCGCATTACTGAGCGCTGGCTCCGGTGCGGAAGCAGCGAGATTTCACAGAGTTGGACAGACATCCTTTGGCTTTGTGGCGTTTGCCATGTCGAATCTGACAAACACAGACAAAATAAGCCGTGAAGTAAATAAACCAATCTGCTCAAATTTAATATCAACTCTGTCTCGCTCTCTGTATTTCTATGTGGCCTGCAGAGTGAGTCACTGCGGCAAATTTGGTGTCAGCGTGAGCAAAGATGTCATAATCCATCTCACTGGGCGTCAAACGTACCCTGGAGTCGCACACATGTAAATAAGAGGTGCCAGACATGACATTCTGTTTGTGGGGAACATTCAGGCCTGCATCTCTCTCGCTCTCTCTCTCTCTCTCTCTCATATCTCCTCCAGCAGTGATATGTAGACCCTATTACAACATGTAAATGACCCCCCGCTGTGAGTATGATATGACATACGTGCTGAAATGTGCAGAGCAGAAGTCATATATATGGTATTAAGAGTGTGTGTGTGTGGTGACACTCCTCATACTTCCTCTGCTGGCTGTGGATGCGTGTTTTCATTATGCGCTCACATGCTGTATGTGTGATAGATTGAAGCTGTCAAAATAAGATGCTGCCTTGTCTAAACAGATGAAAACCTCATGGATAAATGGACGATAAGATCAAAGTGTACTCAGTGTAAATGAAAAATATACACAAGCACAGACTCGAACCAGAGCCTATTTTTTTAAGAGCATGCTAAGGCGTCCTTATAAAGGGTTTTTACACCTCAGAGCCAACGACAGCCAATGGCTGAAAGCATTATTTTTGAGTTGTCTGTCTGTACGTTGGTACGTCCGTCTGTCC
Organism: Hippoglossus hippoglossus; assembly: GCF_009819705.1. Lineage (NCBI taxonomy): Eukaryota > Metazoa > Chordata > Actinopteri > Pleuronectiformes > Pleuronectidae > Hippoglossus > Hippoglossus hippoglossus. The sequence goes on from NC_047173.1 coordinate 9,289,670, forward strand.
CATTCTTGTGAACAATATATCTCAAGATTGGCACAAATATTCAGTTGGACTCAAGGATGAGCTGATTGGACAGTTTGACAAGTTGTACAGCTGCAGAGCATCAGGAGCACAGTCCATTTTTAAAGCTGCACTTATCAATATATTTATATGAACACGAGTGTTATTACCCGAGTCTGCAGTTTCACTCAGGATATATGGATAGTTTTAGGGTCCTTAAGCTTATAATGTTTTGGTTTTTATGGAGCGCAACTTTGCTGTTTTGGTTTCCTCTCACGGCTCATATCCGCCTCATTTACAGCCACAGCAGGTCGGTGTTAATGTACCTGTTCAGAGGCAAACGGCCCACAATGCTAGTAAATAGGTTGAGAGAAGAGCCAGATATAGAACCTATGGGAATAAACAAGATACAAGACCCAAACGGGGCTAAAAGGAGAGCACTGGTCCAAAAATCCTCCGGTGGCCAAACGCATGACTTCAGATGTTGCTCCTTGTTTAAATATGTAGATGTGTTCACAGCTTGTTGCACTGCCACCAAATTATGCAGGTTAAAGTGGAACACTCCACACATCAAGGTCTGCTAACAGGTCTTGGAGAGTACAAGGCCTTTAGTGGCTCCTCATCGCTGCTTGAGGATATGAGCTCAAGGTTAATGTTACTATAGAACAACACACTGGAATCCCTCACCATTCTATTGGCATTGTGGGTAACCTAGGTACAAGGTGTTGATGGGGAAGACGAATGCAAGAAGAAAGTCAATCCATTAACTGGTTATGTGTTTATTTATGAGCAGATTCAATGGATATCAGACCTTTTTTGGTCTGTTTTTACTCGCAAGGACCAAACCATCAATGAGATGTGTTTTAAAGGTTTATTGACGATAATGGAAATGCATGGGATTCTTGAAATTTAGTTTTTGCTGTGAAGTCTCATTGGAGTAGGAATCCGCTGTAGGTTTATACAGAAACCAGCCAACAGGGGGCAATCAGGAAACTTTGGCTCCCCTTTTGGTGAGCAGTCATGTTGTCCATCTTTATACACAGTAGATTTTTACAGTATAGATTTTTCTTGCTGCACTTTAGCCCATTAGGTTCTTCCAAAGCTTCTCTGTTGCCTGTGAGTGTTTTGTTGAATTCAGCCCTTTCAGATTATTGTGTGCAATAGTCCACTATTCATGCACTGTACCTGGAATATGCTCGTCTGTTTGGGAACATTTCTGTTTTCCTTCAGCAACACAATTTGAGGTCCAACTCTGTTTTCAGACAAGCAATATTGAAAAAGATGGAGCTCGGCAATGGTGAAGTGCCCTAATTGCTACATTGGCTATGACAGCCATGCTCTTTTCTTTCATCACTAACACACATCTCTGTCCTTGCACTCATCTCTCCTCTTCAACGTTCTGTCCCGTTACAATGGGGGAAGGAGAAGGGCCGACCTCACCTGGATTATTTTTTTTCTCCTGTCAGAAATACTGTCACTCACGTTGAAGCACATTTAATTATTTCTTCAATGTCCCCTACTTTCACTCACCCTGACCCCGCTGTAAAAGCTGGAGGTCACATATTTATTTTAAATAGTTTCTCTTTGCAACAGTGATGGCACAAAAGAAATAAAACCCAGGTTATTTATTACAACATAAAACATGTAGTTTCAGGAAAATGAAACCATGGCAGGATGGACCATATTGAATTTTTCAACATGGTGCTCAATTCAAGCCATTGTCTCTCTCTGTCTCCCCGGGGACCTGCGCTGTTGCGTGTTGCATTTAAGCACACAGGTCAATAAAGGTAATTGATAAGCTCTCATAACGATATATAGTGATGAATGACGGACATTTCTGCCGCAATAAATCAAACTCGCTCCGGAACCATAAACAGATGGTTGTATCCCCCACCTAATGGGGATAAGCATAAACTCATTCCCCGTAGTCAATGCCATGCAGTGTCACAGGCGGACATCTATACGGCGGCGTTATTGGTCCATCACTTACACTTTATGAGCACCTAGAGCTGGAGCAGGGACGGTGGAGCATCTCGGGCGGCCTGGTCATAGATTATTGGCAAGTCCATCGATCCGGCCGAGGAGCTGATGGAAACATGGCATCAATCTTCTTTAAGTTAGGTCCTTGAGATTCAAATCATAAAAGATGCTTTATATCACAAAACATCACCTAAAATCATGTAATTCTTCCCATAACTATTTCCTAAAGGTAAACAAGTGATAGCAGTAATATTAATATATTAAGTTTTTATTATGAATCCAACCAAAATGTATTTATTGCAAATAGAATTACATTTTTCTAAACTGTATTAATTTTCCAAAAGATTTAGTTGTTTAAATGATGAATTATATAATTTGCTGTCTTTGATTTTAAATGACATTCTATTCATTTGCTTTGTCTTCTCGTCTGTTTTTATTTGTCCTCTTTGTGAAGCACTTTGTGAAGGCTGTTTTGAAAGGTGCTATATCATTAAAGGATTATTATTTCTCTTGAAGTTTTCCTTCTGGATGAAAAAGTACTTTTCCTTCCTCAAAACAAATACTCATATTTCAAAAAAAGCATTAGTGGACATTTGAAAAAAATGCTACCCCCTGGTGGTGAAATATAAGACAATGCTGTAGAAAAACACAGATCTTTAATGTAAAAAAAAAAAAAGACATTGCAATTTTAGTAGTGACAAATAAACAAGTAAACAAAGTTAAGTCACAAAGGATATCTTCACTGTATCCAACACACTGACAGTCACAACAGATATTTACAACATTTCATCCCTTATTGTACAAAATACATTCACCGGTGCAAAACAATAACTGAATTATAGTAATAAAACAAATACTTTGGCATCAGGAGAGAACTTGTAGCTTATTCACATGTTCAATAGTAGTTTTTCTGCATTGTAAACGCTAATGTATGGCAGCTAAACAGTGACCAAGTTAACATGGATAGCCTTTTTTTTTAATTACCTTAACCTGAAAAAAGGTCATACTCGTGGTAAACGATAATCAAATTAAGACGGGTAGAATATTGCAACTTTAGTTATGTAGACACGTAGCTGCTTAATCACATTATCACGTCACAGCATTTTGCTACATCAACATACGACCTGGGTGTAATCAAGAAGGACAAATGAGGAGGATAAGCTTCTGCAAAATTAGAAAGAAAGCACTGAAAGTGGTAAACTGTAACATCGTACGATTTCAGGTTGGTGTTTTCAAATTGGCAGAATAACGGACGTGTATTTGAAAAGTGGACGTAATGATGTGAGTCAACATGTAAATTGGAATAATATGAATAGAATATTCTATTAACGCCATAATTGAAAAAACATCAGGATAAGGTCAACAGTCTGAATATTGGCGGCCATGTTAAAGTGGTCACTGTGTTGCAGAATTTCCATCATATCTGAGTGTCTGGTTGACACAACAATAGTCTGAGGTGACTAATTAATCAGCAGCAATGTTCTTTAAACATTCTTGTTTAAAACATGATGAAATGTAAAAAAAGTTCATTTCAAAAAAGCAAACGACAAACTTATGTGGTGTCACGTGACGCGACATAACAAAACTGACAACTTATTTCTTTGCCTCCCAGGTTAAGGCAACTTCTGTAACATATAAAATAACAAAGAATAGACCAAATGTTTACTTGAGCAAACAGTACTCTGATGAAGGTTTCAAGAAATGCAGAACAATCCCAGAAGGAGTGGTTTCTGAAGGCTGAAAGTGGTCCAGTGCATCTTCTGTCCAGTTCTCATACGGTTTGTCTCTTTTTAATAAGAGTGCTTCACAATGTTTAATAAATTCTCCAATATGGAAAGTCAAGAGCTACTCTCGCACCTTCAGTCGAGAGCCAAAGGCACAGAGGATCTCAAGTGGTCAGTAAAATATAAAAACATGCACACATTTGCAGTAAAGTTTAGAGCGACTGCTAGATTTAGTATTTAGCTACAAACTGGCCTACACTACATAAACAGTCGATTTCAGGCATTTACATCACGCTCTTATCCAGAGCAACAGTCTCAGACAACTTCAGCTGCCTCTTTAGTTGGTTTCCATCCACTTGTTTTTATGAAAAGTTTCGATTTGAGCATAAAAACAATCCTGGGTGGAAAACGAAAATTCTTGAAATATCGGTAAATGTGTATTGCTAAAAAGAAAATGCGACAAAGTCCATTGGAAACAATCTTTGCAGATAAATCAAGACATACATGGAGTATGTGGCTTCAAGGTTCAATGAGGTTTCTGCTGCACTGACGAGACAAAGAAAGTGCCGGCAAACAAGAACTTCAAATATTTAAGTAGACTAACGTTCCTCCAATTCATTGATGAAAGAAATTACTGGAGAATTAGCGCCCCCCAGTGTTTATATGAATGAACCAACTTCTAATATTTGCATATGTTGGACATTTAGCTATAAAGAAACTCTACTCATTCCACAGAATCAAAAGGTAGAAAAGTACATCCATGATTTTTTTTGAACCAGTGCCAGTTCAAGCTTTAGTGGCTGTGATTTTGTACATCAGTCAGAAGACGTGCTGTTCAAAGCAGGAGAGCTTCAATCAGTTTGGGGGGAGTTCAATTTCCTCCACAAGGACATAAGGAAGGATGTTCAGCCACAAAAAGACATTTTCCTTATCTTGGTGGCTGAGCTTGTTAAAAAAATCCTATTGGCTTCTGTCCCGTCTTGTCTTTCATTTTTTTTGTCACCGTCCACGTGGAGCCTTCCTGTTGGTGTTTGCCAGGCTCTGTGCCAGTGTCTTTGTGAAGAGTGCGTAGGATTTACCACAGTACGTGTGGGTCGTCTTCAACAGCTCCTCTTCTAGAGGATCCAGCAAAGACGTCACCGGGTCGGCGCCAAACGGAAACTGTGACGACAAAAACAAGTCGGTGGTTAGATTTGACCTTGTGTGGTGTTTTCAGATGGCTGCAGCTTGGTTGAAAACTCACATGAACGAACTTTCACAAAGACTTAAAATGTACAGATGATAGATTTCATGAAGGAACATGACGGGTCCACAAAAGTGAAGCCAAAACCTCGAAATGGTTGCAGTATAGATCATAAACCTTCATGTTAGATGGGACAAGGACCAAAAAAAACAGTCAAACTACACATTAATGGAGTGAAACCTTATGATTGAAAGCCGACACTGACCCTTGATGGATAATGCGTGTGTATTGGGGGGACGTTGATACCACAGATCCACCAAATTACATCACTAGTGCAAGATGGCATCACCCGTATCTGAGATATTTTGGATTCATTTTTGTACAGTGGGAGAAAGTGGAGATGTGAAGTCTTCATCCTGGCAGAGGAGCTACGTCTTCATCAGTTCTCTTTTGAAAACCTCCACACTCTAAATGCCCTTAATTTGTTGCCGTTTTTTGCCCAACCTAACCTCTACTCTTTGGAAAAGTTCCTCATCGATGTGAGCAGCCTCCAGTTTGCTCTCTCTATCCCAGTCAGTCCTTCTCTTTCTTGAGCTGATCGCCCACCTCCTTTACAAAAGGCTACTTTCACCTTGAAGGCTGTGCTGTTTTCAAGACCTTTTCTTTTTGGATTGTCAGCTGTCCTCGAGTGTCTGCACAGCCTCCAGTGTTTTGGCCTCAGCTAACTCTTGGGAGCATGCTGGTGGTTTCACGCTTCTTCCATTTCACAATTATTGAGGCTAGTCTGCTCCTGGGAACACTAAAAACTTGAGAAATATAAGAAATGGTTTTATATCCTTACCCTGATCTATATTGTCAAGGTCTAAAGAGAATTCCTTCCCGTCCCTTGATTGGTTTTTGTACCGACGTGTGTCAGTTCAAATTGCCACAGTTTTTAATACACCTCACGGACAAGTACAGCAAACACGATGCACCAGAAAACTATTTAGAGTCCCATTTATAAAAAAATTAAAAAAAGTGTTTGTAGATTGAGAGATTTGGAAAGGAGACTTAAGTTTTAGATTTAATAAATTTGGAAAAAATAACCACCAAAAGTGTGGTTATGGGGGATCCAGGGAAGACTGATGGGCTATAACCCCATTTAGTGCCAGTGTTGTTATTCTAAATAACTACATATTACTTTTACTAAAAGACACTGGACATTCCATAAAAATGCAAAACAAAATCTTGAAAAGGAGACGATATACAGTTTTTGACGTGGTAAAACCGAGTTGTACTGATCTGAATTTTAAAAAGATAGAATGATATGAGAAAGATTTGTGTGCATCCATCTGGTCTCGTGATTCCAGGTAAGATGTATCCTCCCCTATCCCCTTCCTGTTTCTTAGGAAAGCTGGACAATGAATGGCGGTAGCCTAAAGGTAGTAGTTGTATTCTTGGAAACTTAAAATGAGCATCTGAAGTCCCAAACCAGAGTCAAAACTCCCCCGAGGACGCCTCTTGACCCCCTGCTGTTCCGGCGGAATCGATCAGATTCCCTCTGTAACTCGGCAAACTGCAGCTCTGGGCAGCATTTGGCCTTGGAAGATGTCTTCCCGTGGATACATTAAAAAATAAAACCTGTGAGGCCCGCTGGACTCTTGGACGGAGCTCCACATCTAATCTGATCGGTCAGCCGGGTAAAACATAAAAAAAGGCGTCCACATTGTTGTTGCAGTCGGTTTTATGCTATGGGCTTAACGTCCAGTGATAACTGGGGATTACGGGCGAAATTTGATGTCTTCCCAATAATGAAGGAGCCTTTACAATGCTCCGAGGAAATCAAAGAGGAATTACCATTTTTTTTTAATACCGGCTCATTTGCTTGCGGTTTGGTCCCTGATATTGGGTCACAAAGAGAATGTTTTTATGAGAGTGGACACACACGCACGCACCCGCCGGTCATAAAGTTGCATTTACAGTTGCTGTATTGATTTTGTGCGGCTGATGGGGGGGCTGTTGATGTGCAGACTCCCGACTCTGGATGTACCATCGGCTGTAAAATTTAACTGCCGCTTCCCGGGCTCCGCGTTTCGCAGCGGAGGGAGGAGAAGGTGCTTTTATGACGGACAGACTGCTGCGGTCTGTTTGAGACGGGCGGGCAGACGGACAGGGAGGAGCACCGCTGTTTCTGTTCCATTTCCTTTGTGTGAGGATGAAGAGCGCGGACAATGATTTTACATTCGTCAACACTTAATTGAGGATGAATTAGCCTCATTTTAAAGCTACTAATTTTAACTATACATAAATGTGGCAGAAAAACAGCTTGTGAATTGATTTCTCCCAAAAGTCTATATCTCAGTCTGTGTCTTCTTTGTGTTTGGCTCCTCTTTTTCATTCTGAGTTAGTCGTATTCATTTTAGTTTTTTTCCCTTTATGTATTCTCACGAGGGCTCAATCACACATTTTCTGTATATTTTAACAGGGGGCGGGCAGGAAGAGTTCTGGAAAATTTTGTTTCAGGATGAGGAATTGACCAAGTAAAGAACCAGGAAAACTAAATACACTGATTAACTTTTAGCGTTGAAGTGAAATGTTGTATATCAAATATTGTGTCTTAGCGTCGTCGCGGTAACTGTCAATAGCAACACTGTGCTGTTCCCAGGCTGACAATAACGACCGGTCCTTCCTCGCCTGTGCTCTATATGTGAACAGTGATTCCCACCTCCGAGGCCTCAGCTTTCCAGGAAGTGCTCAAACATTTGCCAGATTCAGTCTTTGCTTTTCACAAGTGCCTGATTTAAGCACAACTCCCTCTCTTTATGACTTTGGTCTTTTGTCTGCTTTCCGTTGAAGTCTTGTACTTCTTAAACTTTGACATTAGATAAGCAGCCATTTAAGAAAATTGAGAAATAAAGAGTATAAAATCTACTTCTTTGCTCTTTTACTTCTGCTGGGCATTTGAAACCGCTTTCCCTGGCCAGTTTCTGAACTTTCCCTCTTTTACTGAGCTGCCAGAGTCATCCCATCCTGTTCGTTATTCACTCCGCATATTCCCTGAGGTTCTGCTGCGCACGCAAAAGCTGAAACGGATGAAATGGTCCGACCCGTGAGATTAAACACGCACAGAATCAATCCATACTCCTCCATCCTCCTGGCAAACCAGACTTAATAACCTATCTATCAAAGTATCAACACCTACCCAGGCTATTAGGGGAAAAACAGTTTTAATGCATGCTATGGTCCTCGTGTTGGGGTTCTACGCTCATCGAGCCAGTGTATCAGGACAGGTGCACGTGTGTCGACTGCCATAATTGATCCTGATCGTATAAAGACTTAACTGCAGGCCATAGATAAGGTATGGATCAGCCTTCGCCGTGATCTATGTCCAATAGTTAGTTAATAGGAAAGCAATGAGATGGCGAACAGTGATGGCTTCATTAAGCAAATGCCCCTCCTGTCGTCGATATCATTACGCTGCTGGTAAACAACACATAAACATCCTCACAGGGGAAATTAGTGCTTGTTACGATCGTCTGCCGGTATTTTTACAGTGTAGAAAACTATCTGCTGTCACCAGCAGTTTAAAGGAGACATTATGATTTTTCAGTCTTTCCCAGACCCTGTAGTGGGTTGTACATGTGTTTTGTGAATGTATACGTTGTGCATGGCTCAAAATCCCAAAGTCTGCAGCAGAGGTACTGACAGAGGAGCTGAATCCGGCTGTGAGTCTCCTTCTGCTGCAGCAATGAACAGAATAAAGAAACTAAAGTGTTTTCTGAACATTGGAGTCTGTAAAGCTTTTTCAAGTAGTGCCCCAAAAACAAGCATAATGAGTCTCTCTTTAAAGTTGTTCAGGGTCGGCACCCAATCCAAAATCTCATCTCATCCCTCGTCGGGGAAAGACACGGAGCAGTGGAGGAGGGCAGGTGGGTCGCCGGGGGTCAGAAAAGGTCGTCTCCCATCAGATGTTGCTCTAAATTACACCTGAGGCACTTTGAAAAGGCTCAACACGTCTTATTTCACCTTTATGTACCTGAGAGCCATTAACGGGCTGACGGAGTTTCTTGCAGTCACTGTTGTTAGTTTGTTTTTTAATGAGAGGGTCTGCAGGGAAAATATAAAGAAGGCGTACGAACTTTAATCCTGAGGAAAGGAAAATAGATGCTCAGAGAAATGTATCTCTTTAGCACCAAAATTAGCAGGTATATGTAGGTTTTTAACCCGCAGGTAAACTCGTGTGCGTTAAACCAGGTGTCATGTTTCCATCACTGCCGATTAAAACCAGTGTCTACTGCAGAGTAACTACAGCTGGGAGTAAATACCGATTGTATCCATTCCCATTACAGACAAAAGCCAGAGGTTAGCGAGTGTTAGTGGGTTTTTCAACCAGTGGAAAAGGGGCTATAGTTCTTATTTTTCCTGTCCGCACCTGATCTGAACCAAATTGCACACACTCATAAATCGCAGTCCCCTAAACACGCCTGATTTGTCATCAAGATCCATGAATTATTCTGAGAAATCATGGAAAATGTTGAAAAGTGCCTAAAATCTCCCACCGACAATAAATGGGATCTTTCCTGACCCACACTGCATCCTTCCATAAAGTATCGTGGAAATCTGTCAGGTAGATTTCACGTAAACCTGCTAACTAACACAAAAACAAACACTGACCTTGGCAGAGGTAATAAAGTATTTTCAGTCAAAAGAGTGAGATCCTCTAATCAAACGATATCAAGCTTCCTTTGCTCTTCCTCTTCAACCATCAATATCTGCCTGTATAACTGCTGCAGGCTGTTAAATCATAAAACTCTGAGACAAAGCCTTTAAAAGCCATAAATACAGAGGAACAGACAATAAAACCTGACTTTTTTTTCCTCCCAGTTAATATTTTAGATTATTGACATTTTGGGTTATCAAATTAGATCAGACGCACTGCGAGTTTCTTTATGTCTTCATTTCGTCTCGGTAATAAAAAGAAATTGATCACCCAGGCCAAGCGGAGGTGCAAGAGCCATCTTTCACGAGGTGTGGACAAAATTTAGTTATTAACGAATTAATGGAAGGTAGTTAATTTAACAACGTCAAATAACATTAAGGGAGATGGATCTGCTCTTTTTTTTTTAACCTTCTTTCATGAGTTCTGTGTTTTACTTCTAAGTTTTCCAGCACATAAATACAACTGTGTCTAATCTGTGCCCTGGCTGAGGGAAATAAGGAGACCTGTGATGCGTATTGAACTCGCGGGGCTTGAGTAACACAAACACGACGGGGTGTGCTCACTTTTCGTATGGCCTCGTACACGGCTCGGAAGGCGGGCTGCTTGTGGTCGTGGTAAACCCCTCGGTTTCCGTGCAGTACGTACACGCCGTCCTCCTCGGCTGAAGCACAGTTGCTGCCATAGATGCAATGATCGGGACGATAATTCCACTTGCACGGAAACTCCAGCAACGTCTCTGCGAATGTAAGTGAACACAAACATCGTAAAGTAACAGATACGATATGCAGATGTCTAACATTACTGTGTACATGTTGACGATATAGTAATATCATAGTAATTCCCCCTTTTAATTGTGGTCTTGTTTATTCTCCTCACCAGGGTTGTGGTGGAAAATGATATTGAGAAGGTCCTGGTCCCCCCAGGTTATGTTCAGTTTGTATTTCTGGAGCAGAGGCATCAGCAGCTCCTCCCAGCGCAGCCCCACAGACGTCATGTCGTTCTGTCAACACACACGAGAATCAACAACAGTCAAAACTGTGTAGGTATTAGTGCGGAGCTTCAGTTTGCAACAGCATCGAATGGATCCGTGGTGGGCAACTGCAGCAGGAGAAGGACATCTAGTGGCCACTTATGGTGGTACACTGATACACTGGGCAAAGTCCCCCCCCCCTCTCAGCCCCTACCTTAAAGAACGTGTTCCTCATCCTGGTCATGTTCATGAGCATGACCCCCGAGTTGATGCCCGTCCTGCCGTAGAAAGGGTGGCGGGCGAAGCGGTTGTACCAGGCGATGCGGGGCTCCTCGTGCTCGGGGGCCATGGCCGCCAACTGGGAGGAATTGAACCGGGGCAGGAACGCCCACAGTCGGTCTACGGGCTGCAGGAAGAGGATGTCCGAGTCCACGTACACGACCGAGTCGATGTCCTTAAGGATCAGCTGCACAAGTGGAGAGTGACACAGACGTTAGTCACTCAGAATATGGAAATAGTGTGGAGGCTCTGCAGTGTTTTGATTGGTGCATTAAATTGGTATGTGCTGCTCAGGGGAATTTTCCTCTTATTTCATGACACTACATTTCACTATAATGTTCCTGAATATATTGAGGCAAAATGTAGCTTTTCATTTATTTACATTTATAGCAAGTATTAATTCATGTCAAAATTCAAATTTGTATTTTTGCAGCCACCATCTCAAATTGTTCACAGAAAACCCAGAATAGAATCAGGTCAGAGTTAAACTGGGGTCTATCTGAAACTCACAGGTAAGAAGAGCCTCTGAGAAGCGCAGGGTTTGAAGAGTTTCTTCCACTCGGCTGCGTTGTCCCTGGGGAAGCTGATGGAGTAAACTGTGTACTTGAACCTGGAGCGAATGAATCCAGGCCACGAAGCCAACTGTGACAAAGACGGGGGTGTTCAATAATGGACATGGTCAACACAAACTCCGGGTCCCCAACACTGTTTTCCAATTTAAAGATTCCAAATGTTTCCTACTCACAGCTTCCATGAAGCTGGTGTGGAGCTGATCTTCAGCAAAGATGTGCAGGTCGAGTTGTCTGATGCTGAAAAGCACAGCGGACTTGATCATGGTGAGGGTCTCCTCCAGCCGCTCACCACAGGCCACCACAGCCAGGTGCATGGGGGGCTCGGGTCGGCTCTGGATGCTGCCGCCGGCCTCCACCTGACCCCGCTGACGCATGACGTACCTGTGAGAGAGAGAGTCGCACAAAAGGATGTTTGACAAATTTCGGGAAAAACACACACGTCCAGTAATTTATTTATGTGTACGTTTTTTATTTGCTTTAGAGATATTTCAAGCACAAGGCCCCTCCGCCTCCAAAAAAAAGTGAAGTTATCAAGTTTTCTGACTTGCACTTTTTTGTAAGGTAATCTGAGTCCTAACTTGTAATCCTGCATTGTGAATATGCAAGCACAGTCTAAACTGAAGGCTTCATCAGGGTGTCTGTCTATTTTTATGTCCCTTGAAACCAAAGGAAACACCATTTTAAGAATAATAAAAAGGTTGTATAACACAAAACCTGCAGTCTAAATATCTTTTTTGGGGGGGAAATAACATGAACCAAATGTCAAGCTACCAGATGACATTTTAATAAATCCTCCAGAGAAATACAAGGACGTGACCTTGATTCTTGAGTCGTTTAAGTACCAAAACTTAACAATCTAGAGAAGTACAACTTTTTTTTTTATTGTGAAGTTAATTTTCAGGTACATTTTCTTCTGCCTTAAATGACTCAAAGTATTGTTTGACTGAATACCACCAACATGTCATTTGAGAAAACAAATACCATCATACTCTGGTCCCATTTATGACCAATTCTTGCTTTCCTCTATCGAATGACTTTTGTTCCTGACCTGTTGGCCAATCAAACAATTAATGGAAACTTAATTAGCTCCTCCCATCAGGCCCTCTCCTAAAACCCTTAGATACATAAACAGTGAGGTGTGAACACCAAACGGTTTATTGGCTTGTGTCAACCAACTTCAAGGTGCATCTACTATATCGTCTTCTTCCTGCCTACCACCAATCATCTACTTGTTATTGTTGTTTTTTATAATGGCCCTTACAAAGTGCTTAACAAATAAGAAAACAAAACATCAAATACAACCAGCAAATTAACACAATAACATGTCAGATCAAAGGCAACACATGTAACACATCATTTGAGAAAGGAAACACAATGATCGCTCAAAACAATCCGAGTAAAAAAACAAAAGTAAGTTTGGGGAGATGGTTTTAAAACGTGACTTGTCTGCAGCCATAGAGAAAGTTGCGGCTGAATGACGTGAACTTCAGTGCAGCAGCGTCACATTCCTGCACATACCCAGCACCGTGCACAGTCCGTACAAACACGCGCGTGTGCACTATTATAAAGTGAAATGCAGTTGTATAGATTTAGTTGTATAGATTTCCACTGGAGACCTTTTAACACGCAGACACACAAACTGTACCAGTGAAGGTTTCGGGGCCCAGTTTGGTCCGCGGCCCCTCGTCTGGCTCCGGGCACCGGGATGAAGCCGCTCTTCGGCCCGGTTCCTGCGACAGATGCGTCCGTGTCCTGAAGCTTATTGTACACGTACAGACCCGAGAAGACGGCGAACACCGTGCACAGCGTCAGTGCGCGACCGTAGCGCCGCATGATGGAGTTTAAAGACGCAACTCGGGACGACAGTCATGACACAGAAACTCACCACTCATAATAAACGTGAGAAGTGGTGAGGCACTTCCGGTTACAGTTTAGAAAATAAAAGTCGTGTTCAGGATTATCAGGTGGAGAAACTACACCCTCTGGTGGTCATGCCTGTCTTTTTTTAAAGGGACAATGCACTCATTATCTACTCACCACTATGCAGGTGGAGGGGTGGGTGGAGTGTTTGAGTCCACAAAACACTTCTGGAGTTTCAGGGGTAAACAGCGTTGCAGCCAAATCCAATACAACTGAAGAAACAATGCAATGCAATTCTTGTGTCACAGGTTCCCTTCTAGCCATGCTCCAAAATATTTGAAAAACCACACAAGCAAAAAAATAGAATATAAGAACTAAAATATACATTATAAACTAAAATAAAGTATCTTACTAAATAGAACGAATGAATGAATGTAAGTAATACTGATTAAGTAGTGCAAATATTACTAGGTGCAAAGTTTAAAGGAATGAGAGTCTTATGGCAGATTGGAAGAGTTTAACAGTCTTATGGCCTGGGGGATGAAGCCGTCTCTGAGCATGGTGGTGCGGGCCCGGATGCTGCAGTACCGTCAGCCAGATGGCAGGCAAAACAGTTTATTGATGGGGTGATAGGGGTCTTTAACGATCCTGTTGTCCTTCTTCCTACACTGCTGGGTGTAGAGGTCCTCCATGGATGGCAGCTCCGTCCTGGTGATGTGCTTTAGAGCCTTGCGGTGCAGCTGCCATACCAGGCGGTGATGCAGCCAGTCAGGATACTCTCTATGGTGCACCTATTCTCGAATCCATGTTGGGCCTACGGAGGAATAAAAGCCGTTGTCTGGCCTCTCTTTGTGATGTGGTGCATACTGCTCCTGTGGTGTCACCCATGTGTCCGTAAACCCCGGCTATCAAATTCGCTTCCAAACTAGGTCGTTTTTAGCTTAAATGTCTGTGGCTCCGGAGGATGATAACAGCGGACATTCATTTTTGGGTGAACTATCCCTTTAACCATATTTACTTTAAGCTTTCATTTACCTGTCACCTGTTTGTGGTCCAACGTTTTCTGCAGTATGCTGTGCTACAATGCTACCTTGTTACAATATACAGTAACAATCTAAACACAATGACATAAATTAATGGGGTGGTATGAAAATGCAGTATAAACACAACACAATATTTTACTCACATCAGATTTTTATTGTTTGTGAATTTGCAGTTTATTATGGGTTTGATTCTTAACACTTTTAAAGCTACTTTTTCTTTCCAGAAAGAACGTATTGGGGCTCAAGAGCTACATATAACCATTTTGGGACGTATCATTTTGGGCATGTCAGTTGAAAACCAGCATTTGAATTGGGGAAAAAATATTAATTTGCAGCCACTTGTTCATTTTAAAATAACAGTCTAAACTCAACATTGAAATTAATTCATTCTTAATTCTTAACAAATTCAAACTAACATTCAATATATATATATATATATATATATATATATATATATATATATATATATATATATATATATATATATATATATATATATATATATATATATATATACTTTTGAATGTATAGATTCAGATTTTCCTCCTGTTTGGCCAGAGGTAAGAAAAGTGACTTTTGTGTTACATTTCTGACATTTCATTGAATAAAAATAGTGACGGCAATAATTATTATTTTCTGATTAAAATTTTGGTCCAAAATGACCTTTTGCATCTCTAAGCACCACTTCCCGTGCTTTTACTCTGAAGGCCACCGCAAACTTCCGGCTCCTCCTCTCTTTCTCATTCAAACCGCTTCACTTGACTCTTCATGCAGCTGAGGCAGGAGGTTGAGACCCTCACGTGGGGGGAAGGGTGGGAGCGATAAGCGGTGTTGACCCTCTCCCCCTCCCCCCAAACACTAACCCCCTCACCCCCCAACCTCCAGTCTGTGTCTGCTGCAGCTTTGAATTGGTTTCACCTCCTGAAAAGACCCATTCAGCCTGGCTTTAAGTGACTAGTCTTTATTGAGGTGGCTGCATTGGATAAACAGAGCTGCACGTCAATCGCATTTGCATGTAGTGGGGGGGAAGATGAGGTTATTGACTGATGCAGTGGTTAATTAGTGTGATAACCATACCCTAACTACTCTATGCTTATATACAAGTATGCCATCAAGAGTTCTGATCTAACTACTGCATGGTTAAAAACAAACTTCATATCAATAGTTTTGCATGATGAGCACTCTCTGTTATGTAAACTCTGAACCTGCACGAACACGATCTGAGGAGGCCAACGTTACACAAGTGTTTCGGCATGAAAGAACTGGAAAGATGGAAAGAATCAAGAGCTTTTGGCAGTTAGGGCCCACGTCTGTGTCAATTGGCTGTAAACAAAAACAGTGGAATTTAAACGTCATGCCCTGCCGCCTGCATGCTCTACCCAGGATCCACCCTAACCTGAATGCTTTGGACATTTTCCTGTTGTTGTGAACATGTCCGACCTGGACAATGTCCTGCTGCGTCCTTCAGCTGTGAAAGGACAATATTCTGACCCAGTTTTCATCCCCGAGTTCATGTCTGAAAACGGCTTTAGAGAAGTTAATTCACAATCTGTTTTTGTGCTACTCTAATTTATTGTAAATGTTAAACAAATGATCAAATTGCAGGCTAATTATGTTGGGCAGACGTTAACGATTTAATGTCTGAAAACAGCTTGTGTGTGTGAAAGAAAATCATAAAAATGTGTGCATCAGAAGAGGACATCTTTGTTTCGACTTTTCTTATTTTCTTATTCAGACATGTAATAAACAAGTTCACACATTGAGCATGACAAAGCAAAACAAACAGAAACAATATCAACAAGTGACACCAACACATTTTTAAGTGTCTTCCACTTTTGTAACAACCAAATAACAAACGTCTGTCCGAACAATTCCCACGAGTCCACCCACCTAGTCCCAGCTAGTGCAGTGGACCTACGAGAGTACATCTCTGACAATCAAAACGATACTAACGAACTAAGAGACATAACCCGTCCCACAATATACCGAGACCGTAATATTATCATGCTGTGACAGTTCTCAGAATGTGTGCTAAAATGTTTAAAAGTAAAAATATTGACAATAACACTGATATGATGGATAATAAAGCCACGTCAAGACATTGTAGTACAATATTTTTTTTAGAAATATCCACTTTTATCTGTGTACTTATTCTACAGGTTTTTATAAGTTAATGTGTAGTTAGCTTGATCTATATTTGTTCTGCTGGGAGTTTAGTATACTCTATAAAGTTTCTCCACTTTGTCCTTCGTCAAAATGGAGGATTCAAACGGCTCCTTGAGTCCCATCACACCGCAGGATGTCCCCGAATCCGGCTCATAAATATGTCCAGAAGTCCAAACTCCCCCGTTTCAGTCCTGCCGTGTGTCCAAGCTGGGTCCCGTATGGCAGAAGAACAGTGTGAGCACCCACTGGTTTTCCACTCGGACCCTGAACAGGTGCAGCAGAGATTAAAAGGAGAATACCGGCGTCATGTACAGCCAAAGTGCCTTTTTGTCACCTTCCAGTTCGCTGACTGTTTCTTTTATGTCTCTGACACAAACTTTACTCTGATAAACCTGGTTTGAAACTGGCTCTTGTTGAAGAAAATAAAAGCACAAATGAGATCAGTGAGGCTACAAAAATTGTTGTCGTGACTACCTCGATATAACTTTTTGTGGGAAGTCATGTAATTGACAAAAAACACGGTGTACCATTAAAATTAAGGATTGGTAACCATTTTAGGAAATTATGTATTTTCAATGTCACAAGATAAAAGTATGACCAAAAACTCTCGCATAGAAGCCATCTTGGAAATGCCCAAGGGTAATTATTTCAGGCTAACAAGACCAGGCCCCCTATCTAAATGATAAAAGACGGCCATAACTGCACTTTCAATGGACCCTGGGGCATAAAAACCTGCATGTTTAGAATATATTGACTTTGCCCGGAAAAATAAAAAAGTTTAGACCACTTTTCCCCCTTCAGGTTACAATTCTGTGACGCAAGCGCAAGGTTTCAATGCACCAACTTCTTTTACGGGTCACTCCCCAGTGCCTTATATTCCTTTTATTCTTTCTCCAACCGACTGCACCTGCAGCAGTTTAAACAGTTGCGGACCCAAACTGTGGGCTGAGGTCAGTGCAACACGATTGGTTTAATGTGTTTCCGTGCTCAGATGTAAGAAAGCAGACGACTGGCTTTTATGTATTTTACGACTGCCATCTTTGCCGTTAAAGACTTTCTATTCTGGATTCTTTTAAATGGTTTGTTGGTTTCTCTCCTGTACGTCTCTGCAGAAGTTTAACGCCGACAGTGATGAGTTACAAAACTTGGATGATTGTAAAAGCTGCAGTGAGTTTGTTGTTTGACAGCTAGAGGGCAGAAAAGAAAAACTTCACTACATGGAACACAGTCCTGAGATATTATGGACTTAAGCTGTTATAGCTCATGTTTTTTCCCCCCGCCTGCTCTCATCTGTCAGCTATTTACATAAGTAACACTTAAGATGGATGTTTCTACCTATTTGACCAAGTTAAGTCCTATTTTCACCTGACTCTTAAGTTTTTATGTAGCGAATTAGTAAATTTCTTTACAAGCTTCTAGCTAACTTTAAACTTATACAGTTTCATTCTATCTAGGTAGCATAACAACAGCTTTTCTTAAATATGTTTGGAGTAGTTGTTTATCTAGTTGCTGGTAAAGACTTCCTCGACCAGCAACTTGCTAATTGCAAACTTCTGTATCATGCTTGCTAGGTAGCATAGCGTCAACTTTTTTTGAACTATGTTTATAGCTGTTAGTTATCTAGTAGCTGGTTAGAACTTCTACTGCTGCACGATAGCTAGGCTCTCAATCTGAACTTTTTGCTTGACAGGGAGGATCAGTGGTTGGTCTGTGAGAAAAGCAGAAAACCAAGACAATGATTGAAAGGCTACATCACCAGAGAGTTCTCTATATTCAACTTTTCAAATTTCTTACAAAATTACAAGTATTTTCGTTCTGTTTTATATCAAAATTATCACTTAAAGCTGGAGCACTGGACTTGCGTATAGAAAAAGCAGTCTGTTACATTCAAGCCCTTGCGAAACAAGTAAACTATGAGCTGATTAAGTCTACCAGTGCCAGGTAAATCTCACCGTATTTCATTGTACACCAGAGAATGCTAGCAATGATTGGGTTTACCCGAGCTTAAAAGGCGGGAGTTGGCTTTAACAACTATAGCGTAAACCTATTGAGTTTCTGATACTCTGGTTTAAAAAAGAAACGAAAGAAAGAAACTATTGGTGTGCCTAAGACGTTATGTTCGCGTCAACAATGTTTGTCATTACTTTCACTGCCAGAAGGGGGAGATAAAAGTTTTGCACTGTAGGTTTAATGCAGGTTTGTTTGTGGGCGTTTATAAACTGAATAAAATGAAAGGCCGCTAAGATAAAAAAAAATTACTCTCAAATTGACTCGGGCACAAATTTAAAAAACAAACTAACACCGGTATTACCCTTTTGAAATCATGTGCTGTACATTCTCTGCCAGGTGCCATTATGAGGACATGTGGAGCATTACTGAACGAAACAACCTTGCTCCGAACATTATGGAAATCAACAAACAGTTCCACAAGTGTGGCCACTATGCTGTGTCAGAAGTCACTCTTCAGCAGACGCAGTCCTGAAGTCAAAGCTTGGAGTGTCAAGAACAGGAGCAAAGGTTCGCTGTCACATTGAAAGTTCAGTGTGAGGACACTGGGGAGAAAGTGTGAACTAGACGGTTCAGGTTTATGACAAGGTAGGTAGAGAATCCAGGCAGTGGCTGAGAATTCCACGTGGGGGAAGAATAGGTCACTCTGCCGGCCACTGAGCACAACACCAAGGTTGAGGCTGCACATTTTGTTCAGTAAAAATATTGGAAATCTTGATAGGCAGGTGCATCTGAAGGGAACCACAGAGGATGAAAAATGCAAAGGTCCAGCACACTGTCCAAACATTTTTGCGACGTAGACTACTGCATCATCCAAGATGCGCTAAGGGTTTCTAGGTCGCTTTCTAAACGTGGAGAATTTGCCAAATCTGAAGGGTTGGCACCTTGCTCTGACAATTACTGGGAGTCAAAACTCCAGAAGAAAGTAAACGATAAACTGTGCAGCTCTAAAGTAAAAGTAGGATTCCCTTCCAGTGACTTGCAGATGAGATGTGGATGAGGATTTGAGGGAGGGGGGGAGGGGTGGGACTCAGTGGGACTCTCCGTTGACTGAGCTCCCCTCTCCCCTGGGTGAGGAGGAGCGAGAAAGACCCTTCTCTGTGTTTTCTGAGCTGGAGCCGTTCTGGCTGTGGTGGTCGACCACCGACGACGCGGCGCTGGAGGACGTGGCTGAGGTGGACGAGGGCTTGACCTTCTCCTTAAAGTCTGTAATGATGACCGTCAGGTCCCCAACCGTCACCTCCAGGTGCTGGGCGCTGCTCCTGTCGATGTTTTTCAATCTAGGCCTGAAGGTGGAGAGAAGGATTTGAGAAAGAGATGGAAAAAGAAGAATCTATGAATTCCAATGTTCATGAATGCATCCCTATAATATCAGATTCCTGCTACCTGGTGTCAGTTTGTTTACCTCATCTTCTTGTGACTGTTCTTCTTGAGCGCTGGCTCCCTGTCGCTCTTCTCCCTCTCTACCTTCTCCTTCTTTTCCTTTTTGGGCTGCAAGGGCAACACAAACTGCTGCGTTACCTGCTGCTGTGAGACGAGCTGAGAGACGGGACGAGGCTTCCTGATCCAGGGGCAAGAGGGGGGAGGTAAAGAGAGAGACATAAAGAAGGGAAGAGAGGGGGGAGACAATGTGGCAGATTAATGAGAGGGAAAATCACAGTGAACACCTGGCTCCATCTAACGTACCACCATAATCAAGAGCCAATAATCACTGCCAGTGCTGGTTAGGAATGGAGCCGCTGAAGTGTTCTTAACACTGGCAGCAAGTGGCAACACATACACACTCTCTCTCAGCGTGCATTCAGAATAAAACCCAGGATTCAGCCATCTGTGAGATATGCAGAATACCTGCACAGGCTTGTGTTGGCACCCACCCACAGGGATACACACTGACAAGATGAGATGTGTTTCGCTGAAAACAAAAGATGTGACAGGAATTTTAAGTGTGAAAAAGACACAGTTTTCAGAATGCATCACAAGTATGCACGTGCATGTATGGTTTTTTCAGGAGGAAACTTAAAACTACGAATGATGCGATGCTGTCACGAAAAGGAGCTCAGCCATTGCTGGAAGTACAATGCCACATTTTTATTGAAGGTCACACCCAACGTGTTTTCACCCCTTTCTTTCCAAATGAAAAACATTTTTAAACATCTCCTACACTACAGTTCTTGTCTCATAACTCCAGGGGTGGGTGTAGACAGTGCAGGGTTTCACATTAATTACTTAGACTGTGGCAGCCTGCCATAGTTTCATAATGGAACAATTTTTTTTTTTACACTTCTCATAATAAACATGACATATCTAACTTTGTGTTTTGTGCTGTCTTTTCATAGCAGAACTGTGTGCTGCGCTCTCTCTCGCTCTCCATCGGCTGCACCAGTAGAAATCCTGTCAGTGTGTCGTCAAAACATCCATCAGGTTTTTAATGTCCTAGCAAGCAGTCTTCATCATAGCTGTGTGTGTGTTCTCGTGAGGGTTATGCGGTTCTCAGCAGGCGGGGAAACTGCAGTCTTACTTGTCACTCAGTCTCTGTATGTGGACACTCTAAGACCCCTGTGCAGCTACTGCCACAGTTTGATATTATTCAGTTGGAATTAAGTGGGGTCTCCTGCCACTTCTTCTCCATAAGCACCAGTCTTTACTGTCGCTAGAACTCCGCAATCCCTCTCCAGCTTCCCACTTCCTCCACAATCAGTTGTGTGAGGGGCTTTTGTCCAAGTATAATACTTTCTTGTAGGCTCTACAAAAGGTTGAACATGGATCTGATGTCAAATAATCACACAATGTAACGTGCTTTGCCAAATGTTCCTCTTCAGTCACATTCTTTTCCACTGAGTATCAGCGGTCTAAAAATTGATGCATTATGCAATTGGTCTTGTAACAGTTTGCACGCATGAGGACTGATCACATTTCTCTTTGTTTGTTGAGTGTTCCGAGTCCGTGAGTGTTGAAAATGCTCTGTTGAGAGTCTCCACATCCACACACAAATAGGCACTTATGCACATCACAGCCTGCAGATACTTCACCTAAAGCCACATGTATGTACAAATCAAAAAAAATGAAAGGCATGCAATTAACAGGCAACACATTTAGACCCATGTCTGTACACATGAATGCAGGCACACAAACACACACGCAGCAGTGAGCAGATGAAGTATCGGGGCATGATGAGAAGAGCAGAGGAGCACAGCGTGTCTGTTTTCTGAGCTCTGTCGAGCAGTTGTACTTGAAACAACAGCTGTTGGAACCAATTTCATATTTCACGAGCCAGTTCATGTGTTTAATAAGATAACTAATATATTTACCCAAATCACCATATGCTGTGATATTTGAAAATAAACCTACTGCTCAGAGAACATAAAATCTTAGTCAGAATTTAAAAGCATTAAAACTCCCACAGTCCCGAAAAAGGAAAACAGCTTCAGTCGAGTGTACTAACCTGTGTATGAACCCTTTTGAAAACGTATTGAAATGACAAAAACGCTTCAAGGTGCTCCGTGAAAAGGAATGTCCTTTTTGCACTTGCCTAATGTAATTATAAGGGTGCAACACAGCACAAGTACAGAGTGAACTGAACGCACTGGACTTAAAACAGAATCCATCCATGGAATTAGTGTGAGCACCGAGACAAGCAGTTGCAGAGATATGCGACACAGAAAGAAATCGAGCCTTTGAGGCTTTTACTTCATTTTCTACGAGGAAATGGTGAATATAAGCCGAGGCTGCCGTCTTGTTCTGTGGGCAAAGCTGTTGTTTAACAGTTCTGGGATGACCTAAATTGGGGCCCAGCTTCAAAGCGTCTCTCCTAGAGTCGTCTTCTTTTTTTTCTTCCCTTTGACTTACTACTGCCCTCACAGAACATGCAGTGATGCTACTGAGGCTTGAGTGGAAATGCAAATGGATCTCTTGGCCAACATAACTGTCTGATAGGGAGGAGATGTAGAGATCCTCTAATATGTCTGTCTTGTCAGCACAACGTTACACAAGTGCTGACACCTTTTTTTTTTTTAATAAAAAAGGCAGAAGCGTCTCAAAGTCCTCTTGTTTCCAGCTCGAGCGATTCGCGGCTCTCTCCTTGACATCCGTTAACTCCTCCTGCAGCAACAAAGGCGGTGTCTGCTGCTCTTGAATTTACTGGAGCTTGCAAACAAAGCAGCGGCTGTCACTAACACAATCGAGCGTCCTGCACTCGGGACAAATGTTAGCAGCTTCCCGAAATATAAAAGAAAACAAGACTACATCTGCCTCATTCAAAACCATCTTTTTGGTTTGTGTTTGTTTGATGAATTCAGTGTGATTTACTGAATCACTGATGCCTTTTTAACGCAGCAAATGAGCACAGTAGAGCAGTTTTTAGGCATGAGCTGTAGTGGGGTCTCTCCAATATCGCCGTCTTTCCAAGTTGACATATCTGTCTGCGTCTTCTACGTGTATGACACCTCTTTTTCATCCTGAAATATTTGTTTTCAGCTTTGTGTTTTTGTGTCTCAGAAAAATTAACACGCCCACTCGCTTGCGGTGAATGTTCCTGACATTTTCCTGCTGTACACTTGGACGTTTTACTAGGTCGCTGCCAGGAAATGTTCTGTAAAATGTCTGGCGCAACTAACTCAGATATTTGTGTTCTCACATACAGCCCTTCCAGAAAATTTCTGGAAAACGTGGGGAATTCAGTGCATGTCTGAAAGCAGCTTTGGTGTTTACTTAATGGGTCATTAAGGGGGGAAAAGTAATCTGAGCCTAATAATGATCTTTTCTTTAAGACTCAAAGACTGTCTGTGCCCAAGAGCTATGAACGCTAGCTATAAACATATTTTCTATTTCCTATTTTCCTCATGCATTACAATGAAATTGATTCTCACCAACAGAGCCAGCTCAATAAGCTGGAGGTGAAAGAGGAGACCACCTAATACCACGGCGAGGCAAAGCAGCCGCTCTAAACAGAGCTGCCTCTGTTAACCCAATCAAATGGTTATTATCTTAGCACTTAGGCCTCAGAGGCTATGTGTGCGCGTTTTTGTGAGTGTGTCTATTGATTGCAACAAGAATTTCTGTGCCTAATGTAACAGCCTATTCTTTCTGACATTAATACTGCGTGTTGGAACTGTTGTTCCAATCGATACGTGCTCTACTCATGCTATTCCACGGCAGCTAATGGAGTCCCACACTGGGAAATTAGGACGTTACGGAGAGAGATTAACCCCACAAACCCAACTGTATTTCCTTGAAAAGAGGAGAGTGAAGACAACAGTGGACATAATTCACAATTGCTTTGTTTTAGGCTTTTAATTCGCAGAATGTGATCAGGAAAACAGTCTATCTAAGAGGATACTAAGGAGGAATCCTAATCGTCTGAATCATAAAAACAAGCATAACTCTCACACTCCAAAGCCGTTTTCAGACATGCAATGTTCAAGACCGGAATTTGTCTTTCACATATTAATAATTCAGTGGGAGATTTTCCTGGTCAGATGTGTTCACAACAAAAGGAAGATATCCGAAACCTGCAGGACGTGACGTATAAATTCCACCGCAAAAAATCATGTGTCTTTGTTGACAGCACATCGAGACCGGCATCTGCCCTCATCACCAAAAGCTCTCAAAGTCCTCTTGTTCATCCTGAGATATTTGTTTTCTGTTTTGCATCCGTCATCAACGTGCCCAGTAGTTCGCTGTGAATTTTCTGGACATTTTCCTGCTGCATTGTCACATGATCTAATATTTTGAAAAACTTAATATTTTATAGAAAATGTCTAGAGCAACTGAGACAGACATTTGCATCCTCACATACGGCTCCTCTGAAAAATGTCAGTGTGTTTGAAATACGCTCAACTCTCATGCTTTGTCTTGAAAGCTTTGCTTGCCCGCCTTTCCTTACACACCCCACTAGATCCCCCGTCAAAAAAGATACAAATAATAAAAACCAAGGTCCGAACCGAACCGTGGATTTGGAGAATCGTTACAGCCCTAGTAAAGATGAACCTGTCGTGTCAGATGCTGTCACTGATCCCTCAGCGCTTCATGGACCTGGGGGGGGGGGGAACTCTGGCCGCCCCCCTTCTCAAATGTGTCATCCGCACACATGCACCCACACGTCATCTATCATTATCGCTATCTCACTCGCCTCTGTCCTTCAGCACTCCTCTCCCTCCTCCACATGCACCCACTGACCTCACTTCTGGCCCGTGCTCGAGAACAGAGGAGAAATAAATACAGAATAAATAATTAACGTCCTTCATGAACCAACACTACAGGAAATTAACGCCTCTGGTTCGGATCCTGTCAGAGTTGGAAAATGTTTCTACATGACCGATTCAGTGGGCGGTCACATTATGAGACGGTTATGTTTCTGCCACAGTGGACAAACGGGTCAACACCACTGCTTGTTGTGAATCAGCAATTGGAACAGATGGTGTGTCGGTGTATGAGCCAGGATTTTTGAAATAGACAAATGTGGTAATAACAGACTTTATAATACAAATGACTTTGCAAACTCCTGGTATATTAGATTTGATCCCACTGCCAAAGAACATCTGCCGACTGTTTTATTGAGTTTTACTACATATCTGGTTGAACAGTAATAATAAACCTGAACACGTGCTATAATAAATCCACATCAGAGGGTGAAATGTCTGTACAAGGACATGAAGGCCTACAGAAGAGGTACAAATCAAAAATCTTGTTTTAAAAGTTGGAGCAGTATTTAGAGGAAACCTTACAAGTATTTATATGGCACCCAATGCCCTATTTAGGACAAGTTGCCTTTACCCATTCAGGCAGAAATGAACACAGCGTTTCTATACACAGGACTTTTACTATCACCCACCATTCATACACTGTCAGCAGCCGTCGGGGGCAATTTGGGGCTCAGTATCTTGCCCAAGGACACTTGGGAATGTAGAGAGGAGGAGCCAGGGATCAAACCACTGACCTCTGACTTCAAGGGGGCCCATGTTTGGGTGGGTGGACTTATCGGGCCCATCTATCGGACAACATTGCCCGTTTTATAATATTGTATAATGTACTGTTCTTTGCTCATACAATATTTATTATACCAGGCCGAGTCATATTGCTATACTGTCTATTATATAATATCTCTTTGAGATGGTGCTACTGTAAAAAGCACAAGGTAAATAAAGGGAATGCGTTAATTTGTTCATTCATTAAGCCCGTCTGTGTTGTTTATGTTGAAATTCAAATATTCTGCTGATATCTGTCAAACACTGAAGATGACAATCTGCTGTCTACTCGGCAGAATACAACCTCTCATCTCACACACACACACATATATATTCATATAGAGTGTGTGGGGGCGGGACAGGTACAGAAAGATGTGAACGCTTCTCAATCATCATGCTCACACTGTTTTATGGCAGAGGCAGTCAAATATACAAAGTGAATCGAATAAAGAAGCCAGCTGGACTTGAAATGAGGAGTTGGCTGATTGGTCGGCACTTATAGAAAGCTCTGGTTACATCCAAAAGGCTGCAGCACAGGACTGCAGATGTTTGGACGGCTCGCTAACATTTGTCGAGGACAGTGGGTGATGAGCAAACAGCCCACACGACAGCTGATGGACTGCAAATAAGCGCGTGTGCTTGCACAGATATCTTTTGTGAGGACCATTTTGAGCCTGCAACGTACAGAGTGAGGACATTTTGGACGGCCCTCCTTTTCTGACCCACTTATAATTGGCTGTTTGAGGATTAAGACTTGGTTTTAGGGTTGGAATTAGGTTTAGGTTAGGATTAGGGTATGGGTGAGGCATTTAGTTTTGATGGTTACGTTTAGGGTAATGAGCTAAGGAATGCATTATGCCAAAGAGTGTCTTCACTAAGATAAATGTACAAACGTGTGTGTGTGTGTGCGCTGCTGTAGACAGATCCCTCAGTTCTAGGATAATGATTGTAAGATCATTGCGAAACAGCTTATTTTATGCCCTGTTGAACACCCTCGGTTCAGGTGGAAGAGTGTGAGTGTGTGTGTCACGTTTTCTATCAGCAGGTTGTAGGCTGCTCCTGGGAGCTCCTCCAACCCAATGATTAATGTCTCTCCCTGCCTGTACTTGCTATCACCGTGCACGTGTGTGTGAGTGAGAGAGAGAGAGAGAGAGACAGATGGCTCTCCACGTCCTGTGGTTTATGACACCATCTACAGCCTGCTCGCCACACTCTACCACATTCTCCTCACACACACACACATCCACACAGAGCAGTATGTCATGAATCAGTGTCACCATAGTAATTACAGGCTTATCGTGTAGCCATAATCTTGAGCCACAGTGACGTGATAACAGCCAGCTTCATTGTCCCTGGTGTACGCTCGGTTTTGTAGCCTGTGCGAGCGCCAGCACCAGTAAACCCACACCACTGAGCCCACTGTGTGACTTATAGAGGATGTCATAATTCAGATGGGCTTATAAAACACTGATTGGTTTGGTTTACATGCATTATACCTGTTTATAGATGCAATCTGTGTTGTTATTGTACTTCCTCTATTTAATTGGTTGCAGTTATAATGGCAGTTTATCTCCGCTGCAGATTTGATGTGGCTCATAAAAGCGTTGCTACACACTCTTTCCCCACACTTCCTGTCTGTCATCACGGACTCTATGAGGTGGGAGTCAAATGTGTTGATCTCTGCCAGTGATGTGTTTCTTTGTGGGGAAATTAACACAGCAGCCAAATAGGGATCTGTTAAGGTGGAATGTGGTAAATATGCTTTTTCCCTAAAAAGGCTGTAACATGAGTGGAGGAGGGCAAACCTAAACGAGAAGCTAAAGCCGTTTTCAGACATGAACAGAAAATTGGGTATTTTCCTGACTTTGTGTTTCAAATATGAAGGACGCAGCAGGAGATTGTCCACGTCAGACATGTTCACAACAAAAGGAAAAGGTCCAGAACATTCAAGTGAGGGGCGGGGCCTGGGTAGAGCATGCAGGACATGACATAAATTCTACTGTTTTTGTTTACAGCACCTTGACACTGGCCTCGGCCCTCATCACCAAAAGGTCTCGAATTTCTTCGTCTTTACTGGTGGACATCTTCCTTTGTGTGTTGTATATGACACATTTTTTTCAGACTGACAGTTTTGAGACGTTGCGTATTAGAAATGTCATCAGCACGCCCACTCAGACATGTTACTAAGGGGCTAGGTTCAGAAAAATGTGACTGCAACTGACTCGGACATTTGCATTCTCACTCACACATCACCATAAACAGATTTGACATGAGAATTTGCATAATCCTAATCTTAAAGCAAGGGACAAGATTTTGGAGCCGAAAGCTTTCTGGTTTCTGTTTTCGAGTTACAATCACATTTGATTGCCTGCAGATAATCATTCCGTGTGGAGAGTAAAAGAGACATTGACCGAAAGGCATCGTCTAGTCAATCTCTGCATTCATATTCAGATAGCTGGTAATTGAGATCAGCCAAAATGTTGTCCGGACCTAAAACATTTACTAAAAGTCAATAGCTGCTTCCTTTCTCATATACAGCCCCTCAGAAGACTTTCAGGAAAATGTCCAGAGTTCAGTACAGGTCTGAGAAACTCCTAATAATATGACAGAGATGTAAAGATGGAGTTACTGATTTTACATCTTCATTCAAGTTCATGTTTTAGTATAAACATGAACACAGGCAGTTTCATAATATTGAAATACAGAAAACTTGCACTTCAAACTATGAATTTCAATGATACATATTTATCTCCAGGCAGCATTTAATCTATGCACAAGTGCGCATACAGCATTATATGGTGTATTACTATTCCACAGAAGAAGCACTTATTTTCCCCAATGTAGCTAATCTGAGGGAAAAGAAAAAAAGAGATAATTAATCTTTTACTTTTTGCAAATCAAATTGATTCTAACCCAACTTTGAGAATCAGCTCTCTGTGCCACAGCTCCCGGTTTCCATTTCCCATGAATCTAGACGACTCCAGCGGGCTGATGATTATCTCTTGTTTATGATGGATATCTGCTGAAACCAATCACTGGCTGGCTGCATGAGAAAAAGGCTTTGAAGCGGCAACAGTTTTATTGTTGGTATCTGCATCGGAACATTGTGATTCTTCTGCTGTGCTCCTTTTTTGGGGGGGGGGGGGGATTTGTGATCACATTTCATTTCAGTTATCTCGTTTATATACTGTTGGTGACGCTTTTATGTTGAGCTGAAATTATTTGACGAGGGACAGAGAATTGCTGTACAGCTAGACTGATAATCAGCTGATATTTTTCAATCGTGTTTCAGATGAAAATGCCCAATATTTGCAAGTTTTCTTTGCTTTGAAATTTAGGACTGTTTAAGAGACAAAACAAGACGTTTGACTTTTCCTGGATTTAGGGAGACTATACCACCTTTCAGCAGATGAATTTATGATAAACTAGCACTTAGCAGTCGAAAGCAGACCTCCACCAAGGCCCAACAGTTCCCTTAAATTCAATCAAGCTGCCCCTCCAAACCTAATTTCACACAGATATAATTTCCCTATATGTGCCCAATTTTTCCACGTATTACCTGGGAAATTGATGAAAAATGTTTAAACATTCTCTATCTCGCAATGGAAAAAAAAAGTGGATAAAAGTCTCTGGATCTTCCCCCTGATCTGGATCCGCACCAACATTTAATGGCTTCTTCCCTGACCCAAACCGCATCCTTACACCAGGTTTTGTGGTTATTATCAAGTAGTTTTGTGTAATCGTGCTTGCAATCAAACAAACAAACCAACAAATGGACCGGGGTGAAAACATAACCTCCTTGGCTGTGGAAAAAAACAATTTGGAGCCCTACCATGTTGGTATTGGATATTAAGTACTTCCCTTAATGCATTGCCCTGCTGCTGTTCTTCCTCAGTTTCATTCTTTGATATTAATGTTTCAATAAAATATCCTGGATAATTCAGACTGTCATGTTGAAAGCTGCATTATTTAAAAGTAAGAGAACGAACTGGATCTGCGCCAAATGCACGGTAACAGGTCAATTTTGAGTGTGTGGCACTGCACATGAACTGTGAGGGTGAGCTTGTGCGGAGGATGATAAAACAACATCTAAGCAGCCAAAGGCTCCCAGCCAGCCAGAAGGCGCTTGTGCTCATTTCAGGCGGAGCCGACAAAAAACCTTCACATCAGTCAATCTGTCACCGGGAGATGCCCAAGGTTGAGTTCAACTTTTGAAAGGAGCGTGGGACGGAGACGCTGCTGAGAGATGGGAGAGTAAAAGGTAGCGAGAGAGCAAACACAAACGAGAGGGAGAAGTAATAATCCAGAAACATGATCAAGCTCACTGTCCTGACCTGTAGAAATATGATGCTGCCAAACAAGTTCTTCAGCGCAGAGCGTGCACACACTGAGTGTTTTCCCTGGTGGGCCTGACGAGTCAGAGCTCAGCGAACAGATTCAGAGAGTTGAGGTGAGACACGCACACACACTGCTCTATTACACCCGGCAGTATTTGCCTAAGGAGGGTGTTTAGATTTGGGCTTAACTGCTTTCTGTCAGCACCTTCACACACACACACCTGACATTTTCAGCTTTTGTTCACGTCTCAGCCTTCATTTTGTATTTCAAACCTCAAGGTGACGCCCTAATCCAGAACAAACCTTCATGGTTGAACTGGGCGGGGACCTTCACTATCTTGCTCAAGCCAAGTTCACACGACACTACGTGCTGTCTTGTGTGTTCATACTACAAATTATGTTGAGTATAGTAAGTTTGAATGATCCTCCTCCCATTCTGTCACATCCTGCTCACAGAATGACAGATCAAGCTGGAGGATCAGAAACGCTACAGTGGACATCACAGTTGTATCGAATACAGAGTGGCTCGACCCATACCTGACAGGCATTCCTTTTTTTTTTTTGTCCAAAACCTGGTGCGGTTTGTATGAGCTGCAATGAGTTTGTGTGACTCTAGTCGGAGTCTACGCCTCTGTTATCGTGCCTTTGAAGAGTTCACACATGGCGATTGGCCACTGCAGATCAAAGCCCATTTGGCTTTGACCTGGAGCTTTTGTCAGTAAGTTTCAAAAGTCGTTGGTGACTGGAAAATCAGGCTTAAAGTGTTGTGTGAACTAAGCTTCATCAAGGTTTTTTTCTATCTCGTTCTTTCAGCTGATGCAGGAATCAAACCTGTGACCTTGCACTTATCAAACAGCCTCTTTTTATGTACCACACCACTGTGCTATGACGTTCATCTATCACACTGGTTTTCAAAAGGCGGGAACTGGGGGCCAAAGAGTCACAGCAGATAAAACAGCCATTTTTCCCTCAGCAAAGTCTTGAGGTAATGAGGCCGCGTTGTGATCTGAGCTCCTTTATGATAGCTTTAATTTAATACCCTAAGCTTGCAGCTTGATCTAGAGGAGCAACATATTTTTCCATATAAATCTGCACAAATGACTTGGGGATAGAGAGAATGTTTTAACACGCAATTTCTGTTTTATGCCTTGATCCACTCCTCGAATTTGACTTCCGAGCTGCAGAAGCCAGGTCGCTCTTTCTTCCATTTCAACTCTGCCGATCTGCCCGTCAACTTGGATCGTCAGACAGATTTAGGGGCAGGATTCCTCCCAAAATTCATAAGGCATTCATCTTCATCTTCTGAGGCTATACATGCAAACTCTCTTCCTCTGAAAATACTTCTCTATCTCATCTTAAAATGCTCCCCCCCTTTTTTTTTTTTAAGAAGCCATCACTTCTTACACTGAAGAGACTCAGATCCTGTCAGGAAAAGGGACATTTCATGTATTACGATAAGGCTCTCAAGCTCTGACAAGTGATAAATTGATTTTAATCCACAGAACCCACTCTAGCTGTCAAACCCGTGACCTTCAGGCTATATGGGACACTTCCTCTCACCACCGGACGCTCAGCTCCTGCCTGTGCGAAACGTGAATTCATTACATCACGGTAATAGCTCAGTCATGCTTGTTTAGTAACCAGTGAGAGAATTTGCCGTGTCCTGCATTTTATATTCCGCGTGGTGTTTTGCCCTTCAGCGCTTACGGCTTGCTCAGCGGAGCAAACCCGCACTCGTCTGCTGTGATCGGTCATTAACAGCTGCGACCACCTGTGTGGCCATTTTGCTGCAGCGTTCGCCCCCGTGTTTCGAGTGCTTACGTGCGGCCTTGTGCAAGAGCGTGAACACACTACTACTGCTAAAACGCTTCTGCAGCACTGCAGAGGGGAAGAGGAGTTATTAACATTAAATAAGACCTTCACGCGGACGTTGGCGCTGGGTTTCAGGGGTGTAATGGAGAATTCCTGGACCTTTGCGTCCTTAGAACCTACGTAACTCCAACAAAATGATGGGGGAGGACAAAGGGTGTCCAAGCTTGCGGTGGATATTCCTGGCAACCCCGTGGGCCGCTTGTTTGTTACAGAAGCACGCCACAATCTCTGAAGCATCCTCAACAATCAAAACTCGATTGCACTAAAGCTGGACCAGATGACAACAGCATGTCTGCTGCTCAGGCTCTTTGTTTGTGTGAGCGGCAACTGTGTGTTCAGTGTGTGTGCATCAGGAACGTGCACTTGTGTGCGAATATGTATGCAGTCATGTGTAAAATTTGCATGTTGAGTGCATCTGAACATCAGCGTGTGTGTGTGTGTGCGTCTGACAGCGGGCTGATTAAGCTGTTGCATAGTAATGAGCTATGGCTGTCTGTCTGGCAGCTGCTCTGACAACCTCTTTTCACAACTTGGCCCTCCCACTCACACACACACACACACACACACACACACATTAACGCAGACTCACACACACAGGCGTATATTGTGTACTCGCATGCACCAACAAAAGAAACAACTCTGAACAGATATCAGAACGAAGAACTGCACCACATTGTTGTACTTGTTAAATCCGTGGAAAAGTAAAGTTGCGTAAAAGCAGACGAGGATAATTAACAAAGAGTTAAAGGAGATCACGTAACAACACACTGCTTCTAATAGGCCGAGGGGAAACGGCAACAACTCCTCTCCTTCACCCTTTTGTCTCTGTTGTTTTCATCCGGATAATGACTGCCACTCAGGAATAAGTCATTTCCTGCTTCAAATCACTGATGTCAGGAGAAAATATCATCCACAGACACAGAGAGGGGGACTGTGTGTGTGTGTGTGTGTGTGTGTGTGTGTGCATTTGTATGCTTGAGTACCTGTATAGCACCCCCACCTCCCCGCCCCCCCTTACACATATCTCCAGGGCAACAAGATTGATGTGTGCGCTTTCAAGAGAGCGCCGTGGCTGTCCCTCATTTCACTGAGGTCAGTGTCAGTGAGGGAACATGGAGACTAATGCGGCGCATAGAGGAGGTGTGACAAGGAAGGAAGTGACAAATAAACATGTTGGGTTTGATAAGAGAAAATATGCAATAAACCACAGTGTTTATGTTTACGGACTGATTTTGTCTGTCCAAGGGAAACACTGGGAAGGCTTCAGAATCTAAGGCTACATCCACATTAGTGTTTTCATTTGAAACAGTAACTCTGCTACAGATTCGCCTGGTGTCCACACTACTCCGGAGTTTTAGAGCCGATAAAAACCGTTTGGAAACCCCGCGGGCCCTGTTTTGGTTTGAAAACTTCTAATCTGTACGGGCAGAAACAAAGATGTTGGAATAGAATGATGCTGACACTCGCAACTGCTTGCTGAATGTTTTAGGTCTGGACGTAGCCTTCTTCATTTTACGATGATACTACTGCTTACATGCGCGGGAGATGAGCTATTATTCGATCGATCTGCAACAATTCCTGTGTCCAGCGGGACGCATACATGAGTGGTCGTGTTGTGTGTGTTTTCAGGCATGTAAGTGTGGACAGGGATTCAAACTGGTACGGAGCCAGAACGTTTGTATGGACAGATCGTTTACACATACAAGGAATTTGCTGTAGTGTGTTAGTGTACTCATGAATATAAAACATCGGAAAAAATATAGATTTAAATGTAATATGTGTTAAATTAAAATAGTTATTGTGGTACAGGGGCAAACAAAGGGGGGGAGGGTGGCGGTGAGATCAAACTAATGTCCCTGTGGGGAATCACCTCAATATATGGTTGTACTGACTCATGAAATGATCAATATGCTGGTGCCAAATATCAATATTTACGGATGCTTTTTCGATTTTTGCCATTTATTGGTTATTTTACATTGGAATAATGGCACGTGTGGACACTGACCGGTTACAGTGTGTTTGTTAGAGACTATAGAGGCACTAAGATAAGACTTCGTGCACTTTATTTTGTACACGGCTTCAAACCGACGCCAATCTGCAGCGAATAAATACACAAATCCTGCTCTTCACCTATTCTGATTCATTTTGTGTTATTCTTGAGCTAGACAGATGTATGACTGTCTTGCAATTTAACGATAATCGCAGAATCGCTGTACCGTGATATTATCGTTATCGAGGGCCATGTATCATAATCCCAAAAGACCCCCCCCAGAACAAACACACACACACTCGTACAAAAGACACCAGGGGCACATCCATCCTTACCTTGTTGAAGTCCCCTTCCTCACATCACACATCATGCACTTGAAAGCCTCGGCCGTGTTCTTGTACGTGCACACGCTGCAGTCCCAAAACCCCTCGTCGGAGGGCTTCAGTTGACGCTTCGGCCTTTAAAACAATAATAAGGAGAAAATTAAAACCCAGATGAAGGAGGGAGGTGGAGGAGGAGGAGGAGGCGGAGGAGGAGGAGTGAGTCCGCGGACACTATCGACAGCAAACATCACGGTGAGCCTGTGGGATTTTAAGGGGGAAATCATGTGCGCGCGCTGTGATCCAACACTGTAATTGGCGATGAGCTCTTTAAAACACACACACACGCACACGCGCACACACACACATGCAGTGCGCGCGACACCGCGAAGAAGAAGAAGAAGAAAACCCCATTTTCTCCCCCCCACCCCCCACCGCCGCCGCCGCCGCCGATGTCCGCTCAACCCTCTCGTCGTCGCCCTGAAAGCACCGCGCACTCGGCCCCGCGTTTACCTTGTGGGACTCCGCTTGTCGCCCATGCCAGACCGGGGTTCCTCTGGAGGCGCTGAGACGAGCACGGCTCCGGTTCTTTCTCTCCGACGACGTTTCTTTTCACAGCGGAAGGGAGAGAAAAAAAAAACGGAAGCGATGCGCCCGTCGTGCCCGCTCCGCTTCCAGCTGTCGCGGAAACTCCGCTTTGGGAAATGGTCACGTGACGCGCCGCGGCCAATCACGCGCCGCGCTGCGTCCCGAGGCTGACATTCCTCATGGTGAGTCTGTGAGGCCTTCGCGTGCGCGCTGCAAGCTCGGACTTTTCCCCATCCATCGAGGGTTATTAATGTGTGGTTGATGGTGTTGTTGTTGTTGTACTTTAATTTAATGTGCGCGAGTGGGATGGTTTTAAAAACACCGTAGGTTTGTTTCCTACATCATCCTACAGTAGACCTATTTGATTTGAATATTCTAGATTACAGATTACACGGGAAAGATTGACTTGTATATACATGTATATTATAAATTATTTATGAGAATGATTTAGCCTATTGTATACCGTCTGTGAAAAACGCTCAGTACAAAAAACAAAGCCGACCTTAATAACTATTTAAAAACGGACCTTTTCTTATAAGAATATAAATTATAAATTACTTATGATTATAATCACCTTATAGCCCCAATTGATTTTAATATTCTTGTAAATAGATTATACAGAAGAAAAAAAATCTAAATCTGTCAACACCATGAACTGTTTATACATGTATATTATAAATTATTACTATATTGTATAGTCTTTGATAAACATTGGGACAAAAAACCAAATGTAGGAACACAAAAGACCATCGACCATATCAATTATATGCAATCATAATTATATATATTATATACAGTCGATGTACTGGAGCATAAAACAGAATCTAGGGCCAATAATGCTCAGTACACAAAACCAAACATTAATTGGTTATAATTATTATTATAACACTGACAGTTGGATATAAATGACTACTAATGTTTGTGTGAAAGGCAACATTACTTAATCTACACAGATGAGGACTTTAAAAAAAATATCGGTGACTTCTAATCATCGCATACAGCAGTAGTTACCCCTTTCTCCTTGACGTAAACGCCGTCGTTTTCCCATTTCCGACAGCACCCAAACGCAGCAATAGACGGTAGCTGATGTTGCGTCTGCAGCAGCAGCGCGTGAACACGCTCCCACTCACTGTCCCCTCGCATCCCTCCATCTTTGCGTCTGCTCTCCCACCGCAGACTCGCCGCACAGGTTCATCATGAGCACAGACGCGTGAAAACATCGGGGAATCCCTCGCTTTGTTTTCGTGCTGACGCAAGCGAGCTCCACAGATCCTCCCAAAAACCTGGCTCATTTCAGGGATTAACAAAGTGGATCCACCGCTAACGTCACCAGATGGAATTCTACCGCACTGAAACCTGGATTGCAGCAATTTAAGACTCACATGTGCTCATTCCCTTTGTGATAATCATCTTCCTCACTTTTAAGAATGTAGCATGTGGACATTTTTTTGTATAAATAAAATGTTTCTTTGGCAAGACATGGTTATTCAAAGTATACAATCTTATACTCACCTGACATACACAATTACTCATATACAAAAATAAAACCAATAAATTGAATTTTTTCATCAGCTCTGTTTACTACCCTATTGCCATTTGCTTTATTGAACTTGTATTATTGAATCTCTATTTTCTTCAAAATTCTTTATCTGATTTTGTGTGAAAGCTGGACTAACCATTCACTTATTTAGTCGGCCATTAAGAAACAATTCTTTATTGACTGACATAAAAAACATACATGAAGAAACACAATCACTAGTCAAACAAAGAAAAATTCCACCGTTTTTTTCTAAAAATGTAAAAATGTCTCGGCTCTGGAGGGGGAAAAATGAAGCATCTTATTATTTTACATACCCCCCACTGTAACACAAAGAAACTCAGAAAATTTAATCCATATGGACCAAACTATTTGGTGGTTATGTACTAAATGTTCATTATTATTAGTCGCTGAGCTCCTCCTCGTCACTGAAGTATGCGCTCTTCTTAATCCTTGGTTTCCTAGAATCTGAGGATGTTGACGCGTTCGCCTCTTGAGACAAACGCGTCTGCTTCCTCTTTTCCTCCTCTTCCTCAATATGGGCTTGCTGGAGGGATACAACAAGAAGAAATATGACAAATTGGTGATTGTTTAGTTTTCAAACTCCTATAACGTCCATCTCAAACAATGATACATATTAAGCTCCTCTTTTCAATAAGTAAACATGTTTTATTTCTGTAGGGATGTTACAAGTGATGTTTAGGTCACAAGGACAAAAAAGGACACGAACATTACTAGATATAATTCACAGTATAATATGCAAAAACTTGAGCCAGATGTTACACTACACTGTTTTTTAAATTGTTTTCTGTAGTATATGTGCACACTTACCTCAAAAGCTATAGCTTGGCTCAGACTGTCTAAAGCCGGATCCTCTCCCTCTTCTTCACTTTCTTCTTCTTCCTCTTCGCTATTAGAGAAAAGGTGTAAGAATTAGAAAAATAGTCAATTGTACAATATCTCACAATATTGGCTTTAGTAAATACTTACACATGTTCATTCTGTAGGGCCTTTTTCTTCTTTTTCTTTTCCTTCTTCTTCGGGGGCTCCCTCTCTCCCAGCATGTTTTTGGGGCACGCGTAGCTCAGATGACCTGTATCCTGTGATTTTATTCAAAAATAAAAAATAAGTGAGTGTCAGACATGAGACAAACTTCTGAGATATTTTCTACACACCACATTTTATTTTCCCCCCATTCAGAAAGGACTGGAAACAGATCACTTGCAATTGTGATTCAACAAAGTTTTATCCTCTCTCACCCCACATTCATAACATTTGGTCTTGTCGGTGTAATTCCGCCTCCTTATGAACTCAGTTGCTCGTCCGTTGTCGACTGCAATGCTCGCTTTCACCAGTCTGCCAAACAACTGGGACATGAAAGCATTTGTGAATATCAATTAAAGAAGCATCAATAACAAGGACACTGAAAGCCTATGCTACAATACAAGGACACCAATATTTCAATATTAACAAGATTAAGAAGAGAATATTTTCTGGTTACCTTAACCTGAATATGGTCATATTCTGAATAAGCAATAATTAAGAGATCTGGAGTATTTCAACCTTAGTAGCATTATATAGATATGTATGTCTTAATCTCATTATGGTGTTTACACAGCATTTGCAACGACTGATGCCAGTAGTAGGACGTAATGTTGATGTGAGTTATAATCAGACTCTGCTCTGTAACATGTAAACAGGAATATGAATGGAATATTCTCTTAGCAACTTATGTGAACAGAATTTTTTAAATAACGTCTTATTCAGAATAAGGTAAATAGTTGAAATATTGCTATAACAACATAGTCAGTGGCACACGATATGTGAAAACATAACATAGACTCACCTGTTTGTTATTTATTGCTCTTGCACAGTTATGAGCCGAATCTCTGTCCAGGAAGAGAACAAACGCCACCCCTTTACTCAGCCGGGTGTCTTTATCTTTAACAATTGTGACCCTGAAACACATTTAAAATGGAGAAACACATTAAGAGCATTTAACTGAAAATTGCAGGGGATCTGCACCAGCTACAGTTTGGTTTTCATTAATCATTCATGAGCCAGGACTTACTTGACAACTTTTCCATATTTGGTGAACAGCTGAAAAGACACAAAGAACATCGTCTCTATATGAGTTAACTGTTATTTGTGGTTAACAGATATGATTATTAATATAAATTACCTTGTGTAGATCACTGTTGGTCAGAGAGAAAGGCAGGTTGGACACATACACTGTGCTTTTACTTGGTGCCAACCCTCCACTCATCCTGGACACACTCAACACACTGTAGAGACAAAAGCACTGTCACAAAATGTCTGAATAAACAGTAAACAACTAGCTACTTGGGTAGCCTTCACGCTACACTTCATTAAGTCCACCATTAATTCTTGTCACGTTTGACCTCATCAAGTTACGACAAACGATTGATTGCCAATTATATATACATTATAATAACCAAACGACTTACCGCCACCATTAGAATGTTGTAAATTCGCTTAAAATCGTAATATTTCAATGCAGGAAGCTAATGGCTAGCAAACAGCAACAAACGCCATACATCAACGTCGCAAGTCGATGACGTACACTCGCCTCTCGTCCAATGAAAAAACGTGTTGTCCAAACGGGAGAGGCTACGCTAACTATCCGATAGAGGAGGGTGCGATTGTGTTTTGCTATTTTGCGTGGAATAAACCACCTTTTCAGTGTAGGTTAGCACACGCACGTCCATCGATAGGGGACATTGCTTCATTATACACATTTATACTTTGTTTTTTATGTAACGTTACGCTAACCGCCGGGTGGAATGAAACGTGCCGATGTTTGCAGCATACATGGAGGCTAGCTAATTAGCAATGCTAGCTGCTAGCTCTACATTGAGACACAGAAGCTAGGAGGGAATTACCGCTAAACAGGAGATGTTGCGTTTGTTTTTATAACGGTGTTGTTTTGCGGGTGGGTCGGTTGCGTGTCAACGCGTTGTGTGCCGGTGTTGTTAGTCAAATGGATGTTGTGGGTCAGTGTGTTGTGCAGAAAGTAACCTCAACCTGCTCAGTATCTGGATTCATGTTCAAATGCAAACACTGGTCCTCCTCTTGTCTCATTTCATGCAAACAGAGGTCTCCCTCCTCAGTTTGTCTGTGAAGACCTCGTTAGAAACATAGGCATGAAAGCTTGTTGCTAATATGTGATGTTAATTGCTGTTTGTTGTTTTGCAGATTGTGCTGATCATCTTATATAACACACAGAGTCCAAAAGTAAGTTTTTAATCAATCAGTTTAACTGTGGTCTAGAAAAAAACAACAAAATGCCTCTACTGTTACAAATTAACAAAACATGGTCATTTATTAGAGGATATTTCAAGTGGCACATACAATGTTTGGGTTAATATTTAGAGATTGTATGTCTTTGAAAGTGTTTTTGCATGACTGGCTGTACTGTTGCAAAAACTAATCATCAGACTAAATGTATTACTATCTTTTGCATCTGAATGTCACTTGTAACTGTTTTTTATTTATTTATTGTGTGGGATGAAATGTACAGTGCACTCAGCATCTTTCACTCTCTGCCTTTTTGCAGTGACATACAGGAGAGAGAGGAGCATACGAGAGGTGTATGATGAACGCTTTTTAAACGAGAGACCAGTGAGTGTGAACCCAGTAGCTTCAGGATCTATTTTGTTTCCCTGGTATTATGTATAATACACTTTGCTTATCATAATTTAAAGTATACAAACACAGTGAAGAATGTCTTTTGAGAAGCTGGTATATGTCCTTTTATTGGGCAATGGTGGAAAGAGAATAACACAGCTTAGTCAACTGAGAAAAATGTCCAATCCATCAAATGTACCTGTGCTTTTGTAGGGTCCGTACCCACGAGCAGGTGGACCAGTGGAGAGGAGGGGCCCCTTTGGCAGACCTGAGGAGGACTACAGCCGGGGTGGGTACGAGTACGAAGGAGGTCCCCGCTTTTTCCCGAATGGAGGCGGCCCCCGGAATTACCATGAAGATCAGAGGAGCTATCACGGCGACAACCTTCATTTCCCTGCTGAACGCAGAGCCGTTCCTCCTGCAAGGAGGGTGAGAGCCACGTGTCAGACATTACTGCATCACTTGTAATATGCATATGAGCTAAGGCAGAGGATACAACTGAAAAATCACAAGAATTCAGCTGCCTCTACTCAAAAGAACACCATTAAAGAAATTATTTAATTCATAATTTAACAAAGTAAATCAGAGACAAACTAAAGCTGTAGAAACCTTCTTCAATAACTTAATATGAGAGCCAAGAATGTTTTTAAAAGTCAGACATCTCAATCCATCTACACTCATCCTCGTTGAAAAGTCAGTTAAGTTAGATTAATCTGAACATAGGTTATTGCAGGTTTTTTAGTACAACTGCAGTCAAGTGGCAGATGCATACCACGGGAGTTAATCATGCACACGTATAAATGGCCAGCTGAAGGTGCTACAGTAAAGGGTTCACATTAGATATTTTAAACTCTTCCTTTAGAGTTGGAGTTTCATGCCACAGTGTGTGGCAGACATTTGACTTGTTTGATTGTGAAGTAATGCTGGCTTTTATTTTTTTAACTAAGCATTTAGCTTTATAGCTGATGAACGAACTCTGTGGCATTTTGTTTATACTCGGCATGTTCTGACATTCTTGCAAACATTTTCAGTCATGAATCCAAGAGATACGATTACATACACTGTAGGGAAGTAATTGGAGAAGAATGGAAGTTTAATGCACCTCTTTAAGTAAAAATAATGTTGGTTTACATTGGGACACATCCAAATCATGCAAAAGAAATGGCATTTAGATTCACCCTCACAGTTTTTATTTTTACATTTTCTCAACTGTGTGTTGCAGGAGGATTTTCCTTACAGAGTACCTAGAGAGGACCCTCACCCAGGCCGGACTATGGAGTTTGGGTAAACTTCTCCTCTGAGGCTTGCCACAAGTTTTCTGTGTTTCATTCCTCTGCTTCAGCTCGGGCAGGATTTCATCAGGCCCCTGTTTGCAATATTCCTGTTTTCAAAAGCGTGTGTTTACACAGCCACAATCATTTATCATGGTTGGCTTTGGCCCATATTGACCCGTCGCACCTTATTTACATTTCTTCAAGCCTCACGTCTCGCCTGGCTCCACAGTATTAGACAACTGCTAAGATGAGCAATGTTTGCTGAGCAGTGGCAGTACTTAAGCTGCAGATCGGATTGCAGGAATTCAGACTGGAGATTTTAATTGACCTGTGCTTCCATCAGGGGAAGCAAGTCTAACATTAGTTGACCTGTGACTAGCTATAGCTCGCTACAAACAAGTGTGCAAATGCATGTGGAAACTGTACTTGCATAATAGAAGTAATTAGTCTTTTATCCTGTGTTACCAGGTAGCAGTAGCAATATTGTTACACAACAGACAACAGACTTCAGTGTGTAAGTTGTGTAGCGAGTGGGTGTGTGGAGGCAGGGCT
Organism: Hippoglossus hippoglossus; assembly: GCF_009819705.1. Taxonomy (NCBI): domain Eukaryota; kingdom Metazoa; phylum Chordata; class Actinopteri; order Pleuronectiformes; family Pleuronectidae; genus Hippoglossus; species Hippoglossus hippoglossus. Next base: position 9,331,230 of record NC_047173.1, read on the forward strand.
GTGTTGAGATGGTGCTTTGTTGTTCTGCAGCTCTCCTGGCCTGTTTGCATAAGCAACACTTTATACAGAGGCAACATTTTACAAAAGAAACTACCCCTAGTAGAGCTGCCACTTGGCAGACACACAAGGATACAAAGGCTTTCATTGCGAGCAATGATTGTGAGTTGTGAAGGGGCGCTGAGGTCAATTCCGGCCTGTTGATTGGTGAGTTTGGTCCAAGTACAGGTCAGAGGTCGGTAGAGAGGTTATGGGGAGTTTGGGAAAGGGTCACAGAGGGAGCACGAAGCTCTATAGAAGCAGCTTCTCATGCACATTTTGACCCTCTGATTCTTAAACATGAATTACACTAAGAAAATCGTCTTTGTTTTAGCCACACTGAACCAGAACTTGTCTGTTCAGCCTGGATAAATGTTTCAAGTCAGGTCAAATCCTGATAGAGAATAGAGACATGATCCAGCTACTGGATGAGTTCCACCTTATATGCGGCAATATATTGTGTGTAAGTCAAAACCATATGTGACTACTTTTGGGTTTTATACTTCTCCAGATTCTTTATGAGACATTTTTGCATATTGAGGAAGATGCACAAGCTTAAACACTAAACCAAATGATTATTACAATCACTGTTGTACCAGATGTTTCTCATCTTTCATCTTATACAATATTTGTTTGTGTATTTCTGTTTATGTACTTCTAACACTGTTTTTTATTGCCTTAGTGCCCGTGCTCCACCTCCTCATAACGTGCGAACCCAGGGAATGTACCCGGCGCCCAGGTCGCTCCCAGAGAGCGGAGAAGACACACTAGTCCAGGCCATCCTCAACCTGGACAGAGGGTAATAATAATCATGATAGTACATTTTATTTATAGGCGGCTTTCACAGCACTCAAGGTCACCTTACAAGGCACAGATAAAAAAAAAATGCATCAGAAAGATCAATAAAATTAACAGTGATTAAAACATTATGTAGGTTTGCCAGATGGAAATCAATCAGGCTGAATATGCCAGTTTATAAAGATGGGATTTGATACCAGATTTGAAGATGGAGAGAGAGTCAATGAGATTTTTTTTAGATTTTTGACATTGAGAACGGTTTTACAACTGATATCATTGGTAAGAATGAGTCCTGTGCAGTGGCCTTTAAACACCACTAGATGGCAGCATTGTGCCTTGTTTGCACAGAACAATACTAGTTGTAGTGGAGACTGGTTCAGAATTGGAAAGGTCTTTTATGAAAAGATTAGAAGGAGATGATTTTTCATTCACTGTGACACTAAAAGTTTGGAGCATTAAAATCATAATAGGTCACACGTTCCTCTTCTATTCCAGGGAGGACAGAGACCATTACAGGAGAAAGGCCGCCCCGTTCCCCCCCATCAGAGAGCGCTCTCCTGTACGCCGTGAGGTGGCACGCTCCCCCCACAGTCGCTCCGGCTCCAGCGTCAGCAGCAGAGGCTACTCACCAGAAAGGGCCAAGAACCTGCCTTTTCCTTCACAGCAAGGCAAGAGTATGTAGAGTTCTTAGTTTCCCCGCAAGCTGACGCAGTGTGGAGCTCTTTCACATCAGGACAACAACCAGCAGAAAATTATTTTATTTTGTTTTTATTTTTATTCACTATCAATCCACAACTGATAATCTGGCCGGCTGGCTTTGCAGGTGCAGACGGTCCAGATGGTCCCGCGGGTGTCACTGAGCACCTTTGGGGGTCGCTCTTTCCTCAACAGGGCGGAAATGACACTATGGGTCTGTACATGGAGCCATGTGCACATGAGCTTGGACCTGGGTGAAGAATAAGATCATCTGTTGTTCCTCGAATGTCACTTTGCATCTTTGTCATGTCAGACAAATGTTGGCTTTTGTTTAGATGTCTAAATCTTGAGAAAGATGCACGGATGGAGGAAATAATTAATTTAAGGCCTGTAGATAATTAGAATAATTGATAAATTCAAGTTCAACCCTACAGAATATAATTGAGCACCTATATTATAACCTAAGGAATCCAATTTAAACTGAAAACCTTTTTGACACTGAAATTCGATCACCCAGGTCTGAAGTAAATTGCATCATCTGTTTTGTTTCTTAATTAGAATTAGAACTAAGTGGTGATTTTGGTGTAATGAGGTCTTTCTTATAAATCACTTCTACTTCCTGTGTTGGAGTTGCATTAGCACTTCTACACTGTACCTACACTGATCTGATTCTGATTTGAATTTTCTGGTCTGGAGCAATATTCAAAGATTGAACAGATGATCAACTGTACATAAAGATGGCCGAGATTACAAAGCCAAAGCGTCTCCATTGACGTGACCACACTACCATCCGCTCCCTCCCCCGATCACTACTGCACACACTGGCTCTCTGGCTTAATTTCTTGATAGTGGGAGGAAGTGGAGATGTGTCCTCCATCTTTATATACAGTCTATGGTCCAGCATCAATCTGACTTGTGAGGCTAACTCACAATCCTCAAAGTAGCATCTTGCTGACAGCGCACATGCACGGAAACTAATTTCCCTGCAGGTTAACTGAAAGTTATCAGAATCAAGTGGAACAGAAAAGTGCTAAAGTATCTCCTCGTTCACTACATGTCCTTTGCAGGATTTGAAGCTTCAATCCTTCTGACCTCCCTGTTTATTAAGATCTGCTACCATCTTCAGCCGGGCCATTTCTCCTTTTTCCATTTGATCTGTGCTTTTTTACTCACGAAGCTCACTTGACTATGTGACATCATCGTAATGCTAATAAGGGGAAATTCCAAATGGTTGCTAGATGGCAGTAAACAATGACTGAAATGACTACAACCTCTTTAAAAGTAGTGCAGAACGCCATTAAGCCTGTTTTTGGTGGTGCATCGGAGCAGTTAGCATGCTTGCGTGTTTGCTGTAGGAGAAACAAGCGTAGTTATTATGTTCACAGCCAGTGACCTTACGGTTTGGTCTTCCTACAGGTTATGAAGAGACTTATTCTCAGAGCAAGATGACTGGTAAGTACAGAAGAGTTGTCATAGAAAGCTTAGAGAAGTTAACTGAGGAAGTAGTCGATTTCAGCACGACTCCTTTTTACCGTTCTCTGCAAAGTCTCTGCACCGTTTCGGCCATTTTTTCCCCCCCAATATTAATTAATGACTTGACACGCAGAGGATTTGTTTTCAGTAATAGTCAAAGGTTACAATCGTTAAACTTAACCTATTCCCAGTCTGTGTAACCTGAGTGAAATGGAGGGAGCGTTTCTAATGTGTCCCGCAGTCGTCCTCCCCACTCTGTCTGCCACTTTGTCAGGCCTCATAAAGATGCCACCGGGTCATGTGGGGATGAAGATGGAGAGGGGATAGGATGTCTGATGGATATTCCTGAAGCCGACATTTCCACTTTGGGACGTTTCTTTTTACTTTCTTAAGTGCTTAGAGCTCGTATTTGTTCATAGGAGGTGACTATCAAGATGGCCGGTGAATCCTCTCACTGGAGTTTGGAGCTCGGTGGCAAATGCCCTGTTTGTTGTTCGTTCCAGATGTTCTAGCCTCGGTACCTGTCTGGATCCTGAAACTAAACTTGTTCCCTAAAGTCCTCAAACACACTCTCTTTCTGGACTCACTAATCGTCCACTTTCCTCCATTAAATTTCTGCGGTTTCCTTCCTCTCTAGTATCTTGTTCTTTACTTTCAGTTTGTCCCTTGCTGAAGTTTGACCATGTCCAACTTTCTTGTGGTTTTGTTCTCATTTCTCCAGACAAAATTCCCGGCCTGTCGAGAGAAGGCTCTCCACACAGCGCAACGTCGAACAAGGTGAGCGGAGGCAGATGACAACTGCTTGCTGTAATAAGCTGCTTTCAGACATGCTGATAATCGACTGAAATTATCTGGAGGGGCTGCATGTGGGAACGCAAATGTCCGAGTCAGTTGCTCCTGACATTCTCAAGAGATTTATTTGGCAGCCCCTGAGTAGAAACTCCGGATAATGTCCAAATTAGCGAATGTGAGAACGAAGCTGGAGAACATGTCGTGCATTTACTTCGAGTGATGCCATTTTTAGAAAGTGATGGATGCAAAGCTAACAAAAAAAGAGGTGTCATACATGTAGAACACAAAGAAGATGTCAAAATGGAAAAAACAATGAGATTCGAGAGCTTTTGGAGACGAATGCCGATGCCGGTGATGCCGATGCCGATCTCTACATTGGAATTTATGTCATGTCCTTCCTCCTGCATGCTCAGCAATGTTCTCCTGAACGCGTTTGACCGTAGAATATACGACTGTCATTCTTCATATGTGAGATGCAAACTCGAGGTGAAGTCTGAAGATGGCTTTTGTGTTTTTGCACTTGAATTTGACTTTTGGACGAACAAGAACACATCACAACCTTTGTTTCTTTTCATGAATATAAACCGGTTGGTCTTAAAAACAGAAATTCAGTCCTAAATGTACGATGCACCGCTCTATTTATAATAATAATAATAGCTTGAATTTATATAGCGCCTTTCAAGAGACCCAAGGAGGCTTATTGTCCACCATGTCACTGTACAGCAGGATGCACCTGGAACTTCTTAAATTCCATCCTTCTAATAAACATCTTGTCCCATTGAAGTGTGTTAATGGGTTTTAAAGTGGCACTCACACAGAGCATGAAAGCCACCAGGCCTGGGCTTTGTTTACCTGTGGTGTAAGCAGACCTCAATCACCAGAACTAATGGGAGTTAGGGGAGCTCGAGTGACGACCAATAAGTAGTTCCCCTCGTTTTAAAAAGAAAATACTTTTACTGTTTTCAGTAAGTGCTGAAGGTGGATACCCCCCGCTGCCTGTTTTGAAAATAATAGCTTGTTTTGCTGATAACTACGCAGGGGAGTGTAAATAGAATCAGATGTGATTAGGCGCGATGTGTCTGGCTGTGGCCACCCAGAAGTGAAGAGGCTAACTCGGTATCCCCACTCGCAACGTTATCACGGCATCTTTGCTTCGAGTCCCTGCGGATCTCATTGGGACGTTTTTAGACTGTTTTTCCTTTTTCTGCTGAAGAATATGAATGAATATGTTTGTTAGCTGGGACTGTCTGGTGCTTGTCGCAGGTCTTGTGGTTGTGAGGAGCAGATATGCATCGTTAGACTCACAGGAAATGTCTTAATGAATATATCAACAGCCTGCGTCTACACACACATCATATGATATGGATGGCAGAGAAAGTAAAGACTTCAGTGTTGCCATTCAAGAAAGTTATGTAGTTGCAGCGTTAAGTTTGTGAGGGTTAACTTTACTGTGCGTTGACAAAATTACAATATATCCACTAGATCTGGTCTTAACTACCTAGACCGATGGACCTCCAGACATCCATGTTTGCCTGATTTTCAGACACTTGAATTAAGTGCTAAATTGTATGTTTTAAACTGAGATAACACAAACTCTGATTTTGTGTTTGCTTTCTGCTCTCAAGGACTGAGACATGACCAAGTGTCTGTGAAATAAGAGAGTCAGTTCCAAATATGACCAAATTCTAGTGGTAGTAACTGGTCTATCAGTTTTTAAACCTGATGAAATTACCTGTGAAACACTTGAATACCTTTTTATCAAACATTACATGAGTTAGTTGGTTACTATGGTTCCCACTGTACACTATATTGATAAAAGAAACACAGCCATATATAAAATAGAAATACTAAAGGTTTATTTTCCCAAAGGAAAGGTTTTCTTGTCTATGATCACTAGAATAAACATTTCCTTTCTGGCTGATGATACATTTTTAAACCCATTTTCGTTCCTTTTTTTTTTTAACAGCACTGCTTTTGTAGCAGCTGCTCTAAATGTCTAAAATGAAAAAGAGAGTCATTGACATTGGTTAACCACCTAATGGCCTCATAATGTGCTTAACTTGTAATATTTTTTACAAGTCACAAAGTCACTTTGATCAAAAAGCCTGTTAAACTTTGTCGTTAAATTCTGCTTTAATCCCGAGGGAGCATCATTATGTATCTCATTAGGCATCTTTAGATCTTTTTAAGATCCTTCTGTAGGTCATTTGAATGTTGCCATTATGTGTTCTTAATGGATAAGTTCTTGAAGGGCACATTGATGATTTTTTTTTTAAGTCACAACACACAAAAACTCCTTTCCTCTTCTTCTAATGTCCTTTTTTTTAAGGAACCACCCACCGCCACCCCATCAACTGCTGTGATCAAAGTTTTTTACTAAGTGCTCCACCCCTCCACACACATACACACTGCAGCGTCTGCTTCTGTGTTTGATCCAGCCCGGGGTGCATTGTTGTCCTCTGTTCTAGGGGGGCACAAACCCATAACCTTGGCCTAGATGAAAGGGCCTGTGCTGTGCCCCCAGTAAAGCTCGCACTAATGGCCCCGGCCGCTGCCTGCTGCGGGGATTCAACAAACACTCGCAGGCTCTCTGGAGCCACCCCAGACAGAAGAGACAAAAAGAGGGGGGCACCAACAGAGCGGCACCAGCACTGGCTGTGACCCGGGGTGGTCTAATGGGTGTGGAGTTGGTCCTGGCACTGCAAAGGTCGCCAGAAGGTTTCATCCCAATACAAAGCTGTAAATTCCGGACAATTAAAGCGCGATAACAGGAAAAACTTTTCTTTCATCCTGTGGAACATCTACCAAATAGCTTGGTTAATAAATGTTGATGGTTATAATAAACCCCAAACCTTTCCTGTAGCAGTGTTGTTGTACATACACTATGTGCAAGATGATGTTCCTAAAAGGTTTTTTACTTTTGTTAGGAAGGTTTGACCTTTGCACGAACATGGCTGGCAAATTCAGTCTTAGTAAAAAAAAAAAATATATATTAGCCATTAACATAGGGGAGGCAGGGTTTATGACCTACACTGCTAGCAGCCACCAGGTGGCAGCGAAGGAGACATTTTGGCTTCACTTTTGGCAAGCGATCATTCTGTCCCATCTTTATATACATTCTAAGAATCCAAGCCAAGCTTTGTGTTGAAACAAAAACATCCCTCCCAGGTTTTGTACCCATGAAGCTGAAGTGAAAGACGTGGACCGGGATGTTTTTTCACTGACAAACACAATTTTACATACATGCACACACAAGTGAACACACAGGACTTGGCTTCAGGGGAGGAATCTGAGGGAGGAATAATTGGATGATGCTTTTATGAGCTGTGCCTTTTTATTTTAGACCACACTCGACTTTGTGATGTACCATCTCCTGTAATTTCTTCCCTCTACCATCTTAGACGTATGACGAACCCTGTGGCTTGTTTCCCTTAATGTATGAGTGGACTTTTAGTCATGGCTGGGCAGTTCTGCTCCCCTGCCTTCAAATAGTAATAGTATCAGGAAATGAGTAAAGAAAAAAAAATTGAGCGGTGACTCAAGTTGGCCTCGTTTCACCCCCTGTGCTTTTCTTTTGGCTTTCACAGTCGTACTTGTGGGTACTAGAGTTTCCAGTCTTCCCATTAGATGGCCCACCATGGCTTATCTGGCTAGACTTTTGATGCTCTTAAGATATAAGAGTCAGTTACACAGAGAAATACGCTTGGTGTTGGAGCCAAGCTCTTGTCATAATCTGCTAAGTAATAACAGAGCGTGATATAAAGGGCATGTCATTTGATATAGTGCATATATTTAGTCCTTTCAAGTCTTTGACCTGTTGTAGATGTGACTCTGCCTTTCCAGCCAGAGCCGCTTCTTCAAGATATCTACGTTTTTATACTTCGCTTCATCAACCACATTTTTCCTGCGAAGTTAGTCAGTATAGGTCAGGTCATGGCATTGTACTGACTATATGTGATGTGCCTATAAGTTGCTGACCTACATTCTATAACATTTCCCTTTCTCTGCAGTATCTTAAAGATATCACTGACATTTCTGTCATCTTGGTGTATTGATTTTCTGAGTTGGCCTTAATCATCAAAGGGAACTAATGGAATCAGTCTCCTCTGTATTATGGTTTTACTGATGTTTTATCAAAGCATTTTCTAAGATCTACCCCTCCTCTTTTAAAATGTTTCCCCTTCAAAACATTTTTAGAACCTGTCCCCACAGAATTGTAGCTCACTCTTTTCTCTCCTTGAACATTTCAGGAGGAGAACCATCCTCCAGAAGCTCCAGAAAAAGAGGACCCCCTGGTAGCTCCTGTGGTGGAGGAGAGCCAAAAGTCCGCTGAAAGTTTTCAAGAGCAACGAGCGCTGGCCATCGCAGCTAAAGCCCAGGAGATAGAGAAGGTACGTTTCCAGCACATAACGTGTGAAATGCAACTCCCAACCGGAAAAAAGTTAAAATAACTATTGAAATAGCACATTACCTCTGGAAATCTGTGAGTTTTCTGTTATATTAGAGCCTCTTAAACATTTCAGCTCCATTTACAGTAATTTATTGTCAGAGCTGATAAAAACTGTTTTGGATGGACACAGCAGTTTGAATTCCATATTAGTATTCATGTAAAAAAATACATTAAATCATTTATTTTTTTGGGCAGCTCTTGGAAAATCACTGTTTTTATAATCCTCCCATTACAACTTGGTAATTTGTGAGACTTTTCAATAAATGTCAACAGTGCATGCATGAGACTCACTCTACCTCCAGCTTATAATCCGATACATATGGTGACCTTGGGTTCTCTGACTCACACATGGGTTGTTTTACTGGACAGGCCGAACTGGAACAGTCACCTATTACAGGAAATGAACTTCTCTGTCCACCAGTTGGGGGGGGGGGGGGGGGGGGTTGATGATGATGATTCTAATGTGCATCAGAGGCAAAAATGAAAAAAAACTACAAAAAGAAAAGAAATATCTTCCGGTGAAAAAGCGGCGCCATAAGTGGAGAAGACATTGACGAAGATGTTGAGAGTTTGTGGTGATAAGCGCTGACGCTGCTGTCTGAGTGTTGTCAATAAAATCACATGATCTCCGCAGCGGAGTTAATACAGCAGGATTTGTTGCTGTTGTGGATGTGTCTGTAAAGAGAACCCCCCCGCTGTGTTGTGCATGTGTGAAAGGCAAAGTCCAGGTACTTTACAAATACACACACACACACACACACACCAACCTGCACACAGTGATCTGGAGAGGACACATATACATGAACATATAAATGTAACCAGGAACACAAGTCCAGTCTAGTCAGGGTATATAGGTTTTCACGTACACTGAGTTGGGGGGTGAAGCATTTAACAGAGCTAAAACCACCCAAGGCTCCAGGTTACAGCTCCGCTCAGTTATCTAATGAAGGCAATTCCTGCACCAGTGAGCGCCACCACCGCTTTACTGGGACCATTAAACCTGAGCCAGCTCTGCCCTGGGGCACACACTGGGCTCTCACGTCAAGCTGCACCACAGGGCCCATAGGCTGTTATAACACTGTTGCTGACGCTGCAGCCTCTGGCCCATTTTACTGCCTGTCTATTTCTCCACCATCTGTGACTCCTCTCGCTCCTCGTATAAGACGAACTGTGTAACATTTAAACTGCGGTGCATGAGCTTTATTTCACATGCTCAGGTATTAGGAAATGTTTGAATGCTGTCATCACCTCCCCCCCACCCGCTATAATCTTGAATTCTGGAAAGACCTAAAGTGGTCGGAACAGCATGTTCCACTTTCACAGGGATATGAAGTTTCATGTTTTCATTCCAGGATTTCAGATTCTTAGATGATGATCATTTTCTACGGACTATTCCAGCGTTTTTTCCTCCTCTTGTTCCTTTCTTCGGCTTTTATGAGATTCAGTAAAGCGGCGTTTCCTCGGTTGCGTGTGACTTGGCTGTCCTTACGCTGTCATCACAAGCCTGGATTGCTACCTCCACCAAGGAGGTTAGGTTTTCGACAGTGGCAGTTTTCTCGTCAGCGAGATTACACAAAACCTACAGAATGGATATCCACAAAACTTGGTGGAAGGATGGGACATGGGCCAAGAAAGAGCCCATTCAATTATGGCACAGATCCAGGTTCTTCTTTTTCACTTTAACAATCAGGTTTTTCACATTTTCACCAATTTCCCAGGGAATAGCCTGAGCTTTTTGATGGGGGAACAATCTAGCATATTTAGTGAACTGATATCTATGAGTGTGTACAATTTGGTGTGATTTGATTGAATGTAAGTGGAATGTTGTCATGACTGTGAGTGAGAACACAACCAGCCCATGAAAAGAAGCAATCAGATCTAATCAGATTTTGTTGCTTATTCTCTGAACAAATCTGCGCGAAAACGTTAGAAAAACATTTCCTCTCTTGAATCAAAACCTGATAAACTTTCCTTCACATCGTGCTTGGTCACCTGCCAAAGTTGCCTCACAAAATAGACCCTCGGAAAATTTACGAGCACTTGTCTGGTGGCTGTTATTAATTCTCCCATCATGCCCCAGAACATGCGGCTAATCGCTCTTAACACACTTTTTAACACGCACTTTCACACGTGCTCTGCCAAGTCACCGCAGCGTCTCCGTCGCAGCAGGCGCTCGCGGTTCAGCCACTTGAAAAGTGTCGGCCAGATGTTTGGCTCGGCACCCGATCCGGTTTCGCAATCTCTTCTGCACACACGACCACAAACGCACTCCTGTCCAGTAGCTCTTCCAAAAAGTCTCAGATCCAAAGCTGAAATCACTCCGCAGAAATTCAACTTCTTTCAAAGTTAACTTTGGCTGCTGCTGCTGCGACTAACCGGTTGTATTGAGTGACAGGGCATGAGAGGCAATAAAGGATATCAAATTTTCCTTCTCGTAACCTCGGTTTTCATATAAAGGGAGTTTTATTTCATTTGTGAGGAATCTACATATATTTGGCTGCAACACAAACGAATCAGACAGTTCCAGCCTCACTGAGGGTTCATGTGTGAGGATGGTGAATCTGCACTCTTTCATTCTTCTCTTTCTCTCACTTCTGAAACCAGGCAGCCTCACTCACTCACTCCCAATCTCCCACCTTCAATTAACACTGTCCAGCCACTAGGACATGCAGTTTTTTCCGGCTATAGAATAAATTTAGTTTAAAGAACAATACATTTTTAGAAACGTCTTGAGTGACCCCTCCCAATAAGTCAAGAACCGGTCCCTTCCTTCCCTATTGGACAACAAGGGAGGGATTTCAGGAAGTGCGTTCGAATACAGGATGTATAACTTGTATAGCTTTTCCCAGCATCCATAGAGGTTTTTGTAAGCGTGCTTGATGGATACTTCCTCAGAAGAGCTGATGAATAGATAGATGTACTGTTGTTTACTGTTGAATTAGACCACGGGACATTAACTGAAGATTAGAAGGAGAGATGGCTATCAGAAGTACAGGATGGCTGTTCTGATTGGTTAGTCTGAGAGTTGTATAACATCTTCCACTTGATCATTCATTTTACATGAGGAGCGTATAGAAACGCCCTGAGGAGATGACTTAGGTGTTGATTCCTGTCATTGTTTGCGATTCTGTACTGTATGGCTGAGTTTGCTGTGGGTCAAGACGGAGGAAGTTAGGAGGCCTCATTGTTACATAAAGGTAGAAACGCTGGTCTCACTCCTTCACCGGGAATCATCTTCAGTAAATAGTCATCGTCAGGAGGAAATTCCTTCTTTTGCACTGAATTCTACACATTTTCCTGAAAATTTCTTGAGGGACTGAATGCAAGGACGCAAATGTCAGAGTACGTTGCTCTGGACATTTTCTGTAACTCTTCCTGCCAACTTCTCATCTCACGTCCTGCCTCCTGCTGCTCTACCAAGTCCCCACCGCTCACCTGAATGTTCCGTACATTTTCCTGTTGTCGCGTCTGACCTGGACCGTCTCCACTGCAAACTGTCCAGACCCCAAATTCCAGACATTTTGCGGAGTTCATGTCCGAAAACAACCTTGGTGTGCATGTTTAATACGATTTTGGAAAGCTGCCAACTGTTGTCACTAGTACATTAACTCTGTTGGCCACCAGATCTTTATTTGAGATCTCCCCTCAGCTCCGAGCACGCTTTCCAATCTAGGAACATTGTGGAAGTCTATAAATAAGCCAGCGAGTTAGAACGCCCTGCAGCACAGAAGCCACTGTTGGCATCCAGTGAATGGCTGTAACCCACCCTTGCCTGGCCTAATTTTACACACACACACAAGCGCACGGGCTCATTCATAAACACACACATCCGTGCACAGCCCCTGTCATTGGAAGTGCCCTTGTGCGTCCGCCTGCGGCTCTGAGACTCGATGTAACAAGCTGCAGTGTTGGTCAATTAAATCACTTTCCCTGGGTCAGAGAAGAGACGTGATTAAAAGATGGAAGTTTGGACAGAGTGAGAAGAGGGAAAAACACGTGTATCATGAAATGGTGGAGGGACAGATGGAGAAAAGAGAGTAGTGACCCTTAGAGAAACAGAGATATGACTCTCTGAACTTATTATTTTTATTCCTATAGAGAACCACACTGTCCAATTAGTTGTCTAATCCTTGTGTGTCGTGCATATTGGCAGTTATTTATTTTAAGTCTTTTTTCAAATATAAAGAAACAAGAGGATAACGAGAATATAACCGTGTATGTTGCAGGTCGTGTTTTTCTTAACCATTAATGCACTGTAATCCTGTGTATTCTGAGTTTTTTAAATCCATCAGATGTTCCCCTCTATGTGAGATTTCCAGGTTCTCCTTTTTTCTTTTTTTTAAAAAACCATTTCTTTAATAATAACCAACAATTGTTTAGATTATCTTGTATTTATTCATAGATACAAAAATATACAAATTCCCTGGATCCAGCATCTAAAATGTGAATATTTCAAGTTTCAAGACCATTGGTCTGACAAGTAATTTAACACTACTGGCTTCTTTAAATTGGTGGTTGATGTATTTGCTATCTTTATTATTTTTTAGACCAAATGACTAATGGATAAGATAATTGAGAGGTTAACTAATAATGATTGTTGAGGGTTTTTTATTCCTAATAATCCCCCATAAAGTGGTGCCTGCAATTTCTTTGTTATGACTAATACTTTATTCAGCAGGATTAAGGAGCAGGATTTATTTACATTTCTTGGGTCTGGGGTTTATCCACAGAATGTCAGGAACTTCATCCCGTCTTAGAAAATGGAAACTGATACAGAAGTATTACCCTCAGTTGAAATGTCTATTTCATTGTGAGCTCACGTGAAGGAACACAAGTTTCAAACAGGTCTGTTTTGGTGTTTGACAAATCGAACCACTCTGTGAGGAAGCAGCAGGCTCCCTCCATTGTTTTTATGTGATATTTGAGGCTGGGTGTGAAATCCCAGCTCCCTAACAAGACTCCAGCACCTCTTCCTCATTGTCCCTCAAACACCTATTATATGCCTCCGAGCCTCCACTCAAGTGGCTTTTATGGCATCTCGAGCTGCCCTGTCCTATATGAAGGGCCTCATTAAACTTGAGAGGATAGGTGTTTATCGTTTGACGCTACACGATGCGTGTTAACACCGGAGTGACCGGCTCAGGCTCTGGAGGATTTACACCAAGGTGACAGGTGGAACAGGAAGGAAGCAACTTCTCATCCCCTCATAACCCTCCGCCTGTCGACACTTTGTAGAACTCAAGCTACATGCAAATGGGTGTAAATGTGTCTGAGATCAGGTCTTCACACTGTTTGTCCATGTCCAGGTGTACCGGCAGGACTGCGAGACGTTCGGCATCGTCGTGAAGATGCTGGTGGCCAAAGACCCCAACCTGGAGAAGCAGCTGCAGGTTCCCCTCAGAGAGAACCTCGGGGAGATCCGCGAGCGCTGCCTCGAGGACCTCAAACACTTCATCAGCGAGCTGGATGAGGCCGTGCGGCAGCCGGAGCCCTCCGTCTGCGACTCGACCACGCCGTCCACGTCTGGTCATAAACTCTCAAAGACGGCCGTGAATCACAGCTCCTCTTACTGACATGTCGTTAATTGAGACTAAACATAGGAATGACTCTTGGAACGTGATGGATATCTTGACATAAACTGTCGCTTGCTGGACTGAAGCTACTTGACAGCACGGCAACCTGAAGAACAACTCGGCATGGAGACGATGCAGTGTTGCACCTGGGGGACGATCAGTGTTAGTTGCGAACAGAGCTTTTTTTTTTTTTTCTACATTCAATTCCTCTGTTAAAAGACATTGATTATGACATATTCTTGAGTTGTTCTTATGTCAAATGTTCAAAAATAAAACATTTTGTCTATTTAAAAAGCCACTTCTGTCACATCCCAGTGAAAATGGTTAGAATTGGTCTCGTTCTTTAACCTTTCTTTCTTTGGCGTGATGTTGGCCTGTTGTTTCCAAAAGCCAGACTAGATTTTGATTTGAGTATTTTCAGTCTTGTGAATTTCTACGATGTGATATTTGACTCGGTGCTGCTACAATTTACAACAACAATGTTAAACGTTATTGTATAAATTTCTTACTGTTTGAAAATGCCTGTTCAGTTTCATTTCATTGTGTTGTCTCAAACTTTCAAACTTTGTATCCCTCATGAAAAAAACCTGCACAAAGCTTTTGTTATTTTTGAATACTCGAGACAAGGCTTTGCACAAATGTCTCTGAAGGTTGTAGTAAACACGATTTCAGTTACAATTTGTTTATTGTCATCTATTAAAACAAATCTTAAATGTTTGAATATTTTAAGCAGCAGTTTACGTTCATTGCATGTCTCGATTACAGTAAACATCTGACATATGTAAATTCAAATGCATGCTCTTTAATGATTTTATGCTTCCACAAGTGGTTTTGTATGTTAACAAATGAATACTTAATTAATGCTGTGAAATATTGAGTATAGCAAAACCTTTTTATCCAGGATTTTAACATGATCCACCACATAATTCCATAAGCTATTCCACATTAAAAACACTTTTACAATATGGGTCAAACAGTATATGAAATTTGAGAAAGAACGTCAAAACATATATTTGAATCTTTGGAGAAAAAAATATTTATTACAAGCATCTTTACAGCACAAAGCATTCAGGTGGTTATGTCTGAGCGAGGGTAGTGAACACTTGGTCTGAGTATGAAACAATGCGGGTGTTACTGCCATTCTCTTTATATTTTATACACCAACAGTGAGCATCGTGGAATATATGTTTAAAATAGACATTGTTACCGAGTAACATGGCACTTTACTGTGAAGAACACAGCTCATGATGTGGCACCTTCTTTGTTGTTTCTCCTAAAATATTATCGAGGTCTCTTCGTTTACCGTAACAACTGCTATTGTTTTATATATCATTCACTTCAAAAGAAACAATTCTTAAAACACGGATATAAAAATACCAGTATTAAAATATTAACTTAGTATATACATCATCATTTTGTACTATTATGCATTAAATAATTATTTGGTTAGTCTCTATTTTCTACTTTTATCAACCTCTGTGTACAACAGTGTTGCCATTTTGATGCACACAAAGATATCGCTGCAAAACTTACGTGAACGTTTTAAAACAACTTAATGGCAATTGCTGAAATAAAAGAAAAATGTCTCCACTCTGCCATAGTTGCCGTCGGTTAAAGAAAGGCTTCCGAATGTCCATGCATCTAATTAGTGCTACAATTTAAATAAGCCCAGTATCGAGGCCAAAATCGCACATACACAAAAAAAAAAATCTAACGGTATGTTGCACATATTTGGTCTTTTATTTGCTCAATAGTTACAATTAAAAATGTCTTCTTTCAGTAGATTTTGACCTAAAGTGATATGTCTCTTGACATGTCCTTATGTCGGCACATATACAGTTTGTGCTCATGTGTTGTTTGAAACGGCCATTCTAAAAACTTGACCTGTGTAAACCATCAGAGAGTCTGATATTATTACTTTGTACAGTGCAGGTCACAATGTGATGAACTGAACTGTTAAGAGATGATGCAATTTTTAGAGCGGTGCCTCTTCCTGCGACCAGTCTGTGAGCCATGAATCTGGGAAGAGAGGGCTGTTACCCTCGTCGGGAAGTCCTCAGCGTAGTAACGCCCAACTGCTCGAGGCTGAGGGATTGGCTGACCCAGGAAAAAGCCCTCCTCCTCGGAGTCTGACGACGAAGAAGAGCAAGTAGAGCACCAGTCTTCCTCATCTCTGTGGAGACCCATTAAATGTTCAACCCGTGGGTCTCCTTGTGTCGCACCCTGAAGCATATAGTCAGATCTAGTTTGGGAGTAGGCCAGGGGCAGCCTGTGTGAGGGGTGCGGTAGGAGCATAGCACCACATGGAGGGTTTAGCAGACCCTGCTGCTGGGGCTCGTACGGCCTCTGGGCTTTGTCCAAGGGAACCATGTGAAGGGCGTTGTCCGAGCGGGCTTTGCGACTCCTGTGGTGTCGGCCTTGCCGGTGGTGGTGCTGCCTGGTGCGCCCATGGTGGCTTGTAGAGTGGCTTCTCTCTCTGCCCATCTCCTCTGGGCAGTACACCCTCCGCTGTGGCTTCTCACTCATGGGATGCTTTCTAATACTGACATCAAACCCATCGTTATATCCATTGTCCACAGTGTCTTCTGTGAACTTAACCATCTGAGGAGGCCTGGATTGGGACTTGCTTCTCCTCAGAGCTGGGGCATGGACAAAGGAGGCAGGGAGACCTTCAGAATGTGGGGACAGAGCATGAAGTCCTCCTAGTGCACCCCCCCTCATTGCCAATGCTACCTCCTCCTTGTCTCCCTGCTCCAGGATAAGGTTCAATGAGTTGTTACTATGGTGATGATGAGATGAGTTAAAGGTTCCCATGTTGCTCATCTTGTCACAGTCATCTGCCATCGAGGGATCCTGCATGGCAAGGGTGTAGACTATAGGTCTCTCCCTGCCATCGCCGTCCACTGATGCACCTTAAAAAAAAGTGAACAGCACATTTTAAAATCATGTTTAGAATAAAATGAAAGTACATTATGACTGAACCCATCAAACAGTAGCCTCCTTACCAGTGATGTTTGAGAGTGCCAGGGAGTCCATGGAGTCTCCAACACCCTGCTCAACCTTCCTCAGCTCGTCAGCGATGCACTCAAGGGAGTCATCATACCACTGCCTGGTGTCTGGCCAGCAGGCCTGTCTTCCTGTGCCGGATTGGTCCTGATCTAATTCCAACTCTTGGATCTTTCTGGCACTGGCAGGACCCGGATGACTCCCATAGGCAGAGTCTCCCAACCCATCCTGGGACTGGGCCCAGTACATTTCAGGCAGGTGTTTCTTGCTTATCAGCCCAGGACTAAGGCTGTTGGCTCGGGATTGACTGGAAGTCTGGCTCTGGGTGGGACTGGCAGGGGTGGGAGAGGAGGCGGCAACCCCCATTGATGTAGAATCAGGCTTTAGCCAGGGATCAGAGACACTTATGTGCCCAATTCTGTCGCAGCTGGGGGTGGGGGATTTCACGGGTGGCTGCTGAAGTTGGTGTAACATCCCCCGGTCACCAAACTTGAGCAGCAGTTGAGTCATGTAGTCCTCATGCTGCGCCCACTCCTCTGGGTCCTCCTCGCCACAAGCATCCTGCTCCTCCCGCTCCCTCCAGAACCTCTCCTCGAGGCTGAGATGGGCCAGCTTCCGTCCCATGATATCAAGGTCACCCTCAGCATGTACGTCACCATCACCATTCACAATCTTATACTCAAACGTGGGGATGGCCGCAGGGGGATTAAACAGCTGTGACTGTCTCCACTGCTCGGCAGGTCTGCTGCTCTTCCCCATGCGGACACTGCGTCGCGATTCACGTGAGCGGGCTGACTGGAAGGCAGAATCTGATGAGTCAGAGGCATGAATATCTTCTCCCTGGCTACAGGCCTTTGAGCAATAGATGCGACCTTGCTTTGGAAGGAAGGGACAGCCAAGCAAGGATGTTTTGCACTGTGCGCAACAGAAGCACTGGTCGGTGGCATGCCAATGTACACCTTCGTAGGTCATCTGGGCATGATCGACACCTGAAGGATCATTAGATGAAGAGATAAGCATAATAGCAGTAGCAATAGCATTAGCATAGATCTTTCTTGACCTTCACAAATATAACTTACCAATGTTTTCACCACAGGCCTCGCAGTACTCTGCATACAGGGACTCGAAGCAGCCACAGCAGTAGGGCCGGCCATCTTTCATGATGTAGCGCTGCCCACCGAGCATGATCTCACACTCGAAACAGGCAAAGTGCTTCATATGCCAATGACGGCCCTCCGCTTCAGTGCACTCGTCTGAAAAGATGATCTGAGGGGAAACACACACTCTGCTGTTAAGTATGTTGAGCTCTTTCTCATTGCCATGGTTCACTGTAAAACACAAAAGGATCGTGGGTACTGCTTCAATTATTGCCACTCACCTCGTCACAAGAAGAACATCTTGGTTTGAGAAGCTCAGCGTGGTGTCTTCCACAGAGAGCCTTGCCATTTTGGTAGAAATAGATCAGATCCACCAGCAGCTCTTGACACGTGGCGCAGACAAAGCACGCTGGGTGCCAGCAGGGGCTCGGCCCAGCTCTGGAGGCAAAAATTGCCATCTCCCCTCCGTTGATGCCTCCGCTGCACTACGATCCAACACAAACAACAGATGATCCATGAGATTAATGCTTCAGGCATGTTGTTGCACAAGTTGCAGTGGCCTAAAATGAACATTGGGGATTCCAGATTCCAGATTGGCAGAGCACGTTCATCACAGAGAGTATCACCTTGCGTATGTCATTATTTATAAAGCTGGGTTAGGGTTCGGGTTACCTTGAGTGTCAGCAGATAATTTACGCTACCTTGAGACAGTCACACATGGGAGTGACTTTTTAAAATAGAGGCGACACAGTTGATGCCAGTGACTCATGAGGAATGCAACATAAACAAAAGAGAGATTATGGCGATAAGTATTCAGAATATATCTGCAGTGATGCTAAAACAATGAAGGCCAAACAACAGATGGTCATACTGTAAGCAGCAGAGGAACATGATCCATTCCAAACACATTAGTAACCCCACAGTGAAGAAACACAGCAACAGCTCATAACAAAGACACAAAGCGATTTTAACTTTCTAAGGCAACAAGCATGACTATGTTACAAATGGTCTCCAATCAGGGGCTCTTTCACTTTGGTGTAAAAGTCAGTTATTCATTGGGTGTTGCTGAGGAAGTGACATTTGTGGCCACTAAGAATAATCCAAAGCAGAATACACTGGCCTTGGACTTGAGTACTAAGATCGAATGACTCCACAGAGACTATCCAAACAAAACGCATCTGAACGTGCAATCATGAGTCTTTATATAACCCTGTGAAGCTATGGGATAGCATGCCCAGCTGTTAAGCATTATTACCAGTATGGGGCCTTGGACGTGGGGGGTGTTGCATGTCCCAGGGATTTACAGCAGCAGGAAACTGGAGCCTAACAAAGTGAGTGTGAATGTATGTAAATATGTGCGTACGCCCTTGTGTCCGTGATGTATCTTTTAGACGACCTGAGCATGTGCACAATGTTTGCACGAGTGTATGAACATGTTTCTGAGTTTGTGTGTGTGTGTGTGTGTGTGTGTGTGGTGTCGTCGTGGCTGACCCGCTGCTCTTGCTGGATTCCTGGCGGAGGATGTGGTTTTTTCATTGGCCACGGTTGAATTTGCCGGAACCCACATAACACTAATATTTAATTTTGTTGCGTCAAAAGTTTTTCAAACAAAAAAAAGATCAAGGGGAGTTTGAATGGCACTGCATGCTTTGTTTGAAACACCATCACCAAATGAAAGATAGGAAATTTTGGAATTTTTTCCGATGCTGTGTTTTGTAAACTGCTATGACTTGAGATGGAGGCCAGGTGTACAAAGATGTCCAAAATCCCAGAAACAAATAGCATGCATCTCAAAAAAATGTTCCCCTGTCCACAGAAACCTCCAAACTCCTTTCCAGCTGCATGTACTGGGCTGAGCTGCCTGCAGTCATACCAGCAGATGAGGATTTATCTGCCACATACTGTGACTTGTTTGGAAAAAGCCAGGATTTCAGAACGCTACGCAAGAATCACTTATTAACCTGTGCATTTCTTTTTTTTTTCACTGTCCGTCACACTGAGCTATTAATTGGCGGCAGGAAATTGGCCGAATTCCTCAAGAGGAACCGGCTTCTCTACACGGCTTGAGCATGAGCCTCCCCAATTTCCCCCGCTTCCTCTCTCGCCCTAATGAGGACGTTTATGTCTGTGATTAAAACCGTTGCATTAGCCAATCAGGGTTGCGCCTCGGGCTTCCTCGCGTTGGGATTGGGCGGTGGGTGTTAGCTGCTTCGTGATATAAATAACTTCAGACCCACCGGTTGCTTACTTTATGGCTATAGGAGCGCTAAATGACGCAAGTGGTCTTCGTGTGTGTGTGCGTGTGTGTATGTGCGCTCCCAGGGATCCATGTGTGGGACTTACATGTTCACAGCGGGTGTGTTGCAGAGCTCGAGGCAGGATCTTGGGTGTTCCTCTCCCCAGTGCCTCCCTCTTCCTCTGGGCACTGAACATGTGGAGCTCCCTTTTCTCCTCCTCTGTCAGAGTATGGCAATAACGCACCTGGTCAAAGAAAAGAGTTGACAAACAGAAAAGAAAGAGGTCAATTTACAGATAAAAGGGTGGACCAGTCAATATGGGACTTAAAAACATGCAGCCATTATTGCTGATGGTTTTAGCTTTTCATCTTTGTGTATCACGCATGTATGGCTGGAGAAGGGGTTTCATTAAAGCTAATTTCGCTTTAGGCTGCGTCGGAACGGATGGCGCAACCCCTTCATCTGCGTTTGGTGATGACGGCCTCAGATTAAAGAGCAAGACTGTCCTCGCAACCAGCTCGGTTGTTCTCTAAACAACAGTAAACGATGACACAGACACACACACACACACACACATTATCCCTCCTAACCACTGTTATGCAAGGAATCCTGCGGCACTTTGCTTTCTCAACCACCAGGCCTGCCGACAAACATCATAAAAACAGTGTGTGTGTTTGTGTCTCTGTGTGTCCATTGTGTGTCTTCTGAGACCACCTCCGTCAGACAGAAGCCTCCCCCTTGTCCCTCTTCTCTGGTGATAACCCCTCTGCCGTATCTCCTAATGTAAACTCTATTAACACAGATGTGAAAGGAGCAGTGCTGGTTTACACACCATAAAGCCATAATACAGAAGAGGCATGTGCTTTACTGTCACAGGAGGTTTTTTCTTTCTGTTTTTTGTCAAGCGGTTGAGAGAATGCGCCCATTGTTTTAGTTTTACTAGAAAAGGCGGCGGAGATTGTCCAGGCTTTACTCAGCTGCTGGCTTTAGTTTAGTTGGGGCTAATTATCGTTAAAAATAAATTCTTGCCATTATGATGCGACGCTGATCCCAAAACTCATTTATTTAATGCACTAACAACTTTAAGTATAGTGTGCAATATTTACTATGACTACGGGAACATTCTGGTTTAATACCAGAGACGTTTTGAAAGAAACAAACCGCCTAAGGAATCCTGAATAAAAAAGTTTTTTCACATCAGGATTTTTTTTATCCACCAAACCCTATCTCCCAACACCCTGTCACCCGCCTCGACCTCATTATCTCTACCTCATTGTCGTGCGGTGGCAGCTGGTAGAGGAGCTGTCGAATCCTGTGCTTCTCTCCGGGGCTGTTGACGTACGGCACCCTGTCCTCCGGCAGACAGGAAAAATACATTTGGACCTGCAGACGGAAGAAAAGTAGGAATGAACTCCAGCAGACAGTGAAATCAGTAGTTTCCAGAATAATGTGAAATGAATGCTCAAGAGGACATTTCTTATGCTACAGACGAAGGAAGTACTTGTCCCAACTCTCTTTAATATGACTGTAGAATTTGATTTTGTTATATCGTATCTTCAGTTAGACCCAAGAAACCAAAATCAGCAAGTATACGCACGTTTTTTAAGCAAGAAACACAACAGAGGAAAGCACCTTGGTGACCTGGGACAATGCTTTTAGATCACTTAAAAGTTCAATGCTGGAAAAGGTGCATTTGGAGCAGGAGCTGATTAAAACCTGTGTCTACTTTAGACTCATTTGACCCCGGAGTGAATGCCGTTGGACGAATTCCCATTACAGACAAAAGCCAGATATTAGCAAGTGTTAGTGGGTTTTTTTGACAGGTGGAAAAGGGGCTTAAGTGAGACATGTTGTATGCAACAGTGTTGTCAGAAAAGCTGGAGGAGGGGGAAAGTCCAAAGAGAAGAGGAGAGTCTGTCCTCATGTGACACTGTGGGCCAAACATATCAATCTCCCTTCAGTCACAGGCGCCTGAGTGTGAAATCTCTGCACACACAAGAGACCGGCACGAGACTGGAAAGGTCAATATTTGCCACGGCTGATTCCCCCTGACAGCGGAAACAGAAACTTGGAAACATTTAAATTTGTTGTCATGTGTATCAAATTCTTTAAAAAGTGGTGAGGGAAAGTATGCAAAACTGTCGGCATTGGAGGAAGCTGTCTCTCGTGTTTCCTTTTGATGTTTGAACCGACAACATGTGATGTGCGAGGCCACACAGCCTCATCTAAAGTATGAGTATAACTACCTACATCACATTTTACAAAATGGCCAGAATTAGACTGCTTGTATTACAGTTTAGTGATAATCCAAACTAAATCAGCTAACCATGTGTGTCTTTGAATTCATGCAAATGGCTGTTAAAACATAGCCAGCTTCAGTAAGACTGCTAATAGAATGTCTACATACTTAAAATCCCATGCTAGTAGAATACCGGTGTATACCCTCATTCTGTGAGAGATGAAGGGTATAATTTCTATCCATACAGAAAAGTTTAAGTATAACACGTCAAGGTCCTGACCTGCTCAGGCCGGAGTCCCGGTGGCACCCACGCATACTCCTCCAGTGCACACCCGGAGTCGTCATCGGAGGTGGAGCTCCTCTGGAAGCCCACAGATATCTTCCCCATCTTTCCACCGGCACGGGCCTCCATGTCCAGGCCTCGAGGAGGAGGAGGACGCTCCCCTCTCTCACTGCGCTCCAGATTCATCACACTCGAGCGCTGTAAATATAAAAGAAAGGGGATTTAGGAAAGACGGTTACAGAGCCCAACTTCTTCTACTCCTCCTCTGTTTGCTTGATTCATTTCCATAATTGTGCCCAAAGCTCGAGGTTACTTACTTAGATAACTTGCACTTACTGTAAATTACTCCGCATTACCTTTTAATCCCTGTATTTCTCAACAAGATAATAGTTTTTGTCCCAGCATTGACTTGGAGGTTGAAGGATCATGAAAAAAGGGAAGAAAAAGACAAGCTCGTCCCACCTCTCCCGTCCTTTCACAACTCCAGCCTACTGTGTCACATTCATGAATAACTAATATGATTTTCCATCCCATGTATGGCTCTGTGTTTTACTTTCTTTGTTTATCCATTATCATACTTGATAAAGCGCCCAAAAACAGTGTTTGTCCATCTTCAAAGGGGATGTCACACAAACTCGGATGATATATACTGGAAAACCATACAAGGCTATTTCCAGCACGATGCTCTTAATGCAGGCGACCACCAGGCTATGGCAGACTTGAATGTACTGATGTCGCGTTTTGTGAATGACATAAGACGATGATGCTTGAAAGGTCTACATTTCTACAAATGGGTCATATGAAAGAAGGTACATCTAGTATATTTAGGCAGTTCTTTTAAAAATCTTGGTTTGTGACGCTTTGACTCAACACGATGCAGCAGAAATGTGCATGTTACCCACCAAGTATCAGTTGGTCTGATCCACTGAGCTACAAAGCACTGAAGGGTGCTTAACATGGCGGCAACACGCAGAAAGTCAAAATCTACTAAACTGTCTTCATCCACTCAGACCAGAGCCTTTCTTCAGCATTTCAAACTTTTACAAGCTGATAAGAGTTGAACTGTTACATGAACGGGGATTAACTTGTCTCGTTGCGGAGCGTCTCTCCCGCCTTCAGCAGTAGCCCTCTTATCTCAGTGGCCATGTTCCTCTGAGCCCCCTTGGCCTGATAACAGTGCTTTGGTCTCAAGGTGTTGAAAAAGCCACTTGTGTTTTGCCTCTGGGTCTTTTGACGTGTAAATTGGCACCAGAACGGAACTTGTTTGGGTGAAAACAGACACACAGGTCATTGCAAACTTTGTAGGCTTGAAAAGCAGAACCATCAGGGACATTAGGGTCTTAATTGTGTCCATTGACTCATCATTATGTCTTTGACTCGAGAGCAGTCAGTTAAATAAATTTATAACACGTTGCTTGTTCCAGGTGATAATCAGTTACTTGGGGTCTGTGTGAAAATGGCAGAAGTGGAGAGTTGGGCTGAAATTTATGCTTGACTTTTTTTTTAAATACCAAGACCCTCCCGAGGTTATTAATAATCGGTTTACAGGGTTTTAAGGTTTTTGTAACATGGTCCATGAGTTATTCTCTGAGAAATCGTCTTATTTCGCAATGTTTATAAAAGTGGGGGAAGAATTCCAGGATCCTCCCACTGATCCGGCACCGCACCAAAATTTGATAGGTTCTGTCAAGACCCATAATGCATCCTTCGCCTGTAAGAATCCTCTTTCTTACTGACCCCACTTTCCCTTTTATCATTTTTTAACAGTCATTATCAGATAAAATAAGCTCTCGATGAAAAACAAAAGTCCACGGTATGTCTACATCAGTACTTTGACACTTCTGTAAGTCATAAATCGGCGCTATAGTTTACTGTACTTTGTGCTCGTCATTCTTTTTCCTTTCTGAAAAAAAACTGACGATGTATCTAACCCTGAAGTCGTGGTTTTCTTGCTGCGGGGGGGGGTCAAAGGTCAGCTGCAACTGAAATTGCAACCCAAACGCTGCGGGAGTGAAACCCCATCCTCTCAGAAATGTCCACTCCTGTCTGCACAGCTCGCCCTCCGGGCTTCCGACACCTCACCACATATAGTCAAACCGCAGTAACAAGTGAGGGGGAAATATTAGCATTGGGATTAGCATACAGTTGAATGGAGCCCAGGGCTTCACAACACTGACTTTTAACAGCATTTCTAATCTGTAAGATTCAAACACCAAAGCTCTTATCATGGGACAAAAGGGTATTTGACTGTTGCTTTGTTCTTCCGTGACTAATCTATCAGGTTTTATGGTGGGACAGATAATGTTATCACTCAGAGGCTTTTCTCTACCTGCTCTGCTTTATCTCACCTAACCTAGTCGAGACCAGTAAGTGGTGCAATTAATAGATTTCTCTATATTATTGTTGTCTTTTTCTTCTTTCTGTTTATCGGCGGGTGGCTACCAACGTCAAGGTGCATTACCGCCATCTACCGCTGTACTTCTCTTTCCTTTTTCATCACATAAAAGTGTTTGTTCATAAGACATTTTTTTGCGGAGCTTGGCATTTAGGAGTAGGCAGCCATTAGTGTTTTCTTTGATGTTTTAGCCAACATGGCTGCAGGTTTGGTTTACGGCTAAATTTACGCATTACATATGTTAATGGGAACGTGGGCTGGTGCCAGGGTTCCAACATGTGATGTCTGAAGCATTGGGCCACACAGCTTCATCAAAAGCATGAATATAATTACCCACATCACCTTTGACAAGATGGCCAGAACCAGACTGGTTGTATTAATGGTGATGATTCCTTGTGCAATTCAACATGTTTGAAACTTTGAATCTGGCTGAGTTATTGAAATAACTCCTTATTGTCCATTATCAATTAATCTGCCAATTATTAACACAAATAATCAACAAATAAGAAATGTCAGAAATGTTCTAAAAACTTGTTTTGTCCGACCAACATCCAAAAGCACAAATATATCCAGGTTACTACCAAATATATCCAGGTTACTACCTGGATATATTTGTGCTTTGAGCATGAGAAAATAAAAGCAGCAAATCTTCCCTTTAGAGAAGCTAAAAATACTCCAAACCATCACTCAGCAAATCGATTAAATGACTAATCGAATCAGTTTGGTGTCGTGCATTTGAGGATTTCTGTCCGCCACCTTCCGTCCGCCCTTCCCTCACATCTCCTGCCTCTCATCCCACAAGTAATGGGGAAACGGTGACTACGGATTCCTGAGCCAACACACGCAGCAACTCACATTTCACCATGTCACCTCCTGGCAATAACACAAAGGCGTTCTTTGTGGAAAAACAAAAACAAAATGTCCACCCATTCCTGCTCCAGACTTCACACACGACGGGGATGTGACAGGTTGAGGCCGGAGGGGTTAAAAAGAGAAACTTTTTTTGGGGAAACAGACATTTAACCGTGTGTGTCCCTTCCTGCTTTACTGACACTTTCTAAGCGGCTCTCCGTCACCGAGGGATTAGTCAAGCACATATTATTTTCAAATGAATACAACCTCAGGCAAACTAAAGGAACACTTCCTAATTTACAGACTGTGCCAAAGTGTATCATATTCTCTCTATAGGCAGATATTTATTAAAACTGGTGCATTACAGCTTTAGTTACCAGATGTTGACAGGAGATACTGAGAGCTTATTGGAACTAATAATGGTTAAAAAAGTCTATTTTTCTTCAACATTGTGGGATTTACTTTAGAAAACCCTTTAAATTGTGGAGTTCAAAGGCCGAGGTCATTGCTCCTTGACTGCTTGAGTGTTATTTTAAGGCCAAATGGGTGTCAGGGGCTGCACGGGGGGGATTTAACACAGCTGGCATGGGACCACCTGCGCACACACACACACACACACACACACACACACACACACACACACACACACACACACACACACACACACACACACACACACACACACACACACACACACACACACACAGTCCCTTCACTGTTGTCCATGCACAAAAACACAAGATGGAAGACATACACTCATGCATGCTGCACTAATAAAGCAATACACACACACACACTGGATCAACTCTCAGCCAAGCTCAAGCCTCTTCAGCTCTTTCTCAACAAGTTCAACCAAGAAAATCTCCCCCAATTCATTTCATGAACAGCTCACACAAGCATTTTCCATAGTCGAGCCGAAAACATGCTTTTCTTTCAAGAAGTATTCACATCCGTGTCCCTCTTACCTCAAGGTAAAGCATCTCTGTTTCCACCTCTACATAAAGCTCTCATCCACTTCCGAAAATGTCCCGGTCCCGCAGAGCTTACATGTCTGCAGCATCAAGCTCAGCCGGTCCAAGCTCTAATCAGATCCAGGTCCTGCTCAGTCTGGACGTATCCCTCACCCCCCTAATGTCTCAGGCTTTTTGAAAGTCAGCTGTGTTGAAGTTGGGGGGGGGGGGGGTCCTCTCTCAACAACTCATTTAGCCGTCCAAAACTTTGAAGGTCCAAAGAGCAAGGAGGGAGGGCGGCAAGGTGACGTCTCTATCTGCAGTGTCTCTGATCCCTGTGAGTGTGTGGGAGAGTGAGTGGATCAGTGTGTGTGCAGCTCTCGGGGCAGCCAAGCTGTCGGCCCCTCCCTCATTCCTCCCCCTCCAGAGCAAATCGCCCTGCACTTTAGGCACACACACACACACACAGCCTTAACACCCCCCCTCCGTCTCTATTTCACCCCCCTTCCTCCACCAGAGTGACACCTAGCCCCTCTACCACCACCACCCTCCGCCCCCAAACTTGGCTGCGGGACCCCTGAAAGCCATATGACATGTCCACTCGTCTCTCACGCTCTTTTCTCTTTGTTTTTCTTTCATTACATCTCTCTTTCTTCCTCCAGATTTTTTTTGTACTGCAAGCCAGACCACTGTTTTTATCATGCCACATTCAATTCACTTTGCTTTCTACCTGCAGCAAAGAAAAAAGAAAAGAAGAGTTGGCATTCCACTTTTTTTTAGGCAGCGTTTAAAAGAAAGAGGCAGTTTTATTCTGGTAAGCTCCACTCTGCTCTTTATCTCCCTCCAAGACAAACTTTCTATTTATAAAACGAGTGACTGCACACTCCAACACATTCTCTCTGTCGTTAAATGGATCCTGGGGTCATCCGGTCTCATGCAGCTCATGTAATTGAGCTGAGGTCGAAATTAATTTGTACTCGGCTGCAAATTAGATCATGCGGCGGATAATGCAAATGTTTTTAGCCCAGCAGCACAATTATCTCAACAACAAAACAGTTTGTGTACAAAATTTTACAAAATGACAACTAGAGATATGTCCATCCTGATATGGACGATATAGCTGCTTTCAAACATGCACTGAAGTCTTTAATTTTCCTAAAAATTCAAATGTCCGTAACTTTTCATGCCAGTCCTCTGGTAAATTGCAAAATGTCAAAAGATTCAAGTTCAATTCACTTAAGTCAAGTTACCTTATATTATGTATGTTTCTTGCCTCATTTCCTGTTTTATTTTGAAACTCACATCTTGTTTCAGGTTTTTTCACTTCCTGATCGTCCTGATTACCTAAACCTGGTCCATAATGTGTCACACCTGTGTATCATGTCTGCTTCTTAATCGGATTGTTACTAACTTCATGTGGCATACTTTAGGTTTACGGGGCCTTTTCTGTGGAAACAGTTGCGTGCTGCGACGCTACAAAGCTCTGTTAAGTTGAGCTAAGGAATTGTATGGGGTTGACGATCTTTCATCTGTCATGTGATCCATTGTTAAAACAAAAATACTGATGAGAGAAGATCTAAGTCTTTGTTTTCCGACATATTAAAACTTCCGAAAATGGATCCACCGTGTTGGAAGCATTAGATCATTTAAAAGCAGCTAATGATTTATCTTTGTAAAACTGAACTCCTTGTGTCTCGCTGGGTGTCTTACTGGTTAAATATTGACCGTGCTTCTTCCTGAGTCAACCTCATCCATCTCAGGAAATTTCTCACGCAGGAGACATGTTTTCTCACTGATTCCAACATCCAACCCCCCACCCCACACCTCACCCCCCCCACCCCTTCCTATTTTGGGAGATCTGAATGAGCCCAAGGGGGAGCAGGTCATTGTCATGCGCTTATTGTGAGCACTTCACTTCAGGAAACTCATGACAATGCAGCAAAACTAAAAATTTGAAGTCTTTTTGAGACATATCCCCTATGTGGACATTTTTTTGCGTTTTGCAAATAAAAAAGCTATACTAATAAAAACCAGTAGATGGACATGAAAACTACAAATCCACTGGGTAATTCAGAGGAAGTCCGATGTGATTGATTTGGAGAAGTTGTGCATCATCCGTCACTATGAAAGGCTGAAAAGCAGCAACGGCTTCATTTAAAAGGGTCTAAAATGACAAATGAGTTTGCTCAATTGTCCGGCAGACAAAGACGCCCTCTCCCCTGACAACCCCACAAAGTGACTTGCAGCGAGGGGCAACCGGGCTGCTTGTCACACGCCAAATTACCTGTTACGAATGAGACACGACTCAGTCCGCTAACTAGCACGGAGACGAGGAGTGAGATGGAGTGAAAGATTCCCTGTGTGCAGATAGATGAGATAGTCTTATGTGCTTTGCCAACGCGGCCTTCCTTTCCTGGCAAGCCGACGCATATTTGAAATTGAGAGAGACGAGATTGGCAGTCCAGTCGGCGGGTAAACCTTTCAGAAAAGCACTCAAGTTTTCCAGGGGTCTTGGCGCCGCTCTGCAAAAGCCACTTTGCGTTTCACCCCTCCGAAAGACGTGCATTGAGTTTCCTGAGATATTTATCTCGATATACATTTCAAAAGCTCTGGAGATCCTATTTTAGGAGGACGGATTTCAAGCGACAGACAAGAACTTAATTCAAATAACAATGAGCGGGTGAGGAATGCTCTTGTGTGAATAGGGGACATGTCCGAGGATGAGTGGCTTTACCCCCAGACAATAGGCAGATATCAGCCCTTCAGACCGGGCCTGGGCCTGTGGCCAAAGACCCGCAGCTCGTTGGAAAACACAAGAGAACGGCTGACCTTGCTGTCTCTTCTGCTTCCTCTCAGAAATAAAAGGGAGAGGGTGCGCACGGAGCAAATTCTTTTGGGGTTTTGTTATTAGGTGTCAGTTAGTATCTATTAAAGCAAAAGAACATAATGATGCCAGACCTTTCTGCCACAGAAAAAAACGATCATATTGATTCCTGTATGACATCACGCTGTGATGTGGTTACTCTGCAGCTTCCTCATTTCACAATAAAAGCATCGGCTTTAATGGATCGTAGCGATAATAAGGCTAAAACGTGATACATCAGACCCGTGACAAGCTATCAGAGACGTTCTGAATGAATGATATTCTGGTCTCATTCACATGTCTGAGGCTGAAGAGCAAGAACTAACTAATGGCAGGTTTATGCAGTGACCTTTAATCCCCTCGTCCTTACAAATACAAACACATGATGCGCATATAGAACAAATGCACAGTTTCATTAACAGCTAGAAATAATCCAGTAAAAGGACAATAACTGACCAAATAATTTCAGTCTATTCCTACACTGAGTAAAGTCCGATGTTATTTAGAGTTAAACCTTTAGATCATGACTTTTCTTTCAATGGAGGCAAAAAGTTTTGGACTAATGTTCAGCCAAGATCTACTACTATGCTGAAGACTATATACTACATACACACACAAAGACATACACTCGGCACAAGCCCTCACTTCTTCTTGGAACAGAACTCAACTGTTATTTTGGCCTTTTCTTCACCTTTATTGTGCTGAGGAAACCTGCTCTTATCCACCAGTGGTGTGCTTCATTTTAATTTCTTAGGGTCATTCACACCAGACATGACGAGCGACACTGTTTCATCCCCAGGAGGCAAGAAGGGGGTTTAACTGATCCCTTAGAATGCAAATATCAGGGGGAGACGTCCTTTTGGTTGTTTGAAACGGAAATCAACAAGGACACTGACATGTCTAAACTTGTTGCAGGGGCAGTTTGTCGTAAAAAGCCAAACTCAAACAGAAGACGGAGACAATTACTTGTGTGGAAGTAACACTAAGTGCAAACTAATGATATACAACATTGTGTAAATAACTATCCTAACCAACAGGGACAGTATTTGCAAGTTTGTAAGAATGTGTAGCTTTTCTAAAAAGCCACTCAAAGGCGACAAATCATACAAATGGGGGTAACAGTGCACACTAAGCTTTCACAGTGTTGCACTTGGTTGTACACATGATGGAAGAGATTGCATGATGACTCAACGACACCTAATGACAAGTGGCTGCATTTGAAAAGTCACAAAAGTTGTCAGATGCATACCCCAACAAGACATCTTTCTACTCACTGATTGAAAAGGGGGATTGCGACAAGAATAATCCTGAAAGAAGTTCTGTATCACGAGTAAAACTGTGGAACCGAAGCTGATGAGCTCACTAAAAATAAATCATCCATGGGAAATTTCAAACTCTTAAAGTGAAACTTCTAATTTATAATTATTTGTCTGCATGGCCTTTTGTCATAGGAACTGGTTTGTTGTAAGTGTATCTACACCCTCTATGCTAAGTAGCCTTGATAAATAAAGACATGTCATGACTTGTCTTTAACCAGCTAAGTTCCACTGACGCAGGCCAGACAAACCAACTCACAGACACAGTTGCTTCACAAAAAGTCCTTAGATCCACGTCTCAATTCACATCCATTATGATTCCACCCTTCAGCCCCATTCACGCAGACAGACGCCTCTCAGCAGCTTTTCACACCAGGAAATGGATCTGTAGCCGTCGCCAACAAGGCCCACCAGTTCGACGGGCTGCCGCATATCAGATCCGTGG
This sequence comes from Hippoglossus hippoglossus, assembly GCF_009819705.1. Lineage (NCBI taxonomy): Eukaryota > Metazoa > Chordata > Actinopteri > Pleuronectiformes > Pleuronectidae > Hippoglossus > Hippoglossus hippoglossus. The sequence goes on from NC_047173.1 coordinate 9,362,731, forward strand.
AGGTCCCGTTCTGTGGCCTCACCAGCTCAGTGTTAATATTCCCTGACACTCCCAAGTGGAGTGTGATTTAGGTTTCTGGTCATAAAACCCTCGGCTGAGATTTGTTAACCACCGCCGGGTGTTACCTGCACACCTCTGGGACAATAGGACTGGCCATAAAAGTGCTATAAAATTCAGGAAATTGTCAGGTAACTGGGGATTGGAGTTTTAGTAGTGGTTGTGCTTGAGAAGCTTCTTGTTCAGAACTCTACTTCCACCATTTTCAAGTAACACAAAGAGGAGGTAGTGAATTTTTAATGACGACTTTTGAGGAGGGCAATCTAGCCGGACCGTAACTTTGGGCCAGACTTTGGGCCGCCTCTTCACCTAGCGCCACCGGCAGGTCAAAAGTTAAATATCTCAACATATTTGCAATTGCAGATATGCAATTTGGGTCATGCATTAGGTGGAGGTGACAGTGAGTGCCCTCTGCTGTGTTTAATTCAAAAAGGGTAATTACAGTTTTGAATAAATGTTTGAACTTGAATTTTCTTTAAATTATTATTTTCTTTCTTCAGAGAAGTGTACCCCTTGACAAGGCGGGAAAACTTTAGATATGGAGCTCTTATTTGTCATTGGTGTTTGTGCTCGCTCAGAAGATCAATAAAGCAAGACTTTCATGTTCTATTCATTCTCTTCCAGGTTAATAGCTGCTTCACTGCAGCTACTGTTAAACTGTACATATGTATCTGTCAATCTTAATGACGCTTCTTTTTCCCTGACTGTATCCCTGCACATGTCGCCAATTATTCTGACATTCAGGAGGATTTTATTTTAATCCCTTCACCGCTCACAGGCTGATTGGAGTCTGTTGAGGAATTATGCTGTTTCAGGGCTAAATGGGGTTGTCCAAAAACATCGTAGATCCTTCCCTCCTACTTCCTAGAAGTTAAGTTCCTCATTATTATCGTCATTATTTTTCATGATTTGGCAGCATCAACCCCGCTTTAACTGCTTACTACATGTCATTACCTGAATCTGACTTCATACAAGGCCTCAATGTTCCCGTAGGCTACAACGCTTTGCCAAGCCAAAGTATCTGCTTGCATACAAACTGTTTAATTAAACTATTGAGTGGTTACATGGCTTCTGTGGAGCCATGTAACCACTCTTATTATTTTTTTTGTTAGAACATGCACTGCTCCTATGGTGAGATTAATTTATGACCTCCCCCAAGAAGATTTTATATTTTCACTCGTCTATTTGAAACAAGGTTATGCAAGAACTACTAAATACATTTCCACAAAACTTGGTGGCAAAATGGGAAATCGGTCAAGAAAGAACCCATGCAATTTTGATGCAGCTCTGGACAAAGGGGGAGATCCAGTGAGAGTGTTTTTTGACCAATTTCCTATTGAATAATTCACTGATCTTGATTTAAAATGCAATTTCATGCTGCTTCGTTCAATTTGACGGGACTGTTGGGCCTTGGTTGAATTATTCGCTCGTCTGAGTGGCAATTCTAGTTTTATATATTATTTATACTGTAACAGATGACATGTAGAGTGTCACACTCTCCCTCAGTCCAGACTTTCTCCGGAATGTGGCATTAATAAACAGCACAACACCTTGTGGGCAGGATCCAATGTGCACACTGTTCTTCCTGCTGTGTTTTAGATTTCTGTCCAGCACATACAGACTGTGGATGTGCACATTTATTCATGATTTTTATTTTTAGTCATGCTTTGCCAGGCAACATAGGTGAGACTCCAGTGTCTTTGCTTTGAATGATGAGTGAACTGACTGTGTGTGTGTGTGTGTGTGTGTGTGTGTGTTTGTTTTAGTGAGAGAGAGAGAGAGAAGTCTTGTGCAACCCATCCAACATTAATTTGATATTGTTAAGTGATGCATTCCTTCTTTAATAAAAGCCAGAGGTCACTGTAACCACCGCTGTGAAAGCTGTGTGTTTGCGTGTGTGTGTGTGTGTGTGTGTGTTTGTTTGAAGCCTCGTAATAAGAACCCGGCCTGCTGCGATCACCTTGTCTCACAGTGTGTGCTTCAAGATGATCCTCGACAGAAGAGAAGGAGGCAGATATTTACGAGTGAAACAGGAAAAATATCAAGAACCAGACCGTCTCGTTCTTGTTGAGGAAAATGTATGCATCACTGTTGTTTCAGCTTCACTTGAATGGTAATATATACATGAGGGTCACCACTGGGACACTGCTGTGAAGCCAATAAAGTGAAATAGACGAAATTAAAGACGAAAAGTGAAATGTCACAGTTGCTTGTTAATTAAAAAGGAACTCATACTGTAATTGTGAGGGCATGCGTGTTCCCAAAAGACGAGAAACCAGTTTCTCTTGTTCTTGTTAACAGGAAAATAAAGGTTGGCACTGAGGCTGCTCCCATTCCAAATAAACATGCCTATAATCGATGTGTCCATGTTGCTGATTTATAGTGTGCCACTTATTTCAGGCCAAGAAAAACAGAAGGGCTGTGCCAGTCTAACTACATTTTAGCAGACAGACAAATTGGAAAAAAAGCCAAATATGACAACATAATGAGGCAAGATGAGCAGGAAGGTTGCATCACAATATACATGGGAAAGTGTGTGTGTGTGTGTGTGTGTGTGTGTGTGTGTGTGTGTGTGTGTGTGTGTGTGTGTGTGTGTGTGTGTGTGAATCCCCTCATGAATTTTGTATAGGGGATAAATGTAGGCCAGGGATTGGGGTTGTGTACACGGAGGCTTAATGACAGGATCCTGGAGGGATGGCACATCAGTCAAGCGGAACTGACAAGACAAGCACACACACACACACCTGCTGTGTATTACACAACTTTCCATCACTTTCCCATAATTTAGCGCTGAAAACAAAACAAGAGCTGGGAACAGAGCATCGGACCAAGATTGCAGCCTCGAGCACTTGTCACACTCGGGCTGCGGCTTGGCCTCAATTGGCCGGCAAAGTTCTCAAGGCAGCACAGTGTCATAGGAGGGTGTGTGTGTGTGTGTGTGTGTGTGTGTGTGTGAAACCATATATCCTTTAGTTCCACAGCACATTCCCAAGGCGCTTTTTTTTTTGTTTAGCTTCATATGGGATACTGAGCCAGCGATTGAGAGAGATTTCGAGGAAAGACAGATAAGAAAACAGCTGAGTGATATCAGCTGAGCTCAGCACGGCCGCAGAAGCATTTTGGTGGCGGGTTTGGATGCCACGAGGGCGCCAGATATCGAGGCTACGTGTTATTTGAAAGCCGCTTTGAGTTCTACACTTAAATAAACTCCCCTATCACAGGAAGAGTGGCCATTTTTGCGGGGTGTTTGTCCTCCTCCTCTCCCACAGACCTGTGGTTGAAGTTGGCCAGGCAGCCGCTGTTGGCATTCCACACTGACCCTCGAGTAGCGGGCCTGAGGTTCACGGGTAAACAGACGAACCGTTTGGTTTGCTGGGCTGCCTGAGGGGCCTGTCTCACCCTCTCGCTGTGCGTCTCCCGTCCCTCGCCTTTGTTTTCAGCCGTATCCTCAGTTGGCCTCTCTGTTAATTCAGACCTACCTGACAGTGCTGACTAAAACCTTCTGGGTTTACTATCAGTCCTGCTCGGCGACAAGCTCAGCTCTCTAAACACACACTGGACGCTAATCTGCAACAGATGGGAGACGGACCCGGGGAGGAAGTAGTATAAAAAAGGATATACGGTATATTTATACCCCTCTGAACCAAACGATAGGGTTTCAGTGAAGTTCCAGGCAAAGCTGGAGGAGGGTTGTAATGATGTGCATGGCGGCGGCTCTCGAGGGGCTTAACTGGACATATTACTCGGCGATATAAGCTGCCCGTCCACAACCAGATGTCTGAGCATCCCTGAGGGGGATTCTTGAGAGTTTTCTTCTCTGATGGGAGCGCACTCCCATTCACACACTCCTAAAAAGACATATGCAGTGTTGAATAAACAAAAACATGTGCGATTCGATGAAAACACACAAACATACCCCCGCACATGTTGGATTTCACGGGTGGCTGGTTAGAGATAATGAACGCTTAAGCCCCCCCGGTTTACTGTCTGGCTTTCGAGGTCATTAGAGTAAACACAAAAGACATTTATTTACTAGCTCATTAATGCAAGTGGCAATTTAAGCTCACTTTCACAGGCAGGGGAAAAAAACAGGAATGGATGAATCTCACAGCCCTGAAACCCATACAACAGTCAAATCACTGTTTGTATTGGTTTTGCAAAGAGCACTCGGGAAGCCCCGAGCTTTCATCAGCTAATCACTGTGGTGCGTATCTGTTACATCCTCCCTCTCAGGGAGATGAAGTCGTCCTGGCTGAGGGATACGCCGCCGCTTGATTACTCGCCACAAGTCGGAAGCTTGTTTAAGGAGGAAAAGATTATTAAAAGATGGTATACCTCTTGTAAGAAAGTGCAGGTTTCCCTTTGAGGAGACGTTTACCGTCCAGGAACGTCTGGTTTGAGCATAATAACCACTGACATATTATTGCCTTTTCAAGCTGATATTACAAATTTACACATCAAAGACATACAACACAACATTAACTTTCATTTGGAGTTGAGTTTTGGCCACTTGGAAAATATTAGCTACCTCTGCCAAGGAGGTTGTGTTCTCCCCTTTCCATTTGTTTGTTTGAGAACAACGTTAAGTAAAACTACAACACAGATTTCCACACAAAGAGGTTAATCCAGGATCTTTTTTCCACTTTAACATACCGAGATATGGAGTTTTACATTTTTATCTATTTTCCCATAGAATCATTCATTAAACTTGATGAAAAAAGGCCCATTTATGTTACTGATTGATTCGGCTTGAATGATATTAGTCATTTCATCTACTTTAACTCTAAAAATATTGATTATTGCAACTTCAATGACAAATTTCTACTGAGAACACGACTCATGTGAGTTCTCAAGCACGAGTGAATGTGCAACTTTTAGCGAATTTGGTGAAAATCCTGTAATTCCCCCCAACCTCACTTATACAGTGTTTATCATAACAGCCAATTTCCTGACTCCGGTTTGGCATCAGATTGGCTGGAGCCATTTCCCCCCCTGGATGGATTAAGAGCCTGGTGTTCCTCTGGGACAACACGCAGATACAGTGACAGATAGGGCATGTCCCTCAGAGACCTCTGCGGAGACAGACGACCACCCAGCAGCCAAGGTTTTGGGGAAAGTTTAAATATACGTTTCAGTGTAGATATTTCCTTTTCAAATAGTGCAACCTATATTTTCACAAAGCTAAAAAAAATAATCTCTGCCTCATCTGCTTCTGTTTTAATAAGCAGACTGACAGTGACAGATTTATGAGAGCATCCTGTGCCATGTGAGGTGAAACGGCAAAAGAAGACCCTTTATACAACCTGTTCAAAGCTGTAACGTTGGGCCTTTATTCTGCCTCGCCGTTCTGTACAAAAGGTACAACCAGTGAATGGATGTCGCATTGTTCCAGCTCTACGCCGGCAGCGTAGAGCTGGACTGTACAGATCATACTGCACTGTAAAACACGTCATTATGTACAAGAGAGCTTGGCATGGCAGATCAGAAGCCGACGGTGTTGTGTTACACATCGCGCCTCTGATTCCAGAAAGCCGGCACACTATCTAACATCACCAGCATTAATTCCAGCTTTGCTCCAGTGTGAACAAGCAAACCGAAATAATGAGAGGTCTTCTTCACGGCATCATAGCGGGATCTCAGTTTAAAAAAGGGATAAAGAAGGGAGGCTGGTTAAAGGAAGGGAAAGGAAGGGAAAGGAGAAGACTGTCTCTGATTAGAGTTGAGACGTTCGGCTCAGGAGTTGGTCTCAGCCTCCGGAACACAATGTCCAACACATGAGACCACATGAGACCAATTTAAGACGGGAGGACTGAAGCCAAGTCATGTTTTCCTGAGGCATGCATCGAAGATCCTGATCCCAGACTCGCACATAAAGAAGTTCCCCCTACATACATTCACTTTGGAGTATTTATGAACAATTGCAGTTTTATCGCTCTTTAAATGAAGTTATATTTCCCCCCATGATGGCTCGATAACTGCTTTCTGTCAAAATGAGTAAACGTTGCTTACGTTTTAAAGGGACATTTTTCAAAATGTTTATATGATACAAACGGCTGCAAGTTAAACTGTTTTCATGGAACGGGGCTGTGTTTCGATCACACTCACGATTGCATGCCATAAAAATGTCAGCTTTTCACTATCAACAGAAAGATTCTTTTTTTTTGGTACCGGTGCAAAGGATGCATTATAATGCTCTCTCATCGGTTTAGAAAAGGGTGGGAGAGAAAACATGAACCCACCAAACAGTAAAAGACGTTTTCAGACATGGAAAATGTCCGGAACATGCAGGAAGCTGGACATGACAATAATTCCACTGCGGAAATCACGTTTTTGGTTTGCAGCACACAGATACCAGCCCCCTCGCTCGCAAAATCTTCCTGCTGTTTTCTCACTCTGACATTTTCTGGACATTTTACTTGGGAGGAAAGGTTCTAGGAAATGCCCAGAGCAGCTGACCCGGACATTGGCATTCTCAGATAAAACCCCTCTGGAAAATTTCTGGAAAACCTCCAGACTTCAGTGCATATCTGAAAGCAGCTAAACTGTGAAACACAATCACGAGAAGTGGACGTCGAAGGTTTTCACATCACTCCGGCAATAATCTGAGTGATGTAGAACCCGAGAAAAACCCCAAATCTGTTATGGAGACCTTTTATGTTTTACCCAATCAAAAACAAAACTGAAGGCTATCATTTGTGTTGCGCCTCAGGGTGGTCATTTGACTGGGAGTAATTATGTGGTTGTTCCTGTCTTCCTATACGAGACTGCCGTGCTTCTATCTATACTGTTTACCTTTCCTTGAGCTTTAAAGCCTTTTAATTATTATCATCTAATAATCGTCGCCTTTAATGTCTCCATAGCTACCGTGGCTGGCGACTGGCAGTGTCTGGGCAGATGTGTGTGTGTATGTGTGTGGCTGTATTCATCATCAAATAGAGCTGTGTGTATGGGTAATTAAGTTGGTGCCAAATTGACTCTCACTTGCAGGCACGAGTCGGGAACTTTCAACAACACCTCGCTCTTTGCATCGCTTCGCAGAGTGCTGCGGGCGACTTGATTTCAGCGGCAAGTTTTGACACAGAAACAGGAGTGCAGCTCCCTCCCAGAGTCCATTACTCAGTGTCTGATAGTCTGCCTAAGCCCTGTATTACTTTTCCTCCCCACAAGCTGACCATAATACCAGGCTTGTGGAGCCAGTGCGGCCCGCAGGCTTCGCTCTGAAACCACTCAATGAGCTCAAGGATCACGATTAGCGTTCGCACATCAAGGGTCTGCCCCCCCCGCCGCCGCCCCGTCCCCGAACACACACACACACATTCACACACTGCACCCTTCACCCCCTCGGCACAGCGATGGTTTGTGGTTACTGTGAGCCAACACACATTTATAAGCAATATAAGCTTCTCTTTCACCATTTATAGAGCAATATTTCTTTCAAAAATAAATCACATGACCAAAAAACTCACTTTACCTTGACACGTAGTGAAAAAGCCAAAACTATTTCAATGCAGGGCTGCAGCTAATGATTATTTTCATTATTAATTAACCTCTTGATTCATTACTCTGTTCATAAAGGTGCTATATAAATAAAGTTTATTTTTATTTTGTCTGTAACGTTGTTTTATATTTTTTATATTTTATTACTTCACAATTTGATTGTGTACAGTATATGTGTGTGTGTATATACATGTTTGACTTATTCTGTTTTAATGAATGGGGGGAAGAGGAAAAACAAAGGTTTGCTCCTATATTTTTGTATATACCTAGTGTTTGTATCCTAATTATATAAACTAATGAATAAGGATTTGGATGATGCACCTGATAGCCTGTAGAACCGGGTGGTTCCAGTCTAAAACTATAATTATTATATTTCTGTTCTTCCAAGAAAACGTTCTGTTTTTCATTGTGCACTGATTCTTCTGTTAAGCGACTGGCACTTCACTGTTTGGCCCCTCACACACACACAACTACAGGGGATGGCTGCTTGGCAAGCAAATGTGTGTGTGTGAGGGTGTGTTTCCTATGGTTTGGAACCACTCGCGCAACCCCACACTCGATTTATTCCAGTTTGACAGCACAAACTTGCCTGTGTGTGCACATGCTGGTCTGAGCCGTACAGACATAACAGTGTTGACTTGGATGGAGGCCTCACGCTTTCTGTTTTTACACACACACACACACACATACATAAATGTCACATTAATGTTTATGTTTCTTATTAGTTCCATTTATTTATTCTGCTGCCAAATCTTTGCTCCAACTCAAACACAAGATATCTGCAAATACTGCAGGACTCCCACTGATCCAGAATCAGCCAGCAGCAAACAATCCCACATGTATACACCATTAGTTTCTGGTTATAATTTTATGGACTGTAAATTTGTGAAAATGCTCCAAAACACTGTAAATCAGTGGCAGGTCGTGGAGTTTTCTGTATGAAGGGCCATAAAGGGGCCATAGTTTACAAAGGGCCCAATTATATGTCCAACATCAATGTGTACGTCTTGATTCAGTAAGGTTCACATTAACACATTCCTCTATAGCTTTGATTCAAAGCCACACATCTAATTGTCAAAATTTACGAACAAATTAAACAGAGGACTGGGGCACTTCAGGAGTTAATCAGATTTCAGCTAGGGCCAGTGCCCCCTGGCCCCATCCCTAGAGACACCCCTGCTGTGTATTAATTATTGAGGGGGACAGAGCCATTACATTTAGCAAACCAGGATTTAAGCTTCCCATTAAGAAGTTGCAAAATTAGTCTTCGTGCTATTTTAAATCCTGTTAATCTCCTTTTTGGATTGAGTCTTCAACAACAGTTTCACTGCAGTGATCATATGAGGTGTTTAAGTGGCGAGGCCAGAGGCTCTAAATCTAGAGCACCGTTGGTCGCTGAAGCAGAAAAAAGGTTTTCCAGGAGAGAGTCCAACAATATCAAAACAATCTCCAGGCTGGATTTCCTCTCTGGCACTCAAACCCCCGCTGGAGGATGAGAATCTGGGCTGCACATGAGAAAGCACGAAGATGTGTCATCGAAAAGATAGCGAAAAATGTGTCTGTTGGTTTAGAAATCAACCATAAACAAAAAAAGAAAGAAATGAAGCAGAAAGTCATGATCCATCATCCTCTTCTTCTACCAAAGCCAGACTCATAATTCTGTGACGCTACATGTCCAGTCCAGAAACCTGAAAGGTCGTCTCTTCAAGATCTGCGTCATCAGCCAAAGCATTTTCACTTTGACGTGTTTAAACAGAGAATCTAACTTTATACCCTGGTTCGCATTTGTTCTGCCAGTAACCCCCCGAAAATCTGAACATGCAGGACGCAGGACATGATGGGTAAATTCAGCTGCGGACATCAAAATTCGGTATCAGTCATGTTGGCAGGGCTGTCTGCTAAATTTTACACTGCACCTGCCTGTCAGGACATTTGCGTTTTCACATACGGCCCTTAAGAACAATTTCTGGAAAATGTCTGGAGTATATAAAATAAGCTAAGCAGCAGCTACCTCTACCTTCATTGTTAATTTACAGACACAAGAGTGGCATCAATGTTCTTCTATATAAAAAGTTCACGTTGAACAATTTCTTTAATTTAATACTGTTGCACACGTGTTACTGTTGACGTGTAAAATATGCAGCTTCTGAATTAGAAGCACAGAATCTATCACGTAGACGTCAAACATACCGATCACCTCAGCTACTGCCTGACTTGATTCTCCCTTGTGGTCCAAATGGCTGACCAATTAACAGCAGCTTAACTCCTGAGCCCAAACACCTATCACACACACACACACACACACACACAAATGCATGACCACAAGCAGAGTCAGAAATGCAGATGCACTAAAGAACACAAATGTGTGTACGCAAAGTAACATAAGCACTTCCACTCGGTACCACACACAGACACACACACACACAGATATGTACTCATTAACAAAGGCTTAGCATTGCAGCATGTATACCCCCAGCACAGTCTGGCCTCCCACAGAGGGGGAACACACCTCATGTCACCTGATCCTTGGCTGCACTGATCCTGGATCAGCAAAAACTGCCCGGCAGTCTTTGATTGCTGGCACAGGGTGCTTTAATACATCCTCAGCATAGACATGTTTAGTTTGAGCTCCAGATTAGATTGAATAAAATGTTGTTAACAAAGCTAAAGATTTATTATTTATTTGTTTTAAATAACTCTCACCTAGGATGCTTTTGAGTATTTGCACAAAAAAAAAAAAATCATGAACTTCCACCAATGCAAAAACACAAGAAGATCCCAAAGGCTGCAGCTCTCACTCACTGCAGCATCTCCACCAACCTCCCCAACCGCTAGGTGCCACCACTGGCTTCAGTACAGATCATACTGCACTGTAAAACACGTCATGATGTACAGGGCTCATGATCAGTGCTCAAACATTCTTCTTGGGCCTTTTTAAAAACTCATTTACAAACTACTTGTGCACAAAGAGGCCAATACAATGCGTGCAACTGAAGAAAAAAGCAAGTTACACCTGTTTTAAATGTGGATTTAATTCTTCAGTGTGATTTGAATATGAGAAAACGCTTTACTTCTGTGTGGCTTCACTCTGTAATGTTTTCTGTGGATCTGGGGCTGTGGTCTGTCAACGCTGATGTGATTCTGAGGAGCTCGTAAAAGAGAGAGAGAGAGAGAGAGAGAGAGAGAGAGAGAGAGAGAGAGAGAGAGAGAGAGAGAGAGAGACAGAGAGAGAGAGAGAGGGGGGACCACCTGAGTGACAAGCAACAGCTGAGTCCACACATCTGGAGACCAAAATGCAACCCCCCATTAAGTGCGTCTTTACGCACAAGAGCGCGCACACACATTCCCCCCGGACGCAGCCACAGATTCCCTTTTTTTCACTCTTCTCCTTCAGGGAAAACGTGTCATCGAGTCTCAACCACCTCTCTCCTTCTCGTTTCCCTGTGTCTGCCCTTAAACTCGTGGAGAGACGAACTATTTCCCTTTTCTGACGCAGGAATATTCCAAAAAAAGATTCAGGCAAACAAGCCTCTCTACACAAAGTTTTTCTTTTCTAAATCACAAATGTATAAGACACAAACAGCTTCATGCAGTTTAAGCGCAAGGTTGGAACATTTCTACAGAAAACAAGAGGAGCAGCCCTGTGCCAAACCCGGAGCACTCACCTCTCAGAGGACACAACTTGATCCAGGAGTCGGATAATCGAATAATTCCGTTTATCCAAAAATAGTATCACGACTGTAGCGGTGGTGGAGGAAGAGACATCCAGCAAACACAACACGCACCTCACTGGATGTACAGGAGTGATTTCAGTGCATGATCGCGGACACACACACACACACGCAGCGATGAGACGAACACCAGGGCTGAGCGCTGCGCAGCTCTGGCACCAAGTTAAAGCGTCGTAGAAATGACATTAGCGCTGCTGTGCGCCTATTGGCTTAAACTCAAAGTCGCCCCCCCCCTCACTCCCTCCCTCCCCTACACACATACACACACACAGGCCTCCCCCTCTGCTCACTACAGTGAATTTTATATACATCCACCCCGTGAGTTTTATGGAGGCATGACTAAAAAGCAGTGGCTGATCTAGGATCTTTCTAAATCAGGGGTCATAAAGGGGCCCACAATTTAGGGCCGAGTCCAACATCCATGCCCAATTCCTGATTCAGTAAGGTGCACATTTAAGTAATTTGCTGTTAGTTTTATAGAGCGCAACAGTCGCCACCCACTCTAACAACGTTTCTGGTTTCCAGAAGTAAGTTTCCCATTATTTTCTCTCCATTGACGTTTCATAAAATCCTAATTAAAAGAGCTTTAAGCGTGGAATGAGGCCGACCAAAAAAAAGACAAAGTTGCAAGACTGTGTACATCCTTATTTTAAGAGTGAAGGAACTAAACATCCCATAAACCATTGTGAACAATCCCTTTCTAACGATTTCCTCTTGAATTTAAACCTTGGAGTCAATGAAGTGTTGCAGTGTAGTTTTTTTCTTCCATGTATGTGTACAGCGTTTCATATAGTGTTAGTAGAGTGAAAGTGTGGTTACGCTGAATGATTTAATCATGGCCGACATCATTTCTGTGGTAGTGATGAACATTTCCATGGTATCAGCGATCTCCACCAATCAGAGACGTCCCTACTACACCCGTGGATTGTCGGCAGTGTGGTATTTCCCCTCGACAAACATGTTTTTCTTAAAGCGCAGTTCATATCATGTAACTGGTGACTTCTAAGGGAGCATTATTTCACAATCTCATAGCTTATGCTAAGTCTACCATGGATGGTTCAAATATTGTGTCTGATGATCAAAATCTCTATTCAGAAGAAGAATGGGCTTTTTTACTTCCTGAACCATGTTGTTTAGCTCTATAGCTCTTGAACAAAGCCACACATAATTTAATGTATTTTGAAAATTGCTCCTTGTTCAAGTGCATTGTGTACTTCAAAAAAGCTTGGGAAATATAAGAATCATCAACAAATTGTCATATTTTAGTTTGTATTGTAAGTGACTACTGACAGGACAGGGGCACTTCAGGGTACCATTAAGATTCCATCTGGGGCCAGTGCCCCCCCATGGCCCTGCCCCTGGATCCACCCCTGACGAGAATACATGGTGTACTACCTCCAAAAGATATGCACTCTCATCAGAATCTGTGTTAAAAATACCAGTCAGTATAATAAAGTGACTGTAAACTCATCAGGGACTGTGCCACTGAGACACCCATCACAATACAGCAGTAATTATACGCCATAAAATGTCCTTTGGGTTCACCTCTTCTTTATAAATTATACACAAGGGTTTTTACATGGGCCGTTTCATCTGATTTATGAAGGTTATGAAGGTGGTGGGTGAACGCTCCTCTTTGTGGCATGTGTGACATGCGTGGATGCAGGCGTGCGCCACACACAGTAGCCTCCGTGCTGAAACTCCAAACTTGACACTTGGTCAGGATGTGTGAAGGTGTTATTTACTGCACAGTGTGTTATTCCAAGCGCTGCCTGACACATGAACCTGTGTAGCTATGTCCAGTATTTCAATAATCCAGAGCGGCTTCCTTTCTACTCGCAGACTCAATGGGTCATTAATCAGTGTGCAATTGAGCGAGTGTCAGACGCTCGCCTGCTGCTTTCTCTGAAAGCGAATGACAGAGGTTTATCTTCAACAACAAGCTACTGATGTTAACCCCTTCATTCCCCCACCCGCTAGTGTTGATGGCTGATAAAAATATAGATTTCTTTTACAGTACAGCAATTTTTGGGTATGACAGGAAGAGGCTAAAGAGTCATCTTCACCACATCCACCATATTCCGTAAGAGCATCAGTATAGACGGTTCCCTGAAATGAAACGAGATTCTGAAACTGAATGATATTCGAGAACTTTTGGTGATGCCTCACTGCTCCGACGCTGTGCTTTCCACATCGGAATTTATAACACTTGTCCTGCCCCATGCGTGATCTATCCAAGTGCCACCCCTTGGCTGAATGTTTCAGAAATGTCCCTGCTGAATTCTTCACATGTGGAAGGCAAACTCCAGAAAAAGTCTGTACCCAATTTTCATGTCTGAAAATAATGTAATAGTAATAGAGCTCCATGTTAAAAGCATGATCAGGATGAAGAGATGAGGGTCAATCTGAAGACCCAATCGGGAGCAAGCACACAACCTATCACAAAGTTGGTGTCATAGTTTGAAAGAAGACTCCCCCTGGCAACACAAACAAAAACCAAACACCTAACCCATTCCACTATTTCGTTCTTGCCCGTCAAATGTTGAACTCTTCTCGACACAGACGTGGATTTGTCTCCAGAAATATAAGGTTTCAAAATGCGGCAAGTCCCTGATTTGTGGGGCAGAGTGCTCGGATTGAATTTTCAGCCTGGGCTGTGAAGTCAGGGGAGGGAAGAGAGCTCGTTTGAATGTCCGTGAACCTGGCAGTGGGACAGATCGAGCAGGTCAAACAGTATGGCTTATTGTCCCTGCCAGCCAGCCAGCCCACACAGCGAGGGACCCACGGACGCCCTCGTTCACCCTGCTGGCTGCTGCTCTGACAGCTTGATTTACAACCTGCATTACACACTCTCGTCTTTGCAGCTATGCTCTTATCCAGAGGCATTTGCGCTGTTAGTCAGCAGGAGAGTACGCTTCAGTTCATACTTACAGGATATCTTCAAATAATAAACTTTATCACTACACACCGCTGTTTCCAATTCCCCCTGAATAATCCTCCTCAGGAAAAATACTCATCAGGGCCTGGATTTCATCGTCGGTCCATCCGTCACAGGCTTTCTTCTGCGGCTCCAAATTGTCGATATGTCGAAGAACAACAGGAAAAACATTGCACACGCAGCTACAGGTTTTTAGAAAATGGCAGCTGAAATAAAACACTAAAACAAATCAGGTACATTTAGCCATCCTAAAGGTTCTGATACTTTCATAAAGTTATACCCCCTGAGCAGGGACATTTTTGGAGTGAAAAAGATTTACCTAGAACTTAAATGTACAATAAATAACTTTGGCCACTAGGGATGTCTCAATAAAAAAAATAAGAAAAAACTTTGACGGTGATGTCGACAAGCTGCATGAGTTTGTGATGGAAATTCATCTTGAGATTTGAAATAATGAAATTCTCAGACTGGAGTTGCCTTTGAGTCTTTATAATAGTAAACTCTGCAGAGGTTACACAACAAGCACGGGTGCTCAAAATGGAACTGGCCGCAAGTTCACAAAAGCCAGAACTTATACAAAGAGGCGTTTCATAAAACATAATATGAAAGACATGAGATCATCTGTGTCTGTCCGTCCGCTGTAGCAGTTGGAAGAAAAACATCACCAAATAAGGGCATGCACCCTGTTGATCAAGGTCATAGCAGTGAGACACCACCAAGTAAGGGTTCCATCCTGTCAGGTAGACAGTATCACAGCAGTGAGACACCTGGTCAGGGGGATTTCCAATACCTTAGACACTGGTCAGTTGAATTTTCCACTACAGGATCATGGGAGTTTATGTGTTCACCATCATTGGCGATGAACATTTTTTTTAAAAATGGAATTACACAAGTCAACAGTTGTAGACCCTGGTCTGTGCGGTGGAGACTCAAAAACTCAAGTAGTTCCTGCAAATGTTCCTTGTTCTGGGGGAAAGTTCCTGTCATCGTAACGTGGCTCTAGCTCACCAGACATAAAGAATGTGCAATGCTATAGTTTCTACAGTTTTTGTTTCATTTGTGCTAAGAAAAAGTGCAAAAACACTTTCACCTGTTTGACTGAGCAGCTTTTGTCTCCACCTGTTACAGTCACATTCATATGCATCAACCCACCTGAATAACACACATAGCTGCTGAACCTTCTAACGGGAAATCGGATCATCTTCAGTGTCCCTGTCGTTCTCTTTCCACCTGTTCCCATCGCCTCCACGCAAAATAGAGTCGGCCTTTGTGCTTGGCCCCGGCTCTTTGTGCTCGCACACAGTCATCTGTAACATTAAGCCTATTTACAGCAGACACAGGGAGCGGGTATAAAAAGGTAAACCTATAGGTCTACACATGCGGCCAGAGAGGAAGCGAGGATCAGCGCAGCGTGGAGAGCACAAAAGAGGAGGGGGCCCTCTGGGTCGGTAAATCCTGGCCCCTGTCACCTTCTGGTGCGTGGAAATACGGCACGGTGGATGAAAAGTGTCGGAGCTGGGGCGCAGCACATTGTTCGTCTCTGATCCTGTCCTTTATCTCTGCCATTTCTCCTCCTCTTCTCCTTTTCTTTCTGGAACACTGCTTTGAAAACAATCCAGATTGATGTGGGACTGCGCGCTTTGTGGCGGCAGTTTAAATAACACGAGCGATGAATGGCTTAGACCACTATCTCCCTATCAGCTGATCTGGTTGTTGGAAAAGCATCTCACCTGAGCTCAAGGCTCTGCTGTCCTGAAGTGGCCTGGTTAGCATTCCCAGGTATTTATTGGTTCGGGAAATATAAGTTATGATTTTTCTTTCTTCTCTGCACATGTTTGGTGATTAACTTTAATGTGGAAACGTTAACTGGGTCCGGGAGATAATATATTTGACAGCAGTGAGAGCGAAAACTTAAAAACACGGCTTATGATTTGAGGCCTGGTCTGAAAGGTGATATCCAGTCATTAGAAAAACTGGATAACCTCAGAGTGTGTCGTAATCTTGACTAATGAATTTTGCATTTAAGTGACATTTAACCCTGTTAAACTGTCGGACGGAGGAGATAAGTTGAGCTGGACCGACAAATAGCTTCAAATCCAGATATTTGGCAATAAAAAGCCTGGAATACCATTTACAATTCAGATCGCTGGTAAAATAGTTTGATATCTTTAAGCAATATGCAGGGAAAAAATCTGTTTCATTACCCACCAGGCCCCTCCTCACTTTGACCCTGTATAACCCATCTCTAAAACCTCCAACCCCCTCTCAGAATGAGGTAAGTGGTTCCAGATTTTGGCCTAAAGGAAAACTGTCAATCACGGTGTGGGAGTCGAGTCTGGGCTGCGTTTCGTAGTGGTCCGCTCGTCCACAAAACATCATCTGGAGGAGACAGAGAACTGAATCATCCTCTTCGTCTGTCTCACTGAAAACAAAAGTCTTTTCTCCTAAGACAAAAGCAAATGTTTTTTTTAGAAATCCAGATAAGAGGATTTCACAACAGCTCCATGCACGTCTGGTCAGTGGCTGTCACTCATCACGTTTATCTACCTGTAATCTATGTTGTCTGTCCCCCCCCCCTCATTTGTCTATCTACCTGTGTCATCTCTGTTGTAACCACAGGCAGAACGGGACGGGGGGATTGTGGGGAGGGGTGCACTGTTATCACTACGCTGTCATCAGATGCAGTTCACCCGAGCTTCGGTTACACTTACTGGAAGGATCTCCCTTGGCTAAACAAGGACATTTTTCGAATTCTATTGTGACCACATACTATACAAGGCTAAAATGTATTTTTCGGGAGATTTTTTTTCTGGAGTAGAGAAAAGACTTTTGTATTTTGAAGTATTTCCCAAAAAGTATTTAGCTTTTTACCCTGGTGGTAGCTGGTATAGACAGAGCTAGAATAGCTGTTTCCCTTTATAAATTGATCAGCTGATAAGATAATCCTTTATTATTCCCATTAAGGGGACATTTGCAGAAAACAGCGGAATTAAGCAGCTGTTAGCAGTTGCTTCAATTGACTGGACGGACAAGAGAGTGGTATCAACCTGCTCATTTGACTCTTAGCAAAAAAACCAAAGAAATAAAAGTGATGATAAAAATGTCTTATTCTAAAATAACTAACATTTTTACAAACAGTACGTTTCCTGTATAAAGCCCAGTGTCCTGTCCAGGTGTCACTAAGCCCAGCACCTATAACCTGCCTGCATGCCCCAAATAATTAATTTTTAAGCAGGAGCACATAACTCAATATGACAAGTGGACTTTCCAGGGTGAGACCGGGTATGACACGAGAACGGCTTAGCCGACTAATTAAACTAATTCAGGTATTTTTATGAGAGGAAAAGGCTCCGAGTGGAAGGACTGGAACAGTCTTTCCTCATTTCTGGAATTCCTGCCACCTCTGAGTGGTAATTGTTGAATGAAGTAGATCAACAGTTGGTTCCCCCCTGCAGGGACACACATACGCACATGCACACGCACACGTACACATACAGAAACTTACAGCTTCCTGACTCACTGGTGTGGTGTTATTGCAGACAGGTGTGTAACAGTAAATGTGCGCACTGGTTAAATGTTAATCCCACTGAGTGGATGTACTGTTCACTGCTCAGGGCACACCTAGTCCTAACACACACACACACACACACACACACACACACACACACACACACACACACACACACACACACACACACTACCACCCTGCACAGGACCTCCAGCAGCTCAGTTACCATACCTGGCATACCTGAGCACTTCGTCAGGGACTTGAACCCCTGAGAGCCCGGTGCTTTAACTCTCGAGTGTTTGACCATATTAGGTCAGGTGGTCGTCGAGCTCAGCTTGAATAGATGGAAGTCACCATGTTGCCGCCTGCAGACCACCGCTGCATCCCCACTCCTGAACACAATTACTGAACGTGTCAAGTCACCGCCAGGCCAAGAGACCCACACTTGACTTACATGAGGGATTTAATGGCAGCCCCTTAGGAAAGGCGGCATACATGTTGAATATGTCTGCAACATTTTAATGCAAATTAATAGATACATTTGAGATTGCTGTTAAACATCTGGTTTTGGATCAAAGTTTCATGGGACAAATAATCTGCTGCAAAAACAAGAATTAGATAGTTAATATTTATTACTGTTATTATTTCATGGATTTCCTACTTTTGTCCTTTTTTCCTTGTCAAGGCAAATTTGTGATTGGCAAAGCTGTTGGTTATACCATCATAATCCACATTTATACCACTGTCATTGATTGTGTTCCATTTGTTCCACTTTGTAAACCTTAAGTGGGTAAATACTTTACCTATTGTTTGTTCAACCTACCAACCCAACACACCCACCAACCAACCAACTAGCAAACAAACACACGAGCAAGCACAAAAACCAACACACACAAACCAACCAACCAACCACATCTATAATGTAAGACTGTGTTAGTGAAGTGCAGTTTCCCCCTCAGGACTGTACTGCGAGGCATTGAAATCCCAAACTCAGCAGCAGCAGCATTGTTCGTCCTGTAACTCAAGATTTAGGCTTTGGATCCTCACATATGGTGAAATGTCCAGTAGTGGCTGAAGAATCAGCTATGTCAGTAAACGTTGATGGTGATTGACTAAACAGGCGCTCTGTGTAAGTCAAATATCATACACAGTTATTGTGTATTATCTTCTTTTATGAATAATGCCCAATTCCAAAGTGTCAACACATGGACTTTAAATATGTGAAAGTACATTTATTGATCTATTCAGTGATTATCTGGGTAAGTTTCCAAAGTGTTAAAACTTGAATTGTATTCTACCAAAAAAAATATAATACAAGAAAGCAATATTTGGCTAAATGTCCCTTGCCTAGTCTCCCATGGCCTGACCTACAGTATCTCTAAAGCTCTATGTTGGGCTGCACAATGCTGTGGCTTCACCCATTATCATTCAGCAAAGGGTGGAAAAAAACTCTTGTCCCTATTTCTTCAAACCAATCACAATCGGCTTAGGCGGAGCTAAGCCAAGTTTGCAGCAACACGGGGCCCCTGTCACATAGTGTTGGGGGGAGGGAACTTGTTTTGATGGAACATTTGCACATGTGGAGGTGATCTCTGTCATTACAACGGCGGATTCTTCAGAAAGAAAGTGCCACAAAAGATGTATGTCAAACATGTGATTGCACGATCTAAACCTTCGTCAAAACTTGCCACTCCCATTGTGTCGGTTGCTAGCTCGGAGGTTGTTGATCAGTGTGGAGGGTATTTTAAAACAGGAAGCGGGAGGAGAGGAAAATGCCGCCTGATATCGGCACCAAATGGCAGGTTCATATCTGCCATCTACCTCCGATGAGTCATGCTTCTGCCTGGATCAAACCTGTGACCATATATAGGTCTAGCCATTAACTCCTCTGTATATAGATCTTAAAGTGAGTACCTCATTCTCTGAGTTAATGCTCAACCTGTCTTATACGACACTGTGTAATCTTTAAGCCTTTGTTGACCCAAAGACCACCAAACATGATCAACTCCAAAGCTGTAAAACAAAGGAGTGCATTTAAAACGGATGCAACGTTGGTTTCATTAAAAGCTGTGTAGCCTCCAACTCTAATCATAATCTGACATCATGTAATTCAGTCACTTGGTCATTTGGGCTTTTCCAAAACTAAACTTTAGGTAGATTGAATGTGAAGCGTGTTTGCTATGAGGAGTGAATGAGTGAATGATAGCCGTTTCAAATGCAAACTCATTTCTGTGTCATTTATTTGTTTCAACACAGTTTACGAGAAGGAGCGCATACGAACACAAACTCGACTCTGTGGGTCTGCGAGTGAGTGGGGGTTAAACAAATGAGCCTTTTGGCTGAGAGCTTACTGAGGCAAGCTAAAAAGCAAACATCGGGCATTTAGGCACGATGCGCGCACACACACACACACACACACACACACACACACACACACACGTAGATAGAACGACATGGGGTGGAGGTGGGGGGGCCTTAATGGTATGTTTCAGTCTAATAAAGAAAGCTGCCTGACATCTTTAACATTCATCAACTATACAAGCTCACCAGAAGTTCTTGTTGAATTTTATGTCTTCTGCATGAACAAAGGTTTCGCCTAAACCCGTCCAACTTTTTGTACATTTTTTGAAAATATTTGAAATAGCAAGCAAACTCCCTCCTCCTCCTCCTCCTCCTCCTCGGGGTTTCGGCCCCAGGGAGGAAGTGTGTGACAACACGGAGCTCCTGGACCATACTGAGGAATTTCTCTCAACACACACACACACACGTAGGGACACACACATACAAAATCCAGGGGGTATGTCAACCAAGAGCAGGAGTGGAGATCAGAGGGAGGGTGAAAGCAAAGGAGAGGAGAATGAAGGATCAAGGAAAGGAAAGGAAAGGAAAGACCTCGGCCTGCACTCTCGCCTTGGGAGGCCACAGAGAACAAATGTCTTTGACAGTCCAGAAATGAATTTTCCTGCCGCTGTTACATGTGGAGCCAAAAACGTCAAAGCCTCCCTTCAGACCACAGCTTGTCAAAGACAGATAAAATATTGGGAAAATACTCTCTGAAAAATGTTCTCTTGAAGGTTCCTTAACTGAGATGTCCCAGAGGACTTGGTGTCTTCCTCTTGCAGATGAAGTGTTTGAGTATAAACCACTTTATAAAACTATTTGTTATCTGCTTGGAGTCAATACTATCATTTTGTCCAAGTTGCAAATTTGACATTATTTGTATTAATGTTGCGATATTAGTCGTGGCTCAAGAGTAGTTGTCTTTTGGAATGGCTCGCTTGATGTGAACGAAAGTTTATATTTTGGGAAATACAGCTTTTTAGAAAACTTTCTGGGGGCTTTGTTGATGCTGCACATATGAAGAACACAGTTGGGGATTGTGCAGGCAGATGCTTTCAAAACAACAGGAAAATATTACTAAATGATACTAAAAAATAATACTACTTGGATTCTTTTTTACAAGTTTCTTCCCTGAATTATTACGAATGACTGATACAAATTGTGGGGTGGGGGTGCATGGACTTTTCTCAGCCTCTGAAGGTGCACCCAATGGTTTACCCTGTGCTAAGCTAACCTGCTGCCTGCATTAGCTTTCCATTTATTCAAAGCTTTATATTCACTGCTGACAAGTGTATCTCACAAAATGTTCCACAAGTTTGCTGTCATTCATTCAGGTATGTGGTCCGAACCATTACACTTCTCCACTTGGCGTCGAGCGGCCCCTGCAACACGAGAAGAATCTATTTCTCAAATTTGTCTCACATCTCCCTTCGCACATAAGCCCGGAGGCTTTGGAGGTGAGAACCTGGCTCGGATTGGCAATTGAAACTCAATTGAAACCCCAACGAGAAACACATGTCAGGCACACGGACATTCTCTCCAAGGTACGAATGAGCGCTCTCAGCAGTACGCCCTCGCTGAAACTCCTCGCTGTGTTTGGTTTCAGATGATATATGCACTGAACGTATACACACAGTGATCCGGCCCCCATAACATATAGGTTATGATAAAGTTACGGTGGTGATGTAATGTTGTGTTTTATGGCTTCCTATCAAGTACACCCAGGGAAATGTGCATCTTATGCCCCTTAACGTCAACCCTGTCCTGCAGAAACTCAGGCTCCCACGAGCTTCGAGACAGAAAACAAGCGCAGATTCCGGCCTGATAATGCGGCCATTATTTTTCTTTGAGAAGAAACAAAACACTTTCTGGCAACGAAGATGTGTCTGGCAATTTCACGGAGTCCTGCCCCAAATCATGTTGATTTAATTCGTAGAGTTCACTGAGTTGGTTTGACGCATCCTTCTCTGCTTTATGTCTTTTTACTCAGCAGAATGAATTACTCAAGAGACTGCCATCCGTTCCAAATCTGTTTAAAACGTATTTGCATATCCGATATCTGCTGCTCTATAGGACAGCGAACGTATTCGAAGCCCAGGCCTTTTCCAGTGGCCGTGTGGTGTTCAAAGCGATGGTTTCGACATCTAATGCTCGGAATCTGCTGGTGCTTACTGCCAGAGAAAGCACACTTACAAGACATAATCCAGATAGAGAAGAAAAAAACATCTACGAGTATTATTTCTTCATCTCCATGATCATCTTTACACATGGGGTCCTTCACTCTCCAAGTTCCATTAATCATGAAAAATCAGGAAGGTAGAAATAAGCTCAAAACCAGATGATGGTGTTAGCGTTCATTACCTGGCTTCATTATGGGAGCTTCCATCGCCGAAATAGCTTTTACTGGTAATCATTTAAAGGAGACATATTATGCTTTTCAGTTTTTCTTTCCTCTGGTGTGTTTTTTGTAAAAGCTCTGCAAAGTTAGAAAAGCCTGAGAAAGATATTACCGTGGTGTCAATCCAAATTTTATTCCCAGCAAGAGAACATCTATCCATCCATTATCGATACCGCTTATAAAATGAGATAAAACTTTATTGATCCACACATCAGGGGAAATTCAGTAGTTACAGCATTAGGCAGGTCAGAATGAGATAGACAAGAGAATACAAATATCATGAGTATGTACATTATATACACCTTTTCACTTTAGTGGTTTGTATGAAATATCATAAGTAAATTGCAGTGGCACAGGCTGATTGTACGAGCAAGTAAAAACAAAAATTGTATATAAGAAAAAAACGTTTGTACATAAGAAGAACCCATTTGTACATAAACATATGTCTCATATGAACCTAAACCCCACCCTGCATGTCTTGGGACTGTGGGAGGAAGCTGGAGAAAACCCCATGCAGACACTGGCAGAACAAGCAGACTCCAAACGGGAAGAAAATGTTGATTTGTTGAATAGGAATTGGTCTAGATTTTAGTTTGAAGCCCACTCTACTATATGAACACTTGTATTTATGCATCACTACATCCAGGGACAATAGGATGTGACAGAAACTCATGAAGGAATCTTTCTGTATTACATGTTGACTGGCTACTGACTTCACTATATGTTCTATCAGCCCAGGTCGGTCTGGGGATGTTGAATGAATCCATTCAACATGTGTCCTGTGTCTGGGCACGGCTGAGCATGTGTGTGTGTGTTGGTGTGTGTTGGTGTGTTGGTGTGTGTCTAGAGGCTCTGGAGGTTCGTCTGCGCAACACGTGCCCGGGAAGTTCTGTCGTCACCTCTGTGAAGGAGCTGAGCAGAGAGGGAGGAGAGCGGAGACAGATGGAGGAATATCAGGGGAGGGGGAGAGATATAAAAAGTGAAGGAAAAATGGGGGGGGGGATATGAGGAATGGGAGAGATACAAGTGGGACGTACAGGGTCATGAGGAGGGGCTGGAGCTCTCCAGAGGAGGACCTGATCCCTCCCTGTTGCCCCTGCAGACAGGGCTCTTGGCTCACGTCCACTGAGTATGCCTCCTCTGTGGCTGGTCCATCTATCATTCTGTCTCCCCCCCTCCCCTCTTGTCGTCTCTCATCCATCTCTCGGAAGTATTGAAAGCAGCACTGACTGAGCCAAGTCCGGAGACCCTCGTAATCTGGCTCTGAATCACTTCACTTGTACGTGTCATAAATGGACAAGGATTTGTTTTGCATTGGAGACCAATGGAGGGACACATCAACAAATAACGGATTAAAGCAAAGCAAATGCTGGAACTCTTGGCAGAGAGTCACCAGGATGGTGCAAAAATATATGACTTATAGAATACTATACATTTATTTTATATATATAAACTGTATAAATACACATTCCATGTTCAAACACTGTTTTCATTTATTCAGCAGCTGTGCAGAGACCAATGTCCATATATTCCATGTATTTATAGATACTTATACACTATCCTGAAGAGGTATAAATATGTCAGTACTTTAAATTGTCTGGTAATTTGATTCGATTGGCCCTGAAGTGCAAAACACAAAAGCAAATAACAAAACACGACAAACAACAAAACACAACAACAACAAATCACACGACCCAACAGTAAATACGAAAACACACACGGCAACAAATCACAACAGCAAATCATGATACACAACAACAAATATGAAGACAGAACTACAAATCACAACACAATAACAAATCACAACAACATTAACCTCCCACAGAAAACCTTGGAACCTGCTCAACAAGGCTCATCACTGATTGGATGGATGAACTGTCCATGTGTTTTGTGTTTTGTGATTTTTTTTTTTTTTTACAGTTGTGCACTCGTATTTTCCATCGTGGTTTTTTTATGTGCTGTGTTTAGTATTTGAACTTTTGATCGATCTTGTTTTGACTCTTTTTGTATATTTTTATGAAACTTTGTGTCTGACTTTTTGTTGAATTGGTGGAATTTTGATGTTCAGTTTGATCTTGTAATCTTACATTTTTGGGGATTTATATCTATTTGCATCTGTAGTTCCTGTTGTACTTTGCAGATTCTTTCCTTGTGTTTCTCTTGCAGAGTTTTTCCTCCTGCTCCTGTGATCGTCGGCACCTTCCTCATGTGTCGCACCTGAGTTCAATTACCCAGCCTCCCTCTGTGTGTATATAGCCTCTGTTCTCTTCACTCTTCTCTGTTTGTCTGTTAACACACCTGAGTTACCTCCTGCTACACTTTTGCTGTTTGTTTGCCTGCACCTGCCAACTTTATTAAATTCTACACACTGTACCTACATTGTAGCCAAGTGTGAAAGATACTGGCTGTTTTGTGCCAAGAACTCAAGTCTGCAGTTTTATTCCATATAGACACATTTTATTTGAATTAAACGTCACTTTACTGTATAAATTCAGTGCACTGCAGTCGAGCACGAGTCTTGTGAGCCCAGTGTACAACTTTATATAAGTTTATTGTATTTAGTGACATTTGATTGAACAAGTGTCTTAGAGTGCAAAGCCTGACACACAATCACATTCTCCTCCACCAAGGAGGTTATGCTTTAGCAGGATTATGCAAAATGTACTCAACCGATTTCCTTGAAATTTTGTAGAAAGATGGAGCATGACCCACAAAAGAAACTTCAAAAATTTGGTGCAGATCTGGACCAGGGGGTGGATGTGTTTTCCAACATTTCTGTTGATTTCTCAGACAACAATTCGATGTCTACTCTCTCTCCTTTGATTTCTTTTGTTAAGGATGTATCAATGAAATGTTTAAGTTGAATTCAGATGTGCAATATGCGGATCTATTGTCGTCTTTTCTCTGGTTTCCTCAACAGAAAACACTTAACATGAGTGTTTTCATGATCTTAGCACAGTTTCACAAGTCAACAACACTGGCAGCTCAACTTTCAGTCTAGTAACTTCTCCAACAGTGATTAGTGGACAGAGCGGCGCCGGTTTACTCTAATGAGCTGTTGCTAATGGTAAAGTGTGTCAGTGATGTAACGCTATACCTGCCCGAGCTCTCCTGGGGCTGGTGCTGCTAGGGATAGAATAATACACTCACCGGTGGGCTCAGGTGTGTGTGTGTGTGCGTGCGTGCGTGCGTGCGTGCGTGTACAAGAAAGAGAGCAAGAGAGCTGGAGAGAGAGGGAACAATCTGTTAGAAAATACAGATTTCATTCACCCACAGTCCCACAGCGCATTCCCACTCAAATTATGTGCAAGTGATGATGCCACCTCTGGGAACCCTCGTGTTGTTTACGACCTCGTCTCTGCAGCACAAGGAAGATAAAACCATCAAATACTTATTATTATGACTCTGCATATTGGTGGTTCATTTCACTGTCAGAATCTGAAATCGTTTTGAATTTGATCTGTGGACACTGCAAACACATTCATTACAGGGATTTAAAACTGCGAAACTGTGTGAATACGCGACTTTAGCGACAATTGGGAGGATGCATACAGTAAATCTGTGGGCAGAAAATAAGGGCCGATGTCATTGTCGATGACAAAAACGTGATATTTCCGCAGTGTGTGTCATGTGCTGCCTCCTGCTTGCTCTGCCTTTGCCAATTGTATTTTTCAAAACGTGGACCACGTCGAAGGACAATCTCCTTTGATCCACAATCAATATCAAAAATATTAAAACAAATTAAGCAACGTCCTCAACTTGATCTTCAAAATAAGAGCGTCGATTCCAAGTGAAAACGTCTGATTATCTGATTTGGTGCAGAGGTTCTTCATTTGCGATAAGTCCACCTCCTCTAAGTGTGAATGGTGCTGCAGCTCCTCATGCTACATTAGAGTCCAATGAGGCATTTAGCCACCAGGGTTGTGTCGTGCTCTGCTTAACCACAGCTCACATTTTACAGGCTGCCCGAGTACTGGAGAACAATCATCAATTATTCCATCTTATCATGTCTGTTGATCATTAATAGGGGCTTTTAATGCAATCTATGAATGGTGACGTGGGCATTTTTACGTGTGACGCACACCACCATAGATTTCTGCAACCAAGCACAGAGCATCTTCACCTTTTAAGTAAACAAAGCGATCACGAAGATTCTTAATGCCGTCCCCTGCAAAGGGTATTTGTTTGTTTTCACTGGATTTGGATGAAGAAGAAATGAATACGCACAGAGTAAAGAGAGGGAATATACAAACCCACAAAAAGACAGAGACAGGCCGAACTCATCCATACTGATTCTAACTTGAATCTGCGAAACGTCTGCATCTGCCCGGCACCTGGTGTCTTCCTTCTGCCCGGAACCCCTGTGGCGTGTGTGCGTACATGCATACGTGTGTGTTGTTAATGACTGGGTGCCATGGCTCCTTGCTGTGTTCTTGCGAGCTATGACTCACAGTCGCTGCTGCACCAGGCTGCTGCCTTGGCACCACGCGTATCGAGCCGACACGCAAGCCAACTCCCACGGAGTCTGTGTGTGTGTGTGTGTGTGTGCTGTGACGGAGAGAGAAGGAAGAAGAAGAATATATTTTTACCTCAGCTCAAATCTTCCTCTCTGATAACGGTGCTTTTTTAAGGAGCACAACCATCTGCATGCAGCAGCAGGGAAGACAGGAATTGAGATAAAGCCTGCTGCTGGGATCAATGAGTCCCTGAGGACTGAAGCCATCAGAAGATGCCCCTGTGGATTACTCTTAATTTTGTCCCAAACGCGAGTCAATCCCCGGCATCTTTTATGTCTAATTTTGGTTGTTTCCCTTGAGAGTTGGTGAAAAGTTTGGCTCACAGTGAGTGCAAAATACAGTAAAATCAGGGCAGTAGCATTGTAGGCTACATCCGTACGACTACGTTTTAGATGTCGTGTAACTGTAGCACAGGCTGCGTTGTGACCATAAAAACCCAATCAGCAAGTGAGTGTCTACGTTTCCAAACATCTCTTCCTGCCCATCCAGAGTAAAATGCTGCCCTGGAGTTTTCAAACTAAAATTAGGCCAAACTTGTCCATTTTAGTGGCACTAAAACTCCAGAGTAGTGTGGACGCCAGGCGTATCTGTGACAGAGTTGATGGATTTAAACGTATTGTTATAGATGTAGCCTTAATAGTCAGAGTAATCATTCAAAATACAGTCAGCAAGACGAAATGGTGGATAAAAATAATCATCTAATATGTCCATACCTCCTTTTTAAACCTAAACCCAGGCTTTAGTATTATCCAAAAGAAGCAGCTTGAAGCACAGCTTGAAAAAAAAGGAGGCCAGTGATGGTTCAGTGCAGCAACAGGACTTAATGATTAATTTACCAACAGATGACAAACCTACAGGATATAGCTCCACACGTTACATAAGGTTACAGATCCCACTGTCTACACACACACACACACCCGGAGAGACTTGCAGTGTTAATGATGAACTGCTGTTGTCTGTAGTTATTTGGCTGCTTTGCATTGGCGCAGTGGGCGTTTGAGAGTTTTTTTAATCTTGTCATGTAGTTTGATCCACAGGCAGCGACAGCAGCACTGATACCAACATGTCTGTGCGATGGTGCTGAATAAATTCACATCTTACAAAGGAGGTGTCATGAGAAGGTGTACTTTCAGTCAGGAGGCAGGTGGCCTGTAAAAAAAAATATGAAACGTAAATGAGATGTGTTGATTGAAGGAGGTGGTACTACTCTAACAAAAGTAATTCATGTTAATGTATAACATGACATAAAATAATGTCAGGGGATCAGTAAACTTTAAAATATTGGTCCTCGGGGGATCATGAATGTTTGCACAAAATGTCCTCATGGCAATACATCCAATAGCTTCGAGATATTTGTTCTAGACCATGGCAAGACTGAAAATGGCCTCCACGAAGTCGCCTGGGATTTAGTCCCTTTGAATTTTAAACTGCGATAACAGATTTTGGGGAGTAACTAGTACTGCAATACTACTGCAAATGTGAAAAAAAGTGGTACAGACTAACATCTTTTGGCTCCAGAGAGAACTACGCTAAATCTGATATATTGGCAAAGGCAGTTGATTGTAAAGATTCCAATTAGATTTCAGGTATTAGCAACGTAGAAAAATGTGCTGTCTCTGGTTTATTTGTTTATATACTATTTGCAATTAATAGGAAAATTCCAACTCAGGTGATATTTAAATGATCTGAAAGTAGTATGAAAGTAACAGTGAACTTCCCCAGGCTACCTGTAAAGTCTTTAAAAATCATCAACCTGCTGCACAAAGTATTGTGAATCTGTAACCATAAATCAGTTGACGGCAGTTTGAGTCTATAACAAAATGTAAATACTTGTACATGAGCGGACAGGTGATGTGGGGTGAGGCAGACGGGCGCCTTGTGATACAGTGGTTTCACTTTGACCTGCCAAAGTGGAGGTTTGGTGGGTGAAGGCGATACTGGGACAGGACGATCCAGTGAGATGATAAGATGGAGGGAAAGAGAGAGAGAGAACTGTGTGCACGTCGCCATGGTTTGATGAAACCTGTTGCTTGTTGCCAAATAAAGGGACCCTGATGTTAGAGAGAAACGAACAAAGGAATGCACGCATTCTCTGGTGTGTGTCACACTGCCACAACACGGAGGGACACGCACACTGACACACAACTTGCACAACCAACACTCCCTGATACCTAATGAAAGCTTTCATTATGTGTATATGGCCACTACTTAGAGCGTCTCGCACACTAATGATACCTATTTCCACAACTCTAAACTCTGACACCAAAGACTGGTTGTAAATCACTTGCTGCTCATTGCGCTAATTAATAAAGCCATGCCAGACTTTGTGACTCTGGGGGATATTTAATGTTCACAGGAAAAAAAAAAGAAAAACCTTCAAAGTCAAACTTGATTATTGAAACGAGGCAGTTTTGTTTTTGCCGACTCAGCAGCTGCGGAGCTCGGCAGGTATTTAAAATGTGGCCGCATGTGTTGCTCGTGAATGTGCGCGCATATGTTTGTGTATGTGGCCTTGGGGGATTGCAGGCCTTCAACCCTCTCAGTGGGAATGCACCCTTGTAACTGCTGGGGTCAACGCGTGGTAACCTCAAGGCTACCACAGGGTCAAAGGTCACCCGTCCTCAGGAGAACCGGTGGCGACACACCAGACCTACAGGCTTGACTCAACCGTTTGAACACTGCATCGAACTTGACAGCCCAACCAAGGAGGGGGGGGAAACATAATCTGATTCGTCTCAACAGATTTATTAATTGCATAAATTGCATTGTGAAAGAGCGGGCGTGCTAATTAATCAGCTCTTTGGAAGGACTCTTGGCCTCATTGCAACTCACCCGGCTCATTTAGCCCGCTATTAGCCCTGGGACACGACACAGACCTGACCTCAGTCCACCACAACCAAAACAAAGACACTCACAAGGTCACGTGTGTTAACGTTAAACGGTTCTGAAATGATTTGGAGCAGAACAGAAATGACAGAAATTACGGAGGTCGCACTTTCCTGTTTTCCCGTCCACAGTTCACAGAAGAAGAAGAGATTTAAAGGTTTTTCTCCAACACTGAAGAAAACACTGGAGTTCTTATTGGTTTTTAATTTAAAAGTAATGAAATGGTTCTGAAAGTAATGCACTTTAAGTTATATTAAAACATTATTACAATACAGTTTTATATTTTACTAGTTATGGTTAGCCTTTTATTCTATGATAGCAATTAATTTATTTTTATGCAGTAATTATCTCTCTGTATATTATATATCAGTTTTGGCGAGATGCATCATTACTGCACTACTTTCAGTTTGTCTATAAGCACAAGGGATTCACAAGAAAACAACACACGCATGTAATTCAGCACAAGTACATTTTTTTATGAATTATTTATCAGCCTGATGGTTTACTACTCTCTGTGTCTGGGATGTATTAATTACTACTAATGACAAAAAACAGTATATATAGATAGCTTTTTATTGCAAAGCAGCCACAGGAAATGTGTATTTGACTTTTTAGTTTGGTCCATGTCCCATCAATTAACATGGAGGAGGTGGGGTTTCACGTCTATACTGCAGCCGGCCAGCAGGTGGAGACGCTTTGGCTTCACGTTTGGGGAGCTGTCATGTCGTCCATCTTTATACACGGCCTATGGTTTGCACTGGAGAGAGAAACATCAGTTAGCATCAGTAGTAGCGCCTCAATCTTTGTTTACTGCCGTTATTACAGTAATTGAGCAGTAATTGACCAGGACGGAAATTTGATGCATTATAATTAACAGTAAGATTTATATCTCAACCAGCAGTGCGGCTTTAAATGGACTAATTTTTAAATGACCTTCAACTGTCCAAATGCAGAAAAACAAAGGAGGGCTACTTAAATGCCATCATTCCAAATTTGGTTTGGAAACACTCCTATTGCAAAAGTCAATCAAATTATGCACCGTTTAAAGTGTTCTGTCGGACCCTAAATGGGTTGGCTGGTGGTTTGATGGATGTGCATTTCCTGCCAACCAGCTCCCATTCCACCAGAAAACCATACATCATGTCTGATTAAGTGCCTTACAGCTCCGACACCTCCGCCACTTAAACCGATTGTGACCAAGAAGTGTCACAATCATACGTCTGCTGCTTTTTTAAAGTCACATTTATGCTCCGACCAAGAGTCTGGTAATCGCATCACAGCCTCCTAATGTTGTTACTGAGCTCCCTCCAAATCTGTTTTTTTTTCCGAGGCAACCCGAAACAAGTTTTATGCATAGCTAATCTTGTCATTTTTTAATAAAAGGACAAGGTTTCAGTGAGTAATTCACTTCTGCTCCCGTCTGAGCTCAAACCGAGACCACCTAGGAGACATATTTCGAGTCGATGCTGCAGCCAATCCAAGTGGAATAAAGACACTATTCATTGACTTACTGGCCCCGATTTCTGTTGACTTAGGCAGTGGGGGCAGAAAACACCAAAACACATGCTGGTTCAGACTGCCTGACAACCTACAGCCTCTCTGAATTTAATTTAAATCTGAGCCCTGGATAAGCTAAATAATGCAATTTGTCAATGCTATCCGTTTGACACGGGTTAAATCAAAAAGCGCCAACAACGCATTCCTCAATAAGAAGATGTTGATGAAGAGTGGTTTCTGTGTGTAATCCTCTCGTCTTCGACCTGCCCACTGTATGTTGTGATCGCTCCACTCCTGCACAGTTTGTCCTTCACACACTCTGATCCTTTGTTTACTGCAGATCATCACTTAATGCTCAGCTGTGTCCCACAGAAAGCCCATGCTTGTTACTCACACCCCATTGATTCACAATGGATCCAATGTTGGGCCAAGCACACGGCCCATATAACAGCACAGCCACTCTACAAGCCGGGATGGGGGGGGGTTAGATATAGAACGGAGGGAGGAAAATGACCATAAGGTGCGGCCTGTATCTTTTTGCCCCCTGTAGGTCCACACTTTAATGTCATGTTCTGTCAGCTGGCAAAACTTAAAAGGAAGGAAGGCATCCTCTGATAATAATTTAGCAACACTCAACAATATCCTGGAATATTGCAATGATCTGTCAACATTTACTGAACTTTTCCTCCTGACAATTTGGTCATGAACTATACTGGAGCCGGCCACCAGGGGCCGATCAAGAAGATTTGGCTTCCCTTTAAGGGAGTGAAACACTGGCCAGTTTATCCTGGCATTACTTCTATGGCTAGTGGTTTCTTATCGTATTCTTTCGTGCAGTAATAGGTTAAATGTCCGATTATGTAATCTAAGCCGAAAAACAAGCTAACGATATCAGGAAATGGTCTCACATTTCCTTATCCTTTGTATAATGCTCGGACTAACCAGCATATTATCATACGAGGATGCCAATTATTTTTGTCTGGAACAATTGCTGCTTTAGCATAAGTGTTTTAGCTGGATTAGATATGTAGCAAGGGCCACAGTGTCCAATAAAAGTGAACCACCATTTTCATCCAATTTATGATGCTATTGTTAACGTAATTAGCTCGTAGTGGCAATATCATCCAATAAAGTTGACGGTTGCCAGCTAGAAATGAGAATCCTTCTTTTGTCCACACAACTTTCAGAAAACAAGAACCCATTGTGCTAAATATACTCAGAGTTTCAAGGGATAAATTAGCCACACTTGCAGTAAACTGCTTTACGAGACGTGCGTAGCAAATGTAACCGAGGGGGGTAAGTTGACGATGTATGAGAAAAGTAAGAGAAGCAGCTAATTGTTTAAAGCGCAAAGCCTCATGAAAATGGTAGAGCACAAGAGGAGGACACTCAACGACTACAGCAAGTGAAGGGGGGGGGGGGGTTGGAATCATGGGAGCTTGATTAACCCTGATTGTTTGATTGACTGTGACTGTGTGCACGCTCACATGGACTTTTCTCTTTGTGCATAGCCCATGTATGCTGTCTTTTGTGTGCATGCTATGTGAGTCTCTATGTGTGTAACGGCCTGCTGTTGCAGCAGTGTTCATTAAAGTGGAGCGGCCCCCTGCAGCTCAAAGCTCAACGTAAATATAAGAGCCCAGAGACTAACAGGCCTGTTTTACACCAGACGACTTGAAGCTACTCAGGAGTCTGCTGGGCTGAAACTGGCGTTGCAAACCCCACATCTATCACATCCCGCAAATTTATTTAGAAAGCATTTTTAAATCAAACGGGTTAATTATAAAGAAGCTGCAGATGATATCACCCTGCAGCCCGACGGCGCGTCAGCCAACATCAACCACATTAAGAGAGTCATTGTAAGTAATGTGGCTGACGGGAAGCGGATCTGAGAAAGTCTTGTACAGTGCAGCTCATTAACACAAAGAGCTGCTGCACACTAACAAGTGATGCTCCAAATTCTACAGCGCCCCAGGATTAGTCAGCCCTTTGTTTTATAATCTGTGTATTCAGGATTAAGGCTGCTGTCCGTTACGTGGATCCCCTGTACGTTGAGTGATTAATCGGAGGGCAAGAACGCACAAAGACCTGAGCTGTTGTGATGTTATTATTCCTGTAGCACAAACACGAGCGGCTGCAGTTTTCCCACCAGAAATATGGGTCACCACCACTGTGAGCATTTCAGTCGCTTTTAGGAAAATGTATTAATTGGATAACAATATAAATCTCACGAGCAGTTTCCTTCCAAAATAAGACATCAACTCTTTTCTCAATACATTTTTAAGCACCGAGGTAAAAGTGTTACATGAGATGGATTTCTTAAATGAGTAACCTGGGAAATCAGGGTTGGGGATTAAGAGAAAGTTGGTCATGTTTATCCAGGATTGTGAAAGGGGCTAATCTAGATGACGTACGTCAAGTAAAAGTCATTATAGTGATGTTGAATGCTGTTTGCCGAAGAAACAACAGAATAGAGGTTTCTTTTTAGTGTCCATTTTCCTGTTGTATTCTCACATGGGCCCACTCTGACATTTTCCTGATATTGTACTTGGGTGTATAAGAGGTATCATAGTCAATCGGGTGTGTGTGTGTGTGTGTGTGTGTTTATCCTTTTCTCTACCACGCCCTGTTATTATAATCTCCCTGCTCCCGCTTGCTGCTGTTATACCAGCCAGATAATTAGATCATGAATTGGCAAAAGGTCAATATCACGTCATGTTGTTTGCGTCCCCAGCTCAGCAGCTTCAGCTATTCCTGGAGTCACGGTGGATGTGTTGACATTTACTTCCTCTTCTGATACCAATTAGGAGTCTGGTCCGAAGGGGAACTGATCGGGAGAAATATACAGAAAATGGCCTCTGTTCTTGTATTTTCTTTTAAATTTCTTTTTAATATGTAGATTTCACTTCCAACAAATCAAAGCTCCACAACAAAGCTCAAGACGACTGGAAAGGTTTCAAGCCCCGTTGTTGGTTTTGGTAATTCCTCCGACGTTTATGGAGACGGACAGATTTTTTCTAAACGACTGTATCCGCTTTACATTCCAGTGTGTTCTCCTGACCTTTTCAATTTGTGTGACCTTAGTGGCACTCGAATGCACCACAGCGGGGCCGTTCACTTTCAGCCGTGCCCTTTCCTGCACGACTCCACCGGGGTTTCGTCATTATGCGGGAAAACACATCGATCATCTCCGAGCGAGACGCGCAGCCAGCGAAACAGACAGATGTGTCTGAACTCTGCCTGACTTTTCCTTGGTCCTGAAGCGAAAGCCCATCAGTGTCAACTTGTTACTGTCAAACTGCAGCTTCACTCAACCCCTGACATGTTGAAATACACGTGCACCTGCAGCAGTGATGGTTTATTTTAACATACTTCAACGTGTGTCAGAGTTTCAATCCACTAACCTCAGGCCATAGATATTCTTCGCAGATATAATGTGATTTATGCTGAAATACACACCTGCTGTTATTAAAATGAGTGATTCTAGCACACGAGAGACACGGAGGATGTTTCCTATGTTTCTCATCCTCGCTGATTTATCGTGCTGACTAAGCATTGATGGGCCCCTGGGTTAATGCCATTTGATATATAATGACATTAAAAATTCAAGAATACATTTTTCTTTTATTGCTTTTGACCTCGTTTCTGGGAATAGACATCTTGCATTAAGATAATGCGCGGACTCGTCTGACCACAGTGGCCTCTATACAAATCATTTGTGACGGGTTCACCGGCCTCAGCGGTACGGATTAGTCATCTCATTACCATGTCCTGTGTAACAAAGGCAGAAAATAACTGAATCTTGCTTTATTGGAAATGACAAAAATGACCTGGACCATGTCAGCCGCCCTCCTGCAGCGCTGCGTCTGGGAGTATAAGCGACAGGAACATCCAATCACGTAGAGGTAGTTGTAATTAAAGAATGACACAGTTATGACATAAGATGATGATGTCCGATCGAGATCACCAGGGTGATGACTCCTCAGGTTCACGTCACCATGGACACCGATCAATTATGTATGTTACAGTGTGTTTGTGTTGCTTATTGACACTTTGGCAACAGGACACGGGAGGAACAGGCCGGCGGCAGCGATCAGAGATGTGAAAGCAATTATAGGTTTATGTCAAACTGCATGTACACAAGCCCGACCACAACACACACACACACACAGACACACACACACACACACACACCACCCTGATGTTCCCATGACTCTGTGATACAAACCTTATACAATTAATTATTTTAAGAACAACTCAGATGCCGTCCTAGTCGAACACGGACCTATAACTCATTTAGAATTGTCAAAAGTAAGAAAAGTTAAAATAGTATTGCATGACACTTTGACACATTGATACATTTAATATTTGATTCATAATGCAAGTTAGACATTATGATGTTCCGGGCCTTTCGTTGAGGATGTTTTCTAGACCTCTTTCCACTCTACACACTTTAAGGATCAATTTACAAAAAACATGATTTTAAAACTATTACATTATAACATCAAAGGTGAAGCTATTATGTGAAAATATAAAAAGGCGTCATGAGAGGTTTCAGATTCCTTTCTGATGCGGCTGTGGTTACTGTCAATCTGACAAACTGCTTTTATTCTCAGTGAGAACCATAAATGTTTTAAGGGGTAAACACTAAAAATAAGTGGGCACGGTCAATAACTCTTCCACAAGGTGGGGGAAGTTTCTTGAACTTAAAGCCCATTTCCTTTTTACATGCACAGAGAAGATTTCCTATGTGTCCCTGGAGCTTTGCTGTCAGACACGGTGGGTCAAAAAAGTAAAAGAGCCCGTATCCCCCAGACCTAAATCTGCTGGGCCCCACAGAACAGGTTTATGTCATGATGAGGGATCCACCAAGGACGAAAGTGTAAAACCCCCGTCTCTTCTAAATGACTGTCACTATACAGTGGGTCTGGGAGTTGTCTAAATTCCTGATATATGTCTGGAGCATGAATTACTCAGGCTTACCCTGGTTATTCATTTCCACTAATGGAGACAAATGAATATATAGGTCCGTCTCTGTGTCCTATATACAGGAGCATTGTTTTTCCAGATTAGACAAAGAAAATGTGCAGCCAGCGAGCGAGGACCCATCCAGACCCCCTCCTCTGTCTGATATCATTATACTGTACAATTACTTGTAAAGCCCCCCCCCCCCCACATCTTATATCTGCGATGCTGCGG
Source organism: Hippoglossus hippoglossus (assembly GCF_009819705.1). NCBI lineage: Eukaryota > Metazoa > Chordata > Actinopteri > Pleuronectiformes > Pleuronectidae > Hippoglossus > Hippoglossus hippoglossus. The sequence continues at coordinate 9,399,299 of NC_047173.1, forward strand.
CCGACTATAACTGATGGGCCACGTTTTCACTACCTCATCTTATATTTTTCAGGTTTTTCGACATTTTCGCTTACTTTTATCTAAAATGACTTCGCTCAAAACTCCTGCATATACATTAAGGCCGTCTATCTAATCACCAGACACCCCCTCCCCATCCCTCCATCATTATCTGCCCTCATCCTAATAATATACAGACCGAGCCTTAGCCTTAATTTGACCCCTCGTGGCGCCCCCGGCCCCCCACCCCCGTCTGTACGAGTCCATACGATGTGGGACAGCTTGAGAAACAATGGAGAAGTTGTTGTTTTTTCTGGCCCTGTCTGCGCCGCCTCCTTTTTGTTTACACCCTCACTAGTTATGTAACGTGCGATAGGTCGTACATCAGTGTCAAAGCAAATCAAGGCTATTTAAGGCTGCTGTCAGAGAGTTTCTCAAAGAACCATGAGTAATAAAAAAATGTCCATGTACAAAGACGTCACAAGTATATTTAGGTCATTGTAGTTGTCGCTAAAAATTTACTTCTGGAACCTGAGCCGTTCTAAAAGTGGGTGGTCACTGTTTTCACTGATACTTTATTTTGGACTCATACTTAATAAAATATCAAGTCAATTTCTCACACTCCAGATAATATTCTTCCCAAATCCCTGTGAATAATCTGTGTTGGACACACGGATAACTCTGGCGGCTGCGTTCTCTTTCTGTAACACGGACACACATCTCTGAGGACCCGCAGATTAACGAGGAGAGAGGCTGAGCTGGAGACGTTCCGGTGACAGCGCTCTCCGTCTCTGTCTCCGTCTACTCGGCCCCCTGGAGTCTCGCAAAACTCAGAAGGGCCCCAGTTGGAAGCAGGATCTCTCTCTGCTTGAAGCCCATATCGCACACATGACACAGACATGCACGCCTTCCCTGTTCCTCCGTCAGCGACACACAGACGCACACTCCTCTTGAGACAAGTATATAAAAATATTTAATTGCGGGCTCTTCTACACAGGGGATTAGACTTGAGCGCATCTGCCCAGCGAGGACATGTTTTGTGGACAGCTGGGGGATGAATCACAGGAGAGAGGAAAACTAATATGACAGGACAAAGAGAAAAAAAAGTGCCAAGACAGGGGTCTCCCACATGTACGGATTAGTGGAGGGTTGATGGCGAGAAGCAGTTTTGTGAATGAATAAAGAAGAGCTTCATGTGTTTAGTATTCATGCTCTGCCGAACAAGAATCAGTTACATCCACTTTACAAATTTAGAATATATGGTTTTAATGGATCCCATTATATATATTTTTAAATGTCTTTAGACTCAGTAGTAGGTCGAGGGATCACAGAGGGGCTGTAAAGTATGTGGTGTATGTACATTTCCCCCAAAAAAGAACAAGCACACTGGAATGGCACTGAGAGAGTTTATACCTCCGCCAGGGCCCAACAGTTCACTTCTGTAACCATATTTTAACTCACTAGTTTATGTTTTTTACTTGGATCTGCACCAAATTGCACACAATCATGAATATCAGTTCCTCAAACATGCCAGATTTTTCCATCAAGAGTGAATTATTCCAAGTGAAAACGGTGAAATGCTAAAAACAACTGCAATGGAAAAAAGAATACTGGATCCGCTCCGAGATCTGCACCCGCACTAATATTTTAGGTTTTCTCATAACCTCCTTAGCCGAGGTACAAATCAACTTAATCTGTAAATCTAGTAATGTGGCTCAAGGCAGAACAATGTCCTGATCCAGGTCCAGGTGAACCACTTTGGTGCAGATTGAAATATTAGTGCCATAAAATTCAGAGATTCACTAGGTTACTGGAAACAAAGGTAGCAGCAGTAATAGAGGTAGATGAAAGAATCACAAACAAGTGCTGAATGTGCGGTGACCATGTTTACAAGCATGTCAATGTGTTGGAGTCTGCAGCAGGTATATGCACATATGTAAGTGCTCGGATACAGAGCGGGGCTGTTCTCAGGCCTCCTGTCCCTCCCCATTCCTCTGCAAGTCCACATGTGTTTTATTAGCAGGCAGGCCCATTGGTCTGTAAATTCCAATGGCGAGCTGGCCTGGGGATACGCACAGCCCGAGGTTGAGATGGAAAGACTGCAGGGAAAGAGCGACACGCATGGGAGGATTCATCACTCTCTTGTCATTGTGTCTTTTGCAGCTTGACCTCTAAACTTTCCTTTCACCTTTCTAGTGGGTAGTATCTGCCCTTTGTTGCATGTGGATCCCCCCCCCCCACCCCCACCCTCTGTTTTCTGATATCTGTCACTCATTTCTCTCACATACTGTAGTTACCTCAGCCAAGGAGGTTATGTTTTCATTTGAGCATCTCCTATCCTAGCAGGATTACGCAAAAGCTACTGGACAAATGCAACTTGGTGGAAGGATGCAGTGTTGGTCAGGGGATAATCCATACAATTGTTGTGCTGATCTGGATCAGGGGGTGTATCCAGGAATCTTTTTTCAGAGAATAATCTTGATGAAAACTAAACATATCGCTCTGTGGCTGTAAGCCTTCGCCAACCAGTGGAGTTTTGTCATACATTTTTTACATACATTTTATGCAGAATCATGATCTTTGAAATTGAATCATATCATTTTTGAGTCCGAATGAGAACTGTTGAAAAGTTGAAGAAATCAAATAACCTTGACCTTTGACCTAAATATTGTAATCAGTTCATCCCTGAGTCCGAGTTAGTGTTTTGTTCCTAATGTAATGAAATTCCATATATATCATGTTCACATGAACATGAAGTCACAGCGACCTTAACCTTAGACCTTCAAGCACCAAAATCGAATCAGTTAATCTTTGAGTCCAACTGAACGTCTACCAAATGAAAAAAATGTCAATGAAGGTGTTTTTGAGATATCGTGTTCATCAGAATGGGACGCAGGGACAGACGACCTGAAAACACGATGCCTCCGGCCACTGGCCATCACTTCCGTGGAGACATTGAAATCAGGCATTTTTAAGGGACACATGTTTGTGAGTTTTGTACAATTTGGTGCAGATCTAGTGCATTTAAATGTGGTTTAAGAAGAAGAAGACTGTCGGGCCTTGGTGGAGGTTTGTGCCATTCTGGTTTATATAGTTTCCAGCTCTGGTTTGCAGGCAAATTCTTTCTGGCTCTTTTGTCTTTCTGTCTCATTCTGTAAGCGTTGTTCTCATATTTTCTCCCCTCTCTGCACTTCTCCCTCTCTTGCTCTCCACTTCCCCCCATCTGCCTCGCTGTGCTCCTCGCTCTGAGCCTGTTTCTGTTAGCGTCAATCTGTGTTCTCGTTCTGTGACTCCCAAACCGCAGCATTCCCACAACAGCAAACACTTAGGAGACAAGAGTTGTGGCTTAAACAATGGTTTCCGTTTGCCCAGGGACGAAATAACTCACTCTTCTCCGCCCCTACGCACACAAACTCTCTCTCTCTCTCACACACACACATACACACACACACGCTCCAACACGCACACTGAGACACACACATGCCCAGATCCTCGTACCTATCGTTAAAATTTATGTTAGCTTGCTAATTTTCCAGTCTCTTCCCTCTCCATCAACGTGACAATCACAATTAGAGCGTGACACGGCAGGTCGTGACCCGCACCCCTCTGATGCCCCCTGAACCCTGACACCCACCCTGGGGTGATTGGCTTACACATACACGGAGCCTCTGGGTGCAATGCAGGCCCCTCGCTTTGACCGTGCGAGTGTGTGTGAGGGAGAAAAGTGGAAGTGATACGGTTTAATCAGTGGGAACACTGGTATTGGGTGTCAGTTTCATCCAAGGGAAGCGAGATGCAGCTTAACACCGATTGAAAAATGTAAGCACGTGGTAGTTTAGTTAGTTAGGTCAAGTCTCCTAAGGTTACAGTTCAGAAATTAGCATCAAATGATTTAATATTAATGTTCTTTTACAGTATGATATAACTTTAAGGGAAAACAAAGGAATTTGCTGACTTGCTTGTCAAGATGCAACTCAGCAATGAACTAAGATGTCCAAAGTCACTCTTCTTCTCAGGATATTGCAGCGTGAATCTAAATGTAAAACAAGGGGATTTCTGAGATGGTATGTGCTTGAGAATGTTTGCGAATGTCATAAATCGGAACTGTTACGACACCCAGTTAAGTGTTACACTGCTGCAGGAGCCCCCCCCCCCGAACATAACTGGGTGTTGGATGCCGACATACTTTGCAAGACATCCATTTGCTGGGCTCTGCCTCCAAAAACTAAATTTCCAAGAACAGATAATAAAAACCCTTTATGAGTCTGTCTGATGAGAAAATATGAAAAACAGTAACTTTCATGAGGAACCAATCTATGCTGGCAGGGATTCCGTTGGTTCAATAACACAAATACATTCTTGGCAGTGAAAAGTTTAATTCTTTACTGTTTTACATTTTACATGATTTTTTCAAGGGGTTCTCGTGAGGACGATAATAACCATTGACAAGAAACTAGAAAATTGAAACAACAGCAAAAGTGGTCGATGCACTTAAGTCCTGCATTTTTCGGTGAACCTTAGGACATTAATCTTTATCCAGGGACTTCCTGGGCATTACGCTTCTTTTTTCCACACATGCACTCTGTCACCACACTCAATTTAATCCCTTTTTACAGATACACAGGAATTTTAGGACGAGTTAGGAGGTAAAAACTTCTCTTGAAGACTTTACAAGTGGTGACGCCATTGTGCTGTGCAGTTTAATTACCTCTCTACCAGCAGGCCTGGTTTCCATTATGTCCGCTAACAGCCAGCTCTCCTCTGCACCGCTCTCCTCCCCGCTGCCTTGTCCTCAGTTGGCATCTCTGTTGCCACACAAAGAAATGCTCATCTCAACAAGTATTCCACTCTGGCATTACTTACTTACAGTCCTAATGTAAAATGTCAGCCACAATGGGATACCTGCGTCGTGCTGCGACATAAACAACATTAATCGGAACCGTGATGCTGGCTCAGGAGCGTTTTTCCATAAGACGAACTTGGCGCTCGGAGAGGTATCGCATACCTCGATGATGTGTTTGAAGCTTTAATTTTGACAGGTCCCTGGCGCGAACCCAGACGATGTTGAAGATGGACAGTGTCTGGTTCCAGCACACATGCACGAGAACCAAACAACACATGCATGTCCTTTCTCCGTGTTTTTCTATTTCTCCCTCCCTCCCGGGCTTCAAAGACAGGATGTGGACAGAGTGTTGTACCGCTAAGCTAAAGACAAACAGCGATGAGGAGAGAAATCAAACCGAGGGGATGTGACACAGGCCGTTGCTGAAAGAGAGGATGTGGTTGCTCTGAAACAAAATAGTGTTATTCCGTACAATATTCGAATGACGCATTTCTTGATGTTTGCAAAACTGCACTCAGGAAAAAGATGCCTTTGTTTGAAGAGTTTGGTCGTTTGGGACAATGGACATTTGTTTTACTTTTCAATGCATAGACCTATGTTGACTCAGTTGGAGTTAGCATGATGTTACTGTGCTAACAATGTGCACGTTTTTCTTGTCAAGATCTGTCTGTTAAATTCAAATTAAAAAATGACACCTGTGACACACGCACCAGGTGACGAATGCAAAAATGCAAAAAAAAACAAAAATAATACGTATCTTTTCTCATCTCAGAAGAAAATGAGGTACTACTTCACATAGGAGACGCCAATGAAGTTGTCAACTTGGAAAGACAAGATTGAAGATGTTTTGGAAATGGGGGCCAACAGCAGTGCCCCACTGGAGTTTATACGTCCTGCCCTAGCTCCTGCATGCTCTACCCAGATGCTACTCCACGCCTGAATGTTCAGGACATTTGGCTATTGTCCGAAACACATCTGACACGGACAATCTCGTGCTGCAATCTTCATATGTGAAAGGCAATCCCCTGAAAATGTCTGTACTTAATGTTTGTAAATGGCTCTACTGTGTTTGGTGAGACACAGATTGCTCTTGTAGCACCACCGTGAGGCTGACATCTGTCGCTTTGATTAAAAGCTCCTCTCAACAGGATGGATTCCCATGAATATTTTGAATTTGTGTTCCCCTCAGGATGTTTTTTAATGTGCATTTCTGATCCCTCAACTTCTGATGCTGAATATGATGACAAGGATTTTAACATCTGTGATCACCCACATGCACATACCTCTGTTTCCCATTACAAAGTCCACTGGGGGGGATTCTCCCCAAGCAAACAATAAAATACTGTAACACAAAACTTTTATACAAAACGTTCCCATTGGTTAATACACAGGTTAACTGGCTGGAATTATGCCACAAGTTAATATGCTGAACAGTAAAATGCGAATAAAAACCCAGTTTCTCCAATTTAGCGATCCTTTTTGCACCATCAGCCAGAAAAATGTCTTTAGGTAGTAGGAAGCACTGGTTGCCAGTGAATCTTATTTGCCTATGTCATCTCCTGTTGCCGCTTTAAGAGGTAACACCACCCCGGACTCATTACCTGCAGGGCTTTAGGATGAAGAGGATGTGGTCTGCTTAGCCAGGATTTACTTATGTTTTCCCCCCAACAAAGACTCCAGCTGTGGGCACAGACACACAAGTTCATGTGCTTTAACATGTTTGCACACACACACAAAAAAAATATATTTAGAGAAAAATGGTGTAACATTATAAATTAAATTGTGTCCGTAGCGTGTTAGAAACATCATCAACTTGCTCGCAGAGACAGGAAATCTCTGGAGAATATTCGAGCCCCCTCCCGACAATTACAGGAGATTATCTGAAGTTCAGTGCATTTTTGAAAGCATAAATTAAAACTACTATAGGAAAAAGTTGTTCAAAGTTGAATTTACGAGGATAAAGTTGTAATTTTACAACAAAAAAATCATAATTTTGTAATAATCCACAATGATTTGGAGGAAATTGCCTCTTTTTTGGAGGAGGAAATGTTTGGTAGTGGTTGACTGTCAGGTTAACATCAGTTATGTGATATTCAAAGGGCTTTTGTACTTTCTCCAGAAACAATGAGATTCGTATTCATGATTTTGGATCCAGAAGGTGTCAAACTCATGGTTCTCACTACAAGTTAACTCATAAATGTAATATCAAAATATAATTTTTAAAATGTTTAAATGACTAAAATCTTGTAATATTGCAATTTATTAATATATAATTCAATGTGACGCAGCTCTTTCTCAGCTGAACTAAGTGGGAGAAAGACACAAAACGCACAGAGGAGGTAAAAAGGGTAGAGGTGTTGGAGAGGGCGGGAGGAGGAAGTATATGGGATGTGAAAATGGAAAAGAGAAATGAGGAGGGTCGTGTGGGAACGAAAGCCAAAAGAAAAGACAGAGATATGATTAGTGCGTAGCCGTAGCTCTCTTTGTGTCTTGTCCAGGCCTTCTTCTTCTTATCTGGGTTATTTGTGCCACATTCCAGACAAATGCAGAGCTGTGTCTCCTCTGTCTCTGAGAGGCTGCTAATGTGGCCATTATCTCTCTGATTCGGTGATAGGGGACGGCCAGCAACTCCCCTTCCCAGTGAATTACAGGCTGGCCAACCTCAGCCAGGTCATGTGAAAAATTTTAAAGTTACTTCCTTCGCTATTGATCGTCGCATATTTCATTAAATATACGTTTTAAGAGCTGAAAAGCGTCTAAGTCAATGTGATTCAGGAAAGACAAAGCAGCACTCAAGGGTATTAACTCCCTGGATTTGAATTATCAGCTGCAATTTGTATGAGTCAGCCACAATGCTGCTAAATTATGAAAAAGGTCAGACATGCCTCGTGATAACTTTTGAAATAATCGAGTGGGAGCTAAGTGGGAAATAGCAGGAATACAATTACGTCGGAGAGCTCAGCGCTCGTTCCCAGGAGGTGAAATGCAGCCGTGGGCAGAAGGACCAACTTGACCCTGCAGTCGTCTGAGTAATTACCCAAGTGAAAAATGTCTGGTTTGATACTCGGGATGGAGGAAGAGGGAGCTGACGATGAGAGAGGCAGAGTCAGATAGGTGGAGGCGTACAAATTATCCACCATATAAAAATGATTAATGCGAAGCAGAGGCGTAGAGGAAAAGAATGAGAGACAGAGAGAGATAAAGGACTAATGGACTGGGATGGGCTGTATAATAAGTCTGCAGGTAGGGCTGATACTATCTCTCTGGCAGGCATTTTCACCACCACAGTACATCACTCACACTGACTCCGAAATGCCTGAGGACACTGGCCTTTCACAAATGCTCAATCTCATTACAATCTGTGTACAGGATAGTAAAATGTACAGTGTGAGAGGCCGAGCGTGTGTGCTTAGCTGCGTGTCAAGTTTTGGGTTTCTCTCCAAGAGTAAGAGGAGAAGATTGATACCACGCTCATGGTTGTGCCACAAGTATGGAGGCGAAGCCTGGAGTCGGTTATCTCAGCTTAGAAAAAAGACACCGATGGCTGGTTGCAGTATAGGTCATAAAGCCCATATCCTCCATGTTGGCATATGGGACATGGACCAAACTAAAATCTCAAAGTACATGTCAAATATTTATTTTTCTTAAAGATGAACCTTAATGATTGACAGCTGAGACTGACTCTCGATTGGTCCAGTGCATGTCTAGGCAGAACCTTCCTACCGCTACTCCATCTGCCAATCGCTACTCAGACTTTGGCTCTAAATGCAATATGGTAGCATAAATTTTACGGATATTTTGGCTTTATGTCTGGATAGTGGGAGGAAGTGGAGACACGTCGTCCATCTTTCGATAAAGTCTATGAGGCACATATTTCTGGGAAAGACATTATAGTGATAGCATCTTCATTCCTAACTTCATACATTCCTGAAAGGAAATAGATGAGTGTATTTTGCCAGAAGGATCAGCAGTTCTTCAAGAGCCACATTCAACAGGGCGATCAATAGTTCAATTCTGAGAGTTCGTACTAATAAAAACATGGTTTAGATGTTAATATACTCAATAGTTCAGAAGTGTCCTCTCCATTTTAATTACAGTGCATTATCAGTAAATTTTAACATCATTAAATCATTAACATTGTTTTCTGTTGTCCCGAATGGCTTCAATAAAATTCTTAACTGTTTTCCACCAGCTGAACGTTCCAGAGACAAATATAAAAGAAAAGGTCTAAAATCAAACCGGCTGCTGATGGGTGATTATCATGAAAAGTTCCGTTTGTACATCCTGTTTTTTCCACACTAACAAGCTTGTTAATGTTCCACACATTGGCTGAGTTTCCCCCGGTCACTCATCAAAAGGAAGTGAATGGACTTTCGCTGAATTAGCGATGGTGTTGCTTGCAGTGGGAAGATGAGGTCCGGCCTTGTGGCCACCAGCTGCCTCTTATTTTTTTGTTCTTGGCTTTACACCACTTTGATTTGCCTTGTGTCTGAGTGGAGCTATATCCACAACGTTGCCTCACCTTGCTTGTTGGAAATGACTGGAAATCAGTTTCAAGAGCAAGTACATGAGAAAAATATCATACATAACTCCTTTTTTTGGGGCGATCTGAAGTGTTTGGACTGTCAGAACAACCAAGAATGAGTACGTTTCCTCGAGAAAACAGAAAAACTTGGGCACTGCGTCGAGATTCCTGTAGTCGTCCAACTTGGGGTCATCCTACCACAAACTCCTGGCTCCACTGGAACACATAAGTTAATAAGGATCCATTCGGGTGACCAGTGTGCATGTGTTTTTTCACGGCTTTTAGAAAAGCGCTGTGAAAATGTTTTTCACATTGGCCCAGACCTCCTGCTGGCTTTCTGAGTAAGTGCGGAGAGGCTCGTTGCAGAAAACTTTGGAAGGCAGTATTTCTTCCCTTCAGTCGGCTGTGAAAGCGTTACTTTTCTGCCCAGAAACTTTCTGGCTTTGTGTGCAAAATTAATTAAGACCGAGGAGGTAGGTGGATGAAGACGAGAGGATTTGGACCAAGAGAGGAGGAAGACATTGACGAGAGAAAGGGAAATTTAAGTGAAAAATGCAAGAAAGAAGACAGTGAACTTTTTATTGCTTTGATTTAAGAGGCGGTTATCCGTCCAATGGGAGGAGGATGTGGTATTTATAAGACGGAGCAGTAAAAGTGAGCTGGATACCCGAGAGCACTTTAAATCAATGCAGAGTTGTTTGTTACGGAGTACGGAAGATGCGGATGATAGGGCTGAGGACACGAACCTGCAGGATCATGAAAGTGGAGCCGACTGATTAACGCGTTCTGATTTTCCACGAACCGAGGCTTTGCTTTCCACTGTGGTTTGATTTCACTTTGAAACTTCATCCCGTCAAATTCATCAGCAAAAGGTCACGATGCACAAAAAAGAAAAATAGTCTGGAAGAAATGAGGCAGTAAAAACGCTGAACCATAAACATTGCAGGTTCACTCAGACTGATAGTGGTACAACAGAAAAAACATCTGATTCATGGAACATGGCAGCAGGCACGTAGCCGGGCCGGGTGAGACATACAATGTCAGCTGTGCTCTCTCTGTGCACTTTACAGCCTCGCCATTCATCTTCCCATTCACACAACTATGCACGACCATTTGTCTTTGTTATGCTGGAGGATGTCATAAATCTGACCACTGAAAGTGCTGTGTGTGCATGTGTGCGTTTGCATCCCTGGCTTAAGTTACAAAACAGACACCAAACGACTAAGTGTGTTTTTTCTCCGGTGTTTGGGGATCCGGTTTCCTCCACTTACATAAGCCCTACCGGCAGGTTGCCTGGCAACACCTTGGCTAAAAGCAGGATTATGCTCATTTGTTCTTTCACACACAAGTTTGTTTTAATGAAGCTGAGGCCCATAATTGGTTTAAGATGCGCTCGCTCTTTAGCGGACATCTTGAGGAGCTTAACAACGAGTATCCTGTGAATTTGAAGGAGCACAGAGGGATTTGAGGATGGAGCTTTTTTTAGGGGGGAAATTAGAGAGCAACCAAATAAAGTGCTGCAGATCAGATGGATTAGTAACATGACACAAAAACAGATAATTAAATCTAAATCCTAAACTTGACAAAACGTGCTATTTTTAGACATGAACTGAGATGAGTCTGAAATGTTTTTGCCTTTTCATATATGAAGAACGCAGCAGGAGATTGTACGAGTGTGACGCGTTCACATCAACAGGAAAACATGCGGAACATTCAAGCGACAGGTGGTGCCTGGGTAGAGCATGTGGGCGGCAGGACATGATGTATAATTCCACTGTATTTCTGTTAACAGTACATGTGACATCGGTTTTGGCCAAAAGCTCTCGATCTTTTCAAGTCATTCTTCCAGTTTCGCACGAGTCGCGTGATAGAAGCATCATCAACATGCCCATTCGCTCGCTGTGAAATTTCTTGACGTATCCTCATATGAGCTCAGTATTTTAGACACTTTACTTGGGCGTTGGCAGTAAAAGTTCCTGAAAGTTTTCTGAGCAATTGACTATTTCAGGAAACTGTCTGGACTCCAGTTCATGTCTGAAAGCAGCAGCTTTCATGAACTGCTAACATGTTGGCGATCCCGGCCTTTATGAGCCCAAAGCTCTATTTTCTCGACACTGTGTCATTTGCTCATTCAAGAGTTATAAATAGAGACGACTCCAAACCAGTGAACGAGCTACATGTCAGTTAACAAGTTCTTTAGCCCGGTTTCTAATATGGTAAAAGAGTTTTTTTGTGGAGCGCTTTACAACCTGACATTGAAACAGACTTCCTCCCTTTCAGGATTTAATATATCACGATTTTTCTTTCTACATTTGCATATATTTACTCTCATTTTTAGAAAAGGGACCGGAAACAGAACTGCAGGGATTCAATTTGTGACTTTACATAGTTTATCTCACTCTCCCTCCTCTTGTCTGATATTACTTTCACCTCTCTTTCTCTCGCTCTCTCTCACAAACACAAACACACACACACACACACACACACACACACACACACACACACACACAGACTATCTCTCTCCTAATCTGCATGGTCGTCTGGTATGGCAGGAATGTCACACATCACACACACACACAGACTCAGACGCAGCTGCCTTTTCACTACGACCACACACTCTCAAGTGTACTGTCAGTTGACAAGTGGATTATCAGACCTTGAGGTACAAGGACACCAGGCACGTACACACACACACACACACACACACACACACACACACACACACACACACACACACACACACACACAGAGCTATCTATTTGGAACATGAGATGTGAGGAAAATTGAGCTCCTTCCCCCTCGCTACCATAAGTGCAAAAATGAGAAACCCTAGTGGGGTTAAAAAAAGGAACCAATCCCTCCTCCAGACACTTCAGATGCTCACTGTCTCACTCTCGGGGCGCTTGTTGGCTCACTGTTACACCCCAGACACACAACCCTTGGAGCGGGTCAGCAGACAGGGGTCAAAGGTCAGTCTGTGTACCTAATGAGAGGCGAAGAGCGATGGAGTCGCCGTGCCCGAGTGAGATAATCTGTATCGGTATGACATCGCAGAAAAATGTCTCGAGGGAAGAATCTTTGATCTCAAAATCAGGTTTTGGAGATTTAAAGTCTCATCCATGATATTTGACTGAAACACGGACTTCTGTCTTTTTGTTTCTGCGTCTAAAAGGCCACCCAGCTAGAAGACCGATTCATATTGTCGACGTCATGGGGCTGATCACAGCGTAGATATGTTGATCTTGGACTCAGCTGGAGGAAATGTCATCGTGCTTACTTAGCAGTTCACCTCCCTCGTGAAGAGCTGCGTGCAGCCTCATACACGAGGTCAATGTCATTTCAAGAGCTGCTTTAATAATATGGGTGTGGACAGAAGGGTCACGACTCCTTTGCAGCACTTGAGAAGGAGGAGAGAAAGAGATACAAGAGGAAAAAAAAGACAGATGTGAGGTTGTGAGCGAAGGAGAAAAAAAACAAAAGACAAAGTGGAAAAAGGATTTAGCGACATGAAATGAGTTGAGCGGGACAGTCGCAGGCTTCAGTCGGATGACAAACTGTGGCCGACGCCACAACGTGACATTTAAACGAGACCATGAAAATGTTTTCCTCATTCAAAGCTGACTTTATGGCTTTGTTTAATATTGCATCGCATATTTCCAAACTGCCCGTCTCTTTTTCCGCTGCACACCAACGACTTCATGTTTTTCACATCAGATGCATTCCTGTGAGCCGTGGGAGCATCATCTGCGCTTCACAGTTTCCATTGTTGCTGTATCTGTTTAAAGGAAAACGACTTTGCTTGGACCAAGAGAATACAAACAGCATCCTACGGCTCTTAGAAAAGTACTCCCCTGGTGATGATGCAGATATTAAGTGCTTCACGTGTACAACAATGGTTTTTTGGGGTGGTATTTGTTTGTTTTTATACTTTATTAGAGTAATTGAGTACAAAACTTTGAGGCAACAGCCAAAGCATTTCGCACAATGTTAGTTTATTAGTTGATCGACCTGAAACAACTCTTTATTGGATTGGTAGAATTTTCTTTGCAGACATTCATGATCCCAAGAGGATGAATCCTAAGCCGTTTTCAGACATTACCTGTGTGTCAAGAATTGGGTCCGGAGTTTACCCAGACTTTGCCTTTCACACATGCACAACACAGCGGGAGGTTCTCTGCACAGACGCTTTCACAACAGCAACAAATCCCCACTTAAGATCATGTGATCATGTTTACATCACCCGACACGGTCGTCAGCTCTTATCGCCACAAACTCTCTTGACATCTTCGTCGGTGTCTTCACAAGGAGATATTTGTTTTCTTTTAGTTTTTTTGCGTCTGTCGGGTGGTAGAAGCGTCATCGACACCCGACATTTTCATGCCTTCACAACCATTCACATCAATGATAGTATCAGTTATTAGAACACAGTCCTGCTGCTACATGGTTATTGTGTCTGTCACTGAAATATTATCCAGTGTCCCACTCTCTGGCGGATTTATGACGATGGAGAGAAATCGTTTTTGGGCTCACCAGGATATGAAGGAGGGGGGAGTGCAGATTGAATACACTCACACAAATATATATATATATATACACTCAGGGCCTCTTTTCATGGGGATCCCTGCAGTCTGTCTGTCATAGAGGAATGAGTTTAGACTGATGAAAGAGGAAGAGGGAGTCACATTAGAGGGCTTGTCATTATATCACTGGAGAGGAGCTGAGAGGAGTCGTCGGGGGGGGAAACAGGGGAAGGCCTGGGGAGCGGAGACTGCAGAGGCCATGGGGCATATTCCTCAAACATCTATCAAGGCAGCAACGTATGATTCATGGCGTTGCCAAGAGTCCACTTTAAACAACCACCCCCACCCACAGGGAAAGACACCGACAGGCAGACGGGCCAAAACCAGTCTCCCCCCCGTCTGTCTGTCTGTCTGCTGTGGCGTGGACGAGCTTGACGGAGAGAAACGGGTCGGAGGAATAAAATAAAATAGAGTGGCGGTGGTTAACAACTGTACTGACAAGCTGAGTGACAGGGAGAGAGGTCAGACAAACAGAGAGCGTCGCGAAGACATTTACGCTTAAAATCGTGACTGATGAGATGACAGTTCAAACGGGGGAGGGTGCAAAAGGTAACTCGAAATGTGGCTGTTTGTTAAAATACACAAAATGATACGTTCTTAAAGCTGCTAGGTGCCGGGCTGTTTTCTTTTCTGCCATCAAAATGGTTTTTTTTCCTGCAGAAGACCACAACCACCATCTCGCAGTATTTTAGTGAAGCCATATATTTACAGTTATATGCTACTGTATTGAGTCTAAAGTTAGTAAATGTATATGTTCTAATCGAGCGGTTTACGAGCTATATTTTGTCTATTTAAAAAACATCTGCTCCACTTTGAAATTACATATGAATTCAACGAAGGCCCAGATGTCCCAGTTTACCAGCAGTACTTAAACACAGCATGTATTTGTGGATCTGAGTGGAGCTGGAGATACATTTTACATTATGCATTATTTACATAAATGTTTGCTACTTTATTATATTTATACTTGAACATACTTTATAATATATATTCTCCCTCATTGCCTTTAAAGATGCATTGTTACAAAAAAAACTAGTTAAACAATAAAAACATTGCTCCACAGCGCTACTAGTGGTATAAAACACAGCTTTACTTAAAGGAATGATGGTTTAAAGATAAAAACTATATATAAATTGTTGCTGATAATTCATGGTTGACAACATTTTAATACTGACGACATTTAAAATATTATTGTTTTTGCAGTACATGTTGAGAAAAGATACCTGGCTGGGATTGTGTTTAAATGTGACGCTTCAACTCTAAACTGATCTCTGAGTTTTTGCAAGCCCCATTTTAGTTTGAAAACTCTGTGTTGGGGAATAAGGATTTGTACTGACAATTTGCAGCAAATTATTTCAACTAGTGACATTTCTATGTCTAAATTCTGATAATATGCAATTTTTTAATCTACAAAAGAAATCTGCATGTACATGAATGTTACAGTGACCACTGACTATTCAAAACTAAAACAGATCCTTGCTTACTCCTGCCAGTTTCTTCATTAGGCCTCACATCCAATGCAAGACTGTGCAACTTTGCATTTGTCCTATAAATATTTATATCTTGGGCGTCTCCCTGACAAAGTGACCTGCAGTGAGAGCGTCGATGGAGGGAGCTTCATTTCTCACATGTCCCAACTTCTGCAGCCGGCCAGAGAGCCGAGAGTTCACAGAATAAATATTTCCTGCAAGATGGAGAACAAGAAATGAAGCTCAATCAACGGCCCAATTTTTCTCCGAGTGACAGACACCAAAAGATGGGGGGACGCAGAAGAAAAGAACGGAAAAGAAACACAAGAAGGGAGAGTTAAAGCGGAGTCGAAGCCACAGTCAACACAAGCATGTTGAAATGATCAGATAGATCTCAGCAGACATCTTATCAATCAAGGACAGCAGACCGCAGCGTGTGTGTGTGTGTGTGTGTGTGTGTGTCTGTGTGTGTGTCAGAGAGAGAGAGAGAGCATGTGATGTGATCTGCCAAGAGATGTTTGTCTTAAGGCTGAGTACAAAGAAATGCTAACAAATGCTGTGGCAGAGGTCCGAGCTGAGTGAACACAGACTGAGGCTCCACCAACACACACACACACACACACACACACACACACACACACACACACGTGCATGTACAATCACACTGAGAAATTGCTCTCTGTAGTCTGCAAATTTGATAGAGATCTTGCAGATTCAGGGCACTTAGCGTTGGCAGCTGAACAGACAGAGTGATTGCATCTGTGTGTGTGTGTGTGTGTGTGGTTGTGTGTGTGTGTGTGGTTGTGTGTGTGTGTGTCCATATGTGCATGTGTGAGTCTCCCTGCTGAAGACACTCATCATAACAGGAAGAAATAATGAGAAAAAAAATAATATGGATGCTCGCAGTGATCTCACCACTGGGATCGTGCACAAAGATTTTTTTCTTTCACCTCCTGCTTAACTTTTTCTTTAACTTGTGCCACTAAATGCGTCGTCTGCCTCTCTCTGCACAAACCAAACACACACCACTCGGAGGTGAGCCCACTGAAAGGATTTGTCGTCCACTGGATCCTGCCAAGTGCTCTCTCTGGGAATCAATCACTCTGACACAGCAAGAAGAGAGAAATTTAATCCTTTAACTCACCATCCATGGCTTTAATTTAGTGTGGAGCAGCTTTTGGCCCGGCCTCTCAACCAGGAGTCCAATCTTCAGGGGTAGAAGCAGTTTTTAAAGTCTGAAAACGCACTGCAGGGAAACTCATCCACCTGAATATCATCGCTCACATAAAAGATCGAGATCACAGTCCCCAGAATAGCACAAAAGGACAGTTACACAATTATCGCATTTGAGATTGACATTGTTTCAGAAATGACTGAAACTAAATTGTTGTCAATAGATAAAACCACAGTTTACTCTTCATTATTCAATCTGTGATGAAATGTATATGTATATATGTATGATACCTTTTTGAGCTTCAGTCGATATTGATAATTATCACGATAAATGTCCCTTTATTATTTCTTTTAACTTTAAAAGCAGTTTGTTCTCCTGACTTGTGGTTTAAAACTCTTCTTGACAAACAGCAAAATATTAGTAAAAAGAATTGTACAAAACATAAGCATCATATCACTATATGTTGAACCTTTGTTATTTTGCTATTGATACAAATTATATTGCGATAAATATTGATATCGTTTCCAGGGGCTCCTCTCGTCCACACTCGGCCACTTAATGAGTTCATCTAAAACACCTTCTGCTTCTCACCACCTTCCTCCTGATTGGCTGCTTCTCTTTGCATGACGGCTTATTTAAGTCTCTGGAGTTAGTGGGTCTGTAAACTGAGCTGAGGCTGGTTGTATATGTTGAGGAGCACGTGCACCCCCTCTCATTTTTGAAGAGCCTCTTTATTTTATATACAGGGATTGTTCTTTTGGGCTTGTACACACCTGATACAACTTCCTGAGACGGGAGCACAAACTCTTCCACCTTTTAAAGAACAAAAGTGGGCACGAAATCACTTGAGTTTTTATCTAACTCAAACATTTACCTGCGTCTGAAGGATTTTTATGAAGCATAATCTCAAGATTAGATTTTTTCATTAAGTGCTGGTGATCAGGTTATTTTCACCTTGAGATGATTTGTTCCAGCATTTGACAAGTCGCCTTCTGTCGGACCATGTCCTACTGCGGCTGCTGCTGCTTTGATTGATTTATATAAATGTAATTATGTTATCGTGGCATCTATACTGAGTAGATGGACATAATGTATTCACACATGGCCACTTGATATATTAGTTATGGAGAACCAATGAACCAGTGCTGTGTTTGTGCCGAGTTACAAATGTGCGGAGAATCCCAGCCAGCATGCCACAGTTTATTGAGGCCCGAGCTGTTGACACGATGCAGGACTGTGACTCGACCATCTGCAGACGCCGGACCATCTTTATTACTCGTCGCTCACGAGGATCCAGCAATTATCTGTACACAGCTAAATGCAGCCTCATGGCAAAAAAGCAAGAACCCTGAACCCCACCACATTGTCTGTCTCTCTCCTCCCGTCTGCTGCTTGTTCCCCGATATTTCAGAAATTGCAGCCATATGTCTTGAGGGGGACCCCAGGTTCAAACCCACTTTGAGCAACAACACTATTATCCACCATTGGCTTTAAACTTTTTGAAAGGGAGCAATCGTTCAGGGAGAGGAGAGGTGGCGGTGGGTGGAAGGAGATAGAGATTAAAAGAGAGAGACGGACAAGGTTAAGAGGGGTGATCCGTGTGTGTGTGTGTTTGTGTGTGTGCATTAGCCCCCTCCTGCAGTCGTCTAAATCCTGGGGAAGATTGATTGCCTTCCAAGGATAATCTGTCCCAGACACTTGAAGGAAACCCCCTTCCTCTTTTTTTCCCCTCCCATCCACTTCGTACTTCTCTCCCTCCACTTTCTCACTGTTGTCTACCTTCCCTGCCCTTTGCTCCCCCGGTCGCAGTAACCTCTCCATCCTGTCTCAGCACCCTGAAACTCTCCGCCCTCCCTTGTGATTTGTTGTCTTCATTTGCACATGCAACAGAAGAGAAGGAAGCACGAAAAGGCCTTAACCAGATCCTACACTTTCCCCTAAATCTTTACATGAAGCGAAGTTATGCGTTCACATGTCCAGAGAGGAAATGTATCAACCTCTGTCTGTCTTTCGACTTTCTCACAGTCTGTTCTGCTGTCTCAAAAGAAAGATATCCGACTCTTTCCATGGCCAGTGTCTGTCTAATAACCCTCCGCTCCGTGTCCAACCCTGAACCTACGTCTTAAGAATTTGTAGGACAGGCTGCGTAACAAATTTCTTCCATCTGGATGTAAGATGGAGGATGAATAAAACATCTGACAGACAGAGAGGCACCTTCACGCCCCTTTGTCCTCTTCACCCTGCCACCAATAAAGAAATAAAGACAAGAAAGCACCTTAGGGTGATGCATAAAGTCAAGGTAGCAACTGATTCGTTGGGGTAAACAACACTAACGCTCCATTTACACTTGCCATTTCAAGGCTCTTGTATCCAGATGAAACCCAGATGTGATTTTTAAGGCCCTTTCATTTACATTTAGGTTCATATATTCTGATCTTGTTGGCCGAATCAACAATCCAACTGCAATCGCAGGCTACATGCAATCAGGGCCGTCCGTCGTCCAGTCCACGATGAGGTGATAATGTTCATCCAGCAAATGTCAAAAAAGGCCAGAAAATAAATTTCTGTGCTTGAGCAGTATTTCTGAACTTTGAGCAAGGTGCAATTAATTTGTTCATGGATCAGATTTCATGTGCCTTGTATTTGATCGTATGTGTAGAATAGAGTCCGGTTCTGGCCGTGATTTCTGTCCGAGCCCAATGTTTTCCACGATTAAAGGCAAATGCAGTGTAAAAAATCTTAGAAATAACCCAGCAAACATGATTAAAACTGAACCACACCCGATAACATTTCAACATTTTTGTCAGAACCTAGCCCGACTCGTTGGGACCCACACTCAAGCTGTTTTCCCATGTTGGTTGAACAAGATGGATAACAGTCGCAAATTTTCGACTAATTTCAGTAGCCATTGACAAAAGGACAACCAGTTAGCATGTATCTCAAACTACTTCCACAGGTGTTTTAAACAATGAGATCTTGAATCCTTCTTGGATGCATTTATTTAGTTCAGATAGTTACAGTATCTGATCAAGCACAAGATGCATGGACTAAGTTAGTATCTGAAAGTCTACAACCAAGCTAGCAGCTCTGGGAGGCTGCTGTACATGCAGTGGTCCAGTGAGCTAAATGCTTATGTCAGCATGCTAGTGATGACAATGTTAGCATGTTGGTGTATTGTTTATCATTTTTACAACCTTGGTGTGTTTGTTGCATGCTAACACTTGCTAATTAGCACTAAACCCAAAGTACTGATGATGCAGCGTCATTAGAGTTCAGCCTCAGGGAACCATGAACAGAAAGTAACTCAGCGATCAATTCAACAGTTGTTGATTTCAGTCCAGACCAAAGTTGAGCAATGACAAATAAATGTTGTCATGGTGAAAGCAAATGAATGAAAACAGACTTTTTATGGTTTATTTAATAAAAAATGTCCCAATTTCTCGTTGCAAGCACATGTAAGCACATTTGTCACCTGGAGACAGAAGCAACAAATCATACAACAGAAACTGGTCAGACCTGCTCTCATTCAGGCAGGAATGGAATAAAGACCAAAAGCCTCCATCACGGCAAAGAGCGTCAGCACTTAGAACACGGCTAATTATGAAAATGACGCCCTGCTTTTCCCTTGAACTGCTCCTGAACCCGCTCACAGCGATCAAATGATGCCCCTGTGTTTATGTGTGACCCTTGCGTGGAAACAGCCTCCCCAGTTATCCTTGGAAAATTGCAGGGTACGAGCGGAGCGCATGTGGCTATCGGCTGCCAAGGCGTCTGCGGGGAGAGAAAAAAAACACATTGTTGCCATTAGCGTGTGACTCTGACTTTTAACAAATGGCTGATCTGTTGTGACACGCTCTTCCTTTTTCCCCGGGAGACCAATGACGGGGTAGCTGCAGGGATGAGCCGCTGTTGGCTCAGCACAGCAACCGTTGTTATTGATTTATTAAGTTAATTTAAGCTTATTTGATTAAGTGTAAGCTTCACGTTTTGTGTGACAAACATTACAGTAACAGACTTGAGGCTTCAACTTCAAAAAGTGGAAGAACAAAAGTTATTTTTTCTCTCTTAACCTCTCTCTTAGTTTGAGTGTTGTATTTTGCAGTACCAAAATGTACAAATACCCATTACAACAATAACATTAAGCGTGACTTGGAACGTAGTGTAGATACATCAGTAAAAAGAGTATCATAGGGTGAATTCATATTTTTACTTTCTTTGCTCGTGGTGCGTTACACTTCACATTCCAGGTGTGCAGGATGAGACACATGGAATGTATCTGTTGTTGATTTTGCTTCAAGATGAAAAAAAAAAATCCATCACTCAAAAAACAGATGGTGACAGACGCGCTTACAAATTGATTTATACCGAGGCACAAAATGAAAGTGCACTGAGGTGACTCGAGTTGACTAAGCAGAAGTTTTTATAGGCTGATGATAAACCGATTGATAAAGGTTTTCCTGAGCGTGTTAACTCTCACATGTGTTTTCAATCTTCCAGGAGATGTAGCACATTAAACTTAAATTAAATTACGCTGACGGATGTTTCCGTCCTTATCTCGTGTGTCAGGTGCCTTCAACTACACCGTTTGCTAATTCTATTACAGCGAGGACTTTAATGCCGCGGCGTATTTTTGAGTGCAAGTGTCAGTCTTGTCAGATGCAGGATATCCCTTGGTATGTTGGCATGTATCTGGGTTTTGTCTAAAGTATGCAGCTTTGAACCAGGAGTCGGATCGCAAGATAAAGCCTTGTTTTGGCTTCAGTATGGAAAGCCTGCAGTCAGGATTCAATGTTTTAACTTAAATTATCCAACTGATCTCGTCCACTTGCGCTGTACTGCCACTGGGAAGAACGAAGAAAGGTTTTACAGTAGTGTAGCGTTTGCTAGAGCTAGCCTGAATGTCTGCAATATTTCACATTGGAAAATCAATTAAAACAGCAACGTGTGTCATTTCCTGGATACATTTATTTGTGTTCTTTTTCACTTATAACTGTTAAACTATAATACAAGAAGTTTCATGGCATTGATTCTCTACATGTATTTTTGTTTTGAAATGGTTGAACCTGAGCCAGGCCATACAACAAAGCAATCATCACTTCCATACAGGGTGAGTAGCTTACAGTTGTTAAAATACGTTATATATATTTTCTTTAAATGCACCAGTATCAGATTGGTACTTGGTATCGGCCGATATGTAAAGTCCAGGTATTGGAGCCGGTAGCGGGAAGGAAAAAAATGGTATTGGAACATCTCTAGATGAATGTAGAAGTGTGGAAGTGTTCTAGTGTCTTTCAGCCCATTGTTTTTGTTTCCTGGGACAAAGATTTGCTGTTTTGGTTCGCTCTATTCTTTCTTTTCAAATTAAAACTATATACAGACTACAGAGCAACAAAGGCTTGTAAGAACAAGTGTTGAAAGCTAAATTCTTCACTCTCTAAGGTATACAGTACGGCAATAAGCTTTGGCCCATCCCAATTCCCTAACACATGACAGAGCTTGGCAATGAATTCTCATATTACTGAACAATAACATCCATTAGTGATGGGACTATTAACATGATCCAGTTTGTATTGGCTGGCTCTGCCTTTCACATGGCCAAGGAATAAAAAAAATGGCTAAGGGAAAAGAAGGAATAAGTCCGAGGCATTAAGGCACTATCACACGCTAATTTAGACGCATTTCACTAAATCCTGTCGTATGGAGTTTAGTCTGGGACATTGCTCAGGCTCTTTAAGGAGATTTAATCCAGGCTGAGAGTGATGGCCTGTGACACTAATAACAAGCCACCCAGTGACACGGACCACTACTTTGAAAAAAAAAAAAAAGGTCCTTGCACTCTTTCCCGTTAAATTCAGATTGAATTTTTTGCACCGGTGAGATGTTTGCCAGAAAGTGAGATCATTTCATTTGTTTTCCAGCGCAATTTGATATTTAAACAGTTGGTTCTCCTCAGTTATTAGAGACCACCACCTAACTGCTCCGAGATGGAGCCATGGGTGGAGGTGAGCAATCAGGGTCATGGTCCCTCTGGGTTCACCAAGGGTCTGGTCGCCAACAATAAGAAAGAAATATTCTTT
This sequence comes from Hippoglossus hippoglossus, assembly GCF_009819705.1. Lineage (NCBI taxonomy): Eukaryota > Metazoa > Chordata > Actinopteri > Pleuronectiformes > Pleuronectidae > Hippoglossus > Hippoglossus hippoglossus. The sequence goes on from NC_047173.1 coordinate 9,421,964, forward strand.
TTTTTAATAGAATAGTTTCCATCACATTTGTCCCGACTTAAAGTGGAGAAGCCTGGATTCCACGCCTCAGGACTGTACAATACAATCAGTGACATATCAGTAACATACAGCACAACCAGCGTCTCGACTCTATTCCCCACAAAAACCAGGACCTTTGTGCTTTTTCAACAACTGCCTTTTTTCCCTTAAACCCTGTCTATTGTTACAAACAGATCTGCCTGTGATCAACACTGTGCTCCGAGGGGTGGCTCAGCAGAACTTTTCCTGATGAAATTCTATGCTTGATGGTAAAACCTCAAGCCAGAAACAATAAACATCACAAACACATGTTTGTTTACTTGCCAGCCAGCACCGAACATGTGGATGCGGTGTCGTAAACCGGTGGTACGGAGACGTTAGCGAGCCTGATGCTTGTGGGAAATGGATTAGTTGCAGATTTAGTGTAAGTCCCTTTTTTTTTTCTCTCTCGCTCACACACACACACACACACACACACACACACACACACACACACACGCAGTGACTAAAAGCCTCTAAAATCTGCCCTCAAAGGCGTGTGTGAAGCCGTTCTTTCCGACTGTAAAATGGCCTTTGTCAGTCCGTTCACATGACAGTGGTGAACTTTGACGCTCATTTCTCACCCTTTACTCCGTCGACCTGCGGAACATGAGTCTCATGTCTGGGGGTGTTGTAAAAGCACGGGGGCATTTTTTCTTTTCTTTTCTTTTTCTTTTTTTACCACAAAGTTCGCAGCAGGAGCGTTCACATCACACAGACACTTCACAAAAACCAAAGGGACCCCACAGCAGTGTGATCAGACATGTCGTCTGGCACTGAGGCTTTAGTGTCTGACATGTCAAGGGCTGTTTACACTGTGTGGAAGTCGGAGGGTTATAGTTTTAGACACTTTGGGAAATATTCTAATTGGCTTTTCTTTCTTTTTTGCCAGCTCTGATCAAAAGTAACAAAAATTCAGTTTAATCATATTTACACATTTAACTTTTGCTGAAGTTAAACAAAAATATAAGAGGTGCTTGATACCTTCAAATCGAGCTAGGCTAGCTGTTTCCACCGTTTTGAGTCATTGTGCTAAGCTAACTACCTGCCATCTAACCTTACATCTGCAGACACCAGGATTGAACGTAGTAGCACTGTGTGTAATTGTACTGTGATAATATTTGAGCATGAGCCAGAGTGGTATCAATCAACTTGCAACTCTCAACAAGGAAACAAATACGCATTTTTTCCTAGAATGTCAAACTATCAGTTTTGGAACATTTCTTTTTTTAATTCATCCTTATTCTATTTCTTTTGTCAATCTTCCATTTTCTGCCTCGAAACCTTTTGCCCCTTTTCTCACGAGGTTCTGATCTTAATCTGGCCGACAGACCGAGCTTGTCTCCTTTCTTATCTCAGCGTTCATGTGCGTATGCTTCTTGCGTATTTCACATGCTGCACACTCTTACAGTTTTGCACAATGACATCGCTGTGGATAATCTGCATAGGTGCCTGCATCTCTATCTATGTGGGCCAGTTCTGACACATGCAGCGAGGCACGTGTTGGGCCAGATCGTACGTTTCATCTCAGCCCTAACCCAGCTCTCCAATGCCTGACTGGGAGTGTGGGAGTGTATCATCCAATACAGCAGGACCTGTGAGAACAGGGAAGGTAATGCAGCAGGGTGGGGGTGATCTGATCTGATCAACGCAGATGGGAGGAAAGCTCAAGAAGTCATATTTTATAGGGTAATATGACAGTATACCTTTATGATGCAATGCATTGTAGTTCACAGCCTTAAAGTGAACTCGGGTCGTGTTTTAACAAGCTGAAACAAAAGATCCCCGGCAAAGGCAGGAACTTGGACTACGCATCAATTTAAATTCTTTATGAGGGGGGTAACAGCTGCTCAGGTGCTGCAACCTGCCTCCTCAGCCTCAGTGGAAACACCTTCATGGCTGTACCAGACTTCAACCCCAAATAAACACCACTGGGATCATTTTAAACCAGTGTCACACACTTTATTTTGAATCAAGGCCAAAGCATACTGCAGCTGTTTTGGCAGTTTGTCACGGCGCAGCACTCTATCAAGACACATATGTAAGTGTTTCCTTCAAGTTAGGGATTTCCTTTGGTCCTGATCGGAAGGTCACACCGTTATAATTTTTCCAAGGTGTAAGTGATGCATACTTAAAGCAACATTACAATGTAAGAAATGCTCTCTGGTACAGGTGGAGGGTCATTTCCTCTTCTTTGATTCCTCTGGCAATGTCTGCTTTGGTTTTTTTCGCTGGTTCTACCATGATTTCCAAGTTTTTCTTAAAGCGACCTTCCAACACCGGCTCTGGTTGTGTGTGACGTATGCCGTGAAGCCTGTCGTTCCCGTGTGACACACTAGAGTTACATCATATCACACCAGGTGTTCAGGGAGCGCTGTATCACAGACGTCATTCTTCCTTTTATGAGTTTGTGTACATCAAAGTGATTTTAATTTAACACTGTCTCAAAGTACAGTATGACTGTCACACACAAACGAGATTGGGTGATGGTGCCTCACATGTTAAAGATGCTGCTACTGATAAAGCAAACTGTTGTTGTTGTGTCAATGCTTGGGGGCAGCAACAACCTAAAGGGGATATGGTGAACACATCGGCAAATTGTAGCCGATTTTACACATCTGAGATTTAGCAAGAGTAGCATTTATGGAATCCAGTTTATAGCCACCTGATGAAAATATGTGCAATAGTTACTCCAGTAGGTTAGCTAGTTGTTGCTAACCGTGGACCCTTCTGCACAGCCCTAAATTCGACCTGAAGATTCAATATACAAGGTATAAGCACAGAGTGGGAGTGAAGGGTCTTAATGGCAATGCCTCTCTGTTTTAAAGGGACTTTTATAAACCATTTGGTACTTGGTAGCATACAGTGGGTTTAAGAGCAATTTGCTTAAAACAGATGGGAACAGTGCGTATGAGAGCTGAGAGAATCAATTAAAAAGTTTTGGATCATAAAACCAAAACAATGTGCTGAAAGACACTAAAATGCTTCACAGAGCCGAACTGCAGAGTCAGACGAGTGGTTGTCACTGAAAATCCATTTCACATGAGTCATTTTATCCATTCCCAACAAAATAATTGACTACAGCTATTTAAAATATTGGACAAATGTACATTGTGCATCAGAGCAGAGCAGATGGACAAGAAATTAGGCACAGCTTAAATACAAGAATTGAGACTTTCTAGTTTTTCCAGACTTGATTAATATCTACATTAAAAAGAATGAATTTGTTCAAGTTACCCCTCTGTGGACTCGTTATGGAGTCAAAGTTTCCCTCGTAGATGTCTTAGAGGAGTAATAATATCCACTTTGTAGTTCCACAATGCAGATGTGTGACTACACCTCAAAACCAGCTTTCCCGACCATCACACACTGTCCAAACCACAGAGGTCTAGCTTACAAAAAAAAGAAAAGCCATTCAAAGTCTATTGAGTCCCTCACTTAGCAATAGACAGAGGAGAAAAGGAGGGAGAGCAGTGGGAAACTAACAGAATGATAATACACAAAGATGCGAAAATGTGGAATGTTATGCATGATTCAAGTTTAAGGTTATGACAACACAGGTAATTTTTGTATTTATGGAGTAACATAAGCCAATCCCAATGAGCTGTTCACGGGAGAGAACAGGAATTAAGCAGAATTAAAGAGAGGAGTTGCGTAATTGCTCCTAAGCAGATTGTTTTCTTTTGCTAAGTCTTACTGGCCACACCGATGAGATAATGTTTCTGGAACCGATGCATCTAAATATACCCAAGTAGGGCAATTTCCCTTTCTCTCCTCCTCTGCCTTTGCTCCCAGCAGAGCTGCAAGAAAACACACGAAGAAAGGTTGATGCAATAAGCCAGATGTGACAGTAGTGAGCAAACCTTGTATTATCGAGTACGTACAGTATGTACCCCAGCAGATGTTCACATGTATTAACTGTTCCTTGAATGCCGGATATTCCTACAGGAGAATGTTTCTTTGATATACGCTAAACTATTGTGCATTTAATGATCTGAATAGATCCTTGGAGGCAACGTAAACCCCTGTAGAAAACCAACTATGCTAGTTCCACAGTTACTCAGCCCTTATCTTGATAAATCACGTACACTTGACAAGTGAGTGTCAGAGTCAACAGAGTCAGCCCTGACTCATTCCTGCTTTTTCCACCTTCATACACGTGATTCAAAGTAGCAGAATCCGAGGGGACTTTTAAAATAGACATTAAAATAAAGTAAATAATACATTTCACACCATGGTCTGTTGGTCTGGTCAAATTTGGCACAACTTTAAAATCACAAATGTCAATCAGGCCATCGCAGTGAAAGTTTAACTTCTTAGTCAAGCATCCAGTGAAAAGACGACCCGGCGCCCTGTCCATGACACCCAACGGAGCTGCTTTTTGACAGGTTGAATACGTTGATGTAGGAGATTAAATCCATTTAGGATAAATTGGCTGTGACAGATGTTCTCCTGTCTCCCTGAGATGATTATTGAGACATGCAGGCTTTGTGCTTCTCCAAAGAACCATGTCAGTGAATAAAAAGGAGGCCATGGCGGCCCATTGAGGCTGTGTATTTACTCAAATCATAGCAAGGAGCTGATGAGAAAGTTCAACATGGTGCCCTGCATCAGTCACGGCTTGGTTGTGTATCTTGTAGCTGCAGAGCTGTGTTGTTTTATCATTATGTGCATCTAAAAGCAAATTCACGTCTCTCCCCTTGTGTGGCCATTTTTTACAGTTTTATTCTGAAATGAACCGTATATCGTGGCATCTGTTGTGCTTGTACTTGACAGAAAGCCACCAAGTTAGTGGTTTTGTGTTCATTTATAATGATGAATGGCTTTGCTCATTCTCTCTTTTTTTTTTTACTCCTAGCTGCACCAAATCCATTTCCTCTGCAAGAACAATGGCCTTTAAGGAACCACACGCACACATGCATGTCAGGTTTTTCCAGATGCCCCAAAACAATGTCTCCATTCTTGGCGAATCCCCCCCCATAGTAAATTTAATTGGACATTGAACCGCTGCATGCTCCGTACTTTCTGTTCTGGCTCTGGCGAGCCCTTTTGTTGTTTGGCGTCTCTGCCCCGTTCACTGGCAGTTTGTGTCATTTGGGTTCACAGACGAGCCGCGTGATGCTCCGTTTGTCTGGTGAGCACATTTAGTAATAAAAGACTATTTATCAACTTCACAGATGAGGAGGCTGACAAGAAAGACACGTTTAATGCTGAATGTAGCCTGGTTTGAGTCTGTTAGTCTGGATAGAAGTGCAGTCCATCTTGAATGGATTCTTGGAGAAAAATAGTGGCTGCCTTCTTTGTTTAAACGAATTAACAACATATTAAATCACAGTCTTCAACCATTTTCTACCATTTCACCTTCCAGGAGTGTTGGGTTCCATTTGCGCCACTATTCTAAACAATTTCGGTGCATTCAAGTTTCTCAGGGAGGAAAACACGGACATCTGAGACCTAATAGCTGAAACTCCAAAGGCACAGAGAGAATCGACATTAATTACTTTTGAAACACGTTGCAAAATAAAAGTATCGAGTTACTAAAAGCCCAGAGAGCAGGAGACAAATATACCGTATGAGGCTTATGATGGTGTAAGATCAGGGCTGCTCCTCAGGCAGCATCAGGATTGATTTTCCAGCAACAGCACAACACCTGCTTGCATTTAGATTACCATGTCTAAAACAAAAACAATAAAGATGATTTAATGCTTTTTGTGATGGATTCCTGATGTCAGCCCACAGTTTCAGATTTGTGCAAGTTAATACTTTTCTTAAATGAGCTTAAACCAATAACGTTTGCCTGGAAGGTAGGAAGTCGATTTAAAACCCTGGTATGCTTTGGCAGGCATTCAAAGTATACATGCTTCGTGGTTATTGGGCTAATAGAAGCTCAGAGTACTCGGGGTATAAAACTTGAGAAATGTTGCCTTTCTCAAATGTTAAATATGATAATGGAGTTCTGATGCAGGTTTGAGTTTCAAATATCACATATTTTACGATATTTTCTTATTATTTCTTTTATGACATTGGGTAATAGTCTTAATATTTTCTTAGGGAAAGAGTTTGACATTTATCGAAGCATGTCTACTTACTAGAGCTGCTTTTAGACATCCACTGAAGTCCGGACATTTCCTGAAAGTTTCTGTATGTGAGTAAAACTGCAGGAAAATGTACAGAAAACTCGGCACGTTGATGATGCTTCTAACTGGAGTAGGACACAAGCGTAAAAAAGAAGTCAACTTGGAAAGACAACGAGATTCTAGAGCTTTTGGCGAAAAGGGCCGACCTGACCTGGACAATCTCCCGCTGCATGTGAAAGACCAATCCCAGAGCCCATCAGTTATTTTCTCATGACGAATTAGCCTCTGGAGACAGCGGCCAATACTTTGGCCAAGAATCCATCTGACTATTTACAGATTTGCAGTTCTGTAAATGTATTCCATCTCTTTTGCCCTCGGCACAAACTGTTGAGTGGGCGACCAAAGCCTGCTCAAAGCCAGTTTGATTGGTCCAAACGCTTGCCTCTCGCCTATTGATTCTGCATAATCACATGCAGAATGTATTCATAGAGAAAGGCAAATTTCCAGAACCAATTTTCCAGACATTTCCTCGACTTGATGTCTGAAAACAGCCTTTGTCTTAGTTCAGTTGTAGACCGGTGAGAACAGAGGATAAACTGTGATTACAAAGTAAGGGAGTGGACAAACAGTGGTGAGATATATGTGCCACAGGCCTGACAGACACAGTGAGAGAGAATAACAACAGTATATACTGTATGTGCCACGGCCAATTTTAGCCAGCTATAATGGGCCTGTTACATTTATGATAAATAGTGTTTTTACTTTCTTCAACACGTTATCTAATGGTCTAAGCATGGCTGGATGTGAGATATGGTGCAGATAATTTGGTGCATGGAGATATCAGCAGGCCGTACGTAAACAATATCTGTCATTCCCCTGTAAAACAAGGGGGAGAGCGGGGGAAATGGGGCAGGGGGCTTTGCAGAGGAGAAGGGGGCGAAGGAGAATGGAAAAAAAAAAAAAATGCAGTCGGGGGGAGTTGGGGCAGATCGGAGCAGGATATTTTAGAGCATCAGGAAATAACCATGGTCCCTCAGAGCTCCTCAATAACCTCCACCAGGACAGGAAGCTGCTCCATCAATCACCACGAGGACAGCTCTCCCTCTCTGCTCCTCAGGCTCTGAACCCAGCAGACGCACACCGGTGCAGCTGCTCCCACAGCGGCCTGCCCCCCATTTTCATTCCTATCTGTCTATGAGCACACACACACACACACACACACACACACACACACACACACACACACACACACACACACACAGCTGGGATTTAGTGTACAAGGTAATTACAGGGCTGCAGCAAGACCCCAAACCCAACAACACCACCGAGACACTGAGTGATGTAAAAGAGAGAGGCTGATGGCAACGAAAGGATAGAGGATGCCAAACACCAGCGATGTGCCTCTTGAGGTGTGTGTGTGTGTGCGTAGGAGAGAGAGAGAGTGAAACTGAAAAAGACAAACTTTTATCCTTATTAGTAAGACTAGACCGTGGCTCCATGTATCGACGAAATCTTGGTAGTAAAATTGATTATAACACACCTTATTTTAATTCAGTTCAATTGTATTCTATTTGTATAGCACCACATCACAACATAATTATCTCAAGGCACTTTACATAACAAGATCGAGACCTTTCAATATTATAGAGAAACCCTACAGTTCCTACAACAAGCTAGCACTGGTCCGAATCGCACCAAATTCAACAGTGCTCTACTTTGGGCCCTTAATAATACACCTGCCAAGTGTGAAGGCAATAAGACAAATGGTTCTTGGGATATGCGAGTCACATACAGACAGACAGAGATTTGTGGCATTCGTAGATGATATTTATCATAGTTACTTGAGGAGCTTATCTCGAGTGAACAGCATTGTGTTTGGAAATCTTCATGAGACTACTTTTTTAAAGTGTCCTAATGTAGCCCTATAAAGTTATCTGTCAGGAATAGTTTTGAGTTAGGCACTTTCTTGTTGATATCTCTGTTTGCTAAAATCAGCACAAAGTCTGGACAAAAAAACCTAACAGCCGTCTCAGTGTGAAAGAGTAACATCTGCCTTCATTCCCAGGTCAGATGACTCAGTCTTCGTCATGGGTTTGTATCAGGAGAGACGTTATAAGGGAGGAGATAAACCCTTTCAAGAGTTCTGAGTAGAATAGTCAACAATTCCAAAGACGGTGGTTTTATGACACATGTCGGGCTCATCCCTGAAACAGCCGGTCTTCTGCTAGATTGGAAAATACAACAAAGTCGTCGTGGTGACTGGGGCAAAGTTTTGAAGTAGTGTACGTGTGTACTTTTTATGTTCTACTAACCACTGAGGATCCCAGTTGGCTTTCTCCCAAAGATGGAAATCACTGTGGTAGCCTTGCTCTGTTCAAAGTAGTTCAAAGATAAAGGTGTCGATAAAACAAGGTTTTAAACCACGTTCTCTCCAGAAACGGAGTTGCCCAGGCTCACAGGATTGCTTGAAGTCTTTGCCAAGGACGCTGATTTGGCACACTCAAACTAATTTTAAGCACTGGAGTTGGTGATGCTGGTAGTGACCTAACTAACCTAACTAACCCTAATGATATTACAGTGGCAACAAAATTGACGAAAAACATATGAACTGGCTCATTCATTTTCTCCATTGAACAAAAAAGACTACTACCCGTCAGACACGCGCCCGTCTCCAAACCAATCAATGCCAAGCATAGGTAGAGGCAGCCCACAGAGGTAATGACAACAGGACGTACATATGTCATTCAAAATTTGTTGGTGCGCCTCCTTAATTGCAATGTGACACCAAAACTCAAATGTAAAAAACTATATAACAAGACAAGACTGTGAGACCCGTCTCAGACGAAGCTTTGGAAAAAGAACCTCCTCACCCAACCTCTTGGTTTCACTCAATATCTGGATGCCTGTGATATGTTATTTGATCCCATAGACACTCAACAACTGAGCAAAGAGCCCAACATTGCTGTTTGACATAACTTCAGACTACACCAGATACTTAAAAAAGGTGTCTCAAGGCATTTCTCAGTTTCTCACTCTCTGATCTCCTTTTGATAACTTATGTAATATTTTTTCCCATCTGCGCCTCCTCTGAAACGGATTCTGGCCCCTCTGGCGAAGGGGCTCCTCCCACCACGAAAACATCTGGTCGAAGCAATTTAGGGTATATCATTACTGTGTAGGTTTCCATGAAATATGCTTCGTGTAATGAGATAAAATCCTTAAAGAATAATGGAAATATATTTTAAACATTTGTTTTGCCAGGGGAGAAATGATGGTAACAATAACACACTGCACGATCATGTTCTTTGGCCTTTATATGACAGCACGGGGTCCGTGCATGCTTACGCTCCAACAAGGTCTCAGTGTTATAGCCTGGAGCCAGCTAAGGCAGTATTATAGTTCATCTCTCTCTCTCTGCTTCTCTCTCTCCATCAGCGGAGAGACGCCATTAAAAATAATGAGCTTTCCTCCACCTCTCTCTGCTTTGCAGCCAGTCAACAGACTCTTCCACTCAGGCACAGAGTGCTCACTGTACCCAGGCAGAGAGTTAACAGTTTTTTTTCTCCTAACTTTTACAGTGTGAGAAAATTCCCAGTTATAGCGAGGAACTCATTAATGGCTCACGTGCAGGCAGTTTACCTGGTGTTGGGCCTGAGTGTGTAAAAAAAAAAAGTTGGGTTTTCTTTTTTTTTTTTTCTTGGGTCACAAACGGGGCAGGAAATTAAATTTTCCACTGACTGGACATTGTGACTGGTCCGACCCGAAGCTCCACAACCCCTTTTTATATTTTAGCAGCCAGATGTTTTATGATTTTTAGTGATAAACAAAAAAGGGCTGTGTTGGATCTGTGCTACATTCATACCCGGAGATATAATTTACCAGCACTACGTTTATGACTGTATCATAAAATCTCCACACTGAATTGACTGTTTGAACCAAAGTAATAACTTGGTAATTAATGACACAAAATTTGATGTATCCTTAACCTTTAACTGGGGCTCAAGCACCTGACATGAACTTGTCATGTTACGGATCCAAATCCTTGATCATGAACTTTGGAGGGAAGTTACACTGACATCATAATAAACACTAGTAAAGTTAATATACATTTTGATTTTTTTTGGGGGTGAAAGCTCAAGACATATTACTCATTATACTCTGTTTGATTGAATATATATATTCAATAAATTGTTTTTGTTTTTCATCCATCGCATTCTTGTGAAAACGATATCGGAATAGAATGAATTTAAATGATGTGTTGAGGTTTAAGGTAGAACAAGTTGTGTTGTTATTTTGCTTTACAGAAGTTTTCACTGTAAAACAAAAGGCTGCCATCGTTGCACATTTGATTTGATGTTCTTATTATTTAAATATAGAACTTGGTTTGTGTATCAGGACTTTCTGAACATTTTCCACACATTTGAACAATACTGCGATAATACTCACAACCGAGAGAACTTCGGTCACTATAATCTCGATGCAACATTTTCCCAGTTTCATCTCCACACTCATGTGAAATCATGGGAACATTATGTCCAACTTTCACACGCTCTCTCTTTGTCTTCTGCTCTACATGTACAGGATGTGGTGATGCTCCCAGAGCGCTGCAGCGTTACTTCCATCCATTAATCAATCTCATTTCACATAGGCATTGCTTTTTTCTCCCTCTCTTTTCCGCTTGTCGATCGCTGCGCTGCCGTTATCAGGTCAATGTATTTTCCACGTGCAGGCCTCTCAAATGTGGGACACTGGACTGGAGTACGCTAAATGGGTGACAGAGCAGCCTCTGGGCAGCAGAGAGGTCCCCTGGTTTTATTGTGGAATGACACTCGCCCACAATGAGCGGGTCACAGGTTAAGTCTTGCACGTGCCTCGTGCGTTCAGCCACGTGCGCTTTTTGAGATTTACTTGTTCTTTTATACTTTCGTTTTTACAAGTAAGGTCCATAACGATTTACAGTCACTGTGAGCATTCTTAAAAACCTGTGTTAGCAAATGTTTTCCAGCAGCAGAATCATCTATGGGTGAAATATGACATATGAAACATGTGGTAGAACCATTTCCCAATTATTCAAGATTTAGAACAACTGCACCTTTGTTAGCTTTATTTGTTGCAATCAAAATGCCAGAATCCAACCCAGCGCTCCTGAACTCTGAAAACCTTCACTGTCACCTCAGTGTGACAGTTAAATAAATCACTTAAAGCTCGGGGTTGGTAATCCTGGAAAGGAGGACGCTGCAGACTGCACTTTGGAAAAATGCAACCTACGCATCCCGCCCTCTCTGATCGTCCCTCTCGACAAAGCATCGCTCCGAATCTCATGAACTGAAAAACACGTGCACCGACTGACAACTGCTAGAAGACGACTTTTCCGTGACTCGCACGTTAACTTCTGACTATTATCTCAGCTTCAAAGGTTTGATACCTCTCCACCTCTCTGGCTTGTGAAGACTCTGGCCAGGATGAGGTTGGTTGGTGAAAGTCAACCAGACATTTTCCAATGTCCGGAGCCAGACTTGGACATCTGCGCTCTCACCTACAGCCGCTCTGGACAATGTCTGGATAAGACTTCAGCGCCTGTGTATGCCATAAGTATGAGCTCTAAAGAAAACACTTAAAATCGCAAAGGAGGATAAAAATTGCCATTTAATATTAAAAAGCGGATAATGTAAAAAATGGTGAAGGGGTTGTTTTCTTTACCTCAAAATACATTTGACATTGTAACAACATGATTGCTTGTGCTTACCCAACCTCTCTCGACCGTGCTCAGACACCTTGTGCAGACTGTCACGTCTGGACAACGCTCGGCGGCAACAGCAACACGGTTGACAGGAGACCAGAAAACACACGCATACACTCTTTCACTTTCTTTTTCACAGGCACAGACAAGCTCACAAACACGCACCCACACAGAATGTCCACACGCACGTTCCCATATCAGTGTAATAAAAACACAGTGAACTTACGCGTATTCATGACTAAATAAACAGTTATCATAGAAGTTATGAAGGTAGTAACTAAATACATTTTCAGGGATTATAAAGGGCTGAATAAAACCAGCGCACTGTACTTTGCTGCTTCCACATTTCACTCTGTTTCACGGCCTTTCATTACTTTCATCTTCCTCCTCAACCGTTCGTCCCCAGGAGAAATAACCGTCCATCCAAGCTACACGTCTTTCATAACCCTTCACTTCCCTCTCACTCTCCAGCCTTCGCTCTGCGTCTCATCGAGGCGAGACGTGTCGTTAAGTTGTCATCTTTGACAACATTTATCTACGGCCGGCTGGACCGGGGATGAGCCAGAGGACGAGTCAGTCACCCACGTCTATCTGCACCGAGGAATCATGGCTGACGAATACTCAGTATAGTCCTGTTCAGACTAACTGCAATTGGAGAATCAGGCCAATTATTCTCACTACTGCTCGTTTGAACTGCAAGTGAACTGGGCCTCAAACACACAAGAACATTATAACATATCCTATATTTAGTGCAGTGGCAAAGGGAATGTTGATCATAATCAAATATGTATTTGGTGATGGATCATATTCACATTTTTATGCTGGGATTCAAAGAGAGGCAGAGCAAACCAATGTGCATGGAGGCAGTCTGTTTATTCTGACAAAACCTCAGCATATTACAAAGTCAGCATGTTACTCTCTAACTTTAAACTAGTGGATAAACTTACAGACTTAATGACAGAGACTAAAATACGGACATTTGTCAAATCAACATGTCTCCTGTCTCCCATGGCATACAACTATACAAATGGGATAGGTGAAGACACACTAAGACAGATGATCCTGAGAATACAAGTAGAACAGTAGAAGAATCTCTCTTATTTGAGACAAAGATTAGTGGAGGGAGACAGAAACGGGAGCATTTAAAGATCTGGCTGAGATGAGAGAGAGGCAATTTCTCAGGAGCTAAATTTAACATCTATTGATCTGTAACTGAGCTCCGTTAAGACAAAGACGAGATCTTAATTTGAATTTTCATATCCTCCAAGATGCAGCACAGGACTCTTAAAGGTTCAGTGTGCGGAATTTAGTGCCATCTAGTGGTGAAGGCGCACGTTGCAGCTGAACACCCATCACCTCGACCTCCCTTTCCAAGCATGAAGGAGAACCTGTGTTAGCCTTCAGTTGTCATAAAAACTCATAAGGTGTTTAGTTTGTCCAGTCTGGGCTACTGTAAAAACATGGCGGCCTCCGTAGACAGGACCCGCTCCCCATTTTAATATAAAGGGCCCATTCTAGGGTAAAGAAAACAGCAATTCATACATGCAGGCGATTATAGACGAATGAAAACATCATTGTATTCCATTTCTGCCAATAGATCCCTTTCACCTTAATCTGCATGTGAATATGTGAGAACAACTTCACCCTATTCAAGAATTTGTACATGTGAAGATTAAGTTTAACTCCCCAAGGCGAGAAACCTAAAAAGCACTTTAATACACAGTATAGGAATCAATCTGTAAGTGTTTCAATCTGGTGTCAGCTGGATATATGGTGTGGTTTTGTAACCAAATTCTTGAAACTCGTTACTGCTAATGCGTCTCTTCTGGCAGACAGTTTAGCTCACAGGCAGCCCCTTCATCACGCGGTGCTGTGGCTCGATGACAGACTGCGTGTTGGAACCCACCTCCGGACTATCCTCGGTCCCTTCTTCTTCTCACGTTGCTCAGGGTGACAGATTATTGAAAACATCCCAGAGGTATCCAGTGTGAATTATTAATGAGGTGAAGTTTTATTATGCAGGTCCCTTTTTTACGTGCACCAGATTTGTCACTGGAGGCAAAGCTGGCTCGGTTTTTAACGCTGCCCCTACATGCACCAGGGGTTTCATGCTTCATTATATTATATCTATAGGTTTTTTAAACGGTTTTCTCACAAGGATGCAATTTTCTTTCACATCAGTTTATTACATGAACCAGCACCATGGATTTAGCCTCAGATTAGAATTTGTAAGTCAGGTACTGCTTTCCCTCCAATTCAGAATGTTAAATCTTAAAAGCTTGACCAATATTAAAGTTATGGACAATTACGCAACTAAACACTGATCAGTTGAAGCTATTTGAAAGGGGAGTGAGTAGGAAATTTAGACAAATATTGTCATATGTCTCTATCTAGTGGTGAAAAGTGAGAATAACAACTACAATTGCTGTGTGTGTGTGTCCTGTTTTAATCTTGTTGTCTGACTGTCATCAAGATTAATCAAAAACTACTGAGCTGATTTCCGTGAAATTCTGTGGAGGGGTGGAGCGTCATTAACATTGTCAGGAAGTGTGTGGACACAATTTCATGGAAATCAGTTGTGTAATTTTTTTGTGTAATCCTGCCAATAGATAAACAAACGCAGCTGGTGACATATCCTCCTTGGGGGAGGTAAGAATTAAAAGTACAATGGTTTCTTATAATCAGAAAGTTTTACTCATGACACAAAACACAAATACTGTTCTCATGCTTTAACATTTAGATTTCTTCACATTTGGCAGTGGCTCCTCGTCATTGGAAGTTTTTTTATCATGTAATTATTCTATGTGTGGCCACAGTCGTCTGCTCAGTACAACAACAAACTAAAGGTCTACTCATATCATGTGACATTAAGGTCGAGTGAAGTTATAAAACGTTGTCGGTTAGTTACAAAAAGCTGCCTCTTCTCCCTCACACACGGACGCACAAACACAACTTCTACACATCGCACTTCATGATCTCTCTGAGGCAGATGGTTGCGTAGCAGGAGGAGTCCAGGTCGAAGTTTAAGGTGAGCGAGATCGTGTCCTGCTTCCTTTCTCCCATCACATCTCCTCCTCTCTGCAGCTGGTAGCTGAGGTTGCGTGGCATGGCCAGCAGGAGGCGGTAGCAGCCAGGCAGATTCAGTTTGAGGCTGCCCACTCGGAAGCGACAGTTGTCCAGCCCGTCTCTGGCCAGTCTCTCCTGGTACCAGGTCCCCATGGCGTTCTCTGGATATTTCACCGTGTTTCCTGGCATCGGCAGCAACACCTGAAGAAAATCATTTATAAAACAGTCGTGAATTGTGTTGAAACAGTCGTATTTAAAATAAGTGTTTTCCACAAACGACATACTTGTCCTAAAGTGTAGACTCCACTTTGCTCCTCTTGGTCTGTCACCACGTGGATCTGGAAAAGCAAAGAAGGACAGGACAGTGGCATTAATGGCAAATTATGAAATGGGAATTACACATTAATTTAGCAGCTTGTATTCTGCTAAACACGAGACATTTCCTTTGCACATCCTGACAGGTGTGTTTCTTTTTCGGTTTTCTGTCCCATTACCTGAGCGGAGCTGCTCTCTCCAGCCTCGTCTGCTTTGCTTTGTCCTTCCTGCAGCCACACCAGGTCTCCTCGTCTGGCACTGTGGCCCAGAGTGGTCAACCTGTGAGCCACCGCGTCGTTCCACACCCTGACGACCACAAACAAATTCAACAGAGAAATGAATATTAAAGAATAAGAACACCGGGATCTGGCTTTAATTTAATTTATTTTATGAAAGTTATTTATGAATATGTTGATTGAAATTTGTCCTAATGTTTTGGGGGGCAATCCAAAAACAAAACAAAGTTTGGGAAATGGGTTAAAAACATTTTTTAATTGTGCAGCAAACTGAATTATATATTATTATTCATTATATTTTTTAGAAGATACTGAAAACCAGGAAGTGTTAAACACCAGGTAAAAATCGGACGGAAGATTTGTTACGCACAAACTGGTGCGAGGTTAAACCCTGAAACTGGACAGAGGAATCTAGTAGTGGAAAATAAATAAATAAACAAAATGTTGATTGATTCCCATTTAATAAAAGAAGTCTTTGGGGTTTTTTTCCCCCTCGTCAGCTGACCTGCTGCAGTAGGCGTGCGGGTAGAAGACTCTCATGCTGTGGGGCAGGCTGAGCCAGGCCTGGGCGCAACCGTCCGCATTCGTACCGTAGCGGTTCAGGGCGCGCAGCATGAGCCGCTCCCTGGCCTTCGACAACGGCATCAAGGCCAAAGCCTCCTTGGCATTATCTAGTGTGGGGTGGGGGAAAAACAAAGGTGGAGAAAAAGGTTTAAATATCAAAAACTCACTTTTATGAAATCCGTCATAAATATCCTGCATTGGCTGTTCTCAATACTATGAAGATATGATGGACTTTAGCAGAAATTACTCGAGGGACTGGGCTGCAACATTAACAGATATTCATAGTTTCTACAAACTTAGTTTTAAGAAAATTATCTTTGTTAATTTTGAGGAAAAACAAAAGCAGAACAGCGAGTTCTCGTCCCGGCTCTCACCTGTCTGGAGGAAGTGTCTCTTCGCGTTGCTCTGAGGATCATCGACGTCCTCCGGGGTAAAGAAGAGACGCACAGCGCTCACCTGACACGCACAAGAATATATGACCGAAAGGACACGATGGTGAGACGATCTTCACTTGTCTTTCTAACTTCTATGCCCTTTACTGTATTTGTCTCTTCTCCATATTCAATTTTTCTCCATGTTTGTCGTGACTGTAAAGCACTTTGGGTTGACTCCTGTTGTTCTTACTGTCCGATATTAATACATCTGACTGGACTTTGGTGGCAGCTCACATTCATTTAACAGTATTGGGCAACACTCACCATGTCTTCTTTCAGTAAAGCCAGGCCCACTCGGTCTGACTGAACGCTCTGTCCAGTCCCAAACCTCTGTGGTCCGTAGTAGTTGACGAAACCTCTGTCCTGCAGCAACAGAAAGTGGCAGTTTGTTCATATTGTTCACACAGTGAGGTTTGTAATACATGTCGCTGCTGATTGGGCAACACCCACCAAACGAGATATAACGTACCTAAAAGCATGTTGCACATCGTCTAAAGCAAAACGGTTCTGAGTTGTGCTTTTGGACATGTTGCATTATTAATGCAGGAAGTATTACTCCAGTCTGTCATTAGACTCTAATGACTACTGGCTCTTACCAGTAAAAGCTTATCAAAATTGACTGCAGATAAAAATGATATGGAGCAGAATTGAGGTCAGCCTATTGGTTCCAGCCCTGCACAACTCTCCCTGTTTATCATGTGGCAGGTTCGTGGAATAATGTGTTTCTTCAGAAATAAAGATGAATGCGACAAGGCCATCTTCATCTGTTTCAGTAAATCAGAGCCGAGTGCAGAACTGCTTATAACTGTTTTTCTTTTTCACGCCATTCTGTCGCCCTCTTCACACTAATCTGGATATTTTGCAGAACAAACTTTTCACTCTGCGTTTGGGCCTCTCGTCCACACGTAAACAGCGACTTTTACAAAATCCTTCTAAAGTGCAGAATTACAAAAACAAAAAATGGAAACATCACAGCCTACTTAGCGCATGCCCCCATGTGATGAACATCCACCATCCATCTCACCCAATAGTACTTAGACAAGCTTTTTTCTCTGGTATTTGACAGAGCATGGATGTAGACTTCATCGCCAGCTACTGGCCCAGCATGCTTGTTTCAGCGTTTGTATTTTTTTTTAATTGAAGGTCGACAGAGAATTTTTTAAAACAAAAGGTGTTAATATCCCTTAAAAAAGTATCTGCAGCAGTGTGGACAAGTCCTGAGTAAACTCTTCACATGTATTTCCAGCATAAAGAAAAAAACTAATACCTTCACGTTCTCCAACGCTTCCTTCACCAGCGCTGCCAGTCGAGTGTGTCTCTCTGCACCAGACGTGTGTGCGTCGCTGGAGCCGTGCGGCCTCAGGTCACGCACCACCAGGTCAAAGTGGTTCCCCTGCAGTCGTCCCAGCCGGAGAGGCTCGCTGACGGAGCGGACTTGAGTCAGACGCATCCCCCTCTTCTCGAACTCTGCCCTCTTCTCTTTAAGCCTTAACATCAAATGCATACATTCAGATTTGTGACATTAACTATGCAGCTGCAACCTGTTTTGGTTTGAACATAAATGAAACACAGCACTACCGTTGCGGTGACACCTTCTTCACCACCATGGTCTGGTAGGTTATGGCTCTCTTATCCTTGATCCCAGCGTAGGTGAAGTCCGACGGTAAGACGCCAAGAGCTGCTGCCATGTAGCTGATGGCCTCCAGAGTCTCCAGGTTCTCCTTATGCAGAGTGAACGCTGACACAAGAGAACACACACACACAGGTTCACACATCACTGTGTTTCTTCATTTCATTAAACATATGTAAAGATATGAATTGGTACGTGACCTTGATAAAGCATTCAGGGTCATCTTTTTTTTTCAACATCCTACAACCTTACCAGTGTAAACCTCTTCTTCCTTCCGTTCGTCTGAGCTCCTCTTCTTCGGCCTGCCCCGCTCTCTCAGTCTCACTGAGATCGCTGTGCTCCCCTGGTCGCTGAAGCTCTTTGTCTCCACCAGCTTCCCGAACCTGCGGCTCAGGAAGTGGTGGACCGCCGTCCTGTGGTCCTTGTCGTCGTCGGGCCCGAACGTGTAGGACGAGCCCCGCACTTTGGCATCTATGAACCTGAAGAAGTCCTCCGCCTCGTCCTCCGTGACCAGCTGGGAGAGCTCCCTGTAGTCCGGGTCCTCCCTCACCCGGATTTCCGGCTGGATGGTGACGGTCATGAGGAAGGGGAAGCGGTGCCTGACGGCCCGGTGGACGTTGGCTCTGTGGTGCTTGTCGCTAAAGGATCCCAGCGACAGCTCCTGCTGCGTCGGCTTTTCATCTTTCAGGGTCAACACAAACTGCTCAAGCTCATCGCTCACCGACTGGCCCAAAATCACACCAAGATCGAAACTGCCTGGACTCGGCAGAGCTACATCTATTCCACAATCAGCCGATACATACGAATTGTGTGAGACGAAGGAATGATTATTCTGCGGAAATCTTGCAGTGGTCTCACTGGGTTTATATGCAGAGGCACAACCTTCTGCTGCCTCTTGATTCACCTGCTGTCCATTAATATCTATCTCCGTCACAACAAAGTCTTTGATAAAGTTTTTGATGCTTCCCAGAAAACCTTCATGGCTGGAGATGAAGCACGCAGGGACGTTCACAGCATCACCGTCCTGCCTCATGGTCACTTCATCCAAACTCTGCAGGGAGTCGGCTCAAAGCTGAGAAACACAGAGGAGACATGTTGGAAGAGACAAAAAATACAGAAAGAAAATGTATACAAGGTATGGAGCTCAATTTATACACTATGCAGCTAAAAGAGAAAAACATATATACAACAGTGTCATAAGTATGAGGTTATAGATGGATGGATGGATGGATGGACAGATGGACGGATTGGTGAAAGGATGGATAGATGGTAAGATGGACAGACGGATCGATTAATTGGTGTATGAATAAATCGATGGATGATTAGATAGATAGATAGATAGATAGATGGATGGATGGATGGATGGATGGATGGACCGATGGGCAGATGGGTGAAAGGATGGATAGGTGATTAGGATAGGCGGATGAATAGATGGATGGATGAATGTACTTTAATAATCCCAAACTGGTTACAGCAGCAAGGTATCAGGCACATAACACACTATATATGTTTAAATTATATGTACAAATGTAAAGTCAAACTACAAAAAATAAGAATTATATATATATATATATATATATATATATATATATATATATATATATATATATATATATAAATAAATGTATAAAATCTATACACATAGATACACACAGAGAGTAAGCATAGTATTAAGGAGGTGCAGAGACATTTGTTGAAAAGTTAAACACAAAGACACAACATAACATTAAACGGAAACAGAGGAAAAAGGGGGTTTGAATCAACCCAAACAGGAAGTTAGAGTCGGCGCGAAACTTATAAATAATTTGAACATTCTTACATCGATGACATGTTTTGCATTTCTGCTTATTTCTGCCTATTTACAGCCATTTCCGTCTCCTACAAATGAACCCTACCTCGACTCCCGCAGACAAAGAGCTGCGGCGGCTTTAGCGAGGACGTTACAGCGCATCTCTGTCTGTGAGCGGGGAAATAAACGCGTTATTCACGAACGGCGACTGTTTGTTTACTCTACGAACCTGCATGTGCCGCGTAAACCAGGAGCTGTTGATGTAAACACAAGCACGCCGAGGCGAGTCCGGCCACTTCCGCCCCACGTGACGCGTCAGGTGACGTTTCTTAAAGGGGCCGGAACAGATATCAAGTTGGAAAAGTGACTTTGAAAGAGGAGCTGTGCTGCCTTACAATAAGTTTAAACTAGTAATAAACCATTCATAATATTAGGCATGAGGATGAATAATCACAAGGATAACTGCTTTATTTTTGTTTGGTTGTGTGCAGAGCTTAGATTAGACCGAGTCTATGGTGCAGAGGGAAGTTAGAAAAGTTTGCGTTCATCCTTCCTGGTTTGTCTGCTGTGAAGATTTTATAGTCAAAATGACACTGAATTTACTTCATTGCTGTTCATGTGTGTAAGTTTAATTGTTCAACCCATCGGCTCTTATTTTTTCATAAATTGCGTGTCGGCTCTGCAGAAGTGACAGTTCCCTGAAGAGAAGAATAAAGGAAGCAGTGAAATCAACTGCAACAACACTCCAAAAAAAAAGATGGATCTCTTTTCTCTGTGTTTGAGCAACATCTGGGAGTTAATTTCATAAAGATAAAGACAATTATGACAAGTAAATCATTCTGTGACATTCACTCAGGCCATGACAGTTTTACAAAAGAATTAAAAAAAATTACAGCCTTGACTGGAAATGATTTGTAGGGTTAGTAGGAACACATTTCTCCAGAGTGAAAGTCCCACTCCTCGCAGCTGTTGAAATCTGAGCTTCATTTCATACTTGATCCAGATTAGTTACATAACTTCCGGCAAACTTTCATAGACTCCGAAGTGTCCACAAGCCCCGACATTCAAATTCGACTGTGTTTTAAGCCTAAATGTCCTCAGCTAAGCTAGCGGACGTTAGCATTTCCGACATTTAGGCTTAAGACACATTGTAAATGATGCCGTTTCAAGTGGAATATGAATATCGGGGCTTGTGGACACTTGGATGACACAGTATGGAGGCATGTTACATTTTTTTCTTATTACGTCTGAAGATAGGTCACCATTGACTTCAATTGTAGATTCTGCTGCAACAAAGTTTACCCCTGATACTCCTAATGTGTTTTGTGGACTCAAACACTTCATCCACCCCTCCATTGGCATAGTGGTGAGTAGATGATGAGTGAATTTTCATTTCTGGGTGAACTATCCCTTTAAAGTTTTGGCTTTTGTCCATCTTATGCAGAGTGAACACTGACACAAGAGGACACACACAGGATCACACATCACTGTGTTTCTTCATTTCATTAAACATATGTGAGATAACACATAACACTGAGATCGCTGTGCTCCACTGGCCACTGAAGCTCTTTGTCTCCACCACTTATTGACCCGCAGGTTTGGGAAGCTGGCCAGGGAAGAAGAGGAAGAAGCCTTCATAGAGTGCTCAGTCACACTCCAGAGGGTTTTCGTCAAAACAAGGGCGGGCTTCTCCTCCATTTATGAACATCAACCAGATGTGAAGTTTCTGCAGGATTATCTTCCTCTCTCTCCGCATCTACAACATATATCGACAGCACCAGGGAGAAGATGGACAAAGTGAAAGTCTGTTTGTATTGGAGTTACATCACTGTGACTAGTTTGATTGGGGTAAGTGTTTGTTTTAATTATTTGCCCAGTACAGAAAAGATGATGCGTTGCAGGTTGACATGTTGAGATTATTCAGTGATTTAGCTGATAAGTAAATCCGCTGCATATCCGACTCCATCAGATCATCTGCCTTCCGTTTAGCTCAGGAAATGTGACGCTTCATTTTATTAACCACAATTAATTAAAGAAATGTGTTATTGAAACGCTGCGTTTCGTACTTCCTCTCCGTATTATGTCGTCATGGAATCGCACTCTTCTGTCAGCCACACCCAGCCGGTACCAGTCCAGACTCCGTACCCCCCCCCCCCCCCACTCCCTGTCACCTCCACCGCCACCCACCCCCCCCCCCCCTCCACACCGAACGCGACAACAAGAAGACATGTCGCTGAGCTAGCAGCTTGTTAGCTATCACAGGCTAACCACAACAAACAACACTGAAGAAACACTGCAGCGTGGAGGGATGCAAGGAAGAGAATGTGTCCGTGGACATTCCTCCTAAGAAAGTTACTATTCGAGACGTTACTACGTTTCAGTATGGAGTAACGTAGACGTATACATTGCAGCAGTTTTTTTTCGACTTTAAACCACTGATATATCATCTTAGGGGTACCGATACCTCAAATTAAATCCCCAAAAGGTGTAAAATATGGGCCCTTTAAATAAAAACGAAAAAATGCTTAACCTTTTTCACCTTCTCAAAACATGGTCTGACCATAAAGGGAAATGTTCCATTACTTTTTATCAAAGGTGCTACTTATAGAATGAATAATGTACTGTGTGTGTTGCTGGGGTTGCAGATCATCAGTGCCATACTGTTGGGATACATTCTGTTTTTCCACGGATACCTCGTCGGATACAAGGAGGTATAGCATCCATCCTCATTTATTGCATGATGGAGTGAAGTGTGTTCTGCTACATTTTCTACTTTACTGTTGATGACCTGTGACCACATTTTAGCACATTTTTAGCATCTATTGATCTATAAGCATTTAGTTTAAATACTTGTAATTCACTGTCAGTAGGCTATTGTTATTTGCCTGAACGAGATGTCATAAATACAAACACTCACAAAAAAAGTGAGACCCCCGTTCGGACCTGATATTAACATCCGTCCTGAGTAGAGGTGGAACAAAATATTGATACAGCAATATATCGTCGTCCTGACTCATGAGATACGATTGTCGATTATTCGTAGACAGAGTATCGTGATATTATCATTATCGTGGGCCATGTATCGTGTATTGTATCATATCGTTAGTTACCATGCGATTTCCACCCCAATGTCGCAGCTAACCCATGTGAGAAAACAAAAGGATTGTCCGTAGAATTGCCAACAAAAACAAAACGAATATCTGTGTTCATAACTGTCGATGTGCTGTGAACAAAAACGTGATTTCTGCAGTGGAATTTATACATTAATTCCTGTCTCCTGCTTGATCTACCTCGATGCCACCCCTCTTCATATGTGAAAGGCAAAGTTGTTGATGTCCGGTTAATTGGGTCCGGACATCATCCAGCTTCTGTAAAAAACAACAGAATTTGGTCTTCGCAAACATAAATGACATGTTTATTTGCATAGGGGGGCATGAACAGACAAACAGCTGACCACTTGTCATTGGATCTTTCAGGACGGATTCTAACACCAGCTCAAAGAGTGAATTTCAATTGTGAATCCACTCTGACCATATCATACAATATCGTATTTCAGTTCACCAGACAGAATAAAGTGAAGCTGCAGTAAAAGTACTGGAATAACTGTGCTCTGTGTGAAGTAGGTGTTTATCTAACCTGACCTTGGCATTTCCACTTGTCCAGTTGTTATAAACTGCACCATACATGGCAGAATTCTGATATTGATTGATATTGATATTCTAATATAACAGACTCAGGTATTTTCAGTGTTCACCATGCCTGTTGACACGGTTCTCTGTTAGGTTTCTCCACAGATGCAGCTCGGCTTCTATTGCAGTTATGGTTTTTTCATAGTACCTCTGCTCTTGGCCATTATTGGTCTGTTTGGTGCCTGCCAAAAGAAGATGTGGGCGCTAATTTTGGTGGGTAAATGGAAAAAGTTTTCGTAGTAGTACAAGTAGTAGTAGTAAACAGCTCTAAAGCGCAACAGAGTTCTTAAGTGTTTTCCCGAATTTGATTGCTTATGCCTGTATGTTTGTGTGCCAGTTTGCAGTTGGAATGATCCTGGCTAGTCTGTTCATGTTTGCAATTGGAGTTAATGTGACGACCGGTGAATCTGAGGTATTACAACATTGACTATAAAATCTGTTGTCCTTTTGTGTGTTTGAGACCCAATGCATTTTTCCACATGAGGCGTCAAAGCTACAAACCACATAAGCTGACAGGGTGCATCAAAACTGCGTTCCCAATTAAGTTAACACAGAAACAGAAACAGGAAAAGATGAACGACATGACTGCTCGCCAACAGTGAAGCCAAAGCATCTCGGTCACCACCTAGTGGCTGGCTGCAGTATAGGTTATAAGCCCCGCCTCCTCCATGTTAGCGGATTGGACATAACAAAACAGGAGTCCGAGTAGTTTTTAGAGATGTTGTCTGTCCTTTTAGGTGGTTCTTATCACACTGATATATGGAGTGTTACATTTTTGTGGTAACTTTGCTTTTTTATTATTTATTGGATGCTATAAAAGCAGGCTGAAACTCCATGATTGACAGCTGAGACTGACTCACGATTTGTGTACCTGCAATATTTGGGCTTAAATTCTGGATAGTTGGAGGAAGTAGAGACATGTTGTCCATCATTATATTTAGTCTATGTTGCAAAGATATCCAGTATTGCTCTTTATTGAATATCTACTTACTTCTTGTTTTATTTTATTTATATATTTTTCAGTAAAAATAAAATACAATCCGTCAGGACTTATCTGTATGTGTTATCAAGATAAAGTAAGGAGGTTACAAGAGTCCCTAAAGATTATTTGGGTCAGATAAGCCATACAAATTGAAAGAGAAGCTGCTCACAGACTTCATCCACATGTAGACTCACAGTAAATCCCTGGGAAACAAATATTAAATCAATTCAAAAAACATTACTGTTGGTAAAGTTTAGTTTTGTTAGTTAATCTGAGTCACTTTTACATGTCTTTGTTTTGTTGTGCAGCTGGCTGAAGCCCGGGAGAAGGTCCTTTTGAATGTGGGATCACTGGTTCATACTAGTGACAGTTTTCAAGACTCCCTCAAGGAAGCACAGACAGAAGTAGGTATAAATGTTCCTCATGCAAACACTAGTCATACAAACAGATTTGTCCAGATTTGTGGGTCATGAACACGCTGCCTTTCTTCAATGGAGAAAACCTTCTTGTTTGACTCTTGAATTCTTGTAGCTTTGTTTAAAAGACGCTGTTGGATTTGTTTGGAGTTACATATAATACTGAGATTCATTTCATTGAACTATCACAATGACAAACTTAACACAAAATTAATTTTAGCGATGCACCAATTTCCATATTTTGGGGCTTCGAAGTTGTAGACAAAATTACGACGACTGTATTTTTCTACATCTCATGTGGTCGTGTCCCAGTGTCGGTGCCAGTTATGTTAGACAACCAGCACTTACCACATGTCCTCATCCGAGAATAACTATGAAAATAATATATAATAATGTTGTATTACTGTCTCTCAATTTATGGGCTACATTTTTTTATTTGTTGCTTAAAAAAAATATTTGAAGTCTTTAGAAGTGTATGTATTGGTTAGCATGAATGTTAATGTATTGTCATAATTTATTTATTTAATAAGTTTATTTTTTTTTACGTTTTTCCAGCAACCCAAAATATTTTGTATCTTATTTTAAATAGCGGATATGCTATGCCAAGTCTGGCACGGGTGGCTGAATTGTATAAATGGTGTGTTATATTAAGATTTCATAGCCTCAGGTAAGACAACACCTTTGGAAAGTGATAATAATAACAGAATATTGATTGTCTCTTATTCATGTATTTAAAATGTGTCCTCTCCCCTAGTATCAGTGTTGTGGACTGGAACAGGGCTACGTGGACTGGGGCTACGACATCCCAGAATTGTGCCTGTGCACTGACCAGTCCACTGAACCCTGTGTGAGCCTGAACTCAAACTCCCTTTATGTACCAAGCTTGTATGGCTAATAATGTTCAAGTTGCAGCATCACCTGTTAGCATTCAGCTAATACTTCATACCTGTGTATTCCAGGTGGCAGCTCCAAATGACAGCATGCTCTTTGAAAAAAGGACCAATGACCAGCCCATCATGATATATAAAGAGGTAATGAAGAAAATGATTTATTTTATACATGGACAGGTTGAGCACGATTTTTAATTGTTGCCAAAGTGAAAACTGCATTTTTACGGGAATAATAAAGTCGTAATTTCACAAGAATAAAGTTATTATTTTACGAGTGTAAAGTTAGAATATTGTAAATAAAAAAAAAATAAAGGTGTAATTTGACCAACAATGTTGTAGTTTCTCAAAGAAACAATAAGCTTTGACGGGTGCTGCTTACTGCTAATTTTACTAAAATATGTTTTTTCTTTATTCTCCTGATGTAATGACTTTTTTTTCTCATTAAATTGCAACTGTATTATCATAATGTGACAACTTTTTTCTCATTAAATTGCAATTTTATTTCTCATCAAATCACAACTTTCCCTGTTTAATCTCTTATTATTCTGACCAACAAACCTATTTAATCGTGACGATGCCGTATGATTTTTCTCATCTTTCAGCCATGCCTTCAATTCCTGATTGAGGATGTATACATGCTGCAAACTGTTTTGCATGTGATGATGGCATTCATATTTTTCTTGGTATGTAAGTTTGTGTCATGACACATGTTCCCTCTTTCTATCAAACACTTTTCATACAATGTGACATTTATCGTGATAGTTATTGATTTTGATTGATAAGAACATTTTATCTTTATCGCTTAATTTTTGGCCATATTGCCTGTAAAGTAAAGACATTACAAGGATTTGTTTTTACTCCATTGTTGTTCTCGTCAGCTTTTTAGACATTTCTGTCTTTAATACTCCTCAGCCTCATGTATCAATATACCTTGATCATAGCAGACCTGTGATGGTAAGAAATATAGGTGTTTTTAACAATATTAATAATGACTCTGTAGTTCAATGGAATTAATTAATTATTCATTTCTGTCTTTATTTGAATTTCCAACCTGTCACCACATTCCTGTTGTCTTTACTGACCCCTTCAGTCTCCTTTGAAGACTGCAGCTTCCAAACAAAGTATTGAATAAGGAATAAATAAGCATCTCTGTCTCACTGTCCTTCAGGCTTTGTCGGCAGTGTTGTGTATTTTCATCTTGTGTCAGATGAATAAGAGGGAGGACCAGTGCGGTGGTCTGAACCCCGGAGGTGAAAGCGAGCAACAACTTCAGCTGGGCCCCCTGATTTCTCCAGTTCATCTGTAGCTGCTATTTACACTGACAAACCTGTATCATCATGTCAGCACATTCAGCTAAACACTAACACAAAAAAAGCATTGATAACAAGCAGTATCTATGATATATTACAAGCTGCCTGTAACATCCACTTATTTCTCATCTGTGTCTGTATTAATGGTTGTCGTACTTGGACATACAATTTTTTTTTACCTTACACTGGTGAAATTGTGGGCTGTGAGGAAATGGTAAGACACTGAAGTTATTTTATTTGTGATAATCAGAAAAAGATGTGTAGTGGAAAATTCAACTGACCAGTGTCTAAGGTATTGGAAATCCCCCTGACCAGGTGTCTCACTGCTGTGATACTGTCTACCTGACAGGATGGAACCCTTATTTGGCGGTGTCTCACTGCTATGACCTTGATAAACAGGGTGCATGCCCTTATTTGGTGATGTTTTCTTCCAACTGCTACAGCGGACGGACAGACACAGATGATGATCTCATGTCTTTCATGTCTTTTTTTCAGATTATGTTTTATGAAACGCCTCTTCGTATAAGTTCTGGCTTTTGTGAACTTGCGGCCAGTTCCATT
This sequence comes from Hippoglossus hippoglossus, assembly GCF_009819705.1. NCBI lineage: Eukaryota > Metazoa > Chordata > Actinopteri > Pleuronectiformes > Pleuronectidae > Hippoglossus > Hippoglossus hippoglossus. The sequence continues at coordinate 9,449,720 of NC_047173.1, forward strand.
TTGAGCACCCGTGCTTGTTGTGTAACCGCTGCAGAGCTTACTATTATACAGACTCAAAGGCAACTCCAGTCTGAGAATTTCATTATTTCAAATCTCAAGATGATAAAACAAATTCATGAACTACATATCAGGCCGAAGCCCCATGTGTATTATAAATTAGTTCAAGATAGAAGTAACCAATAAGTGACATGTGTAATTTTGCACAAACAGCAAAATCAGGCATATTGTAAGTTGAGAAGATAAAGTTAAAAAAAAAAGTGTCTGTAGAAAAACTGACATATTAGAGCTTTAACTAGAATGTCTCTATTTTGTTGTTTTGTATCTTTTTTGTATCTTTAAAATTTTACATATTTAAAAAGATATTGCATATTTGTATTTTGACAGTAACTTTCATCTCTTATATGACGTCCTTACTACATACACAATATATATAATCTGCAAACTGCATGAAGATGTATTGTAGCATGAAAAAACATGTATAAATAAAAATGTTTTTTGTAGGGATTTAATTTGTTCATAATTAAGAAAGATAAATAACATTAAACAAACACATTTTTTAACAAATTAAACAAATTAAAATAAAAAGAGTTATGTAACGTAGTTGCATGGTGCAACCAAAGACGACATATAAAGATGGATGGCCTGACAGCCCCCCAAAGCTGCAGTTACATGTCCCAGGTCTCAAGTTTCCTTTATTAAAATTTGACACGGCAGGAAATAAACAAAAGCGAAAAAGGTTTTTAGCTGTGAAACCTAAAATGCGTCAAAGTTAACAGAACTCTTCAAATTAAACAAAAAACAAACATTAAATCAAAAGCTATATGTCAAGTACATTTTTCTCAAAGATGGTTTATGTCAGTTCTGTTTGTTTAAGTGCACATTTTTTCAGTAAGTTTGGTTTTAATTAGTTGTTTGATGCGTGGTGAAATTAATGTTCGACAGCTGAGATTGACTCGTGATTGGTCGAGCGCGAGTATCGTAAGGAAGTCCATCCTCCAATCGCTACTGCAATTGAGGGATGGATGTCTCTGTCTCCAAATCCGCAAGATGCCGGAGTTCAGATCCGGAATATTTTGGCTTCATTTCTGGATTGTGGGACAACGTGGAGACTACAGTGTTTAAGAGATTTTAAGCTGCTGGAATGTCCTTTTCAAAATAAAAGCCAAGACATCAACGAAACAAGAATCACATTGTTTATTCCTATTTACAAAATATTACACGACTTCATTCCATAAATAAGAAAAACAGTGTTCGACAGAAACAAAAATACCATAGTTTACAGAACATATACTGTATATTAGGCATTAATGGTTAAAGTGCACAGGTAGACATCGGATCCGCTGTATCTGATGAAACTCGTTTGACAATACATAAGTCGAGAGAGGGCATTTCGACTGCAGCCGGTTGTGTTGGGGGCGGCGTGGCGTAACGGCGTCGTCAGTCGGGACGCTACAACCTCTGCGTCAGAAATAACTGAAGATTTACAGGCCTGTCTACTGGATGTGCGACCAAACAGACTCCCCTCTCTCCTCACATATCATTTACCCACTACATGTGCTTTAAGGAAAAACAAATGGAATTAAGTGATGGAAGTTTTCAGATATATATATAATGCACAAGGCATCGAGACATCCTGGCCTCCCAACGAGAGCGTGGACTCATTCCTTTTGTCTGACCTGATTATTTACCCGAGAAAATACATTGCTCCGTAATAAATAAATCATTATATGTTTCAATCAAAGCACTTTTGTAAACACTGTTTTAAGAAAGATGCTACATTAGGATTATTAATATCAGATATTGGTTTGTTGCTCGAGTGCTTGGTTTGTTCAATGCGTGTGCTTAAGACGATTTGGAGACGTACGTTTGAAAGAATTGGTCCGGTTGACAAACATAAAACGTTTTCCGTGCACATGGTACAGTAGATGTGATCGGATTAATATCTGGCTTTACAAAGACACACAGATGTGTCCAGATGTGAAGGCGATGCATATAGAACGTATATTATCAAGATGAGACGATGCATAAGCAGCATTCAGACGTGCACTGAACTGCGGATATTCTCGGGACTTTCTCCAGAGGGGGCTGAACGCGAGAACACAAATTTCTGAGCGCGGAAATAGCAGGAGATCCTCCACAGGATTCGCCGCGAGCGAGTGGGCGTGTTGGTGACGTTTCTTACGCGCGATGGACGCAAAAATGATAAAAATACGAAAGAAATACAAATATCTCAGGATGAAAAAGCGCCGCAATACACTGACAAAGATGCCAATAGAGTTTTTGGTAATAGGAGCCGACGCTGTAAACAAAAACACGTGATCTCCGCAGTGGAATGAATACGTTACTCTCTGTGTCTGAGCGGAGAATCTCCTGCTGCGTAGAAAGTCCGGACCCAGTTCTGCAGACATTTGTTTGAAAACGACTTTACTGTAAATAATGAAATGCCAGAAAAACAAATGGTTAGATATAGTCAGCGAGAACAGAATCTTAAGAGAAAGCATGTGACAATTATTAAAGATTAGATAATTTAATTAAACTGCATTGTTTTCACAGCAGTAAGGCAATAAAAAATCATTTGAAATTGATCTTATGCATGTAGATTATTTCTCAATATCGCATACATGCATTAACACTATGAAAATGATAATTTAACATATGTCGCTATAGCGTAAAATATAGCCAGGTTATGATATACAGCGTAACGTGTTTACATGTGCAAATTCAAACAAGATAGTAATTGCAAATACGTATTAAAAGGTACGAGGTTACTAGAAGGCACCGGGGACGTATCTGTTAGAATAGAGGAGAGCCATGAACTCCTGTTTTCTTTTGATCTGCCCCATCAGCTTGATGCTCATGACGAGTAAAACCATCTGCAGGACGGAGAATGGAGGCACAGGTCAGATCGAGGGGAGCAACAGGCGCAGGCAAGTATATGACTATGTGAAGGGGGAAAATAAAAACGTACCCAAAACACTCCGCTTCCAAACTGTATGGCCATCGTCAACGAGAACGCGAGCTTCAGTTCAGTGACGTAAATCGGCAGACAAGGCTGGGGGAATGAAAAGAGAGAAGGTTTGTGAGGAAGTGAAAATCTCCGAGGGGGTAAGAGTTTACTGGACCATTATGTACGGTGGCCCTCACAAAACACAATTGGCAAATGAGAAAACAGAACAACAAATACGAACACACAATGCTAAATATGAAAATATGAGAGCAAATAAGAAGATACAACGGCAAATAAGGAAACACAATTACAGAAAAGGAAACACAACAACAAATCACTATGCAGGTGGACAGTGCGTCCATCCAATCAGCTACAAGCCTTGTCGATAGCCGGTGTTAATGCTGTTGTGTTTTATAATTTGTTGTGTTTTGTGATTTGCTGTTGTGTCTTTTTGTGTTGTGTCGTTGTGTTTCATGATTTCTTGTGTTTTGTAATTTGTTGTGCTTTATAATTTGGAAAGTTTTGTGATTTGATGGGTACTATGATTTGTTGTTGTGTCTTTTTGTTTTGTTTTATGATGTGTTGTTGTGTCTTTTTGTTTTGTTTTATGATGTGTTGTTGTGTTTTATAATTTGTTGTATCTCGTGGTTTGCTGTTGTGTTTCCTGATTTGCTGTGTTTTGTTGTTGTGTTTCATATTTTGTTGGTTTGTGGTTTTCTGTTGTGTTTTATAATTTGTTGTGTTTTGTTTTTTGTTGTTTTGTAATTTGTCCTTGTGTTCTGAACTTCAGTGCCACCGTTTTCAAGCCTCTGTAATTTTCTAAAACAGATTTATTCACCTCTTGATAAACATACTGGTTCTTTGGCGCCCCGAGTGTGGCGCTGCCCCGTAGTCGAATCTGGTGAAGATTCACAAAATCCCATCACACAACATGACAAAAATAAAATATTACATGTGCAACTTTAATTCTATAATGATTAATGAATATGAAGAAAGAATCAGCTCCTTTAGCATCATGGTTACTTCTGTTATATAGTTTTGAGCATCAGTCTTATCAGATATAATCATATTAGTCCATAATGTGTGACGTCAGGACCTCAGTGCTTATTAATTTTCTGTTTATATAAAGAGAGAAACTCACACATTTTCCTGGATACTGACAGTTACAGGAGGCAGGGATGAAGGAGCCCCAGTCTTTGTAGCCTTCAATGAGACCGCAGCATTCGAACTGGAGGTGACACAAACACAAACAAACACACAAACACACAAAATGCATTATACAATATAATATCTGGTCCATAGTCTGTGACTAAAGATGGACGGAATGACATATCCTCTAAAGCGAAGCCTAATCATCTTGATGTCTCCTGGCTGGCTGCAGTATCGGTCATAAATTTTGCCTCCTCCATGTTAGTAGATTTTACCTGTCAAATAAATGTTGATATCAATTTTCAGTAAGTTTGGTTTAAATTAGTTATTTAATGCTCTAAAAACAAGGTGAAACGTCATGATTGACAGCTGAGAATGACTTGTGATTGGTCTGAGTGCGTTTATCGACACGTCCGACTACTGCCCGATATCTGGCTCCAAATGACCTCTAAAACCCAAGATGGCGGCAACCGTATCCAAGATATTTTAGCCACATTTTTGTCCAACAGGAGGAAGCGGAGATGCGTCGTCCATCTTTTTGTGCGCTCTACTGTCTGTACCCACAAAAGATGCATCCTCTCTTTAGTTGGTGCAGGTAATAATAACAATAAATAATACATTATATTTTATCGCACCGTTCGAGACACCAAAGGACACCTTCCAATACATCCTAAATAAACACATGAATAATTAAAGTAAAACTAAGATCAGGTCAAAGGGCAATGACACCCAAACAGTACATATCTGAAACAGCAGAGTGATGTCCCTTTAAAATAAACCACACCCACGTGTCTAACCACGCCCCAAATACTATATATACTGCAGGTGTGGCCTCATTCAGGTTTGATTGCCACTTGAGTGTTTTTGTCCGTGTTGGAGGTTACAGCTTCTAGATAAATCCAGCAAATGTGTGTAGTACAGTGTGTGTCGATGTTCTTCTTCGAGCAGCCTCCTCAGATTTCTTTTCCCTCCGCCCTCGTGTCTTTTTCAGGCAACTCTCCATCTTACAAGTGTGGGAGTTTGTCTCTTTCTGCCTCAGGAGGCCGAGACAAAGCCTGAGCAGCAATCTGCGTCAGAATTTATGCTCCTCCTCGGCGTCATAACTCAAGTCAAATCCAAAGACACAGACGTGATCCACACGTTTTAAGATTCGTTGTGATTTGCCCATTCAGGGGATTTCATAATCTTCACTGTCAATTGAAAACATTTACTTGGAAAACACAGAAAAAAAGCTGCTACACAAAGCAACAATACTTAAAACGAAATGTTTTTAAATTGTCTTCAGGCTTCCAGTGATGTATATGTCTGTAAATGCATGATAACACTATGTACAACAACTAATGCAACTGCTAATTCTGCATACTTGTAATTGTCAGGTTTTTTCAATTTAAACATGCTTAAAATAGGATGTAGGCCACAGCTAACAAAGGGACTTCCTGTTAAAATCCCCCTAATGCATTATGGGCATTGTAGTTCCACCATTGAGAGCATGATTATTCCGCAAATCAAAGTAAAACCAAACGAAAACAACCATTACCATGGACTACAGACATGAGTCATGCATTGAATCTTTTAGAAATGCCACATATCCATGAAATGTTTTTTTCACTGAGAAAAGTTGTATTGATAAAAATATAATTCTTATATTTTTGTAATGTTGGGATTTGGGACTAAATAGACATTTTCAAAAGGTCAGATCATCAGGTGATGTCTTGTTATTTAAGATAAAAGCGTTTTAAGACAGATGTATGGACTCACTGTTTAATTCTGTGGTGAAGAAAATAGTTTTGCTTCTTTATTCACTGCACTTGTTCAGAAAGAAGGATGTGTGACATAAATATACAGAGAATAGCACTGAGTAGAGCACATTCCTCCGCCAAGGCCCAACACTCTGCTTGTGAAACCAATCATCTAGATTCATGAATTATTCTCTGAGACATCAATGAAAATGTTGAAAAAACGTCCTATCCTGCAATGTTAAAGAAAGTGATTCACACCGAAACATTGAATGACTTCTTCCCTGACCCATGCCACATCCTTCCGCCCAGTTTTGCGGTAATGCTTCCAGTATTTTTTTGCGTAATCCAGCTAACTAACAAACCGAGGAACGCAGATGAAAACGTAACCTTCATGGCCGGGGTTATGATGAAAATAGGTCTATGATGTTGGAATTGGTGCTAACCAGTAATTTTCCAAAGGCCAGATCTTGGATATGTTGTTTATGTATATAGGATATATAAAAGATGTGTAGATTTTGTAGACATATGGACCCACCATTTAACTGTGTGCTTAAGAGAAGGAGTTTTGATTATTTCTCAAACCCAATGTACATTGCATTTAAAAAATACATGTAAATCGCTGCTTACTTCTTCCTGAATACTGTACAGAAGGGTCCTGTTGGCTTTGTTAGTTGCACTGAGCGGCATCATGGACAGCAGCTTGTTCTCTTCACGGACCACCCGCTTCTGAGGGGGGGGGGGAATCATACTGAACACTGGTCTTTGCAAATAAACACATACTGTAGTTAAACCGTCTATTTACACAACTGTACTGTTTCAATACTGTACCTCGTAGAGATCTTGGTAACTTAGTGCTGTTCTAACAATTATTGTTTGACTGGCTGCGGCCATCCCAGTCGCATACTGCAGAAATCAAGAGAAGAGAAAGAAGCATCATTTGTAGAAAACACATCTCAACACAGACACACACTTTGGTCAATAAGTCTAAGAAACAATAAGATATTAAAATTTTGTGCACCAAAAAGTGAGATCAAAAAGTTATGATCGCCACCTGGTGGCTGGCTGCAGTGTTGGGCATAAACAAATACACTTTTCTCAAAGATGGTTTCAATTAGTTATTTGATGCCATAAAAAAACGTGGTGAAACATCCTGATTGACAGCTGAGACCGACTCGTGATTGGTCAAGCTTGTGTATCTGTGGGACCTCCATCCTCCGATCGCTGCTGCAATAGGGGATGGAGGTCTCTGGGTCCAAATGCACAGGACGGCAGCGTTTGTATGCAGGATATTTTTAGCTTAATTTCCGGATAGTGGGAGGAAGTGGAGACACGTCGTCCATCTTCATTTACAGTCTAAACAAACACGGGGAAGGTCTATTTATTTCTTTACCAGAATCAAACACCATCTCTTTCCTTTACAAGCTCCGAATATGCCGAGCACTGACAGCAGCAGGCAGCCGATCTCGATGACGTACATCAACACCACAGAGACACTGGACACCAGCTGTGGAGGAAAAATAACATAAATGTTCAGAAATGTTTTTTCTTATTAAATTGTGGATCAGGTTAACCAATACTATATCTAAGACAAACCCTAATCTTAGATATATTCACTTACACTTTAATATTATGTTGTTGTCATGGACGTGTTGCTGAGATAGCACGGCTACAAAAAGGGTCGGAGGTCAGGGTTAGCTACAGAACGTTATATACCCCTTAGCACGGGAAGATAAGTCACTGTCTAGCCCAAGGACACTTCAAGAGGCAGATGCTTGTTGACATGAGGGCTTGAGTTCAGCTCTTACACAGTAAATACAATAATGTATGGGAAAAACAGAAGCTAGAGCTTGTTCAGGTAACATTGACGGAGGGAAGAGCGAGCAGTTTGTGGATAATCCCTTTGCTCCTTTTTAAACTGTGACAACACAGAGTTTATTTCTGGCTCCAGTGAATAATAATATCTGCTTTGGGAGTTATTGTTTTTCATCCAATCAGAAGACGGTCTCTTACTTTGCCGGTTTGCACGAGGTCTCTGTGCCAAGCGACCGTCATTGTCAGCATGAAGAAGCACAGCGCCTTTGGGAGGAAGACATGAAAGTGTTTAAGGTTACACAGACAGTAGGCGGGAATTAATATAAGTGTTTCTAAATCCGCATTATCCAAATGGTAAATGTTATTCAGCCAGGCCTCGAAAACGTATCCCCTCTAAATGTTTGTGCTACCTTGTGGTGAACTCGTTTGTGTACTCATCCAGGATTAGTGCTGGTAAATACAATAATATCCTTCACAAAGGCCCAACAGTCCCCTCATGAAACCACATTTAAATTCACTAGATCTGGATTTTAGTTGGATCGGCAACACATTGCACAAATGCATAAAAATGTTAAAAAACGTCCTGTCTTGCATATCCTGATCCTTCCTCGGATCATGCAGCACCCCTCTAAAAAAGTTCATGGAAATCAGTTGAGTAGTTTTAGCGTAATCCTGGTTATAATCATATAATTATTCTCACCCATATTCTCACATTTGCACATATTTTTACTCTGTCTTTACACTGTATATATTAGTTTAATTACATGCATATTTTTTCCATATTTCTATATACTTCACCTTAAGTATTGCATGTAACTTGTTACTTACTGATGCCTATTTAGACTCTTGCTGCTGTAATACTGCAAAACTGTTTAGCGGAGGTTGACGTCCCAATATTAGTTTAACAGAAAAGTCCAGCCCATAAAGAAGAGTTTAAAACCACAACAGAGCAAAAAGTCTTTCAACTTAAAAAATAATAACAATGTGATCATTATAGATTAATAATTGATGTGCACATTTTTATTGAAATCATTTCCAGCCCTATAATCCAGGATACCTTTTTCCTTACAGGGCTGTAGCATCACAACCAAAACGAGGCCTACACAGCACGACTCTAAACTCACAAACCCACTGTAAACATGAGCATTCTGGGAACAATCAGCCGGAGATGCATTGTGGGACAGAGGATGATGCTCGTTGTGAGTGAATGCACATACCAGGCATGCACATGACGTCTTTTTTTCTGCTCTGATGTTCATGTGTGTGCAAGCTTTTTTTTTTTTAAATAAAGTGGCATAAATAACGTGCTGCTGACATCACGTCCCAGTGATGGAATGGAGGCGCTGCAGCATCCTCTCTGGGACGCACACCCTTCGCTTTGGGGTTGGTTGTGGACCGGGCTGATGATTTAGCAGCGATGTAAACATGTATATAAATAAACACGGGCTGTGAAAAAGCGATCCGCAGGCCTGGTGGTTGTGCAGGTTCCATGCCCCTACCATGTGCACGGCGTTGGCGAAGATGAACGGCCTCTTCAGGGTGGTTTTGTCCGCCACCACGACCACCGCGCTCCGCTGCATGTCTCCGGGTCTCTGCAGCGTCAGCCGCTCACATACAGAACAGGGATCGCGGATCCGAGGTGTTTGGAAGCTCAGTAAAGGACGAGTGTGGCGATGGAGCCGCACAGGACGTCACTGTGACGTCACCGCGATGTCCTGGATAACGATGGAGCGCTGCTGCCTTCAGGTGCAGCCGGAAATATCGCCATCAATGGGATTACTTGTACGAGAATCTGCCATGATAAAAACAATTTATCCTAGAATCATTAAAGGTGCAGTGGTTGTGCTTATTGTGGTCACTTTGGTCATAATTTTACCATCTAGAAGGTTTAAATGTTACTATTCATTATTTGGTTCGGAGAATTCACAAATTTACGTTGGTGTAGGGTGACGTGAATATAAAGATGGACGACAGGGCAGCTCCCCAAAAAGTGAAGCCAAAGCATCTAGGTCGCCACCTAATGGCTGGCTGCAGAACATTTAATAAATCCCACCTCCTCCATGAATGGATGGACTATGGACCAAACTAGGTCAAGTACACATCAATAAAAGATAGTGTCTGTAATTGTGGGTAGTTCGTATCACACTGTTTGTTCAAATGCAATCTTTACCATTTGCTATAAAAACAGGGTGAAATGTCAGGACTGACAGCTGAGACTGACTCGTGATTGGTCGAGCACCGGTATCTACAGGACCTCGATACCATGGCTCCTCATGACATCTCCAGTCCCCTCGTATGAACCCGTACCAAGAACATATATTCTTATCTAAGATTTAGTTTTAATGGAAAATGAGTTCATACACCAGCTGCTGTAAATCGCTAATATCTGACAGCACATATTCAGTGACAACTTATTTTATCAAACATGTTTTATTCATTTATTGGATTAAAAACAAATGAATTTACCAAACATATTGAAAATATACAGGCGTAAGATTTCACCACACCTATATTTCGGTGTTGGTATTGTTCCCCCCCTATAAACAATACTGGAAAATAGCTGCCCCCTGGTTGATCACCTGATGTCCCCCCCCTCTACATGGAGTAACAAAGCTGAATTTTATGCCTATAGCTCAATATCTTCTGTAAATGTTGTCATATAGAACAGAATTTGAAATTAGGATGTGAGAGTTTGGACAGAAACAGCTTAACAGAGGCCCTGCCACAATGACTGCATTTCCCAGGATGCACCTGTGACAATGGGGCTGGGCTACTGGCAGGACAGGTAGGGCAGGTTTCTATTGTTACCACAGGTGCTGGGAGGAAACACACGGGAGGCTGTACGGCCGTGAGAACTGGAAAAACTGATGAGAGATCGACATAAGGAGAGAGAACAGGAAAGAAGACTGACGTGGGAGAGGGAGCAGCAGGTGGATCACACAGCAGGAGGTGTTTATATCTCTAAATTCCTGTTTTATCTAAAGGAAGTTCCCTTTTTCTCTCTGACTGACAGAAGGATGGGATGTGTGTTCATGCTTTCTTTTGCAAAGTGGGTCAACACCTGAGAAGGAGACGGGCCCAGAGACGGACACAATGCAGGATTACAAGACAGAGTTGTTAGTATTTTAAAAAAGGACGAGTTTTAACATTTAAATGGATTCTTAGGTGATGTCTGACCTGTGAACAGCAGCCTTTTTGCATCTCGGCAAACAAAGTCAAACCGGTTTTACATTCCACATGAGCAGCTGCAGCTGGAAATCTAGCCTGGAAGGAGAAGCAGTGGGGTTCCTACATTTCCTTTCCAATAACCCAGCATTTTAAAATCCTAACCGGGCAAGTGCATCTACACAGCACACAGGAAGGAGCTTTTCTTCCAGGGTCCCCCCCCCCCCTCTGTAACCACCATGCAGACCCCAGGGCCCGAGCATGATGACTCCTTCGACTTCCTGTTCAAGATCATCCTCATCGGAGACTCCAACGTGGGCAAGACCTGCGTGGTGCAGAATTTCAAGTCTGGGATTTTCGCAGAGAGGCAGCAGAACACCATCGGCGTGGACTTCACCGTGCGCACCGTGGACGTCGAGGGGAAGAAAGTGAAGGTTGGTGCTGTACTGTGTTTGCAGTGGTTGGCGAGGGAGTTAGACGTTTCCCCAACACAGCAGCTGTGATATAAACAGCTTTAATAATTCATTCATTCAAAAATCTACCCTTAAAACTGGGCCTTCCAGCAGTTGACTATAGGAAGTTAAGGTTTGGCATAGGAAGTGCAAGGGCAATTACAACAAGTCAGTTATGCAAATGAGAGTCATATCAGCAGACCCTAAAAAAACACTATCCTTAGTCCGAACTATAAACGCAGTAAATTTGGTTATAGAATGATTTCATATATAACTGAGGGCTGTCACTGCTGCTATAGCTGCTACAGCTAAGGAAGTGTCAACTTTCGCCAAACTTCAATGAATTAAAAAATTTGTTTATTCCATCCATCCGTTTTATACCAGGCATCCAGAAATTCTGTTTTATACTGGGATTAATAATCCCTGAACAGGTTCTCCATCATATTTTATCACCATCTATGAAAAGGCTAATAAACTGCATTTAATGTGGCATTAAAAAGTTTTTAATTTATCACCATGAACCCTGATGAGCTCCAGTGATGCATGCTGCATGTCCCCTATCATTATCATGTGTGGTTCAGTCCACTGTTTCTGACAATGACACTGCATGGATGCAGGCGTTTGGGTCGAATACTGAATTTAAATTATAGGGGAAAACAGGAAGATTATAATAATAAACTTTATTTATGTAGCACATTTTAAAACACAGTTAAAAGATGATTTATGATCTAAAGACGAACAATTTAAAGCAATTAGAGCACAATTACAAAAATATAAATGTTACAGATGACAAAAGAGTAAAAACTAAACAAAATGAAACTAAAATGATTAAAATATGTGTTTCAAATAGAGATTGAAAGGAGGCTAAGGAGTATCTAAAAAAATGAGCAAACACATTGTTCCAGTCAAACATAATGGTTTCTCTATCTTTATAAGAACGACAGTGAGTCTTCCTTCTCTGATAAAATCGGTTCAACAAACTCCAAGACAGGTCAGACGAGGTTCGCACACGAAGAACTTGTCCGTCAGGTTTCTGTGCTGGAGCTTTTGTAGGTGTAAAAATAAAACCAGGAGTGACTTCTCTCTGTCGGGTCATGACACGACATATAGCTTCAGGCCCTAAACCTTCTAGTGGCCCAAACTAAATTTATGTGAGCTTCGAGTGGCTCAATAGCAAATGTGGCTCAAATATCCCAAAACAAATGTTAGCCTTTTTTGGCAAACATGCGGTGCTCTTGTCAAGGTGTAATCTGGATGTAAACCTAAAGTGGTTCATGTGGTAAATGGTGAATAAGGCCCAAATAGCACAAAACTAATTCATATCAGAACAACAGAGCCCCTGAGAACTTTTAATCTTTACCAAAGACCCACTTCTTCTCTCTGGCTATAAATTCATGTCGAGTTTGAGACCTTGACTTCATCTCCTACCCTGCAGTCTTTTAACTCTCAATTATTTAAGTTTATAGTTTCTATTTACTCAGTTTTGTAATATTCTATTTTTCGCTTTAAGCCTGTGCAGCGCTTACAAACTATTTAAATGGAAAATGAACAGTTAAATGCAGGCGTACACATTTCCTATCATCCCCAACTCACTGATCATTTATTTGCAAACTTATCTATATTGATCAATGTGTTATCACTGTAGTATCTGAAGCTACAGGTAAGGAAGCCCAAAGGTCAAATAAAATAAATCACTTGCTGTTTTCATAGTGCCTTTTCTTCCCCCATTCATTGGCTAAAGGTTTGTTTGTGGATTGGTTGCAGCCACAGGGCGTCACACACCCGCACATAAACACACCTAAAGAAACTGTATTGTTTTGTGGACAAGCCAGTTCGGTGACTGGAGGATAAGAAAATAAAGAATGCAAGGCGTGCTTTCTCTTCCAAACAAACGTGATCAACTGAACTTTGACGCAGGAGGAAATGCTTACACAGTCAGCGTCATAAATTGTTGAGCGTTGACGGTTACGAGAACTAATGTGTCGAAGGTTACCGCCCCTGATTTATAACCATTATGATTTCCTGGTCTCATTTCATGAAGCCCAAATACCTTTTTTATGTTCACTTCAATTGTTTTCTGTCAATTATTAATCCCCAACACAGGGTGTAAAAGTTAAAGTAAAACAGTAAAATGAAGGACATGCAGGTTATTGACAGTGAAGCATTCAAGAGACCAAACAATGAGGAGCTGCAGGTTTTTCCTTTCACCTCAATTGTAACGAACGGTTTGAAGCCCGAGGCTGCAAAATGGAAACCACCTGAGACCGAAATACAGAAGTGAACGCTCTCCGAGTATCCATGGTTATCTGTGCCATGTGCCAATTATTATTACTTGTACTCCTATTACAACTGCTGCAAGGACTTTTACTTCTACTACTATTACTACTACTACTACTACTACTACTACTACGATTACAGCTACTACTACTACAATAACAACTGCTACTATTACTATTACTATTATTCTGTTTTTTGTTTTTACAACTTGTTCATTAAAGAGTAAGTAAGCAGCAAAAATATACTTCATCATACTATACTTTACATATCTGAATATAAACATGTTATAAATGTGAGATAGAAGAAAACCTTTTCACAATGGGATTGAAAAGAAGTAGGTTGAGCTGGTGAGTCTGGATTGGTTGCTATGACGGCTGTTACCACGCTTACATGGTCTGTGAGATGCTCAGGGACCAAGCAGGTGTGTGTGTTTGTATGTTTTGTGTGTGTGTGTGTGTATGTGTGTGTGGTTTTAGCCCCATCATCTAATTTTGTTGTGTACGAGCCATACATTCAGTCATCTATGTGTATATACAGTATATATTCAAGGGATTGTTACAGCTGATTCACAGTTTGTGTGTGTGTGTGTGTGTGTGTGACAGATCCAGGTGTGGGACACGGCAGGTCAGGAGAGGTTTCGTACCATCACCCAGAGCTACTACCGCAGCGCTCACGGCGCCATGATCGCCTATGACATCACGCGACGCTCGACCTTTGACTCGGTGACACACTGGATCAAGGAGGTGGAGCTGTACGGGGCAACTAATGTGGTGCTGGTTCTCATAGGTGAGCCTGATGTGAACATTTGAGAATACAGTGAAAGTGAAAAGTGAAAAGTTGGAACAAGCCCTGTATCCCTCATAATCTATTTTCTAAATTTAAATGGAGTTTATTATTTTGGTCATGAGTATGTACTGAAAAATACCTCCAAGAGAGTGAATTTACACACACACACACACACACACACACACACACACACACACACACACACACACACACACACACACACAAACACAAACACAACAGTATGTGCTGCAATAATTGTTTGATTTAAATGTTGGGTTCACAGTCAAATTTGAGTTTTTATCATATTGAAATTACTTGAAAAAATGCGTATTATACTGTATGTGTTCAGTGTATACAATGAAATTGTTCAGGTGTTGCGCTAAGTGTGTAAACTACATGCATTAATAACCAGAATGGCACTCAGTAGAGCAATTACCTCCACCAAGACCCAAAAGGCGCCTTATGAAACCATATTTAAATTTACTACATCCAGATTTGTATTTGTTTCTCCACAAAATGTTACATGCCGAATATTTTTTCATCAGGATCCATGAATTATGCTCTGAGAAATCGACGCTCTATGTCGCAGTGTTAAAGAAAGAGGACAAATTCCTGGATCAGCAAATAAACAATTTAATGGGTTGCCCCACGCTTCCACAAAATGTCATGGAAGTAGTTTTTGCGTAATTCTGCTAACAAACAAACACACGCAGAAACAAAACATAACCACCTTGGCAGAAGGTATTAAAATGCAGAACAACTTCAGTGATACAACCCTGTGTTCGGTGTTAGGAAGAATCTTAAGTTTCCATCTTTGTGCTCTGATTGTCTCTATCTAGGTAACAAATGTGACATGGAGCCGGAGCGTCAGGTTCTGTTTGAAGATGCCTGCAATCTGGCAAAGGAGCGAGGCATCCTCGCTGCTCTAGAAACATCGGCAAAGGTAATGACTGTTCACGCACACGTATCAAACACTGAGGTGACGTTTGGAAGTTGTTTCATATTTTTTTTATCCAACCTTTGTGTCCAGGAAAGTCAGAACGTGGCGGAGGCCTTCATGATGATGGCCAGAGAGCTGATCTATCGCAACGGCCTCAACATCCACCAGGGAGACCTGAGGAGCACACCTCGGGTTCTCCTCGGGGCCGACTCCCGGCCGGTTAACGGCATAGTCAGTGCCTACGAACCCCCAGAGAAGAAGTCGTGTTGCTGATTCGGACGTGGACAGAACAGGGAAGATAAAAGGTTGGAAATAAAGAGATGAAGGGCACTTCAATTGTAAATCTTGGAGAAGAGGAACAGAAGAAAATACAACAATGAGCGAGATTGTTGAGGCCAAGGCCTCCAAGAATTAGACAAATATTGAAAAGTATTGAAAAATGAATTCAATGTACTTTTCTGTGACGTGAAGAGAATCAGAGAATTGCTCACTTGGTGCTGCAAGGACGAGAGAGTCAACGTTACGACGAGGCGCATTCGCCATCGAGAGACTAAGAGACAGTGGCGAGCGGGTGCGATCAGTGTTGTGGTAAAGTTGCATAAAGAACAATTTCCTTTACATCAACTGCATCTGGACTGTTTTATCTCCTCCAGTGATTGACTGTGTTCTACATCTTCACAAATATCTGTATTAGACCGTGAATGGGCTCTAAGTGGATTCTGATCAATTTGCATGACGGCGCAGGAGGAAACAAGAATTTTTACAAGGAGCAAAGGTTGTGAAGAAAGGTTTTCAGCCACTTATGGTAACTCATTCTCATTCATACAGTTCATACAATTTGCCCAAAGACTTCTGAATGCAGACCAGAGGAGCTAAGGATCGAACCACCGACATTCTGCTGACTGGACAACCCCCTCTAACTCCTGAACACACACCCCACCTCATTTATGCAGGTTTACTTTTAAACAGTCACCCATTTTAATGAGACATGGTTTAAGGGGAGGTTTGGCCTTTTTTTTTTTTTTAAATCATCCTTGAGGACTACCTCATCCTGAACACTAGGGGGCACTGTGTCCACATAAAAACACAACTACAGCTTGGGTGCTCATTGCCAGACACAGTAAAGATCAACTTAATGTAAAACACATGTGGCTGCACTAAGGAACATAAATGCATCCCAGTAAACAGGAAAAAGTCAAATCACCCTTCAGGCTCAACTATGTCGAGGTCAGTTCCTACAAACCCACCGGCCAACGTAATCCGACAAGGCTCCCGTCCAGGATATAACCTTTCTTTGTGTTCAGTGCCAGGTTGGAAGGTTGTTCAGTGCCAACCTGGAAGTCATGTAGCTGATCTGATTGGTAGTTCCTGACACTGATGCAGCCAATCTGCCTTTTATCCATTTTGTCATGAGGGGGGGAAAAAAACTCATGCGCGGCCTTCATCCAAAACTAAAGATTCCAGTGTTAAAGCAATAAATGATCAACCAGTGTCTGTGAAACCATTTTATTTATTTTCAGTAACAAACTTTATTTGAGTTCCAATGCTAAACTGTATGTTTTACTCCTTCAGTGACAGCAGGAAATGAAAGACCATGTTTAAGCACCTGGGACTTGGGAGTTTCATCAAGGGAACACACTAGGTGGCGCTAATCAACACCACAAAACTTCTTCTTGGTCTATGCAACATCAACGTCATTTGTCATATGTCATTTGTCATAATTCAGATGTCAAATGAAATATAGGATTGGCAGTGACAGACTATGGCTGTGTCTCAATTCAGCGGCTGTATCCTTCGGACGGGGCATTTGAAAATGCATCACAGCAGTAGAACCTGGCTGTCCCATTGCAAAGGCTCCTTCAAACGTGCGTCCCTTCAAGAAAGGCTCCCAAGGGTGGACCCCTCTCGGGCCGACCTATCCCAGGATGCATGGCAAACTGTTTTTCAAAGAGATAATGGTGGCGACAAGCGACTAGACAGAAACATCATGGAGTGTATATTGGAATGAGTCTGGCCTCCATCCTGTCTTTTCCAAATATGTAAATAAAGCTTTATACCTCACATGCCCAGAGATCACTTTGAACAGCCCTCAATTTTTCTATCAACTGTCTTTTGAAATCCGAGATCAGATAATTTTTTTACAATTCAGTATGTTTCTATCTAGTTAGCATGTGGTGGATTCCCAGAGAAGTCTATCTGGAACTTTGATGTCCTCATTAAAGCAGCGATCTGCTTTCATCCTACCTTCTTCTCTCCATCATGTCTGTGCATCATTTAGTAAAAACACATGTTCACAAAAAATAAACCCAATTTTATTCCCAGAAAACAGGTAGACAATATCATACATTAATTAATACAGAAAAAAGACCGAAAGAGAACTTTTGTTAAAAAGAAAAAAAAAAGATAAAACAAAAGTTCAAACAGCATTTTCCTACACCTTTTGTTTCAAGGTAAACGTAGCAATAAGACTTCATATCTAAGAATCTTAAGAAAAAGACCAAATTCTGGATTTTATCCCAAATTTGTATTTTCGCTCATCATATCTTTATTTGAACATCAAATCATTGCCTTTAATAATCCGTCCTCCAGCCTGTCCACAGACCACCCTGTGGCCTCTTCTGTACATTTCCCTCCATTCTAAACCACACCAGTCCACTGATCCACCTCCGCTTTAATTCAGCCTGATGATCTCAAACCTTTTTCGCTTCTTCTCCTTCAGGTGCTGAAGCAGATGCTCAGTCTCCCCCATCGCCTCTTGTGCTTCATTGTCCGACCCTCCCTGACCTCCCTGTCCCGTGTCCACCCCCCCTGTTTGTTTATCCTTGGGACACTCCCCGTTGTAGGTCTTGACGTATTCTTCGACGCGCCAGCCCCTGAACTCCCGTGGCTCGGTGCAGAACAGGCCAGTGTAAGAGACGCCGGGGTGGTGCTTCAGCCAGTAGATCAGGTAGTGGATGTTGTAGTCGCAGATCCACGGGTTGTTGGCCAGTGAGAGCTTCCGTAGGAAGTAGAGGTCCTCGAGTACACCGTACTGGAAGTAATGGAGGCTGTTGTTGGACAGGTCGAGCTCACGGAGGTACAGCAGGCCTGCAAATGCAGCTGGGAGGGGAAGAAAAATATCAATATTTAAACTAATCTTGTCTCCCTGGAATATTATGGTTTGGTTGCTTTTTTTTGGCACCAATCCTGGAGCAATGCAACAACTTTTTAGTGTAACAATAAAAATCTTTTGTCAAAGTTGTCAGCTGCTTATTTACACATTCTGTAGACACACAGTAACATCAGCCTTCGTTTGGATTAGTGTTTCTGGCTACCTGGTGAATGTAAGAGCAACTTTTAGTCTCTCTTTTGCTCCTCCTTCCTAGCCCAAACCAATTGACCTGAATTGCCATCATTCTGATAACAAGACGAGTCTTTGATACAGCTCCCCTTTTATGGATGTGAAATGAGCTGGACCCCAGAAAAAGTAATGAAATCTAACTAACTTGAGTGAAAAAGAGGACTGTTTGTGTCCCTAATAGGTTCCAGACGTCGTAATCAGACTGTTTGACTGGGATTAATGGGGCGGTGGACACAAGGAGTGAGGGGAGGAGGGTGTACATATAGACGTCGGCAAATATGACGAAAATAAAGACGTGTCTGAGATAGAGACGTGAAAGAAGAAGAAAATTGACGCTCAGGACTAACATCCTTTTGGTGTCCACTTTTAAAAGTTATTGCTGCTGCTTCTCTAGCATTTGACCTTAAAGATGGCCCAGATAGAATGATGTGGAAGGAGGAGGAACGGGAAGACGACTCATTATCTCCCAAAATAGCTATTAGCTTGTTTTTAACCACTATGGCGACAGGAAGCTGAATGTGGTCAACGTTCACAGCAGGTTATTTAAGGAAGCTTATTTGGACACTGTTGGACCCTTCAGTCGGCATAAGATAAAGCCTGCTCACATTATTTTAAGTAACATTCCTCACTGGTATATTTAATTGTATAATTTGTTGAAAAACAAGTCTAAAGCTGATCATTTCCAATAAGTTGGGCAGAGCCAGGCAGGCCGGCTGTTTCCTGCTTTTCAGTCTTTGTGCTAGGCCTTGTGCTAAGCTAGGCTAACCAGCTGCCTGTCTCCATAATTGTTTTTCCATCTGTTCATTGTTCCAAACCTTGATGATCTCACCGTCCTGGACTACTGAAATAAATGATGGAATGAATAAATGAATGCAAGCAGAGAGACAACTAATCTCCAAGTATTTTGATCAGCCCTCCCTCCAGGATTTGAGATCCAACAACAGAGCGCCCACTGAGACTGACGCTTCAAACCGTGACATTACATTTTTCCAGCCAAAATGCTACATACATAACATCATTATCACCACAGAGGAGATAAATTAATGCTGCGACCCCCCCAGGTTTCCACTAATCTGGGTTGATCTTGCCAACAAAGCTCCATGACAAATTAAACACAATATTAATCTCTAAAATCACCATAGCTACAAACATTAGTGTTGCATCAGTCCAACCATTACATAATTACATGCTCCTTCCTTGTTGCCTCACTAACAGTAACAAAACGTCATCCACAGGGATTTTTACATGAGGAGTATTGAGAAATATAATTTTTTTCTGCAGTGTTTGGGTTCCAGAAAGATGGAGACCCCGCATAGTGACAATTCCTTAAATGTCAGGTTATTAGTCACAGGACTCTGCATCAAATTGACCTTCAAATAAACTGCACTTCGCTGTAACGGTCCAAATTGTCGTTTTGTCAATTTCGACTGTTGTCTTGCCAGGAGAGAAAAAAAAACACACAACGACCTGGCACAAGACATCGCCAAAACCCACAACGAAAGACTGTTGCAAAAAAACAGTGCATTTAAAGTATTACTAACAATCCAAGTGAGCCAGAGCTTTCATTCATGTTTCTTTCCGTCTCTGGTGATCGTCCAGATTGAAAAGACTAAATAAACAACCTCTTGAATACGATTCAAAACTTCTTTTTTTTTTATATACAACAGGAGATATCATGATTGAGACAATATGTCTGTGGCTATCATGAGCCCTCAGAGCGTATATATTCACTTTCCAAAAGTTTTCAAATAGTTTCCAAATAGTTCTGGATGCACTGGGGCTGGCGCTGCGGATAATTGTTTACATATGTTGCGGGATAATGAATAAAATGGGAGGGTTTGTAAAGGATTCCCTCTTGGACAGGAAGACATGAGCGCAAACATCATTAGTCTGGAACGAATAATGAGTCTGCACTTTTTTATAATGGTGGCAGAACCAGTATTTACATTAAGACGAAAAGAGAAATATATGCATGTGATGTGTGTGTTCAGGTGTTTGTGAGGTTATGTGAAGCAGCTGTCTGCAAGTGTGAACCAAAGATTTGGAACAAAGTCCGATGACATATTAGAAATGCATCCTCTGTCCTAAGGCTGTGCAATAAAACAATATCAATAATTATTGCTATATTTTTTTTGTAAATAGCAATACAACAAAAGCTCAATCTATATAAATATATTTCTAATGCGTTGTGCAAACAGTGAGGACGTGTTTTTCATACTCAGTCAATGAAGAAGAGATGTAGAATAATGTTTAAACGTAAAAGAAATAATAATTGCGTGACATTCATCGTGAAAATTATCGACATTTTTATGGTCTTCTTTTAATTAATTTAGCTATATTTTATTTTGTAATCTTAACATTGCTTTAACCCTTTTTAAATTGATTTTATTGAGAGATGTTTTTAAATATGTTCAGTTTAAGCTTCTGTTCCTTTTGTGTAAAGCCCCTTGGGTCCATTTAATGCTGTAAAAGTGCAATATGAATCAATTTTATCATTACCACCGCCAACGAGGTACCCCCCCTGTGACCCTTAAAAGGATAAGTGGTACAGATAGTAAGCGGATGGATTATTGAGCAGCGGTGTTACCTGTGTCTATACGCTGCATGCTGTTGCTGCTAAGGTTGAGCAGCTTGAGGTCTTTGGACAGCAGGAACTGTTTGGGCCTGAGATGTTTGATGCTGTTACTGGACAGATCCATCTTCACGAGGTCAGACGGCAGGTCAGACGGGATGTGATCCAAACCTGCGGAGGAAGACAATCATTAAAACAAACATCTGGTCTTCAGAGGAGAGAGGAAAGATTACTGTCCCTTATTTGAAACTAAGGTTATACTCATTCCCTCTATCCTTTTATTATGGTGAGTACATATATATATGACCACAAACAACACAGATACATGATAGGTTTACAGGATGGAGGCTGCTGTGCTCAACAAGTGAAATCAGTCGAATACAGCGGAGATGTGGAAATCCAATCTGTCTGCATCTTTATCCATTTTCAAGATGTTGTGTGGGCCGTGTGCAGCATTTAACGTTTTCAAGATGACGAGTGTGACAGCGTGTGTAACACTGTTTCACTTCTGTGCCAGGGAAGTGTTTCCTCTCGCTTCCGCACACACACACACACACACACACACACACACACACACACACACACACACACACACACACACACACACCATTAAAGAATGTAATGTAAGAAACAGCGATTCCCCCGCATATTCCCATGTCAGATAGCAGATCCTCTCCCGAGCTTTAAATCAAATGTCCCACGCTGAAGCAATTTTGAGATCATCTCTACAGTGTTGGGACGGTTAAAATAAAGATTCCTCGCTTCCAAAATCTAAAAAGCTGAATATGTGGAGCTTCTATGCAGACGATAAACACATCCAGATTCCTGTAAGGACTGCTGGTGCACGAGTTTTTGGGATGAACACTTTCTGGAGACAATTTGAAGTCATTCATCTGTCAGCGTCTGCACAAGTAAAAATCGTCTGCTCTAAAGTTCACATCTGTAATGTGTCGATTTTTCGCATAGATCTGAGTTGGTGGTCCGTTCGACCTGTATCATCTAAATGAACAGGGGTGATTGTTTTTGAAGCGGTTCCCAAAATGGTTGCAGATGAGAGGAAAGAAGTGACTGAGCCAATAACAAGCGAGGATTTCTTTAATATGAAATGAGTCCTTTATTATCTAGATGTGAGGAAGAAAAGAACGCATGCAATGTGTGTGAAGTCGAGCGTTGGTGTAAACCGGTTTCCAGCATATATTTATTTACACAGACGGTATAATTTGCTCAGGAAAGAATGCGTACAGGCTCTTTTTACAATGCAGATGTCGCAGTCTTTACTGCCCCAGAGGTTGCAGCCAGTTATTATGGAGGTATGTTCCTGTAAACATACACACGTGCATATACAGCGTGCATACATATAGCCAGTGCACTCAGGAAATGTAGTTATAATTGTTCGATGATGCGATAAAGAGCGAGCAGCTGCAAAAAGGTGAAAAAGACTGTGGAGACCTTTACGTTCCATGTTACAAGCCGTCAGTCCTCCACATCGAGAATGTCGTGTCTCCGGCTACAGCCACACTACGTTTAGATCTGAAAACGGCGTTTTTAAACTAAATTGATTTCTGTCCATGCAAGCGCTTTGGCTCCTTATCAGTTATCCTTGTCCATACTAAGACGTCTGGAAGCGAATATCATGTGACCAGGGGGGGCGTGTGCGTCCCGCCTGACAAAAGAATCGTCGCAGATTGCTTGAACAATAGCTCGTGACCTACAAATGTCAGCAGTAAAATGCAGAATGGAACAGCACAGTAGCTGTTAGCAAAGACAATAGAGTCAGCGACACTTGAGATAAATCATCCATGTCATGTTCTACAGTGGGAGCCGAGGCTGATGCCGGTTGTTTTCTTCCATGTCATGTCAAAGGGAGCCTAACAAATCAGTGAAGGCGTCGTGTCGCGTCGTGACCTAAAAAACCCACTCAGCAAGCGGCTGTGGGAGTCTTCGTCATCGTTTTCAATCGTCTCCTTGTCCCTTATTCTGGACAAGCAGACATTTGCAAATGCGAAGCGAATATTGTGGGTCATCAGATTCGATCTCCAAGTAAAGCCACGCCGTGATTTGCTGGAACACTGATATATTCACATATACAGAGGTCTGAAGAGAATCCTGACTTAGGTGTACATGTGTCTGCAACTTAGAAAAGCTGGGAGGAGGGGGAATGGTGAAATTTAAGCTGCACTCAAAGACTCATATTCCCAGGCTCCCCTTGGACAGATCAAACTTCTGCTTTTAAAGCCAAATACAAGGCCCCTCTGTCCAACAGAGATCCATCTGTGGTTTAGTGTGTTTTATAGTCTAATGAGGATAATCTGCAATGACTATGGATGAGTGATGTCCACAACCTGAAAGTCCTAAACAGTGTATTTCTCTCGGGGTATGAAAGAAAGGAAAAGGCAGAGTCAAAGATAGAAAAGTGAGCGATTATCTTGTTCATTATCTTGATTTGCGATGTTAAGCCTTCATTCGCGTTGCTTCCTCGAGCTAAATGTAGCTGTCAGGAAGTCAGTCTTTATCAGGGGCCGGGAGGCATCTTGTGATTCTTAACGGAGCAAGCCTCTCAGTTAGAAGAGTGAGGCTCTTTCTTACTTTAACATCTGCTGTGTGCCTCTAGTGCTGAAGGAAGAAACACGCAGAGAGAAGGTGAAAGAGCAGGAACATGTCAGCAGAAGTGAAAGTCACTTGTTCATAACACGGCTTTTATTATTTATTTCTTTTGCTGAATCTGCAGAACTCATTACTTTGCACAGATTTCTCACTCTCAGGGGGGGGAGCGGGGAAAAAAAAGGTGCTTTTTGCTACGTTTGGAAACCAGACCATATCGCATCGATTTTATTTGGAGGTCTGGCTGTTTAATTTCTGTCGGATTTCACAATTTATTATTCAAAGTTTAAATTATTGTCTCTGCTTTACATCGAAGTGCCCGGCTGGAATCACTTAATGCAGCAATTTAGCTACTTCGCCATCCTACGGAAGTTAAACATACGTCAACGATGCATTAGTATAACACACACTGATGTAAATATGCAGCAGTATTTACATAGTTGAAATAGGTACGGCTAAGCTGTTTGCATGATTCATTACTGTAATTGTGCAGAACTTTAATCTGGACATTTAACTACATTGCGTCCCACTCCAGACGGTGTATTTTATGATGTTTATGAACACATAAGTTACAAGTTTAAAAGTGGCTTGTAGTCTGGTTCTTTCCCTCCTTTCTCCCCTATGCACTGTTTTCCATAAATTGTTCCTACTTTTTGTAAAGGGTAAGCTACAGCTGCACGATACTGGGTCTGTGTGGAGCAGGTGCTGCCATATGTTTCATGATGTTTGGACAGTAAAACGGGAAGCAGTTAATTTTTTTAAGAGCGCAGACTACACTGAGGTCAACTGTGTGCATTGCAGTTAATTTTGTGGTTTGGATTCATGCAACAGACTTGACAGGAGGAGTCTTTTCTCCAAGTGTTTTTAAAAAAATATTTTTAGCAACTAAACCTGCATGGTTGCATAAAGGTAGCTGTAAATTCTGTGTCATTTAACATGGGTCTTCCTTGTTCTCTTTACCTCTGTCTCCTTCTCAAATTACAACATGGAACATTAGTGTTTCATAGTGTTTCTGCTGACTTACTGCCCACTCACTGTGAGCCAGGACATCCAAGGGAAAGCATGACATAATATCATGCATGAGGGCATGTGAGGTGTGACTGGGAAGCAGCCAACACACCTTATACATGAAACCATTTTTGGCTGCCAACTCAAATGGCTTGGAGTTTATATGGAGGATTTATGGTACGATTGAAATTTTTTTTAACCTTGTGAGCAAGGTTTGGTAGGCAAAGTCTAGAACCACAGGCCAAAACAATACAACAGTGTGGATGGGTTTCTGAGCGACATCACGAGAAAATCGCAACCCCAAACAGGGCGCAGGGTTGACCTGCTGGGACACCAGAGGAGCACAACAGCAGCAAACGGTGGGTGGCAACCAAAAGGACCACCAGTCAAGTCGGAACTCTGGAAACAGTAGCCCCATGACGGACTATGTTTCACTTCCTCTATGGGGACCCTTCCCCATCACTTTTGAACTAAGAACATACTGACCTGGCCAAGCTCAGAGCCTGGGGGGACGCCCAACAGACCTTGTTGTGCTTCACAGCCCGCCTAATGGAAGACGTTGCTAAGTCTGGACTTGGAGGCTTCTATCAAAATCCTGCTCCTTCACTTTAAATAGGGCGACGTCTTGAATTGCCAAACTGCATTTTGGGTTCATTCTGCATCACTTTGCCCGCGCTGCTCACGGCAGAAGTTGAGCTCCAGTTTTCACGTGGCAACATAGGCACAAGCCAATCAAATGGTGTTTGACTCTCAGCTAACCAATCCTTTATCTAAGTATCTTGTTTCCCACAGTGATATGTTTTTGAGTTCGTTGCTTTGTTGAGTGATTTCTATCTTTGTATTAAACTTCCAACATGGCTCCTGGCAGCATTAATCACTTTGAGTCAAAGCAGCGAGGCAGTAAACCTTTATTTATTTTTTTATGTATCATGATTAAATCCCGGTAGACTATCAGCGTAAGGAGGTCATGACAACTAGCGCTAATCTGGTCGTTGTAATGGTGATATCATATAAACATAGTTGTCAGCATGTTTAGAAAAGGCTTCACCTCTGCCTCTATATCTTCAGCCGGAGTGATGACAGAGACTTTATACTACATCAATTCCAAACAGGCCACATGCAAAATCAAGAGCCTAGAAAAACAAGGGGAAGTTAATGCACTTCTTGGAAAACATCCCAAGTGTGTTCAGATCTTTCTTCTAGCCTATATTCTCTCCTCTATTCCCAAGGCTTATGCTGCACATACCAGGCATTCACATGCTCCTCAGAAGGTCCCATTACCTGAGTTGTGAAGCCCTTGGTCTGGCTTTGAAGTCGGAATGTGGAAAAAAACATGGACGCTGTGTGTTTTGTTTGTGTTTAGAGCTTTTAAACAAGACCTTGACTCCTCTTTCCAATGTTTGCATTGTAGGAGAGCAAAGATATATACACGTTAATCATAAAAATGTCCACTTCAATGTCAACTTGTGTACCAACATTTTTGAGCTTTTCCAAAAGAAGCTTTTCATGTTGAGACAGGAGGTCGGTGACAATATACTTTTTTTTACAGGAGTAAAAAAATATTTTCGGTGATTATATGTTCAGACAATAGCCAATCAAATTAGTTGTGGATATTTAAGTGTAGTTTTTTTTCGAAATAGAGAGCCAGGTAGAGGGTTGTTCTTCTTGCAACACTAACTCTTTATCCTAACGTTACTTGTGTAAGTGGACTTTCTGTTCTGTCTGTTGATAGACTGGAACGCCACGTCTCGTCCTTGAGAGACGCAGTCTGAGGAGCTCCCATATTAACTCTGACCACTCTGCGTAGCACTGAGCACAACGTGGAGCCTGAAATCTGCTGTGGTTGACCTCAGAGAAACAGTCTTTAAACCAGAGGGAGGGAGACGTGGAGAGAAAAACAAGAAGAAGGAAATCAACAAGAGGAAAATATTGGTTTCATAGAAAGAGATCAGGGTATGTTTCCACTCTTTGGGTTTTCTGCTGGTTGCTCTCAGTTCCATAAGAGAGAGAACTGTGTTCCATGTCCGTTCCACCACCCAGCACTCTTGTTCATTTCAGTCTTAATCTTTGTGTTTTTAAACCATTGTTCTATTGTTTGGTTTTTCAGAGTCGAACATAACTTCTTAAGATTTAAAGCTGCCAGTCCTGGACGTGTGCTGGACTAGATTACCAACCAGGTGTTGTTCTGAGAAATACTGAGAAATGCAAAGTTAAAACGCACAAAGTCTGTTATAAAGTAGCAAAGTGATGATGTCAAAAGTCCCCATGTGACATCGCAATGCCCCAAATGTGCATATTACACCCCAAATAGCTAGACAGGCACACCCACCAACAGAGCCATTTAGAGGGTGTAGGCTGTGGAAGTGGTTGACCAGTCACAACAGAGTGGGCCAACTGGTCAATCAGAACAGACTGGGCTTTATCGGGAGAGAGCGGCTTTAAAGAGACACGGGCTAAAACAAAGTCTGTCAGACAGAGGCTGAAAAGAGGAGCTGCAGCAATGGACATTATGAGGAAAGCAATGTCTTTACTGAACATTGAGCCTGTTAAGTAATAACACAAATTCAAATTATGAACTTTAAAATAAGTCTTATACATCTCCTTTTAAGTAGATCTTTATATTGCGTGTGTTGCCCCAATGCTTTGGAGGCCACATCCTCGCCACTGCAAACCAAACCCTACCAACATCTGCAAGTGATCACTGAACAGGCAAAAGGGAGGTAGAGAAAACACAAGACTTAATTATATAATCTACCTGTGATTAGATTCCACGGTGACTGACAGCTAATACAACCAATAAAAACACTGCTGCTGGAACCCAGCACAGTGAAAACAACTAAATTAAAAGCTGCCAATCCTCCAGCTGGTATCAACTTTCAGTCTCACAACTTGCAAGTCAAACAACCATGGATAGCAGCTGTAATATATCAAGCAACAGTCACACACCACAAAGCGCTTTCATGTTGGGGCATATATGGAGACAATGAAAGATGATGCATGTGAGAAAAAGCCAGTGAGACAAACAGAGGAACCTTGTAGTGGTCGAGATAAAGAATTGATTCAAACTTCCTTCTGTACAAAAAAAATGTAACTAGGAAAATATGCAAAATGCTTCCTCGAGCATTTTGCACAACACAGACGCTGCATTGTGTGGCTTTGGCTTGTCGATTCTCCATGAAAGATTTCTCTGAAAGGCATTAGCTCCCATTTATAGCTGCATTCAACTGCTCGGTTAAATGAGAGATGACTTGGATTGACTCATGAACAATCCTTCAGTTCAGTGTGGTGACAGTTGGATGCTATTTGGGCATCATTAAGAGTCGTCTTTATTGCTTTGAAGAAGAAGAAGATAAAGGAGTTTAATGAATGTCGAGAAGAGGATGAAAGGGAGAAGTAGAAAGAAGAAAGAGTGATGTGACCTCAGAGTGGAGTTTTTACACAGAGAGAGGCAGATGTGAAATCTAGAGGAACAAATTTGGCGGATGCCTGCTTGTTTCAGTCTTTTTCTATCTGCAGCTTATGACCCATGCTGACTCAGTAGTAAAACTGAAACCACAAAGCGCCTTCGAAAATCACCAGGAGACCACAAAATCTGCAGAAAATTAATGAATGCATGATTCAAATTAGCACACGACAGAACATGATGCTGTATTTGCCAAAAATCCGAGAAGCAATGATCTCAAAAGACCACACTAGAACACACAATGCAGTTTATCAAATTACGTGATTTATCATAGAGTGAAATGTCCTTGAATGCAAATTAAACCCCTGAAGTAAAGCCGCCACTTTGGGGGGGAAAGGAGCAATAAACCCAGACCAGCTCCAGACTCTGCTCCTTCCCTCCCCCATGAGGCTCAGATGCCCCACGTGGCAAAGCAAATAAAACAAACATAACTCTGCTCAGCTCAGCCTGGCTGGAACCAAAACATTAGACGGCAAAAGTAATCCCCATGCCCAGTTTCAGGAGTGCAGCGCAAAAAACCTAACAAATGTACCTTTTTATACGAGGCGTTCCTCTGCCAGGGTCGGCCCATTTGTAAGTTTGTATGGTTGTTTTCTCTGGCTGCAAACGAACGATTTCTGCTGCAGGAAAAATTAACCGAGTCCTTGTGTGAGTGGATGCCTTCCCTGGTGTTAAGTTTCCTTCTAGTTAGCCCACTTGTGTGAAAACAGTAGCTACTGGATTTTTCTCTCGACTCTGTCCAGGAGAGGCAAAGGCTAAAAGTGTAGTGCTGGATCATCAAAGTTATCATAATATCCAATTGTTGAGACAGTAGAAGTTTCATTAAAAATCTAAAATGTCTACTTGAACGCTCTACAGCTTGATTTAATAAGGCGAAACCCCCCACACCATTACTCCATTACTTCATGGAACCGTTCATGTTATTGGCTTCACCCTGTGTGTTGTTAATGGTCCAAGAAAGTGCAGAGTTGAATTTGATGCAATTTGGACACGCATTATGTTCAGTTTTAATACAATTTGAATATCCAGTGACAATGGCAATCTCCAGTTCAGGGTTCTGCTACTGAGTCGAGCTTCAACCAACTTTGAATAAACAGGTGAACAGCTCTCTGTGCAGCAGCGGTGGCGAGGCTTCAGGATACTGCAGGTCACTTTTACAGGTTCAGAAACAGAAGCTGCAAAACAGCAACAACGCAGGCCAAACAAACAGCCCATTTCCAACAGGGAGGTTTAGAGAGAGCACTGCACTAGCTGTCTGAAAATAAAGGATGCATGTATTCTGGATTTTGGCCAATAAAGACTGTGAAAGATGTCAACCTTATGGTCGTGCTTGTGGAAAATTAGAAGATCACCAAAGTCAGTAGGACTCATCCTCTTGTAACCATAAATATTTGTACAAAATGTGTACTCATCTAATTATGTGCTGGTTAGAAATATATATATATATATATATAATCTATGCTTCAGATTATAATTACTTTTAAAATGTATTGAATTTTAGCATTACATGACAGAATTTGAAGACACAAACATACAGAACTTGACATCCTCTCACCTTTGGTGTTGCAGTCCAGCAGAGGTTTTGGGAACATGTAGGTGTGACACAAAGACGTGGCCTCCGACTTCACTTTGATTAGCGGAGACCTCGGGTGCCCCCCCTCCTTGCCTCCCGTACTCCCGTCCACTTGGTTGTCGTCGACACACAGCGAGTCCACCTTCAGCTTCTTCAGCTTCTGGCCCATCAGCGATTGAGGCTCCTTGCATCTGGCGAAGTTGCCCAGGTTGCGGCTGCTGGGCACCTGCAGCTTCCTGACCAGGCTGTCCAGGGAGCAGTGGCACCTCCAAGGGTTCTCGTAGAGACGGAGGTAGGTGAGGCGGGGCAGGGGCAGCAGGATCTCCTCGGAGGCTGTTTTCAGTCTGTTGTGCTGGAGGAGCAGGGTGGTGAGCTGCGAGAGGCCGTTGAACGCATCATCCTCCACCATGGAGATGTGGTTCTGCTGGAGGTCCAGGCTCTTCAGCTGGGTGAACTGGAAGAACATGTTGTCCCGCAAAACCTAAATGGCGAAATATAAACGGTTGTTACTACCAACAACCTTGACTTTTCTGTTACGAAAGTGATGACTATCAAAATAAATCGTTTTATACACTTATGACTCCTTTTTAAAGGTTTACATTTTCAGTAGGAACTAGAATGGCACTCAGTAGGGTGCATACCTCAACAGTCCCATTATGAAACCACATCTCTTTTGTGTAATGCTGGTAACAAACACACAAACAAACGAGAAGCGAACCCCAAGGCTAACGCCCTATCTCTCCATATTAAAGAAAGTGAAAAAAAAATAAACGATCTGCATGTTTATCCAGATCCACTCCAAAATGTAATGGTTTTTTTTTTTCTTGGGTCATGTCCCATCCCCACACAAACTTTCATAACAATCCGTTGAGAGGTTTTTGAGTAATCCTGGTAACAAACGCACAAATGCAGATGAAGCCCTAACCTCCAGCACATTTTCTTGGTGCTGAGCATCAAACAAGCTACTGGATTGTTAGGTGGGGTTTTCATGACGTTTGTTGACAATAACAATGTTTAATGTGAATAGAACATTCTTTCATTCAGTGGTTCATTAACTGACGAAAATCTAATCATTGATCATTCAACAGTGCTTTGAACTTGGATTAACCTAATTAAACCAGTTTTTCATCAGTCTTCATCATTTCCTTCCTGGCAAAGGAGCATTTTGTTTTGTTCCTCTCGGCACCTGGGACACACATCCTGTATGCTCGCTCACAGACACACACATACTGTACATATACACACACGAAATGTCTGTGTTTGATCTCCGGACCAAATGAATGGCGCACAGATGCTTGTGGTATCAACAAGCTGCCTGCGTTTAGCTGCAGAGTCAGAATCTTGAGACATTAACTGTTACATAAAACTCTACTAGATCTTTCTTAGACGCCGTTTATCATTTTTAGTTTTTTCTGTTTTTGTCTCTGCCTGTATAGCAGGTGGTCTACGTCTTGTTTCTGGTCTGTATATGTACCTGAATCTTGTTTCTCGCTAGCAGCAGGTGGTGAATGTCTTTGGGCCAGTCCTGCATCACCCCGGTCAGCTGCTGGTCCTGACAGTCGAGGTACTTCTCCCCTGCCTCCGTGTACTCCTTGCACTCCTGAGTTTGCCGTCTCATGACCCCCGCCCTGCCTCTGCCTCGCACGTTGCCCCTGCTACCCCTCTCCGCAGCCCCCGACCGAGGGCCTCTCCTGGGCTCTGCCGACCGTAGGACCAGCAAGAGTAGGAGGGCGGCGAGGAGACGCATGATGGGAAGAGGAAAGGGGAGGCCTCTCGGTAAACAGGTCGACCTCGAGGAGACGGTTGTCGGGTGATTTGTGTAACGGGACACTGGAGCCCGGTCACAGCTGTGTGTATCAGGAGACAAACAAAGAAGAGAGAGAGAGGGAGGTGAATTTTTCAAAGCCCTTCAGTGGCTGGTTCACACAAACTGACCCAATTCAACAAATTATAGATGACACTTGAGTCGTGGCAGCTGAGGGGCTGTAGAAAAGAACAATTTAAACCTTGTGCAAATCACGCAGCTTGCCTAGATGGATACGTTTGTGTGTAATCAAAAGAAAATGAGTAGAAAGAATAAGCATATTGGTCAAAAACAAACCAGAAGGCCAGTAGAGTGCATATCTCCATCAAGGCCCAATAGCCCTCAGCACCAAATTTCACGTACTCGTAGATATCAGTTCTCCAAATATGCCTTTATCAAGATCCATGAATTATTCCCTGAGAAAATGTTAAAAAACACCTCATCTCGCAATGTTAATCACAATGAAAGAAAATCCCCTGGTCCAGATCCATCGCCAAAATGTAATGGGTTCTTCCCCGAACCACATTGCATCCGTCCACCAGGTCTGTTTAGAATGTTTTGTCAATTATTACCCACAAACAAATGGACAAAATAACCTTCTTGGCGTAATGGAAGTTGTGCTGTATATTCTGAGAGACTTTTAAAAAGCTCTGTGGGCATCTGTCTCGGTGGCACATTGAGACATGCTGACAACTAAAACAGGCAACACCGCACATGTTGAAAGAATTTGCCAAGAGGTAGAGCAAGAGGAAAGTTGGGAGAACGAAAAAAGGAAAAGAGGTTTGAAGGAAAAAGTAAAAAACTTAAGGGTTAAAATGTGGTTGTGGTATAAAGTGCTTTGGTTAAGGTATATTTAAACTTTTGGACTGTTCCTCTCTAACAAATAGTGCAGCACTTAACCTGCTTTAAAATGACAAATTATACATTTTTTTCTCTGCAATGAGATTGTAAAGCCAGACCGGCGGTTTCCCCCTGATCCCTTCTCTACACGCTAAAATACCCGGCCAATTCTCAAAACTTTCCTCGGGAACAATAAAGTGTCTATCTATCTATCCCTCTCACTTGTTGTAGCCTCATAGTTATGGACAGACATGAAAACAGAACCAGTCTTCTGATCTCTCTGGGAGCCCATCGGCTATTGTCTGAAGACAATTAGCCTCTGGGGTCAACGTGCCGAGACTCTATGTCGTTTACAATCCAACGATTCTGCAAAAGTCTGTTTGTCCACACAAAACACAAAAAGCAAACCTTGTTGTAGGTGTTTTAGGTCCAGGCGGCGTTTTCGTACAAAGTCAATAGCCGATAGATTTAAATCAATGTGTTCTGCCGCTTTTGCTCTCCACACACTATTTGGTCAAACTCAAAACGGAAACAAGAAACCTTCCCAGATTCTGCTTATTCACATGAAGAATAATCGAATAATAGTTATCAAATTATCTGTCCACCAAAAAGCAAATAAGCGAATTTCCAAAAATGTCAATTTTCCTCTAAAACTCATCATGTGGCTTTTCTTTCCTGCCTTTCTGTCTCTTTCTTGCGGCCAAGCTGTCTCACAATTTGTTCTGCCAAACTGAAACTATCAGGAGCCACAAATATAAAAATGCCTGCAAATATTAATATTTATAGCCTAATAATGATTGGGATGGTGGGGATTCTGTCCTTTTATTTGCCACATAGCAACTTGTTCTGGACTCCCTACTCACGATTATATGTATGTGGGTGTGTGTGCACGTTGTTAATCGAATACATGAGTCATGGGTCCCTTGTGTGATCGGAAGCAAAAAGGTGAAGCCCACAGGTTTGACGAGAAAGACTGCGCACACACACACACAGATACAAAACACACATGTGCACGCAGACTCAGTCCAACTGTACCAAACCGCAGCCCCCTCACAGTCTTCCAGCCTCCCGACACAGTGGAACAAGCCCGTCAATGCAGATGTTGTCGCTCCATTGTGAGTAACAGACCGGGCATGTTACTGCAGTTACAGACAGAAACAGCTGAGAATGTATGTTTCCAGTCCATTGAGAGCTCTTCACTGTCCCAACTATCAATCGTCTCAAATGAAGCAGACTCCAAAGTTTGATTTGCAAGCGAGCTGCTGCTCCAAACCCAACACATACTGAACGAACTGGTCTTTTTCAGCCACCAGCTGTAAGTGTGTCTATGATCGAGTCTGTCTTTCATCTGTCTTTATATTTACTCACATATATCAAACATACCCTCATGGATTTGTGTGTTTGTCTTTTCACATGCTTGGATTCTGTCAACTGCAAACACATGTTCTTGCGTCTGTTTAGCTTGATTGCTCTGCTGATGAGAGGCACGTTTCTACGGAAGGCGAGACTCGTGCCAGGCCAAACAGAAGACTAGACGAGACTGAGTGGGAAGCCGTGGACACATATTTCAAGGTTAGTCATTGGGTCTGGTGCAGGTGTTTGTTATGCACTACTAGGATCCAACCATAGACTGTATATAAAAATGGACAAGATCTGGAAAGTTGAGCCAATACGAAAGTGCCTGATACCTGTATTCTCTCAAATGTCTCTCAAGAGTTGCAAGAAAATGTCTTGCATGAAAAATAACCTACTTACAGAGTTAATGGTCTCAAGTCTCATTCAATTCAGCCTTGTGATTGGAAGCTAGAAACTGACCTATGGGTTCAGATCGCAGATGTAGTTGTAATTAAATAAACCAAGATTGCACTCGTCAAAATGCCAAACTTGAGGCTTCAAAATGGCAGTTCACAAACAAATGTTGTGACGTCACAGTGGTTTGCCTAAACCATACCAGTGATCCTGTGCAGCTCAGCGGGTTAAGCTTGGCAATAACATTGCAAGAATTATACATTAAGCTTAGAGCAAACACACTGTCCTCCAAAACACACATCATTTAGAAAAGTGACAAACTAATGGAAAAACCCACAGTGTCCACAACGTGGCCATTACAAAGACCCAAAGCAGCTATAGTGCTCTTCAGCATAGACTTTCTGATTTTCTGGAACTCGGAGGATAAACATTAATCTTCAAAAAGACATGTGGTGTGCCGATTGTTGTCATGGGAGGGGGGGGGGCTCCATCTAACACGTTGGAAACTCCAAACTCTGTCACACGTCTTTTGCAGGACCGAGCACCAGAACTCGGGCTAAAGGGCTCTGTCAATACCTGGCGTTAGACTGCACCGACCTGTCCACCTTCAAAACATTACTCATACACCCCCCTCTTCAGAGCATGCGAGAGTAATGATGTATATTTTATGTGTCTAGTTACTTGCATGTATTTGCTTTAACCCATGTTTAGTGTTTTTGAGCCTTGTTAAAAGCACTACAAAAATGATATGTGTTATTCTTGTTAGGTTGTTGAATCTAAATTAGAAAATGTTCACGTATGATGATGATGATGATGATAAAACCATTCACTTCAGCTGCAAAAGACAATTTTTTTTCTCCTCTTCCCTCTATAATTAAGAGCTGACTTGAAACCATTTGGACCGGTGCTGGTGCTGCTCTGATCTTTTCCACATCACAGCTGTTCCGCAGGAAAAGTCGGTCCCCTTCTCAGGAAACTACAGCCATGGTCAGCCTGCAATATCCCAACACTCATTCCTGCTGGGACCTCGACAAAACCCACTCGGCCAATCCCGTCCCTGCGGTTCACCTCATGTCCATAGCAGCTTCTGAATTAGCTCCTTCCAGCCTAGTATTATTATCCCGCCCCAGCTGCCTCTGGTCGGTCCATGCCAACTCAAAGAAAAACTGACTCCCTCTTTCTCTCTGTCTCTGTAAATATCCTGTCAGATGTTTCCTCAGGGGCACTGCTCTAAATCTGTCAGTTTCTGGTGCCACCGTCATCTGTCCCGAACCAGAACAAAGTTTGGTCTGGACATGAAATGTGGCAACAACGTGTCGCAAGCTTTTGGGGGATGAATCGGTGGCCTTTATTGTCAGAGGAAAAGAAAGTGGTAGATGATTGGTCTGCATTATGTTAATTTCTGGCCCCTTTCTGCCTTGGCGCTGACGACACCTGTGAATCATCACAATCTAGCACCCCTGGGTGTCATCAGCCTATCAATCCTCCCTCTACAAGAAGCCTGCTCCAACTTCCAGTCTCCGTTTGATCGTTGTACCTTATAACTACTAGCTCTTGCCCACTCCAGTTAAAGTTAAGTCAAAGTTTCCCAAGGCAGCCATTCAGCCTGCCAGCCACCACACTCCTTCTTCTGACTTTCGAGCATCGTAAGACCTGTTTCTTACCTCGTTGCTGAGAGTTGTCAAAGATGAAGCATGTTTGTCATTAATGTTGGAAAAATGTCAGTTGCCACTCTGCTGAATGTCCTCTGGTCACTTTTCCAGTTTGGTAAACCCTTGTTTTTGTTTTTATCTAGTGCCACCATAAGCTAACATGCAAAAGTTAGAATGTGATCACTGCAAACATAATTCCTACAAACTAGCATGTACCTGGGGTGTTGGCGTCACTGTAATCCATAGACTATATAAAAATGGACGGCATGAAAGCGTCTCCCTTGCACCTTGGTGGCTGGCTGCAGTAAAGGGTCATGAATCCTGCATCCTCCATGCTAGCAATTGGAACAGGGACCAAAGAGAGTCAAAGTACCATCAAAAGATGGTTTATGTCATTTGAGGTAGCTCTAATCACACTGATCTATATCCATGTGCTACTTTTTTAAGTTTCATTGAAGCTGCATGTGTATTTGCGCCATCTCCCAATTGCTACTGCACAGAATCTGGCTCCTTTTTTAATACTGCAATCTACCGTTGTACAGATACCATAAAGGATTTTTGTTTATTTAGCATAACTGTCTATTGTAACATGTTTACTGGCTAGCTTCATTATTTGACGAAATGTGCTTTTTATGTGTGAAAACCAAATGAAACAGACAAAGTGAAAGTTATTACTGTACAAATTATCTCATCAATCACGCTGGAGCCTTCAGTACATGTTTGACTGGCAGTTTAATCAGGTTGTTCCCAGTTTAGTAAAGAAGCTACATGCTAACAGGAGTGTAGTTTAAATGCTCACCCTGTCAGCAGTTTGCTCTTTATATTTGCTGCTAATCGTCAGACGCTTAAGCTCAGTTTTCAATACTTTCACTTTTTAACCACAGTAGGTTGTTTTTTTTTTTTACAGAGAGACCACAGAGCACCGCCAGAGACAAATGTGTAACAGTGAGAGCATGATTATGTCATCATAAGCTCGGGCTCGGGTTACCAGTGTTGGCTGTGCAGACTCTAACTGTACCAGTGTGTCTTTAGCTGCAGAACTAATGGAAAAATCATTAATTTGGTCATTTGCTCTTTATAATCAAAACAGTTTAACAAGTCCAGGACAGTGAGTGCTCTCTATCAAAACAAACCACAGAATATATGCTTCAAGTCTGACTGGCAGTTGTTTTGGGAACAGTGTGGACTCATATCAAGTGTCTCCCTGCTCCACCAGCTTTAATGTGCCTTTGTCTGCAGAATAAAACAACTTGTTCTTTCGTTTGAGCCTCATACTCCTTCCATAATGTTGATTCAGTGACTGCATATACAGTAGGACTCCACATACATTAGTTATATAATGCATAGTGGTGTGTGCTGCAC
Source organism: Hippoglossus hippoglossus (assembly GCF_009819705.1). Taxonomy (NCBI): domain Eukaryota; kingdom Metazoa; phylum Chordata; class Actinopteri; order Pleuronectiformes; family Pleuronectidae; genus Hippoglossus; species Hippoglossus hippoglossus. The sequence goes on from NC_047173.1 coordinate 9,486,951, forward strand.
AGTGCAGTGGAATGTGTAGTCGAACCAGGTGGTTTGGCAGGAGTTCAGTGGCGAAATTAGCCACGGTGAGAGGACGTTAAACCGTTCTGCCAAAGAACCAGAGGTCAAAGTGCAAAATGTGTCAATGAAAGAGTGGAAACTTTTCACACAACGCACATGCACATTTGAAATATAGTAGAATCTCTGCTATGTGGTTGTATATAGTCCTCTGCTGGCCACTGCAGTTTCATCCCTTCCACCTGCTCCTGACATATTGTATTCAGTAATAATGATAATATTAAGTCACCATGACCTTTGACCACTTAAATCTAACCAGTTAATCTTTAAGTTCAGGTGACAACTTGTCAAAATGGGAAATTCCCTGAAGCCACACTTGAGATATCATGTTCAAGTGGCCAAAAACATGTTTTGTGACCTTTGACCGCCCGAATCTAATCAGTTCGTCCATGAGTCTTCGCGAGGTCACAGTGAACTTTTCTTCCTTGAGTCCGGAGAACTGGTTTGTTTGTGCCAAATGTGAAGAAAATCGTGTTCACATGAATGTAGTGAATCAATGGACAACCCAACTGGCTGTTGCTGGCACAGACGTAAAAAAAAAACAGCACAAAGTCATGAAGATGGAAACAAAGTGAGGCACATAAATTACAGGAGTCCCAGAGGAGACACCTGCGAGCCAGCCTTGTCTGTCTTTGTTTTCTGAACCGTCTCTGGGATCAAATGGGTCATTTGGCCTCAGCAGACCAGAGGAAACACAAACTGGCTGCCCTCTCACATTATCCCTTTCCCACCTACATCAGGAAGGGGGGTGGGAGAAGTGGACAGTAAGAGAAATACAGATGGAGGCAGCTTTCACATTTAAAAACCATTTCCAAATAATGTTTGAGGGAAGAGAAACAATTGGTGAGAAAGTGGAAGACAGAATGGAAAACAGGAAAACCAGGCTCAGGACAAGATTAACGTCAGAAGTGGAAGTTGGAGGGGAGACGGAATATCATGATGTCAGCATGAGGGAAATTCCCTCTGGCAAAGAGAAGGTGTTTGGTGTCAGATGATACCACACTGCTTCTGTTAACCCAGGAAAAGACCAGAAGAGGATAAAAATCCATAGAGACAACAGCACATGTATTTTCAGATGTGGATGAAATTTTAGGATCTCGGGCGACATGATCCTTAGAAACCAATTCCCAGGTTGACTCTTGGCCGGCTGAACAATTTACTGCATGTCATGCCCTTACTCTTTTTTTTCCCTGGGAATCATTTTTTAGTTTTGTGCAGATTCCGGGCATAAAACCCAAATATTTAACATCGAAGTTTTGGCTGGTTTGTGACTGGTTTAAAGCTCAATTTGGTTGCAATATTTTTTTTCCATAACATTTTGTTACATAAGCTGCTTTCAGACATGCATTGAACTATTTTTCCTGAAACATTTCTTGGGGGGGGGGGGGGCTCTGTGTGAGAAATGTCAGAGTCAGTTGCTCTATACATTTTCTGGAACTTGTAAAATGCCCAATAAACATCAGAGTGAGCCCGTGTTAGAATACAGCAGGAACATGTGCAGAAAGTTCACAGCGAGCGGGTGGGCATGGCGATGATGTTTCTAACACGCACACAAGAATACATACATGTGTCTCAGAATGAAGAAGATGTCAACTTTGAAAGACAATGAGATTTAAGGATTTTTGGCGATGAGGGCCGAAGCCGGTGTTGATGTGTTGTAACCAAAAACACATGATTTCTCTGCCCAAAATTCCAACTCTCTTCTGAATGTTCTGGACATTTTCCTGTTGATGTGAACGCGTCTGACCCCGACTATCTCCTGCTGCGTTTTTCAAAGGAGAAAGACCAACTCCGGAAATTGCATATCTGAAAACTGAAAACGTAACCAACTATAATCATATTAAAAAAATATTGCCTGTGCTTGGTTTATCATATGCACAATAACATGAGGACAGGGGAACCAAAAGTGACTCGCTGGCTGAGGAATAAGCAAAATCTGCGTCGAACTATCTTATCCTTGTCATGATCATTCATGTCTCTGCCTCCCACCTCCAAAGCCTCGAGGCTGCACAGTCTCTTCTTCTCCCTCAGAGGCCCTTAATGCTCCAGCAACATTTGACAGGCCACATGGGGATGGAAAGAGTTCAGACCTCCAGAGGAAACCGCTTCAGAAAACACAAGGGCCACTGTGTTAAAGGGGGAGAGCGAGAACAAGAAGGGGAGGCTGCAAAAACAAGAATAAGCCACTAGAATGGAACAGGCAGAAAGTCCATCCATTAGAGATCAGGGGGAAGCTTATAGGTGTTTGCAGAAATCTTTCTCCGCCAGTTAGCTTCACAGTAAGCGGAGAATTATTTGTTGCCTTTGGGTTGAGTTTCCTCTGAGTGTGTGTGTGTGTGTGTGCCCAAAGCTCTGTGGCTTGTTACCATGTAGCCCCACCACCACGCTAAGACAGGGGTATAAGGAAGGAATGATGGTAGAGAATGTAAAATAGGAGACGATGGAAAAAATGAAGTCTAACCACAAACCCTATATCTTAAACCGGAGGATGAGACAGAGACGGATGTATATATGCCGTGTGTATGGAGAGCAAACACATCCCTGAGAGCCTAATTGAAACCAGACAAGTTCATTTTTGCTTGCAGGAGAGGAAAAGACGAAGAAAAAAGAAGTGGAGAGATAGAAAATGACATTTTGGGGTTTTCAGACTTCAGGGTCAGACATGGTGACCTCACGAAAACTGATGGAAACCAGCCAACAGTTCATGTTGTTTACCCATGAGAATTCTCTTTGTTGGGTCCAAACATTCCCACAGGAAAAGTAAGTACGCGCCCCGACAAGGTCATTGTCTCATGCATGTGTATTTGTGTGTCCATCCGGCTCATCTGCATGTGTTTTTGACTAGCAGTTAGCTTTTAGATAACATTATCATGTAATGGGGTGGTCTCCCCTGCACGGTCCCCTGACTGCGCCTAATCACGCAAATCTGAAACAGCAAACTATGACACAATCAGCTCCGTCTTTAATACATGAAACATGAGATTACCGGGGTTTATAGATTCTGCACAGAAAAGTCAGGGAAAGGATTTATTTTACTGTTGTGTTTCCTTATCCTTATCTTATTAAGGCTTCATTAGAATGACGGAGTTCGAAAACTTGTCATGAGATGTTTCACAGAGCTTTTACACACACACACACACACACACACACACACACACACACACACACACACACACACACACACACACACACACACACACACACACACACACACACACACACACACGTCTTCCCCCTGCCGGCCCGCTATGTTGATTGGTTTGGTGTGGCGCCAGACACATCTGCACTTAACACACACACACACTTGGGGAGAGAGTGAGAGAGAGAATTCTTGCTCTTCTCACTACAAAGCGCTCCACTTAAGTGTTACTGTGGCGAGCTGAAACAGCAGAAATCCAGCGGAAAGGGTCTCACACACTTTTTAATTGGAGTAAACTTGCAAGTCAGCGCAGAATTCCAGAGTGAAACCACACGACGCTAGAATTTTACTGAAACCTACACAGGGGGCATGGAACTCCCTGTAGCTGCACACACACACACACCTAAAACTATAGTTTTAAATGAGCCATGCAGCAGCTCCGAGTGTTTAGTCATCCTTCTGATTCATTTTGATTTCATAGCCAACACCAACTTCTCCGACCCCCCCACTGTATTTTATTTTTAACCGCATGTATCCAATGAACATGAGTCACTCTGAAGACACGGCCATCCAGAGTTTCTTACAGTACAAAGAGGGTCCAAGTGGGTAAATCAAGCTCTCACGCTGACACAAGTGTTTCTCCCCTATAGACTCTATCCACTGAGCCACATGTACAGGACGTGATTATCGCATTTAAGTTAACAAGGGACCGGCACCTGTGGTTTCATGTCAAAAGCATCAAAACTTATGTGAGTGCAATGACTCCCCACAAACTTGAGCAACTACAAATCAGTTTCAAAATAAACCTGGTAGCTTCAGCTTAATCATGCTAAACTGCGAAATAGGCATAAAAAAGTGCGAACATGCCTCCCATCCCTGTGAGTAGCTCACTTCTGTCCTCTCACATCCTCATATGTTTGCAATGTAATCAAACTTCTGCAGACATAAGCTGCGAATATATCAAGCAACGTTTGATACCGGACACGTGTGCAAAAAGTTTGTCTTTGAAAGTAACGTTGTCTGCATGTTTACATTCATTCTTCATCTCTACAGTATGAGCGCATGCCTGCAATGTCCAAGAAACAAAGGAATCACTCAAGAGAAGGAGGGAGTAACAATAATCCTTTTGATTTTATCACATAGTCTGAAACCTAATAACCACTTCACATCAGGATTAGAATAATATGCTGTGTTGTGGAAGGTCAGCGCGAATCTCTGGTGCCAAACTATCCTCGGCAGTAAATCTTCTTGCATATTGAGTATTGTATCAGAAAGGATAGGGGGGGGGGGGTTGCAGGATCCTTTGCAGATACACTAATGTGATGGTACATTGTTGAGGGTTTCAGTCCTACCTGTGCTGGGAGAGAATCTGGCTCGGGCTCTTCCACTAGGACCTGCAGATCTCCGGTTGGTCCCGCGTCCCCGGCTCCTAATCCTGTCATGAGAGCTGTGTCCAAGCCAAAAAAAAAACAGATCCTGCCGGGCTGCCTGTAAACTTAGAGCCTGGAGTGAGGCAGGAATGACTGGCTGCTCCTCCACACTCTCTCTCTCTCTCTCCCTCTCTCTCTCTCTCCCTCTCTCTCTCCCTTGCTCTCCCCTTCTCTCTCTCTCACTCCCTTGCTTTTCACCCCCTCAGCTGGATTGCACTCTTCACAGTGTGAGGAAAGACAGAGAGAGAGCCTGTGAGCAAAAGTAGCAAAAAGAAAAACTGAATCTCAAAGGAGCCACAAGCACAAGGCTGCGTCTGGTCACGCACACACGCACACGCACACACACACACACACACACACACACACACACACACACACACACACACACACGTAGGAGGGCTGCAGCTTTGCACTGTTAAACCGATGGCCGACCACTCGGATATGTTGGCTAATTGTCCTCATGGATGGGGAGAGAACCCGGGTGGCACAGAGGTAAATCACTCTGAGCCCCTCACTGTCATGCTCCCTGCAGAGGGGGGAGCAGGTTCATTCCAAAATAGCCAGAGTCCACATCCAACATCTGCGTTTGATCGCTGCTTTCGTGGAAGATCTCTCCTTTTGTTATTAGGCCTTGGAAGACATTACCGTGCATGTTGCAGCAACACTTTGGCTACGTTGTTTTGCACTCAGTTTGCCACCTGTCATTTGAGTTGCATTGACTTTCAGTCGTGCAGGAGATGAAACCCTACACTTTTATTTATAGTCATTTATTTCATGCCATTTAATGCCAGCAGTGTGGCTCTAGGGTTGGCAATGTTATCCACTTTGGTCCAGACTAATATAGAGCAGCAACTTTAGCATAAGTTGTTATCGGTGTTTGTGCTGACAACCACGGTGGGGTGTGGCCCAGGCTGGATTTTTCTGTCCGAACCCAATGGAGCCTGATTGAAAAACTAACCGATCCCGAACCTGACTGGAACTGGACAGGAAAACACAGAGCCTGATGTCGTCTACGTTTACAGGCACAAATCAAGTAGATGGCTCCGCCACCGTGACTGCACCAGATTCGAAACCAGATATCATTTCAAAAGTTTGGTCCGAACATGGACAGAACGAGCTCGGCTTGGGTATCCACACACGGTATCCTGTTTACTATCATTGCTGCATCATTTCAAAAGGCATGATTTATGTCGTTGTGAGTGTGAATGGGAGTTTGACTTTACCATACACAACTAGGGACAATACACAATGTCAGCTGGGATTTGTTCCAGCTCCTCCTGCGACCCTCAACGGACAAGTGGTATAGAAGATGGGTGGATGGATGAAACCAGGTACATGAGGCTCGCTGATCGCCTTCAGATTTTCCGTTATCATGATGAACGACTCTTCAAATTTTTTTTAATAACTTTTCTATTATGTAACAAGTTGTAACCCAGATTTATTTGAATCCGTTTCCTCTGCTTCATTTCTTTGACATGTGCACTAAATCGAGTGCAGCTCCTGGTGTCCCTGCGGTGTTAAATCGTTGCGTAATTGTTTCCCATTGCATTGCATCTTGCATATGTACTCATGAGTCAGTGAAGAGTCCCCCATTGGCTGGACCTTCCTTATTACTTGTTGCTAACATGAACCAGTCGGCCTCTCTGACACAAAACAGCTCCCGCAGGAGTGGACTTGTCAAACTAGTGAGGGGCGTTCAGCGTAATCCTTCGGTGCCAGGGGATAGTGATCCCCCGATAACCAACATACTGCTGCCTCTCCTCTCCTCGGAGAGACACAGCTCCATATTAGGAACGCCACTCTGCACCGTCTTAAAGGGATTGTTTACTGTCAAACACTTCAAACTGCTTGAGGGCACTTGCAGCAGAGCAACTGTCCCCACTGAGGAAGAGAGGAGGAGCTGGGGGGTTTTCTGCACAGGCTGTAAAACAGTCACGCTGCCTGTTAACCAGTGGATGTACAGTAGCCTCCAGCACCTCACAAACCTGCACGCATCACCTTTACACACACAGCTGCAAAAAGCATGCATACCCGGGCATGAGGAGGGGCTGTTATCAATGTGCCAGGCCAGCTGCGGTGCCAGTGGGGAGCTGAAGGCTGTTCACCCTTGTTAAAATGCTTCAAGCACATTCTTTTAAAGAATCGGACTGATCTTTGAACCCTTTGCATCCTCTTTAAGAGGTTTTTATAGCATCCCTGTTATAAATAAATGTCTCAATAAATCTTGAATGAAAGTGAAAAGTGTCTAATGTATGCAGATAAAACAGATTCAAGGCATGTTTATGCTTTGTTATAACCTTTAAAAACCAATGTCTGTGCTAGATAACGTCAAAAAAGCCATTGACTTCCTGGGAGGTAGTATATCTATCTAAATGTCTATATAATTTATAGGCTTTGGAGACTGCTTGTCAGTTATATAACGTAAACACAACAACTGCCCTCTAATTAGGCTAAAGTTGCATTTCCTCCACAGCTTCCATCCGTCGCCACAGGGAAAACCCGATGAGAATGGTGGCCGCGGTAATTTCCTGCCAATAGATCAAAAGAGCGACTCCCCAAATCCCGTTGGACAAACCGCACACGTCTTCATTCCTCTACTATCTCTTCCTCGGCTGTCAAGGCCAAAGGAATGAGAGCAGACGGGGGTGCAGTCCAAAGCGAGCCGATTTGGTGTCAGAGATGAACACCATCATAAAATTGTCTGCTGTGTCTAATTTTATATTTTGCTCATTGAGACGCCGTCACAGAATATTCCCTTGAATCAACTGCTTCTTTTGGTCCCACAGAAGATTTAAGCATCTTCCAACTCTCTCTATACTTTTTAAGGCCTTGACCTTCTATTAAATTGAATAAACTCACTGTTTTCATTTTCCTTTCCCCTGGTGACTGGCTCCTCCATGTTCATAAATGGGACATGGAATCGGCTAGTGATATCGATTAGGATTATGTTTTAATGATGATAGTTTTTCCTCATTAAAGGCAACTACTCTTTGATTCATTGTGTTGATTTTGCTCTTAGTATGTATAGTTGCCACTAGTCTGCTGTTGGGGGCAGCTTGTATGAAGCCTGAGAGACAAAACCAAGGGTAAAAAGAATTGTATAGGAATCACGAACTAGCTGCTGATAAACCTTGTTGGTTTAAGTGCACTTTAACAACTGAGGCTGATGAGGAAAATATCAACATTTATATGAATTCAGAGCTTCTCTAATTTGTTGTGAAGGTTGGCTAGTAACCCTGCAAAAAAGGCATTATGAAAAAGGAAGGAGCCAGTTGGAGGAACATGGGTTTTTTTTCTTTAATTTGGTGCATGAATGTTTAATCAGTTATCTCAGCTCCTCTACAGCTGCTTGGTCTCTTATTTTCCATGTCTGTCTCTGTTTGGCTTTGTTTCTCGATGTCTGTCCGACTCCCTTCGCGTCCCTCTTCTTCCTCAGTCAGTGTCCCCGTGCTTCTCTGTCTGGCCACGCTCCACGGCAGGCTGGAAACACATTGGAGGAACATATGTACACACAAACACACACTCATGGACTATTTAGAGAAACCAGATGACCCCCATACATCCATCTGCGGAGGCTATAAACTTAAATCCGCTGAATCAAAGCCCCATACACTGAATCCTTCCTGTTAAAGTCTGTAGCACCGATTCAGTCATCGCACACTTCAAAACTATAAATCACGTAATAATTTATTTTCCCCTCATTCGTTATCTTGTATTTTTTCCTTTCACTTTTGTTTTACTTTTTATGTCATCTCTGTCTATCTTTTCACGCGTGTATGTGTGTTCCCTTTCTACCCTCTTTCCACTTCATTTGGTGACTTATTTGTTTTGCATGATTCCTCCCTCTCTCGCTTCCTCTCTCTTTATTATTTTCTTCTATGCTTCACTGAGCCTAAAAGGGTAGAAATAAAGGAAAATTGGACGAAGGGAATAAAGACCGTGTCACAATCTGTCAACCTTTGGTGTCGCGTTGCGATGCTGTGCACAAATAAACTTTGCAATAAATAAATAATGAATAAACACAGACAATAAATCATCTTTGCAGGATCGGTCTTGCATCACATAATAAACCGAGTGTTTGTTACAGCCTGTCACTTGGTGTCATGGCGGATTAGAGGATCATAACATATCCCAACAATGAGCTACACAGACAAATGCAGGCTGGGTGAAGAAAGACTAAACAGAAAGAGATATTATAAGCATTAAAGAGACATTAAATAAGTGTGGAAGAAGAGAATCACACATCTGTGCTGCAATGACGACAAAATACTTTAACTGTAACTTTGTTTGGAGGAATAACAGTGCTTAATCCAGGCTAACGGGAGAAGTTGGAAGGGAGGTTGTTTGGACAAGTTTTTATCCTCGACCACTGAAATGATTTGTCATCCAGAGTGTTACAATGAATGAATCGCATCATATAACGTACTGTCGGTCATCTGTCGGAAATATTCAACTTTTGAAAACACGGGGGACCAGAGACGTAACGACAGATGTAACCGCTTTTTAATGTTTTAATTGTTACACACATAGACGGCGATTCCAGAAATTTGGGAACTTGCATGATTTAAGCGTGACACTAAAAACAATCATAGAGGCAGACTGCCAGTGTTGTCAGCTGGTTGTGGTTGTTTGTCCTACGTCAGTAGAGCGCATACCTCCCAATCAAGCTGCACCAAATTTAACACACTTAAGTATGACTGATTTTTTAATCAAGATCCATGAATTGCTCGCTGAGTAATCAGTGAACAACACCCTTTCTCACAATGTTAAAAAAAGTAAAAATTACTGGATCTTCCACTTTGCCCCGAAACCACGGCAACATTTATTGAGTTCTTCCTCAGCACACCCGTCTACCAAGTTTCAAGAAAATATTTTCACGGTTATGAAATCATTACCTCAATGGCAGAGGTAATAAATCAAAAGGCTGTCTCGCTCGTTGTGACAAAACCATTATCACCCAGCTCTTTTCTGTTTTAGCCTCTTTCAGCTCGTTGTTTTGGTCCCTGCAATTTTACTGTTTTGGGTCGCTCTCACTTTTTGAATCAAAAAGAGCTCTAATAACCCCACTGTATAGAACTTAATCATCTGGTGAACATAGGTAAAACATACATTGAGCACTTGGAATGCTGTATTACTGAATTTAATAATATGCTTTAATCTCTGCTGTACATGCATTACAGTTCATTCATTGCAGTACAACTTAATAATAGATTTGTAGTTATTCAACTTCATGTAACTTCTCCTGTTGACTGTGATGGATGTGTTGATAGCAGCTGTATTTACAAACTGTAAAGTCAGTGGTCTCTCTTGCCTCTAATGACCCACTCCTGTTTCTGAGTTATCACCATCACTGCTCAAAGCTCCTCTCCCTAATGTGATAAAACAACAACCCAGTGCAAATGTCTTATCTGTCTCCTTGCGTGGAGAGAGGCTTCTCTCTCAGTACCCAAAGGGATCAGGTTACACTGAACAGAAACAAGCTTTTTGTTACAGAAACAGCCGAGGGTCGAGTCGAGGGCGGAAAAGAGGATTAAATGCTTAGAAATGTCACTGCAGGAACATCACACCCCTGCCCTGTTCTGTAGCTGCACTACAGAACATCAACCACAATGTCAGTATTTTTTTTTTTTAATCAAAATTGACCTCTTTGAACTCGAACCAACAACCTGTAGGTCAAAGGCCCTGCCTGCGTAACCGACCATATGAAAGCTTAAATTCAAGTTATTTCAGCCCAAAGGCTACGTAGCTCCTCCCTGTGAGGAGTGCACCGCGAGGTCACCAGGAGAAGTTATCCACCACCGGACATTATCCCGTGCCAACATTAGTCCAAGGGAGCGCAGTGTTTTCAGTGCCTGGAAGGAAATACACACGCACGCATGTAAAACTCATTTGCATAGAAGAGTTTGGCTGCTTCTGCAACTTTGTGTTGACCTGGTGAGTCACGTAAGAGCTCCCTTAAAGCAGAGTTGCCAGATATTAAGAGTTTGTTACATGGTCGGGTGTGTAACTATTTCAACTGATAGACAGATACCAAACAGAATAAAATCAAGTATGGTTTTTCGATTTGTTGCTGTACAATCGTCTGTCTTCAGTTATTGTATCTTTCCCCATCAGAGATGAAGTCATATCAAACAGGAACAACAAGTACAAATCATATTTACAATGCAATGCAATCATAATTAACTGCAAATGTGTCTCTCATTGGAATCACTATGAATTTATTATCCTATTAATAATAAGAAGGAAATACTCATATTACTCAAAGTAATATTCCATATAAGGAAGGGGAGTTTTTAATGAATCACATTTTCTGAAGATACAAGGACACTAAGGCCAATTGCTTAGGTCAATGCTTAGGAGTGTGGTAAGGCGTTGGTTGAGTGTGTTGGATTCAAGAACCCTTAAAAGATCACAGTTAGATTGAGGCTAAGACACAACTGGATTTGATCAGGGTTAAAAAAGTGCTTCTTTGGGTTTAGAGGACATTTGTAGTCATGAATGATGATAATTAACACATGGTTAAGGTTATGGAGTAAAAGAAACAATGCTGAATATCAGTGACACACAGGAAACACGCAGGGGGGATGGGGGATGCAATCAGGCGATGCTTTTATTATTGTAATATGGCAATTTCATGAAACAAATGACAAATCTGAAAAAGCTGTAGATTGTCTCTGCAATGTTATTGGTTGCAAAATGTAGTGTTTTAGTAGACTGTATGATGTCATCTTCTGACTTCTTAACAATGTCCCATGTCAATAATCTTCCGACCAATATAAAGTTTCGATTGCGGACATATCTTGATGAAAGGGATTGATCCGGACCTTTCAACAATCAACTCCAAAAGGGAATCATCTGGAGATATCCCTCCAAGTCATACTCTTACCAAATTTGGTAAAAATCTGTCAATGTTTTGTTGAGTTATTTTGTACACAAACACACAGATAGGGGCGAAAACAATACCCGGCTGCGAAGCTACATCAGCACGCAGGGTAATAAAAGGTGATCTTGTGTGTTTCATTGACCAATTCACGCTGACCTCCTCCTACCACAGGGTTTGTTGCTTTCTATGGCCTCTAGAGGTCCCCTGACAACAAAGCGTAGCCATGGGACATAAGAGGCTGCTTGCACACAGGTTGTATTTTTTTGTTATGGGAGGAAAGTTTTGATCTTTTCTGCAGCTCCGCCTCAAGGGACGTGTGCAATCGCTAATATCTCATCAGTCTCTATTACTTCAGTACACCTCTGCACGGCGAGTAAACCCATATGACAGCATGCTGGAAAGAGAAAAAAGTGAAATTAACATCTTGGCAACTTCCTCCAAGGATAATTGCATTGACTGAGGAATCTTTACCCCCTTTGCTGGAGACAGGATTGAATTAAAATCTGAAAAACTTTCCAGTACATCAAATTGTTTTCATGCCGCCATGCAGAGCCAATATAGATTTATCATAAATGTATCAAAAAACTGTTTCAGTTTTGGACGTGTGTGCAATGACATCTGTCCCCTACTGGCTGAACTTATTTATTGCTAATGTATTTAATGCAGGATCTGGCGGTTTCAAACTATAGTTATACGTGACCTGCAGGGTTTGGCTTATTCTGTATTCATTACATACAGATGTGTTCTTTGGCTCTGAATTGTCTTTTATTTGAAATAGTTTCAATCACCTCAAGGATTCCTAAACTTGTGATTGCCCAAGATCAATAATAAATATCCCTGTGTGGTAAATATCTGGTTCCACTGTTTCCACCCTAGTTTTCTGATGTAATGGCCCAATCCATAACAGAAATCATTCATGAAATGGAAATCATCAACTTGGCCCCTCCAAAGAGTTGATTTAATTTAGCTAATGTAAAACGAATTAGTTTTTAAACCTTATGTGAGGATCCAGTAGAACACAAACCTAAACTGTCTGTTTGACCTAGTGTGGCATAGTGGATGGAAAATTATGTCACCTTTTTTACTAATAAATCTAAAAGTGGGGGGGCTAGGGTCTCAAAAACTTGGTCTGAAAGTGGGTCAAACCAATCTGTGTCCTATGAGGCAGGAACTACTGGCAGCAATTAACAAATCTTGGGTGTAAAGTCAGCGAGAAGCATTGGACCGTCAACAACAATGGCCGTTCCCTGAAGATGTTAACATAGATGCTGCTGTAGCATCAATTACATTTGAGCTGAAGAATCTATCTTCACTAAAAGAAGAGGAAGAAACAGCAATGGAGGCTTTTTTTGGTAATGTATGAATTTATTTTGCTCTTCTTTCAACCATCTTTGGCAGACGTCATGGACAGATGGCTCATCCGATTACCTGCCAAGAACTTTTCGAAAGCTCCTGTCTTTTGTCCAAACAGTCCGTTTCCAAAAGAGCTTTCTTCAAACCATCTGGTGCTTCAGGTGCTTATCCGACCTTTTACATCAGAAGACTCTTTAGATGTCCCTGTCCTTGATCGACAGATGGAGGAGGATGAGTGAAGAAGGAGCAGTGGAGAATAAATCACGACAAAAGTTCCTCAGGGCCCAATCCTGGGTTCCTTGTTTATTTTAAGTCATATCTTTTAATCGTTTGCTTCTCTAAAGTGTTATTTTTTTCTTTCTTCGGGCTTCTTTTACTTCCTCACTTGTTTCTTTCCTTAGCTCCTGTCTATAATATGTAATTAGTAACGAGTGAGCTCATGCTGCCTTTCTCTGGTTGTTTCACGTTGATGTTGATGACCATCTGCTCAACCTCAGAGCTTGTCTTTTGACGGCTGCCATCATCCAGGTCTTTTTAGCTGTGGAAATTATTTTTATTTTGGAAAAAAAATCCCTTCATGTGTGAATTGCTCATTGCATTTTTGCCTGAGTGTGAGCAAACCTTTGATGTGTTTTTCTGTCTCTACTCGCGGCCAATTGGATATAATGTAATTAGATCTTTTCCCGCAGCTGTCACCATTACCAGCACTTTTCCATCATACTCTCACTTCCTATAAAAAAACTATATTTGATTTGGTCCACTCCATTTTCCAACCTCAATGTTTATGTTATGTTGCTCAAGTTTTGCATGTTGTTTTTCATAATTTTTGCATAAACCAGAGTATTTGCCATTTACAGTCTGTCTAACAGTCAATGGGGTTTTATCAAAAACACTAAACTCAGGCTAGCATCTGCCAAGGCTCATTGACCATTTTATCACCATATTACTATTATGTATTGAAATCAGGTGATGTCAGAAATCCATTAAACAGTGAGAAAAAAAAAATCCTGGACCGGACCTTATTGCTTCCTCCGAGGGTAATTTCCCCCCTCTCCATAAAATGTAATCTTAATTGGTTCAGGTTCATAAACAAACACACTAACCAACAAACAGCAAAAAAAAATCATAACCTCTTTGGAAAAGGTAACAACTGTAAACTTAAATGTTCTTAGATGCAGCCCCAGGAGGACTTTTATTTGAAAGTTAATTGTCAAGTTATCTTTCCAGGAACATAATGTCTATTCTTAGTTACTCCACTGAAAGCCGACCCTCAGTCACCAGCCTCCATCTCCTGATCTCTTCTGCAGCGTCGTGCTGGCTTTACAAGCAACATTTAAACATCTGTGTAACTGCATGTTTCTTTAATTGGATCTTTAATTTGATCTTTTATTGAGTTTCTAGTTTCTTCTCAAAAGGCTTCAATCTGTGATTTTTACTAGGACAACGGCACCGTAAACCTCAGCCTCTAATAGGGGCTGTGGTGAGTGTGTCACAGCGCTCTGATGCCGTGCCACTCTATTAATGTCGCCAGCTGTTTACAGCATCTGTCACACAATAGCGCAACGACACGTATACACAAACTCATGCAGGTATAGTGGAATGCTCTCTGCTGGGATGAGGGTGTTTCCCCCCTCGCTGTTACAAGTACCTTTCAGCTGCTCAACATTAATCACACTTTAAATTCAATTTAGTTGCATACATGCATATTGGTAAATTGATTGATTTAAAAATAAAAAATTGCAAGTAGCTAAAAACAAATTGCAGGAGACATAAAAGGAGGTTATTTATGTGATTGTTACAGTCGATAAATCACCCACCACTGCTGTGAATAGGAGCATTATTTAAAGCTGACTGTGTCGACAGTAATGGAGTTGGTAAATTGCTCATTGGATTCAAATTTTAGGCCCAAATTGATATAATTTAATTGACCTACATTACTTGTGCTGAAGTGTTGCATATTCTCCCAAGAAATAAAATTAACTACAGCTTTCAGGGCATCAAATATTCTGCGGCCCATGAGAGCTGACTTTGCCTGCTCTGTAATCCAAAAACAATCATGTGTAAAGTCGGATATATAACCCGCTCACCATGCAGACAACATGTCATAGGAGTCAAACCAGGAAAAGACTCGCAACCCTGGTTTAGGAGGAACAGTGTGTCGTTCACTAACCAGAAGGTCTGTGGTTTGATCCCCGGCTCCTCCAGTCCATGCCAAAGTGTCGTTGGGCAAGATACTGAACTCCACTGTATGCATGTGTGAGTTCATGACTAAATATGACTTGTACTTTGAAGCTCTTTCAGTCGTTGATAGAGAAGCTAGAAAAGCTCTCTATATATACAGTCCATGTACCATAGTGTGCATGCATTTGCTCAGGTGTTTCCCCAACTTGAGTCGTATACTAATAAAAGATGAACTCCACAGTGGAATGAAAGAGGAAGTGAGCTCTTTGGGACTAATCCAAGTATTTTTCGATGAATGTGTTATCGGCTTTAGAAGCTGTTTCACAGACGCGTGAATCTGAAGGTGCTAATTGACGTGACGCCGACCAGAAGTTGAGTAAAACTGTATTAACAGTAAGTAGCGTATCATAAAATTATAATAGGACACTGAACAGCTGATGTTACTGTAGCTGTGTCCAAATTCCAGGGGGCGGCGACCTAAGCCACGAGATCCACCTAGCTCACGAAGACCGCCTCCTTTCCTGGTCTACAGAGGATTTCCTAGATCTGTGTCACCAGCTCGTCCCGCCCTGATTGATGTCACCTAGCAACAGAGCAGAAGTTGGAAGCCGCTTGGTTTGGTGGGATTGGGTGGGTCGGGGAGGATTCACCCGTTCGAGCCTTTGTGTCTCTTTCGAAATGGTCGGATAGACACACTGCTTATGACTTCCACCCCAAACTCCCAGAATCCCCCACTGAAACCTCAGGAAGACGCTCAAACTCCCTGTGGCTGGATCAGGTCATCTAACCCCGATCCGACGCCGCTGTCCTCCTTAATGCACTCCTGCTCCCTCCTCGGCTTCCTGATCTTAGCGTGAGGAATTTTATCAGCCCGTAGACAGTGAAGTCCGCTGGGGCGGCTCCTCCTCCAGCTTTCTTCTTGGATTATTGCATGAAGAAGCTACTGAATCTGTTCCAAACTGATGTCCTGGGAGTTTTGAGTAGTTCCTCAGGTTTCACCTCCTCCCTGCTGCAGATGACTTGACAGATGGATGTGAGGACTTCAGCGGAAACCTGTTTTGGAGAAGAGAGCTTCTCCAAAAGAGAGCTTCCATCACCTGTCACCACATTGAGTAGAAAACTAATTTTGTCCACTTGTATTTCAAGCTGCTTGTATCATAGGTCTTATAATAATACATACAATAATATTCGGATGTTATCCCTGCACATTATTCTTTTCTTGCATGATTTAAAACGTGTGTTCTCTCCTGCTCAGGCCTCCTGCTTCAGCTCAGTTAAGAACAAAGATGACATTTTTTTTGTTTTATAGCTTGTTGGCAGTTTTGCATCATTCACTTCAATGAAATATGTCCCATTCTAAGTCAGATTTAACTGCTTTAATCCAGTGTCTTTACCAGGTCAAACGTATGACTGATTAATAACAAGGCTATCTTTCAAAGCTGCTGTATAACACAAAGTCTCCTGTCTTAGTTTATGTGATGTTACATTCATCATATATAGTAAAGCCGAGAGGCCCCCCCGAGCGTCCTGAGCTCCATCAATCCAAGATTTTTGGAGTTTGATTTCAAGCAAACGTCCAAAATGCATTTTCTCCAAATAAATAATATCACGTCAGGAAGATTTTTTATTGTATTTATTTATTAACATCTCTCATATTTGGCGATAAAGGAAATGCTTGAGCAACACCATAATATAGATGTGCTCCAGCAAATATTTGTCCTCACTAACAAATTTACAAGAATACTGTTAGTGACACAATAATGAAAAGCAAATTTAACATTATATGTCCTTGAAAGCATATTTGGGATCCTGAACAATACATGTATGTTGGTTTAATGTTTTAATGTTTTTTTATCTGATGCTTCATTAACCAACTGTATAATAAATACAAATGAATATAAACAAAATATAATAAATATGTAGCTCAGTGAAAGTTAACCCTTAACTAACCCCTTTCCTCAATTGCCCCTCATTTAAGGACAAGAGAAATTCTGCTGATCTTATCTTCGGACTCATCTAAGACCTTTGAAAGCGAAAAAATGTCCCTGTTTCATAACTAATAATCCATCTTCTCTCTTCAATTCTTGGTCCAAATCTCGGTGATCGATGCTGTATTGTACAGTGTAGGTTTTTGTGAGTGTTATTCTGTTGTGAACACGTCCGGTGAGTCTAAAGACGATTTCCCATGAAGGCTCTGTTCTCACTGGAACATCTGCTTTCCAGCACTGACTGGCCGTGATGTGATAATGACACGGATGTAGATATATGGATGTGTGTGTTGTGTCGACTCTGAAGAGGCGCCAGCTTCACGTCTCGCTGTCTGTTTTGTCTGTGAAGGAAATTTCCATCTTTTGTTAACTGTCTGACAGCTCGTGTTTCTTGTGCTGTGAGAAATCTTTGCAACTGGAACGCAGACCTCCGAGGCAGTCCCCTAATAAAACCACATTTATATTCACTGGACCTGAATTTTGCACCAAATTTATTTAACTCATATATATCAGTTCTCTAAACATGTCAGATTTTTTTTCATCAAGATCCATGAATTATTCTCAGTGGAAATTTCGAAAAAAATACCATCTCGCAATGTTAAATAAAGTTAAATAAATTCTGGAGCCGGACCCTGATCCAGATCTACACCAACAATTTGATGGGTTCTCCCCTGATCCACACCACACCCCCTCCACCGAGTTTGGTGGTAATCTGTTTTGTGGCTTTTGCTTAATCCTGGTAACAATCAAATCACAATAAAAACATAACCTCCTTTGGCGGATATAATAAATCTTGTAACTGAAAAGCTCAGAGCTGACACAATCGATTAATCCATAGTGGAGCGACAGAAGTTATGCAACTGTTCTGGTGATTGATCACTTGACGAAGTCATTCAAGAACCAAAAATAGAAATCGTTCTGTGGCTCCAGATTCTGAAAAATGAAGATTTGCTGTTCTCTAACTTTTTATATTATATCAACTCCAGATCATTCTTTTTCTTTTTGGTCGGACAAACAAAAGAATCGGAAGATGAGCTGTGGGAACTCATGCAGATATTTTTTTTCCCCACACACTGAAGGACCAACCCCACTACGACACCCGACTGACTGTAACAGATGCGCTTTGTGCTCGGGTCAAACCCAAACAGCAGGAAGTGTGTAAGGAGCTCCCTGCAGGGTCTTATCGCTGCCACGCCACAGGAGAGGAGCTGATTGGTCAAAATGTTACGATGATGTCAGAGCACATCATGTGTAATGATGAAGAGGAGAGAGGTAGATCTATGAAGAGGATAAAAGTGAAGGAATCTACAGCTGTTCTGCAAACATTATTTTCTTAATGGCTTGTGTCCCATTATCTGAAGATCTGTTACTAATTTTAAGAAGTTAATGTTTGAATCACAAACATATCACAGGAAGTGGGTGAAATCATTAAGCAGCTATAAAAATGAATGTCATACTATAAGACACAAACATCTGTTTGGGTTTGTGAGGCTGTCACCCCACAGAGAAACTATAAAGTCCTTTATTTGAGACTAGAGGCCAAAAAGAGCCCAGTAAAAGTTCCTGGGATTGAAAAGTTGGACTCTCTCCTCAGGGTCCATGTGTTTCTACAGAAGATCGCATCAATAAAGACAAGTTTGCAAAAAACATGGAAACACCCACATGCTCACACAGTAAATTCTTCGGAAATTCCAAACTTTGGTCCATTGATTCCAATGAAATTTTATAACTTTGAGTATCAATTACAGATATAATATGAATATATTTTTTCCCTTTTAATTTAAATTTGGACAGTAACAGTATTTTCATCACTAACTGGTGCTATTAAGCAAAACCAAGATGTACATACATGGTATAGTATGAAAAAATGTGTATATTTAAAGTTAAGTGTTCCATTGGGAGCAACACGTACTGACTGTAGTGTTGTGTGCTGCTTGTGTACAAACAGGAAATGTACACAATCCACAGCCACTACATGTTCGGGCACTGACCGACATACCACACAGCTGAACGAGGGTTCAGAGGTCAGGAAGGCCCGCACCCAGGAGCTGCTTATTTTCATTCCAGGATCTCAGCATCTGCTCCCCTTCACTCGTGAACTGAATGTGTCAGAAGTACTACAGAGCATTAGGGCCACGGTGAATAAGAAAAAATCGGAGTTTTCGAGAATTATGTGGGAATATTACAAGAGTAAAGCCCTCATTGAGTCAAAAGTCATAATATTACAAGAAGAAAGTTGTTATTTGAGAATAAAGTCATAATATTATTAGAATCAAGTCGTAATTGAGAATAAAGTCATAGTTGAGCAGTCGTTTCTTTCACATCTTTTCAAAGTCCTGATACTTAGATAACGTGGTGCTGATATATCAAAAGATGACATATTTTGATATTATTGAAACTAGTAAAAAAGGATAACGAAACAAAAACGCTCAACATTCCTCATACCCCCCCCCCCTTTAAGTGGCCCTAATACTCTCTCATACAGTAGCTACATTTTTAAACATCCTCTAACATTATCCACATTTGGTTGTAGGTCTCAGCCTCTTGTTTCCTTTTTCATCTCTTGGAGAGTTTTTAAGAGCTCATTAAACTGACCACATGGACCGTGGAGTCAGGAGGATTTGGGGAAAGAGGACTGGGTCAGTGTGGGGGGTTGTTTTCCAGCTCCAGACTGGAATGACTTCACTGAGACAGACCAAGTGAGTCACGACTTCTTTAAGAAGAGAAGTATATGAACAGATGTAGACAAACACACACACACTTTTCTTTTGTTTGTTCTTTTAACCCTTTCCTCTTACTTAAAATAGAAAAGGGGGCAAATCAGAATGTGTCCTTGGTGAATTTAAAAGGTTTCAAAGGAGCTTCGTTTTCCTTTAAGGGCACAGACATTTCCTCCACCTCAGCCAGAGCTGTCTCTCTCTCTCTATACTCTGTAATTTTGGTTTCTGGGGTGTAGGCTACTCCCCGAGGACCCAAACCGAAAAAGTCTCCGTACTGCAGAGAAGCCTTTCCAGCCTGGTGCCGACCACAAACAGGGAAAAACACAGACACACAAAATAATTTATGGACGAAGCATATCATGCAATGAAAATGAAATGGGCCTTCTTCAAGAGGGCACCACCAACCATGGAAAATTATGGTCTGTTTCTGTGGTTTGAGAGTTGAGAGTTGAGAAAGCAAAACAAAGGAGAGATTTAGGGATTTTTATATGGATTAGTTTGAATTCGGCAGAATGTATGGTTTAGGCATACGAGTTTGTTTACTGCACATTGTTACAATGACTGTCTGAAAGATCGGAAACTTGGTTATTTTCCTGTTTAAAATATGCTTTATTTATTTATTTGTACATTTTCAGCCTGACAAAATCCCTATGACTATCAATAATTTATCAACGATATCAGTTTTTTTTTTTTAAATACAACATTAAAACAATAATCATGAATAAAAAGTCCATATCTTGCAACATCTGTAGTATTTCTTTCTCAGCTGCACTTTCTATAATAATCATTTGAAGGTATTGATACTGTTGATCCTTCCTTTAAATGTCTTTCCTTGATGTTCTGGGTCCGAGCTAATTGATACCCTACTGAAAAACCACATCTTTTATTTTTACTAGGAGTTATTACTGTATCATTGTGTGGCCACACACACACACACACACACACACACACACACACACACACACTTATTTCCACAACACTGAACACTAGTTTTCCAAGTGGAAAGAGGAGACATGGGTTTTTATTAATGAGCCTGAAACTGTGTCTTAAGAAAAATATAATGTCAAATTTTCCCCTGTGAAATTTTTCTAATAATCATTTATAAGTGTGGACATTTGACAGTCTACCGTGTGTGTGGGAGTGTGTGTGTGTGTTTGAGAGAGAAAGAGAAAGAGACAGATAGACAAATACATAAGATGGAAGATAAAACGAAAAAAGCTGGATAAAGTAAAAAGATATAATGGCCCCTACGGTAAAGATCAGACTAGAAGTAAAGAAGAAGAAAAACGACATGGAGAAAGTCTGACGTGGGAGATGATTTGTTTCTGTCGTCCTGACCATCGTTACCAGGGAGGGCAGCGTTTGCGAAGATGTGGCTGTCTGTGGAGCGCTGTGGCTGGGATGACAGGGAAGGAAGCCAGGCGGCACTGGAGGATCCCTCCCTGGATCTGTGGGGAACACACACACACACAAGCACACACTCACAGACAGAAACACAAAGCAAGCGTGTATGTAAATGAGAGGAGGCTATCCTCTCAATCTGCTGAACAGATGAAGTTAATTGTTTCCATCCTGCTCAGCAGGCGACGTGCAGCTCTCAGAGAAATTAAATTACACTCACAACACTTCTTTCCTTCTCTCGTTCTTTTCTTCTTTCTTTCCCTATTAAAAAGGTTAACAACTTCAGGATTGGTGATTAAGTCTCCTGTGATGTGACAACACCTGCACGTGCACTATTCTTCCAAAACTGTGTTTCTTCTGCTGCAGGATCACAAATGCAAAGGCACTGTCACCTCTTTGCAGGGGTGGAATACAGATTCTTTACTGAACTGACACAACAAGTCCTGTGGTTCCCCTACAATATTCAGTTGCAACATATGTCTTAGGGGTTTATTCCCTTTCTTCTATTCTTTGTTTTGGTAATTGCTTGATTCAGTTAATTAGTTACACAGAACAAAAAACTTTTAATATTCATTTTGCGAGTTTTTTTCCGTCTTTGCTTTTTGGAAAGTCATCACAGAAGCCAAATATTTGGGGACGGATGGTGTCATTTCTAACAATGCATTATATTCTATAAACTTTGTGTTTTTAAATACAATATAATAACCTAAAACATATAACTGTAGTTTCATTTGAGTAAAATGTACAATTGATGTATAGACATTTTGGATTTGGACGGCCCGAGGAGGATCCTCCTGTCGGAGCCTTCTGGTCTCATATGAGTTTCAAACCTCAGGTTTTGTGGGTGTATCCTGACAGGGATTAGTTTAAATCCCACAGTGATATGGACAACATGTGGAGGTTAAGTAAATCTTCTTTGAAACAATGGTAGCACTTAGATTAACTCCAGGAACCAGGTGTTTATGTAACATGAGTCTCCGTGAGACTCAAGTCAAACTGTCCCTGATCTGTTTGTTTGGATCCGACATTTACTCCTATAAGCTCATGTGACCCGTGTGACCTCTTCGCGGTTCTGTGATGTCGACCATGAGATCCACACAGTTTTGTGGGAAGCAGTAAAATTAGCCACAGGACCATCTCTTCTTTCCTCAGTGGAAACAGCACAGCGGTGGTTATTATTTCACTCTAATCCCTCCTGGACGTTTGCAGGGTGTCCTTGGATAAGTTCCACCGCAGAGGTCAGGGAGGGTCACGTACCTGCGATCAATTAATTGGCTGCTCTGCCATGTTTTCTGTCTTTTCAAAACACGAGCAAGGATTTATACACGTATTTGAATTTATAAACCGCCTCTTGTTCGTGGCTCCACTTTGTTTTACTGCTTACAATCCAAAACCATTCATGTGAACAAAGAGACTGATTCAGTGGGTTCCAGTAGAGTATAATTAGACTGGGCATTTAAGGTGAAAAGCAAAGTTGATTTAGGCTTTTTGGATTAGCATTTAGCCTGCAACGTTTTTCTCCTCTAATGAATTGTAATTGCTCTTTAAAGAGTATTTCCCTATTTATTTCATTCTTGGGAATTAACATTTATAGTTTAAGTAGTCTCAACGCCGCCATTGTTTCAATTGTCACCAGGCGGGAGAGACTTGACTGATCTCAGAGAGATAAATGTGTTTGGCACAGGAGCGGCAATCTTGGAGACACAATAGAAACCCAGAACAGAAAATAGCTGATGTTAAAAAGAAAATGTGAAGACGATAAAAACATTCTAAAAGTGCACAAAATAAATGTGCATAATAAAACCTTATTGCTAGTGAAAATATTTTACTGACAATACAGTTTACATATATCCCATAAACAGTATATAAAGATGGAAGACATCACTTCCTCACACTATCCAGAAATGAAGGCAAATTATTTTGGATGGGAACGCCGCCATCTTGCCCATCTAGAAATTGAGTCTGCACAGTAGCGATCAGGCGACGGAGCCGTGGTGTCAAGGTCTGGTCGATACATCATATAACTAATAAAAACCAAACTTACCAGAAAAAGAAAGACTTGAAGATACATCAAGAACTATCTAAAATGACATGTACTTTTTAATCTTTTCCCTGTCCCATCCACTGACATGGAGAATGCAGAGTTAATGACCTTTACTGCAGCCAGCCACCAGGGGGACATCAAGAGGATTTGGCTTCACCTTTGCTAAACTGTCATGTCGTCCATCTTTATATCCAATCTGTGTTGTATCCATGCAACAGTCGGTAATTTGTTTCATGTTACTGAACATGAGTCTGCTGAACAGGCTCATGGCTGGTTACATACATGAGCAGCGGCACATGTGCTGCCCTCAGAAGTGTTGAAGGCCGCGTGAGCAACAGGCTGCAGCAAACACCACATCAAAGTTAAAGAGAAGATGAGATGCTTTAAAATGCTCAGTCAAACTGAGACCATGGTGAATCCATATGTGTCTGCTTATACTGCACAAACACGTCCTATAAAACTCTATCAGAGAAAATGCTTCCTAACCACTAAAACCCACAAGAATAGCTTCAAAATGACCATGAAATGCTATTAAATCAATATGTTTAGGTTTTTTATAGCTTCCCTTTCTCACAAACTTCCCGAAGGAGGAAAGATACGAAACTCATTACTTCACTCCGGAGGCCTGCACTGGCAAATCTCAACAATCAGAGGCTTCCCAGGTTTAACGTCAGCCAAAGAATTTGCTCCTAAAAAAAACACGTTTCTTTCCAAAACACAGACAGACACACTCACAATATTTAGACCAGGTGTTGCTGTCTTTGGGCTGAAAGAGATGTCATCTCATAAAAAAGGATTATTAAAGGATGGTACATGGGCCAAACTAAAAAGTCCAAGTAAATGTCAAATACATTTTTCTGAAAGATGTTTTTTGTCACTTAAGTTGTTATTTGATGCTATAATATCATGGATGACAGCTGAGACTGACTCACGATTGGTCGAACGTGTATATCGATCATTATTGGCAGACTCTGGCTCTAAATGACGTCATCGGCACAAGATGGCGGCGTTCATATCCTGGATATGTTTGCCTATATTTCTGGATAGTGGGAGGAAGTGGAGACGTGCCGTCCATCTTTGTTTACAGTTCATGGTTCAAACCACATGTTGCTCATCCATAAGATCCAGCAAATCTGTGCCGGAATCATTTATCAATTCCTGATAAGTTGACTACAAACAAACTTTGTTTAAGTTTTTTTGTTTTTTTTGAGTTAGACGCAGTTCAAAGATGAGCATTCGTTCCAAATGAGTCAACATATTCCTCAGAAACAGTGCTCAGTTGTTAGGGGCTTACACACATGGCTTCAGTTGACATACAGGCACCGCTGTCTGCCGCATATGGTTTTTGGAGTTTAAGCTGCAGGGGGAAATTCAAGCTGCAGGGGGCCCGACAGTCCGACAGTAGGACGGTGCCGAGGGGCCCCCACGTCTGCCCACTGACACACTGTGAAACAATGCCCTGGACTCTCCGCAGAGAATGACATCAGAGCCCCGGTTTCCCAAAAGCCCTATAAAAGATGAGTGATTTATGTTTTAGATAAAGTCCAGTGAACTTTGAAGACTTATGATGAAGTTTGATCCGACTCAGACGAGTTTGATAAAGTTTCATGTTTGGTGGAACTAATTAATACCATTACATGTCCTCTCATCTATTGTTATAAGAACCCATTCCATTTTAGAACACTCTATTAGGTAAAGATCTCACCAAGACTTTTATTCTAAGTGCACGGACGATTCAGTCTGAGCTTCTATAAAAGTTGGTTTCAAGGTTTTAAGAGACTTTAAACATCCATTTATAAACTGTCGACTGAAGCTTTGTCTGAAGGACAAAGTGGAGACGAGAAATTGTAGCAGCAGATTACGTGTATGGAAAAATAACTGTGTGTGTGTGTGTGTCGGTGTTAATTAGAGCATCTAAAACAGTCTCCCGACCTCCAGCCACACATGAAACCCAGAAACCTTGGAGGTGAAGGTGGAGGGGGGGTGGATGTTGGAAAATTACCCACGATCCCCCAAGGTTGCGTTTGTTGTGACTACAATACGGTAGTTAAAACAGAGATCTCGACAAGGCGCTGTGGGAGTACGGTAACTTTTTCCGAAAGTCTGGTCAATGCAGGCGATGGTGGGCAAACAAACACATACAGGACGTACACACACACACACACACACACACACACACACACACACACACACACACACACACACACACAGTCAAGAAAATTGTGGTAGCTCTGCCTACTTTTCCATAGTGTTTATAAAATCCATTGTAGCAGCAAAAACGACCCCTAGAATCTGTTATGATATGATTAATAGTTGCAATAACACACATGATAATAGCTGGATGAGTGAGTTGTATTGTTCTGTTGCCATCAACAATACTTTTGAATATTTTACATTGTTAGATTGTGGATATCTATTTTTGAATACTTGTTTTTTCTCACTGGCTCTCAGTAGAGCGCATACCTCCGACAACAGTCCCCTTAAATTCAAATTAAGCTGCACCAAATGTCACACACTCATAGATATCAGTTCCCTCAATATGCCTGTTTTTCCCCCATCAAGATTAATTTATGAAATCTAGGAAAATGTGAAAATAAGATCCCTGTATCGTCATCCAGATCCACACCAGAATTTAATGGGTTCCTCCCTAACACATTTCGTATCCTTCCTTTAAGTGTCGTTGTAATCCGTCCAGTAGTTTTAGTGTTTTCTTGGTTACAAACAAACACAATAACCAAGAAACATAAAAAAAAAACCTTGGCAGTAATTTTATTACACTATAAGGATATGGCACCATAAAAGCAAAGCAATTACTTTATTAATAGTTAAAACTACAATGAAAATATACAATCTACTTACCTATATATTGTAAACATATAGTTTTCAGTCCTGCTAACTGCCCTGGTGACGGATTTAACAGGCATCAACATCTGTTATAGATTACAGACCAAACTGTGAACTGCAGCAAAAAAACCTGTGGCTTGACGGGAAGACAAAGTGAAGCTCAGCTTTACTTCACATACAGATGGATGACAAATTAACGGAAAAAACAGAAAACGTCTGCAGAAACAAGATGGCAATGGGCCAATCGGTGTCAGTCACCGAATGGTTTGATGAGAGTGAAAATGATGTAGAACACCGATGGGAATTTTTTGAAAGAGTGATGTTCATCGCTCCGATAGAGTTCAGACGCTTCATTGCCAAGGAGCACAAAGACAATGTGAAACTCCAAAACTGCTGGAAGGATTTCAACAAAACCTGGTTGAAAGATGTGCGTTACTTCAAATTCTGTTGCGGATCCAGATCAGGGAATGTAATCTAGGACTCTTTCTTTAACATTGCAAGATAGGGCTTTTTTTGACTGTTTTTCTTTTTTTCAATTTCCCAGAAGGTGATTCATGGATTTTGATGGAAAAAAAAAGTAATCTGGCATATTTAAGGGAATGATAAGGGTGTTTACAATTTGGTGCAGCATGATTCAATTCGAGGAAACCGTCGGGCCTTGGTGGAGATATGTGATATACTGAGTTTCATTCTAGTTATACATACAGATGGGTGACAAGTTCTATGAGGAGTTCTATGCCTCTGCTCTTCTATTTTTAAATTTGCCCCCTGTCCTTTAGGCCTACAATCAGAAGATTTGATCAGTTTTCCTGAAGTGAAAAGATTAACCAATATCTGAGTACTACACCGTCAATGACTGAATTGGCAACAAATAGTAACCTGAAGCAGACGGGCTTTATTTTAACTTTC
Organism: Hippoglossus hippoglossus; assembly: GCF_009819705.1. Lineage (NCBI taxonomy): Eukaryota > Metazoa > Chordata > Actinopteri > Pleuronectiformes > Pleuronectidae > Hippoglossus > Hippoglossus hippoglossus. Next base: position 9,513,900 of record NC_047173.1, read on the forward strand.
AGCTTTCTTTTTTTATTATTCCCACATACTTTGGCAAGTGCCGCTCCAAAAATAGCTGCAAAACCAGGGCTATGTTTTATTTAGCCAAAAATGGTAATACCGGGGACAGATCAGGGGCATAATGTTTTTTTAATAAAGTAGCATATCCAGACTGCTGGAGAGGATTCAAGGTTAATTCTGAAACATTCCCAAAATGCACAAATGATTTGTTCAAATAAAAAATAATATAAAAAAGGTGTGGTAAACATTTGTTTGGTATCATTAACAGGCTTAATTAGAGGGTGAGTTTTTGAAATCAAGTGTCTGCTTTCCCCTTCAAGTCCCACTCCTCTTCAGAAAGGTCAAGTCTATGTGTGCAAACTGTAGACTGTTTATAAAGATAGATGACCCATCTCCACTTCCTCCCACTGTCCAGAGATGAAGCCAAAATATCCCGGATACGAACGTTGACATCTTGTAACTTTGAGTTTGTGTGATCTATACTGCAGCCAGCCACCAGGGGGTGATCAAGACGCTTTGGCTTCACTTTTGAGGAGCTAGCATGTCGTCCATCTTTATATACACAGCTAGAGGCAGTTTGCACATGTGTGTATTGTCTTTGATCAGTGTGTGTGTGTGTGTGTTTTGTGAATTTGTGCAGACAATAATTAGGTAACACTGACGACAGCCTTTGAAGCATGTGACTATTTGTGCAACAGCCTGTAAAACCCAAGGTAAATCAGGAACATACCTCCATGCAAAACACCATCTGAAACCTTCTCCCACAATGCATCACTGACAAAGACTCAAGGCTGCAGGAGAGGGGGGGTTTAAAGCTGCTTCTCATCCATGCAGCATATTTAAGGAGTGACATCACGTCTGCGACACAGCAACCTAAAGGCATCTCTACCCCTGTCATACATATTATATGCTCACACATGTTGGCACGCACATATACATCGTTGAGATAACACACCCCTTGCAGCTGTTGCAGGGGGGGGTGAGTAATGCCCGGCTCCCAGAGTGCACTGTGGGAAAGAAGCTGACGGGAGAACAGCAGCGTTGCATCACCACCGTCAGTTTCACCTTGGATTCAGGTCAGTTTGAATCCACATTCATTCTCAGTGTGTTCAGCCAGATGGACCGTGACACTGCTCTGCGTGGCCAATGGAAGTCAACAGTCATTTACAATTTAGCGCCATCTTCTGGCCCATCACTGCAAGCGTAGAAGGGATTTTGATTAAATAGGTGCACTTAAAAACAACTTATACAATATATTATTTTATTCTTTTGTTATTGTTAATTTGTTGAATACATCCCCTCGTATGTAGGACAGCTACAAGTACAGATCTGAATCATATGTTCAGTATTATTAATGGTTCTGTTCCTAAATCCTTGTGCTTTCAGATTACAGTGGTTCCTTCTCCTCCTGGTAGCTCTTAAATCTAAGAGGAGCTTTTCCTTGTTGATGTGGATTTATTTGATTCTTCCTGATTTAATGGCACCTATAAGGATTTTAAGTTTTTAGATTTAGTTATGCATTTTTATTTTTGTCTTGACATCTTAGGGCCATTTTTACTTTGACATGTTATCCTATGGATTTTTTTGTCTATGCTAATCCATAAATAAAAATCAATCAATCAATCACTGTTATTTTTTGTTTCTTCAAACTTTAAGAAGGAAAAACTTGATCTAATCTATAACTACACTGTTTTATTGTGCAAGATTTCACTTGAAGTTTCTAGGGGAGGCCCTGTTGCGTCGTTGCTATGGTAACCACAACACTCCCTTCACCCAGCCGCAGAGGAATCAGTGCGTTGCTAACTTTAGCTTTAACACAGACTTCAGCTGGAATCACAGACTTTAGCTTTAGTTTAGTTGAAGTATTCTAAGTGTGTGGGAGCTGTAGGTTCACCAGACGAAGACACGGAGTGTGGAAGACGGGCACGGACTGAAAAGAAGTAAGACTTTTATTTTTATTTTAGAAACGTGTTTGTTTATGTAGCAAACATATCATGCAGCACTTTAAGCTAGCTAGCGTTATGGCTAGCTTGTGTGATTTTGTGTAAGTGTTTATTTCGCATAGGCTAATGTTTGAGCTGATTGAGCTCATGTTTCATGCACGTGCGGAACTTTTAATGGGAAAATAGTGTTTTTGTGGCAGGAAAACGTCCAACATGGGCTCCATCAGTCATTTGCATGTGAAGTTATTAAAAATTATAAACCAATTTTAGCTACTGCGAATATGACAGACAGTTGCAAGAGCTTTCATTTAAAAATGCTGAATTATTTATTATTAATATGCCCCCAAAGTCAGTTAGGATTTACCCTGATTTTGAGTTCCTTCTCTACTCCTTCAAACTATAAGTACCATAATAATAGGAGTCCCATTTTAGTTTGTTCTTTTTTGTCATTCAAAACTAACTACAACACTGTTAAACTAACATGAATCATCCTCATACTGGTTTGGATCCTCTTTAGATTCTAGTAACAAAGCATTTTAAAAGCTCATTAGCATTACTGTCATTTCCCAGCTCATAGTGGAAGTGTTGTACAATCTAATTCTGCCTGTTCTCTGTGTTTGTCAATGAAAAACTGAAAATGAATATTGCATATTGCTTCCTCCTGTTTCGGAACTGAATTGCTCTCTCTGCTCTTTCTCTCTAATCATATCCCAATCTGTGCATAAATTGGTGGGTCTAGTGAGTCTATCTGAGCAGCAGGGCAGTAGAGGGGAAGTGGAGGTGAAAGAAGAGGAGGAGGAGGAGGAAGAGAAGAGAATGGAGGAGGACATCCCTCTATTGGCCCTTGCACCTGATGCTTCGCTCCCAGAGGAGCAGCCCTCTGTCAGTACTGATGTTCCTGATAGTCCTGCCTTCCATTTCCTGGATGAGGTAAGACTCCTGAATGTTGTTAAAATGATTATGGAGGTTTTAAATGGAACACAGGCATCGGATTAGATGGCTGCAGCGATGGCATTTAATCTAATTACTTAAATCAGATAAGAAAATATTATAAATGCTTTCAAAAGATTATAAAGTCTGTTGGAGATCCAATGCATCTTTTTACAAACGACCCATGCTAATGTATAATTCACAATTTTGACAAAAGAAAACTACTGTACGTGGATTTACAATGTTCACCTTAAAACAAACTGTTTTTTAATGTTTAAACAAAAGAGAATACTTAGAATTTGATGTGATTGCGGGAATTGAGCGTTTATTAAATTGATCATCGCATACAGTGTACAGACATTAACTGAACCAGCCCACATTTGTATCTTATGTGAAGTTAGCATGAACTCGTTCTTTTGCCCTCATTGACCCATTTGTGAAGTGCATGCGGCACCTCGTCCCCTCCATAGTCACAGGCAGCCTTTATTCGTCCTGGATACAAGAAGCCAGACACTCCAGAGTTTCTCCTCATGCTAAACTTGTATACATGTTTGTATACGTTTATTTGAAAGGTGATTTCAATACAGGAGATGCTTTGAAAGTAGGCAATAGGCGTCATTGTTATTTCAAACTGCAAATGTACACAACCTTGTAGGTGTGACTTTATTCATTTTTTGGATATAAAAAGTGCATTTTTTTTTTTTTGGCATGACGGTTGAATATGAATGATAGAAAAGATCAATATTGTACAAAAACAAAGCTCCAAATACACACGTTATTTACGATGATGAATGGTCACCACAATGCACAGTCTTCAACACTGCTCCAATGTCAACATTCATTAGACTTTATGACCTATATTATAAAAGCTATCATAACCTCACAAAATAAAATAAATACTGTACACATCCTTAAACATCTCTTCTCCCCCCCCCCCCATCCTTTCTCCCATTCACAGTGTGTATAAAATTGATTAAATGATGCTTTACACTTTTCTAACACTAGGCAGCAGTATTGTACAAGTGGTGATTCAGGGAGGATTTTATTTTTTTTGGCTTTTCTTTTTTTAATACATGAAAACTGGTGAATGGCATCAAGAGATGTGCAGTAGTTCAATGCACCCAGAGCAATGGGTGGAAAAACAATTACATTTTTTCCCCCTCTTGCAGCAGTGTCCTGCTCCGTGGCTGTTGTCGAGCACAATTTACTTAAACATCCATCATGCAGAACGAACTTGGGAATGACCCAATAGAAATTTATCTCAGGCTACATTTTTATACTGGGATGCTTTATATTGAATTGAATGGTGATACATTAGAGAAGTGTCCCAGTGTAATTAAATAAACGGCACAGAAGCTATTAACTTCTTCACTGCTGGTGTTTTTTTTATCTTTAACAGTTTGACTCTGACCCCAGCATGAATAATTTTGGAGCCACTCAAAACTGTATCATCAGCTCTCGTATACCTCACTCGAGTGGCTGCTGTTAATTATGAAACCATTTGGAGTGGAGAAAAAATGATAGCTCATTAGTTTTTACTATGACTGTGTGCTGCGCTGTGTCCGGGCCGGGGTTTTTATAGCTGGGGGAGGCGGCACAACATAACCTGGAAATGTCAGAGAAAAAAAGGTGAAAAATCTCTCACGGTAACCCTCCGTGTAATATCACAGCCCCTGTAGGAGGCTGCCCTTTACACTGTGTGGTTTTTTTTATTATTCCATTATCGTTAATAGTCCATTGTCCTTTTATGATTATGATTTTAATCCAGCCTTTGGTTCAAGGCCACACACACACACACACTCCAGTAGAAAATAAGTAATGGCACATTAAACATTTCTTTCACAATTATTTTTCTTATAACTGCATTCAAACTTCTATAGGGTTAAAGCGCTTATAGTCCTTTTTTTTCAGTGTACAAGTATGCATGTGTAAATGTGTGCCAATGCAGGACTATGCGCATGTGTATGAGTCTACTTGGTAATCCATTTTCTTTGTGTCTGTCCGTCTATCCGTCTGCAGGAATTCACTCGTTACCTGGTCCTCTTAAGGAGTGTAGTTCTTTGGCCGTATCATCATCTTGACGGTTTTGAAGGCCTGCCTGTAGTTGGTGGGGTAGTACTCCGTTGACATGTTGTGCCACGTCCCCCAGAAGATCCCGTTCCTCACCCCTTTGTAGCGCTTGTGGTAGTACTTCCCGTTGAGGTTGGCGGACATGCAGGCGTCGAACCACCAGCCAGAGCTGTAGTAGGCGCCGCAGTTCCCGGAGGGGTACATGTCGTTGTCACGGTCGGGCGTGGAGAAGAACTTCTGGTCGTGGTTGAAGTGCTTGTTTAAGCTGATGGCGTTTCCAGCAGTCCCACTGAAACGACATGTTGATTTATCAGATGTTGTCATCCTCTAAATATTAAATCGCACATATAATTGGCACAAAATCTAATATTATACCTGTATCCACTGATGGACAGCCGGTAGCGAAGGAACTCATTGGCCACGTAGAACTGGTCGAACTTTGCGTATTCCCGCACTCCCTCAAAGTCTTCCAGCTCGATACGCAAAATCATATCTTTGGCTTTAGTCAGCAAGTGCATGAAGTCATTGCCCAACCAGAACTCGCCTCTGCAGGAGAGAAGAAGGTAGAGGAAGGAAGGGAAACAAAATAGAGGATAGGTTATAATGTGTATACAATTGATTAAAAGCTCAGTAGAGTCACTCAAACTGGGGCTGCACTATTAATCATAATTAAATCGTCATCTCGATTCACACCTATATGCAATCTAATTTCTAACTGACATCAATTCTGCTGCATTTTAGTTTGGGACATCAGCTGCATTAAAACAACTGTTACCTTTGCTCAAAGAACAAATGCACCTATGAGGGCGCGGCCACACATGCAAAGCGAATATCGTGGGTCAAAGTTCACCAAAGTTGAACTCCATACGAAGCCACGCTGCGGATTTGGTTTGCCACTGCAAGCAAATGTTTTTTCGCCTCCCAGTTTTCACTAATTGGAAGTGAACAGAAGGTGAAGGTAGGCCACTGGTGCATGCGGTGTGACCGTGCCTAATGCTACATTACCTTTGGTTTCTCCCTCAACCAATGACAATGTGACATTACCTCTGCATAATGCTGAGTAGCAGAAAACCAGCAGTGGAATAAAGTGAGTGAGAGAGAAAAGTGGTTTGTCTAAGATACAATCAAATGAATCCAGAAGACAACCCAGCTGATAATGGGAGAATCATGACTCTCATATTTGCCAGAATCATGCAGCCCTAACTCAAACTGAATTGGACCTTAATGGAGAGGAAAGGAAGCGATGCAAAGAGGAGTAGTGTGACAGTAAATGAAGGCTGTGAGGAGATGTTATTCTTTTAGTGGGAAGTGAAACTACATCTGCAGATGAGGTAACCATGTTTATCTCCCATACAAAACTCAATACTACAGTAGAAGAGAGACAATAAGCTAAGTTATAGTGGAAGTACTGGATACAAACAAAATACAGAGTGAAAAGACTGGGAAATATGTCCAAATGTAAAGTTTTAATTTGAGTGATTTAACACAATCTTTTAACCCGTTAAATAACTTAATGTGGTGCACAGGTTTATTGATCTGTGAAATGGTGGTGATGTGCGTTTGTTTTACTGGTGAGAATCAATCAGTGATGGTGAAAACAGGTGGAGAGCAGTCAGTGATAGTGAAAACAGGCGTGCATCATTAGGCTGTGAGACTGGGCACTCAAGTTTTGGAAGGAAGGGGAGAACTGTTCTGTATGAACTGTGTTTCGGTTAAAGTTGGTGCACTCATAGGTGCATGTGGTTGTCATATATATGTTAGAATAGTGAGCTGTTGCAGTGGAATCTGACATTAATGGTTTGTTTGTTAATTTGGATTCTCTGAAAGGTTTGTATCGGCCCAGCACGGCCCCCTATGACTGCCTGAGGACATGGTAGCTTCTAGCCAGGAGAAGCTATAAGACCAGTCACTTGCAGTTGGAAGGTATTTGACAATGTGCTGTGGGGCAACTTGTCTGTCTTTAAAGCTCCTTATCAGAGTTTACAGAATTGTCATCTTATTCTATCCTCTAGTCTGAATCAAGGGGTTTAAGCAGTTCTTGTTTTGGGCTCAACAAATAAAATGTATCTTTCCCATCACGCTAAACATGACCTAAGACCGTAAAATAATGGACGACAAGTGTCTCCTGGCTGCAGTGTAGGTCATAAACTCTGGCTTCTCCATATTAGTACACATCAAATACATTTTTCTCAAACATGGTTTCTGTCGTTACCTCCGCCAAGGAACTTGTGTTTTCATCTGTGTTTGTTTTAGTCTGCAAGATTATGCAAAAGCTACTTAACGGATTTCCATGAAATTTTGTGGAGGGGTGGGGCATGAGCCAAGGAATAACAAATGCATTTTGTTTTGTCTTTAATAATGCGACAAGGCATTTTCTACATATTTCTGTTGATTTCTCAGAAAAAAATTCATAGATCTTCATGAAGAAAGGGGATATTTAGGGGACTACTACTTACGAGTGTGTGCAGATTGAAATAAACATCATCGAATCAATTTCATAAGTGGAGTTGTGTCACCCATCAATATGTATACATAAGACCTATCACATATTTCAGCAAAACCTAATGAATGAAGACCAATACCTGATGTTGCCGAAGCCCTTCTTATACTCGGCCCAGGTCTGGTTGAAGCTGACAGACCCATTGAGCCGTTGCTGTATCACAGTCCATCCACCGCCGTAGGACTCCATGTCGCAGTACACGTCAAACGTCCCGTTGCGGGGATCAGGGGTTACGCGATACACGCCGTTCTTCCTCGTCGCCAGCATGTTGTAATCTGAACAGTCCCGAGGGGCTAAGATGACTGCTGGGCGACAGGGAGAGAAGGAGAAAAGAGGAAGAGGAGAGGGTACATTTAATGGGATTTTTTTCACAGGACATTTGATAATGTTTTCACTTTGCTCTGGCATTTTTCTCTGCCCGTCGAAGAGACTTTGATAGAAACAGCCCCTGAGGCACAGAAAAGCCTGAAAAAGGAACAGGGAATGAGATGTCCTTTTTTTTTTTGCTCCTAGACTGTTCCCCTTCACTTAACAAAACAATTGCTTGTGTGATTCAAACCAAATTTCAGCATGTTGTGAAGCATAAACGTTTGTATCACTGAATACTGTCTATCAGTATAGTCATTTCAGTCCATTCCTTTGCTTCTCAGCATGCTATCCCTCAGCCAAGAATCATATTGAGGAGTCCAACATGAAAGAAAATAAGTGAAAGGGCAAGGTGCACTGTCGGAGGATAAAAGTCAGCAAACCTCACTTGTGCAGCACCACAGGTTCATTTCATAGAGCTCCACTACCTTCTGAGACCCCCCCCCCTCCATTTCTTTGTATACCTTCCCCACTTATTCCTCTGCCTCTTGCTCCTGGGCCCCTGTGCTGCACTGCAGGCCACTGACCAAACCCAAAACCAAGGTCCAAAGGCCGCTGTCAGTTAGCATTTAGGGAACTGAAAGGAACAGACCTGTCAAAACGTGGGAAAGTGTAAAACTGGATTAGAGAGGCGTACCCCCTCCCTGCACATTAGGCACCTGCGGCCTAAATCATCCTGACACTGGGCAGGCAGCATGTGGACCCCTCCTGAGTTTGACTCTCCCCCCATTGCTGATACAGTTTTGTCAAACTGTTAAATCTGTTCAGGGGTTTAGTTGATTATAACCGCAAAGGGAAGGAGGCATACATGTACACAGAGGGCATCAGGTGTCCTGAGGTGTAGGGAGGAGACGTCTAGACCGAACAGTGCTTGTGGAGTGCAAGGCTAGACGTAAAAAGGTGTGTAGTCCACGGTTGCTTTCATTCTATAAGCGTCTCCTGTATTTCCCTGTCACATCACACAAAACACGTCAGGTGCAAAATGGCTGCAGATGGTAAATCACTCCATAAACAGAGCAGTCTGGGAGTTTGAAATATATCCTTGTCACGTTAACAGCTTTTTCTGCACTGTCAAAGTATTGACCTGCATATTCTGTGTCTCCTTCACTTTTAAGTATCTTGAAGTATCTCTACTTCATTCCTCCATGTCTATCGGACTGGGCTGCCAGTGTCCTGAGACAGGCAAGAGCCATCTCACTCACTCACTCACTCACTCACTCCCTCCCTCCCTCTGGCACTGGGCCTGACCTAAATAACTCTGATATCAGCCACTTACTGATGCCCAAATGACTGTTTGCTGATTGGCTGTTCGACTGTTAAGATGGCTGAGTCAAATTAGAGAGCTGATTGCTTTAAGTGCCTGCTAGCTCTCTCACTTCCTTAACTTCATACGTGTTGGCCTGTTCTCGCCAAAGGAGTGTTAACTTTTACATTAACACTCTGTTAATGTAAAAGTTATACAAAGTTAAAAAGCTCAAAGTGAGCTCCTCTGCCTTAAAGAAAACACTGCTCCTGAAATGCCCTGTCTGTAATCTGGCTGCTACTTCAGTCAGGAAGAAGAGGCAGACCCTGAGAAGCCACTTCTGGATTGTGACAATGGAGTTGGTTCTACCGACTCTGTAAGAAGAAGATCCAGTAGATGGCGGTAATGCACCTTGACGTTGGTTGCCACCCGCCAATAAGCTGAACAAGGAAGAAGAAGATGACCGATACTAACGCTTCTTTATAATATGATGCCCCACATTTGCATAATGCACGCCTAGTGGCTAGTCTTGCAAGCCCCCTAACAAAGCCTGGGAACCCATTCAATTTCTAAATGTTTTGCTTTGGTCCATGAATTGAACGACTTGCTTGCTCAAAATGGTTTGCAACAGGCTACTAGGTGGGTTTTCTTTCGTTTGGTAGGTGTGTCCGAGGTTGCGCCGAATCAACAGAGACATGTATATGAACCTTGCCGTGATAAAAAGTGTCCGAATCATTCGGAAATGTTAGTAGCAGCTTTTTCAGACGGTCAAAGCAGAGACCGTAACTCCAAGCGTATTAAGTATTAAACACCTATTTAAGATTTCTTCCACAAGAACGCCAAGAATGGCCTTCTCAGCTGCCATAGTAACAAGTCTTATGTATCACAATCGAGTGTTCAACACACCACCATTCACATTAAAATACATTTTCTGTTTGCTTGAAGATAGAACAGAGGAATGATTGACACAAAGAAAGACAACTGCGTTATCAAGGAAGTTTGCCTTGTGACAACCAGCACTCGTGTGCGATCAGCACCTCTGATGGAAGGAAATGTGTGAGTAAGTGATAGTGTAATCTTTCCCCACAAACATATTTCAAATCTGATACTGCTGTCAGTTTTGATGCAGTGAAACTTTCATCAAAAAACAACACCCTTCCTCCTGGAAGTTGTGTCAACACATCGCAGCCGAGCAGTTCCTGACGATAGCCTTGTGTTCTCATTGTTTATAACTGAGTTAATGTAGCTGACAGTAACACGAATTGCTGTCCATTCACCTCAAGGCCCAGCAGTCTTGCGGGAGTGAGAGTGAAGATTAGTGCTTGCAGCAGAGAGGGTGAAATGAATGCCCACAGCACTGAGAGCTGCGAGAGATAAAAGCTCCTTGACAAACGTATTATCAGTCCTGCTTGATGGTGAAATTGCAATCCCACGTCGGCCCGTGTTTTATACGTTACACGTTCCTCATCAGCTTTTTGTAATGTTTTTTTTTAGCTTGGAATAAAATGGTGTAGATAAGAGGATAAAAAGTTAGAAGAATGAATTTTTGGAGTGTCCTTGGATGCCTTTTACTGCACCCACTATGTGTAAATGTTTGGAGTTTAGCGCAGCTTAATGAGCTGTACCAGTGTGGCTGTTTTCGAAAATCCCCTGGCATGTGATTGGCTAACATTTGCTTGCCAATGATCCATCCCACCACAGCTCCCATCTAGACATAAACACACATCTGTCTCATATGACATCTAAAAATGTTAAATCTGTTACATGCCTGCCTTTCTTATCATAAAAACTGAATTTCATTAATTTGTTCTTTTGCAAATCTCTATTTAACAATTATCCTAACTATTCAGCTACAATTTGGCATCTGGGTAGTTTTGTTGATGAGTCAGGGAAACTATTTAGGCACGAATTGCTTCACCAAGCTCTTGAAATTTGCGATAAACAACATTGTTTCATTCACAGTGTGGCATTAATAGCGTAGAGGGGGTATATTTATTCAGCATCTGGTATTAGTTTTTCAAGATTAAGAAGTGAGCAAATTCACATTTGTGTGCTAAAGTGGGACTTAATCAGTATTTGTTCACAAAAAAGTTCAGTTTATATCAGTTTTTGTATTTAGGAAGAATCACTTGAGTAAAAATGCATTGTTTATACTCGTATTGTGAAACTACACGGGTCGTATCATTAGACTTTGTTTTATCCCCAGCGTATCAGCAGCTGTCTCTTGTTGACTTCTGTCGGAATCATTTCAGACATCATCAGGTATGATCTCCCTAAATTGTTCAAAGAATTTGCCGGCTCTTGAGCTTAACATGACAGATTGATGTACAAAGACAAGTGCCGCTGACCCTGCGCGCCATCCGTGACTAATGTTGGGAAAGCTGCCTGCCTTCTTGTGTTGTTGGCAAGAGATAATGAGAGTTAGTTGTTTTATGCAGGAATGAGCATTCAAGAGCATGACCTCCAGAGGGAGAGAGGTGGGGGAGAGGGAGACGAAAGGTACCGGGAAAAGGGGATTACAGAGAGAGGGAGACGGGGCAAGTTATGGTAAAAGAAGATAAAAAGAAAAATGGCATGTAACAGGAAAAGAAGCAGAAATGGGGAGATGAAGAGCAGATGCAGTTTAGGATAAAGGCAGGAAAAGTGCCATGAAATGAAGGAGAGTCTGAAGGAGAAAGAGGCAAGTTTGGTGGAGGGAGGGGGGGAAACACAGAAGTCCGAAAAGCTTGTATTCCCTTCACACCACTGTCCCTGCTAATCTACTTAGAAATAAGCTCACATCTGTTTCCACATAAAAAGCCCCAGTATGGTGTGACATTCACTCATGCAGTATAGGGATATTATTCAGTTTCTGTCTGAAAAGTGGCCTTCTGCTGCATTTCAGCCATGCTCTCATCCAAATAAGCTTTGACATCACTGTAAAGTGGATTGTCTGCGAAGCTTAGTTTGGGATCTGTGCTGTGAGGTTTTTGCACCATTGAGAGATTCCACTCCCTTTTTTAAGGTTTAATTTTTAAATCCCACGTTGTACCACTGGAGCCAAGTCTCTGTCTCCCTCTCTCTTCTCCCTTTGAGTTTCTCCATATGGAGACAAGTGAATGTCAAGGCACTTGACTCAATTACATAAGAGGTAATTTGAATTCTCTTTTTGACCCCAGCTCCCATATTGCTTCACTCTTGTCCAGCATGACATCAACCTTAAACTATTTTGTTATTATAATTTTTTTTGCTATGGCTGAAGTGAGTAGACAGGCTCTGCTGTCGTAATGTTGCAGACATGGGAAACCTCACTCTCACTACAGTATTTTTTTTAAAGGTGCTGACATGGTTATACAAATCTCTGCAAAATATGTAATGCTATTGTTATCGGTAATGGAGAAGGCATGTTACAACACGTTTGTTGTTAAGAAGGTCATTGTCAACCTGGATGATTTCATTTTTCCATTTCCCAGAAAGACGGAGCTCGTTGGGTGAAGGTGACCGCCCAGAGTTGGGTTGTTTGTCACTGTGTCCCCTTAGGCATGATTGTACACACTCCATGGAAACCCAAACCGCTGGATGGTGTGTGACGGGGGTTTCATTACCATAACAACATCTGTGGTGCATTTGTGGGAATAGATTAGGAGAGAGAGAAAGCAGGTTGCTTGATCGTTCTCAGAGAGATTACAGAAAAATGCGTGAGAGGAGGAGCGTTGAGGCGTCTTTGAAATGGCAAAAGATAGAACAGAATAGAAAATAACACAATAGAACACGCAGAAAAGGGGGTGTTCAGAAAGTGAGAATATATAAATACCTGTGAAGATGGAAGAAACATTCAAAGGACAGGGTGGGATGGAATAGTAAAAGTAAACATGAGAAAAGAACGCTATGAAAGTGATCTTTTAAGAAAAGCAGGCTTACACTGAGGGGTATTATGCGAAGGACACCCGGTGGTGCAGGTGGAGCTGAGCGTGTTGATCTTCCCAGTGATGTTCTCCACCCGTCTGTCCACGATCGCCTGCACGTTGTCCATGTTGAGCAGGTTGATTCCCTCCATACGACCCTGCAGGGTCGAGATCTGGCTCCGGGCGTTGCGCAGGCTGGCTGACATCCTGTTCAGCTTCACCTGGGAAGGGGCCAGAGCGGAGGGGGGAGTGGGGGTAGTGGATTATTTCGGTGCACCGAATACAAAGCAGGTGGATTAAGCGATGTCACCAGTCTCCTCCCCATTGGTTTCATAGCAGCCAATTTGAATTTTCAGAACAGTAACAGAAACGAATCCGCGACGGCGTGATGGTTGGCCGTCTGCCAAATGTGGCTGCGAGAGTCAACAAGCTTACCAGACAAAGCAAAATTTACTGCCATTGGGTCGGCGTCTAAAGCTGATCCCCCCCGCCCTGTTTACAGTACCAGGAATTTTCCCTGGTGAACTGTTGCCAGGTAGGACTTCATGGATCCAGTTTCCCTTCCAGTTGGCTACATTTGAATGGGCATGTTTAGATGACTTTGTGTACACAGTGAGAACATTTTTTTTCTGTTTGATTAGATCAGTGTCACTGGAATCTCCACAAGGATGACAATGATACTGGCTTACGGGTAATTTGCTCTTAACAGAAATGTAAAGGAACTGGTGCAGTACCACTTTTGCACTTTTTGCACAGACAGTTCCACAGAATGTGTGCTGGTTTTTGAAGGATTTTACAGTTAAAACACCAAATTCGGTTTTCTCGTACTGTTTGACAGTTTTCAGAGTATCATAACTTGGATCAGGCTGACACAGCATCCACTTAACTTATAGTGACATAAGTAATGAGAATGTAACAGTTTTTGAAAAAAATATTTCTGAATATTGACCTGGTTTCCTCTTTGCACCGAACCAAGAACAGGCTTCATAACCCTGAATTATTTCATTTAAAACTGAGACTCAGCTGCCTCTTACCTGCATCTCCTGCATTGTGCTCGGGCTTGGTGTAATTTTCCCAAAAAGAGAACCTTGTCCCAGTCCAGCACCATCCACAGTAGCTCCAGGCACCACCCCATCTCCCCTCTCCTCTTGACTCGACACACCTAACACCTCCTGTCCCGTCAGGTCCAGTCTCACTTCTTCCCCAGCATCCTTCTTTCCTTGGTCAGCCTGCTGGTGTCCAAACGCCCCGCTGCCCCGTGCTCCGCGGCACTCCTGGCACCCGCTCCTCAGCTTGTTCACCACCTCCTTCAAGCTCTGCAGCTCCTTCATTGTCTTCTCCAGCAGCCTGAACTGCTTGGGCAGCTGGATGGTGAGAGGGGGCAAGGTGAGCTGGTATGGGCAGTCCTCGCCCTCCTCTGCCCCGGCTCCGGAGCTCCCGCACTGGCCAGAGGGTCTCAGCTTCATGGGGCAGGAGGTGGGGGTGCCGGATTCAGATCCCAAAGTGAAAGGTCCTTTCGCGTCCCATCTCTGGTGTGAGTTGACGGGGAGGTCCGCTGCCTGGCTGATGCACGGCACCACGGTTGCCGTGAGCAGGAGACTGGCACAAACGCAAAGCACAGTTGTCCTCATTTTTTTCTGCTTGAGATTTGTAAAGGAGAAATAAGTGTAAAGTGAAAGTGGCTGCAACTGCCTCTGATATAAACTCCAGCGAGTGCAAGTATGTCTCAAATAGTGTGTGTTTGCATGTGTGTGTGTGCAGATTATCTGTAGGTATGGAGTATGTGAATGTGTGTCCAGTATCCTATTGGTTTAAGAGAGTGTGTGTGTGTGTGTGTGTGTGTGTATATAAGCGCAGCCTGCAGGAGGGAGAGAGAGCGCAGGGGAACTGCTGCTGCCTCAGATAGCTGTGTCATTAATATCAGGACGAGTGAGGGAGGGAGGGGGAGAGAGAGCGAGGGAGAGAGAGAGGGGATGGGAGGGGCGGCACTGTTGCGTAATGCAAAACACCATATCAGCAGCATTGTGGAAAAACCACGGAGATGAGGGGAGAGAGGGAGGCAGGTCCTCCGCCTGCAGTCGCTGCATGGTGCCGTCCTGCCTCGCGCTCCATTCAGGTCATTTCCCTGAAACAGTGAAATGACTCATGACGCAGGAACCATCCACATTCAGCTGACATCATGTTTGTTTTTTTGTGGTTGGGCACAAAAGTTTAAAGTCTTTGTTTTGACACAACTTCCGATCGTGAGGTCTCGTGGAAAACATCTATTTGACTCACCCTCACCAGTAAGAGTCCATGTCGAAATTAGAGTCAGGTGGACACAAATACTGTGGAATCCAGTTAGCCAGTCGTGTGTGTGTGTGTGTGTGTCACAATGATAGTTACAACCATGTAAGATGCTGTCATGAAAGTTAAACAGCCATAAGTATTTAGCACTTACTGTATGTAATAGTGTAGTAATGACAGTATATGCATTACAGTCTAGTGATGATGATGGAGTACACATGAAGTAATGGCTACCCAATACTTGTGTCATAATGTTGTAGGTGTCAGGGTTTATGAAGCAGTTGGACCCAAAAGCAGAGTATTAACAAAAAGTGTCCTTTTAATCGGTGAATGTCTTAACAGGAAAATAACCGCAAACGCAGGAACAACAAACACAAAAGTCAAAACTGAAAAAACAACTAAAAGCACAAAGGGGAAAACGCTGGAGGCTTACACAGGAAATGCAGAGGACGGGAGCTCAGGCATACAAAAGGCACAGGGGATCACGACAAACATGACAGGACATAACGACGACGATCCGACAAGGACAAAGGGGAGCACAGAGACTTGTATACACACACAGGGAAGGCAGGGGCAATTGGACACAGGTGGAACACATGAGGACTGGTGCAGACAATCACAGACAGGAAGTGAAGAAACAAAACACACTAGGAACAGAAACTACAAAATAAAACAGGAAACAGAACACAGAGTGTGAAAACATGAAACACAGAAACAACTCATAAACAAACATAAACACAGGGATGTACAAGAAACACGAGGAGGTACTAATGAACTGAAAACACTTTTTCAAAAAGAGGTGGAAACTAAACACTGGTAAATACCAAACCATGACAGTAGGGTTGGGCAAAAATACCAATATCATTTTTATTAACGGCAAGATTACAAAAGTTTATCTTTAAACTTAAAAAATAATAATGTGACATTCAATGTAATAATTATTGATATTGACTGATGTGAAAATGTTCCCTTAATGGCCTAAAGTGTAGTAATGACTACCGAGTTCTCATGGGTCGAAGCATCATATTGACCAGTGAACAGTCTGGGGTGATCCCATCACAACAACAGCCTTTAGGCTTCTGTGGATTATACCAGACTTGCTCAGGATGTTGCAAATTAAGCATAAGCTTCATCAGAGACGTACAATAAATCAGTTTTTCCTGATCCACATCCATGAATACTAAGTGCCTGCAGATACACTCTGTTCTCTGTCCTGATCTGATTTATATTTTCTAACTTAATACACCTGCGGAGTGCACACCTCACTCTACATAAAAATGAATGCAGCTAGTCCAATTTAGATAAGACTCGATTAGTGCGGGACCCACAGAGAGACCTGTATCAGCCACAAAGCCTGGGTTGTGTCAAGAAAGTTTGGATTAGACTTTTAGCCTTTTCGTCTGTTGCATGAACAAAACATGGAAATTCAAAGTCACATTTAAACCTGTCAGATTTAGCAATTGTTGAAATTATAAATTCTTGTTTATTCCAATAAACAAGAGCAAAACAAGGCACTTGTTTTTGTATATTATAATGATGTCGTAACTCTTGGTGTTTTTTTTTTTATTGACGTTGCCAAACTTGAACTTGTCCGCTCCCGTAAAATGTATTTATGCTTTGCAAATTCGTGAAACTTGTCATAAAAATGCTAAAGCAATGTCCTGAAAATAAATAGTTTCCAGACCTATAGCAACACCATACACTTTGACTCTTTCAATCTCGATGTCACTGTCCTTGGTGTCTTGTTATAAACTTGTTGTTTAATTAACTTGGCACTTGATTATGTGCTTGTGGGCCACAGCTATTGTTTCAGTACATAATGTGATTCAGAACCACGGGTCCTGTAATTGGATTCTTTTCCCGAGGCATTATAGATGTCTCATGCACATGTCACTTTTCCACAGAAGTGACACAGTTTGGGTAATTGATTTTCATTTCCAGAGGTGGCTCCAAGCCCTGATGGAGGAAAGGGAAATATTAAAGCTGGAGATACTTGCAACAACGTGATTCAATCTGGCTCCAGGCTCAACTCCAATTCAGAGAGTGTAGACACACACACACAGAGAAAGATGGTTCTCTCCATCGCACCGTGGAATGTGGCGCTGTGCCTCGTGGTGATGGTCATTACTTTTCCCCCTGAGGGTGCAGAGCGTTACAGCCCACAGCTTCTTTTTTGTTGCACACTTCACATACCAGCTGCACCACACACACACACTCATATATATGTACTGGAAGGTTTTAGTGGTGGAGGAGTGAACTGACAGGTGTGTGTCTATGTGCCTGCATAAATATCTCCCAGTGATTGTCTCTATCTCACTTCAAAGACGCTCTGCCACATGTGAGCTGCACGCAGCCTCCAACACGGCGAGAGATAAGTCTTGGCACCAGAATTTAAAACCGCTGCAGCTTCAGGCTGCTTCTCTGTGATAAATTCCCAGTGTGTGGGAGAGGATGTCTGTCCGGTCACTGGTGCGCCATGTGTGCTGCTAAAGACACAATACTGACGTCTTTCAGCCTCAAAATTCCTGGATCCGCCCCCATTTTATGGGTTCTTCCATGGTCCATACTGCATCCTTCCACCAACTTTTGTGGTAATTCTTATAGTAGTTAATCTTGCTAACTAACGGACAAACAAAACAACAAACAAAAGGACACATGACAACAAGGTAACTGGGAGCAGATGACTCGTAGCATTTCAAAATGTGAGGGATTTAACTACACACATCATGTAATGCTGGTCAGGTGTTTTTCCTTGTAGTGTGGTGACCTTGGGCGTCTGATAATGCAAACTGGTAGGAAAACATTGGAATAAATAATATTAACAGGAGGGCTAATCTATACCGTTCCCGATATTTGTACATCTCTGTCCTTTCTGCCCTTGGAACGTGGTCTTTTGACAACGGCAAGATAAACATTTATAATGGAATAAATAAAAACATAATCGTCTATCCCTAATGTTTGAAGTTGCGGGGAGATATCAGTCCGCGTGTGTGTCTGTGTAATCAGAGCATTTGTGTGTGTTCAGTGCTGTTAGATTACCTGCTCCAGTCTGTCCTGAGATAGACTAAGTCCTGCAGCTCTTTGATACAGACATGGCTATCCCTCATTACTCCCCACTTTACCAACCTGGCTCTGCAGATAAGAGGGCAACAACACCTGCCCTCTGTTTCTACAACAGTTACACCTCAGAGAGAAATCTCACAACCACTCTCACAGATCATTTACAGAAAACTTTTTACCCGCTATCTTTTTCTTTTTGCTCCGTTTTCTTGTTTTGTCTTTTACCAAGGTTTCACAGCTGTGATCCTTTTTTGTTATCAACTTTTTTTTTTAATCATTCAGGCCTAATGGTCCTTTTGTTTATCTCAAGCAGTGATGTTTCTTATCATTATATATGGGCTATTTTCAATAATTTGTCCTCTCTCCCTTTGAGATTGCAGATAGCTGGAGGTTTGTTTTTTTATGCTGATCGTGATAAGGTGTTCTGATGCTGTGGCCGATAAACGTTTATTCAGCCCAAAGTTGGTTTAAATCCCTTTCAGGGAGTTTTCTGTGGTAGATTGCACTTTGTGTCCGTGGGTCAAGACAGATATAAAAGAGCCTTTCTTTCCCCTGAAACAGTAAGTCAGCATATTAGAGCAGAGACGAAGCAATTTGTTTTGTCAAAGATTGAACCATTATGAAATCCAAAACAATTTTGGGTTCTCTGGTGATTTAGTTTTCAACTCCTTAATTTGATCACAAAACAATATCACACAAAACTGCCTACTGGTCAGAAATGTGTCTGTTTCCCAGCAAAAGTGCCCCAGTGCATATTTTCGGGAACAGTGGATTTCCACAGAATGTGATATTCTATTAATATATTCGTTTTTCATACAGGCAGCTCTGGGTCAGATCAAACTGTGAAAACGGAGCTGGCACACTCATGCAGTAAGCTTCGTAGCAGACTTAAATGAATGAAGCCAAAGATTTTTGGGATGCTGTAATGTCTGGATTGTTCAGATGTGGAGGATTGACACGAGGATAATTTCTATAACCCAGCCACGCTTATATGCTGATGAGTTTGGAAACATGGTCAGGGCATGGTGAAGACATATTTGAATGCAAAGCGAACATCGTGGGTCAGAGTTCACCAAAGTTTAACTCCCTGTGAAGCCACTCTGCGATTTCCTTTGCCACAGGAAGCAAATGTTCTATTCGCCTCCCCGCTCGCACAGATTAGAAGATCGGCAATTATTCAGGTACGTGTGACTGGGCCCTCACAGTTAATCATGACCACAAATATCAAACTACAACTCAGTAGAACACACCTCCAGCAAGGCCCAGCACTCCCCTTAAATTCTATCAAGCTACACCAAATTGCACACATTTGGCCATTTTTAAAGAAATTGACAAAATTCCTTGATGCGCTCGCTGATATGGATCCACACCAAAGTTTAATGGGTTCTTTCCTGACCCATGCCGCAATCTATCCTGTGGTTGTTGAGTAATCTTGGCCACAAACAAACAACCAACAAACAAACTGACATGCGTGAAAGCATTAAGAAACAAAAGCATATGAAAACGTAACTCCTACTTGGCGGAGGTCATTATATCGGTGCATATTCTTCTTGAGAGAATGTTTTTCATGCCCATATTATTTGTATTATTCATTTTTTTTGTGTTCCTCAGTTGTTGTTGTTGGGAAAAATCAGCCAGTCCAAAGCAACCAGACTGAAATCCAGCTACAGGCGACTGAGTAACACTCTGAAGAGGTAAGTTCCCCTCTATTCCTTCATGAAGCAAGTGTATAGGTGCTTGTTTGACTGCGGAGAAAGTACAACACATGAGACGTGTGTTGAAGAATCTGACTGAAGCGTCTTTGAAAAATACTTAAAAACCTCCGTATCACATCTTGTTTTTTCTCCTCTTACGTACTGCTGTAAAAAGTCGGAGGTAGCATCTGTGGTACCAGCCGCCAGCTTCTGAAGTGACATTTTGATAAACTTGCATTTCTTCTCGCTCAGTTCGCAGAGCCAAAAATGAAATAATAATTTGAACAAAAAAAGGGTAGCTTCGAGCGTGTAGCAGAGGCGGTACGCTCAAGGTACCACCACCACGAACGGCTGTAATAGGCTGAGGTAGCTGTCTGAGACATGCCCCAAAGCACTTTTTCTTTTTAAGCTTTATTAAATCCATGAACAATGATTCTCATAATCCCCACCAAGGCACATAATAGAGGGTATTAAATTAACTTTTGAGACCCCAGTTTCCTGTGAAGACGAGGGGAAAAAATCTGAATGTGCACATTAAATTTAAATCAGCTCAGTGCTCAAATAGTCTATCAGGAGAATCAGCAGATTTTGGTATGTTTACATTAATATAGGACCCCAAGGTTTGTTTAAAAGTTTTGAAAATGTATTCAGGCTTTTGAGATGTCTAGTTACAGTTGATCTTGGTCAAAAAAGTCATATTAGTGTTACCATCAGTTAGCTTGTAGTGTTTGTACACTGCATACCACACAGGTAAATCATCGTTTCATCTCACAGTGCCCAGGACTGTGAGCTCCAGCGTTTGGAGGAGGCTAAGAGGTCTCGTGCTGAGCTGGAGAGGCTGCACACTGAACTGGAGAGAACAGAGGAGCAGAGCATCTCCGAGGAGCCCGAGAGTGAGGTCAAAGAACTGAGGC
Source organism: Hippoglossus hippoglossus (assembly GCF_009819705.1). Lineage (NCBI taxonomy): Eukaryota > Metazoa > Chordata > Actinopteri > Pleuronectiformes > Pleuronectidae > Hippoglossus > Hippoglossus hippoglossus. Next base: position 9,534,790 of record NC_047173.1, read on the forward strand.
AGCAGCTCCTGCGGGCATACAACGAACTGAGGGCTGCCGAGAACACGCAGTACAACACACAACTCCGACTGAAGTGGTGAGCCGCGCAGCACACACCCAATCACTGCAATGTATCGAATCCAAGTTAATCCCAAGAGAGGAAGCCTTTAATTGAAACAAAAACTCCTCTTCGCATGCAGCTTCGTCTTTCTTAGAAACATGCAGCACTGACAGGAACCAAGTAACTGGAGACTAGGACATTACAGAGAAGTGAAACTAGTGGTGAAGCAGAAGTTGAGTACAGTAAGAGAACATACGTGTGAATGGACACACGCACATAGTATTGACACTGTATTGCTTAGCCGGCAACATTTTCTTCTTTACTGCTGATACTGTTTACACCAATGACTGTATATGAAGGTAGACGACATGACCGCTCCCCAAAAGTGAAGCCAAAGCAGCAGAATAGTTCATAAACCCTACCTCCACCATGTTAGTGGATGGGACATAATGATAATAATAACTTATTTATTTATATAGCACCTTTCAAAACACAGCTTCAAGGTGCTTAACAAGTTTGAAGGCAAACAATAGGAAACTATTAAAAAGTGATTTGAAGAAAACACTCAGCAATAGAGAACATACAGAAATAAACGTTTTAAAGCACACCTATAAAAAAGTGTTTTTAAGAGAGATTTTATAGAGGAGAAGGAGTTTGCCAGATGGATCTCCTCGGAGAGACTGTTCCGAAGAGTGGAAGCATTGAAAGAAAGGGGCCGGGACTGTGGAATGGTGGGCAGGGCCTTCGCTGAGGACCTCAGGCTACGACCAGGCACATATGGTGTTTTTAGGCAGTTAGATTGGGCTCTCTCAAGTTGTGGGAATAGGAGAAACAACTGCTCTGTATGATCTGTTTCTGTCAGAGCTGGTGCACTGATAGGTGCTTCAATCTTTTTCGATCTAACTGCACGAGCAATTTGCTGCGAGTTATCAATTCAGTCACATTTTCTGGTATCTGGTTTTAATTAGTTATTTGATAGCTACGAAAAGAGGCGAAACCCCATGATTGACAGCTGAGACTGACTCCCAATTGGGTCAAGCATGTGAATCAATGGGACGTCGCCACTGCAGCTCCATCCCCCAATCACAACTGTGCAGACTCTGGCCCAAAAAAGAGATTAGCGGCAGCGTTCTTATCCAGGATGTTTTGGCTTCTTTTCTGGATAGTGGGAGGAAGTGGGGACACGTCGTCCGTCTTTGTTTACACACTTGAGAGTAAAAACAGGAATAAAAACTATTTGAGGTTTTACTGCCTAAAATGTTTTTGTGTCAGTAACCACATTCCCTCAGAGTTTCGTCACAAGGGGTTAAAGTTGATGCACAACCAGTTTCAAATGGATTTTTACATTTCCTGAACATGTGAAGTTGTATGATCCTTTCACCCTGATTAGTGTTTTGACGTCTCTTCTGCTTCCTACAGCCAGTTTTCCTCGTCTCTGCTGCCGGTTTCTGTTTTTCCTTCCCTGAGCTCACTCAGCACCCCCAGTCAGCATGTCCAAAGGGTCAAACACACCCACAGAGCTGGAAAAGAACGCACTCGCTCGAGCATCTCTCTCCGCTCTGTACACAAACTTAACTTTTCAAGGGCCAAAGGGAGGTTATCGGAACATTGCTATGCAACGTGGTAACATACACCGGTGCTTCCTAAAGCTCGCTCGTGTCGAATGGGAGTTGCATAAACAAAACACTTAAAGGAGTCAGTTAAACTGTCATTTAAGGGAATGAAACAGTTCAAATGTCGATTTGTGTCGCAGTTAAGATTTTTGTTGAATTTTAATCACCAACGATGAGTTAATTGCACCTTCCCCACACAGTAAACGTCAATGTAAGAATTTAACAGGCTGTGAAAGGACAGTGATACTGATTACTGATAATCTATGGAAGGAAACTAATAAAAGTACAAAGGGTGAGTGTGATCAAAGTTTTGGGGTGAAAAAGTGTGAAAAAGTGAAAATGGGTTTTTCAAGCTCCATATTTTACTCCCTTAAATAATTATTGTGACTCGTATTTTTGGTTTTAACTGCTCTGCAATTGAAGGATAAACCTTCGAAAGTCAACCGTTCATATCACATAAATTCAGCGCCGTATTGCAAAGATACGATCTATAGGATACGGTGATTTTAAGCCTCACAGTGAAGCAGAGAGTTGTAGTCGCAGCGGTAATTGAAATATTAAATGGAAACACTTAAGGAGCGTTCCCTGAGAGCCTGCGTGTGTGTACGTCATTTGCAAGAGCTTTCGTTGGCGAGTTCTCATCCTCTCCTCGTCTTTTTCTTCTCCTCTTTCTGCTCTTTCTGCCTTTCACACTCTCCGGCCTAATCTCTCCCCCCCTCTTCCCGTCTCCCTCCCTTGTCCACATGGCTACCGGTCTGCATATGATGAGCAGATGCTCACCACTTAAATATGCCTTTTAAAATCTTTGCGTCCTTCATCTTTAGCCAAACATGTACAGAGGAATTCCTCAGCGCCTTTTCCAGTCGCATACTTTAGCATGCACGCAGTTTTCTATATATTTCTTAAATATCCAGTATATCAACTTGTCAGGGAGATATGATGAAACAAACAGCAAAATGTTATGATGTTTTTTTAAGATTAACAAAGCGGCGCTAAAACTATTTGATACAAAGCAGCTCAAACGGCTCAAAAGAGCCTTTGCCACAGGGAAATAAGAAAATAATACAAATTATGTTTTATATGCACGTTTGAACTCTGTTTGGCTCTTTATGATTCTTTATGTTTATGTACAGTATGAGAACTTACTGTGTCTAAAGTTCATAGCAACGTCTGACATTTCTATCCTAATAATCTCATTTCCTTTTTCTTTTTGTCCTCTTACCTCGCCTCACCTCGACGCTGTGCAGTCTGTGGGAGGAGAAGCGGTACCTGGAGAGAGAGAGTGAGACTCAGCTGAAACCTGCTGTAAGTTGCACCATCCAGGTCTGGTTTCAGAGATGTGGATTACCGCTGCAATAACTGTCTTCGGAGGGGATAAATATGAGTTTTACTATAAGCCTCCTCCCAGGCCTAATCCCTCCATGTGATGACTTGCCATTGGCTCATTTTTAAGGGCCCGTTAAAGCAACAAGAAGCTGAAACATTTATATTCCAGTCTCTCCATCTTCACAAAAATATGATGCATGTGCTAAATAATTTTTTACCCCTCAGAGGGAGATTTCTTTTTTCTGTAGTCAAAGCAGGAAAATCAAATTAGTCATCATTGATCATCATTGCATTAAAGCAACAGATTTACAATAATAATAAAATATAATAATTTATTCATTCACAAATCCTAATAAAACCCCTTTATCCACTTGATTCTGTTTGAGTCCTACACCACAGTTCACTGTATCATGCTGCAGGGCATATTAATACTGTATTACTTTTATTATTCAGTGTGTCAGACATCTACCACAATGTAGAGCATTTCCAACACTTGGATGGGCAAGGAAGTCTCTAGCAGCTGATGAATCAGCGGCGCAAACTATCAGCGATTGTGTCAGAAGAAGAATACAAACGTAGAATCCGTGGGGCAGGCGGGAGAATTACGTGAACAAATCACCAACGCCGTTAAACTTCATCGAAATTCTTTTCCAGGCGCCAATTAATGTTTGATTACTGTTTGCAACAACAAAACATTACAAAGGTGCTTGTGCTCTGCTTTCGTGCCTCTGGCTGCGAGTGATGGTGTTCATGAGTCAGAGAGGCTCATGGGTAATGACGAGTGACATTTAACAGACTTACCTTCTGCTCACAAAGGAATATATAATCAAATGTGAAGATAAAAGTTATATTAATGATAACCAATGTCCATGACAAATGCTGAGTTGCAGAAATGCTGAATCAAGCTGAAAAATGCAAATAGGATGATGCCACACTGCCAAAGTCGAAGGCATGTGATGATGTCCAGGTCCTTGGATGATGTCACACTCTAAAAGCCTCTGACACCTGTTATAAAACATATAAATCTGATTAGTTTTAAAAGACAGTACATTTACCTCCCTGCGGTTATATACCTACGACAACCAGTGCAATTTCCGGCCCTTCAGGTGTTCTTGACAAATTGCATCAACAGTTATATGAGGTCTAAACAACCTTTTGATGTTTGTCCACTAATTATCCAATAATAATAATGAATCATTTAATCATTAAGACCAAAGTGACAACTGGCCAAAGTGTGATATAATTTGAAAGGATTCCCTGAAGTTGATCCTGAGACAAAGTGTGATCTGTGAGGTCAAGGCGACGTTGATCTTTGACCTTTGACTAGCGAATTCCAATCGGTTCATCCTCGAGTCCAAGTGAAGGTTAATACCTAATTTGAAGAAATTCCTTCAAGAAGTTTTTTGAGACATCATTTTCACAAGAATGGGAAACCAGAAAACATAATGCCTCCGGCCGCTCACTGTCAGTGGTGTGGAGGCATAAAATTAGAGCTCCCGTGTCCTGAATGAGCCGAATGTTATGAATGTGGAAATCAGTTGAAGCATGCAGGAGTTGTCGGAGCCAGAAGCCCCAAAATTGCAGAAGAAGCTTAGTATTTCAAAGAGTAGTAGAGTATGAGGAGTTGAGAGAAGAGAAATGAGAACAGGAACGTCCTGAATAGCTGAAGGTTCTGATGATGAAATCGATTTGCGTATGCTGGGGTTGTCGTCGACCAAAGCCCCCCAAAATATTAGGGCTATAATAAAGAAAAAGGAAAACTGACTGCTGCAACTGCATGACAAGACATGTGGGCAGGAGCCATCCACTGCTACTATAAACACACATAACACCAGAATAACAAAGAGAAGGAATGTAAGTGTGAACTGGTCGTATTGAACCTACAGCATTAAGTTTTGTGTACAGTAGTATGAGCCACACTGAGGGCGGTTGCATTCTTCTCTCTCCCTGTCGCACACAAAAACAAAAACATACTTGTCATACGTGATTCATGAACTATGCGTTTCATCGCTGACGTCTCAAATACATTTCTAATTGTTTTCCTGAGGAACCATAAACTAAATCTTTACGGCGCATGGCATTGAACAAGCTGAATTGATAACAGCTGGTTCAGTTGCAGCGGATTTACTTTAATGGTGACGCTTTGTGAAGTTAAGTCGGCGTAATGCAACAGTGCTGACTGACAAACACGTCTTTGTGGTGCAGAAAACGATGAGAATTAACATTTTTGCATGAAACTGGAACCACTCAAAGCACCGCAAAACGGTTTCACCTCAGAGAAAGATGCTCTACTTCAGGTTCATAAAATTAAGATTCAAGTTTGGAGTCGTTTAACGTGGGTCTTAAATTAGGTGCTGAATCTTTTTGTTTTTCATCAAAACATGAACCAAACAGATGCGAAGCAATAGAGCTGATTTAAAGTGTTTTTAAAAGAAAATGTGCAAAGCAAAGACTTCGAAAAACCTTGAATAGTGATCTAATGTTCATGTTGGTGGGTCGTCCAGGAGCTGGAGAGCAGAATAAAAGCCCTGCAGGACAAAAATGAGGATCTGAGGATAGAGGTGGCTCAGAGACAAGTGGAAGTCAGGTACCTCATGACCAAACCTCTTTTCATCCAGTTGGTGTTATTTCCCATGTCTTTTATTTGTTTATTTTTGTTTTTTCCATTATTTGTGTGCTTTTGCCTGTTTATTACAATAAGAAACACTGCAGATGATTCCCTTCAGTGCTGTTAATTACCAGTTTTAATAAGCATGAACTTGTGTGTGTGTGTGTGTGTGTGTGTGTTGCCAGAAGTCTCACTGAAGATGTGGAAACCCATGAAGCTCAGATACTGAGAGAACAGAAAGAGCTGGAGGACCAGAAGGAGATCATAGAGCTCAAAGAGGTTTGTGTGTGTGTGTGTCTGTGTGTGTGGGCCTGACTGACTAAGCATAACTCACAGCACACCACCAATAAAACAACAAAGCATGTGCTTTCTTACATTTGTATGTGTCTCTGTGTGTGTCACAAGGCGGAGAAAGCCCAGCTCATCAGCGTACCTGACCAGATATTAGAGAAGATGAAGAGGAAACGCTCCAAGAAGGAGTAAGTGCATTTAATCTATAACTTTATCTGGAAAATTTGTCGAAACACCAGAAAATAAAATGAGCGATTTCGCTGAGAAAACACTGAAGAGGAAACACAATGGAAACAAATGGTTTTCTCCTGGAATTGAACAATTATCTTAAATCAAATCCCAAATCTTCAATTATTCTGTCATTCGTCTCTGTATACATAAAAGATGTGGATTCAACTGAAATAATCCTGCACTTTTCATAATGTGAGTGTGTGCTGCTAAATAATAATGATAATATCTTTATTTATAAAGCACTTCTCAAGGTTATAAAGGGCTTCCTGGATAAAAACAAACAAGTAATTAATACATACAAATTAACTGAAAAACGAAAACAGTCACGAAAGAAACGAAATACAAAACTTGACAGAAATCTGATGCAATAAAAGTAAATTATAAGGTTTTATTTAAAGTAAGTTTCTCAGTGTAAACTTTTAATTAGATCTGTGCAAAACTTAAGCTAACTATTCATTTTAATCCTTTTTCTGCAAAAAAGAAATTCAATTTCCAGTTCCATTAGTTGTTCAGTCTCTTCTCTGCAACATATCTTGCATATAAGTAGAAAAATAATGTTGGCAATCCCTCTCTTTTAATAAAAATGACAACCACATGTATTAGGCTCCAGTCAAAAGCCCCTTAATCACCAGAGAATAGCTCCACTTGGAGCCGCGCTGCAGTCTCTTTTAATGTTTACTCCAAATTAATACTTGGCTTGCGAGCGTTGCAGCGGAGCCGTCTGCATGAGCCATGTGAGCTCCAGTACGACTCGCAATCTGAAATTCACAAAGCTGAGTGGCACCGGGAGGGGGTGTGTTAAAGATGGATGCACATGCTGTTATTTCATAAGATCTGCACTCCTACAAAGCTTGTGTGATGATATACACTGTGTTGTACTTCTTTTGTCTCTAAAATGTTCTGTTCCTCTCCTCCAAACACGCCAGAGCCGCTCTGAAGGAAATAGAAGCACTAAACGCAGAGATCTCCGAAACGGAGCAGCAAGTGCAGGAGGTGGAAGTACGAAACCGATCCCTCAGGATGAGGAGGGAGGAGGTGATGCAGAAGCTGGAGGCTCTCCAGGCCCAAGTCGAAGCCAGTCAGAGAGAGTGCAGACAGCTGCTGAAAGAACAGGAAGTCAGCAGGGAGGAGGAGGCGGAATTCATTGGGACCAGGTACAAAACTATTAACACAGCCAAATGTGGATAACATGGAAAGGGCGTCCTAAAAAGGACGAATGTGGATGATGAATATATTAAGATGGAAACACAATATTTGATATGGGGGTTGAGATGTTTCCACATGAGTCGCTGTGTGTTTTGTGTCACCAGAGGTATCCTGGAAATGAAGCTACAGGACGTCATGTGTGACAGAAAGCACCTGTTCGAGAGCCAGTCTGTGCAGCTCAGGGAGAAAAATAGGTAGAGAATGGAAACTGAGCTCGATGACACATGGAAACGAGTCTCCACATATTCATAAACATGTGAATTCATACATTTTATGTAGATGCCTTCACACTTACACTTGTACACCTGAAATACACAGAAGGACACTTCTAGTGCATAAATCTGCCAAGGCTGATTGGCCACTTAATCCCCATATTGTACATGTATTAAGATCAGATACATCGGGGTCATTGTCTGGATCCACACCAACACCTGTTTGTATTATTTCCCATTAGCACAGTTCAGATGCCTGTTTTCTTCATAAATATCTCTGCATTCTTTTTTGAGAGATTCAGATGTGCACCCGCATCCGCACCCTTAATCGAATCTGCTCCAGAGGTTAATGGATTCTTCCTCAGCTTATACGCCAGACTTCCACCAAGTTTCAATAAATTGGGTTCAGTAGTCTTTGCATAATAACTGGCAGACCGATAAACAGCAATGAAAACATATCCTTCTCACCACAGTTAAAATACCTGATATCATAACAAGAAATCTATTTAATGAGCAAAGTTTGACAGGGTGAATTTCAGCTGGTTAGTGCCGCAGACGCAACCTTCTGATGATGATAAATATTTAAAATGGTGTCTGTGTTTTCCTTCAGGCAGATGCAAGCCCTCAAGAGGATGGAGCACGCGTTGACCACGGCCACGGAGCAGCTAGGACACGTGCAATCGATCCACAGCGAGCTGCAGGCCCAGGTGAATTGTGGGTCGGTGCTTTCAATGTCAGCAGGAGAAACGTCTGCTCAAATTTGGAGCAGTGAAACAACATGCTCGGAAACATCCAAATTCTCCCTCACAACGTTGAACACACACCCCTCATGGTTTTTTAGTGTGGGGACATTTTTTTAATAATGTCACAGGGCCAATAAAAAGCACATTAAGTGTTTAATCTGTATTTCACTGGAAGCATTTTTGTTTCTCCGGCTTCCTGTAGTTTTACTGATGCTCAGGGTTTTTACAACGAAAAGTGGAAACAGAAAAGAACTGAGCGGGCGGGTTACGGGAAACGCATCAGCACATGTCACAAGCACATGAACGGTATGGAAGGAATTCGTTATGACACATTGGGGGATTGACACCCACGTAGGACACATTGAAAACAAAGCAGTTGCACAATAGGATTTATTCATTAATCTGCCAATCATTAAATAAACATAAATATAACTGTTTAGACGAGGATTTAAAAGTCTCCAGCGCAAGTCAAATAAGATGTGACTGATGGGTTTAATATTTACCACAGAGTCCACACATTCTTTGCTGAGGTAGAAGAACTGATAAAATAAAGCACAATGTTTGTTTTGCTGCTACAAAGCTTTATATCGAACAGAATATGATTTTTGTTTTTTAAATATTGTGTTGATTGTATTATTGTGAACAGTAATAAAGCAAATTCACTTTCATTTATGACTGTTTATAAGAAAAGCTCTGCACACAACGTCCAGCACACAAAGTGACAGTATATTGTAGGACTGTTTGAGGAGGACTCACTAATGACAAGGAACTGTCACACTTCACAACTTCTGAAGTAGCTCCGGATCATTAAGGTTTAGAACAGGCACGGCACTAGTGTAGCATAAATAAAAGTGTATTACAGAACTGCAGAAAGCCCTTAAAACCTATTCATGTAGTTGTTCCCCCCCCCCCATCTTCCGTGGACTAACAATCTTTAAATATGGAGCAGTGTAGCTCATACTTCTGAGCACGAGGCCTGGCAACCCTGCAGAGAGGTGCAATCCCGCACGCCCGGAGGCATTCATTTTTTATAAGCTTCAGTGAACACTTTTAGTGTCGCTGGATCTAAGGGCTATCAGAGAGGCCTCAGGGAAACTCTGATATATAGTATTAATTATTTTGCAGCCAGTGTTTTAATGTGGGATTGAATATGCACTGACAGAATTTATTATGAAGTCTGGTAATCTTTGTACCGACTCCTTGCGGCCCTTCACTTTCACATCCCCCAGATTGTAAAAGTCTAAAGGACTGTAATCAGGGAAACAATTGATGCTAATGTATTTTACGTGCTTTGTCTAAGAGTCAGGAGGGACCGTGGCAGACGTTAAGATCTCCTTTTGCTTCGCTGAAAAGCCTGAGCGCACGTTTGATGTTTACTTTCTGAATTGAACTTCCAAGTTAGATGCTGTTCCCGGAAGAGAGGCCGGCGCTCAGCAGAGGATGGAGCTTCAGAAGGAGGTGGACGCTCTTAAAGTCGGCTTTGAAAAACAGGTGGGAACAATGTGTGTGGGGTTGACTCGGTACCATTAGCAGCTCCATTAACAGTCGACTGCAGTAGCCACCTAACAAGAGAAGCCTGTAGGTTTTCTTTATTTTTTTTACACTACACAATGCATTGGATAAACCATATTTTAGTTTTAAAATACTTTTATGTCTGAGAACTTTAGTTTTGTTTTATTGTCCTTTGAATGTTTTATGTATGTTCTATTTGGTATATTTCATATTTAGAGTCTTATCTTCGAGACAAAATTATATTTTCTGTTGCATAATGCTCTCATCCTACAGTATGTCACACAAAACTTTAACGATCCCTTCAGGGAAAATGCTGCACTTTGCACAAAAAAAGTTTCAGTATTCATCCTCTTCTTTATTCCATTTTCCTGTCTCATTCTGCCTCGAGTACACCGTTCAGTTTTAATCAAACGAGAACATTCTTGAATTTGTTCCCTCATCCAGCTTTCCGTGGCGGAGGAGGAGAGCCAGAAGAAGCGTCAGTACGGGACGATTCAGGAGCTGCTGAAGGAGTCGAACCTCCTCAGAGAGGAACTCCACTACCTCAGATGTCTCACCAAGATCAAAGTTGAGGAGAGGGGCCAGAAGCACCGCGAACTGCTCAGGGCCGAGGTGCAACACAACACACACACACAAACCAAACACACACCATCAGGTACGTGCAGCTTAGGTCTTTTTGAAACCAGTTGTGACTTCTCCATAAGTGTATTTATTAACACATGCAAACACAGAGATGTATATGTCACATAAACGTGTCAGAAACATCTAAGAGCAAAATAAATGGGTCTAGTTTGATGTAAATGTGACATCACAGCAAGTGAAAATGAGACAAATTCAAGTGTACATGTCACCACAGTGGGATTTGGGAAAAAAATGCCCCTTCAGACTCTTCAAATTGGCAGAAATGACTCTTCAGGAGATCCTGTCTTCCTACTGATATCAAAAACACCAGTATCACTTGTGACCGAAGATTGCTGGAGTTTTTTATCTGATCAATTAGTGTTGAAAACCCAAGTCAACAATGATCAGCCTCAGTGGATTCTCATTATTCTCAAACTTCTCTGCAGAGCCCGTCCAATATGGAGAAGTAGAACTTTGGGGACCGATGCAGATATTTCAATCAGGAGAGACTTTGAGAGAAACAAATGTAAATTAGAATAAAAATGAAATTTACTGTGAACAGAGGAACAGACTTTGGAGCTTGGACCTCAGCACACAATGAACACAATGTAAGCAGTCCTATGGAATTTGATGCTTTGGATGTGAAGATGAATGACAAGTGATCCCAGTTCTGAACTGACTGCTGAATGACAGGAGAGAGAACATTTTAGACTTTGGCAGCTCACAGGCGATTGGCTTATTGCAAGTGTGGAGCTTAGAGACAGCAGGATTTGAGATAAGAACACTGTCTTCCTGACTGAACTAAACACTTGGCTTCATTCAGGTGTAAAAACTTTCCAATACTGATATCAGCCAGTACATTTATACTCCAAAGAAACTGACAATGATTTTAACAAACCCTTTTGAAATAGAAATTCAAATTCAAATCAATTTGCATCTTGTCTACATTGTTTATTCTCTAAAATAAAAGATTTTGTTTCAGTAAACATAAACTCTGATACCAATATGTTTGTGACAGTCTCATATCAGCCAGCCACCAAATCAGTCAGGCTTCAACCAGGACAGCTCGATCAACATATGAATTCATTTATTTTCGGAACAGAAGCTTCCACATCATTTTAAAAAAGATGTGCTCCCACAAATTGAAGGACGACGCTTGCGAGTACACACACAAACAGACGTGATGAAACTGTGGATGTGTTTGTGTAACTCTCCACAGCAACTGCACCAGCTCATCCAGTACGAGCTGCGAGAGAAAGACCTGATCATCATGGACCACAACAAGCTGAATACTCTGCTTCAGCGCAGGTGTTATTTCCTCCTCTTTTTCTTTCACCTGCCACCTTTCATTAAATGCGACGGTGTGTGTGTGTGGTGTGTGTGGTGAGGAGAGGATCTTGATTACAGAGAAGCTTCTAAGCTGTTAATAGCAGGCATTAGAGGAACCTCTGTCACTGTCTTCATATTGTGTGTTTTTTGTGCAATGTGGAGATTAATCTTGAGATTTCACAACTCAATTCAAGATCTCTAAGTAAATTCCAGTTTCAGCAGTTGTACAGATGGTGTTTCTGCATCTTAACTTAAATACGCCCAGAGTCTTAGCGGTCGGTTCGCATCGCTGAAATTGAATTCCTATACGAAGAATATTGACGTAACCAATTCTTCAACCGATTATTGATTCTGTACTTGTTGTTGCCTCCCCCGAGCACTGTAGCAGTTGGGATCACAATTATCTCAGACGTCTGCACATGTTGTCTGGGTAGAAAACCATAACTGACTAATTGGTCATTCTTCAGTGTTCAGACTTGGACCGATGCCTCTGGCACCACCCAGAAAACCGAAGCAGAAACTCGCACAGTGCGATGTTACAGTTCACGACCGCAGACTACGAACGGATGAGGTTGCACTCGACACTAAATCTGCAAAAATGCACCCGAGTCTGGCAAAAACAGGACACGGATGGTTAAATATTTTGGTTCCTCTCATTGTTCAGTCACATCTTGTATATTTAGAAATAAGGAAATCTCACACTAGTTGAGAGTATTTGCGTCTTGCATGAATATTGTGTAAATATGTCTATTTTACCATTGTTATCATTCTTTAGTTCATATTTTAACCCTTTAATATAAAGTGAAAATTGTATTTTCAACTGTCATTAGCTATAGATACAAACCCTGCAGTATATAGATTGAACAGGACCTAGCTTGATGCTAAACAAAGAGAATAAAGCCGCATGTTTCACAGCTTCTGATCTTGACAGTAGCCACAAGCCAGACTTTGTAATGCAGATGCTTCATCGCTTCAACAGTGTCTTGTTTTTTTTTACCCCTGTCAGAATATCACAGTATTCTAAACTGTGCGACATGTTTACGGAGGAGAAGAATAAGTACGTCAAGCTGAAGCAGTTCGCCTCGCAGTCGTTCACAGAGCTGACGGAGCAGCTCAGGGTCCTGGAGAACGAGACGGAGATCCAGCACACCATCGTCGTCAACAAGGACAGGTGCGTGCACGTGCATGTTTCCTCGAGGGAGTGAAAAAACATCACGTACGCAGAAAATAAGAAACACATCCATAAAATCTTGAAACAAAAGCTGCGTCTCTAAATGTTATTATCTCTTATTTATTTTACAAGTGCATTTGTGATCACTGAAGCTTTGCTTGTCTGCATTTACGTCTCCATCCCAGATTCCTCACAAAGGCTCGTATGAAGCTCTCCAACTGCTCCAAAATGAGGGACAAGCTGCGCAATGACATCTCCAAGGTCCAGACAGACACACACACACACACAGACAGAGATATGATCAGTCAGCACACACTGACGGGAAGCTGGCTGTGCCTCTTCTGCGCCATAAGCCAGTATCACAAATTTAGCAGTTTATATAAACAGATTAAATATATCACAGAGGGTGATATGATTCACGGAGCCCAGAGCTCAACAGACTCAGGCTGTGGTTGAGTTGTTTTGACTGGGTTCCCAATTTCCAACCGAGGCCTGAAACCTTGTTTTCCACCACCACACACCCAGCTTCCTCTGTGTTTGTGAACTTTTCGTGTCACTTACAGTGGAATTCCTTGTTTAGCTTCATCAAGGGGAAGCATTTCATTGTAGTTAAAACCATAAACGTGCATCAGAACGTTTTTATACCTAATTTCCTCCAGGTTGCATGGAAGCACCATCAGATCAGTCAGGATGGTGACGACCACAAACTCGAGCTGGCGAAACTCACCCAAATGATCAACCTCCAGGAGCAGGCACTTCTGGAGATCAACAAGAACCATGAGACGGCTGTGCAGTGTCGCAATTTTCTGTAGGTTACAAATTCGACAATCTCACAGTTTTACTTTTATGAGGATCAAATAATAATGTTTGTGCCTCGGTGTGTGTGTCTGTTTGTCACGTCCAGTGGCATCCAGCTGCTGGAGCACGAGGAGGTGTTGTTCAACTACCGCGAGAAGGTGAACGTCCAAGAGGCGGCCGTCGGTAAGGGCAACGTGGCGCTGGAGACGTTGGAGAGGGAAATGAAAGATCTGCAGTCGGCCATTAGCGAGGAGAGGAGACAGATTGAGCTGAAGGAGAAGGAGGTTCCCCTGAAGAGAAAGCTGGACGGAGAGATTGCCGTGTTGCAGATAGAGGTCAGAAAAGATCAAGAACAACAGGGGGGGGGGGGATATTTGTGTAACTGTATCTCAAGAAGTGACGAAAAATGGCCGCCTCACGTTTCAGAAAAACAGCTCCGGTTGAAAAAAAGACATTTTGGTTCACAGCGGTTACACAAACACAGATTCTGAATGCACATTTGGAGATTTCTGTACACATTTACAAATCTGAATATGAACACACGGACTGGATTACAGCTACACAACTCTCCACACACACAAACAATATTGCTAAAATATTGGCCCTATAAAGAACATTGACAAAAAATAAGCAACAAAAGAAGTCATCCCACCTAACATTTAGAGCCGCAAGCTAGAAAAAGCGTAGGTGGACGGATGAGGATGGGTAATTCATTTACATTTTTTAACTGAAATCGTTCATTAAAAATTATATTATAAGTAAAGTATATTATATAATAAACAGTGATGACAGTGACAGGCTCCCAACACCCACTTTCCCTTTGTCTATCGATGAAAACACTCTTTCTGAATACATACACTTTGCTTGATGTACCTTTGCTAAGGCAGCCCCCCCAATTTTGGCAGATTGGACCTATAATAAACTGCTGTCCACATTTCCCAAATGTCCAATCTTAGCATCCCGTCTGCAATCTGTTTGACGTGTCAATTAAATAGAATTTTCCCGATGTGATCAGATTATAACATTTTCCCTGAAATGGCAGATGTGTGTATCGGCAAAGTTGTCCTTGGAATCTTGAGAGAAATTATCCAACAGTGCTTCAGGCAAATGTCCAGGCAGTTTATATGAAGTCAGGAGAATCCTCATAGGATCTCAGGAAGCAGAGGATTGTGTGTACTTGTGAGTTGTATGTATCTGGGGCTTATCTTAGCTAAGATCTCCAAAAAGAACAGTTGACTACAAGCTCTTAGATTCATGCAAATACTTTTTAAAGCTTCATCTCATAAACAAACTCTTGAAAAAACTTTCTTTAATCTCGTGATTCTCAAAATATTGAATTTATACACTTTTCCTTTACTCTGTAAACTGAATTTGATATTTATTAAAGGGGTCAGTTTCTCAGCCTGGCTTTTCTGAGCCGATCCCCTCCCTTCGTGTTGCTGAGGTGAACCGAGTGAGGTCGAACAAACTCAGAACTTTCAACAGAAAGATAGAGACCGATGTTTTCTGTCCCTGACGAACTCATGCAGAGGGAACATGAGAAAGAGGGAAAAACCTCAAACAAGCGCACGCTGCACACGTTTCGCCGAAAACAGATTCAGACTCATGAATAAATAACACAAAAACACAAACATGTTCAAGCGAACTCTGCGTTGCAAAGAGAATGACAGACATAGAAGGAGAGAGAGATTCAAGAGAGGCACACACACACACTCAAAGTTTTTCCCGCCAGCGGCGGTGTCGAGGGACTGGGTGTGTGTTGCTGCTCTGGATCAGAGCGATCAGAGCGATCAGAGCTTTTCACTCGCTGCTGGTCCAGACTTTTCTCATATGAGTCTTGTGCTCTGTTGGATGAACGCAGTGTTGGAACATACTTCACCATGTGCTGCTCTTCTGAATAACGCCCCTGTCCCTTTTCTCCATCTGTTTACTCCTTCTGCTGTTTATCATTTGCAACAACGACGGCCTGTTGATGCCATTTCTATTCTTCTTCTTGGTTCTTTCTCTCATCATTAGCTCTAAACCCTGTTTTGTCCTCATCTTCTTCTGACCATTCCTTCTTTCATTGTTCCCCTCAAGGCATTCTCAAGGTTTTTGTTTCCTTCGGTGTAACTTTATCTACCCATCCCTCCTTCCAGTACATTTTCTCCTGGCTGTAATCCTTTTGACTTCTTTCCTGTCGACTGACCTCGTATTTGGCAGTACATGCAGTAGATTCATTTCTTATTTTCATTAGTTTGTTCACCACTTTGGTCCAAAACTGAAATATATCTCAGCAACTATTGGTTGGATAGCCACAATTCAGACACAATCCAGTGTGGTCCCCAGAGGATGACCAGTGGCTTTTCATGCAGCACCATCAGCAGGTCACGGTTTCCACTTATCCAGTGAAATATCTCCATGTCTCCTCTGGCTTCACATTTTGTCCCGACATTCTTTGTTCTCAGAGGATGTATCATAATGACTTTGATCCCCTGATATTTCTTCTAATGCCACCATGAGTTTGGGTTAAAACTAACACTCCTATGGGTGCAAGTGTATTTGCTATTTAAGCAACATGCCTGCTGGACGGAAAAATTACATCACTTTACTCAGGGTGTACGATTGGGCCATTAGTCTTGTTTGAAAACACATGATGCAAGATCTGGAACTTTCGAATGATTAACCACTTCCACCCCTTTTATAAGTGTATTAGTCCATTTATCTTTTCTCCCATTCTTCCATCCATCCATTCATTCCATATCTCTCCCTCTCCGCCGTGTGTAAATGGCAAATCATTTTCTAAATCGCCATTTTCCTCTCACAGCAATCGAGCTCCTCTCGGTACAGAAAGTGACTCACGGGGGTCTCTCCTACTGCAGGAGACTTGCCAGCTCGATCCATTCTCCCCGCGAATTCATTTTCTATGCGAATTCAATCTCCACGCAAACTGCCTCGCCGCTGATTTATCATATAGTGTGTATTTGTATTCATCTGTGAACAGTTTATCTGTTCATTGCAGAAGAATCCCCCCCCTCCTCCGTTTGATGGGATATTTTGACAAAGATAGATCGGGCCATCTGTGAGACTATTGAAGTTCAATATACTCTGAGGCTTTCATTTGCACTGAGGAATTTTAATTGCTGCAAAATAAACAGAGGTTGGTGTTGGATTCTGAATTTACTACTTGTTTATGAGCTGCTGGCTCGTCGTCATCGCACACACACACACACACAGGTACACACACACACACACACACACACACACACACACACACAGGTACACACACCGAGATCAGTCATGTTACAATAACACCCTCGCAGCTACAGCTGAATATTGTTGAACAGACTTTTAATGGCGAGCTCGACTTCAATATCACAAAGATACAGACAGAGATACAGTGTATTTATGGAGCGCTCACACAGTGTCAGTCATGGAGGGAGATTTATATCAGGGTGGGGCTGATGACATTCGGCTCTGTCCCTACAGTGGTGAGTCACATCGCTCGTCTGTCTGTCTCTTAAATCTTTGTCCTGACCTGTCTGGAACTTATTACCGTGGGGAAGTCCACCGTGAGCCGCGGCTTGATGGACAGCGGGAGGAAGAGAGAGTGTGTGTGTGCGTGTGTCTGCTGAATGTGAGAGAGGAGGTAGACGAAAAGCAAGATCATTTAAAGTCATTTAGCAACTGACTCACTCAAAACAAAGCCAACACTTGACTTGTGTTCTCTCCACTATAGTTTGACATTGACACCATCGTTAATCAGTTAACCAATCCCACGTGATTCCAATATTCTTATTTAGAATTCAAGTTAAAAACATGCATTTTAATGTCTAATTATAATCTACTCTTATATTTGAAAGCTTAACTGCAACTCCTGTGCACACATGTTCTCCTAATTAACCTCCCATAACCTGATTATGATTATTTTTGGGAAGTGCTATATAAATAAGGTCATTACTTATCATTATTACACTGTTAAATATGCAGTGGGCCATCTATTATGTGGCTTTTTAAAGCCGTCATGTTAACCACGGACTGAGCTGAGATTATGTAAATTGCATGCAAATTTTATTCTGCCCTGATGCTGTCATATATACAATGGTTTACACCATTCATGAGCCGGGAAAGCAGCTGCTCTTTGTGACTGTCAGATGAACAAAACAGAGACGCAGGCAGGCAGAGCAGGGACACTGACACAGAGACAGATGAATTCAAAGGGAAAAGACAAACCGCGCATATGAACTGAGGAAGGAGGAGGACGAGGATAAAAATGTTAAAAGTGAGGGCAACAAAGAGAGAGAGTGAGAGAGAAAAAAGACAGATTGAGGAGCGGAGAGGGGGAAGAGGAGATGGACGTGCTGTATATACATCCATCATGTGGGGTTTGAATGGCTTAGGGTGGGTACGATTGAAGGTGGAACAACGATCAATCAGATTCAAAAGTTAGAACTGGGCACACACTCATCTCCTGCGGATATTTGCAGATTTTGACGTTTGAAAAAGTTCATCTTCATTGAAAGCTTTGAGGTGTATAAAAATGCCTTTGATACAGTGAGGTTTGTTTTGACTGAATTGAACCATTCATCAATTATTACCTTTTTAACCCTCAAGGTTAAAGTCAAACTGAAATTAATTAATTTCAGCATTTGTTATGACTTGTGCACAGAATTTTAAATAGCAAAAAGAAGAAAATTATGTTTTACTAATGTTTGACAATACTCCATACCTTAGTTTTCTCTGTGGGGTGGAAACTACCAGAAAAGGTAGTCTCATCTGTGACTTGAGAACTTTCTCTCCTTGACTCAGTCAAAAGTCACAGCACGTTTCCTGCATTACAGTCTAATCATTTGTCATCAACACAACTGGACCCAAAACAGAGATACATCTCTGTCAATCTTGACTTTTCATCATGTTTTTTATATCATCAAATAACATATATATAAATAAACAAATAATAATTAGAACTTTGACAAACATCAGTGTAACAGGAACTTCCTGACAGAAACCAACTTTGAGAAAAATTTGACCTGTATTTCCAGTTTTCAGTTTTGTCCATGTCCCATCAACAAACATGGAGAAGGCGGGTCCCATGAACTATACTGCCGCCAACCACTTGGTGGCGATTGAGAATCTTTATTGGTCTATTGGTTAGCCTAGCTTGCTAACTTTCACTTCCGGAGTGGAAATGAACCTTTAACAACACAATAGGTTGTCGGGACATTAATGGAGCTTTGTAGGATAAAAAGAAGAAGGAAAGAAAATGCCTAGCCTCCACTACTATAGTGTGGTATCATATTTTGCAGTTGGGTGACCTTCATATTGGCTCCAGCCTCCCCGCGACCATCAAAGAATAAGCGGTATAGATAATTTGTTGCATAGGTGGATAGATGACCTTCATTTGTTCATTCAGCCTAAATTGGAAACATTTTTTCTGCGTTGTTTCCTAATTTTGATTTCGAAATCACCACCTTGCATTACGTTCTCACGCCATGGACAGGATCCTCTTCTCTGAGTCAAATTCTCTGTGAAAACCGCAGACAACCTTGATCCCAGTTGATCGGCTCCAATTCCTGCTTCTCAGCGTCTCCTGTCTCTCCAGTTCTGTCTTTCATGTCTGATTTTACATTCGATCTCTCATTCCTTTTTCTCACTCTGGGCTTCATGCTGTCTTCCCTTTGCTCCTCTCCACTTTATCTTCCTTAGTCTGTCAGTCTTTTGTCAGCCTCCGATCCGCTCTCATCTCCTCAGTCCATGAGCTCAGTGTTTCTGCCTCTCAAGTTCTTTTTAATGTCCTCCTGAGCCTCCGTGCTTTGAGCCTGACAAACACCTCGTTTAATCACATGGCAGCCCATACTATCAAGTTAAAAGTCCAGTCATGTGATGTTGAGCGAGCAGCATCTTTTTTTAACAGGCTCAACACTTTTAGTCCGTCTAATCAGACCCGCTGTCTGTTTGCGTAAGCGCGGCTTCATTAGTCTCGTCCATGGCGGGAGGGGAAACGGGATCCATCACTTTGTTCCACGCCGCTTCGGAGCCTGACACACACACTCTCGCATTAGATACAGCCACGTAAACACCCACAGGTGCGGAGACGTGCACACGCTGTATGGTTGAATGGCGGGAAGCTGCTGTTTCATAACGCAGGTCATGTCGGGTCAGACCGCCTGTGTGCAGCAGTTTTCCGCATGCTGTTTTTCTCCTGGACGCCCCCCCCCGCTTCCTCTCTCTTTACATTCTGCCGTCTAACCAATCACTTCCTCTTCACTGAAATTTGTTTCCCTCGCTGGACTCTATTAATATTTCCTCTGTCATTTGATTTGTGTTTTATTTCCTTCTTTCTATTTTCTGCTTACGTTCCTTTTACGGTCCCTGTCATGGCTCCTTGATCATCTCGGCTTCATATATTTTTATATATAGACCACCTTTATTTTGTTGTCATTGGGTCCAGTGGGCATTTGCATTCATGTCCCTGTTGAGATTCTGTCGCTGCTTTTAATTGCTCACTTCTATCAACACTCCCTGCACCTGACTTCTTATTTATCTTTGTCTCAGGATAATAGAATTCTTTTTTCATGAAATAGTCTGATGCCATGAAGCAGTGACTCCATTTAATCTTGATGGTGGTTAGATTATATGGATCATTATTCTGTTTTAGTTTAACTATAGTGCAGTGTCTGTTTGGAATGGGCTGTCCTGGGTTTATGCTCCGGAGCTACCTCAGAATTATGCCTTGTGATTAGTGAGTCCTCCTCAAACTGTTTTACAATGTACTGTCACTTTTAATTTATTGTGAGCTGGACGTTGTGTGCAGAGCTTTTTATAAACAGTCTATATTGTAGAGTGAAGTTAGAAAACTTTGTGTTCATCCTATCTGGTTTATCTGCACTGAAGATTTTACAATCAATGTTTTTCCTAAAATGAAATGGCCTACATGTAAGTTTGAATGATTCTCTTAACTGCTGTTATTTTTGACACATTACTATTCAACACAGATTTATTCAATTAATTAATCCCTTAATAGAAACTTAATTTTCCACATAGTACATTTTTTAAAGCCTTATTTCGCACTGTATGGAACCCACACAATAAACCGTATTCCGAGCTATTTATTGAAGCTACATGACCTGTTTACACAATGTTTTTTTGGCTGCACCCTTCTATCAGCTGGAAATAGTCTGTGTCTCATTTCCCCCCCGGAATTCCAGCCAACATAGTTGGTATTCCTAAAAAACTTTGTCCTCTAGAATCTCAATGAACTTAACCCAATGTTTCAACAATACCCGGGAAAAAAACACAAGTTTGTATGGACTGTTCTTCTGTGTTGACAATGATATAAAACACAGGAAATCAGAAGATAAATATCTGAAGCTTGAACCATTGTAAAGTTTGTCATTTGCTTGATAGATTTGAAGCAAAGCGCCCCTTGTGTTACTCAACAAAATGCATTGTGTACTTCAGGTCTAGGAAATATGCCGCAGAGCTGAATTGTTTTCTTAAATATTTTGAAACCGATATTGTTTTCATGTTACGAGCTTGTCACTGCCTTTTAATTAATGTCTAAGATGTTAAAGTCAGGTTTATATAAACTATTAATGAGTAAATCATGTCAGCTCCAGCATTTCAGTGTCAGCTCAAGGCGCTGTCCTCTCTCCTTCTGTCAACGTCATCTCTTGTCCTCCTGGCTGCATTTTTCTCTCTTCTCTCTTTTAACTTTCTGTGTTTTAAGTCGTGCATCCTCTCCTCCGCTGCTTTAAGGGCTGTCACAAAAAAAACACACAGCACCTTAGAGGAATCCTGTGGTGTTTTTAAAATTTGGTTTCTCTTATCGCACTTTGCCAGGGACTTGTTACCAAGCAGGGAGTATAGCTCCCATCTATAGGCACCACATTTAGCTGAGAAATGTCTTTTTTTGTGAAATCCCCAGTGAAATAAGTATCTTAAACGCCTGGAGGAGAAGACACTCGAAACACAGACAGAAGCAGAATAGTTGTAGATTTCCTGTTTTTATACTTTTATATTGTTTACTTATTCATTTGCGTGAAGTGTGTTGTCCTGGGGGAAATTAGTGCATTATCTTCATTAGTAGACAGCAATGACAGCGACTCAATGGGTACCATTTGTCCTAAATGAACAATTTATATATAGAGAAGAGAGAGAGTGATAAAATTACACATATATAGACAAAAATTGCACAAAAATTACTTTTCATCTTATTTACCTTTAACTAAATACTTGCTTTTAAATATACTTAAAGTATTACGAGTATAAGAGTGTTCATATGAGAGTAGCGAGCTCCACCACGTCAATCAGGAGGGAGACATAAAGGAAGTATTTCTGATTGAGCAATACTTCTCTCATTATTGATTGTTTTTTAGATTCCTAAAGGTAATGTGAAAAAGCTTTGTAGAAATGTGGGGCAGCGTACAGCTCACCTGGTGGAGCTGCCGCAGGCCGGGTTCGATTCCAGCCTGAGGCCCTTTGCTGCATGTCATCCCCCATTCTCTCTGCCCCTCTTTCACCACTAAACTCTCTCTGTCCGTCACATCGAATAAAGATCATAAAAGATATTTGTTGACATAAAATGTATAAAATGTAAATAAAATGTACTTGAGTACAGTGACGAAGTAAATGTACTTCTGCATCCATGGTATTATTGAGTACACTGTACTTCTATGTGTATTGACTTGAAGTCTGGTCTTTTACTTTGTCTCTAATTTCCTCCTTGTCTCAGCTTTCAGAAGCCAGGGACAAGACACTTGAATGTCTGAATCAAACTGTGGCTTACAAAGAATTAAAAGGCGACGACCCAACGACAAACGAACTGGTCAGGAAAATGGAGCAGGTACTGAACAACACTGCAAAGATCTTAAGTCTTTCATTCCAAAGGATTCATAGGATTCTGCAAGGCAATAGTCATTGTGTCTCTTTCTGTGTGCGTATTTAGCTCAAGGTGAATCTTGCCGAACGCGAGAGGCAGCTGCTGGAAAAAACTCTCCTCGTGGACCAGGTGACCCGTCTCTCGAAGCCGCTCAGCGAGCAGGATGAGAACTGCCGACAGGACCGAGTCTCGCTGGGGAAGAAGGTAGACGACAAGATCCACTCGCGCACAGACAGAGACAAAGCTTTTAATGCTGCACAGACACAAACAAACACAAGCTCCGACACCGATTAACACACTTGTTATATCATTCACCTGTTTATGCACAGTCTAGGGTTTTACCTCTCTCTCTCTCTCTCTCTCTCTCTCTCTCTCTCTCTCTCTCTCTCTCTCTCTCTCTCAAACACACTTGCACATTGTGTGAGGAGCATGTGCGACCCATGTGAGGAGCATGCAGAGCCAGTGTTTAGTTCACCGAGCATTACAACTTCCTCCACTTGCCTCTCTCTCTCTCTCTCTCTCTCTCTCTCTCTCTCTCTCTCTCTCTCTTGCACAAACTATGAAAAGCCTGTGGAACAAGGTTTATTCCATGTAACAGCCTGTGGAAGCATTTCAGGGCAAATCTACCTCAACAGTTGTGTAACAAAAACAAAAGCCAGTTTACAGGGGGAGTATCTAAACGAATCAATATGAGATTCCCCTAATGAGTGTGTGTGTGTGTGTGTGTGTGTGTGTGTGTGTGTGTGTGTGTGTGTGTGTGTGTGTGTGTGTGTGTGTGTGTGTGTGTGTGCGTGTGTGCGTGTGTTTTCGACCTCCAGCTGAACGAGATCCGAGCCCAAATAATCGAAGCCACCCACCGACTGATGGCCGTTTCTGCCGAACTTTCCATGAAGCAAGCTGCTGCTTTGTCTCAACAGCAAGAGATCAAAGAGAGAGAGCTCCAGGTCAGAGGTCACACACACACACACACTCGCAGCACAACAACAACGTGTCTCTGTGTGCAAACTGTGATCTCAGTTGCACATTCTCCTCTCGGTTCTTTCTGTCACTCTCCACTGACGGCAACTTTAGACAAGATGAGTTTTCACTGTGTCACATGTTTCACCTCAAACCTGCTTATTTTGCTTATTTCCTCTGAAAAATAAATCTTGAGGCAAACAGACAGAGAAATGATCCCTTCATTCTTAAATGAAAATGAAGAAAACAAAGAAACTGAACAGGAACAAATAAACGAATACGAGGTGACGGAGAAAGTTGAATTCAGACACGAGAGATGATTATTCCCAATTTTAGACGGTGTTGGGTCAATGTTTGTTTTCAGCATTGGAGAAGACAGTACAGGAATGTTGAGTTCATACAGCTCTCTGTGAACACAGCTTGTTTCTTTCCTAACATGTTCACAGAATGCAGGGAAAGTATTAAAGCCATCAGCTAAAAGAATTATGTAAGCAACACATTTTGAAAGTGTGACGCTGGTTTGGGCAGAAAGTCTCACAACTTTCTGTCTCAATAAAAAATTTAACTAGTAAAAAAAAAAGGGAGGATTCCCCACGTGCCTTGTAAATGTTTCAGGAGCCGCGTATTAATAACCTGGAGAGTCCCGGCAGCTGATGTGCAGCCGCCGCAGACGCCGATGTAGAAAATGCAGAGGCATAACTATCGTCCAAATTCTGACACTAATTCGACCATCTGCTTTTTCGGGCGCAGTTAGACCCGAGTCGAGCCAGGAGAGTGCAGGGTGGACGGAGTGATGGGAATACAAAGTGAACGTCTCTCAATTTTTCCAGATGGACAGGTGCCAGCGGCAGCAGGAGCAGGGCCTGCCACCGTGCCCTGAGATGGAGGAGGAGTGGAGGAGGATGCTCCGGAACAAGAGGAGGCGGCAGAGGGACAAAGAGGAGCGAGAGAAGGTAAAGAATCGCACACAAAGATCCGCCGTCAGGAGGCCATTAAAGCACCGAGGGGCGAGAGTAGAAGACACAGTGACCAAGAGAAAAGAAAGAGCGCAGGGACACGAGAATCGATTCGGATTCTGAGGAACAAAAGTGTCGCTGTACTCCTGAACACACACAGACTGAGAGAAGGGAGTAAAAACTATTAACACCCACAAGAGACCAGACAGGAACTGAAGTCTGCACATCACAGGGACATGAAGGGCAGACGCGCTGACAAACAGAAGTGGAAGCTGTCCTCACAAGAGCAGCACAAACACAGGGATCAGTGGCGTCTGAGTCCAGCTGTCTGCAGCTTGTCTGCGGTTACACTCATCGCTACTTTCTCACCCGATTCGTCCCCGCGTTTAGCCGCCGGCTCAGAAACCACCGCAGCAGAACCGCATTCACATCTGCGGCCTGCATTTTCTTTTTACACTTATTATTTATCCTACATTTTAAGTTTTCTCTGAAGAGGAACATGTTTTTGTACTTATTGTTTGTTTTTTTCCTGCCATTATTGCTTGTTTTTCTGTGCACTCTTCAGATCACATGCCAGCAGATTAACTGTTCATACGCATGAGGGGAATCTCCATCTCTTTGAAGCCTCTGTGACATTTCGGCTCAGTCCGTTTCCATGATGTAGTCAAATGAAAGTCAAAGGGAGAAGTGCCGCCCTGTCCACACTAACGTGGATATGACTCTCTCTCTCGTCCACATGCAAACGATGTTTTAAGTCGCCACAACAGAGATTTTAACAAAATTCTTTCGAAAGTGCAGATTTAAAAACTCTAGGTCTAATTACAAGTTAGCAGCTAAATTTAGCATCACTGCACCACCGACATTCACAGATGTCTGTCTCGCCAAATCGGACTTGGACCACAGCATTCGTTACTGGTAGTTGACGGATCTTTGATGTAGATTTTATCGCCCCCTACTGGCCTGACCTGCTTTTTGAGCATTTTTTCCCTAGAGATATTTTGTAAAAAGAATATTGACGCTTGTGGACGGAGATATTTTAAAAACAGAGCTAAAATATTCCTGAAAAGAATATTTACAAATTGACCCATCAGCCTCATTGGGTTCAACCACTGTCAGTTTTCTACCATATAATTCAAGTATAGTTCGACTACTGGTCTTGATTTTATTCATATATTTTACAACCTTAGTCCTTGAACTAAAATATAACTTAATTCATCCTGTTGTGTTCCAGTCTCCTGCGTCTCGTCACCTGTCAGTGAGATAAATGAATATATGCAGCGACAGTGTCTTGATGGTATAAAGTGCCGTGTCTCTCCGTGATCTCTCTAATATGTATTTTCATTGATGGGCGTTAATATGAAAAAGAAAGATTCATGGATCAAATTTTAAACAGCCTTGAGATCCTGAGCGCAACTGTTCAGCGATGCCCTTGCACTTGTCTTTAGATGTTTAGAAAAGTTGTGGGAAGTAATTATTCCATTTGTGTGATTAAAATTCAGGGAAATTGAATTTTAACTATTTAGCTGAAGGTCGAGAGGACTTGCATCAAATATTAAAACTGCCTGTGGTGTGTGTGTGCGTGCGTGTGTGTGTGTGTGTGTGTGTGTGCAGCTGGCTCAAGAAGAAGAGTGGAACCAGTTGCCAAATGGAGAGTTCACCACGGCTGAGAGCCGTCCCAACGCGTACATCCCCGAGACCGACTCGCTCCCTCTGCCCAAACCCTACGGAGCCCAGGCGCCGTTCAAACCCTCGCAGCCAGGAGCCAACATGAGACACATCCGTAAACCAACGCTCAAACCCATCGAGATGTAAGAAACAACATGTGCACCTCAAGGAATGTATGCGTACACATCATGGCTGCACTCATTTCATTAAAGTGTCCCTGAGAGATATTTCATTTTTACTTATCAGGGGAAATTAAGAAATTGAGAATTTAATGTTTTAAATATATTTTCTACTGCATTTGGCAAATCAATAAATGTGTGTCTGCACCTCCCTGCTCCTCGTGTGTGTTTTCACCCTAAACCCACCACTGCTGTTTTCTCTTGTTTGTGTACTTGTCGACTGCATCTGGTTGTAATTTAGTTCCCTTTTTGTTTTTTTTATTACATTTCCTGGTAAGAGTTAACTGCAGTCTGCTAACAGTAACAACAAGTCTAGTGAAAAACAGGAAACGTGGGAGATTGAATTGTCTCACTACCTTTCTTCTTCATTCCACATGTTTCTGCGTGTTCCTTGTTGTCTCTCGCTCTTGTAATCTTGCGGCCGATGAATAAACGGCAGCGTGTCTAAGCTCTTAATGTCTGGGACCATGAATGTAAATATGGAGAGGAACACAAGGCTATAAAGAGCATGGAGAATGACAAAGAGAGCGGAGAATTTAAATGAAGAGGAACGGGAGACGACAGCTGAAGAAAAAGGGAGTCGTGGTGGAAAACGGATGAAAGTGAAGTTGTAAACGGGGTGGAGAGTTCAGAGTGAAGACAGAAAAGTCTCACAGGGGATCACAGCTTGTGAGCATGTGTGTGTGTTTGACACTGACGTTATGCACCGTGGCTGATTCTGAAGTTAACGGTTTGAATAGTTGAAATAATTAGCTCAAGCTTAATGGATGAGCAGTTTGAGTTATGCACAAAAAGAAATGGATAAATCATTGAAAGAAAATTAAGATGAATTGACGCCTAAAAGGAAAATATTAACAGTTGAATAGTTCATCTAACGGGTAGCTAGCTAAATGTTTGAAGCAGTTCGTTAGCTCCTGAAAAAGTAATGAATAAAACCATAGACAAGATGGACGACATGACAGCTCCCCAAAAGTAAAGCCAAAAAGTCTCTTTCACCGCCTGGTGGCTGGCTGCAGTATAGGTCATAAAACTGGTCTCCTCCATGTTAGTGGATGGGACATGGACCATACTAAAGAAATCAAAATTCATGTAAATATATTTTTCTCATAGTTGATGTCCTTTATCACACTGATGTCCAAGTGCTCATTTTTTAGTAAGTTTGTTATTATTTACTTTTTTGATACAGCTGCAGAACTGACTTGTGATTGGTCAAGCACGTGTATCGGATCCAACCCCCAATCCCTATCCCTCATAAAGTTTTTACCGCCCACGCAGACAGCCAGACCTCACAGCTTCAGCTGCAGTCGTGTGTTTACGATGCAGTGCTCGAACTTCTCTGTCACTCTAAAGTCAGTGGACCTGTCACTCAGATTCTGAGCGACCCTCATGCATGTGCATGTGCACGCCTGCTGCCGCCATGGTTAATTCTGTGAGAAACACTGCAAAGAAAGAGACAGAAGAAAACCTGGATTCACTATTTATTCGTATTCGCTCCAAAATGTAAATCAGTTCAATTTTGTTTTATTAATCCTGCTAACTAACAAGTGTTAAAACAACAAACCGCAGCTTTAGCGGAGGTAACTATTAGCGATACTTAAGAGTAATGATTTAACAGTTGAATAAACACTTGACAGTGATGGTGAAGGAGTTCTTAAGCTCATCTGACAGAGATGAGGGGGATGAGTCAGACAGAAACATTAGGAAACCATCAGTTTGCACCATGTTGTGCCAGGTTTTACGATTCGCAGTGTTTGGGTCAACTTCCCAGAGAGTTTTCGAGAAGGCGGCGGCTTTGACTTCTATCTGATTTTCCAGCCAACCTTGTCCACCCAGCGGCGTGATGTGTGTGTGATGATCCATGGCAGGCTGATGGTGAGAGCTGTCAGATTAATTTAGCCCCCTGATTGTGCTTATTAGCCGGCTGCATAACACCGGCTGCATACCAAAGAGGCGGAGGAGGCGATGGAGCGCAGAACGAGCGATTAGGAGGAATTCCCTTAAAGACAAATGATGTGAAGTGAAGGGGGTGTCGCTCAAGGTGGATACTGTGAGCGTGTTCAAAAGAACGATGGGTGTGTTCCTCCCTAAATGTGACTCGTGTGTGTGTGTGTGTGTGATGACTGGTGCTGAGATTATTTCCTGAGTTTAGTGTAAATCCGTCCAAAGCCCTCAAACTTCCAGATGAACATGACGGCTCACTTCCTGTTCGGCAGAGCTTTTCAGGCTACGAAATATTTGACTGCAAACTCACATCGTTTCCTAATGTTTCACTTCTTCGAGGTTCAAAGGAAATTCATCGGAAAAACAAAGTGAGCCGATCTGTTGCCATGTTTTTGGCAATAACAGAAAAAAACCTACAGAAAGCTTGGAGGAAAAAAAATCTATTTATTCACATTTCATCTTACAAAACTTTTCTTTTTGTGTAAACATAAGGAACATGAGGTCAAATTCCTCCCCCCCCCCCCCCCCCGAGAGGATTGTTATGTAATTTCTCAAATGAAAGCATGACATGAGATCTAAGTAATCTCTGGTATTTACTCGTGTGGGGGTGCAGGGTAACCACACACACACACACACCGAGAACACATCCCACACATGTACATTACCGCCGCAACCCGGGAATGTCTCCACTTACAGTTGGAGCTCCGTCGTGATTGACGGCACAAGTTTGCGCAATAGGAACCAGATGTTTGAGCGCGTGTGTGTGTGTGGTGAGTGAATGATGTAAACGTCTTTCGGCTGTTATTGCCTTCTTAACCGAATACTATTTTTGTTTGATTCCGTGGTTTGCAAATCATTTTCTGGTTGATTTAGCATTGTGATGTCGTCATAGAGCAACATCAAGCTTGAGTTTGCTAACGTTAGCCACAGGTTGTATCGGACCATGTAGCACTTCCACATCCAAACGGCTCCGTGTTTTCAATCAAGCAAGAGCATGAATCATTTTAATGAACCTAACTTTTTATTTGTACGAGTAAGAACTTTATCCTCTAAAGGTAAAATAATCCCGTAAGATAAACTTCGTACAGTTGCTTGTGTACGAAATGCTGTATTTTGTTAAAAAACATTTATATTTAACTAATTTATAGCAATTTTTACAAAGAAAGTGTTTATTCTTCTTTTAAAGTTAAAATGTCTATCTTAAAATCTGAATTTGGACGATCTTTGTTAGTGAAAGTTATGGTACAGTTGTTTTCTGAAAACTCTGAAGGTTTTGTTGTTAAACATCTCTCTCAAATAAGGTCTGTTGTACTGAACTGAAACATGGATATTAGCATCAGCATCAAACGTTTTAAACATACACGTAGCCCTTATCGTCCATATGACAGCCAGCGACAAAGTGTGAATGTCCCTAAATATCTCACACGTATACCCGGAAATTTAATGTTGTTATTTTTGGTTAAAGCATTAACACTTGAAAATCATTTACATTTGGTGTAAAGTAATAATCATCGTATTTGCCGTTAAGGCTCGATTGTACATTCAGTTCACGATATCAAAGTAACACGACGACTAAATCTCACTTTTTTTCCTGTAGAGAATCTGTTTAACTCAGATTTAATGCAACGTATCAAGGCACCGGGGCCACAGAGCTTTTGTCGGTGTGCAATCAAGTTGATTGGCTGCGGCGACGTTAGAGGAAACACAGGAGGATAAACAAGTGCGTTTGATTTATAAACGCTGAGCGCAGGATTTGACATTGATGTCCATAAATTGAGTGCGACACGGTGGAGAAGTGTGCGACTCACTGGAGAGAACAGTCGCTGCCACAGATATCGAGTTCGTATAAATAGCTGCCAGCGTTTTTTTGTTTTTGAATGAATATTTCAACCGAAGATTTCACTGTGTTCCCTTGTGTTTTAATTTTTTTGGTCCTGTTCATACTGTCCCTCACACACCACCAGGACTATTTATTTCATCCTCCATTTCCCCCCCCCCCCTCCATCCATCTATCCCTCCGCTCCGCCCTAATTTGTCATCAACCAGCCCGAGCTTGTTTACGAGCGCTCTGCCTTTCAATCTCTCCGTTCATCCTTCACTCCTGGCCCTCCACCATCCACCCATCTGTTACTTGTCCTCGAGGCCCAGTCGATGATGACTGTGCTCTCGAACGCATTTTCCCCCTCATCTGTTTCTCCCAAGATCCATCCATCCATCCGCTGTCCCCCTCCCCCCGCCCCCTCCCTCCCTCCCTCCCTCCCTCCTCCGCCTTCTTCACTTTTCCTCAAAGCCCATCAGTATCAGAGTCTGCTTCAGCGCCGTCTCCTCCACGAAGCTGGCGTCCACGTTCTCCTGCTCCTCGAACGGGTTCAGAGCTGGAACACGGGACGAGGAGGAGATTGGAGCTTATTATAGAGGCTACAGCAGCAGATGTAAACACACACAGAATACACACACTCAGTCTTAATCCTCCGGAGACGTCTGTATCCGCACCAGGAAGGATATACACACACACACACATACACTACCTTGTTCCTCTATATCCGAGAGTATTTTTGCCAGGTAGGTAAGAGGCAGAAACTCGGGTGTGAGACCGGGCTTATCTCTGCTGGTGAATGCAAATCCCTGAGGATGAAGGAGAAACACAAAAACACAAGCGTGGATTTCGTCATGTTTTCTGCACAGTCGAGACAAATCTGCAAACTTCATTTTCTTTTACTTCAACAAAGTTGGTCGCAGTTTTAACGTTTGAAGCTATAGTTAGCTTCATGCTATGTGAGCAGCAAGAGTCACTGTTTTTAAACCATAGACTGTAAATAAAGATGGACGACATGACGGCAAAGTGAAGCCAAAGCATCTTGATTTCCGGCTGTTAGCTGACTGTAGTTAAGGCCATTCATTTTGCCTCCTCCATGTTAGTGAGTAGGACATGGACTAAACTAAAAAGTCAAAGTAGACATCAAATAAATGAATAAATGACATTAATGTTTTTCCAGTAAGTTTGGTTTTAATTAGTTATTTGATGCAATAAAAATGGCGCCATGATTGACAGCTGTGACTGACAGCTGTACAGTTTATTGACTCTGGCTCCAAATGCGCAAGATGGCCGAGTTCATATCCAGGATATTTTGGCTTCATTTCTGAATAATTAAATAAAGTGTATGAACAATTTAGCATTTTACGTGGGGGGGGGAGGTCATGTAAAACACGTTCAATAAAGAAGACCATTTTTCAAGATTTCAGGTGTGTGTTACCTTGTTTTTGTTGCGTTTCTCCAGCAGAGTCCTGACATACTCTCTGGAGATCGAGGCTGAACTGACGGGATGATCCCACATATGGTGGATCCTCTGCTCCATAGGCTGACACACACACAAACACACACACACACATACACAGAGGAGTTTAGATTTTACGCATTTAGCTCATGTTGTCATAAAAAAATGTTCCCTGGAGGATGTGAACATCTGGGCTTTTCTGTGTCGCCAACTGGAACTGGGAACCATCCCTGTAGAGCCAACTGCTAATGAGGGATTCCAGAGAAACCTTCAGTGTTGTGAGAGGAACAACACAAGTGGATCCAGAGCTGCTGAGTCACTTCAAGACTCTGTTCAAGTTCATAGGAGCAAAAACCAGCTACTTACATAAGGATTAAGATTCAGTAACTCTACTCAGTCATACACACACTAATACACTGCATAATCAGGGCTTCTTGTAATTAGTATTGTAGTAGTAGTAGTAGTATAAGAGTTATACTACTATACTATACTATACCCCCCCCCCTCTAGTTGGGGGTTAAGGACAGAGGATGTCACACATTTTATAGATTGTTTTGAATTGTGATTTTTGATTGTGGACAATACAAATAAAGGTTGGTTGTTGTTTTTTTGTTTGTTTTATTGCTTTATTCCATTGTTTTTATTATTGTACAGTTTTCTAACCAGGTATTTTCTGTTTTCAGTTTTTGAAAAGTGCTCTCTAAATAAAGTTTAAAATGATTGAAACAAATGTACTTTTTTGAATCTTTTTTTACTCAAACTGAATTTTATATTGGTGATGATAAAAGATGATAAAAACTCATGTTGCTTCCTGACATATGCAATATGTAAAAAGCTCAAGAAAAAATAAACAAGTCCTTCTGATTAGAATCATTCAACATGATTTTAAATATGAATATGAGTAAACAAGCAGTGATTTGTGTTTTTCAGCATCTGTACATCACTTCAATAAACTCAAAAGAATTCAACCATTTATGTCTCAGCTTGAGAAAGCTGAGAGAGCACCATAAACATAAAGGGATCTATACATCTTTAAATCTCTTGTTCCCCTCTACATCTTGACTGAGCTGCACCAGGTTCATCCATAAATCTATCTGTGAGTTTGTTTAAAGTCGTTCCTAAGTTCTTAGCAACAAATAATTCATAATAATTCAAGTTGTCCCAGTAAACTTAACGTCTTGGCTGTGAATAAGAACTGGTTAGTGTGTGTGTGTGTGTGTGTGTAGTCTTGTGTGATGTCTCTCTCCCTGCCTGCAAAACTTACCAAACAAATGTCTGACAGGAAGGAAACAGAACAGAGACACTAAACAAAAAATAAACACTCCAACATTCCTCTGATCACACACACACACACCTGCAAAAGAGCTATACTGTCTCCACACAGGAACAACAGCTCCATCCTGAACACACACACACACTTACCAGCTAATAACACAGGTGATTTGTGATTGGCTTGAGGGAGATGAGACTCAAAATAACTTCAAACTCTTAATTGCACCAAAATGGGAAGTTTGGGGAGAGAAGTGTTCAAGGAAAGATGGAAACTCCCCCCCCCCCCCCCCCCCCCCCCGCTTACAGACAGGATGATAAGAACCACATACATTATTTTTACTTCCATCCGTCCAAGGGGAGAAATTCACTCTGGACAGGGACCTGTCCTCCAGGTCGTCTCTGTCCTCCAGGCTTGTTCTGGTAATATGCTGCAAAACTTCTCTCCTCACCCTGCATTAGAAATGTCACACACACACACACACATATGGAAGTACCTCAGGTAGTCTCTTAAGAATGCTGAACTTGAGTCTCTCGTTGACGTCACTGTTGTCAAGGTCTAAACAGAAAGAAAACAGAGAAGAAATTTGAAAAATACTGAGGAAGTAAACACTGATTCTACTTTCCAGAAAGACTATATGGTCAAAAAAGATTATGTAGTGGTCAGAAGAGGCAGTTTGTAAACTTCTTCCTGTTATAACAGTTCCTCCAAATGCTTCTGCTAATAATATATCTATGGTGACTGGTAACCATGAACAGAAAAACATTGGAATGATGTTTCACTTTGATAGAAAACAGACCTTTTATCACAGACCTTTTATTAATCAAGGCAAAATAATCGGCTGTTTGCAAACCAGATAATCGAAAGCTACATTTCAAGACCGATTGCGTCACAGTAGCGCGACTCGGCTGTCCCATTTCAAAAGGCTCCTTCAAATGTGGCCAACAAATGTGTCCTTCCATTCCCGGCCAATGAAGCATCCGAGGGGTGGATCCTTAGGAAATGCTCCCTCTAATTTCATCTCGGCCTTCCCAGAATACTAATCCTTGTGTTCTGACTCCCCCTGAATTAGGACACAGCCAATGGTCCAGTGCTTTGGTGGCAGGCGTGTTTGTTGCAGTGAGAAAAAGAAAAAGAGACCCCGTCGTCCTTTGACTCCAACTCCCACGTGTTCCAAAGAAAAAGTGATCTCATCAGCCTCAGCTACATTTTCTTGTTTCTTGCGCAAATCAGCAAAACAAATTGTAGATGTTGGCAATTAGCTTTGGTTTGATTTAACTGCTTTAACCAAAAGGACACATCAGGAGTGAATCAAAAGGCCGCACCCAGGCTACAGGCGACTGATTGGCTTGAGAAAAACTTGAACATGAGAACATGTTTGTGTTTGTTTGCAATGAGGCAAAAAGAACAAGCCCAGCCAAATACGCTAAGCCCAAAAAAATTTGACTTTGAAGTTTGAAACCATTTGGACTCTGGCCTTTAAATATACTTTTCATCTTTGAGGGCCTTCGTTTATTCTCTTCGTGAGAAAGATCAAGATCAAGATCAAGAGCAACAAGCAAAGCCAGATATTTTGTTTATTTTGACATCAGTGCCCAGTCACAGGGTTTGGCCTTTGAACAATGCACATCCTATGAAATCTACACTAAACTACACAGTATCAGTGTGACCTCCAACCTCTCTGGGCCTATGACAAATAAAGAAAAAACACTCACACTGGCTGAATAAAAGAAATAGTCAGATTTCCCATTCACTGACAAACCTGTGAAATGCTAACACACTGATGAAACCAAAAGATCTATCGCTGCTATATCACAAGTCCATGCTTACATTTGTTACTTCAAACACACAACTTATCAGTGTGTGTTTGTTTATCTGTGTGTTAATGTACCTGTCATGAGCCGAGATAAAAAGGTTTCGGTGAGCTGCAGGAAACCGTGATCGATGTACTGCAGGAACGTGTGATGAGGGAGGCAACGCACAGCCAACACGGCGACAAGGGTGTGGAAGCCTGGAAACAGGAACAGAAAGAAGAGACTTAAGTTTTTTAGTTTATAAAGATGGACAGCGTGTCTCCACTTCCTCCCATTATCCAGAAATGGATATAAAAAGATATACTGTAAATGATGCCATCTTGAGCATTAATTAAGAAATTGAAACTAAACTTCCTAAAAGTTACTTTTTTGTGTGGTGTGTTTCCTTTCTGCTAACATGGAGGAGGCAGGGTTTTCGATCTATACTGCAGCCAGGACCCAGGTGGCTATCGAGATGTTTTGGCTTCACTTTGGGTAGCTGACATGTCGTCCATCTTTAAATACAGTCTGTGGCTCCACGCCATTCCCTACTTGGTTATATACACTAAACATGATATTAAAAAAAAAGTCACCCATCATTAACCATGAAATGTAAACCTGACAGCAGTGTGTCATATTAGTCAACTGTTGCAGTGCTTCCTGCTGTTTCAACAGATCCACTCACACATTCACACCTGCAGCTTCAGTGTTGGCAAAGTGCTGCCTTGCTTCAGGGCATTTCTCTTGCCCTGTCTCGCTCCCGGACAGTTTAGGATTCAAACCCACAAACTGTTTCTCGTAATGGGATTGTGCAACAGGGGGGTTTAGGCCACAAACACTGGAAAATGAATTCAAATGATTTAAAATGTATTCTACTCTGTGTCTGCACTATGCTAATGCTGAACATATTTTTGGTTACATTAGTGCAGGGGAGAGTGTGTCGGTGCAGACACGCATTGTTATTCTGGGGGAGACAGACTGGATTATAACAAGTGAAAGCATGTGTGTGTGTGTACTATACCAGGTGGGAGTGGCAGGCAGAGCCCCCTAGTGGCTTCCAGGATCCGAAACATGAAGTGAAACACGGACCACTCGGCTGGACTGCCCTGCTGCCTCCTGGAAAACTCACACACACACACATAAACACACACGTCAAAATTCAGACGGGAAAGTTGCATAATGTCACTGCACACGTGAAGCGGGGTCATCAACGGTTTGCCCGTGTGGACCCACACGCACAGCGGGGAGCGTCGGGGGGGCGTGGAGCACACATGCGTGAAGGTGAACACACACATACTGTCAGCGCTTCCCGCTTTACACGTTACATTAGTCACGACTTTGAAGAAGACAAACTGACGAGGGAGGAGTACTCACAAGCACAAAGCACGAGGGCCGAGCTTGAACTTCAGCCAGACTAACTCCAGCATGTGTCTGACGAGCTCCAGCTAAACACACATAGACACACACACACACACACACACACACACACACACACACACGTTAGTGCTTACGGAAGGAGATGCTCAATTAGATTCAAATGAAACACTTTCTTCGAACTGCAGCGTGAGTCAGAGGTCTGGAAATTTTGCACAACACATGCACTTCAGACTTTTTCGATTTTCTCTGGGAGATGAACACTTGGTCGATGATCAGTTTCCTCACTTCCCTTTTTGTTTTTTTTCCTACTTCCCATTTTCATTTCCACTGAACAAGAGCGTTGAAGTGGGAACACACACACAAACACACACACACACACACATAGTCACGCTCCATCACATCATTTCACCACACATCCGACAGCATCCGGGATCAGTGGAATGCACTTGACTCATCTGAAGTGTGCCCAGTGCGTGCTGAAAACACACACACACACACACACACACACACACACACACACACACACACACACACACACACACACACACACACACACACACACTCCCATCTTTCCACGAATGACCACTCTCTCGTCTCCTGTTGAATAACAGGAAGGCGACCTGCCTCATTCACATCCTGAGCGCCGGTGGGAAACCCTCCAGCAGAGGTGTCCTCCTGTGACCCCCGGGTGGGAGTTTGAATCGGCTGCATGCTTTCAATTAACTTTATGTAATGGATGTGAGGTGTCGGAGACGAATGTAATAATAAGCTCCTCGGTTTTTTCTTTCACTTCAGCAAGATCTTTTTTACACATCCCTTCTTAGGTTTATTTCAATCTTAAAAAATGCCATCTGTCAGACCCATGGTAACCCAAGGCCCTCGGGGCAAAAGGGACCTTGTCATGATTCGGCCCCTTTGTTGAACTGTTTTATAGATTTGGATTTTTTTTTGGACTCAGTTGGACACATTTTTTTTTTGGAGCAGGCCTGTTTCTTTTGGATACCACTGCTTACCAGTCCACCTAACTCATAAGTCTTAAAGATGTTTTTAGTTTAACACACACTGGGTTTGAGACCAGACCTTCCCCCAGAAAACACATGATACCTAAATGATAGACATTCAGCTAAAATTACAAAGCTTTTGTCAGAAAGCTTGTGGCACTGGGCCTCGTCCGTGGGCTTCCTACTTTTGTATCTTTGCCAGTTGCCATTTTATACATTTTTATCAAACTTGGTGTGAATATTACATGTGTTTTTTCCACACTGTTACCTTTAGGAGCTTATTCGCTGGGGATGGGCTGTGGGGGATGACACTCCTGCATGCCTGTTGCGAGAATGTGCAGAGCGAAAGCGGTGTCTATCAAGTTTATGCTGAATCCTCCCTGCCCGCTGAACACAGTAAAATATTTATGGATGTGTTAATGGTCACCGAAGCGGGTAGGAATCATCCCGGGGCTGCTGATGGTCAATCTCACATGACAGGCGGGCAGGGAGAGCGGGGCAAAGAGTGCTGTCTTGTTCTTTTCAATGCCATTAGGTTTAAAATGTTTAAAACCTACTGTGAATCCCGTGATTAAGTCATCAGTAGTAACTAAATGACGCTCACCTGCACTCACAGTTCTCTCTCTTAGGATTTGGGGACGAGAGAGGATGGCAGAATTGACAAGTTGTTTAAAGGGGATGGTTTCATGGTCATTTTAGTTTACAGGGGATGGAATCTCTCAACATCAAATTTAACTGGCTTCTTACAAAATTGCCGTTGCTGTGGCATCAGCCATTCGCGGGGCCCCTGGCAATTGCCTGCTTTCCCTACACCCTGCTGCGACGCCCCTGCTAATGAGTGAAGCCGACTTGGTTGAGAAAAGTCTCACGTTGGACTGAAGATGGCCCGCTATAGTCTTCACTTGTCCGTGTGTAATTGTTTGACCCTAAAGAAAGCTGTGTTTGGTCAATACCCGCTCGTCTTTTTAATCAGGCAGTCACAATAAATCAGTTCAGGCTTTGTAACTTTACACTTTAACAAAGCAATGTGCCTTGCATTTTATGGGAATCCATTCGGTCTCTGGTGGTCAGTGGTTACCTGCCCTTTGTCACACGGAAACTGAGAGGGGGGATTTCTAAATTCAGAGATCTCTTATTGGCGGCTTCTGTAAACAACACAAATATCAGAAGCTCTTCCGCTGGCGTGCTAATGGTATAAAATAAATTATTCAAAAGTCTAATTTCTTTCTTGCCCAACTAACACCTCCTGTGCTTGCTGCTGATGTAATCCAAGCCCCTGACAATCAGCAAATAGGGTAAAAATATGTTTTTGTGCTGAAAAAAACAAGCGGATTAAAGCCACAGATGACTCATGTGCAGTAATCCCCGTGTGGTTTCTATTAGAATAAAATTTAGAATCAGCGATTTGTCTTAATGAACCTGACAAAGACACTGCATTTGTTTGGTGCGGGTCCCCTGCTGGAAAAAAAAGTTGAATAACCTTGGGTATAGAATAACTTTTCTGCTGCACAATTAAAACTATTCCTGCCTATTTCAGGTCATTGCATTGTTTTGAATATGTATTCCTGCCTTTAAGTGGTTCATATTCATATATTAGTGTGTTGTTCTTTGCTCTGACATTGGCTGCGTTATTTAAAAAAAGGCATGTGTCTCAGTGTTCTGTAGCGGCTGAGGCAGGAAATAAATAAATCTGACAATAATGTACAATGGAGCTGTAATCTATCGCAGCACAAGTTGCCTGGCTCTGTAAAGCTGTAATCTCCTTCACCTCACAACTCCTCACCTGTGTCATCTCGACCATTCGTCTCAATAAAGCACCGACAAGACTTTTCTTTGCAGAAGAGTCGACCCGCTTTGAAACACGATGCAACCCTGAGCTTTTAAAGTATGAGTCAGCCTGATGCTAGTTCACCCCGCTGGTGAGTTACTCAACTGTTCTTCGTCTGAGTGAAACATCCCTGAAGGCCATTCCTTTTTGTGCGAGAAGTCCGAGAAACTTTTTCACTCTTCCTCCGAGGGGAACAGATTCAGTAATCGCCTCGTTTCTCTCGTTGCGGGTTAACAAATAACAAAACGGTTACAGATTTGCACATTTCTATTACTTTCACTCTGAGTCTGAAGGTTGAAATCTCCCGAGCCCGAGCCATCGACTGATCCAGCTGTGAGCAGGGACTTTCATTTTCAATTCCATAAAGTCCCAAAACGTCAAAGCTTTCTATTCACTCCCAGCTTTACCCTTGACCTGATTTGATACTGTTGTGTTGACATTTGCTGTATGTCTGCTTTCAGGGACACGTAGCTGTGAAGGGATTTACCTCCCGGGAATACTAATGGCTGACTTTACAGCAGCGGGAGCCTCTATATGGCACTGAGTGGTGACATCCCTCCACTTGGTTATGTAGATCCCACCTGCCTCTCTGTGGGAGGATAATACTGAGGGCGTAAGTTTGGTTTGAAGTGTTGGGCATGCAGAATGAAGTGATATTTATATACATGTGCATTTAAATATATTTGAATTTATCTAGAAATTAATTGTTCTTGTGCTTTCTATGGTGACGTTTATTCTACCTAAACAAAATGTTGTGTTCACAAACAAGACGGACAACTGGAAAATATGAAGCCTCCGACCACTGGCTGTCATCAGTGCAGAGGCAAAATAAAACAAATGGTAAAAAAGCAGAAAAAATAAAGAATTGTATCTTGATTTTTGTCCAAAAAGAGTCCAAAATATAAAACTAATCTCTAAAAGCCCTTTCAGATTCCTTTCAACGGCCTTCAGCTGTAACGAACACTTTCCAATAGGCCACACATGACTACATTTCTTAATTGGGGTAATGAGGTCCTTGAGTTGTTTTGCACATTTTGGTCAGTTCCTGTTTTACTTTGTCGTCATCGTTGTCTCTCATTTCACTTCCTGTCTGTTTCCCCGCCCCCTGTTGATCACCTGCCCTTCACTGTGTCCACCTGTGTCTTGTTAGCTCATGCACTTAAACCCTGTGTTTCCTGTCGTTCGTCTTGCCAGTTTGTGTCAGCGCTGCAGCACTTCCTGGTGTCATCTATTATAGTGTTTGACTGAGCTTTGTTCTTTGGCGTAGCCGTGTGCGTTTGAAGTCTTCCGACAGTAAAGACTGTTTTTATGAACTTTGCCTCGTGTCTGAGGTCATTGACTCCTCACCTGTGTCCCAGTTTAACAGTTATCGTTCCCAAACTTTTCAATGATGTAGATCTTTGCTCTGAACCCAGCAGCCAGCACAGCACAAATCATTTTCTGTTTGAAAAGACCTTAAGGCTTTATATACTTGTCTGGGAGCGTAAAGAAACCTCAGAAAACAAATAGGCATCTTTTTCAAAATGAAAACTCTGTTCACTTCCTCTGATAGAGTCCTAACAGACGTTTCTGTTTGGGTCTGCATTTTTTTTCAGGTTTGAACTTTTAAGGCTTAAATTGTTCCAAATGCCTCATGTGGAAGGAAATACATTCATGTTTGATCTAAAGCAAGGGGAATCACTGGGGGCTCATGGGCCACACAGAATAGTTGTCGACTAATTGCTACGAATTAATTCCATGTGAAGCCTCAGAGGGAGAAGACAGAGAATCAGGTTGAACTGGAGTGGATCAGGTGGAGGCTGATCAGAGATATAGCTTAGTTTTATTATCTCACTCACATGTCGGCCTGATTTCCAGGCTGTCGAGGCCATAGACATTTTCAAAAGGGCCGTATCTGACCCGCAGGCCACTAGTTGATCTAAAGGATACAGACTGAATCGAAATAGA
This sequence comes from Hippoglossus hippoglossus, assembly GCF_009819705.1. Taxonomy (NCBI): domain Eukaryota; kingdom Metazoa; phylum Chordata; class Actinopteri; order Pleuronectiformes; family Pleuronectidae; genus Hippoglossus; species Hippoglossus hippoglossus. Next base: position 9,575,540 of record NC_047173.1, read on the forward strand.
AACTCTGTCGAACTCCTGGATGCTCGTGGCTGAACAGTCACATCAGGATGTTCAGAGAGATCTAAGTAGAAGGAAATCCACCCGAAACTGAAAGTAATGGGGATGGCAAAAATAGGATTTGGAGAAGCAGGGAGGGGAATACCTCTCACCGCCCACACACGAGTCCCCAGGTGCAGCTAACCGCTCGCTGGATACACAAAGCGAGGTCACACATCTTAACAAAAGAGCTGATATTTGTTGAGGACTGAAGTGGCGACCTAATGCCTCCCAGCAACCTTTTCTAAGCTTAAAGAGCACATACATTCCATCTGTGAGCTCTGTCGAACCAGCTAGTGGGAAACAGTGGAAAAGTCGCTGTGAGTGCCACTTTTCCATCCCAGAAAAAAAAGAGAAAGAGCAAATATTAAATAAATAAAGCTCTAAGAGCTACGCAGCTTTAAAAGAATTGTGTTCAGAGGGATGTACGGAGCTCCTCGTCCCCTTTTTAATCTTTTTCATGACAAACACACGTGGTACCCACCAGTTTGGCTACGTAGCAGACAACCAGTGAGTCTATCTTCTTCTTCCCCAGGCGAGGCAGGTGTCTGTTGAGATGTTCTCGAAGCTTGTCAACCGTCTGCAATGCAAAAAAAACAACACACACAATGATTATTTCCTGTGTGTGTGAGTGTGCGTGCTGTGGCTCAGAACAAACCCTTGTGTATGTGTTTTGTGCGTACTTTGCTGTGCACTCAGCAAAGGTCAAATTGAGTTCACCTCCTTTTTTTCCCCCCTCGACTTCAGCGTCCCCAAAAATTGATTAAACCATGGAGGAGCAGAGGGGTGAGGAGCGGGGGTGAGGGAGAGTCCTGTGGATGTGAGAGGTGGAAAATCTACAGAGGATAAGTGAAGATCCACGCACGGCGCGAAGTTGACAGAATGATTTGATACCCTTCCGGGAGAAGAGGAAGAAGTGGACGCGGAGGAAGAGGGGAAGGAAGCGAGCAGAGAAAAAGTGGGAGAGAGGAAAGAAGAGGAAAGAGAGTGATGGAGGGAATAAAGAGAGGGAGAGACAGGAGCAGAGGGTAACTCTAATAATAGCTGAGCGACTGCCACCATCTCAACTGAACTCCATTACACTGCAGCTATCTGCGCTTTACAAACTGTGCTGAGCGCAGGGAAAACTGGAGGTTATGAAATTGTCCATCAAACAGCGTTCGGTGAAAAAAAAAAGAAAATACAGGGCCGGGACCTTAAGATGCCCCCGTTTTTTTCTATTGTGTCGACTCATGTGAAGCGTAACACCTTAAAAGATGACTATGGAGGGAAATAATCGACCGTCAGCATTTCACAATGGATCTTTAGTGGCGTGTTTATCAGTTTTAAAGACGAATCCACCTCCTGCAGCTCCTAAACCGTTGAATATCAAAAGTCCGGGATACTTTTACTATGAAGCGTTATAGCCTCTTCACTACGCCTCAATCACTTCTACAGTTTGTGATGGTGGAGAGAAAATTCACACACGGTGCTTGTTCACATTTATCCACTGTATAAAAAAAATCTGACATCAAAGCCGGCATGAACACTCGAAAGCTGCTGATAAACAATCCAGGCAGCGGCTGATTCGTTTGATTCTTTTCTATTCGACTCCTGCTGCTTGATTTTGAGTGTCAGGATGTTAAGTGTTGTCTCTTTAGCGAGCTGAAGGATCCTGCTTTTGAAGCATCCACACGTTTTTTTTTGTCGGGAGCGACTCAAGGACTGATCCTTTCTAATGTAACGATTCGTTTGACTGACGGGAGGCTTTTCAAGAGGAAGAACGTTAGTATAAAAGTATATTTCCTGAAACTGTTTGAGTGGACTTTTATTTTGAAACAGAGGACAGCCAAACATTCAATCACATGATCTACACTAACTTATTTAGCAGGTTAAACAACTGAGATGTAGTGTGTTTATCAGCGAGCTATAGATTGTGTTACCTCTGGTCAGGGCCATGCAAGCTGTTTCCCCCTGTTTCTCGTCTTTATGCTTTGCTAAGCTAATTGGCTGCTGGATCCAACCATCGACTGTAAATAAAGATGGACAACACTATACAGAAATGAAGCCAGAAATATCCCAGATATGAAGGCTGCCATCTTGAACCAATGACGTCACGCGAAGGCAGAATTCAGAATTGTAAACAGATTTCATATCAACATTGGAGATCGTGTTTTCTACCCTGTCCTTTTGTTTGTGAACTGGATGACGCAAAAACTAAAGAAAGGATTTTAACGAAACTTGGTGGAGGGATGTTTTTGACATTCTCAACAATTTCCAGATAACTAATTTGTGGAACTTGGTGAAAAAAAACAAGAACTATACAGGGAACTGGTATATGCAATTTACTGTGGCCTGAATGAATTCAAGGGGAGAGTGGGGCCTTTGCAGATGTCTACGCTCCACTGAGTATCTAGTTACAACTGGGAATTTGTTTTGACTTAATTAAATGCTGAGATATACTCGGGGCCTGAGAGATTTTCTGTTACTGTTGCATAAGGTAATTAAAAGCAAATTCAATGAGTTTAGTACCAACGCTGTCGACCCTGTCATCAAACTACTGTCTAAAATTGTCTTGGGATGCTTTCTCACCTCTTCTCTCTAATCTGCTATCTCAAAAAACACATCTGACCACAGTGTGTGTGTGTGTGTGTGTGTGTGTGTGTGTGTGTGTGTGTTAATGTACTGCAGCTTCACACTCTCTCACCAGGCCTATGAGCACCCTCTGTTGATGGTCCTCCTCCTGGAAAAGGGGCACCAGCTTCTTATCTGGAAGAGACGAGGCAATGGAGAAAGACAGTGTGCACATAAAAGAGACGTATGAAGAAATCCTTGATGCCGCAGCTCGGCGAGGAACTGAAGACCACAGGCCGCCTCAGGTGTGTCGGTGCAGTAGCATCATTAAACAGTTGAAATGGAAGAATCCCAAAAACCCTGACTTGTTTATTACTTTAATAATAAAAAAAAGAGAAAGAGATAGGACTGAATCTAAGACATTTATAGATTCTTCTGGGTGTATTCGCTTTAAAAATACATGCCAAAGCTCGGGGGTTGTGTCGCTGCGATCCTGCTGGGTGTATGTGGGTGACACACACAGAGAGAGAGAGAGAGAGAAAGAGAGTGTGTGTGTGTGTGTGTGTGTGTGTGTGTGTGTGTGTGTGTGTGTGTGTGTGTGTGTGTGTGTGTGTGTGTGTGTGTGTGTGTGTGTGTGTGTGTGTGTGTGTGTGTGTGTGTGTGTGTGTGCTGCAGTTGTTTTATGTCAGTCACACAAGTGGACCACACACCAGCTTGGTGACTTTTAGATGAATTATTACAAACTCACACACAAACACATCTTTTGATCGCACATGCAAGACGCTGGCCTGTGATGTTCTTTAATGTCGCACTATAATATGTCACAGATATAAATAGAGCAAGGAGGGTGCAGCGGACTGACAGGCTGTGCCGGCGGATTCATTATATGCTTGTTAGCAAAATCTAAATCAATTGCTTCCAATTATAATTTAAACATTTAACCCTTTTTCAACCAGCGTGTTAGTGTAGATTTGGAGTTTTAGGCCCTTTTTAGGGATCAGCTCCCCTAAAAAAAATTCATCATGCTGTTGATCCACTGACAGTACAAAGCATCTTTAATACAAAATTAGCCGATTTTCAAAAAACAATATTTCTACTAGCCTCCGGTGAGGCAGGTTCTTGCATGAGCGCTCTCGTCTGTGTGTAAAGGTCGTTGCATATGAAAGTGATCAACATGTAGGTTTTCCGAGTAAAAGCGAGGGAGGCTGACGGTGCATGAGATCATGCTTTTGCGAGAAATGAGGTAAGGGAAGGTCCCATGTTACGTCTCCACAGAAAACAGCTGCAGCAGAGTCATGAGAGAGACGGACATAAAAAGAGAGGGAAAGGAAGAACCTAAATCCCTGCTGTTATATAAGAGTAGCATTTTTCACCTCTCCTCTTTTTTGTATTCTTTTCCTTCCCCCCCCCTCTTTTCTCCCTTGCTTCACCTCTTCTTCTCCTCAGCCTCTCCCTCCAAGATATATTAGTGTGGTGATTCGGTTCAGCTGAATTCTCCAGTGGGCATGAAGAATGCGACCTCAGAAGAGACACACCAACCCAAACACTTTCACACACAATTTCCAGTTCCATTACAGTCCCAAGGTTTTGTTATTTATTCTCACTCCTCATATTTTTTTTTTTTAGCTTTTTGTTTATGCACCTGTGTGTGTTGCATCTATAGATTTATGTACGTGGATGTTCGGCCGTCTTACCGAGACACCAGGTATCCACCATGGACAGAACCCTGGAAAATAAGCAGAGGAGGTTTGTGTGAAAACAGTCACTCAGGCCAGCACTACATGAGTTGTTTTTTTATGCTGTAAACAGATGCAGTCGGGAGTAAAATGAAATACATATCAAAACTATATAAGCAAAAGAGTTTTTAAGCAGGTGCCGGAGTTTGGCCTGAAGGAAGAGAGGCTAATTATAATCCCCTCGCATTACAGGATAAAAGAGTTGTTTTCATCAGCGCTGTGTCCAGGTACGTGCCCGTCATCGAGTCACTTATCATCAACTGCCGAGGGGGCCGTGGTTGTTCTCTTGTTTTTAATTCAGAGTGGATATTTTATGTTCAAAGAGAGAATGTGAAGGCAGCAAAAATGTCACTTGTACCAATAAAAAGGGACGTCGCTGGGTTTTAAAAGGGGAAGTGGAAGACAAGTCAATTTTATAGAAAGTGAACTGTGACATTTATATCACAAGCAGACGGGCAACAGACATTTCTGTTGTTACATCCACTCTGCTTAGAGAAAGACTCAAGGCTTCCTACAGGTCATTAAAATTATGGCACACTTTTTATTTTGTTTCAAGGAAGCATAAATCAGATAACCATTATATTATTAAGAGAAATCAGGGATTTTAACTAATGTTTCTTTTTAAAATATAGAACCAGACGGTCTTATTAAAGGAAAACATATTCTTCTTAATCTGTCTGAACATCCAGCCCCTCCGCGACTCTTAATGGATTTCTTATCAAACATCCAAAAACTAACAAAGGTTTGATCCTCCTGCCACAAAATAAAAGTCTGATATCAACATGCTCCTTCATTATGATGCACATGGTCACTGCAGTTTATTCAGACTCAGTCCAACAAGCACCGTTCTGCAGCTGTAAATACTCACGAGAGCCTTGAATGTGTATTAATCCACTTCGGAAAAGATAGTCCCCGACCAAAGCATTATTTCCTCCTGCATGAATATCGTTAGCTAAAAATGACAGTGTCCACTGTCAATGTTTAAGGAAATAATTTTGCCTTTTTTTCCATGAACACGTATTTATGAGACATTTAAACTTTAAATCTTCAGACACCGGAGCAGGAAGAAAGTGGCGTTTTTTCTGGTCTTTACATGGGATTTATGACCACAAGAAAAATGTTGAATTACACCAGTTATGTCCTTAAAAGAGGAATAAATCTGAGTGTGCTCCGAGTCAGTTTTTAACTACAGCTGTTTTAGGCGTCTGTGTAATTTACAAGGATGTGGTGGAGCAGCAGCTCTGCAGCTATTGTCAGTTTATGGGAGGGAACATTTTATATGTTGTCAGACCTGATTCTGACAGCCACGTATAAGTTGATTGGCCGATCAACACCAAGCTAAAAATACATCTCAACCTTTATAACGTTTAAACCTGTGTTACTGCAGTTCACGGCTTTACCACGTTTAAAAATATGACGCTATAGACGAAATTATATAATTTTCACAAACACTGGAACACATTGCAGAAGGGCAGTCACGTTTTCCCTCCCTCCAGTTTCAGGACTGTGTGTATCTGTGTGGTAACTTTTCTTAACAAAGCTCCAGTGGGAGGCAGACCTACTTCTTTGTGTTCTCCTCGATGTGATTCATGTGGCTGGATGGTCTCCTCTCGAACCTCTGAAACGACCAACAGCGATATGTGAGGGTGGGAGACGTGTTACACACACACACACACGTTTTCTTGTCTCTCACGTCAACTTGCAACTAGCAAATCATTTCCAGCGATCAATTTGACTTCCAATACAGAAATTATGATTAAAATGTCGATTTGTGTTTATACATAAGATGTTTCAGTTCTCAAACACACTCACCAGTTTATCCCAGTCGGCCTGAATGTGTGAGGCTCTGTATCTGGTGTTGGGAACAGCATCAAGATATTTTGTCCTCTCCGTGTTCCACTGCAGCTCGGTCCAGAAACCCTGGAGACACACACACACACACACAGACACACACATAAACAACCAGATCAAAGTGACAAAACAAGGACACTGCCGGAAAACAACAGAAGAATAATTGCATCTGTGCTGCACTCAAGCAGACCCAGCAAATAGTAAATCGCACTGTTTTGCATCTAAATGCCTTTTTAATGCCTGAATACAATGCACTATTGTAATTGTACCGCAAAACGCACCTTAAACCTGTGAAACATGTTACACAACACACACGTTGTCTCGATTTAATCTGCACGCTGAATTTTTAGTTACTGCTTATGGAATTCGAGCAGAACAGCGAGTTGTAGCAAGACTCTTATACATATTGTAACTGAGAATTTTTGTCATAATAAATGTCTTTTTTTAAAGGAACATGTAGTTACCTTCCCTTTTATTACAGACTCAATATGCAGCTCAGTGGCACACACAACACCAGGGATCTCCAGCAGACACACTGGCACCTCCTAGAACACAGGAAGAAAGACTCAAATGTGTGTGTCTGTGTGTTTGTGTGTGTGTCTTCTTTGCCTTCCTATTCACACGTATACAGATTTGGCTTTGTGCAAGTGAAGACATATGTGTGTGTGTGTGTGTGTGTGTGGTACCTTGTTGTCGAATACAGAGGAGTATGGCAGGACTTTATCCAGGCTAAGAGACTTCTCATAGCTTATTCTGTACAGGGAGGCTGCATGCGTGCGTGCGTGTGTGCGTGTGCGTGTGTGTGTGTGTGTGTGTGTGCGTGCATGTGGGTGAGAGAGAGAGAGAAACAAACAGTCAGAGGGAGCGTTCTGCTTTTAAACACACTAGAGTTTTAAATATACATACAAGACAAATGAGGCTCTCCAATTCATGTCCCACCATTATGACTGTGATATATCAGCGAGCACAGGTTACGGATGCATCATTAATTAGGTCAACATCATTGACTTCATACACTGAACAAAAACATTAACACGACCTCTGCATCTCGGAAGAAAGCTAAAGTCGTTACTGCCGCACCGATAAAATGCTAATTTATGCAGCAAGGTGCTAATGTGATCATCTACTCTCTGGGTGACGACTGTTTACCTACATGTGAGAAATTAACATCAAGCACCGTTCTCCTTATTTTATTTTAACAGACATGCCGGGACAAACGTACCCGAGCTCTCAAAAAAACGCAAAATCTATTTTCTGACTCTTCAGACCCGCGTGGGGGCGCCTGGCACAATCGTGCAAGAGGGAGATTGAAGAGCCAAACAATTCAGGGTTTTGCAAGGACTAAAATGTATGCAGTCTAGGAACCATGAAGAGGAAGGAGGAATAAAAAGTTAGAGAGAGAGAGAAGGTGAAGGACCAATAGTGAGATTTGCATCTCTCATGTTTTAGCTGCCACTCACCTAGAATGAACTCCTGGATCTGATCAAAGCATTCAAAGGCGTTAATGTTGTCGCACAGCCATTCGATAATCTAGAGGGAACACAGAGGTGAGTTAAAATGACTTCATCTTCCTTCATTTAAAAGCACATTTTTTTAAGAGTTAGTTTTTCTACAGCCACATGTCTGTAGGCTGATATCTTGTTTGCAATACCAATGATAACAGCTCCAGCTCCTGATAACACATTTTTGGGGGGATGATCCAGCCTCAGCGGTGCACTGTGCACGGTTTACATTACAGAAATATGAAATATTAATGATGTGCTCAGAGATAGACCCAGCAAATCTTCCAGCCCCAGCGTGTCAGAGTGAAAACTCATTTTCTGCCGCCCGTTCCTCTGCAGTTTGAAGAAAATATACAGCGGGTCTCTGCCACGGGTCAGCCTCGGCACAGAAATATTAAAACATAACAAGAACTATTCAAGGGGGGGAACAAAAGAGAAGTAAAGGTAGGAGTTGAAGGACTTTCGCATGGTGTTCTTTCCAAATTACTTACTTCTACTGAACAAATGTTAACAAGCAATCACCTGTGGTAGAGCAGATACTTTTTGTGCCGCTGGCCTCATTAACAGACCTGACGGAGAATACCAAAAGTTCTGTGTGGTGTCCAATATCCCAGCGCTCGCTGCAATAATGAAGCTGGTGACTCATTTAACCTCTGAAGAAAGAATTTATTAGAATCTATCAGAGCAGCGGGAACATCTTAATTTAGGTGTAGCACTAATAGAGGCTGAGTCATCGCTCAGCGCCGAGCCCAAACAAAATATCTGTTCCTTTCTCTCCGTCTTTCTCCCACTCCGTTTGATCTCGTTCCACTTGTCGTCTCCACTAAGCTCATCTTTTATTTCGCTCGCTCGTCTTTCTTTCCTTCGCCGTCTCGTTCCCTCCATCTGTTCTCTCCCAACTCAACCAAATTTACACAGAAGTGCAGAGAAACATGTACGTTCTCATGTGAATAGCTGCATTCGCTTTTTTTAGATTTCTTGAACTCAAAGAGATCTTAGACCTGGTATGAACCTCTGTGATCCGCTCACAAGTAGTCAGCGCTCGGTACAGGCTCCTGAGATCTGATCTCCTTGGTCTCTGATGCATTTGGCCACATTCTTTTTCACCATGTGAACGCAAATGCCTCCTGGGCCACATATGAAGGAGAAACTACTCAACTGACATCCTCTGACGCTACCTAAAGTATTTCTACATTTCTCAGTGTCCATAGGTTGATTTGTTTTTCCTTCACTGCCTCAATATCAACGCTGTCTGCCACAAAATGATTTCTATTTTTTTCCAAAAGGGTAAAATTGTAATTTCAAGGGACTTGAAGTCGGCGTTTCAAGGGACTTTGGGGGTCCTTTAAGGTGATCCTACACAATTCTTGTAGCGGTCTCTGGGGCCCCTTCTCAACCAATTGCCTGCCTGACCTACTCTGTTGCAGCGCCCCTGCTCTCTCTGTCTTTCGCTCGTGCCGACACACACCGACTCACACATTGACATTTGGCACATTTGTAAATTCAACATAATTTGGTCTTTGCAAACACAAATGACGTATATGTGCATTTGTATATAGAGCACAGAAGCGAGATCCACTCCCAAAAGGTCACAGGAGACACTTTCAGGACGCATTTGAACACCAGCTGTGAAAAGACAAATTTAGCGCTGCCCACATGCGATCGGATGTTAACACCAGCTCTGATACTGAGTTGTATAAAAATGTTTTGTGGGCTCAGAGGATGTGCAGAGAACTTTACTGTTACAGTAAATTTGCATTAAATGTCAATATTCCTCTCCTGGCTTCATCTGTACCTTCAGCTCCAGGTTTGGGTCGTTTCCCATGTAAACCAGCAGGCAGTGGAGGGCGGCCAGGTGCTGGGGGGGAGCCTGACTGCTGGGACACCTTGGATGGAGGTGACATATCATGAATTCACCATTATGCAACATAAGCATATACAAACAGGGTGGCAGATGCAGAGGCAGACAGCCAACAGTCAGGGGCTGCACAGTGATGTATGTGCTGCTCTAAAAAGGTGGACTATAGCTTGAAAACGAATGAATACATGAATAAATGAAATCGTATGAAAATGTCAGAAAAAACAGAGCTGCATTGTTATTGCGCAAAATGGTTCAATCCAAGGTGCGTGCTGGCAAAGGGTCAAGAAGCTAAATATATTTTTAAGAAGGCTCCGCAGGTGTAGGCGCATGAAAATAACCTTTCAGAAAATATCTTCCCACCTGTCCGCCTTCCTGCCTTGTGCCTACATATATTCTCCTACGCTCTCTCTCTATCGAAATATGTGTATATAGGTGCTTTTACTTCCAACAAACTCACCTGGAAGATGCGTGTGATCGCAGGATCTGCAGCAGGTAGGCGGGGCTGAGCTCAGCGCTGTAGATCCTCCCACTGGCCACATCCAGCAGACTCCCACAAGGCTCCTCCTCTGTGTGGAACACTGTGATGTCAGCTGACTGACACTGCAGGCCCAGGTCCGCATCATGACCTTAGGGGCAGACAGAGAATAGCACATGGATTCAAATTGGATTCATAATAGGGCCACCTTCTTTTTCTGAGAACTAACACCAACTGGGACAAATGTGTCAAAAGGTGTGGAAAGGTCAAAAAATGCAAGCTCTAAATTTGAAGAGGTTCCCTTTTTTTAAATAAAATAAAAACATAAAGAGAAGAAATATGAGCATGTACCGTAGCTGAGAAAAAGTGAAAACACAACAAACAGTCACCATGAGCTCAGACATGACTCGTACAAAAGCCTGGTCTTACCAGAGAGGAAGAGCGAGTGACAGAGCATCTCCTCCTGCCGGGTGTTGATACAGTGGAGGAAATGATCCTGCAGATACACCAGCATGTAGTAACCTACATACGAAAATAACACAACATCACTTGTCTGCCACAACACACACCAGACACCATGACGATACACACACTTGGCTGACTTTATGAGGATGTGTGTGTGTGTGTGTGTGTATGAAGTTTCTGTGTGTACACTGACCCATTGGGATGAAGAGTGGATGGAGACTTGTGGCTTCCTGCTCGCCGCTCAGAGATACTCTGAACGTCTTGCTGCAGTCTGCGGAAAAAGCAAGAAATCTGTCGCCATGTGCTCAAGATAACATCACAGTGACAAAGTAAAGGAGATGCCAGTAGATTATTCTGACTAGACAACAGCAAATAATACACACACACACCTTTGTGAACTAAAACCACAGTGTACATCAGCTCCTGTTTGTCTTTTTGAGGCTGGCTGCAGCACACACACATGCTTCCTAGAGATAGACCACAGGACAGAGCAGTTATGGACACAGTCAGGGAACTTCCATGACAACATTCATGATAGTCGATGCAAAATAACATTGGTTGTGTTATATTTGAATGAAGAATCACAATTTATTATCTAACATTACAAGTTTTGAAAGTGCATCAATGATTGAGAGGACAGAATCTCACACCGCCGAGAATCAAACTTTTAACCTTGTGATTTTATGAATTAAGCAATTCATGTTTTAGATAATATATATTGTTTTGATGTAAACATGTAAATGTAATGTAAAATCGATATGTTGGATTTGTGGAAAAAAGGTAACAGTGATCAGCACCTCATTTAGTAATAAAATACTTCCAACAATCATATAATCATTGCGATTGATTTCCTGATCAGTTTCTGACTTATGACAAATACTTACTTTCTTTTTTTTTTACATAAAGAAATAAAAAACACACAAAAATACATTAGTTTTATAGTTATAATAACTCAAGTAACTAGAAAACTACTGTTTCTGTGCGAGTGATAGGATGTATACGTGATACACATTAATCATGCAGGGTGTGTATGTGTGTGGATGTGTTACCTATTCTGTTTGTGAACACCTCCATGCTAACGAGCTCCTGTTCTGGTCTCTCTGTGTGATAATGGTCGAAGCCCAGGCTTACAAACCTGCCAGCAACACACACACACACACACAGACACACACACAGATACATAAATAAGTACAATAAGAATGTATGTGTAAAGCAAACTGATGAGTTGCAGTGAACGGGACGTGTACAGGAATATATTTTTGTCTCTTTATTTATAAGTACGTTTCAATACCATACAAAAAAATGCAGAGTACAGCTGAGAAAACACATGTCTGATACAGGAGTAGTAGCTGTTGCCTTACTTGACTGTGGGGAAAGGATTAGCAGGCAACTCTAATAGGAGCTCCATCTGTTGGACAGCGACATAAAGCAAACAAACATTAAGAAAGAACAAGTAACACCAGATGAAACACAGTGATCATGGCAGCAAAATAAATAATACATATATAAAGTATGTTATATATAAAAAAGACATAGGGTTGACTTACCACAGTTTCACAGTTATGGTTGGGGTAGAATTGAACACATCGCAGCAGGAACTTGTCCTATCAAAGACAACATGCGAGATTGTGTCAAATGTGCAGCTTGTGTATATGAGTTGTTCAGTGTGTTAACTGAATTATTTGTAAGTGTAGTTGTTCAGATCTGTGTGTGTTTTAGAGACTTTATATGAAGCTTGAGGACGTGTCTCCACTTCCTTACACTTTACAGAAATGATGTAGAAATGTCCTGGGTACACACGCCGCCATCTTGCCCTAATGATGTCTCTAGGAGTTACACTAGCTCGACCAATCGCGAGTCAGCCTGAACTGTCAATCATGACATATTACCCAAGCATCAAGTAACTAATTAAAACCTGAAATGACTGAAACCCTCATTGAGAATAATTATTTTATTACTTCAAGTTTTTAGTTTGTTCCACATCCCATGCACTACCATGGAGGAGGCAGGGTTCAGCCAGCCACCAGGGGGCGATTGACACACTTCAGCTTCACATGTGTCCATCTTTATTTACAGTCTAAAGTGTGTCTGCCTCACCTTGTGTGTGAGATAGTAGAGTCTTTGTGTGTGTCCATCCCACTGGACCCAAAGTAAATCCTCCACTATCCTCTCCGCCGTTTTGACCAGACGATCCGGATTCGCCATCACCTGTATCCACACAAACATGTTCACACTTGTTTGGATATCCTGAATTCTAAATGCGCAGCCCCCCCCAAGGAGGACGAGAGACGGCGTATAGTTTATAGTCTGAGAATGAGGTCGAATATACTATTTTGCACTGGGTTATGTAAATACATTCAAACTGTTTTACTTATTAATTGCTAGATAGGCGGATGCCTGAAGAGAATTTATGCCTCTTAAAAATGCATAAACCCAGTAGCAATGAACAAAATATCCATGTAATTTATAGTTGAGCTGAGGCAACTATCCAGACATTTCCTTCAAGTCGGAAAAAGAGGAGGCAGGCGAGTGAATGTAGACTCACCACTCTATAACCCTCCTGTTTGGTCAGCAGAACGTGGTACAAATCCACATCTGAAACACACAGAGGATCACAGTATGTCTGACTACAGCTCCTGAGTGTGCAATGTGATGTGATCTCCTGAGAATTAACAGAGGTTAGGATTTCCCCCCCTGCTGCGTTTGTATGTTGCTTGGTTTACATGTGTGTTTGTGACCAAGATTACACAAGAACAACGAAACAGATTTCCACAAGACTTGGCGGAAGGATGGGACATCAGCCAAGAAAGAACCCATTGAATTTTGGCGCAGATCCAGACAAAAGTCCTGATGCTTTCCTCAATATCCAGGAGGTGTTGTAAGAACGCCAATGTCGGGGTCAGTTGCTCGAGAACTTTTCCTACCCCCGAGGAAAATGGAAACAGACAGACGCGGAACTGGAAGACTAAAAATATCGAATCTTTCGTTTATTTTGCGGAAACCTCCAAATGGTTGTAGTATTGTCAGCAACGCAAAAAAAAATTCTACGGCTGAGTCAGAAGCTTCTTCTTGCACCATAATCAATGTGCTGTGAACAAAAACACAGAGCAAATTTTATACGTCATGTCCAGCCTCCTCTATGCTGTACCGAGACGCCACACCTCGTCTGAATGTAACTTGAAAAATTAAGTCTTGACAAGCATAAGGACACAAACTCACATCCATCCTCCGTCAGCAGCAGCAGGTGACTCTCCGGCACTGATCTCCTGCTAGCGTCCTGGTGGAGGAACTGGGGAAAGCCACAGGGAAACACAAGTCATCATCTGACTGAGTGGTTTACACACCATCATTCTTGGTGAATCTGTAAACATGTGGTTTGGCAAAATTGTGGGCAACAAACAGTGAGGAAGTCAGAGTTTACAGCCAGAGTAGCTTTATAATACAGATCCTCATATTTCCTCTATTGATAAAATGACATACACAGATCAGCCACAATATTAAAGACAGTAACCTGTTTTAATGTTGAGGCCGAGGGAGAAATAAAAAAAGATGAATCGAATAAGAGAAAGAATGGTGACTACAGGCCAGTGCACTTCAAGCAAAGCTTATAAAATAAATAGTCTATGGCACTTTGTCGCTGTGAGCTGCGACGCTCCATAACTGCTACGTCAGCTTGTGGCTGCAGTAAAACCTGCAAGAAAGCAGCCAAGACAGAGCGTGCGTGCGCGCGCGCACACACACACACACACACACACACACACACACACACACACACACACACACTACCTGAACTTTGACCCTGCAGTCCACTGCCTTGAGGACCTTAGTGTTGTTGATGGGATGGATCTCAATCAGGAGTGTTAGACACTTGGATACTGCAAACACAGTTATAAAGCCGAGATTGAAAACGCTTGCGAGTGGATTTAAAGATACTTTTAAAGAGCCGAACGGTTTTATGTTCTGGAAATGAAATTGAGAGAAATGAGATCTGGGCTGTTACTTGGTCTGAGGCGCTCTTCTCCTCTGGTATTCTGTGCCAAGCTGACAGCTGAGAGAGAGAGAGAGAAGAAGAAAAGAAAAAGTGAAAGGCGAGGTTGAGACGTGACTTAATATTCACATATTTTCCACAGAGACAACACCGGCTTCTATTAAATCAGTTTTTTTTCCAGCCGAGGCTTTGGCACCTCCGCAGTCATTAATCTACACTCAAACTGTGTCCCTCCACTTGTTCTCCAGCATCCCTATATTGCAGGATAGTAATGTTGTAGAAACGCTCCTGTGCCGCTCCCTAGACACTGACGCTTATACTTGAGTTTGGGCCAAGAAACGCGGGAGTGTTAACAAATGTCTATTGCAGAGAATTCATTATCGTGTACATTACAGAGGCTCACCCAGCAGCGTCTCCTCCTTGTTCACGGAACAGCTGCTGACACACACCTGCTTGTCAAATGAGTAGAGGAGCTGTTGTGGGGAAAACCAAACACAGCAGCATGTGAATGAGTGCAGGGATACAGCAGCACGCACACACACACACACACACACACACACACACACACACACACACACACACACACACACACACACACACACACACACACACAATAGGGCTTTCACTGACTACTCCACTAGTCGACACTTTGCATCATTGTAGACTAGTCGTTAATCTGTGGGTTTAGCATGGTGCAGTGGCATCTATCTATGCAGCAGGGGGCGCTGTTGTTATTGACAAGCAGTTGAGAAGCCGCAGTTGTAATGCTGGTTTAAAAAATGTGGTTTAGGGGCTAAAGCGGGCAGCAAGAGCAAAAGCCGGAAAAAAACATGACCACATTTAGATGCTCGACTAAAATCAAAAGTGTCGAAATACTCTAACAGAGCAGATAAAACCGTCCCCTGCAGTATACGTAAGGCTGTGAACGCTACGCATAACTATCTAAAGCTACCCCCGCTTACGGCTACTGCTAGCTGTAGCAAAGTTAGCGAGGAGAAGCGTGGATTACAGTTGGAGAATACCCGAAGACCACGAAACATCTTTCTCACACACATCAATAAGACTCGGAAAGAATATATATGTCTCCTGCGATTAGTTGACTACTTTTTGGGAATAGTTGACAGGTCCTAAAATGTAGTAGTCGTGAATGCCCAAACATACACACACACACACACACACACACACACACACACACACACACACACACACACACACACACACACACACACACACACACACACACACACACACACACACACACACACACACACACACACACACACACACACACATACAATACCTTGTTCTGTTTACTGTCGGAGTCGTACTTCCCAATCCTGGTGGTCCCTGTTGATCCCTGTCCGAACACAAGAGAAGAGAGTATTTAAGTCATGTGTCATTTCATCGATCAATCATAACCTGCGCTGACCAGTAAACCCACTTTCCCACCACAGTGACCTGGGTGGAACGTCACGCTTGACCTCTCCATTACCTCGGCCAACCCTGCACCCTAATCCTGACAAGACCTGGTTCACTTCAAAACCGGCAATTTACCCCCCCCAAAAAAGTGCTCAGTTCAGGGGACTTTAAAATAAAAGCGAGTCGCTTCTCTTCCGAAACCCCAGCCCACAGCCAGGCATGCATGAAATTGTAAACCTTGCACTTAAAAAAAAGAGATTATTTTATCTTTGCAGGCTGCACACTGTCTTTAACCTCCTAAACCCGCAGACTCTTCGGTGGGTCCATCATTAAAAATTGATCTTGTGCAGAGAAACGCACAGAACTTTATTTGAAATTCTTCTGAGGATCCAGAGGTTTCTAAAAATACCAAAATAAAAGACGATGATGAAAGTAGAAAGGAATATAGAATTTCTTTTTGTTTTGAAAAGGATTGGTGGGAAAAAAAAATCATTTAAATATTTATCTTACTATAGGAGTCACATTCACAGCATGTCACACTCATTATATCCAAATTCAAGGGATATTACTTTGGAATAACTTCATTCAGTTCACTCAGTTTCTCTTGTCAGTTCCCTGTCAGTGTTCCAGCGTTTTCCTCGTGATAATTCTTTGTGTGTGTTACCAAGTTAAATCGTTGCCTGTCTGTTTCTTTTGGATACCACTGCCCACCTGTCACAATAAAGACGTGCGGGAAGAAGTCGGAATTTCGGTCCTCACAATTCTCGAGTGTAACACCCTTGAGTTTCAAAACCAAACATTCCCCCAAGAAACACATGATACATTCTAGTCTTTAACCAAATCACTAAAACTATGAAGCTTTTAGCAGGAAGATAGTAATATCGGGCCTTGTTGCGTTGTGTTGTTACCAATAAGTGATTTGTTCATTTTTAACAAACCGGATTTTCACCAGAATTGAAATGAACATTACTCTGGAGCGTTTCTTTAGATGATTGACTTTTGGAGCTGATCGGTCCGGGGGGGGAGGACGACGGGGGACGACACCCCTGCATTAGAGAGCTGTATGCTTTTTGCGTGAACATGCACAGTGAAAGCAGTATCTAAGTTAATGTTGAATCCTGCCTGCCTGCCGAAGACAGTAACATTGTCATCCCTTAACTATACTGCATCCTTCTGCCAAGTTTCATGGTAATCTGCTTCGTAGTTTTTGCGTAATCTTGCTTTCAAACAAACGCAGGGGTGAAAACATAACCTCCTCGGTGGAGGTAACGACAAACATGATGTTTACACTGTGCATGATAAGTGTCTCTTTCATATAAACAGTGAAATGAAGAGACAGTGAAAAGCAGCTTGTAATCCAGCTGGCGCACTGAATTAATATGGATTAGGGTAATCACACACACTCAATGATTATATGCAGTGCAGGAAACTCATAACAAGCCGTGCCTTCACTGTGGACTTACCTTCCAAGAGTAAAGGATGCCTCCATCACTCTCAATGTTCAGGATGCAAGGATCCACTGCGCCGGAGTATTCTGCACACAGAATCATTGTTGTGAAACCCATCTGACATATCACTCCGAAACAACACTGAACACGAGTAACAACTGAGGAGTTCATTCATTTAATCCACTGCTGTGAACACAAATTAGAAATTCAGCGACCTTTCATGAAACATCTGCGCCGGCGATTTTTCTTCACCCGTAGTTAAAAAATGTCACAATAATATGCGTCTTAATATCATCACACATAAGGAGAGTAAAAACACAGACTGTCTGTGAACTCAACATGGAGTAAAAGGTCTCTGTTTTTATTATTTATTGGTATTTAATTGCACAGAAGCTTTATAATATTTAAAGTATTTAAAAGTATTTATTTTCTGTCACTGACACTGAAAATGTTAAGAACTTCATCTGAATGCATTTCAAACCCAACACGAGGTCTCCATGTATTAGTATTATATATACACATGTACTGTGTGTGTGTGTAAAGTCATTAAACAAGTAATAAATACTTTATTAACTATTAATAGTTGGTTTTTAACACATATATACACCAATTCTTCTACTTTGACTGTGAAGAGGTCCAAGAAAAACACAGCTAGTCACCAGTTAGTGATCGATGTCTCAAAAGACGTTTGACTCATGTGTAGAACAAGGGTGTGAAGGGGGAATAGCGCCATCTAGTGCTGACCACGTAAACACCTGTAACTCCTTCATAAATCCATATTTCCCTTGAAGCTACTTGAAGCTTTGATTCCCACACAGATAATCATGTTTTTTTCAATAATCACCACAGTAAATTAGAGCTTGAATAGAAACACGAGTGGATAATAAATGTAAACTCGCACTGAATTCATTAAAAACACTTTGGAGAAGTTGTGTGGGGGCAGGTTGGTTTTAAGCTAGCACTGTTAGCTAGTTGCTAATGACCGCCTCACCTGTCACCCGGCAGACAGACGCCTCCTTCCTGCGGAGATCAAGCTCCACATCCCGGTGCAGGTCGAACTCACGCGTCAGCTGCAGCATCGCTCACCCCCTCCAGTCCACCTGCTCCCCCGGGTTCCTCGCCCTGAAACAACCCCTGGTTCGAGCAACAACTTCCTCCGCGGAGTTTCCACTGAGGCAGCACCTTCCAGCTGGTGTCCGCTCCGGGCTCCGCGTCATGTGAGCGAAAGTCCCGTCAGCAGCATGTGGAGGAGAAGCAGCAGCAGCAGGTAAGCACACTGGGATCTGATGTAAACACACTGGGATCCAATGTCCGCTTCTTCCTCTTCACAACTATAACTAAACCTGCTTTTAATGACATTTTACTGTCTTAAAGGAAGCTCCTCCCTCCGCACACTCAGCCCGAGGAGAGTCGCTGCCACTGGCCGAGGAGAGCGTCACTCCAGCGGCTTGGAATCTCTCACCACCCCGCTGTCACCATCCAGGCTCCGTCAGGCACTTCACACCTGAATGTTATGGCTCTTATATATAAACTGTAACATGTGCAGTTGGTCGACAGAACCAATAATCAATACTAATAAGTAATTGATATTTCCACCAGACTCACATTCTCTCATGTGCAATAATACTTTAATATCTATACTCATTTTGATCATATATAATTTATTTTAATTTTAATTTTTTATCCTTTAGTTTGAGATTCTACTGTTGTTTTCATATGTATTTCATTGCTGCTTGGTAATGCTCAGTACTAACTTTTGTTCCCTCTCATGTTTTGGAATGACAATAAATCTTCTTGAATCTTGAACATACAGTGTATAATAATCAACTGTATTCGTATAGCACCTTTCATACAAGAGATGCAGCTCAAAGTTCATATAGATCAAAATAAGAACGAGAAAATGACAACATGTTAAAAATGTGATTCATCTTCACAATGTAAAGAGTTGGTGCATTTATGTTAAAACCTCTATAAGCTATTTATTAGATGTTAAATTATTTGGAATTTTGTCCAAGGAATTACGCAGAGTACAATCTTCTGATGCCTTAAAGCCTCTACACACACTGGCTGTACACACCACACACACACACACTATTGGGAATTAAGTGTGTTGGTGCATGGACTTCAGTGACCTCTGCAAAGCTCTGAGGCCTAATCAACCGTGACAAATGAAAGTACCTGTATTAATGAGGTAATACAGGCAATCGACAAATCGGCAGTGTTCCTCTGACTCCCACAGTAGCTGCTGAAGTACTGACAGCCTGTGAATTAATGTATTCACACAGTAACTTTCACCTCAGTGACCTGAGAAGTTTCTCCTCTGATGAAGAAGCAGTAGTTTCCTGAGCAATACTGCCCCCCTCTGCTGAGAATGAAAATTGCATGTAATTGTGACTCATTGCTTTTCATGACATAAGAGGAAAATGTGGAACAGAAATCATTCTTATACTATACTCATACTGTACTGTATACTGTACCATACTGAACTGTACCGTACTGTTATATACTGTACTGTATGATACCATACCTTACTGTGCTGTATTATACCATACTGTACTTTACAGTACCGTAATATGCGGTACTGTACTGTACCATACCGTACTGTAGCATACTTTACTGTATTATACCGTAATGTACTGTACCATAAGGTACTTCACTGTACCATATTCTACTCTACTGTATCATACTGTACTGTATTGCACTCTACTACATACTG
The DNA here is from genome assembly GCF_009819705.1 of Hippoglossus hippoglossus. Lineage (NCBI taxonomy): Eukaryota > Metazoa > Chordata > Actinopteri > Pleuronectiformes > Pleuronectidae > Hippoglossus > Hippoglossus hippoglossus. The sequence continues at coordinate 9,595,590 of NC_047173.1, forward strand.
TCCTCTATTACTTATAAAACATCTGTGATGTTGGTATTATAGCAGTGTTATAAGTGTTATATTGGTATTGTTATTATTTCTTACTAATTAGTTTACAATTACAGACTACAGTTAACCAACCATAATTTATTACAATCTATCTACAGTAAACACTTTGCAATTGTATGCATTGTATTATGGTATAAATATATATGTTATGTAAGTATGTATAATGCACATAATGCATTTCTATATACTTATTTACATTTTATATTTGCACATCATTTGGTTTAGCCACTGTTGAGGTGGCCACTACCCAAGTCTGTCCAGGATGTCACTGTAAGGAGAGCAAAACCGAAAGTGCAGATGAGTCTTTGTCATTATATCTTCTGTGATAACATTAATTTACACTCTCAGGGCCTTTAAAGTACATTTAATAGTTCACCGTGAGCTAGTATGCATTGATTCAATGGTAAATATAACAGAGGCTGTCGTTAAAGTACAAAACAACATTGTAAGCAGAAAAAATGCAGTTGAGCAGCCTTTTTTTCTGATGGTGAGGGTGGGACAGAGAGGAAGTGGAAGGGAGTACGTGACTCCAGCAGCGGTTAACTTTCCCAGATTAAAAGTGAAAGTATCAAACAGAGAACCGACAAAATGAACATAAAATGTGATCTGGTGTTACTAAAGGACAAACAGTTGCAATGTGTGCCAAGGCTCAAATGAAAGAAGCTAAATGTTTAAAAAGCTGCATCAAAACATAACCAAAAGTGAAATGGTCACAGGAGCTGCCTCTCAGTTAGAATGGAAGAACAATAACTGTTAGTGTAGATTTATTGTGTTAAAAGTAACCAAGGAGTTACACTTTATACTTAGTATTTAGATAGGAATGTGGAAAACAAAACAAAAATAATATGAAATCAGAAAATAAAATCTAAAATGATGGTTTGACCTTAGATTTCGTAAAGGTAGTTAGATTAGTTAGAAAGAAAGTAAAATGATGTTATGATAGATTTAGTCAAATAAACAGCTAGAAATTAGTAAAACAAAATCAAATAAATTTAATTAAAATAAAATGAGGTTATGACCTTAGATTTTGTGAAATAGTTAGATAGAAATGTGTAAAATAAAATAAATGAAAATAAAATGAAGTGATGGTATGACCTAAAATTTAGTTAAATAACTTAGTTGAATACACTTAAAAGTTGATATAATATTACACATGTTTAAAGTAATAAGGATTATGAAGAATTATTTATTTGAGATCCTTATAATAAAATCGTAAAAATTTTGTACGAGTGGTGTCTTCTCTCTCGTGTTGGGTGACCCATCTTCATCATTATACACGATCTTTGATCACACCCGCTGCGCTGATTGGTCGACTGGGCTTCTCTTCCCCGAGCAGAGCCGAACGCAGTTTCTATGACGGAGCTTCTGTGACGTTATCCGGCGCCGCCTCTTCCCCCGCCCGGTTGCCTCCGCTCGTCCTTCCCCCTGACGAGCGACTCTTCTGGGGCTGGAGTCTCCGGCGCTACACCGCACACTGACAGCTGTGACTGACTCACCACCGCAGGGGGAAAAGATGGAGCACAGAGACAACGGCTTCAACATCTTGCTGGCCACCGACTCCTACAAGGTACCGTGTGCATGGCGGCTGCGGGCCGAGGGGGGGCGGAGGGGAGCGGGCAGGCGGATGAAAAATCCTGCCGAAGTCAAGGTGGTTTCATCAGCAGTCCCAAGGCCATCACACCGCTCGCTGTGGCCGGTCTCCGCAGGCCGAATGGGCTTGGAGGAGGAGAGGGGCTGGAGTGCGGGAGGCAGGGTACCACATCCAGGAAGCAAGCATCCCTTCCCCGGGGTGGCTAACCGAGCCAGGAGCGCTCGTTCTCCCGGAGCCAGCCGGTGCTTCACTGGTGGTGTTCGGCTAGCTGAATTAGCTAGCTCGCTAGCTCTTCAGCGGGCGCTTAAAGCAGACGGGGGGATGATATAAAATGCTAATATTAGCCCCAGGTTAGCAAAACGGTGACGGTAGCCCGGTGAATTACACATGGGCTGAAGTGTCATTCCAGAGCCCGGCCAGGCGTCATGTTAGCCCGGGTTGAGCTAGCTGCTGCCCGCGCTCATGCATCACTGAGGGGAAGAAAACCCCCGTAAGTTAAAATGAGTCTCAGTCATTTTATCTTCTATTTACACAGAGAATCAGGGCCTTTTTAAATTAACAGTTTAATTTCAAAGTAAATATAGTAAATGGTTTTCACTAATGTACCACACTTCCCGCTGCTAATTGACAATGCACGCAGGAGAAATACAGTTTCTTCTAGTTCCGGTGATGGTGGGACTGGAAGGAGGTGGTAAACCCCAGCAGAGGTTAATTATGTAAGATTAAAAGTGAAAGTATCACATTGGGAACGGAAGAAATGAACTTTGCACTTTAAAATGTAGCCTGGTGTCACTTAAGGACGGGAAATGTTGCAATGTGGGTGCAAAGGCTCACAGGATGCCATGTTACTGTTTATCTAAAGAGCTGAATCAAAACATAACCGAAAGTGGTGTTGTCACAGGAACCCTCGCCTTTAGGAGGAATGGACTAACACATAACATTGGAAAGAAATTACATCCACTCCTCAGAAGGGTAGAAGCAAAGGTGGAGAGTTGTAGTTTTATTTCTATGTTCTCTAACTAGAAACAGTTCCCTTATGAAACCGCATTTAAAATCCCTACATCTGGGATTTTATATGTGTGTGTATATTTATTGTGTTAGTCCGATACGAGTCCAGGAAACCAAGGAGTTATGCTTTCATTTCTATATCATGTCTCATCAATTAGAGTGGCACTCGGAGATCTGATACCTCCACCAAGGCGCAGCAGTCCCCTTATGAAGCCATTTAAATTCACTACATCCAGATCTTTTATTTGCACATATACTAATTAAAACCCGTCAACTAAACATGACTGATTATTTTCATCATCCCTATCTCTCAATGTTAATTGTTAATGTTACCGAAACTGAATGTGTTCGAACCGCACCCTTCCACCAAGTTCCATGGAAATCTGTGGTTTTTGCATAATCCTGCTGACTAACAGACAAACATACAAAAATACATAATGTCCTTGGTGCTGGGAAATATGCTCTTGCTTTCCACTAAAATCTCAAATTCATGCATAAAATTGATTTTTCAAACGTAATTTTGAGGTTATTTTGTAAGGAGCACATGACAGTTTTTGCATTAGCATGACAATTTGAGTAAAATGTTTGTTTCGGAGCCCGGATTTCACTTCTATGGTTCGTGTTTTGTTCATTTTCAAATGTGCAAGTTTCAGTTTTTATTTCTTGGAAGAGACTAATTATGGTTTCACTTTCATGTTGTTTCAGTCATATTTATACTTTTATTCCCATTGGAGGAAGAATTTTAGTTCTATATGTTCTTGTGAAGACAGAGTTAAACCCCTCAGGCACTGCACGCAGTGTTAATTGTGAGATGTCGGTTTGTATTGGGTAAAGAAAAGGGCCTTAACTCCCTGTGGGTGTGTACTTGTCTTAAATATATTATATAAAAATAACTGATGGTTTATGACTGAAGGGACATTGCTGGTGTTGTTTACCCATTAGTTGTAACCTTGGTTGCAATTTGGTGTTTTGATGCGTTAGCTAATACCATCGTAGGTAATCATATATGCAAATTAAATAAAATATTAAATGTCAACATTGAGTGGAACAAGAAGTCTAGTCAAGGCTTTTCCTCAGAAAAGATGATATGTTGTACCAATAATTAATGACCCAACCTCCTTTTACGTATTTTTGCACATGTGATTTTGATTTTTAAAAAGATTTAAATGGTACAAACCTTATTAGAATATTGTACATTTTCTTGTTATTGTAATAGAAAACAATTTAATATCAAGCTCAATAATTTACTCCAACAAATAGCGCAAAATTCAAGTTATATCCAAGTTTCGTTTTTGGTCCACATGGCCACAGTGTCTTAGGGTATTTTAAAGTTTATGAATCAAGAAGAACAAATAGAATATGTGGTCATGATTTTTCCCATTATAGAAACATAGAATTAGGTTGTATGTATCTTTCTGAATTCTTTAAAAATTACTCGCCCCTTAATGTCCCATAAACCCTTCTCAGAAGGCTGCGTTAGTTCCTGATGGGAATGTAAAAAGTAAAGCAGAACCTTCAGGTTAAGGATCCTAAAGAAGTGACAACGCACAGTTAAATGAGTGTTAAAAACTATTTGAGGTGACTCAGATCAGATTTCACGTCGTGCCTTTGTCCGGCGAAGTGCACCTGTGTTGCCATGCCGGGCTGGAGTTACCGTTATGTTCTCAATGCACGGCCACCTGAAGCACACAAAAGACAAACTAAACAGTGAGACAACATATCACTTGTGCAATATCAGTTTATCTGGGTTTACTGTGTGTTTGCTGGACAACTGTTTGCTTTGCTGAGAATGCCTTGGATGTTCATCTTATCGTGCGTGTGCGTGAGCGTGTGATAACCTTCTGTAAGGAGATGAGTAATGCCAGCAAAGCAACTGACAGACTCGCAGACCCACAAGTTGCATAGACTCTGGAAAAACAAGCTACACCTGAATGCCTTTGAGTTCCGTCTGTTTGGATAAAAAAAACTACGCCTATTGTGTAGAAACAGGAACACATTGTTGGATTTGAACATACTACCCTGTGTCATTTGTCACACAGGGTTTTTAAAGCAATACAAATATGTCACCATAACAATGTTTTTCCGAGAGAACTACAGTGAGTAAGCATGAAGGGGTCCAGGACTTTATGGGAAAGCCTTTCTCAATGAGCAGAATTGCAAAAGCGAAGTTGATCCTGTGACATTTAGGTAATGAGATGGCTCCATTAAGGATTTTGCCAGACGAGCAGCTGCTGCATGCTTCAGATGTTGTCCTGCTTGGAAAGACGGTCAGCCCCTTAAAATGTCCTGTAGTGGCCACATTAGGTTTTATTCCTTGTTTCTTCCTTGACACAACCTCTTCTAGTGCCATCTCATGTTCGAGACACAGAAGGAAGTCTTTAAAGGAAGGATGGAGGAATAAACGGAGAACTGCTGACTCTATTTCAACTTTCTGGACTTCTCTAAAGAGCTGCTGAGTGTTTTGTGTTTGTGATTTCCGTCATTGTATTACCCTCTGAATAAGGTCAGAATCGACATGGTTTTAAAGTGCAGCCTCCAGGAAGTTGGTTTAATATTTCATTGGTAAAAAAGCAAAAATTTCACAGATAACACTGCGTCGCCTCAGCCCAGATCAGATTTAACTGAATTTTAGACTTATTAATATGTGCAGCATTCATGACTGGTCTTAATCTGCCAATAAAATTGTGTCCATGCTAGACAATGGATGGATTTCCAACTGAAATATGACTGAACTGCTGGAAGTGAAAGTGAAAATATATAAATCAAGACCACATACTGTATAATTTATAATCAGATATACTGTATGAGTTACATTCTATTGACTGGCACTCTGGCCTGTCTGTATTCGATAATAGATTAATGATATCCTTATCCTTGAACGATTGCGATCAGATGATGTTGGGGTTGTGAATTTAATACAGTGTTTGTGTGTACACATCGGCATGCGCATTCCTGCATGTGTACACACACACACACACACACACGGTCCGGCCTAGTGTCATGTTGTGTGTCTTGACTCTATTTTGAGTTCTCAAACGCCCAAGATGAAAGGACCGAGACGGGTCAAAGAAATCGAGGAGTTCATTGACATTTATCCTCTTCGCTTCTCTTTTAATTAAATTAAAATGTTCACCCTCTAGTTTTCCAAGGTTCTGGTCAAATGAAGGACGAGCCCGTGACCTGTATTACACCTTGTATTTTCCTTTTCTCTGGAGGAAACTGTTAAATCACTTAATTCTTCTTCTAGAACTGATCTATTGAAAGCAGACTGAAAGTTTATGAATCTTTCATATCCAATGTTTTGCTACTACAACAACAGCATGTATAAGGTCCGGTGTAACCAGTGCCTTCTATCGAGGCTAATGTTAGCTTATATAACCCAAATGACAGCTACCTGTGCTACTGTTACGCTGTGTTGAGTCACCAAACCTAGCCACAGTCAAATGCTGCCTGCCCCTCATTTCTCCACTCCACTAATGCCACGATAGATGAGTTCAGTGGATATAAGCGGTTCTGTGATGAGGCTTAAATCCTCAAATGCCCCAGTGTACTCCGTGAAAATCCCTGGATTCATTTGGGATTTAATTGACGGGTGGGTGGAGGCAGCTGACGTGCACCTTTTTTGTGAGTGTTGTACCTTATAAGTATTGTGTGTGTGTGTGTGTGTGTGTGTGTGTGTGTGTGTGTGTGTGTGTGTGTGTGTGTGTGTGTGTGTGTGTGTGTGTGTGTGTGTGTGTGTGTGTGTGTGTGTGTGTGTGTGTGTGTGTGTGTGTGTGTGTGTGTGTGTGTGTGTGTGAAGCCTGCCTGGACATTTATTTTAAATGTAAGTTTGTATCAGTCAGTTAGATGAGGAGATTACGACTGGCACGCGCAAGCTGAAACCGGTATTTTCAGAATAATGATACTCCATCAGGATAATGGAGAACGTTTCTGTGGGCAAATTCAGACTCTCTGATTGTGACATGTTTGCGTTCTTTGATTTGACACAATAGGTTTGAGTCATGTGTCCTTTGCTGAACTGTAATGTTTGCTGCAATCACAGATAAAATACCACAACAGCATTTCCCCTTAAACTTTGTGTCGTAGCTCTGAATAACTGCGTCCGTTCAGAGCAGTTACGTTTGATTCGCTCTTTTGAAATGTTCTATTATTTCCTATACATCCCCAGAACTGCTCCGACATCATACAAAACCATTTCCAAATTACACTTCTATATGGCATGGAGCAATTGAAAAATGGGATGTGTGATGTAATCTTAAAGGCATTTCACAATCGATGCAAGACGTTTCATATGTAACGTTGAAAGGTTGACGCTGCATTGTGTTACTTACGAGACTACTAATCCTGTTTAGAGTGTTTGTAATGCTAAGATACCACAAGTATTAGTGTGAGGCATAGACTGTATTTAATGAAGGTCGTCATGGCTGCTCACCAAAAGTGAAGCAAAAGCATCTCAATCGCCCCCTGGTGGCTGACTCCAGTGTAGGTCCTTAATTAGTTATTGGATGCTATAAAGGTGAAATGCCATGATTGACAGCTGAGACTGACTCGCGATTGGTCGAGCGTGTGTATTGACGAGACCTCGATGCCACTGGCTCGAGGCTCAGCTATTTAATAACAGACCCTGATTAATCTCTTGTGTACCTAGCGTCACCTGGTATGTGTGTATGGTAATTTTGTAACATTATCTTCATCAGGCTAACTTTTCCACCCTTGCCGTTTTGTTCTCCATCTCTCCAGGTAACGCATTACAAACAGTACCCTCCCAACACGAGTAAAGTGTACTCCTACTTCGAGTGCCGTGAGACGAGGACGGACCCCACCAAGAGCAGAAAAGTCAAATATGACAAAACCGTCTTCTACGGCCTACAGTACATCCTCTTTAAATACCTGAAAGGTGAGTTCTTGGATTTAAATGTCCAGAAAAGTTTTAACATCCTGGAATGTGCTGTGTAAGCGATTGAATTAAAGCGTCCTTGAGGAGGACACTGACGCTTTGACCTCCAACTCAGCAGGAGCTCCACAGGCTGCCAGACTTAATGACTGCGCAGCTTGTAGGGTTGACAATAAGGAGACACTCCCCTTCGCTGCCGACTGTTCAGGGTGGTTGTGTAAATAAAAATGTGTTTCCACTCAACTAAACTCTCAATTTGACAAATTGAATTAGTTAGTTATTAGTTTTTTTGGTTTTTTTTGCTGTTTTCCAGTAAGTTTCATTTTTTTATCACGGCACATAACCTGTAATTTTTCACTAAATGTAGATAAAAAGTCGACACAACAAGCTTTATGGAGCCTTTTGTGATTCTTTATTGCTCCCTGTGGTACAGATTTATCTTTTTGTCTCTCCCCTCTCCAGAGCAAGGTCAGAGAACAGGGTCAGCATGCATGGAGCTCCTCGAGATTTAGTGCAGTGCTCAAGGACACCTCAGCAGGGAGGGTGCTTGGCATTGTGTCCGCTGCAAAAGTCCTTTTTTACTCACTTAAAGAAACAACGAGGTTAAAATGTGCTCTACACTGATAGGACTTTACAGAGCGTAGCACAAAACCAAAGGTTACCAAGAAAAAAAGAATAATTGGGAAGAGACCAAAATGAGGCAAAATACTAATAAACTCTGCGATCTAATTAACTCAAGTTAGTAAAGGTAGATCTTGACATTTGTTAGTGTGATTCTAAGGGGCATGAGAGAGAGTGGGAGCAATGGAGAATGAAGGAGTTGAAAGAAAGAAAGAAAGAATGCCTCTCCCTCACGTCCCCTAAGAGGATTTCATGGTGCTGTGGCAGAGGTGCGGGGGAGATGTGAAGAGGCAGGGTAACAGAGGGAGAGGAGACAAAAGCACAGCTGCTCTTTAACCGTTTGAGGGAGAAACGCAAGCTGTCTGCGCAGAGCGTCCCTCTGAGCTCACTGATGAGGGCAACTATTAAAGATGTGTCCTTGATCCTCAAACTTACGGAAAGCAAAAGTTTGTAGCAGGATTCTTTTAGGGTTTCGTCAGAGGGTGAACTTTAATCCTCTCCAACTGACCTCTCCTTGCACAAAGAGCGCCATAGTGAAAGCAGGACATCTGGTAACAACTACCGTATTATAAGAAGCTTCTGAAGAGTTTACGGAAAGTCTCACATTCAATAGTTTCACATTCTTTCTCTGGCCGAGAGTGGGCAGGTGGTCAAAACCAAACCAGGTTAATGAATTTTAAAAAAGTTCTTGAAGAAAGAGAAGCATTAGGGAATAATTCAACATTTTTAGAAATATTCTTCAGAGTTTTGTAAGAAGACCTCTCGTGTTGGGACTGTAAATATGAAACTAAACCAGCAGCTGCTTCTCTTTGTTTGGGAATAACAGGTTTTTCCTTAATGGCTCAAGTTGAAGTTGCATGTTGCAGCTGAATGCCCTCACCTCACCCTCCCCTTCCAAACATGAAAGAACCTGTGGCAGCCTTCAATTGTCATAAAAATTCAAAAGGTGTTCAGTTTGTCTGTCTGGGCTACTGTTAAAAAAAACTAACATTGCGGCCTCCGTAGAGAGGACCTGCTCCCAATATAAATATGAAGTATTTCGTGTCTTGAGGGCTTACGCTTAACGTCCGGAATTAATGTCCTGGAATAATTAAACCTGTTTTTGTGAACGATCGCATTGTTCCCCTGACAAAACACATCAGTTGAGACAAGTGCAAATGTGTGTGAACTATAATTTTCTCATCTTCCCGTCTGACACTGCAACGGCGTTTGGCTGCTCATGAAAACGTTTATTTAGTCCGTAGATTACGAGTCAGCTGATTGAGTTACTGTAGCGACTTTATTCACATCTCGCTCTCTCATTCGTCTCGCAGTTATTTCCTGTGATAGGCTGGTGTTTGATAGTCGCTACCTGATTTATTTCTGCAGTAAAAGATGCTTTCATTTGTCATGAATTTATTTCCTCTGTGGTAGCAGACCATGTTATCACTTCAGAAATTGCTGCTGGGTAAACCTCGTCAGGTTGAACAAACTCGAGACACAGATGGACACAAACACTCACAAGCAGTATAGTAAAGTTACAAAAAAATGTTTCTGTCGAAAGAAAAATACCATAGATACCCATGTTATTTTTAGTTCTGAAAAAAAGATGGCCTGAACCTTTTAAGCCTATTTAAACTTAGTCAAATGCAGTTTCCTCTCTAAGAAGCAAGCTCTTCTGTATCATTGTTTTAAGTTTTATCATGTGTAATGTATAATGAAAACCCTGAAGAAGATTGGAGACAACTCTACCATTTAACTCCACCTTGTACATTTCTACATATTTCTTCTCCCTTTGGCAGTTTGTCGTGTCTAAAAGTTTCCATGTTGTAGAAACTGGGCAAACTGGAAATGGCGTGTGTGTGTGTGTGTCTTTATTAAAAACAAACGCGTTGTCAGCATTCAAAGGATGATTCCAATTTAATTACAGGACAGATGAGACACATTACAGTTCCTTCTCTCTCACTCTCTATGTGTGAGTGTGTTTCTCCAACATCTCACTTCATACCTTCATGTATTTCAGTTGTCTTCTTCCTTCCCCTTCCTCTCTTGTTCACCATCTCCTCCTTCCTCCTTTCTCCCATGTAGGAAAGGTTGTGACTCCGGCGAAGATCCAGGAGGCGAAGGAGGTTTACAGAGAACACTTCCAGGATGATGTTTTCAATGAGAAAGGCTGGACTTACATTTTGGAGGTAATAGACTGTTAAAAGTGTCTAGAAAAATGGTACTTCTAGATGACGCTCTGCCTTTCCACAAAACACTTTTCATGCATATCTGCGAGTCTCTGAGTCTGGGTTCGAGAGACTTGTTTTAAAGGAGTGTGTTTATTGAGGATAAAGGGGGAAGTAGCTATGGTAATGTTTACACATGAAACATCCTGAAGGTGACATATAGTTCCTGATAAACACAAAATTTACATAGAGCAAGCTTGCTGTGTGATTACTGGCTAATTGAATTTGCTTTTACATTAGTTTTTAAGGTGTTTTGATCATAACATCATGTCATGAGGGTCACATTCAGGAGTGGTTAAGTTTAGCCAAAGGTTAACAAAAGTCTGTATATTGGTCGAGGCTTGTTTGGCTGTGAAAACCATTTTGCGAAAGAAAATCTTACGGTGTACTGAAAGCCTGCATGCTAAAATAAGTCACATTTTGACCATATCTTGTACTGTACAGGGTTGCCATGGTAGTCTTGTCAGGCACATACGTATTACATAACTCTGGCCCACTGGCCTCACCGTCTGTTTCATTTTTTATAGACATAAAACCTATTTGTGTATCACTGGAAGCACCCCACATTAATATAATGAGGATGATGAAGCTTTGGCGGTAAGGGACTGTAATAACGTTTCAGATGTTTTAATGGTCCACTAGGCCAAAGAGAGGGCCAGTGAGTGGGCATAAGACCCTTGATGCAGACCGATGTGCACTCCACAATGAAGCAACAGTAATTTTATGTGGACTGTCACACTCTGGGTTATTTATAACTTAAGATGCATCAGAAAACTGAAGCTGCCCTCAGCGAAGTCTTACTCAGTCTTTTCTTGTCAAATGTCTGGCGTAATCTGTAACACCAGGGTTGTCATGAATTTATTATCAAGTGGGAAAATGTCCACACAGTTGCATCCCTATTGCTGTGGTCGTCCATTAGAAGAGAGAAATCCCTAAACATTCAGTAAAATAAAGGTCAGATTAATCAGTGAGAAATGGTATAATTGAGAGGTTCTGTTTCAGCACCATGGAGAGAGCACAGCGCTCTGTTCTGTCAAAGTATTTTCTCAAGTTAGGAAAAGTGTAAATATAGCTCTTTTTATACTATGTCAATTCTTAGCATTGTTGTCAATATCCGCTTTTAACAGTCTTTATGTACAAATCACTCTTTTTTACATACAGCGATCTATAAACGAGCACACTAATGTTTCTCAGTTTTGAAGGAGGTATGTATTGTAATATGAACTATGTCTAGCGTCGGTCTGACTGAATGGGATAATTGTGAATTTCCTGTCTCTGTGTTTACAGAAATACAATGGACACCTGCCCATTGAAATCAAGGCGGTTCCCGAGGGCAGTGTCATTCCCAGAGGCAACGTTTTGTTCACCGTGGAGAGCACAGATCCTGAGTGCTACTGGCTCACTAACTGGGTGGAGGTGAGTTTTGTTTTGTGTATCCTCCAGGCCCAGAGTGACACAACATACATGTGTATTGTTCTGTCAGGGTCCCTCTGCGCTTTAGGCCCATTATTTTAGGAAAGACCTTTTTTGTGTTGTACTTAATCACTCAATTTTATAATGTTTTTGTCATGTTTTTGCGCAGCTCTAAATTGCTATACTGTAATGGTATCTGTCTCCAGTTGTGGATTAGCTTTGTCAGATTAAAAGCAGTTGTAAATTTCCCACCCCATACCCTTTTATAACAGTTAAAATTTTAATGTGCTCCTCGTATTTCTACTAAAGCAACATCGCTAAGCTTATCAGTACGATTTAATGTTTCATTTTATTTGATTATTGATTAAAGACAAAGGATATTAGCCCCTTTTTATTACATCAGACACTTAACAGTTTTTTAAAAGCCATAATATATTTAGGTTGGCAGTAGGCCCGATGACACCGCGTAATTATCATCTCGCTGAATTACTGTCCTGTCATGGTTACCGCTTAATCAGCGCTTGGAGACGCAGCAGCAAAGAAATTCATACAGTACAAGATCAGAGTCTGATGCATGAACAATCCTTGTGTGGTTCTTGAAGTGAACAAGAATAATTTAGGTCCTAAATCAACGCCTCTCTGGTGAATATTCTGCGCCCTAAGGTGTCACATCTCTGAAATGATGCCAGGCGCATTAAACAGGTTTGTCATGGCATTAAAACTGTATCAGAGTGTAAAATGCAACAGGGTTTTTCCTTTCTGTTTTATTTCTATTGGCCTTTCTCTTTCGTGGCAGACATTTTGACATGCGACAGTCACAGGGGCACAGTTTTAAATAATGACATTAATCAACACAGCCATCTTTAATGTTGTCTGTGACAAGTTGAAATGCTGTGAAGAGGGCTTCGACATGTTTTCGCAACAGCTTTGAGATACATTTGTTCTCGTTTGGTGGGTGCGTCAGAAGCGTTGCCCAATCAGCAGTGACGTATACAAACTTTGCCGTATCGAAAAGCCAGTGCACAAAATGGATTCCAGATTCTCTACAAATGGGCAGCTGCTGCTTGTTGTTCACATCCATTTAAGATGTTGGAAGCATAAACCCATGTCATCTACCTCCAAGATTTCTTCCACAAGATCGCCAAGACTGGCCTTCACATCTGCCATGGTTGCAGTCCTTATCACAACAGAGTGTTCAATGCACCTCACTTTGTGTTTAAATAAACGTTTTGCTTGTTTTCTCCCGGCTGAATGCAGCTCTGGTGTTGTTAGGGGGCGCTCTGTGGGGGAGAGGAGCTCCCTTTAATGTGGACTCTGAGCTTTTTAACCTTTTACTCAAACAAAAGCCTATATAACACACTAGATGACAGAAACTGAACATGTCCCCTTTGGACAGAGTCAGGCGAGCGTTTTTTTCCTATTTCCAGTCTTTATGCAAAGCTCAGCTAACCTTCTGTTATTTTCTGCTTCGTATCAACTGTGCAAACATGAGTGCATTGTCTCATTTACCAGTGGCCAAGAAAGCAAATAAGCTTACTTCAAACAAAGCCGAACTATGTCTGTAATCATCATATTCATCCGTGAAGACAAACATTTAAAACACACAAACACTGCAGTTAAGTAGACTGTGATAATTTTAAGCAAGCACTGTGCAGTTTTCACTCCATGTTCCTCAGGACAAACATTACACTGATCTAATGCACAGCACGAGTCCTCCCTGGGATCATAAACTTAACGCTGCATGAACAGACTGTCGACAGTGACTCGGCAGAACTAAATCCATTTACCATGTGCAGTAACCGCTCTCTTTGGCTCGTGCTTTCTCTGTCTCTCTTTCTCCAGCCCTGTTCATAAATATCTTGTTTGACTTCTCCCACAGATTAAGTATTTCTTAGACTAAGATTATCATGATGGCTGTGGGTCCTTTTCAAAAACTCTTAAATTCCATCTTACGATTAAAAGACTTTAAGAGTTTTAAATGGTCTTAGATTCAGATTGGATGGGTCCTAATTTTTTTAGGCATGTCACCGCAAAGGTTAACAGCAAAAACGTGTTTACTCTGCCAGACTTAAAGGGATAGTTCACCCAAAAATGGAAAGTCACTCATTATCTACTCACCACTAAGCCGATGGTGAAGCTAGTTAACAACTATGTAACAAACTGAGCTGCGTCAAAGGTATTTCAAACTTGGGACAGTGAGGATCAATGCGTTGGAGTCTAACGGACATCAGTGAGTTTACTTTGAATGACTATATTGTCATATTGGGAATGTATCACATGTTTAGTCTTTAATTTCACTTCCAGTGGTTTTAAAAAGGTCTTAAAAGTCCATGCTGCATCTACAGTGGAACAGATGTGAAAGTCTTGCAGACACATTTTTAAGTAATTACAAATAAGCCTAGTGTTTACTGACTCTGAATACATATGGATGCTCAATGTGAAGCACACACTCTCAACTATGATGCTTAATACACCAGTAAGATGGAGGACTGCTCGGCCACGGGTCATCCACAGCCAAGAGCTCCGTGACAGCACACACACTCTAACTGCCCTGGTAAATTTGGACACACACACATACATACATACATACACACACACACACTTAGTCAGTCTCCACGGCTGATATAAATACATCCATGAACTCGCACACATACACACACAGTCATCCTTCACGGCTGATGTAAAATTAGCCGTAGCATTCAGCCTGCTGTCCTTGGGCTGTGACATTAGGTCAGTTTCTCTTTCTTTTTCTCGCTCTCGCTCTCCCTCTTTTCTTTTATTTATTTTTGTCATTTTTTTCTCCATAATAAGTTTTTCCATTTTCTGCATCTCTTGCGTTTTACTGCTTTCCTCTGTCGTCCCTCATCTACCTCCATTTTGTTCTGGGACAATGACCGGTGAGCTATGCTGGCATGCAAGTGTGCCCTTAAGTGTCTCTCTCTCTCTCTCTCTCTCTCTCTCTCTCTCTCTCTCTCTCTCTCTCTCTCTCTCTCTCTCTCTCTCTCTCTCTCTGTGTGTGTGTAAACACATTCCTCTCTAGTGTTGTTTTTACAGTCCTGTCCCATTTGACCATCCCTCCGAAACTGTCATATGATGATCACATATTGTATTTCAAACTACATACATCCCTTGATCATTTCAACTTATTAAGACCACATAGTGTTATATTACTGTTAAATGTTATGAAAAGGTCAACATGCAGATGAAGCCACATGACCTTGTGTGTGGGTGAGGGGGTGTAGTGTGGACACTGGCCTTGCTTTGGCAGTCACATGAGTCCATATTATGGTTTAGATTATGATTAGTCAAAGGGGGCATGTGACCTGCTCAGGCTTACAGGGTGAAAACACACACTGCATAGTATTAGTCGTCGAGTCAAAGCCAATTTGTTTTAATTCACAATTTGTTAAAGCCCTGGGGGGAGGGAGAAGACATGGCTGGTCATCTTGGTGTCATGCTTGACTTTATGATAACGAGATTCGATACACATGGTTTTGACTGAGAGATCTATTGTTCACACACTGCTTCATATGAGACGTGAAATGTTTCAAACACAGTAAACTATGGCGTTCGCGGCTACTGCATTTTAGTAGTTGTCAACTATTCCCAAGAAGTAGTCGATTAATCGCGGGAGAAATGTTTTTTCCAACCCTTAATGTCTTTGAGAGAGAGAGAGAGAGAGAGGTCGGTGGTGGTAAACGTTGTTCCATATTATGTGCGTACTGCATCTTGTAGATGGGTTGCGTTGATTTCTCAGGACGTGCACAACTGACGCACCAAACTGACGCAGTATGTTCGAGGCAGCCATGGGTACGTGTAGGTGAAAGCAAATATATCTCTGGCTTTAAGGTCAGGCATGACAACTCAGCCTATGACTTGTCAATTACTTTTCAACACCAGCACCCTCTGCTGCAGATCTGCTGTAGATGCACTGTTGCTACTGTATTACTGCACCGTGCAAATATCACATTTGAACGAATAGTTTGCAACGATGCAGTGTTGACAAGTGGTTTTGATTGTCAACTAGTTGAGTTGTCTGTTAAACCCCTTTAACTACATAGTAGTCACTTTTTTTCAAATTGGTGACACTGTTTACTAGTCAGATATTAATGTCTCTTACAATACTACTGCATCTTATACTTGATGAATTTTCAAAATGTCGTGTCTGTGTTTAGAAAGTGGTATGGACAAAAACATAGCCAGACTATCACAGACACGTTTTGTATGCTCTGCGTTGTGTATTTGTCAAATTTCCCAGGTGTTGGTGGCGAGCACAGATAAGCCACTTGTTTATATTGAAATGTATTACTCTGGTCCACAGTTGACATGCGGCACAGAGGAATGTTGTTTTCCCAGATTTTGTCTTGTGTGAAAGCTCAGCAGCCTTTTGATCCCACTGAGCCTGTTAGTTTTGGGTTTTAGGACCAGTTGAACACTGGGAAAGCAGGACAGTCGGACCAGACATTCACTTGTTCATTCATCACTGAAAACAAAACTTTTTGAAAACAAGTTTTGCTGTTTTAGAAATTAAACTTAAAGCAACACTATGCAACTTTGTTAACCATAAAATAGCAGCTTCAAAATGACTTGTGATACGACACTGACTTGGAATAGGGAGAATGGTGTCTCCTTCATTCCCACGTCGGTTCTTGCTCGATGTAACTTATGTATAATCTTTTTAAAAGCAGGTGAAGCTTCGCACTGAAACAATCCATTACTCTAAATATTCAGTGAACTGGACAAGACTTAATTTCTTCTTTTATCTTTCCATCAGACAATCCTGGTTCAGATCTGGTATCCCATCACTGTGGCAACCAACTCCAGAGAGCAGAAGAAGATCCTGGCCAAGTACCTCTTAGAGACTTCTGGGAACTTAGAGAAACTCGAGTATAAACTACATGACTTCGGCTACAGGGGCGTCTCATCCCAAGAGGTAACATTATATACTTTACACAGTTTAATCAATATTGTTGGTGCATTTTATTTCTTACCTTAACTACGTTTTCTTTTAAGCAAACCAACCATCACTGAAAACTTGAAATGTCATTCTTGATTTGGGAAATCCCAAATCAAGGTTCACTCCTGAGAACAGTATCAAACTCTCTTACAGTTTGCTGAGTCGTGTATTTGTTGACAAAAGAGCTTCCAGATTTCACCTATATCACTTTTAAGACCTTGAAAATAGTGGTTTGGTTAAACAATCCCAACTTGAAGTCCACTTACTAGCTTCTCCCGGAGCTTTTAACCAAATCACTCAGAAAAGGAGCAATAGTTTCTGTGAAAATACTGAATATTGTTGCAATAAACCACAGCCAGTTTTAAATATAATACCCAAAATAAAAAAAATGCTCTTTATCTTTGCTATAACCCCTCCCCCTCCTGTTTGCAGACTGCAGGCATTGGGGCCTCCGCCCATCTGGTCAACTTCAAGGGCACAGACACGGTCGCGGGCATCGGAGTCATTAAGAAGTTCTACGGGACCAAGGACCCCGTGCCAGGCTTCTCAGTGCCTGCTGCAGAACACAGGTACACACACACACACAAACACGTCACGGTTTTATTAATTTATTGTGGCTTATTGAGGCTTCGTCCTTGCTAGGAGACAGAACCTCTCCCTGCGTCGCCTACTTTCCTCAGCTGTGATGTATTTCCTGGCTTCCACAGCAGTTGTGGTGGCACCGTTCTCAGTGTGATGTAGGGCAGTAGTACGCCACCCACTAAAATGATTACACCAGTTGTGTGGGACCTCCGAGTAAAGATGGGCGTCTGCCAGAGTGCTCATCTCGCTC
This sequence comes from Hippoglossus hippoglossus, assembly GCF_009819705.1. NCBI lineage: Eukaryota > Metazoa > Chordata > Actinopteri > Pleuronectiformes > Pleuronectidae > Hippoglossus > Hippoglossus hippoglossus. Next base: position 9,613,164 of record NC_047173.1, read on the forward strand.
AAACGGGATAATCAAAGTTTGCAGAGACTTTAAAAATTAACTGAGGCTGCTGAATTCCTGTGCGCAATGTTAATTACCAGCTTAGGCTCTGTATTCACATATTCCCAGGAAGTACCAGGGGGTGCCGTCGACCGGTTTTGGCTCGACTCATCTCGCAGCCTTGCCCCCGGCGAGATGGTCCACATTTTGGCCGAGAGCCAGCTGTAGAAGCGGACTCGTTCATCCTCGAGCCAAACAGGGTTTCAAAATAGAAAGCTCGCTTCGAACAATTACCAAGCGGAGCGATGATGTGCCCGGCACTTGGCTGAGGTTGGTGTTAATTTGCTCCTCTGATTAGAGCTCGGTCACCCTCGCTCATCATCTGCTTCGTCTAACTCGGTTTGTGAATGGGGGTTGTGATTGGCCAGACGAGAGGGGGGGATTTCATTGGCTGCAGCCCTGACGTGCTCATCCCTCACATGTCTCTGGTGTTTTATGGCACTGATCCATTTATCCTGCACACACGCACACTTTCATCTTTTCGCTTCTCCCTCACAACCGTGGCAGTTACTGCTGCTCCAGCGCGCCCTTCTCTCCCGCACCAGTGCATTATGGGATGGTAGCAGCGGTCGTCACAGTAACCCGTTATGTAATGGCCCCCTCGGTTTCCACCTCAGAGGGAGGAGCCACGGTGAAATTCCACTATGATGTCGATGTAGGAGGGAGAGAAAGGGAGGGAGGATTCCGCTGTAGGGGTGTGTCGCCTTCAAAGCTCTTGTGTGGAAAATGCACAATTTTCAATGTAACACAGTCTTATGAAGAAAAATCGAAACTTGTACAAATAGATGAACAGAAACGTATTTATTTTTTTATATTTAATGTCCAATTTTACTGACGAGTAAATGGCCAAATCTTTCCTTTTGAAAGCAGAAGCACAATTCCAGCTGCCGTCATTGTAGTTTGGGATGACGTCTCATGACCTCAACTAATCTTTTCAGTCCTTTCTTTTTCATTGTGTACATGTGATTCCTTTTAACTTTGTTCCTCTTGCTCTGATGCTTTGCCGAAAAACATCTTGTGTCTGAATTGGTTCAACCAAAACCGTTGAAGTCATTGTTGAAGAAAATACAATGTGGTGTCCGGTTTCATCTAAGACTAAAACCTGCATCGCCCTCTTCTGGACAATCTGTGGCATTATCATTTGATGGAGCTGATATCTTTAACTGACCTCTTCTGTTGCTCCCTTTCTCTTTTGCTTCCATCGTCTTCCTTCCAAAGAGATTACTTATCTATCGTTTCTGTTACTTACAGTGTTTCTCTTTTCTTTACCTCTGTCCCTCTCACTTGTTTTTACTTTTTCCACTTCTGTTTCTTCTCTACTTATCCACTTGCTGTTTAAATTCTCACTAATTTCCTTCTCTAAACTTTTAATAAATATTTCTATACAATAGCCAATTAATTGATTAGCCATCAATCAACACTTAAGACTACCTAACATAAAAACGGATTCTGAAAACATGTTCTTATGAAGAGCTTAAAGAATTGGGAACAGTTAATATCTTTAAAAAACCTTCTGCAGGCTAAGAGTGCTGAAAATCAAACCGACTCCATGATGCATTTCTAAATGGGTTAACAAGCATAACAATGAAACCAGCCGTAGATGTTGTCGTATTTGAAGAGAAATGATTTTAGACCGAAAAACAAACCGTCTCTCTGTCATTCTCTCCGCAGCACCATCACAGCGTGGGGAAAGGACCATGAAAAAGATGCCTTTGAGCACATCATCACGCAGTTTCCCAACGTGCCCGTATCCATCGTCAGCGACAGCTATGACATCTACAATGCCTGCGAGAAGATCTGGGGAGAAGACCTGCGGAGTCTGATAGTGAAGCGCAGCGCGGATGCTCCGTTGGTTGTTCGACCAGACTCAGGAAACCCACTCGATACAGTTCTGAAGGTGAGCTTGTGTGACCTTCTTATCTTTTAACTAGCATCTTAACATGAGTCAGCAAACGACCCCCCCCTCTCTTTACCAACGTCCTCTTCCTCTCTTCTGCTTGTGTCAGGTTTTGGAGATCCTGGGTAAAAAGTTCCCCCCAACGGAGAACTCCAAAGGTTTTAAGGTTCTCCCTCCTTACATCAGAGTCATACAAGGAGACGGAGTTGACATCAACACACTGCAAGAGGTAGAGACACGTGCACGTTTCCACCTGACACCAGATGGTAAAAAGATTTAAAGTGAGACGTAAACACACGTCAGCGAGGTTTGAATGTGCATATTTGTTCACAGATCGTTGAGGGTATGAAGCAGCACATGTGGTCCATCGAGAACATCGCCTTCGGCTCCGGAGGGGCTCTGCTGCAGAAACTGACCAGAGATCTGCTCAACTGCTCCTTCAAATGCAGCTACGTGGTCACCAATGGACTCGGGGTGAGGACACACACACTTGAATTAAAATGCAGCGGTTATGTTTTAGTGCCATTTTGTAATCGTGTGGTGTTTTACAGGGTCTGTAAAAAGCAGAAAATACCTAAAATATAGGATATGAGGTCTTAAATACGTTTAGGTAGATCTTAATTATGTTGAAGTTCATTAAACACTTCATGTTCTTAAAAAGTCTTAAATTTAACTTATTGAAACTAGCAGACAAGCTGGTTTTAAGAAGACAGTTAACCATGATTTGAAATTCCTTCTCCTTCAATGAGGATTTGTTTTATGTCTTGTGACAAAAGGTGAACGTGTTCAAGGATCCAGTGGCAGACCCCAACAAGAGGTCAAAGAAAGGTCGTCTGTCTCTACACCGGACGCAGAGCGGAGACTTTGTCACCCTGGAGGAGGGCAAGGGCGACCTGGAGGAGTACGGCGTGGTAAGTTCGATTCCTTAGTGGATACATGGAAGTAAAGGGAAATTCATTTCACCAGCACTGACTTTCTGTTTCACTCATGTTTTCTCTTTTCTTCTTTTCACTTTCTGTCCCCCCCCTCAGGACCTGCTGCACACAGTCTTCCAGAACGGGAAAATTGTGAAGACGTACACATTCGATGAAGTCAGAGACAATGCTAAGCTCAAGGAGAAGGAGCTTGAAGAGCTGCTGTACTGAACAGCACCTCTAAGCCCCAACACCAACCCCACCCTAAACCCAATACAACCCCCACCCCATCCAACCCCCCACACTCCCAAAGCCCGAGAACCCCCTGAAACGTTCCTAACAACCCCCTGAAAAATTCGAGGAACTTAACCCCTTTGTTCTGAAAATGCTGTCGGTTGGTGGGGTTTGTCAAATTCTTGATTAGCGGCAAACCCCCGTATTTGTGTGAGATGGTAAAACCGAGAAAGAGGAAAATGTGTGCGAGGTACAGTAAGCGATCCGATTTCAATGACAAGCCGCGAGTTCACGTCTCCATGCGGCTGCTGCCGTACAGATTGTGAGGAGGCCGCTGATAACGTGTCGGCAGACTTTTCCCTGTGTCGACACGAAAGCCAATAAAATAAGATTGTAGTTTTCTTTTTGAAATGAGCAGCTGCATGAGCGGTGAACGCACGGCGAGCCAAGTTTTAGAATGTTCGTGACTGAAAAAATAAATCCACACCCACATCAATGACCTTGTCCCGTGTATAGAATTATTTAGGAAAGAAATCCATGTCTGAATCTACTTAGCTTTGTCTTTAATGTGAAGGATGCAGAGGATGATCATGAAATATAATGGTGCACCTTTAACACCAACCGACAACAGCTAACCGATCACTTAAGCCTGGGCCACACTGAGTGCGTGTGCGGCGCTGTGTCGCTGTTGAGAGTCGGCTGCAGAGCTGCTACGTGGGGTCTCTGATGTGACTACTGTATTTCCTCAAATAAGAGTACCCCACACGCGCACACCCCCCCCTCAGGCATCCAGTGTGGCCCGAGTGTTAGACTGTACGGATGATGAAGGAATCCACCTTCCCGCTTTTCTTGCTTTTAAATCAACATTTGCGGCCAAATTTCCAAAAGACCAAGAAGAGTATTACAAGATTGTTTTGTTCCCTTTAGTCTGCCTCATAAAATGTTCCTGGTGCATGTCCACAGTTATATAAATGATCATCTGCTGCCCCTCAGTGCATTCACATCACGAAGGCTCAAATCCATTTTAGTGGAAAAATCCCGACTCCTCAGTATGGCAACCTCGAAGTGAAGCTCTCGAATTTCAGATGCAAATGTGTAACCAATGGATTAAATGGCTCCAAACTAATCAGAGACAAAATCTAGAAAAGTCCTGCCGACGGCCCAAATCTCTACAAACACAAAGATTGAATTTTCAATAACCAAGAAGAGCGAAACCTTTCGGGTTGGGGGTCTTCATGATGCTGAATGCTTTTGAAGTCTTTACTGTATAAGACTAAGAGCCGATGTGTGAGAAAAACAAACTTGCATTGCAGAAATCGTCTTCACTGGAATGAAGAGGATTTATCTATGTGTTTATTGAAGATTACATATGTGGCGCCTCCTGGGGTGAAATGTGTGTTAAATGTTGGCTCTGATATGTGTGTGTGATTGGATATCTGTGTGTGCGTGTGTGTGTACTTTCTTCCTTTAAAGGATAGTGTATTATTCCTTTATGCAAATGTACTCATTGAACAGGCGAGCAGAGGACACTCTTCCTTTTACTTTGCCCGTCTTTTATTTTGAAAGGAAGCACAGCGCTGTGACAAACGAGTAGTGGGTGTGTTTGTTTGTTTTTTCTTAGGGTTAATACAAAACCAAACCAGAGGCAGAAAAGTGAGACTCACAACGACATGTACCAGCAGTGCGTTGGCAGTTGTTGGAGCAGAGTTGCTGATAATCACAATTAACTCTAGAAAAACGAACAGATATTCGTGGGGACGTGTGGATGTGCACAGCGACGCCACTTTAACTCCTGTTTGTTCGCGAATGCCTTTATTTTGGAGTTTCCTCTTCAGTGCACCTCCGTGTTTCCAGGTGTGTTTAGTCATGTCACTGAGTCGGCCCCTTTTGAGACTGAAAGGATGTTTCTGTCGCGGAGCTTGGAGGGGTTTTAAACAGAGCGAGGAGCTGGTGACATCACAAGATACTCGTGTTTTTCTTTAAGGCAAATCTGAGGCTGTGGTTTGAGGAAATAAAAAGGCGGCAAATAATGCATCACTTGTGGTTTGAGGGACGTCAGCGTCGACTTGGGTCCAGGCTGAAATATCTCACCAGCTACTGGATGAAGTGGCAAGAAGGTTTATTCCTTCATGTTACCCAGAGGATGAATCCTGTCGACACTGGTCATCCTCAGATTTTCCATCAAGCTCTACCAGGAGGTTTTGAGTGAAACATCACAACAGGTGTTTGGTGAATTGTCTTGAGATTTGGCACTGGCGTTCATGTGAATGGTGGCCATTTAAGATTTAATTTAGTGCCAACATAAGTTTATTACCATATACCCGCAAAACTAACGAAGTTCCCATTGCGCTTTTTTGTTGAGTGTTAACCATAGTCTGTATATATTGATGGACGACGCGTCCCCACTTCCTCCCACTATCCAGAAATTTAGCCAAAATATTAGACAATTATTACCGTCAATAATGATGTTTGTCCCTGTTTATTTAGCATCAAATACTGGATACAAAGTAACAGTTGCACGTGCAGCATCCGCATGTTAATGGGGCAGCTAGCATAGCCGTAGCACACGTGAGAGTTTCCTTGATTCTTTTCCCCCCATGGACACTGACACTGTTAGGGTTCTATAATCTTTAGCTCGGACCCGGAAGAAACCTGTGATGTCACCGACTCCCGCCTCTCGCTGCCGCCTCAGACCAACATGCTCAAATTCAGACAAGCTGGTAAACGCCACCGTTCCAGTTATTTTATTTTGTTTATATTTTAACTTTCCACAGCTGTTATCTGTCGAACCCTTTCGTTATCCAGTTGTCCATTTCTTTTTCAACAACGGGGTGCGTTTCAGTAAAACCTTGGTTTTACTATTTTGATACTGTCTCGGTTCTTACCTCAAGAAAATGTTTATTTTATACGACAAAAGGAGAAAAACACATGCTCGACCAATGGCAGACAACATCCTACTTAACAAACAATGTGGCCATACTGTCTTCTCGCGTGTACATACAACAACAGCTAGATGGACTGAAAGCAGAGAGGAGAGGTTAGCGAGACGACCTCACCAGATAATATTATTGTTATATTATTATTTTTGTCTGAATGGCCATTTTTGTACCAACGGAAAATGTTCAAAACTGCTCGACTGAACTGGCAGTGTGACTGTTGATTTTGTGACTGTAAAGCTAATGGCTTCTGCGAGTGTGTGTGTGTGTGTGTCGTCCTGTGTGAATGCATCATGTGTAACAGATGAAAAAGTGTTTGTGAAAACTTTTCTTTACGTTGTTGTTGTTGTTTCACTTGTATGTATATGTTGGTTGTCCCAAATTCTCTCCCAACACAACTGATATTTTAACTAACATAAGTTGCTTTATTGTCAACGATACACTGATTAAAGATGCCACCCTCTCAGTTTGAAACTGTTGTTTTGTCTATTTTTATACAGGACTCATTTAATTATTATACCACTTCTTAATTTTTTCTGTTTTCAGTTCATATACCTGATGTGTTTTTCTTTCCTCTAGTGTGTTATATTGTTTATTTTTTTGTCTGTAGAATTCTGCAAAGTTAAAATCATCACTTGTCCAACTCATATTTCTGCATCTCATGGGACATCTCAGTGCCAAACATTTTTGAAAAGGTGAACTCTTTATAAAACTACACATTTATAGATCTGTGCTTTTCCAAATATTTCTTAGAAAGTTCCTGGAAAGAACCGTTTTTTACAAGTTAACCTGACCTGCTGTGCACTGACCTACAGTTTATGGCACTGACTCTGGATTAGGCCGCTATTGAACTGGAATGAATGAATTGCTAGTGCACTGATTTAAACCTGCCACTGCTTTTCCCTGAGATTAGTTTCAGATCACATATTTATTGCTCATGTAAAGAGGTAGAAAAATTCATCACCAACATTCAGCATCTCATCAGTTTGAGCCAACTACCTGAACGAATATCTGAAAGTTCTTCAGGAAATCCTAGAAGAGGACAAGTACAAATTAAAATACAGGCAACAAGTAAGATTAAAAAATCTCGAACCATCCTATGAGGAGAACCGATGGGGGAATATTTAATCAAAAGCTGGATTTAATTTACACTTTTCCCCAATAAATGTTTGCTTGACAATTTAAGGTGCAGTAAAAGACTTGTGGTCCTGTTTGTCAGTAAGTCATCGTAAAGTAAGGTGTCAAAAATGACAAAGTACAGTAAAGTATTGTCAGTTAGATAAGAAGGAGCTTTAGCTGGAAAGCTAACGTGGGTATTCTATCATGGCTTCTGATAGCGCCAATGGCACCAAGTCTGCAGAGATGGTCAGGTAAGGAAGTGGGACGGTGCACAAGAACGACAACTGTGAGTGACAGTGAATGTTGTTTAATTTTGGATTAACAGTAAACCTGGTCTTACTCAAATCACTTCATGATTTTCAAAGTTGTTGATGTAAAGAACAAAAACTACCTGTAAAAAATATTGTGCAACTTATTGTAATGTGAGGCATCAACAGCTAATGTAGCTTCTGTTTTTTGAATATAAAACAAGAAAATGTTATAAACTAGATTATAACACTTTTAGTTGTTTGTTATAAAACCAATGAAATCATTGGTTTAAATTATGAATATAGCAACTAATATTAAAAATGCATTCATATATTTTAGTGTGTTTTGTTACTGCAATTAATTAAAATAGGATGGGGTTATTTGTGCTTATATCATATATGGGATGTATTATAGGCAATTATTATAGGCAATTATTATCCCAATACCATATATGGTATAAAATGTCCTTTGATCCATTGATCTGATCAGGACTCAATACTATTGGATGACTTCTAAAAAATCTTTATGGATAATAATCCTCTATGAACAAGCCTCACTTGCTTCTTTGATCGTGAGATGAGCAGCTGCACTTTTCAAGACTCTGGAGCAAACTCTGCGATGGACAGAAAACACAGCAAGGTGAGATCATTTAACTTTTACTGTCTGTTCCACTGTAAATTATTCATGTTTGGTCAAAAGCTCAAATACCTTTTCATAGAGTTTGTTGAGTAAATGCATCACAATTGGTACTTCTGAAATCCAGTGATCCATATTAATATTAATAATACTGTACTTCTACAAATCAAATATACATCATGTGAATTTTTTTAATAAAGTTTGAACAAATACAGGAAATAGTGATTTTGTGTTAGCAGTTGGTTTTTTTTAGGCACAAATGTTTAAAACAGGGCAGATATTTTGTAAACTGGGTAGGAGTCTTGAATTATAATGTTTTTATCGAAGATAACAGGCAAAAAAAACCCCGACATTGATGACGAATTAGCTCGTGGGGTTAGCGGCTAATATGTCGCCACTTCTGGTGTAAACGAGTGTGTTTCCGGGCTCGTCGCAAACTGTTTTCACTCCGACTAGTTTCTTGTATCACACGAGTCCAATGTTTCTCCACGAAAAAAAACGGTCAAAAAACTACACTTTTGTTGTTGTTTAAAATCGAGGCGCCATTTTGTCTAAGCTGTCTACTAGTTAGCAGCAGCCCATAGCAACATAGCCCATTCAAATGACTCCAACACAGCTCCAACACCAAGCGGCTAAATTAGCATGTATGCAAAAACACACATAGTGTCCATAACCGAAGCTCCTGCAGCTAATGATCATGCTAATTCATGCTAACGACACAAATAGATATAGAAATAGAAATCAAATCTCACCTTTTTCTGTTTTCTCTGCTTGCCTTTTCTTCTTCTTTGGGGTTTAGCGCTACTTCGCATCCATGGTGTTGCATTACTGCCCCCACCTGGACTTATTTAACTCCTACAATGTCCAGGTGTCAGATTTGTCTCATCAGCCCTGTTCTCTTACCTTGAATAAATCCTTCCCGCCTCGTCCACTTCCACCATCTTCATTTAGTCTGACCCAGTAACATCCGTACTGATGCTCTCACCTCTGCAGGATCCATTTAGATACCAAGACTATTCATATAGACCCTGTAATTGCAGAGATGTGCACTATTGATTTTACGGTTGAGGGGGGCTGCTGACAATGGACTATGATTACAAGACTGCTTGATATATAATATTTCTCCTCAGATACTCGACCATTACTGACAATAATCCATCAATTCATTGACCTTCAGTTATGCTACAAAGTGTTTATTCTAATCAATGCTGCAAATACCCTTATCTTGCTGATGTTCTCCTTTACACTTGACATCTATTGCACTTCTGTCCGCCCTGGGAGAGGGATCCCTCACATGTGGCTCTCTCTGAGGTTTCTACGTACTTTTTACCCTGTTAAAAGGGGTTTTTCGTAGTTTTTCCTTACTCTTGTTGAGGGTTACGAACAGAGGATGGCACACCTTGTTAAAGCCCTATGAGACAAATTGTGATTTGTGAATATGGGCTATACGAATCAAATTTGATTTATTGATTGATTGACTTCAACTACAGTTAAACACTTGCCGCACTTCTATCACTGTGGTTTGGAATTTTTAGAATAAAGTATGTGTACATGTTGTGTTAAGGTGGGACTGGAGTTTTAATCATGAATTCCATGTATGTTTCATTTTTCAGACCCTTCACGGGGCCCAAAGATCTTCTGAGGAGATGTCATCAGTGGCGAAAACGAAGTTCGTTGTTGCCGGTGCTGCTTCTGCAGTGTCAGGGAGATCTGCTGGCACCAAACGGAAAAGGCAGGTCGAGCACGACCAAGGGCCTGTGGAGAAGAAAGCTCGTGGAGAGGAGACTCAGCCTGCTCTCCGTCCTGAAGAGCTCAAGAGGATCTGCCTGTCCTATAACAGGCTGGAGCAATGGTGCCACATGCCCTTCTTTGCCACCACTGTGACCGGCTGCTTTGTCAGGGCAGTTACTGATCCCAGCATCAGCGACCCACTTCACGCTGTTGCTGAAATTGTGTCTGTGATGGAGACGCGGACGGTCTACCAGTTTGGATCACAACGGACAAACATGGCATTCAAACTCAGGCACGCTGGTAGAGAGCAGATTGTGACTCTCAGGTCTGCATCCAACCAGGAATTCACAATAAGTGAGTTCACGCAGTGGAAACAGGCGATGATGGCGGCTGGGATAAAAGTTCCAACACCTGACATGATCGCGAATAAGGAGAAGTCCATCAAAGAAGCCCTGGATCACACTTTCACTGAGAGAGAGATCGACTCTATTGTGGCCCAGAAGAACGTATTCCAAACAGCACCTCTGAATTTTGCCAAGAGTAAAATCGAATTACTGTCTAAACAGAGAGCTGCAAGAAATCACGGAGATGCCGCCAAGGTGAAAGAGATCCAGGATGAACTGGAAACGTTGAACAAGGAGACCAAACAACTTTACCAACCGAGGACGACAGAGCCGAAAAGAACATTCCCTTCCACTTACAAGTCCAGGAGAGCTCCTGCTCCCAAAGCACAGATTGAGGATTACCACAATATGGACCCTTTCACCCGGAGAAAGACCAGGCCCATCGTGTTCACAAGTCTTAAAAAAGACTCTGTCCGTCAAGCTGTTTACGCTGAGCTGGACTCGAGGTACGGCTTTGGGTTCAAACCAGAGAACACCGAGGACTGTGCTCCCCCACCATCCTGCCCCCACCTACCCCTCCCAAAAGATCAAAAAATCTCGAACCATCCTATGAGGAGAACCGATGGGGGAATATTTAATCAAAAGCTGGATTTAATTTACACTTTTCCCCAATAAATGTTTGCTTGACAATTTAAGGTGCAGTAAAAGACTTGTGGTCCTGTTTGTCAGTAAGTCATCGTAAAGTAAGGTGTCAAAAACTAAACAAAAATGTCAAAGTACAGTAAAGTATTGTCAGTTAGATAAGAAGGAGCTTTAGCTGGAAAGCTAACGTGGGTATTCTATCATGGCTTCTGATAGCGCCAATGGCACCAAGTCTGCAGAGATGGTCAGGTAAGGAAGTGGGACGGTGCACAAGAACGACAACTGTGAGTGACAGTGAATGTTGTTTAATTTTGGATTAACAGTAAACCTGGTCTTACTCAAATCACTTCATGATTTTCAAAGTTGTTGATGTAAAGAACAAAAACTACCTGTAAAAAATATTGTGCAACTTATTGTAATATGAGGCATCAACAGCTAATGTAGCTTCTGTTTTTTGAATATAAAACAAGAAAATGTTATAAACTAGATTATAACACTTTTAGTTGTTTGTTATAAAACCAATGAAATCATTGGTTTAAATTATGAATATAGCAACTAATATTAAAAATGCATTCATATATTTTAGTGTGTTTTGTTACTGCAATTAATTAAAATAGGATGGGGTTATTTGTGCTTATATCATATATGGGATGTATTATAGGCAATTATTATAGGCAATTATTATCCCAATACCATATATGGTATAAAATGTCCTTTGATCCATTGATCTGATCAGGACTCAATACTATTGGATGACTTCTAAAAAATCTTTATGGATAATAATCCTCTATGAACAAACCTCACTTGCTTCTTTGATCGTGAGATGAGCAGCTGCACTTTTCAAGACTCTGGAGCAAACTCTGCGATGGACAGAAAACACAGCAAGGTGAGATCATTTAACTTTTACTGTCTGTTCCACTGTAAATTATTCATGTTTGGTCAAAAGCTCAAATACCTTTTCATAGAGTTTGTTGAGTAAATGCATCACAATTGGTACTTCTGATATCCAGTGAGCCATATTAATATTAATAATACTGTACTTCTACAAATCAAATATACATCATGTGAATTTTTTTAATAAAGTTTGAACAAATACAGGAAATAGTGATTTTGTGTTAGCAGTTGGTTTTTTTTAGGCACAAATGTTTAAAACAGGGCAGATATTTTGTAAACTGGGTAGGAGTCTTGAATTATAATGTTTTTATCGAAGATAACAGGCAAAAAAAACCCCGACATTGATGACGAATTAGCTTGTAGGGTTAGCGGCTAATATGTCGCCACTTCCGGTGTAAACGAGTGTGTTTCCGGGCTCGTCACAAACTGTTTTCACTCCGACTAGTTTCTTGTATCACACGAGTCCAATGTTTCTCCACAAAAAAAAACGGTAAAAAAACTACACTTTTGTTGTTGTTTAAAATCGAGGCGCCATTTTGTCTAAGCTGTCTACTAGTTAGCAGCAGCCCATAGCAACCACATTCAAATGACGCCAACACAGCTCCAACACCAAGCGGCTAAATTAGCATGTATGCAAAAACACACAGTGTCCATAACCGAAGCTCCTGCAGCTAATGATCATGCTAATTCATGCTAACGACACAAATAGATATAGAAATATGAATCAAATCTCACCCTTTTCTGTTTTCTCTGCTTGCCTTTTCTTCTTCTTTGGGGTTTAGCGCTACTTTGCATCCATGGTGTTGCATTACTGCCCCCACCTGGACTTATTTAACTCCTACAATGTCCAGGTGTCAGATTTGTCTCATCAGCCCTGTTCTCTTACCTTGAATAAATCCTTCCCGCCTCGTCCACTTCCACCATCTTCATTTAGTCTGACCCAGTAACATCCGTACTGATGCTCTCACCTCTGCAGGATCCATTTAGATACCAAGACTATTCATATAGACCCTGTAATTGCAGAGATGTGCACTATTGATTTTACGGTTGAGGGGGGCTGCTGACAATGGACTATGATTACAACAAGACTGCTTGATATATAATATTTCTCCTCAGATACTCGACCATTACTGACAATAATCCATCAATTCATTGACCTTCAGTTATGCTACAAAGTGTTTATTCTAATCAATGCTGTAAATACCCTTATCTTGCTGATGTTCTCCTTTACACTTGGCATCTATTGCACTTCTGTCCACCCTGGGAGAGGGATCCCTCACATGTGGCTCTCTCTGAGGTTTCTACGTACTTTTTACCCTGTTAAAAGGGGTTTTTCGTAGTTTTTCCTCACTCTTGTTGAGGGTTACGAACAGAGGATGGCACACCTTGTTAAAGCCCTATGAGACAAATTGCGATTTGTGAATATGGGCTATACGAATAAAATTAGATTTATTGATTGATTGACTTCAACTACAGTTAAACACTTGCCGCACTTCTATCACTGTGGTTTGGAATTTTTAGAATAAAGTATGTGTACATGTTGTGTTAAGGTGGGACTGGAGTTTTAATCATGAATTCCATGTATGTTTCATTTTTCAGACCCTTCACGGGGCCCAAAGATCTTCTGAGGAGATGTCATCAGTGGCGAAAACGAAGTTCGTTGTTGCCGGTGCTGCTTCTGCAGTGTCAGGGAGATCTGCTGGCACCAAACGGAAAAGGCAGGTCGAGCACGGCCAAGGGCCTGTGGAGAAGAAAGCTCGTGGAGAGGAGACTCAGCCTGCTCTCCGTCCTGAAGAGCTCAAGAGGATCTGCCTGTCCTATAACAGGCTGGAGCAATGGTGCCACATGCCCTTCTTTGCCACCACTGTGACCGGCTGCTTTGTCAGGGCAGTTACTGATCCCAGCATCAGCGACCCACTTCACGCTGTTGCTGAAATTGTGTCTGTGATGGAGACGCGGACGGTCTACCAGTTTGGATCACAACGGACAAACATGGCATTCAAACTCAGGCACGCTGGTAGAGAGCAGATTGTGACTCTCAGGTCTGCATCCAACCAGGAATTCACAATAAGTGAGTTCACGCAGTGGAAACAGGCGATGATGGCGGCTGGGATAAAAGTTCCAACACCTGACATGATCGCGAATAAGGAGAAGTCCATCAAAGAAGCCCTGGATCACACTTTCACTGAGAGAGAGATCGACTCTATTGTGGCCCAGAAGAACGTATTCCAAACAGCACCTCTGAATTTTGCCAAGAGTAAAATCGAATTACTGTCTAAACAGAGAGCTGCAAGAAATCACGGAGATGCCGCCAAGGTGAAAGAGATCCAGGATGAACTGGAAACGTTGAACAAGGAGACCAAACAACTTTACCAACCGAGGACGACAGAGCCGAAAAGAACATTCCCTTCCACTTACAAGTCCAGGAGAGCTCCTGCTCCCAAAGCACAGATTGAGGATTACCACAATATGGACCCTTTCACCCGGAGAAAGACCAGGCCCATCGTGTTCACAAGTCTTAAAAAAGACTCTGTCCGTCAAGCTGTTTACGCTGAGCTGGACTCGAGGTACGGCTTTGGGTTCAAACCAGAGAACACCGAGGACTGTGCTCCCCCACCATCCTGCCCCCACCTACCCCTCCCAAAAGATCAAAAAATCTCGAACCATCCTATGAGGAGAACCGATGGGGGAATATTTAATCAAAAGCTGGATTTAATTTACACTTTTCCCCAATAAATGTTTGCTTGACAATTTAAGGTGCAGTAAAAGACTTGTGGTCCTGTTTGTCAGTAAGTCATCGTAAAGTAAGGTGTCAAAAACTAAACAAAAATGTCAAAGTACAGTAAAGTATTGTCAGTTAGATAAGAAGGAGCTTTAGCTGGAAAGCTAACGTGGGTATTCTATCATGGCTTCTGATAGCGCCAATGGCACCAAGTCTGCAGAGATGGTCAGGTAAGGAAGTGGGACGGTGCACAAGAACGACAACTGTGAGTGACAGTGAATGTTGTTTAATTTTGGATTAACAGTAAACCTGGTCTTACTCAAATCACTTCATGATTTTCAAAGTTGTTGATGTAAAGAACAAAAACTACCTGTAAAAAATATTGTGCAACTTATTGTAATATGAGGCATCAACAGCTAATGTAGCTTCTGTTTTTTGAATATAAAACAAGAAAATGTTATAAACTAGATTATAACACTTTTAGTTGTTTGTTATAAAACCAATGAAATCATTGGTTTAAATTATGAATATAGCAACTAATATTAAAAATGCATTCATATATTTTAGTGTGTTTTGTTACTGCAATTAATTAAAATAGGATGGGGTTATTTGTGCTTATATCATATATGGGATGTATTATAGGCAATTATTATAGGCAATTATTATCCCAATACCATATATGGTATAAAATGTCCTTTGATCCATTGATCTGATCAGGACTCAATACTATTGGATGACTTCTAAAAAATCTTTATGGATAATAATCCTCTATGAACAAACCTCACTTGCTTCTTTGATCGTGAGATGAGCAGCTGCACTTTTCAAGACTCTGGAGCAAACTCTGCGATGGACAGAAAACACAGCAAGGTGAGATCATTTAACTTTTACTGTCTGTTCCACTGTAAATTATTCATGTTTGGTCAAAAGCTCAAATACCTTTTCATAGAGTTTGTTGAGTAAATGCATCACAATTGGTACTTCTGATATCCAGTGAGCCATATTAATATTAATAATACTGTACTTCTACAAATCAAATATACATCATGTGAATTTTTTTAATAAAGTTTGAACAAATACAGGAAATAGTGATTTTGTGTTAGCAGTTGGTTTTTTTTAGGCACAAATGTTTAAAACAGGGCAGATATTTTGTAAACTGGGTAGGAGTCTTGAATTATAATGTTTTTATCGAAGATAACAGGCAAAAAAAACCCCGACATTGATGACGAATTAGCTTGTAGGGTTAGCGGCTAATATGTCGCCACTTCCGGTGTAAACGAGTGTGTTTCCGGGCTCGTCACAAACTGTTTTCACTCCGACTAGTTTCTTGTATCACACGAGTCCAATGTTTCTCCACAAAAAAAAAACGGTAAAAAAACTACACTTTTGTTGTTGTTTAAAATCGAGGCGCCATTTTGTCTAAGCTGTCTACTAGTTAGCAGCAGCCCATAGCAACCACATTCAAATGACGCCAACACAGCTCCAACACCAAGCGGCTAAATTAGCATGTATGCAAAAACACACAGTGTCCATAACCGAAGCTCCTGCAGCTAATGATCATGCTAATTCATGCTAACGACACAAATAGATATAGAAATATGAATCAAATCTCACCCTTTTCTGTTTTCTCTGCTTGCCTTTTCTTCTTCTTTGGGGTTTAGCGCTACTTTGCATCCATGGTGTTGCATTACTGCCCCCACCTGGACTTATTTAACTCCTACAATGTCCAGGTGTCAGATTTGTCTCATCAGCCCTGTTCTCTTACCTTGAATAAATCCTTCCCGCCTCGTCCACTTCCACCATCTTCATTTAGTCTGACCCAGTAACATCCGTACTGATGCTCTCACCTCTGCAGGATCCATTTAGATACCAAGACTATTCATATAGACCCTGTAATTGCAGAGATGTGCACTATTGATTTTACGGTTGAGGGGGGCTGCTGACAATGGACTATGATTACAACAAGACTGCTTGATATATAATATTTCTCCTCAGATACTCGACCATTACTGACAATAATCCATCAATTCATTGACCTTCAGTTATGCTACAAAGTGTTTATTCTAATCAATGCTGTAAATACCCTTATCTTGCTGATGTTCTCCTTTACACTTGGCATCTATTGCACTTCTGTCCACCCTGGGAGAGGGATCCCTCACATGTGGCTCTCTCTGAGGTTTCTACGTACTTTTTACCCTGTTAAAAGGGGTTTTTCGTAGTTTTTCCTTACTCTTGTTGAGGGTTACGAACAGAGGATGGCACACCTTGTTAAAGCCCTATGAGACAAATTGCGATTTGTGAATATGGGCTATACGAATAAAATTAGATTTATTGATTGATTGACTTCAACTACAGTTAAACACTTGCCGCACTTCTATCACTGTGGTTTGGAATTTTTAGAATAAAGTATGTGTACATGTTGTGTTAAGGTGGGACTGGAGTTTTAATCATGAATTCCATGTATGTTTCATTTTTCAGACCCTTCACGGGGCCCAAAGATCTTCTGAGGAGATGTCATCAGTGGCGAAAACGAAGTTCGTTGTTGCCGGTGCTGCTTCTGCAGTGTCAGGGAGATCTGCTGGCACCAAACGGAAAAGGCAGGTCGAGCACGGCCAAGGGCCTGTGGAGAAGAAAGCTCGTGGAGAGGAGACTCAGCCTGCTCTCCGTCCTGAAGAGCTCAAGAGGATCTGCCTGTCCTATAACAGGCTGGAGCAATGGTGCCACATGCCCTTCTTTGCCACCACTGTGACCGGCTGCTTCGTCAGGGCAGTTACTGATCCCAGCATCAGCGACCCACTTCACGCTGTTGCTGAAATTGTGTCTGTGATGGAGACGCGGACGGTTTACCAGTTTGGATCACAACGGACAAACATGGCATTTAAACTCAGGCACGCTGGTAGAGAGCAGATTGTGACTCTCAGGTCTGCATCCAACCAGGAATTCACAATAAGTGAGTTCACGCAGTGGAAACAGGCGATGATGGCGGCTGGGATAAAAGTTCCAACACCTGACATGATCGCGAATAAGGAGAAATCCATCAAAGAAGCCCTGGATCACACTTTCACTGAGAGAGAGATCGACTCTATTGTGGCCCAGAAGAACCTATTCCAAACAGCACCTCTGAATTTTGCCAAGAGTAAAATCGAATTACTTGCTAAACAGAGAGCTGCAAGAAATCACGGAGATGCCGCCAAGGTGAAAGAGATCCAGGATGAACTGGAAACGTTGAACAAGGAGACCAAACAACTTTACCAACCGAGGACGACAGAGCCGAAAAGAACATTCCCTTCCACTTACAAGTCCAGGAGAGCTCCCGCTCCCAAAGCACAGATTGAGGATTACCACAATATGGACCCTTTCACCCGGAGAAAGACCAGGCCCATCGTGTTCACAAGTCTTAAAAAAGACTCTGTCCGTCAAGCTGTTTACGCTGAGCTGGACTCGAGGTACGGCTTTGGGTTCAAACCAGAGAACACCGAGGACTGCGCTCCCCCACCATCCTGCCCCCACCTACCCCTCCCAAAAGATCAAAAAATCTCGAACCATCCTATGAGGAGAACCGATGGGGGAATATTTAATCAAAAGCTGGATTTAATTTATACTTTTCCCCAATAAATGTTTGCTTGACAATTTAAGGTGCAGTAAAAGACTTGTGGTCCTGTTTGTCAGTAAGTCATCGTAAAGTAAGGTGTCAAAAACTAAACAAAAATGTCAAAGTACAGTAAAGTATTGTCAGTTAGATAAGAAGGAGCTTTAGCTGGAAAGCTAACGTGGGTATTCTATCATGGCTTCTGATAGCGCCAATGGCACCAAGTCTGCAGAGATGGTCAGGTAAGGAAGTGGGACGGTGCACAAGAACGACAACTGTGAGTGACAGTGAATGTTGTTTAATTTTGGATTAACAGTAAACCTGGTCTTACTCAAATCACTTAATGATTTTCAAAGTTGTTGATGTAAAGAACAAAAACTACCTGTAAAAAATATTGTGCAACTTATTGTAATATGAGGCATCAACAGCTAATGTAGCTTCTGTTTTTTGAATATAAAACAAGAAAATGTTATAAACTAGATTATAACACTTTTAGTTGTTTGTTATAAAACCAATGAAATCATTGGTTTAAATTATGAATATAGCAACTAATATTAAAAATGCATTCATATATTTTAGTGTGTTTTGTTACTGCAATTAATTAAAATAGGATGGGGTTATTTGTGCTTATATCATATATGGGATGTATTATAGGCAATTATTATAGGCAATTATTATCCCAATACCATATATGGTATAAAATGTCCTTTGATCCATTGATCTGATCAGGACTCAATACTATTGGATGACTTCTAAAAAATCTTTATGGATAATAATCCTCTATGAACAAACCTCACTTGCTTCTTTGATCGTGAGATGAGCAGCTGCACTTTTCAAGACTCTGGAGCAAACTCTGCGATGGACAGAAAACACAGCAAGGTGAGATCATTTAACTTTTACTGTCTGTTCCACTGTAAATTATTCATGTTTGGTCAAAAGCTCAAATACCTTTTCATAGAGTTTGTTGAGTAAATGCATCACAATTGGTACTTCTGATATCCAGTGAGCCATATTAATATTAATAATACTGTACTTCTACAAATCAAATATACATCATGTGAATTTTTTTAATAAAGTTTGAACAAATACAGGAAATAGTGATTTTGTGTTAGCAGTTGGTTTTTTTTAGGCACAAATGTTTAAAACAGGGCAGATATTTTGTAAACTGGGTAGGAGTCTTGAATTATAATGTTTTTAGCGAAGATAACAGGCAAAAAAACCCCCGACATTGATGACGAATTAGCTCGTGGGGTTAGCGGCTAATATGTCGCCACTTCCGGTGTAAACGAGTGTGTTTCCGGCCTCGTCGCAAACTGTTTTCACTCCGACTAGTTTCTTGTATCACACGAGTCCAATGTTTCTCCACAAAAAAAAAACGGTCAAAAAACTACACTTTTGTTGTTGTTTAAAATCGAGGCGCCATTTTGTCTAAGCTGTCTACTAGTTAGCAGCAGCCCATAGCAACCACATTCAAATGACGCCAACACAGCTCCAACACCAAGCGGCTAAATTAGCATGTATGCAAAAACACACATAGTGTCCATAACCGAAGCTCCTGCAGCTAATGATCATGCTAATTCATGCTAACGACACCAATTTTTAGAATAAAGTATGTGTACATGTTGTGTTAAGGTGGGACTGGAGTTTTAATCATGAATTCCATGTATGTTTCATTTTTCAGACCCTTCACGGGGCCCAAAGATCTTCTGAGGAGATGTCATCAGTGGCGAAAACGAAGTTCGTTGTTGCCGGTGCTGCTTCTGCAGTGTCAGGGAGATCTGCTGGCACCAAACGGAAAAGGCAGGTCGAGCACGGCCAAGGGCCTGTGGAGAAGAAAGCTCGTGGAGAGGAGACTCAGCCTGCTCTCCGTCCTGAAGAGCTCAAGAGGATCTGCCTGTCCTATAACAGGCTGGAGCAATGGTGCCACATGCCCTTCTTTGCCACCACTGTGACCGGCTGCTTCGTCAGGGCAGTTACTGATCCCAGCATCAGCGACCCACTTCACGCTGTTGCTGAAATTGTGTCTGTGATGGAGACGCGGACGGTCTACCAGTTTGGATCACAACGGACAAACATGGCATTTAAACTCAGGCACGCTGGTAGAGAGCAGATTGTGACTCTCAGGTCTGCATCCAACCAGGAATTCACAATAAGTGAGTTCACGCAGTGGAAACAGGCGATGATGGCGGCTGGGATAAAAGTTCCAACACCTGACATGATCGCGAATAAGGAGAAGTCCATCAAAGAAGCCCTGGATCACACTTTCACTGAGAGAGAGATCGACTCTATTGTGGCCCAGAAGCACCTATTCCGAACAGCACCTCTGAATTTTGCCAAGAGTAAAATCGAATTACTGTCGAAACAGAGAGCTGCAAGAAATCACGGAGATGCCGCCAAGGTGAAAGAGATCCAGGATGAACTGGAAACGTTGAAACAACTTTGCCAACCGAGGACGACAGAGCCGAAGAGAACATTCCCTTCCACTTACAAGTCCAGGAGAGCTCCCGCTCCCAAAGCACAGATTGAGGATTACCACAATATGGACCCTTTCACCCGGAGAAAGACCAGGCCCATCGTGTTCACAAGTCTTAAAAAAGACTCTGTCCGTCAAGCTGTTTACGCTGAGCTGGACTCGAGGTACGGCTTTGGGTTCAAACCAGAGAACACCGAGGACTGCGCTCCCCCACCATCCTGCCCCCACCTACCCCTCCCAAAAAAAAATCCCTCATCCCCGACATGTCCTTGTGCAGATGTAATATAATGTGAATTTCATTTAACTATATCAATATTTAAGTATATTTTATTGTCAAATGAATTGCATCTGCCTGTGTGTGTTTCTATTAGTCTTCACAGTATTACAGCATTGGTTTTGTTTCTTAATATATTTGAATATGTCACTTGATTTACACTTTAAATAAATGTTAGTTACCATATCGTTGTGTGTTCATTTTGTGTGTGACTGCTGTTGGTGATGAAGAGCACTGGAACAGCAAGGTTCACTCTGACAACTGAAAGTTTCCAAAAAGTAATTATTGGTCTCAAAAATCCAGTACCAGACAGACTGTGCTTCATATGAAGAGCAAAGTTATCTTAGTTTATTCAACACTCAAGAGTCTTTATTGTCAAATATAGTGAAACAGACAATCCTCCAAATACCAATAAAGATCAACTTATTAATATCGATTTCAAATAAGATTGATCTGTATCTCTTTTCTACAAACTCAACGTGCAGACAGTGTTGGTTTTACTTCACGTCAAACACATCCAGAGGTTTATGGTCTCCTGGATGAAATGGACCATGTGCTGATTCTATTTAAAACTCATGGCTGCAATCTGGTCTCTTGAAATGAACCTCCATCTTTTTTTCCCCCTTTCTTGGGTTGAAAGAATTTTGGGAATCCGGGGTTTTGTGAGTCATGAGACCCAGACACCAGCAGCAGCAGCAGCAGCGGAGGGGCGTTTGTTTCACAGGAACTGCACACTCAGCACCCAGGAGGCAGCGGATGGATCCAATAAAAACGCAGTAGGACACTTCCGACGCGCAATTTGTTGCTCACAAGGAACCGAGTGAACTGTAAGTGTCGTGTGTGTTTTTCAGGCTTTTACAAGGATAAAAAAAACTTTCTGGCAAATCTGTAGAACATATCAGATAATGTAACTGTTGCGTTCTGCCTCATTTCCCCTGTAAATCACCAAAAGCAGCGCGTAATTTGGCACACTTTTACGCTCTTTATCCGCTACGTCGCCTGCGTAATTACGCATCACCAAGCGGCGCACAAGGACCTCGATCGTTTTCAGGCCACACTGCAAAAAACACGTCCACCTCAACTCGTCGTTTTCTTCATCCACATCTGCTCCGCAAAGCTGCTGCTGTGCGTAAAGCTGCGTTTCCAGTAAATAGGCGTGTTCTCACTTTGATGGCACAGTTTAATCGACTTTCTTGGACTGTAAAACTCCCCTTTTCAAAATCTCGGTGTGGTCATTTCTTGCAGCGTTCGCAGAAGAGGACCCACGTCATTCTGTGAGACAACTCCCCCTTTTTCTTTCCTCCCCTGCCCCTGGCTGGAACTCAACATCCACAGTTTTTGGAACAACTGGATAAAAGGAGTTTGGAGCAGGAACGCTAACATGATGACCGGGTTCAGGCTCAACTTGTCGCCGCTGAAGGAGCCGCTGGGCTTCGTCAAACTGGTGGAGTGGGTAAGTTAGATGTACATAAGTGTGTGTGTGTCTGTGAAAACGGAGAGAGAAAGTGTGTGTGTGTGTGTCATAACCAGAGGACAGGGAGGTTCAGTCCTTTTCCTCGCTCCTTGGACTTTCCCTTCTCTTCCTGGCGTTTTTTCACCCTCGAGAAAAAACTAACTCTTAATCTGTTTCAGGAGGAATTTGTTCAAAAAGTATATTTTCAAACCACACAACTTCATCAAACATTCATAGAAAGATACATCAACTCCTCTTTATGCTTTACTTCCATCTGCAGCTTGGAGATTTGGCTAAATGTGTAATTTTAAGGTAAAATGTTTGGATCGAACTCATGTAATCCAACTTAATTAGTTCGTAACACAAGAATAAAATTCCTCACACACACAAATTGATATATCTAAGGTTTTAAAGTGACAAACAAACTTAGTATGATGAAGAAGAGTTGGTTTAAGTGAGGAAAACCAAACCAAGAATACGTCCACCATGACAGTAATTATGTTTTTTTATTGTACATACTTTTATTTCCTTCTTCTATTTGCATCCTCGCAAACTTTAAATTGAGATTTTAATGGTTGAAAGTGACAAATAAAGTTTGATTGATGTAGAAAAGTTAGTTAAAGTGAGAGAAACCAAACCAAAATGGGTCAATTGTAATTTACTTTTCATTAAAGTAGATTTCCCCTCTTTAACTGTCTTCCTCACACACTTTAAATTGGGATCTTTAAGGTTTAAAGTGTTAAATAAGAGGAGTTGTATTGTGAGGGAATTCAAAATTTGTCCATTGTGACAGAAATTAAGTTATTTCTTTATTTTTGGTCATTAAAGTTCACGTTGCTTCTTCTAGTTGCTTCCTCACACACTTTAAACTGAGGGGTCTTTAGGTTGAAAGTGACAAACTAACTTTATTTGATGAAGAAAAGTTGGTTAAAGTGAGAAAAAAGATTCTGCTTGAAAGTTTTATTTTCTTTAATCTTGATTTTCATTCTTCTATTTGCTTCTTCGCAGACTTTAAATGTACATCTTCAAGATTGAAAGTGAAACTTTGTCTCACAACACAAAGTGAGCTGAGTGCCGAGCTCTGCCCTTCACATGACACAGTTAGAGATTAATGCATCTTTCACCAATTATTTACTTTACTGCAGACAAGTGAAATATTTTTGGGCTACTCGTATACACACTCGTTCACACACACACACGTGCATCATGGAACAGTTACTTATGGAAAGTCCAGTGATCAGCTCTGCTCTAAATAACTGGGTCAGAGGAATCCAGTGAGGGCAATGAAGCTCCGCTAGTTTCTCTCAGCTGGTCTAATTTTCTTGTAACACACACACACATGCAACAACAACCAGTCATCTGACTCAGGACAAGTCTTTGTGTGTGTGTCCTGTGTTTGTGTGTGCCCTGTGTTTGTGTGTGTGTGTGTGTGTTGGCCTTACATAACCCTTATTTAACACAACATATTTTGTTATTCACGAGGGACTGGATGATTAATGGTGTGCTTGGACTGGCTCAGTTGTTGCTGGGAGCTTCCTCTGTGCTGTATCACTGGAGTCTTCCTCACCCACACAACAGCACTAATGACCACAGGAAACATTATTAAAAAGTCTCCGGACGTTTTGAGGCATCAGCACAATGAGGCTGATGAGCAGAAGCTGAACAAACACTCATTTACTCAACAACAAAATATCCCTTACTAAATTTCGAATGTACATCAATATTCAAATAATGATGCAATCAAAAGAAACAAGCATTACCGTGTTAAAGAAAGTGAAACAAAGTTTCCTGGATCTCACCCTGATCTGGATCCACACCAACATTGGGGGGGGGGGGTTCTTCCCTTACCCATACAGCTCATCCTTCAGCCAAGTTTCATGGTAATCTGTCGAGTCGTTTTTGTGTAATTCTGCCAATTAACAGACAAACAAACTCAGGCAAAAACATACAATTTCTCAAAATTCTGACATAATTATCTTGTTAATTCAGCTTCCATGTGGTTTTCTTTGTTTTATATGATACCAAATTATTCTGTGCACGAAGAAATGAACGGGGGAAACAATCGGCATGTTAATTGATGACGAAAATGATCGAGAGTAACAATAACAAACAAACATTCATCTATTTAATTGTTGTCTTCCACAAAGGGCCGGAGCCAGGGGGGTCACTGACCCACTAAAATCTGATTGGCCCCAACAGTGGCCTGTCCTGTCAGTAGTTTTTTTTTTTTTAAGTAAACTAGTTACTTATAATAAATGCAACACTTTGGTACGATTCATTCAACTTCTAAGCTTTTTGAAGTATTAATTGGCCCCTTTATGGCCCCGGATTTAAAAAAAGGAATCTGCAACTTGACCGCAAAAGAGTAGTTTTCTCTCATGTCACATAACTCGGCCTAAACACTCTTCCATACCCTAGTGAACAGGAAGGAGGGTTCAGGAGAATTAAAACGCTACACGGCTGCTCCGTTCACTCAACGTGCTGAATAATGATGATGAAGCCGTTTCTCTGGTTCTTTTCTTTACTCGTGACGATGTCGTGTCCCCCGGCCAAAGGAGGCAGAGCCAGATTTGTGAGGATTGCGAGGGAAACCCGGTGGCTAAGTCATCGGCGCATGTTCCGTCGGCTTTGAGGGGGAATTGGGCCGGACTGACCTGGACTCAGTGACCTCTGACGATATTCATTTATTTTTGCAGCTAAAATCAGATAACAGGCCCCTGCACCCCCCTCATTCTGTTCACTCCTCATTGTTTGCATCTCATCCAGGAACCTGCGACCTGTGCTCCTGCTGCATATTTCCAGTGCTTCTCGCCATGTGTGCAAAGTGATGACGCCGTCTCGCAGCCTGATTGTGAGCGAGGACTTAATTTTATTTGGCGGCCTCGGGAATGTTCCCAGATTGGAAGGCAGGAGTTTGCAGATGTCTGAGATGCCTGGGACAGAGGTCGTAGCGGCGGCGAGGTTCTGCGGCGTCTCCACGGCGTTCGGAAGACGCCGTGTCTGCAGAACGAAAAACAAACAGTGATATTGTAAACTTGACAAAACGCATCCCAGAATTCATGCTGTTGAAATATGAGAGCATAAAGAAAATAAGGTTAAATGCTGATGCGTGGGTTTGGTGCAGGCCGGCTGTTACATTTGTGCGGAGTCGGGGAGGCGGGAATGTGAGAGAAGTAGCTGTGTGTGTGTGTGTGTGTGTGTGTGTGTGTGTAGCCAGAAAAACAGGAAGTGGCAGCCAGTGACATCTGGAGAAACATGTGGGGAGAGGCCTTAAGGTGTGTGTGTGTGTGTGTGTGTGTGTGTGTGTGTGTGTGTGTGTGTGTGTGTGTGTGTGTGTGTGTGTGTGTGTGTGTGTGTGTGTGTGTGTGTGTGTGTGTGTGTGTGTGTGTGTGTGTGTGTGTGTGTGAGTGAGTGAGTGGGTGGGTAACAGATGAACATTATGTATATGTATGTGCACGTGTGGGTCTCTAAATCTAAATGTTGACTTTCCCTCTGTTGGGAAAGTCTGACTTTTCATTTACGTGTGTGTGTGTGATACATTTGCGCTGATCAAACAGAACTGAAGAGGTCAGTAAAAACAGTGTTATTTTTAAAGTGTGGTTTGGTTTTGTGTGTCTGAACAGATTATGGTGTGTGTTCTTAGGTTTTAACGTGCGGTGTCGTTCTTTTCTCACAGAACAGACGTGATCGTAACTTTAAAGCTGCTTTAACCATTACTCTCGTATTGATAATGGATCAGATGATGACGTGTAATGTGAAAGGGGGGTCACTAGTGGTGATAAAACCAAGAGAGAATTATCACCTAACTCTGCAGTTCTGTTACCGCACCAAACAGCAGGCTATGGCTCAGGAAGTGGAGCGGGTCGCCCATTAAACAGAAGGTCGGTGGTTCGATCACCAGCTCCTCCAGTCTGTGTGCCAAAGTGTCCTCGGACAAGACACCGAACCCTAAATTGCCCCTATTGGCCCACGTATGAATGACATGTGAAAGGAAAACCACACATCATTCATATAAGATTAGAAAAGCTTTGTGTCTGGTAGATGTGCAAATAAGCCAACATTTGTTAGCATGTTCAAAATAGATCTTAAAAAGTTTATGTGGCAACTTTTGAAGGCGACGTGGTGTCAGTTATGCAGAAGAGAAACCACACGAGCTTGGAAAGACGGAACACCTGCAGCTCACGTGGTGTCAGTCGCTTGACATTTCAACTTTATTCACTAAATACCCCAAAAAATCATCCTCTGATTTGTCTTTATTCTCGACATTTCAACTTTATTCTTGAAATGCAAAAGGAGAAAAAAAAAACCTGCCTAATTTTTTAGGCAGTAATACTCTTCCTTAGTTTACAGATTGAAAAATGAAAACAGGTTCTCTGGGAAACAAGGATATTAAAACACGCCTGTAATCTTGACTTTTCTTGACTCCATATTCCTTTAATGGAAAATCCCCTTTTTTATATTTTGCATCTTCATCCAACAGCTGTCGAGACAAACAAGATGTTTGATGAGTTACGATGTGCCGAGACGTGAAACTGTGTCCGTGACGACAACGTGTGAAACTATGCAACGACAGATTTTGAGCAGAAAAATCCTTTATTCTCATGTTGGTGTTAAGGTTTAAAGAGAAGATTCCCACGTCAGATCATCTTCACCCATGATGGTGGCGTAAGATGATATCAGTGAGAGTCTGGACGAGCTTCACACCCAGAGAATTATACGATCAGTGTTTCTGCTGCTGCAGTTTGAGGGTTAAACTGAAGGGAAGAATGTAGTCTGTGTTGGTATTAAGGGGAGTATTAGTGTCACATGGTCGAGACCCTGAGGCTTTTGTGCCCATTTTTAATTAACTGATCAAATTTCTAGATCAGCCAAATTATGTTATCATGTGCAAAATGATATTGTTGGTTAAAAATATAATTGACTTTATCTTCACATAATAAAAAAGCCATAACTCTTGAAAATCTTTTACATATACAGCACTGAAGAAAATGAATTTAAAAAATACAATTTAAATATCCAGAAAAGTAAATATGTTCAATATCGTTTAACAACAGTGTTTTTGCTCTTTAGGTTTATAGAAAGAATATTAAAAATTTCCAGTATCTCATGTTTTCAGATTTTCGTATTTTTCCCCCCCAGAGATGAACAGTGTTTTCTCGCTCCTCTCAACCATCTTCCCCCTCATCTCTCGACTCTCTCGTGTCTGTCCAAACAGCTCACGGCCATATTTGCTTTTGGAAGCTGCGGCGGCTTCTCGGGGAGGAACATCGTGTCCTTGTTCTGCGGCGACGGCAGCAACGAAACGCTCACGGCCAACTTCCACTACCCATTCAGGTGAGAATCCTCTCAACGTCGCTCAGATAACAGAACTCAACGGTAAACAATCATGTAAACCCACCTCCATCTTGTGTTGCGGTCAGGTTGAGCCAGTTCCCGCTCGTTGATGGAAACAACACTATTTGCAACCGCTCCGTCACGACCACACACCTGGTCGGAGACTCTGCGTCCTCGGCGGAGTTCTTCGTGGGCATCGCTACCGTCTGTTTCCTGTACAGCATGGTGGCCCTGCTGGTTTATTTAGGCTACATGCACGTCTACAAGGACTCTGACTTTGGACCCATTTTTGTGAGTATTGATCTTATCGTCTTAGTTCTAAAGCCTGATCACAAAGATCTGCTGATCCCTAACTGAGCTCTCCATCCTGTCCGTTCCCAGGACTTTGTTCTCACGGCGATCCTCGTCTTCCTGTGGCTGGTGTGTTCCTCCGCCTGGGCGAAGGGCCTGCAGAACGTGAAGGACGCCACGGACACTGACGGCATCAGTGCCACGCTGGCGCTCTGCAAGGGCAGCAACATCACCTGCGAGGTCACAGACTTCGCCAACTTGCGAACCCTCAACATCTCTGTGGTGAGACAGAAAAACAGAGAGGATTCTAAAGGGGATATACTATGCAGACCTTGTACATACACCAAAACCTATATAACACACTAGAGGAAAGAAAAAATGAAAAACCACCATATTAAGTTTTTTGATACACTTGGGCCGAACTCTTTCCGAAGTGGAAATCCATCAATTTCATGCAGCAAAGTCTGTTCACACATCAGCTGTATAAATCCTTTGGAGGGAGCTGTGTGACAAACGGACTTAAATCGATGTCACGCTATGAACTCCACTGTCATTCATCTCTATTGAAACACATCTGAATGATGAATTCATTAGTGTCAGCAATTTTCAAGCTCCTTGCTTCGCTCTGATCTATGAATCCAAACATTTGGCCAGCGGACAAGTTATTCCTACTAAATAAATAAATAAGAGGCTCTGGAGCCCCGCTCCTTCTTATGTAATATGACACTAACAGGCAGCAAGCAGCCTGACTCACAGTCATGCGACACTGAGCGAAAGCACTTTCATTTTCTTCATGCACTTTTGGCGTGCACTGCAAAACACTCTCTGTATCACAAGTCCAAAGCAAATTTATTGGACTGAAGTTCAATGGAGGCTAATGCCACCAAAGCATAAGTCTAAAAACAGGTCGTCAAATATTCAAATTAAAAAAGTCTTGATATTCTCTTGTGAATGTATCATCACATATTTCTTGTGTTTCCTTGCTGTCTTTATTCTTCCAGGTGTTCGGTTACCTCAACATGTTCGTGTGGGCAGGAAACGCCTGGTTCGTGTACAAGGAGACTCGCTGGCACTCTCAGAAATTCTCTTCCCAGTCCGGACCAGGAAGGCAACAGGTCCCTGCTCCAATCTAACGCACAGCACTCGTACAGCGACGCACGACACACAAATACTAACACTCAAAGACACAATAATTGACACGCACACACCAGTCACACACGTTCGAATATACATGTGCGATACATGTATGGACAAATGTGCACGCAGACATAAATACACTCACACACATGCATAACATTTTCTGTGAATGTGATGAAGACCGACAAAGGATTTGGTAGGTAATACACAAACTGGTATTTTGTAACACAAAATGACTATATGTCCCATAATTCCTTGCACAACCATTGCATACTAGAAACTGAGGGTACAGGAGATTTTTCTGGGGTCTAAGTGACTGTGCGGCACTTGGATGTGCTCCGGTTTAAAGGTGCTACATGTAAGTATTTTAGTTTAAAACATTTAGAAAATAAACCAAATGATCAACTCAGTTTGAAGAAATAATAGATTTGATGTTATGTCAAAGACTTCTAAGTATTGTATTTGAGGGATGTCCACTGGTTAGCATGCTAACTAGCCAGTCACAGCCAGATAGGAAAGATAGCGTCGTACCAGTGGCTTAAAATCCTCGTTTTGGGGGGGGAAATGATCATATGTGAGTCGCATCCAAGAAAACAATAACAATGCAATTTATAAATAAACGGTGCTTTCATAAAACACATGCGTAAAAATTTGACCCATGGTCCATATTCACATAGAGCATCATCACAAGCTATTAGTAAACACAGACATAGATAGGATCTATATTTTAATATAGCACCACCTTAAGGGCAAGGAACCACATTCTGCCATAAAGAAAATAAATGATAAGAGATTGAAGTTATTGGCAAATTAAGGGTTGAAGTTTGGTGCTGAACTTTTCTTCTAAAATGTTTAGTGAATAGCTATGTAGCGATGGTAAACGCTTACATACAGCAACTTTAATGTCTTCACGTGTGCCTTTATTTTTACCACATACTATAGAAATACTAATGCAAATAGTTAGAAACCTGCCTTCTACCAACTATTCCGAGGCGGTTTCTTACTCTTTAGGAAGCGATACATGCTCAGACGATGATCTATAGCAGTGTTGTTGCTTGTCTTTATGAACTGAGGGTTTCTTACTTCTCTGGTTATTATACTTGACTACATGCTGATCAATGTAAGGTACTTTACACTCATGCCGTCGCCACAATAAGGACAATGTGATGAAGGTTTTCAGGGTAACACACAGAGGCTGGTAATATTAAAATTATTTTTACCATTCAACCATTTCAGATAATTGAAATTCACAAATATTTCATAAATAAAAAGGCTGTGAAATTTAGTCATACACTTGCCTTGGTGTTAAATCCTGTTTTTTTGCACATGTTGTATATTTTTAGATACCAAAGCACTTGTGTATGCAGAGAGTGAGTCACTCATGCTCATTTATTCTTTGCTTTTCATTCATCGGAGTCCTGTTTGCCACAGCGGTGGTTATCAGGCATGGAAAGACTAAACTAGGATTATTCATTTACAAAAGTAATGTACGGCTGTTGTCTAGTACATTGATCTGGTGAATCTATCAAAGCTTTTATTCTGAAATGCTTTTCCTCTATAAGGTAAATCAATGTATTCAAGCAGACTTGTTACATTTTTAAGCTTTAAGATGCATGAATTGGCCTCCGATCCAAATATTATGGAGGTTATTTGAACATTCAGTGTTTTTCTTTTCACAACATGTTTAATGCACTCGAATGGTGTTTAATATGCTTTTATATCGTCCTTCAAAGCACAGGGAGAGTGTTATGTCATAAGGAATACTTGAGTGAGAGTTATTTAGTTCACATGTCACTGTGTATATGTGCAAAGTTAGACATTTTGAAAATCCTGTGACGGCTTTGTTGTATTTAGTGTGCACCTCGATGTTGGTTGCCACCTGCCAATAAACCCAACAAAGAAGTTTGTTAATTTGTTTCTTCTACGTTGAATGTTGTCGGGACTTCCTCCTGCTTTTTTATTCTAATTTCATCCGTCTTTTTTTTTTCTTTTTTCCAAAGTAACATTTTCTTTTTGTGTTGATGTTAAATCGATCACATCTTATTGTCTAGTTTCTTTAAATCTGTCAGGAGACACGAACAGTGAGCTTGTATCTTTGTTTTTTACACTTTTATTTTTCATACTCAGTGTACGTAGATGGTTAGAATGAGTCGTTTATGTTTTATTTTTGATCTGTTTCTTGGTTAGTGAAACTGTACGTTGGACGGTGTCGCTGATTCTCTGAAGGACAAACGTAAATGTAACAGTGTGTAACTGTGTGTGTGTGTGTGTGTGTGTGTGGTGTACTGGTTATGCTGCTGCACTCCTGTAATCATCACTCAACACGCCCTTAGCTTTGTCAATGATTCCAATGACTTTAAAGGAGACCTATTATGCTCGTCATGCTCTCAAACTGTGGACACCGGGAGACTTTAGCTTGGTTGTACTCGGTGGAGTGTTTTGATTTCCCGGCAGCACCAAAAAAACGAACCTTAACTGTCATTACAAACGCTGCCCGCTCCTCCTCCCTCCTCTCGGCCCAGCCTAGTGACCCGCGTTGTGATGTAGACACACCCTCCGTGTTTACTGTGGGAGAGAAGAGCCCCCTCTGCTGCGGACTGAGGGATTTGGAGCCATGCACGTCGTATACAATCACAAAAAAACCAATGCAACCCACTAGAGGACCGGGAAAGACTGAAAAAGCAAAATAGGCCTCCTTTAAACTGTCTTATCAAAGAGACACATACACTCTGTGACATGACCAATTTCAATGTACATTTGTTTTTTCAATAAAAAAAGTATGATTTTTTTCATAAATCCCTGTCGTGAACTTCTTATTCATCTGCAAATCTGTGTGTGTGTGTGTGGTTGTACATGTGCCTGTAAGAATGTCTGTGGTTTCCAAACTAGGGGTCAGGATCCCCCGGGGGGAGGGGGGTTGTGAGCCACAGAAGGAGGGTCACAAGATGATTTCCAGATTTCAAATACAATTTAACATAATATATTTTAGCCACAATTATACTCTGTCTGTCCGTGTGACAGCTTCAGCTACAGAGGCTCAGTTTATATGATTC
The DNA here is from genome assembly GCF_009819705.1 of Hippoglossus hippoglossus. Lineage (NCBI taxonomy): Eukaryota > Metazoa > Chordata > Actinopteri > Pleuronectiformes > Pleuronectidae > Hippoglossus > Hippoglossus hippoglossus. Next base: position 9,645,122 of record NC_047173.1, read on the forward strand.
ACTCTGGTTGCTTGTGAAATTGAAGGTTTGAACATGTGAAGCTTCGAATCATCTGTGACCCGTAAACATCGTTTTGACCACGAAGAGAGAGAGAAACATTGTGCTCAGTGTTTCCCCGGTTTCTTCTGCGACTCTCTGACTTGTCCTGTGAAATCAGTGATCGCACTGTGATGGACACAAACGCAACATTGTGGTCGAGTTATTCTGTCTGTGTGTGTGTGTGTGTGTGTGTGTGAAATGGAGGAAAGACAAAAATATTTAACGTGTGCTGGTGTCTGTATGAGAAACATCAGGATAGTACTGTATCTGGCACAAAGTGTGTCTGCATGGGAGAGATCATATTTAATCCCACTTAACCCTTCATCAGTTTATTTCAAGTTACATAATAATGAATATAGAGTTAAAATGTTGTCTTCCTTGACAACATGTCATGACTTGACCTGCACTCATCTACATTCAGGGACATTTATAAGAACCTTTCTTGAATAAAATCTGAGAAGTATCTTTTTTAGCTTTTAACTGCGTCTTCTTTTGTGCTTCGCTCAATTTTGAAGCTGAGATAAAGACGTAAACATCACACAACTGTGCCATAGAACTACTGTGTTGAATTTGTTAAGGTGGATTGAAGTGATGATTTAACATGACGTGTCTCGAAACAGGGAATTTGCACCATGAGGCGCAGGTTCTGTTTCCAGCCACAAGAGGTCAATGTAGTGCCATAGGCTCGACCCACTGATCCACTGGGAGAGGCCGAACATTAATGGACAACTTTCTGTTCAAGAAACAGGCTGACAGGGAGAATTCATGTGGATTTAATGGTCTCAAAGATTCAGTTTCTTTGGTCACCATATAGCCTCATATTGTGGGGCTTTGGCTGTGGGGTAGAGCGGCTGCCCTCAAACCATAAGGTCTGCAGTTCGATCCCAGACTTCCCCATCTGCATGCCGAAGTGTCCTTGGGCAAGATGCTAAACCCTGAATGGCAAACTGTACTGTAAAGTGCTTTGAGTGGTCATCAGGACTAGATCAATTTAAAATGTATCATTGTAAATATGCCATTGGACAAGGAAGAACATCCAACCCGTGCAGTGGTGAGTAGGCTAATAATCCTCAGTGTAACATTGTATCCATATTATGAACATATATACTAAAAAAAAACATAAATGTATGTATATATTTTAACATGACATAATGTGTCTTTGTGCACTTCCAACAAACTGAGCTAGAGGACAAACTCCCTTAACTGTCACCCTCTGGCTCAACAACCTGTCAAACAGCATAAAGACCCACCATGTTGGATTACAAAATATTTTATTTATATACATATATACACACCTATCTATCTATCCATTCATCTCTGTATCTTTCTCACTCTCTCTACTACATGTTCTCATGTAAGATGTATCCTTTGAATAAACAGTCTCATGAAGAAGAGACAAGAGATTGGGAAATATTCTTATTTGCTTTCTTGCCAACAGTTGGATTAAAAGATTAATATGACTGTCAAGCTTGTACGCTAAATATGAAGCTACAGCTATAGTAGACATTTAAATTAGAATAAAGATGTTAAAAGTTGTGGAAAAAAGCTTGGAAAAAAACCCACCTAGCAGCATTTAAAAACTCACGAATTAAGACACATCAGGAACTCAATGTACAGTGTTCATTTGGTCCCTGATATCTGAAGTTTCCAACGCTGTCTCTTCCTCTATAAGGCCACTGCAAAGCACAACAGTAAACAAGCTCTTGTGGCAGTTGCTCCATGTTGTTGCCTTTGAGCTCCAGAAATGTTAGAAGAGCTAGGAAATCTTTGGTGAAAGTACAGACAAGAAGCTCTTCCCTAACTTTAACCTTTTGAGCTCTTTGCAAAAGAAAAGCTCATCTGGTAGCTTTTTGATTCTGTTACACATGACAGAGAAGTGCTGTAGGGTGTCTGATTTCTGAAGGGATGACTCGGATGTCGTCTAGCATGCAGGAACAAGTGCAAAGGCAATTTCTTGATCTTGTTGTAGCTGAAGTAGAGGCGCCCTCGGCTGCCAAGCTTTTTGATATATCCTTTGGAATACGCACGATGCCATTGTACCAAAGTTGAAGGCATGAGAGTTTTATTTGGTCTTTCTCTTTAATTGTCTCCTTCATGCACATATGTTCTTATCTTTCAGATCAAGCAGATTGGTGAGGCTGAAGATTGCAAGCGGGATACATTTCAGATCTATCTATCTATCTGTCTGTCTGTCTATCTATCTGTCTGTCTGTCTGTCTGTCTGTCTGTCTGTCTATCTATCTGTCTGTCTGTCTGTCTGTCTGTCTATCTGTCTGTCTGTCTGTCTGTCTATCTATCTATCTATCTATCTATCTGTCTGTCTGTCTGTCTGTCTGTCTGTCTGTCTGTCTGTTTTCTAAATACATTTTTTAAAAGAATTTTAAAATTGGGTTATATAAAATAAAATGTATACACATATGTGCGTGTTTTATATTATGTTATGTTATATTATATTGTACTGTGTACAACCCCTCAACTCTCCGAGCGTTGCCGAACCGAGCCGAAGTTCACCGACAACGACGTCAGCGTGTCTCGTTCTTTCGTTTTTCGCGTGCGAGAGAGAGAGAGAGAGAGAGAGAGAGAGGACGGCTCCGAGCGAAGCAACAAGAAGGAAGAAGAGCAATGGCGACACTGGATCGCCCGACACCGAGTCCGGACAGCTTCCTGTGCGAGCCCTGGTCCTCGTTCGTCGGCGCGGCTGCTTCACGTGTCGTTGTCAGTAAGTTCGCCGCCGCCGTTGTTGTTGTTGTTGTTGTTGTTGTGGCGGACAAAGTGTCGGGGAAGTGCGTGGACCGACAACTGTCTGTGATTGAGTTGAGTGGCGCTGCTCCTCCTCCAGCTACAGACGCACGGACAGGCAGCGTCAAAGTAACTGTCACACATATCACCGACTGCTCCCGGTTAACGGGCTGCAGCCGCCGCAGCGCAGGCTCGGCTGACACCACCGACACCGTCCGCGGTCACGTCAGCCTCCACCGTGCCCGGCTGCAAGTTTGTCAGCCCTGACAGCTCCACTGGATCCAGCCACACACACACACACGCACACACAGGCAGAGGCTAGCAGAGCTAATGCTAAGCGTGTAGCCAGCCCCCCCTCCCCTCAGACCCAGCATGGCTCCACGCGTGGCCCCCAAAGTTTGTTGTTGTTGTTGTGGCCGCTGCTCGGTGTTTGTAAAGCGGATGTTTTTCTGTTTGCTTCCCCCCCCCCCTCGCACGCAGACTCGAGCCCGGACGACAGAGACGAAGAGCTCCCCCGCCTCAGAGAAGCTGCTCCGCTCCGCCAACAAGGTGAGGAAGTTACACTGGCACAGAACTGGCAGGACCATGGTGACAGGGGACTGGTGGTGCTGGTGCTGCTGGTTGTTTTGGTTCACATGCAGGATATTTGTATTGGTTCTGAGCATCTCCATCTTGTACTAAAGTCATTGTAAGATTATTTTCTTCATTAGTCTTTTATTCTACAAATTGTAAGTGAAGGAAACTGTAAAAATTCATAATGATTTCCCATTTTGAAAGGGAAAAGTATTTTAGATCAGATGTGGGCCATACAACCCAAATTGTTATCAAGATAACCAATGGTCATATCAGTGGACATCGATAATAATCAGGGTAAATGTGTATTATTGTTGTTAGACAAGATAAGATATACTTTAGTGTCCCCAGGGGGGAAATTTGCTTCATAAAGTTGCACATAAAATAAAATAAAATCTCTTACACATTGGCCTGTAATACTTGCATACACATACATATCTGCTGACAATGACAACATATTGCACTAATTGCCAAAGAGGTGACATATCGCACATCCCTTATGGCCAGCGTTGTTATTTCTGTTAACTTTAAAGACAGATTTTAAGTTTGAAACATATTAAGTCTAAAGCTTGATTTCTGCTCCCCACACAGTAGATAGCGTTAAGGCACCTGGATGTTGGTTGCCACCCACCAATAAACCAAACAAAGAAGAAGAGTATTACTTAATCATTAAAACTTTCATCCTCTTCTTCTTTGTTCGGTTTATTCATTTATAGATTATTAAAAACGAATTCTGTGTTACACATCCTCACCATGCCCGCACAATGTGTACAAGTGAGATATTACTATTGATTCAGATTATTTTGCCACAATGATTGATATTGTTTTATCGCCCAGCCCTATTTCAGATTCAACCGATGTAGACCAACAATCCCCAAACTAAATTCAGCTACTTACCAAAAGCAAACATAGTATTTAGTAATAGTATCACATAGTTTTAGCATTTTTTTACTTTCACTTTCAATTCAAATCTGACAGATCATTTACGGTCAACACTGTTTCCTGTCTTCCAGCATTTGGCACGCATGCTCAGGGAAAGGTGGCAAATATCTGTCATAGACATCAGTTTCCTAAACATGACAGGTCCATGAGTTACTTGAATTATTTTCACTGGGAAATGGGTGAAAATGTAAAAAAGAAAAAAATAAGCCCTTTCTCACAATGGTTTAGAAAGTGGAAAAAAAATTACTGGATGTGCTCCTTTGTCCAGATCTGCGCCAAAATTGTATTGGTTGTTTCTTGGCCCTTGTATCATCCTTCCACCAAGTTTTGTGGAAATCTGTTCAGTAGTTTTTTGCGTACTCCTGCCGAAAAATGAACAAACCAACAACACGGATGAAAGAAGAAAGGCTATAATACAGCAGCTGTGATGTATGTAGTTTTGACTCAACATCTTGATTTATCTTCAGTTGTGTGTTTGTTTAAAAGAAAGCCTCTCATTCAAACAGTCAGGCATTTAGGCGGCTGGGTTTGTGAAGCCGAGCGCTGTGTCGACTACATGTTCACTGCTTATACTTCCAAGTTAAAAGTGATATATCCCAGAGGGGATCTGTGGTGTCAGAGTTATTATATTTATATAAGTGATTCATTATCAGTAGTAGGGAACTAGACGTGCTTGTGTTGGAGGATATGTTGGTGCATGAGCTTTAGCTTTGTATCCAGCTTGTCATACGTCTTATTCATTATGTATCAGAGCTGCACTTGGGGTTCTTGTTCTAAAATATCGTTCGTAATGCATGGAAGTGTGTATGGAGGGAGGGGGCTGCTCCAGCACAGTGAGTGGGTGCTTACACCCTCCCCCAAAGCCGCCGCCCCTCGGGGACAGAGCCAGAGGAGTTCCTCCACAACTCAGCGCGTATAAATACCCACAGGAGCACGCGCTGCACGCTAACACGCTTGAGTCATCCCCGAAAGTTAGAGCGAGCGTGCTCCAGCCCTCGTAGATACAGACACACACACACCCACAAACACACACACACCCACACACACACACACACACACACACACACACACACACACACGTACCGAGTTGGGGAAACTCTTCTCACTCTCACTGGTCCAATTCCAGCTGTCACCCCCAAACCCAAACCCCCCCCCCCACACACACACACACACACACACACACACACACACACACACACACACACTCGCATGCCTCGTCTTCCTCTCTCACAGCAGAACTGGAGCAGCATTTCCAGAATTGCTGGTAACGTGACACTCAGGCCTGCTGAGAGTGATATACACACACACACACACACACACACACACACACACACACACACACACAGCCTGATAAACCCACAGGTAAACACTTCTCAAAGGCTTTAAATGTTATATTATTTGAATGTAGCACAAACTAGTGTGATTCACTGCCACATGTTTTACTCTCTTGACGCCTCAGTGCGGGTTGTGTGGTGCAGGTCATGATCGGTATCTATGTCTCTGTCTGTTTCACTCTCACATACGTACACACTCAGCAGAGATGATGACAACCGACAGCAACTTAGCCCGACTTGAGTGGCAGCGGCTGTCATCATACCACTTGAAATAGGCAGTGCTGCTATTTGTATGTTAACTCCTCTTGGCGATAACTGAAAGGCTCCTGATGTGTTAGGGATTATGGTGTCGATTCAGTGATTATCTGCATGTATATATTTTGTACGTGTATTATTTCAAACAGGCAATTGACATGACAGCGTGGACACATATGCTGGGAGGAGAAATGCACTGATCTGCCGGATGCATCACGAGGGAACGGGCCACCCAGTGCAGGCGACGGCACAGTGCTGTTGGCAGCTCCTGTGCTGTTCACTCCCATGAGGATGGGAAACATCTCTTGTTATCCAGCAGACTGCTCAAAATTAGTCATTTAGTTAATTGGGCGCTGCTGTCCGCATTAAAATGGTTGGAGCTAAAATTAGCCACATTACCATGTCAACCATCGAGTTATGAAAATGTGCAAACGAATTAAGTATTAGTCCAGCCTTAAAAAAACAACCTTGTGTATTGTCCGAATTTATTTTACACTTAGTTACCACTAACCATGTATATTTAATGCAGCTCACCTTGATTCTTTCAGCACTTGCAATCGGTCTGGATGCAACAAGTGTTTCATTCTCTAGGTGGGTTTTGTGGAAGTAAACCGTTGACTTTCCTTTTCTGTGCTTGTGCTCCACTGCGAAGTCGTTCGTATGCGGAACAAAACAATTCACCTTCGTGTCACGCGTGTCTGCATCTTCTGTTGACGTGCACGTGCGTGGCTCAGCACTGGGTTTAGCTCGCAGCAAACTACAATGATTGGTCAAATTGCATTCAAGTTGGACAAAATTGGAAGGTGCTACAGGATTCACAGGGAGCGATTGAATTTGCGCAGAGACTGAAATGTTCATTTATTTGTCGAAGATGTTAGATTATGATTCTAGTTTCAATGTTAGTGATCTGTCTATTCATAAATGCCTTTTTTCAGTTCGGCTTTTATATTCAGTCAAAATCACTTCATGTTAATCAGGGGACTGTGACCATGAAATAATTTTTACAAGGAAAACCTTTGTGTGTATAGCAGTGAGTATTTACACTTTTTAGGTATTTATTTTTGAGGAGAAGGTGTAAATTATAATTCATTCCTAACATATCACAGCACTTTGGTTCACTTTCTCTTCGCAAAATGCCGTCTTAACACCTATTTGAACTGGCTTACTTTCAAAAAAACATTTTGTGGGTCTACTCAAGGTCCAGCTCTCTGAAAGTGATCTTTATACAAGATCCAAGAACCATTTTGAATTCTCAAAGTTTCCCTCAGATGTGTATCTGGGGCTTCTTTGTAATAAACAACAGACTGGTTTGTTTCTAGTAGAGTTTGTTGCCTGGGTTCTGCGAGAGAAGCTGCCAGCTATCGCTGATAAGCTTGTTTACTCTTTCTGGTGTGTTTCTTTACAGAATAACTTCAGTTGAAGCTGCTGCTGAGGCCCATACCCTCCTGTAGCTGTAGGAGCACAATGATTATTAAAGAGTGATACCTATCCCCTATAAATCTCCTAAACTGATTGAGTACAAGTGATTTGCTCGGTCAAGTAGGTATTGTGCCTTGGTAACAGTTGCATTTGTTACTTTGAACTGTGGTGGATTGTCACTGCTTCCAGACCCTTTTTGTTTAAGTGTCTTTGCAAACACTCATTCACCAATGGGAAGTTGAGTTACTTGTAATGTATTCAGTGTCCAATGATAGATTGTTTAAGTGGCTCCGAACGTGCTCATTCACCAGTGAGCGATTGTTTTTGTAGTTCATTTTCTGACTTGTCAGTCATTTGGCAGATGCTGGTAGTTGGCTTGTACACTTTAGGCTGCAGAAATAGGCTACACACTTTGTTCTCACTTGACTTGGCAGATGCAGAGGAAATTATATTCTTGCCTTTTTTTTCAGTTCTCCCACTAAAGTCATTTTCTGTTGCTGTAAACTTTTAGAATGTATCATTTGCCAGCAAAAATTTCCCATCGCATTTTTTTCAATGATTTATTATGAGGAAAATGTGCTTGTATCCTCTCACAGTGATGACAGGAAAGACGCAAACTGTGGTGCTGCCGCTCAGCTTTTTGAAATGAAACTAACTGAGGGTGTTTCCAATGTCTTGTTACAGAGTTATTAATCCTTACCGCTTAAAAACCTGTCAACAGCTTTTCAAACTTAATGTGGCCACACCTTTTCATTTGTGTGTGTATTACTATCACAGCCCTGATCAAACCACTTTTCAGGCAAGTCACAAAGACAAACACTGCAGGAAAAGAAAAAAGCTGTTTCTTCTCAGCAAACATGAGAATCCGTTTGAACTGCGTCTTTCAAGAAATGATGGCCCCAGAATGTGAGAAAGAAATAATCTCCTTCCATATTTTACAAAGTGAACCTGGCAAAGCATCTCAGAGTTAACTACGTCTGTTCTGCAGCTCAGGAACTGACAGCAAGACCTTTTTTTTCTTTTGCAGTTTTAATCAGATTTAGTTGTATCGTGCCTCTTTTACACCAAAATTAGGGGGTGTATATGCACCTTTTTTAAAGGTTGGAAAACCAGCACAAAAAAAGGCATTGACTCCATTCCCATTGGCAGTCGAGGAAATTGTCTTTCTGTATTTTTTCCCGTGGGCAAGTCATGGTCGATATCACAAACACGCTGGTCACCAGTGAGCTTCAGTCAGTCATAACTCCTAAGTCATGAATTATACCCACCAGTGATTTTGACAGGCTCAATAGGTTTGTGGCCTTGAAGATTTCATGTATGAGGATGAGACCAGGTCTGACATTTTACACACACACGCACACACACACTTTCAAACATCGCATTCAACATCACACACATGTACACATTGACCTTGAGTGACCTAGTAGATCATAGTCCTACCTAAACACACACACACACACACACACACACACACACACACACACACACACACACACACACACACACACACACACACACACACACACACACTCTCTCATGGCATGAGCACTGGTCTCCTCTGCTTTCCAGCGAATGCAAGGTCACAACGACACACACCCGTACACTGTCAGACACCCACAGATCCTCCTCGTGAGCCTTCACACACACATCCCACCTCCCCCCCCCGGCCGAAGCCCTGTGTTAATACGTGCTGTGATTTCTGTCAGCAGAGCTTGTTTGGGTGCAGGGAGATCCGGTTCTCAAAGCTTAGCCGAAAGTGATACTTGCTGTTTTCCATTGGACGTTGCATGTCTGTGAGCACACTGTATAACTAGTAGTGTTTGTTTAAGAGGATTTACCAATGGTATAGATTACAATTTAATCTATAAGTGCTTATTGTTTTAAGTGTCGTGGGGTGTACTAGACCCTGGGGCCAAAATACAGAGACATTCACACAACTACCAACTACCGTTAGTGGAAGCCAGATTACATGGAGAAAGCCCACGCTAAACTTGATGTGTTGCATATTTTGGTTTGCTCCTGATTCTGTGGTAAAAGCTTGAGGTCTGAACTGGTTTGGATTTGGAAATAATTATAATAATATTCTTTTTAAAAAAAAACGTTTATGACATTTTGAGGAGCAAACAATCAATAAATTAATAAAAGCTTGATAAATAATGAAAATAATATTTAGTTGCAGCCTTAAGCTGTAAAATCCTGACAGTAAAGTGAATAATCCATGATGGCTCACCTGAAGTACTCAGTAAGTTTTTAATATATTTATTAGACATGTATGAATCTACAAGCTCCTTTAGTAGTTTGTGCTGTTAAAAGGGAAACATCCCAGTTTTTCAGAAATGATCATGTATTCATCTCTGACAATGTTCGACCTGTGTTTGTGTCGTTCTTCTGTTTGTCTGTTTGGTCTAAATCCTGCTCTCCTCTCTCTGTGTTCGTTTCAGAAATGTTCGTCGACAGCCAGTTTCCAGCACTGGAGGATTTTACTCTTGTTGTGTGCCATGTCTGCAATAAGGTGGTCACTCCTCAGGGCATACTCACACACTATGGTAAGGCACACACATTTCCCCCCTCAGGCACACACACACGCCTTGTGGTGTCTTCAAGTGTAGCACAGAGGCACAGAGCAAACAAGGTGGCTCCCTTTGATCAATACAACATTTTTTATCTATCCCTGAAAGGCACCTGAACTCCTCATCCTCCACATGAACATGCACAGCACGGTTACGCCCCCAAATACCCCGCAGGCTGACAACAGCAGAAAAGCACTAAATAATTTACAAGATGATCGACTGGATGTAGCCTTGTTCTCAGGCCTTTTTATCCAGTAAATAAGTGTGTGCTTTGAATACAGGCCGAGTTTTCTTTTTAAGCAGATCATGTACTCTTGAAAGTGGTATCAAGCAAACTGACGGTCGGCTTAAAATTTTTTTTAATATACACTTGCATATTAAAGCCCTGGCTGCGAAGGCACTAGATCTTACTCAGGGTTGAAAATCATCTAAAAATAAAGATTTAGTATGCAAGGATTTATTTACACTTGCTGCGTAATGAACATGATTTGCATGTGAGTTGCGTGAGGTAGATTGTCCTTTGCAATGGTGGTGAAGACATCAACTCCCATGATCCCGTGCTGCTTCACTACGTCATCAAAATAGGGCTTTTGTTACCTTTTATAGAGAAACCCCTAGCGGCTCATGTTACATATTTTACGTTTAATTTCTGGGAAAAAAAGTTGTTGAAAAGTCTCCAACACATGTATGATATACTGTTTATACTGTGTAAACTCTTCTGCTCACCATTTCATAAATTGTGATGTGTTGCCATGGAGACTGTTATCTTCAGCTCTAAAACTTAATGATCTGTCAAAATCCAAATTCAGACGATCAGATTTGGGGTTTTTGAAAAGGCAAATGTTTGGAAACAAGGCAGTATTCAGTAGAGGAGCAGACCCGGGCTGTGATTGGTCCTTCGCCCAGTCCATCCACCTCTTTGTTTGTTTTTGACTGTGGCTCCACTGAGCGCGCTCGCATCTGCCCACTAGCCGCTGCTTCCTTCTGTTGGCGACACGTGCACCAGCCTGAGCCGTCTGTTGGGGGGGGGGGCGGGGGGGACACGTGGTCGTGCTTAATGAACACACACACACACACACACACACACACACACACGCACACACACACACACACACACACGCACACACACACATGCTGCTTCTGCCAGAGAGCAGAGAGGCCAGAGGAGTGGTATGCACACACATTCTCACTTTCTGTTTCTCAGCGGAAAGAGGTCACTGGTATTGTCTCACACACACACACACACACACACACACACACACACACACACACACACACACACACACACACACACACACACACACACACACACACACGCGCACACACGCGCGCTCAAACTCCTGGCAGCCCCTGTTGTTTTGTCCCTGCTCCCCCCCCCCCCCCCCACACCTCTCTCTTTGTTGGCAGCATTTTGCGCTGGCTGACACAAAGACAGTCAGGTAACAACAGGTCTATAACACACTCATGCAAATTCATATTCAGGAGTGGGGAAGCTCCCCTGAAAAAAGTTAAAAATAAAAACCTCAGGCCACCATATGATAAGCAGGCCACTTTAATTTGTAGTGGACCAGCCAAGTCACCTGCTGACTGGTCAACAGTCATTTGAGTCATTGTCATGTTGTGTCATCATATTTATTTATGTGTACGATCATTTTAACAATCGCACAGTGACCCAAAAGTCACTATCCCATTAATAACATTGATTCATTGACTTAAATTTAAAGCTTTATTCACCCAACTACTCTTTGTCATGACATGAAAAATGCTCCTTCGGGGAAGTGCCCCTGTTAAGTTATTCTTACTCTGCTGTTTGCATTTCCTCCCATTGTTGCATCATGTCACCGTTGTATCCTCACGAGCACGGTGCCATTGTTCCCTACTGGGGAGTCTACTTGAAATGTGGCGACTCTGAGCAGTGTTCTTATTCATTGCCCTGGCCTTGTATTGGCATTTGTGTGCATATCCATCTTGGGAGGGGGTTGGGAGGGGGGCTGCTTTCATGCTTGACCTATGCATCAAATCACCACTGGGGCTTTACATACACAGAAATACATGAACATGCTCACACAGACACACACACAGAGGGGGGTTGGATCCCTCAGGGGGCAGTGGTTCACTAGTTATGCACGGCCAGTTTGCTGCATGTGAAGAAGAGAGAAATGACATAACCTAAAGCAAGCCTTATTATTATTATTTAATATCTTTGATATCGTAAAGAAAATGTGATTTAATCTATTTTATACATCAGAGATTTGCTCCATTTAAGGGATTTGTTTATTGAAATCTATCCTTACTAAGGCAAGTATGTATATTCTTAGCATAAGTGGCCCCAGTAGGATATTAAATTGATCCCTCATGGTGGCAGTGTTAGTGCCATACTTTCTGCAATGAGTTAGTAAAGACAGAATGTGGAAAGAACTAGATTTTGGCTGAACTTTAAGCCTCAGTATCGACAGAGCAGAATGTTATAAAGACATTTTCATTTAAAACATTCTTTCATATCCAACCATTCATCCATTGTCTTCCGTATATCCGTGCCCGGGTTGTGGAGGTAGCCAACCAAGTAGAGTATCCCAGATATCCCTCTCCCTAGCCACGCTTTCCAGCTCCTTCTGGGGGATCCCCAGGCGTCCCCTTGCCAGACGGGATATATAGTCCCACCAGCTAGTTCCGAGGTGGACAAACACTTGTCCACTTGGAAAAAGTCTTAATAATGTCAGTAAACAAGTCAACAAAATATACAACATAGCTCTCATTGTTTTAAGACATTTGAATGAAGAATTGTTAGATATCATATGTGTACAGTTTCTTTTGTAAGGGCTAGTAGGACTGGCGGTTTAGTTCATTTGTTGGCTGTTTCCTTCCCTGAACACAAACTTGAATATGTACGAATAATGATTGGATTTTGATGCGATGGGCGTCTCCGTTTGGGTAAATCGTCCCTCTGTGGCATGTTCAGATATGTGAGTGTATTCCTCCCAGTTCTCTCATCTCTGTGTGTGCGTCTCCTCGAACCCCTCCCTTGCTGGTGGCCCGCTGTGTGTGAGCAAGTGGAGCGCATGATGAAAGGTTCATGTTGCTGCTGTTGGTGGGAGTGACTGTCTCTGTTCCAACTTTTCTCTGTGATGGTGGATTAATTGAGGTCTGAGGCAGGTCAATGAAAATCCTCAGCTTCCACCTAAGTCGTTTGTTTCATGTGATGGCTGTTAAACCACCGAAGTTCTTCTTGGCTTGGTGTGCTGTGGTGTTGCTCACTCCTCTGTTGTGTTATTGTTGTTGCGGCGTGGTTGTGTGTGGACCATTAGCTGAGGGTTGGGCCCATTAAAATGTCTGCGGCTTTTTTTTTGTACATCAAAGGTGGTTTCTTTACTCTTTCTTAAGTTTGCTCGGCGTGAAAATAGATTTTACATTTTACACACATACTGAAGAAGAACCTTATATGGGTGATAGTTGAACGCTCGGTTACTGAGCTTGTGTCGGAGAACTGAACAGTTTTCTTGTGTCTGAACTCGACCCGGGCCCGATGCACTCGGGTTCTCGGGATGCACTGGATTTGTGTTCCTGTCCTTGACATGCATGGTGATTGCTTGTTTTAGAATAGAATATAAGAGCCTTTATTGTCATTGTACAAGGGCTACAACGAAATTACACGTAGTACTTCTGTAAAACAGTCATTTATATCTTGAAATGTACGTTTTGACACAGATTTACCAATGTACACTTTTATTAACAATAATAATAATAATAATAGTAATAATAATAATTTAAAACACGGCTCATCTTCATAGTGATTTTTCTTCTCAGCCAGCTGTTTTGTCATCTCAGTATTGAGGATTAAGATGCTTTCTAGAAATCTCCTTCAACCTGCAACTGTGAGCTGCTGTTACCAGACCTGGCTGCAGCCTAACTGCATATTTCTGGTATCTATTCATGTAATGATTGTACGTTTTATTGGTTATTTCCTCTCATTGTGAGACACTTGAAATGAATGAAGTTATTGTTAATGTTGGCTCAACTTAGAAAATCCTCAACCTTTCCTTAAGGGATCTCACTTAAGGACTTAAGTATATTACCCCCTCATGTTTTCAGTAGTACTTATACTAGAATACCACTGCTTGCTTTCTATACTGATATTTCCCCTGCTTGCTCTTTTTTTGTTTGGACTGCGTGCCTATAGAGAAGCAGCATGTCTGTGACTCTTCACAGACGTTTCTTCACATTTCTCCTTCTCGTCCCCCGGTGCCCTCTCAATGTAAACAAACCCAGCTGAGCGCCGAACGCCTCGGCTTCCTCATCAGGCGACAGCTCCACCCACAGGATGAGTCAGCGGCCAATTGGCATCCAGCTGGGCTCTCAGCATTGCCATAACGACAGGCAGGCAGGAGAGCTTAGTAGTGAGAGTGCCCTTGTGGCTGAGTGGCTTAGTGACCTTGCCTGGGCACTCGTCCATGTATTGTAAATCAGAGCGGTTAGCTCGCCGCTAGCCCCTCACTCACGGGAGGACATCTGATTTAAACACACAATATATCTGTCAGAATAATAAGTTCATCTTTCATTATGTCTCACTGCACAAATATATTTGCTATTTGGAAATGGATAAATCCCTTAGCCAAGAATATAAACTGCCTTTTGCTGATGTTGAAATTGCTACACATTATTAATTGAATAGCAGGTCAAGTTAGATGCACAAAGTCACAAGCAGAGGGTGTTTTCTCTTGCAATATCACATTTCTTCATATTTATTATTTCCCTTATCCTGCATGAATGAATAAGAAAATGCTGAATAGAAACTGTACACACGTGCATTTTTATCAGCCTGTTTCTACTGCACACCTTCATTTAACTGTATGTTTGAGTTGCCTAAAATGATGCATGTCCACAGTGTGAAATTACGTGTGAAAGTCGCCTTGTTGTAGCCGCATACCTGCGAACGGGGCGCCGGACTTTGATCCTGCTACTGTGAATACAGCTGCCTCCCTGGTGCTCTGCTTCCTCTGGCCTATTTACACACCTGCCACACATGCTCGCATATGCAAATTACGCTCTCTTGCATAGGTTTTATATATAAATATATACATACTGCCCACAGATACATGCAGGCTCCTACTAGGCCGAGATTTAACTGCATATAAAGCATCTATCTTGAGCTTGTGGTATCATACCCCACACACACCTGTTATACTTTTGCATGCAGTGGATAATCTCCTCAACACATACACGCACTTTGCACACAAATTGCACACACGCACACTCTCCCTGCGTCACCTGCCGCGCACTTTGCTGTGCACTTACGCACCCGAGAGCAAACACACAGAGTCTGTCAGTCAGTTCCTCCTGTCTGATCGGCTCTGCTGTGAGCAGACTGCTACTACTACACTCATTAACAGGGTTGTACAGGTACTGCATTGTGACACAGACACACACGCACTTTATAATACCTTATGCTTCCTACTGATTGTTCACTAGTCTAGCACTTTATTATCAACAAATTCGGATGTGCTTTCTGTGTTTTAGTTTGCCACCCTGTGCGTGTGTGTGTGTGTGTGTGTGTGTGTGTGTGGTTGTATCAGGGAGTTGTTTTAACTTGACCTTGGCACAAATCACACACTATCTGTTATTTTAAGGCAGCAACTGAAAAAAGATGTTTGTGGACACTGGAGCTTTAAATATTTGCTTTTAGTCTGTGTTATCATGGCTCTGTGCAGCTGTCCATCTGCACCCAAGTGTAGTTGTGTGTGTGTGTGTATATATATATATATATATATATATTTTTTTTTAAAAATCGAATCTATACTGTACTATTCTAGAGCCCGATCGATATCAGTTGGCCAATAATATATTTAAAGACATATTGATATCGCTGTTTATGTTACCTGATGTGTGCCCATATGATAACTTTTATTTTACTAAATAATCCATTAAGAAAACGCATGTTAATGTTTATATATCTTTCATTTAAAAAAAAATGATTATTTTCCTAATTCAAGTTCTATTTACAGCAATTGGTTGTACCTCTGTATTTCTGTTTTCTTTATTTACAGGTACTTATAATACCATTCCTGTTTAAACTGTAAAATATCATGCCTCAATTACTTATATCGGCATCATCCCCGAAAATCCGACTCTATACGATACACTGTGAGTAAGATTTAAATTTAGCAGTCTGCATTCTGCTTGAGCTGAGGGTGGGGGCTATTTCATTATTTCACCTTTTATCAGCAGACGGGAAATCCAGCGCGTCGCAGCGATTGTTCTCATCCCAACATTTGCTCGTCACCAAATTTCCTGTCAGCTAGATTGTGCAGATGTTGATTGTTTACCCTCTGGTTAAAGTAAGACGACCATAACTGCTGCAATGTTGTTTTGGATGTGCAAACGCAACATGACACCACACCTAATTTGAATACTCGTTCATTAGCAGCCCAAAATACTGGGTCACTGTGTGTGTGTGCACTGTGTCTTCTCCACCTCCTCCTCTCTGTTTTTATGACGTTCTTCATCCCTCTGTTTCCACTCAGGTAGCTGGGGTGTAGTTTCCCTGTGAGACACACAGAGAGACAGAAAGTCCTGGACCACACCCCCCTCCCATTCCCTCCCCACCCTGCTCCCGCAAAGACATGCATAGCAAAAACCGTAAGTGTGAGCTCCTCTCCTCTCCTCTCTACTTTCTCCCCCACAGCCTTGTGATTACCCACCGCGACGTTTCCGTTCCGAGTCTCTGCGTTCTTACCCTCCTCACACTCTGATCAGATCTAGGTCAAAAGGTATTTATAACTGTTGGCTCTAATTTGAACTTCACACGGTAACAGCGTGGCAAAGTTTATCACACAGGGACACTTCAGATGGTGTCGGGGAAGCTGCTAATAAGAGAAAAGTAGACTTAATTGATTTGTAAATACTACTTTCCTTTTTTTTTTGCATAAAAAAAGTTCTGGAACAAATTTGCTTCATACCGTGTTACAACACAAACATCTAAGCAGTGTAAACAAAATACCACACTGCTATACATTCAGAAGTAGAATAGCACTCGAAGAGCCCGTAACTCTACCAAGGCCCAACAGTCCTGTCATGAAACTACATCTAAATTCACTAGATCTGGATTTTTATTTGCATCTGAGTGTCTTGATCTGTTTTTTTTCTGTGTGTGTGTGTGTGTGTGTGTGACCTCAAACAACTTTGTCTCCATTACCTGTTTCAGAGAAGCGCCACAGCTCCCCTGTCCCCTCCAGGAGCCCCCTGGTCCCCATGAAGCCCAAAGCGCCGGCAGTGGCCCCCGCTGTGGCTCCCAGTCCTGGAGACACGCTGCCCTTCAGGGTCCCCAAAGACTTCCCTCACTCCCGCTTCAGCAAGGCGCCACTTGCCGTCTATCCACCAAAGGGGGCACGGAACAAGACATGGTGGGGTTTTAAAAAAACAACCTTTTATGTGGTGTGATAAAATACTTCACTCTGCTCCCAAAGCGTTAATTTAATCATCCGACCTTTTTACATCATCTTCCTCTTCTTTTCTTCTCTTTTCCCTTCTCTGCAGTGTCTCGCTTCCTGTCGTAACCTTGGAGAAGATGCCCTGCCTCAGCCGTGCCGACTCGGCTTCACACGTGCGCCTCGCCACCTCCTCCTCCCACTCTCCATCCTCCCTCAAACCCTCCTCCCTCACTCCCTCAGCCTCGCAGCGCTCCAGTGAAAAGCTCACGAATGGTCGAGGCGCCAGCGGGCCGCCCACGCCACGCTCCACCACGCCCCCATCCTCTCTGGACCGGCGGCCCAGTCCGGCACGCTCGCCGCTGGACAAGCGGCCGTCGTCTACACCCTCTCCCTCCCAGCCGGATCGAAAACCCTCCCCGTCACCTTTGCTCTCTCACCGACCTGTCGCCTTAGCATCATCATCATCAACAGCACCGCTGGATAAGAAGCACCAGAATGGGACTAAGACCCCCCCCAAGTCGCACAAAAGACTTTCAGGTTAGTGCTGAGAATTTATGACCAGATGCACCCACAATCCTCTGCTGCTTAGGAATGGGAGCAGTCTGACAACACTTAATAATTTATTCATTTTTTCCTGTCTGTGTTTTAATGATCTTGACCCTACAGGTCCCTCACAGGACTTTAAAATATAAGTTTTAATCCACTGACATTAATGTGCAAGTAGAGGTGAAGATGTTTCTACCTTTTCTACTTAAATTCCTTTCATAAGCCTGATACACAAAAAATACACACACTTTCACAAACTCACACATTACACTATTTGTATACCATCACACTATAATCCCTGGAGAGCCTCCAGTCTTAATGTTTGGCTGCAGAGAGGAGGGTGGTGAAGTGAGTTTGTTTTTAAGAGAGATGCTTCGCTATAATTTTAGATGTTTTTCTTTCTCTTGTTTTCTTTATTCTCTTACTCTTCTCCTGGCCTTTCTCCACTCTGTCCTCTGTTTACTGTGTCAGTCTAACCTCAAAACCCAAATTAAACATCAACTAGTGCGCTGCTGATTGGAAGGGGATCTTCTCATGGCCTGTGTTAATATTGCGGCGCTATTTCAGAATTGCTCCTTGTCATTAGTGAGTCCAAAGAGCAACAAATTTGATACTTAATATACACATGGCGTGTGAAGCTGAGTAGATGAACAACAGACAGACGTTTGTGGAATTAGTAGGAAGATGAGTCATCTCGAAGTAAGAGATTTTAGAAATATGCATAAGAATAAAGCTACATAGATTTGTGATGAGCGCCTCAGGGTGTGGATGTCTCTCAATCCAGCTCTTCCTCTTCTTCCCCTCCTCGTCTCGCCGTTCGCGCCGCGTCTCGCTGCACTCAAAGCGTCTGATTTACACCCTCTTATTCACGAGCTCCCACTGCCAAAAAGCTGCTCGTCTTCTTGAGAGATTTTCCCCACCTCCTGCGTCTCTCTCTATTTGATCATCCTCTCACTCTCCACCTCCTGCCTCGACCTCCTCCTCTTTCTCTCTCTCTCTCACACACTCATAGTCTGTCCTGATTCTCTTTTTTTCTTCTTTCACACACTGATGTCTCCTCCTCCCTTTTCTGGCTGTCTCTCGCCGCTCGTCGTGGTCGTGTTTCTCACCCATCATGTTCTTCTTTTCTCTTCTTTCTCATCATCTCTCTCCCCACCCAGAATGTGCTCACACTAACCGTCTTCTCTCTCTCTCTCTCTCTCTCTCTCTCTCTCTCTCTCTCTCTCTCTCTCTCTCTCTCTCTCTTTCTTGACTTCCATTCAAAAGCTTGTTTGGGAACTTTTCAGCGACACTATAAGTTTCTCCCTACATCTAAGAGCACGTTCGTTTGATGTGTGCGCCTGCCGACCCGTGTCCGTCGGAGCTGTCGTCTCTTACTGCAAACACAGAAAGATTACAGGGATTATAGCAAAGGCCAGTGCAAGATTACAGCCCTGTGACAGCAACACTGTTAAAGATAACCTGCTGACTGGGGGTTGCTGTTGTCTTACTTGTTTGAGTGCAATAACAAAGTGTGCCATTTATTACTGCTTAGACAATTGGTTTGAAAGATTTAAATTAGATTTGACACTTATCACTTGACCCAGGATGTGAAATTATTTGCAGGTACTATAAAGTTAAAATAATCAATATATTCATGATTTCTCCTATATTCAAAATTAAATTATGTTTGTTTACTCTAACAGTACTTGTCAGACATATTGGATTGGTACATATTCGTATTCTCACCAATACCCAACGTGGCATTTTAGGCAGCATCAGAGTTATTTTCAATGCTGGTATTTGTATTGGAACATCTCTGATAACTCTTTCATCCACATGTAGCCCCTTGATCCATTTCTGGTCTGAAAAATATTCATTATGGCAGCATAAAATATATTCGTGGACATCTGTTGCATTAACTTAATATTCCCCTTTGCAATCTGTGTGTGTGTGTCTTACAGGAAGAGTGTTTGATCCTAACAAGCACTGTGGAGTCCAGGACCCGGAGACGAAACGGCCCTGCACGCGCTCGCTCACCTGCAAGGTAACGCAAACCAACGCACACACAAGTACAAGATTATTCACGCTCTCCGCCTCCGTGGAGACAATAATAGTCTGCGACCCTTCTTCCTGCTTCCTGCCTCAGGCCCGTCTCGCCGGGAAAGCAGCTTTGTTTGTTTATGATAGTAATAATATCAAAGGGCGCGCGAACATCTCGACTGCAGCCATGACCCTGTCCGCCTCCCTGTCTGTCTCCTGCACGTGACACATATTCCTCCGTTCGGGCTGAAGCATCACAGGGCCTGCATTTCCCTTGATGAGGCAATTATAGATGTTGGACGAGGCTACAACATCTTTCTTGCTCAATTTTACTGCCCTTTAATTACCTCCAGTAAGCTTCACTAAGCACTTCAAAGTGGTTATTAAGTAATTAAAGATGCATCCGACGAGTGTGGGGATGTTTTTTGGGGAGTCGTTGGTGAGAATAACTTGTGCATCTCTACTCTGTGTAATTGTGTGTTTTAATTATTATTGTTTTTACTGGTTGTCGCGATGACCACCAGGATTTCAAGCCCCTGATTTAGGAAATGACTCAAAGGTCATTAAATGACTCGGCCAGTAAAGAGGTGTCTTAACTTTTATACTGAGGGCATGGACGACTGAGCAATACAGCAAGTGGAGCAAATGTACCCTTATTATTCAGTTTGAGGCAAATTTGTGATTTTGTTCACCCGCTTTTTATCTCCATAAAAATGAACAGTCCCTGCTATCAGAGTTTCACAAAACTTGTAAGTGGAAGAATGGAAAATGGACCAATAAAGAACTCAATCCAAGGGGTGGATTTTTTTGACATTTTGACCAATATCCCAGAAACTAATTCATGGATTCAATTTAAATGTGGTTTCATTAGCGAACTGTTGGGTGTTGGAAGATGTATACGCTCTAATGAATGCTAGTTCTAATGAATTCTAGTTTACATTTTCATAATGTTACTATTTTCAGCAACTGACAAAATCCTACAATACAGAAATCACAAACTTTTGGACCGTTAAGTCCAACCTGTCGCTGAGGGATTTGAGCAGTCTCACACCACAGTTAAATACAAATAGACATTAATACAAAAACTGAAAGGCTCAGTGGTTGAAGTATTAGTAGTTTCAGTTTTGATCAAACTTTGGATATAGTTATTTTTAAATATGAGGATGCATCGCTTTATCCATATGCTCCATCAGTAGCTGATTTTGATGATTCTCTCATACAGGGCGGATGTGCGGTGTAAGTTTTCTCAGTAGTTTCACAGTAGCAGCTGAGTCCTTGATTAAATCTCCCTCTTAAGTCTTGAGGAGCAGACTACGATACGTCAGCACAGTTTTTACTTTGCAGATGTGGTCTCACTTGCAATATAAGATGCATCTTAAAGAGCCCCCGGCCCACAAAAGCATTTTTCTTTCCATAAACCGTACTACCTGCTGATCAACATGTGATTCCAGCGGCCTCAGACACTCTCTGTAAAACCAAATGTTTGGAAAAACCCAATGTTTGATGGCTGGTTACCTTCCAAAGTCGCTGGAAGGGTAGACAAGCTTACCACGCACAGGCAATATTTACTTGTGAAAGCAGCACGGCACAGTGATCATCCAGAGCCACGATTCAAGCCCCAGCAGAAGCAGAGGCATGACATTTCAGTTTTTTCGTTTCAGACTCACTCCCTGACCCACCGCCGAGCCGTCCCCGGCCGAAGGAAAAACTTCGACATCCTCCTGGCCGAACACAAGGGGCAAGCAAAGGAGGGGGAGAAGGAGAAAGAAAGAGACGCAGCGCAGGAGAGTCCCAGCAAGCCTCACTGCCCGAACGGACGGCCGCTGTCCACGCTGAAGCTGCGACTGGCGAATGCACACATACCCAGGTAGGAACCACAGGCCGACACAAGCACACACATTCATATTTACGATACATGTGTATATGGAAACAAAGAAATGCCATAGACCTTTGGTGACAGGGCTTTTTAGACAATAGCACCAAAGTTGTGTAGTGCACTATACCTACATCTTTAACTTTCTAATGATTAAACAGAATCAGCAAACCTTAGAGAGTTAGATTAGAGTAGGAGTTAAAATCATACCTGTTTAAACGTTAACTGGACTCTGTGTTCTTTTTGTTTTGTTCGGGTGTGTTTGTTCTGTTTCTACATTTGTATGGTGTAACTCCATTTTGTTTTATTCTTTGGCCCAGTAAAGCATTTTTGTGAGTTTTGTTTTTGAAAAGCGCCAAAACAAATAAACTTTACTCACTTACTTTACCAAAATGCAATTGGTCCAAAAGTCCATTCCATCCAAAAATGTGTTTTCACACTGCAAACAAACCGAACCATGGTTCAGTGTGATCCAGACCACATCTTTAGTTTCAGACCAAACTAAAATGTCCAAAGGTCTGGACAGCACCTTAAGTGTAATTAATTCTGACATTAAATACAGTAATAATGTCATAGCAGTGTTGTATATATCTTTAAAAACCATCTGCCTGAATTTAATTTAGGTGGTGTGATTTAAAAAACAAAATCAAATCACTATACGACCATTTCATAATTTTTCTGAAAAGTTTTCCATTTGATTGTGTTGCTATTTTTAAAGCTTAATCACTTTTCATAAGGAAAAGCAACATTTTCTGGACGAAAGTTAGTTTATTTCCCAGAAGGTACCACTGGACGACCGAGATGGATGCAGGGTCTGTTCATGTTTTTCTCCACCAGGGGGAGCTGTAAACAAGAGTATGAGGAAGGAGAAACACGAGTAAGAGGATGTCAGATCTGCCCGTGTCACAGCGTTATGAGAAACTCATTTCCTCTGTTTGAAAAAGGAAGTTATTTGGGCTGTTTGTTGCTGTGACAAACGTTTACAATGACACTGATGACTGTGTTCGGAGCGGATACGACTCCAGCTCTTGTTTATCTGTAAAGAGTTTTCTGTCATTTTATCTTTCGTTCTCTCTTTCCCCTCCACTCTGCCCTTCAATCTCGCTTTTCTCTTCTTCTCCTTCTCTCACGCTTTTCTTTTAATTCATCCTTCTTTCCCCTATCTCTGTCCTCTATCCCATCAATCTTTTTCCTCTTTCACTTCCCTTCTATTTACGCTCATCTCCCTTCTCTCCTTGAATCTGTCCTTCCCTCTCTTCGTCTTCACTTGTCACTTCCTCCTCCCTCCCCTTCTTCTCGTGTTCAGTCTTCCTCTGTCCCTCCCTTGCTTTGATTTTCTGGCTCGCTCATTTCCTTCCTCTTTACCCCCTTTCCCAACACTTCTCTTTTTGTTATTCACCCATCTATCTTTCTAATATATCCACTCCAGGGCTCCAGGCGGCTCCACCACCTACACTTCTACCCCTCTGCCCCCAGCGCCGGTGCCCGCCCCAGCCCCTAACCCTGAGCTGTCCCCTCTCAGCTGGGTGGCGACGGCGGGAGACGGCGGCCGCCTTTCCAGCGACGAGGGAGAGGCCGAGACTCCGGAGGACGCTGACAGACCTGCCTTTCACTACTCCAATCACCACCCACAGCCTTTAGGGGTACACACCACAACTACTAACAGACATTTTCATTGTCCATAACCTCAGGGCGTAAAAAAAAAGTATTTTTTTCACTGTTAAACCGCAGGGTCTGCTTTTAAATGCCGTTCAAAGGAATTATTTATGTTTGTGTTCTGCTGCAGCTGTAGCTCTTATCCAGTGTTTTATTGCAAAAAGGGTTAGAGCTCAAACACTTGGCTTCACAATCAGTTCATTTATATGGTGCCTTTTTAAAGGAGTGATTTCACAAGAGAAAACGTATATTTGTTGGTTGTGTCTTAACGTTTAGAAAAAGCTGTCAACCATCACGTTTAAAGCTTAGTATTTTGTTATATATTTTATAATTTATTTAATCATATATTACACATTGTATTTTCACTTAACCAATGAAATCAAATGTTTTAGCTGCTCACTGTTCTATTTATGTATCAGCAAGTTTTCAGTTAAAAGGTCCTTATCTTGATGTCATTATCTCAGCTTATAGGGAATGCCCCGTTTGACCTATTTTTTTTACATTTCTGATGTTCTAAAGAAGATTTGAACCTTGTCTGTGGAAGATAATCTTCTATATCTATCTGTAATAATCAACATTTTTTTCTGCCTCATCTCTTTTTTCTCCTCTGTCATTTGATACCTCTCACCACCGCACTTGCATCTGCCCATCACTTCCTGTATCTCACATCCCTCCTTCTCTTCTCCTTTTTCTGCTCTCCACTCCTCACCTTACTCCCCCCCCCCCCCCCCCCCCCCCCCCCTCTCTCTCTCTCTCTCTCTCTCTCTCTCTCTCTTTCAATCATCCTCCCACTTCCTGCCACTCTTGCCCCCTCCTCCCTGCAGTTTTGCGTATTCAGCAGCAGGCTCATGGGACGGGGCCATTACGTGTTCGACAGGCGGTGGGACAGGATGAGGCTGGCGCTCCAGAGCATGGTGGAGAAGCACCTCAACGCACAGATGTGGAGGTGAGTGTCCAGAAACGTGCACGCCGGGCGATCTGGGGTAGAGCTGTTTCATTTGAAAGAATATGTGTAAATGCACATAATGAGGTTTCAGTGCATCTCTAGATTATATACACAGGAGTAAGTGTGGGAATATCTTGCTGTTTTTTTCGAGTTCACACGGAAATGCTAATCAAACGGGTAAACTCACTTTGAGAGAGAATGAGAATTGCTGTCAGTATGAGCAGGTGTAAGAATAAGAAGAAGAGATGTCTTTTTATGAGGGGAAAGACAACTATTGATTGCAGGATAGACGGGAAGTTTTATTTTTTAATGTCATGTAAAACAAGAAGCCAGCTTATTTAAGGTTAAAAGGCAGCAGAGAGAACATCACAAATACAAAAAGAGAACAGGATAATGGGCCTATGTCTAAGTATGGATTAAAAAATAAGAGAAGATCGATTGGGAAAGTATTTATTTATCATAACGATAAAATTGTGGAAGGAGCAACAGAGGTTAAAAATTCCTGGATGCAGAAGTGCAAGAAAATCAGTTTGCTGACATGAACTGAAATATCTGGAAAATTAGGTCCGGGCATTTTCGGGAGTTTGCCTTTCACATGTGAAGAACACAGCAGGAGATTGTCGTGGTCAGAAGCGTTCACAACAAGCGGAAAATGTCCGGAACATTCAGCCGAGGGCTGGCGCATTGGTAGAACATGCAGGAGGCAGGACGTGACGTGTAAATTCTACTGCGGGAATCACATGTTTTTGTTTACAGCAAATCAACACCAGCGTCGGCCCCCTTACACCAACAGCTCTTGAATCTCATTGCCTTTCTAAGTTGATATCATTATCTGCGTCTTCTTCATGTATGATCCTGAGATATTCTTTTTCTTCCAGTTTCCCCCCCATGTTGGAAATCTCATCATTTGGGCCGTATTCTCACTTTTCCTCCCAACTCCTCGTAAAATATCCGAAAATATGTCTGCAGCAACTCACTCAGACATTTTCGTTCTCACATACAGCCCCTTTGGAACATTTCAGAAAAATGAGTTCAGTGCCTGCGCTAAAGCTGCTATGCTAAATTCCTCAATTTATACAAGCAGAAAATTATAGTCCAGTGGATGTGACACACTTATTGATTTAAATGTTCCTTTGTGTTGCAGGAAGATGCCTCTGGCTGCTGACAGCCTCCTCTCCTCCTCATGTCCTTCCTCCGTCACGTCCCAGCAGACCTCCTCCGTCACCTCCCCCTCCGACTCCCCCTCCTACACTGCCACCTTCCCTCAGTCCACAACCACGGCCGGAGTGGTCAGCATCCGAGAGGCCGTGGCACAAGCCCACGCCCCCGTCTCTTCACCGGGTAAAGCCAGTAACGGCACCCACAAAACCAGTCGCCCATCCAAAGACACAGACACTGACTCCGCTGCAGGATGTAAGAAGAGAAAAAACTCTTCGTACTTTTCCTCCTCCCTTTCGTCTCCTTCTTCATTGATTTTGACTTTGGACAATCACAAGAGGAATGGCAGCAGCCACCATACGACATCGCAAGGTTCACGGGGGGCAGCTCCCTCCTCGGCCAGGAAAAGGGGTCTCGGGCGCGGGGGGAGCGAGCTTTGGCGCAGCGGAGATGACTGGCTATCAAAATCCGACGGGTCTCAGAGCCTCAACTCGCAGAGCAGGTGGGTCACGGCCTGTTAAATTTTAGACTCTAGCAAATCGATTTTATCTGTGCAAGATCATAAAGAAATTCCTGTTGGACAAGTTGAAACGTTCATCTTTCTATGGAGGATTGAATGACAGGATTTCTGCTTAAAAAGTTTTTTTCCCTTGAGAAGATACTGAATACAATCTGATCACCAATCACGATTATACACAGCAGTACACGCTTGAATACAATGTACTCAAATAAAAGGCCTATTTAAATTGTATCAGTTTTGATTGTAACCATGGTTAAAACCAACACAACATGGGTTCGGCACAAGACATCGTGCAGTATGCGGAGAAACAGATGAGAGCGTTGGTTCATTAAAAGTACAGCAGCATGTAAACGGCGAGGACAGTGCCAGCAGAGCAAAGGCTGCGATGACAGGTGTTTGGCTTTCACTCTGAAATATACAGCACAGTAAAATCTGCTGTGAGGATTTTATCCACACCTAAATATATCTTAGTGTACAGTGAAGGCTGAGGTGGAGCTTTCTGCATGTCATCAATTGCATTTTTCTGGTTCTCTCTAGTCACAGTGTTGGCACCACCAGTGTACCCTACTCATCTGGGGATCTCGCCTCCACGGTTCATCAGACCCCGGCCCCCCCCTCTGGACCCCTGGCTTATGCTGGAGGAGTAGAGGGGAGGAAGAGGAGGAGTCCCAGCTCGTACAGAGGGAAGGCCAGCAAGCTGAGCAAGCCGGTCGAGAGCCTCTTTGGGAAAGGAAACGACATCAGTGGGATACTGGCGTCAGGGCCAGAATCTCCAAGACAGGTAGACTGAAAGAATCCAATTCAAATCGGAATCATCAAGACGAGACTTGTACAAGAGGCAGCCATGCTAACAGCTCAGTAAACCTCTATCATAGACTGTATATAAAGATGGATGACATCACAACTCCCCTAAAGTGAAGCCAAATTGTCTCGATCGCCACCTGGTGGCTGGCTGCTGTATAGGTGATGAACCCCACCTCCTCCATGTTGGTGGATGGGATATGGATGGGATATGGGAATGTCGAATATACCACACATCGAATAAAGTTTTCTCTTTTTTTTTCTTCTCTCCATCCCCTGATCGCTGCTGTGCAGACTCTGGCTCCAAATGTGCAAGATGACAGCTTTTGTATCTGGGATATTTTAGCTTCATTTCTGGATAGTGGGGGGAAATGAAGACATCTTTATATACAATCTATGAGCTGCACTGCTGTAATTCATTTGGCTTTTATGTAATTGTTTTTCAGCTATTAGCTATTTTATTTAATCTTTTTCTTTGGCCATTACTTTTAGGTAAGTTTAAATGATGTTTTATTAATGATTATATTGATGTTTTGTTGTCTTGTTTTTTTTGGTCCTCTTTGGGAAGTGGCTGTTTTGAAAGGTGCTTTATAAATAACGTTATTAAGCTAAATGGTAACATCAGCATGCTAACACGCTCACATCTGCAATGCTAACTCTAAATTACACTAAATGACAGTTAATATATCTCTGTCCTGCTCTGTCTACAGACCAAGTTACATCACTGACAGGAACCTGTGTCACGGACAGAATGTTGTGCAGCTGTGGAGGCCACCACCGTTAGTGACCTTTGACCTCGCCACTCTTCCACTGACCTCACCGATCAGACTGCTTCTTCTCGGCGATGTCAACCCTGTTTACCCAATGACCGTTCAGTTCGGGACTTTGGAATCTTTTGCCGACGGTCGGTCTGGCAGATAACTTCCACTCTCCATTTTCACTATGGATCTTTTTTGATGGACAGCTGCCGCACATCACTGTGGTCGTGGTATTTTCAGAACAAGACAGTGGAATCCAAAAAACGTTTTCCTCTGAAAAGGGAATTTGCCTCACAGCGTTTTAACGGCATTGTTAATCTTAGCACCACTGTACAATCTTTGGGAAAGCATTTTTTTTTTAAAAACGATCAGACTTCATTTTCTGGTTGTTGTGATCATGTTCCCGGTTGCTGTGTTCAGTCAGCGGACAAGGAAAGAGGTGTGTGATTGTTTTGAGGAGTTAAATGGTTGAAGGACCTAGTGACACGTCGACTGTAGGACTCTGACTTCAGCTACGCCACCTGCCTCCCCCCCTTCAGCCTTTCCTCCGTCTTTTCCAAAAATTGGAGGAGAAGGCAGCCGTTTCAATCGGGTTCTACCTTTTCCTTCTCATCTTTCTCTCCATCTTTCTTCATCTTTCAACCTTTTAACTTTGTGCCTCCCTCGTTCCCTATCCATCCCTTCATGCCCGAGTTCAAAGTGCACTTAACTGCCCTCGCTTCCCTCTTCGCTGACTCCAGAGCGGTCCCCAGCAGTGCCACACCAGGACCTGTTCGCACAATGGAAGAAAACAAAAAAAACCATCTGCGTTACCAACCAAGCATTGTAATTTCAACATAGGAAGACATTTAATTTGTTGTTTTTCTTTTTATTCTCAGTTCTACTTTAAATGTTGCAAGAAACACAAACTCCTGTCTGTGTGTCAGGACTTGCACCAAAAAAAGGAATTATTACCACGGTGTTGGATATTTGTTTTTGTTGGGGTTTTTTGTATGATAATTTATGTACCTAAATGTCTGTTTTCTAACTGACCGTTGAGGTTTGAGCTACAGAGATATTTTAAGCAAAAAAATTATTTCTATGGCATTTTTGAAGAAATGTTGAAAGTATTATGATCGTTCATATTGTTGAAAATGTGTACATATCTGTTATTTTTGTATTTATTAATAATTGTCCCCTTTTACTAAATATGAGCTAAAAGAGGGAGTATTTCCCCTCTTGTTCTGTGTTTAATGATATTTAAATTGGTCTGGTTTCTCAAAACCTTCAAAGAATTAGCAAGTTCTGAAATTGATCCTAATCGATATCACACATGGCCGGATATGAGCTTTAACTGTGGCTTCAATTCATCTCATTTCCTTGTAGCTTTGTTGGTCAGTCAAATAGATTGTACTGTGTATAAAGATGGACGTCGGGTCTCCTCCTCCTCCCTTTATCCAGAAATGAAGCCAAAATATCCTGGACACGGACGCTGCCATCTTGTGCCTTTGGAGCCAGAGTCTGCGCTGTATTAAGGTTCTGCCGATACACACGCTCGTCAGTCTTAGCTGTCAATCATTACGTTTCGCCCGGTTTTTATAGTATCATCACCAACATATTTAACCTTTCATACATCAGTATGACAAAAACTATCTAAAATAATAGAAACCATCTTTGAAACAAATTATTTGATGTGTTCTTTGAATTTCTAGTTTGGCCCACGGCCCTGTCTACTTGCATGAGGAAGGATTTATGACGTATGCTCAAGCCAGCCACCAGGGGGCGATTCATGTCGTCCATCTTTTTATATAGTCATGGGGTCAAACTTCGAACTATTTAATTCAGGCAAATTCTACTAACTACTATCATGTTGTCTGACAAGAACAATCTGGATTCAATCTCCACTCGTGTAGATCTCATCCACACTTCATCTGCCGTGTCCCAACTCCATACTAATTGTATACAGTACACATTGCTTCCTAAACATTATAATGCACTGTGATTGCTGTTAGTTTGCAAGAAATCCAAATATTATGTGTTGTATACTAACAGACAAAATAGTTTCTCCAAAGATTAAATACTGAGTTTTTCTAATTTTTTACTGGAGCAGTTTCGTCACTGCCTGCAATTTATTTACATTATTGCTGCTGTGGAAACCCTCCTCCATCCAATGTGCTTTACATTTTCACAACACTCTGTTTTTAACCTAGTCTAATCTATGCTCACTTTTACACCATATACATAAAACCTATGTAGAATTAGTATGTAGGTTGGGACAAAGTGTTGGTCAGCAGATTGAATCGTGGAGACAGTCGTAGCAAGACCAAAGTATTTTAGTCCCATGATAACAGGTGGTCGTATATGGTTGATTATTTATTTCACAGGTTAAGAATGAAGCTCAGTTTAGTGATACCGACCATAATGGAAGTCAGAATTTATACAGAAAACATGGCCAACGTCACAAAATCTCCATCCTTAGAACAGAAAGTCCCCGAAGCACAAAGTCGTGCTTGGTCCCGACGTCCAGATCAGGATATTTACGCCTATTTAGCTCTTTCAAGCTGACTAAAGAATGTTAAGACAATTTATTTATATGCAACCATCTATAAATGTGAAATGTGGCTGCACCAGATGACGAATAGTCCGAGAGTCCCATTTCCCAAAGTTAGTGACAGAATGCGTTTTCAATTTCATTCAAGACTTAATCATCTTTGGTTCCTCACGTCCTGTGATGTAGATATGATGGTCCAAAATGTCAGTGGACACGTCTTCTATGCTTCTACACAACTACTTCTTCTTATTTCTAATGGATACATCCCAGAACACAATGTGCACCTGATGTACGCAAATTTAAAAAATTTGCAAAACCAGGCAGTTGTAAGTATTTTTAACATTAAGGGCCCCACATTCCTGTTTTCTCATCTTTCTTCCAAATTTCAGAACAATACTTTTTAATTGTCTTTTATCTTCGAAGGACTAGCAGTTCCTAGAGCAGTTCAGCGATACCGGCTCTTTGGTCTTTTTCTTTGTAGATACACATGGTTTA
Source organism: Hippoglossus hippoglossus (assembly GCF_009819705.1). NCBI lineage: Eukaryota > Metazoa > Chordata > Actinopteri > Pleuronectiformes > Pleuronectidae > Hippoglossus > Hippoglossus hippoglossus. Next base: position 9,675,722 of record NC_047173.1, read on the forward strand.
TCTGGGTACTCACGGCGTATAATTAACATGCCTAAAATAACATGTATTGTTTTCACTTTCCTCTCTGTTCTGAAGCCTGTTACCACCTGCCGTGCTCACACGTGTTTAAGTCGACTAACTTACGATAAAAGACCAACAGATACACTAGTGTATAAACGGTTCATGTTGCTTTACCAGCTACAAAAATCATTGATTTTCCAGCTCAGTATATTCTTATCAGGAGTATCTACAGATCAAAGATGACGATGATAATCTCTGTGCTAAGATGTTTTTGGGAAATGCCGCCGTGTCTTAGCGATGATGGTAACGGAAATGAGAAGTTACACTTTGTTGCAGCTAAAATTCAAAATGAAGCTCCTGGATGTTTATTTCAGTTGTATATTTCCTTTGCTGTTGAATTCTATGGAGGTGTTAACAGGTCTTTTATAAACCTTCCCTTTTACTTCCTTTTTTTTTTTTTTTGCACTTTGTTATAAAGCCCAGATCTTTAAACAACCTCTATTTATATAAATATTTGAGATATATATGAAAAGAATCTATATATATTTTTTAAAGTGTTTCTGGCAACTACAGTGAAAGAAGATGAACAGTTTATTCTCGGTGAGTTGGCCCCGAAACCAACCAATGTTTATTGTTTTTGTATCTGATCCAAATTGTGGTGAATGTTAAAATGCTTTTTTATTATTTTGGGGGGGTTATTCAGTCTCAGTCCAGTTGGATCAGAAAAAAAAAAATCCCATCAAAACAATTTAACAATTGCTGTAAAAAAAAAAAAAGGTCTTATATCCAAGCTTTTATTAAATGATTTGAAGTGGATGCTTTGTTATTTGTAAATCAAAGATGCAGCTTTTTTAATTTGAAAGAAAAATCCCACTGCTGATTGTTTGTTTTGTATATTTTTCTTGTCATTATTGCAACTTGCGATTGTCGAAGCAGCTCATCATTTGCGGTGTGACGTGATATTTTTGTACTGCTGGAGTAGAGAAAGAAAAAGAGCCTTCATGATTGTCAGTGTTCATATTTTGTTACTTTTTCACACATTTCTATGCTTAAATTTTTTTCTGATTCATCTGAAACTGGTACATTCATTATTGAAAACTGAACTGTGCTGAGTCCTGTTTGCTTCAAGGCAAAAGTCTGAGAATAGTTCTGAGATTTGATGCTTGTGCCGACTTTTGTTTTGAGTTTTTTCTCGTAGCAGCCAGGTTCCGATGAAGGCGATGTCGGTCGGGTCCACCACTTTGCTCCAGATTGAAATATCAGCAGCGACTGGATGAAGAGGATCAATCCGACTACCAGCGGTCATCCCACTGGGGTTTTCTTGTGAAATCTCTGCACCTATTGGATGGATTTTTATATGATTATGTGCAGGTATTCATGGTGCCCAGAGGATGAACCCTAATGCTTTGGTGATCCCCCGACCTTTGATACAGCACCACCAGCAGGTCATTTGGTACATGTCAATTTACACTTGATAGATTGCCTCCCTTTGATTTGAACTTAAGTGATATCTTGGTTACCTCTGCCGAGGAGGTTATGTTTTTACCCCTGTCTGTTTGTTTGTCATCAGGATTACCTAAACATTACCGAATGGATTTCCACAAAACTTGGTGCAAGAATGTGACGACGGCCAAGAAAGAACCTGAGGGCGGACCAAGGAATAATTTTTCTCTTTTTAAAAAATATTTTCACCAGTTTCATGGATCTCAATGATGAAAATCAGGCATATTTAGAGAACTGATATTTGTGAGAGTCTGCAGCTTGCTTGAATGTAAGTGGACTATTGGGCCTTGGCGGAGGTATGTGCTCCCCTGAGTGCCATTCTAGTTTTTCATGTAGCACCATCATTATCAGATTTTTCGATTTCAAGCTTTATGGACAATATGTACAGGAAATGGTACTGAATTAAAACATGAAGGAGGTTATGTTTTCATTGCCGTTTGGCTGTTAGCAGGATCTCGTAAAAAACACTAAATGGATTTTATTGAAACTTAGTGGAAGGAGGAAGGACGCATTAACTTTAGGATCAGATTGGATTAAGGGGGCAGATCCAGGAATTCTTTTTTTCTCTTCCTTTAACAGATGGTGTTTTTCAACATTTCTGTAAATTTCTCAAGAATTAAGGCAAAGATCTTGAAAAATCAGGCATATTTAGGGAACTGATATCTATGAGTGTACGATTTGGGGCAGCTCGATTGAGTTTAAGGAGACTGTTGGGCCTCAGGTGTGCGCTCAAGTTATATTTTCAGGAAATTCGGAGGCGGATAGGAACACAATCCGATAATCAGACAATCTAAAAGACAATTTACGAACCACACTCTTCATTAATTGTCACGGCCTCTATTGATCTTCCAGGAAGGATCTTGGATTGTGCCTCTGAAGCTTCCTCTCCACAGCAGGATGAGCCGCCAGGTTAACGCCAACAGTTACGCTGTCTTCACTCTTCAGCCCTGAAGTCAAATCACCTGCGAGGAAGGAAATAAATTCATAAAAACACATTTTGTGGGGCACGTAATGAATTGCAGAATAAGTGATCTTTCGGGACCCCCTCTTGATGCTTGTTATGAGAGCAAAACAAATTTTCATTCCATCCTTTATCAACAGAAAATGTACTCTTTATTTAGAAAAATATTTTAATCACATAGCAAATGTTCAGAGGCCTTTCCTGGTAAATACTCAACATCTTGCAGCATGACGTTGAATCCCAGTTCTATTCCTAGTGGAACCTGACATTTGACCTCCATGTGTGACGGTGAGAGAATTCCCCTTAGGCGATTGATATTTTTTTCATTGTACCAGTTCCACACAGACCAGCTTGTCTCTCTACACTGATCTCGTGTACTGTGTCACATAAAATGGGAGTCGAGAGTCTGTTCTGCTGTGACATTTATGGCCCTTCACTCTTTATCGCACTGATTTTATGTTGTTATTACAGTGGAAAACAGCTACAGATACTTCATCACTCGATCAACCTCCCACTCAGCCTGAGAAAGGACATCGCAGGTGGTCATCTGACATTCACCCAGCACCAAACATTCACGTTCTCCTCTGCTTTTCATTTTCATTACCTGCTAAATTATTTTTTACAAGGAAAAAGAAAGGTTAAAATAGATTTTTTTTATGATACCAACAGCAACTGTATGGTCCAAACATTATTCCTTCTGTTAATCTTAATTTACAGATTTAGCTAAAGCTTTTCCACTCTTCTACAAATGCACTTCATCAGTTTGGTATCCAGCTAATCATTGCTGCATCTTTTCTAGATCAAAAACCTCAAAATGAAATATGAGTCTTGTGGTGGAGCTCACAGTTGATTCATAACTACAAGCTTTCAGAAGACAAACACTGACAAAATGAACGAAGGAGATGATTGTTGCAATTTTTCAAATGAATGTTGGAACAAATGAGTCTGAGTTTAGTCAGCGTGATGTTTAAAGAAACTGGTTAACCTGCAATCATTATTCAAGAGAAGGGATACAAATTTTAATCGTAAGTTTACTTAATTTAAAAAATTTAGTAAAATTGCGGACTGAGTTAAAAACATGAGTTAACTTGAAAAGGCAAGTGGTGTGACTATAGTTAGTTATCTTAACTTGACAATGTGAGTTGAATTGGTGTGAAATTGTGTTTCTTTGACAAGAGAAAAAGTTTTCATGAATGGATGTATATTTATTTAACTTAACTTTGTGAGTTGAAACAAAGTTTATCATGATGTTGAGTTTACTCATGTCTTTAAAGTTGCATTTGAATTCAAGTTTTTAGGTTGGGCCACCTTGATCATTTTTACATTTTAAGCAACGAAAGGGGGAAGATCTGTAACATTTAACATGAACCACAGAGCAAGCAGATTAAGAAAATAAGATGATAACATCTGAGGATAATGGTGTTCCCCGCATCTCACCCAGTGTCAGCTGGGATTGGCTCCTGCAGTCCCTGCGATCCTCGAAGGAGAAGCGCTATAGCTAATGGACGGATTTGCCAACAGCAATGACTGAGGATTGTCTTCTGTTTGTCCCTTTGCGAACGCTCTTAGTCAACGCTGTGGAGAACGGCTAATTTGTCCTCAAGACTGAGTCAAATGTGACTGTTGACCACCAGAGAGTGGTAACAAGAGACTGAGCCAAAAATAAAGAGATAAAGAAATAAAAAAGAAATGTGGCTACAGTGCAATCTTATGGGGCAACTGCGACAGTCCATGAAATGTCGACTAGTGTTTTGATCCCCCCAATAAATGTCTTACTCAGTGAGATTCTGTCACTCGGAAATCTTTGTAAGACTTGGGTCATTGCAGGAGGACAAAGGAGGAAACAGTGAGATTGAGAGAGAGAGTTGGAGGGAGGAGTTTGGATTTTCGTTAAACTATTATGGCTAAATCCTTTTCTGATGTGGACAATGTCGATTGAGCATTTGACTTCAAGAGTCGCACATACTTGTTTGAGCCGGAGTACACAGATGTAGACCTCCTACAAATTGAAGAGAGGCAGAGGCAACAAGCAAGAGGTGGAAACTTGTGGTTTTCCTGTTGTTGCTGTGACCCAATGCCAACAGAGGAGGAATGGCTGTGCTGTTAGCAGTGGGACCCGGTGATGCCTGATATTGGCGAAATAAGGACTTTTATGTGACATTGTCGTGGACTGTCGCAGTTGCCCCATAAGATTATATTTTAGCAACTGCCAGCGAAGGCATCTTCAAAAAGTATTTATAAGTGCCATTCATTTGCACAGCCACATTTATAAACACCACCAGAATTCATCTGGAGCGGAAAATGTCTGTGGAAGGCTTCAAATTTGTAAAGTAATATAAAGTTGTATTTCATGGTAAATCTCTCGGTGGTGACACAGGTCAAAGGAGCAGGATCTCAGTCGCCAGGAAGAGGGACGAGTTAAATTGCTCATGAAAACTTGAAAGTGAAGGAAAGCACAAACATGCTGTGCTTCACTCCAATGTTTGCATTGGAGCCTGGACTTCGACAGAGTTCTTTCACAAAATGAGCCGCCGCATTATTATTTCATGATCACTGTTCCGCTCAGCGCTCTTAAGATCTCGCTCATATAAGCCAACAGGGTTTTCTTTTTTTTTAAATGAATGATTGAGCCCAAAACACACTGTGTGTATTGTATTCTGTCTCTTTTATGTTGGGCAGCGCAGTAGAAATAGTTCTGACTCAGTGTAATATCAAGATTTGCATTTTTGTAAGAGCATATCTCGCTATGTGAGGGTGTTCATAAATCTGTTTTTCAAGAAAACTACTGCAGAGATTTGAGGGCATTTAAGGGGCTGAGTATAAACAATTAGAAAAGATGATTATTATGAGTTTAATTAAAATGCATTATGATTAGATCATGATAGGAAGCACACACTCTCTTGGCTGAAACCTTGCGTGTAAGGTCTGTAAACTGAAAGCGCGGAAGCAATGGCTGCAGTCACATGTCCATTACCATCTATTACCGCTCTCCACACAAATCACTATATGTCCAATTAGATTTATTTGAGCAGGACATCCCAGCAGGAAGTTTCCTACCCACCGCTCTCCCCTCTGGGCTTTTTCAAGAATGGAGTGAAACGACACAGACGAATGAAATATATCCCCCACAACATTGACACCTTGTGGCCAAGCTACCGCTCAACACAAGGCCAAAATCTCACCATCCGCATATTAGATCAGCAGCAGCACTCGGGAAGAAGTTCAATGCAGAACAAATAACCTCAGAAGTAAGGAACTCCTGTTATTTAATGTATTATTTATTCAGACGCTCCTGCTGAGGATGAACCATTACTGCACAGGTCGTCCTCTGAATTCATAATTAGTGCAGTTACCATTGATGTGGAGATGGAAGGAGGCCGACTTTGGTCAAGAAAAAGTCAAATATTTCATGAAAGATGTCAATTTTACATTTGATTTGTAAGAAACCTGATTAAAGTGAATATTTAGGGATTTTCATATTGTTCCACATTTATCAGTCATAATATTTCCCTTTATTGACAAATCTAATTGGAGCTAAGACAGATTTTATCAGACTAATCTCGACACTGTTTGTCTTTTCATCTCACTGGAATCCAGTTTAACTCCCATCTTCACCGCTCCCTCCATTCAAGCGCCACTTGTAGCCCCCGCATGCTGCAATCATAAACAGCCTTTTTAAAATGACCAGCGTAAACAAATGATTTGCCAACAGAAAAAAGTGTCCAAACATGTCACTGTGCGCCGCGATAAACGCAGCCTGCATGTAACCGAGAAGATAAAAGCTCTCGGCTCCATTCGGGCCGCGGCCATGAATGCCGAGGAGTTTCTCCCCCCATTGCAAACAGCATTCTTATGATAATGGAATAATGCTGGTGCTTTAGTTAATTGTGTAAAGGCGATAGTGGTGGGCACCTTTTGTTGGGGGCTCTCGTGAGTTTAAAGGAAGGAGCTGGCAGGGATTATAAATTCCCCCCCGACAACTGCACTTTATAGCCACTTTGCATTGAGCCAGTTGAGTGTTTTTCTTGATTTGATGTTTTAAGATTTTTGTAGTTTGTGTAGAGCATTTTTGAGTTGTTTTACACACATGTGATAACTATAGAATGTTGCCTAACCCGGTGGCTAAATAAGACATTTCTTGATGAATATCTCAAGAAGTTGCCGAAGGATGCGTCACAACAGGTGTAGCTCAACAGTTTGTTCACAAATGAAGATTTCATCCTGTGCTGGATAAAGCAGGACAGCAGCTCCGCTTAAGCTTAACTTTTCTTAACTATACTCTTCAGGCAAACTCTGACATTTTGCACTTCAGGGCACTCGGCTGCTCTCACTGCAGGGAGGGTTTAATTGTCTTGCTCATGGGCTGGAATGACAGAACTTGTACCTTACACCCTTTTGATGGGCTCGTCTTACAGCTGCCATGAAACACTATTAAGTAGAATGGCACTCAGTAGAGCGTATACCTCCACCAAGGCCCTGCAGTCCCCTTAAATTCAATCAAGCTGCAGCAAATTCCACATTCAGATTTAGACAACTTTATTAATGCTAGGGGGGTAATTCGTTACACCGTCTAACCCATTCATGTAAATGAAATGAAAAAGAATAAATACATTTGTAGCCACAATCAGACATCAACATGCAAGTGACCAGAGCACAAATCATCAACTTTAAGCATTTAGGAGAAGGAATGGAGGAATCAGAGAAATGATTTGTTTTACGAGGTAGCACATAATAGCTCTCGCCTGAGGGGAATGACAGAAAATGCCCTCAAGAGTACATGATTATGATGTCTTATGATTTCTGGACAACCCGATTCTTCCAGAGGGAGCACAGGTCTTTTTGCTGGACTTCAAATGATCTTAAGGCAGATCTTAACAATAGAATTGAGCAGTGTTTGTTCTTCACAGATGACGAAAATGTTAAAATACTTTTGATAGAAGTCTGATAAAAGCAGCAAATAATGTTCTAACAGACACCAAAAGAATTAAGCTTCCTCAAGAAGTGTAATCTTTGGTTTTGTTGTGGGTCAAACATTGTTCCTTGGTCGATTTGCACCTCTTCGCCAAGTAGGATTCTGGCTTCAGCTTTGATGCTGTAGTTCCTGAAATCTCACTTGCTTCTCAAGGTTCATGAACTATTCGCTGAGAAAACAACGAACAAATGTTAAAAAACTTCCCATCTTGCAATGTTAAAGAAAGTGGAAGAAAATGCCCGGTCTGCCTTCTGCTCCGGATCTGCCCCAAAATTGAATGGGTTCTTTCTTTAGTCGTCCTCCACGCCTCCATCAGTTCAGCAATTTTTAGGGAAACTAACAAATGCAGACGAAAACAAAACCTTCTTGACGGAGGAAAGAAGCCCACAACCTTGAGTTTCTAAAACTAACAGCATAACAGTACGGTAAGTACAGAAGTAAAACAATAAGCGAATGGATTTCAGATGCACAATGAAAAGTACGTCATAAGTTATATGCTGTTATTTCTCGAGGACAATTTGCAATTTTTGTTTTAGAAAATTGGTTTCAGGCCACCAAGACTGTTTAACTACTGGAAACAACTAATTACAACTACTCGTAACAACTACTACACTATTTGTTGCTTATGTACCACACTGTGAAACTTCTGTTATACTAAATGCCTTAAACTGTTCTTTTAGATTTCACAAAAATAGTTCCAGAGGAGAAGTCTATAAAGTAGTACTTAACTAACTTAAAGGTTCAGTGTGTAGAATGCAGTGACATCTAGAGGTGAAGTTGTATGTTGCAGCTGAACACCCCTCCCCTTCCAAACATGAAAGAGAACCTGTGGATCCTTCACTTGTCATAGAAAGATGTTTAGTTTGTCCAGTCTGGGCTACTGTAAAAAAACATGGCGGCCTCCATGGAGAGGACCTGCTATAGATGTAAATATAAAGTATTTAAATATAAAGGGCTCATTCTAGGGTAAAGAAAACAATTCGTACAATTTAGATGAAACACACTAGTGAAAACATCACTAAGATTATTTTATATTCAATCTCTGCCAATCAATCCCTTTCACCTAAATCTTACACACTGGACCTTTAAACGTATTTGTTATCTCCAACTTGAACCTCTGTATATTACAGAACTTTATGTATTAAGCTTCTTATTTAACTATTATCCTGAACTGACCTGTATTTCTGCTCAATGTCTTCATATGATAAATAGTGTGATTCTTTGAGTTTGAGCATCATCCAATTAGAGTCCATGTTTTACACTGATGTACAGTGATGGTGCTCTAATATGGTTTTTAAGATATTTTTCAGTTAACTCCACATTCTACCCTTGCTTACTAAATAAAAACTACTTACTTACTGACTGCAAATTCTTCTTTCTCGACTTTCTACCCAGAATTTCCCCCAAGTATTACCTGTTTCTCTAGAGCCCCATGTTCTCACCAACAAAACGGTTTCTTCAGATAAGATAAGATTAGATAGACTTTATTATCCTGAAGAAAATTCTTGTGCCAGCTTGCAATAGGATAAAACAATGGAGTAGGAAGAAAAAGTATATAAGTGACAATAAAAAATATAATATAAGCATCTTCACTCCAGTGTAGGTGCACAGATCCAGTTTCTTCCTCCTCACCTGCACCATCCTACACTTACCTGTAAACTGACCAGGGTTGCCATGTCTGCAGTTTACCCACTGAACCGTGCCACTTTTGACGAGTCTGCATTTGTGGATTTTTCTTACATGCACTGATTTTTCATAGAAATTAAAGACGCAAATCATATCTTTAAATTAAAATCTGTATTTTAAGGGTTTTTTATGAATACACAGATGATACAAAAGCAGATTTTAGATCACAAACCTGGCAACCCTGCAGGTGGCACCAATTAGCTTAACTACCCTGATAGCCTAATCTTAATAGCAGTACGTTAGCTAAAATAAATTAGCTTCAGGAGCCTGTTTAACTCACACATTTAGTTACTACTCTGCTTATTTGTTAAGTTTTCGCTTTATTCACCATGAATTAGATTTAAATGACGTTCAGCTGATAAAACCTGATGAATTATATATTCTGGAAACAAGGTAAGGATTAGCATGAAGAACTGGTTTAGCATTTTAACTGTAGTTGTTAGATTCATAAATCATATCTGTGTATTTATATCTTTTTAAAAACATAAGTGGGCTAAAGCTAAACTGTTGTATCCCCTCTCTTTGTGTAAAAGTAAGAATGCTAACCTGGCTGTTTTGTGTTTGCAGCAGTTGCTAACCGAGGACTTTGCAGGTAAGCTAACTAGCTTTGGTGAGAAATGGCAAAAAGTTTAAAAAGAAAATTGCCACAACTGTAATTTTTTAAACATAGAAAAACTACAATATTAGTCACATTCACTTGTTGGTAGTTTTGATGAGTTGTTAACAAGTTTTACGTTGAAAAGAAAAGTTAAAGTGAAGCTAAATACTTGAAATGAATTATGAAGCTAACCTCTCTACGGCTAATGCTAAATGAGTTACACTGTTGACGTTAGCATAAAAGTCCCCTTGGTAAATAAGACGCCATGTTTGTTTTGAACATTTGTTTTCGGTGCAGTCGTGTGTGTGTGCTCACGTTATTAAGATATAACCTAAAACAAATAGTAAATCATAATCAATGCTATTGCCAGATTGTCTCAGTGGCACCTGTATGTGCTCCAGATGTTCGGAAATGAGGCTCAAACCTCTGGAGTCAGTGTTTATGGAGACGATGAATCCATCTTCACTTGTTGTCAAAGTTAAGTGAAGGGTCCTCAGTGGATTCACAGCTAAATGAAGTGGAATCCATCACCACTCATTTCCATGTCCTCACTGGTACATGTGCAGGAAGTCCTGTTTGACATGTTGCACATAATAAACCTGTGCCACAGTACTTCTATAAGAAAATATAACTTCTCAGATAATTGTTGATTATACTTGTAAACCCTCTTTTGTTGTGGCAATTTATTATAAGTACAATACGTTTTTTATCTTTAATCAATAAAGGCCATCCATTGCTGACGCATGTCTGGCTTTAACTTCTAGCTGAGTCTTTTAACAGTGACTCTGGTGGATGAGTATTCTATTGACGTGTTGGTGAAAAGTACTTTGTGCGTTGCGTTAAGTTTTGGGAAGGTGTGACCACCCCCTGGCTTTATTTGGCGTTTGCGTCGTGGACACTCGGTGGAGAGCTGTGTGCACCGCTGCGCGTTTTGGGTCAAAAGCGTCGCTTTAACCGCTGCGTTTCATTCAAAGTTTAAAAAATATACAACTTTTCTTTATCAACGGAGGTCGATACGTTTCGTCCCGTCGCATTATCGCGCTAAATCGTCCGTATTTCCCGTTGGAATTGGATGTAGCGGGTGCACCTTTGCGCAGAGACCGGTTTAATGCTGAGAGGCTCCTCTGGGTGCACAAAGACAGCGGCTCGCAGAGGAACTTGTTCAGAGTGAACCGGGGACGCTGGGAGGCGAAATAAACAAGCTCCGGAGCCGAAGTAGCCGCCGCCGCGCAGTTCTACCCCCGTAAACACACGATCCATCCACTCGTCAACGATACACAAGGTAAGGACTTGTTTTCGATGCGTTTTGGTGAGGCTGGAGCGCTGCGGAGCGGACTAGACCACCTTCGCTTTGGCTTGCCGAGCATGGTTGTTTTTGCAGAAAATGGCGTCATCGCCCTCTTGTTTCTGCTTGGCCGCGGCGGGGAGAGGAACACTTTCCGAGACTTGTAGCAGCCGCTACGTGCGGCGTGCACACCCTTAAAGATCAAATCTGTTACTCCGATGTGTTTTATTCAACAGTAAATCGCCAAATGTGAGATAGCGCACGATTTCGCTCGGTAGAAGGACGCGCAAAGATGGTAGGGTCACCGGTCCTGTGCGCCAAGCTGCTTCTTGGAAAAGGTGGCACGGAGCCGCAAAACGCAGCGTTTTACATCCATAATAATGCCATCCTCTGCGGCTTTAGGCTAATCCAAATGACCGAGGATGGTTTAGTGTTATTACCAGGGTGGTGATGGACGTATTTATGGGAGTGCTGCACCTTGTCTTTGTGTGTATTTTATTCGGGTTTGCTCGTTTTTACGCCGCACTCCCCTTCCATGCTGCAATCGTTATGAGGGGCCTCTCTTTCACGGCGTGAAAGGTGCATTTTATACTTGGCTTTTTTCCCTTTGATCAAGTTAAGCTGGCCCTTTTGTTGCTACAAATAGTGGCGTTTTTAGGCTGACAATATAACCGTGTAAAACGAGATTTTCGGGGATAATGGGGGCGATGCAAATCGTGCCATGAGAACGGCGACTGCCCTGCGCTCTGGTTCGCTGCTTGCCAGACGAGGACAGGCTGAATGAGATAGGAAAATAAAAGTCTTTTGGACGAATCACATAGTTTGCACAAAACTGGGGAAGTCCGGCGCTGCGCAATGATTGTGCTGCTGCTTTGCGCAGGGAGCACAGTGGCAGCTGCTGTAACCGCCGCCACCATTTCGCCGCCGATATTTTTTGTGTGTGTTGGCCAACCTTTTGTAAATAGTTGGGGAGTCTTGGATAAAAGAGCACAATAGTATTCATGCGGGCCCTTTATGGCCTGTGAATGCGGTCTTAAGTCCCCACTCTGGCTGTCCTGTCCTTCCCCGTCAGCTACGTGCATGCGTCCTAGCACTGGCCACCACACATCCACCACAGCGAGGCCACTCCGCTCCGAGTGCAGTACGCTCCGCTTGGCTCTTCCTGTGGCCAAAAGTCGAGGAGCGATCGTGCGCTAGGTGTCACGGTGCAGGCCATCACGACCACATCGAAACAACAAGGAAACATCAGCCCACGGAGACGGCACATCGCTCGCTCCGTGCACATTTTCATTAAGTTTCCTGAGTTATGCAATCGCATCCCCGTAGAGCAAACTGCTTATCCGCCTTTATTTACCCGTCACCCCCCATCGCACAGATAAATCTGTGTGTAATATCTGATTTGGACCGGTCCCCGCGGCGGCGGCACAGAATTGGGAAGATGTGTCATTTGCAAATCACCCAGTGCCATTTGCGTCACAGCCCGCGGCCTCGCACGCCCATGGGGGGCGATGGAGTTGCAAATGGAGACTGTGTGTGTGTGTGTGTGTGTGTGTGTGTGTGTGTGTGTGCTGACGCTGCCCCAGCTGAAAGGGAACCAATAGACACGGACTCCGGGCGGCAACAATCGCCGTGCGCCTCCACTCTCCAGCAGTGCACCGACTTGGGATTGTGTGTGAACGCGGAAGACCGCGCCGCTCGTTCGGGATGGTGTGTTTCCATCACACTGCCTGGGATGCGTAAGTGGACGCGTGCACACTCCGGTTAGACCTGGGCTCGACAGGCCAGTCGGAGAGGAGCACCACTCCGTCCCTCATGGTGCTCGGTCCATGTGGCTATTGTGGAGTCGCTCATGTGTGGATAACTGTCTCTCTCGGCCGGACTGTGATGATAGGACCGTAAAGCCTTTATGAACAGCGCACAGAATATGGCTGGATTGTGATTCGGACTCCGGATAGAAACACACGTCGTGTTTGTTTCGCCCGCAGCGCGCCACGCGTTTGTGGTTTGGAGATAAGCAGGGCGTTTTTACCCAGGAACGTCTTGTTTGTTGCTGTTGCGCTTTTGGGCACTGCGCATGGTTTCATTTCATCCAGGAGGGCTCACTCACACACCTCTCACAAACAGACAGAAAGTCCGGAAATTTACCATCAGTCAGCATGGAAATGTTAAAAATACTAATATAATGTATAGATTATGTTATTATGCTCAATATATATACATGTATGGAGACGATATGGGAACATATGTCCACTTTCTGTACTTTGTTAAAAGATGATGTGAAAGCCAGCAACCAGGTAGTGAATTGGAGGCAGGTATCATTATAGCTGCCATTTAAAACAAACAGAAAACAAGTCAAGCTGTAGAGATTCCTCCCTGCACCTTGACACACATTCCCTAAGGTAGCGATTCAACCCAGATGGCAGCAGGTAGCCTGCAGCTATGGACTATTATTTAGTTATTTAGAATTGAAGGTTTCCAAATTACTGCACAGCCAAGTGCCGCTTCGATGTGATTGAGTGATAAGAAACTTTACAGAAACAGAATCTCCCTGTGTCCAAGTTTAGAGATTGTTTGACTTTACAGAAAGTTAAGAGATCAGTTCAGGTTAGGCGCAGCAACATCAACCTGCCTAACTCAGAACATGAGTGACTCTGACACAGTGGAGATGGACAGTCTAACCTTGAGGAGGAATTTGAACAGAAAACTAGGGCATGAGTGTAGATAATACAAAAATGTGGGTTATAAGGAACTAAGAATGCGGTAAAAAAGATTGGCCTGAAGTTTACATATTTCTCCTGCAAATTTCAAATACTTCGTGTTATTTTATATATTTTCCATCTATTTTCATCCAACCCTTTTAAAGTCTTTTACTGGCTGGCTGTTACCTCTGAGATTATTCTTTTCTTATTCGAACCGCAACTTTGATTCTTCCTGGCTCTCTACCTTGATTAAGTTTCCCGGTCATCATTGGTTTTTACCAGAGCGGATGCCGCCTGCAACAGTTTAATGATGTCAGTGTGTGATTCAGTCAGTGTAATGATGTACGGTTGTGTTCAGTCACAGAGTCAGCCCGTCGGACCAATGTGCAAGTTAACTCCCCGTCAACAAACCCATTAACCTGCCTCTCAAATAACTAGTTCGGCAGACAAGCAGGGAGGCGACCAGGGAAATCAGGGTCAGTAAGTCAGTCAACTAGTGATGCTGAAGTGTGTGACAGTCACGTTTCCGGCAAACCAGGAAGAGAACGGTTGCTTTAATGACATCACTTTATACATGACATACATTTACATACAATTTTAGAAACTTGTTTTTAATGAACGTAGGCTGCATTTCACCACCTGGCCTGAAAATGCCCATGCATCTCCCCTGGTTATCCATTTGTTCTGCTTTGAATCAACACTATTTAATGCACTAAAGAGAATTTCCTTTCATATCTGATCTTTTTAAGTATCTTTGGCAATTTGGTCAAATCCAGCTCGTGTGTCCCACCACTTAATGTATCCAGATTTGATTGCTTAATGAAAGTTATCACAGAGAAACAAGTGAAGCTTATTGAACCTTTAAAACAGTATATTTATTTCAGTCCTGTAAACCTTGTGGAGCAATGCCTGCTAGACAAAAACTGAAATGTTGCTGTTAAGGCGACTAAACACTATTTCTGTAGTTTGGGGTGTTTGTGTGTGTGTGGAGACCTCTACTGTATTAGGGCATTTGCAAACCTCAGGTATTTTCCCATTTGCAAAGAAATCTCTGAAGAGAATTATTTGTTGGTACAGTGAGTAATGTTTGGGAGTTTCCTGATTTAGTTGTATGATATTACTACACTTAGGAACAACTGGTGTTTATGTTTGTGAGGACGTTACAGTCTCCACATTATATTATATGTATTTTAATGTAGTGTCATTTTGTGCCGCCTATGACTTCCCTTAAGTGTTTCTTTTCCTCCCCTTTTTTAATTTGCACTTAATTTATTTTCCAGCCGTCAAATTCATCAGTCCGCTAAGTTGAGCATGTTTAACTTTTTCAAGTGTTGTTTGACATTCGTGTGTCGTTCACACGAGTCAGGACGCCAGACCTCACTCACGTTACACTCAGTCAGACGGTGATACCTCTAGAAAACACGAGCAGAATGCAAGTTTAACGATATCTGTGTTTTACATTGGACACAGAGAAGTTGTAGTGTAATCTTATGCTACGTACTTAATTTACATACTGCATATATACTTTAGCCAGGGAGGCACACACAGCTGAAGCAGAGACGAAAGCCAGAAGTTAGCGAGGAAGTCACGGAAATGTCAGCTTCTAGCAGTGGCCCATGTGTTTTGGGGGCAAAAGGGCCGACAGGAGCAGGTGGGATGTATCAATTGCATATTTTCAAAGTGTAGCCGGCTCTTACTAGATTTTCCAGGATTATCAACACTAGCTTCAAGGTATCACATGGTTTTAAACTTATATCATCTATTGTATATTTAAACAGAGCCTTAGTTAGATTTGTTACATGCCTGCAATTAGAAGTGGACAGAGTACAATGGGAAAATTACATACATTTCCAGGTATACAAACATTTGGAGCATTAAACGAAGGCAGTAAAAAGTCAGAGCGACAGAACTTGACCTCTATCATTCAGAAATACAGTGTAGAAGATGGACAGAAAATAGAACGGGGGAACTCTGTCAGTAGGACACATCATTGTTCCCAACCTCTCGGGTGGTCAGGTGGCATCACTGGTTCGTCTGCTAGCAGTCAGCATTATGTCAGGATGGTGAGTCCCTCCATTAGCAGGAAGTTCTGTCAGACCGCATTTGTACGGCCAGTGGAAATAACTGTGAGGAGGCAGGAACTGCTGCTAAACATTTGTTGGCTCTGGAGTCAGGCAAACACTTCAACATACACACAGATATATAAAGCATATATATCCGCACTCTTACACGATGATAAAGAAGCTAATGTTTTTTTCATTCAGGCATCAAATATGTGGAGGTTTCACAGAAATGAAAGTTCAGGTCTCCTGACATGGATTTACCTCATTTATTGCCCCCGAAAGGGCAAACAAGGATTTGCATCCCAAAAATAAGACATGCTCCCAAATGGGAAATGCTTTGACAAATTGATTTCTGGCTGCTGTAAACACAATTCACTATGGATTATTGTGCGAGATGAAACTTGAACGTGTTTGGAAAATATGTAACAGCGGAGAAGATGGTGTGTTTGTGAAATATCGAGCGAGGGATGCTGGATAGCTTGTTCTGCTGAAAATAGATAGAAAATAACTTTAGATGTGTGAGGAGGACCATGAGAACCTCGCAGCAGGAAATTTTAGATTTTGTGAAACAGCGATTCATGGAGTGAGTCATGGGGTCAGTTACCTGGTAGTGGTGGATTTATTCAGAGTTGCATCAGAGGACAAGATAGTGCCTTATTTTTTTTAGATCCACCATCAGTAATTACTTCTCGGGATTGTCTGTCTCAGATTTTTTTTCCCCAAGCCCCTCAGGCAGTTTGGTCTCATCTCACATTTATTTTGAACAGAGGCTCATATTCATCCCTTTTCTGCAGTATTTACAAATTGTTCCAGTTTTTCCCTCATCATCAACAGTTGTTTATCCTCAATATCTCAGTTTAAACTCAGCGCACCTGAGTGGGAACAGGAGATACAACCTCGACCGTCCTACCGCAGAAACAGGAGAGTCCCTCGTGTGTGTATTATTGGCTGGAAACTTTCTTTTAAAACCCCCACAGTACAACTCCTTTTTAAAAAGTGAGTTAAGAAAGCAGTGCAGCCTGTGTCTTCTCCCCGACAATTGTCCACACTGGGGTTTTTAAGCGTGGGTCAGCTCCGGCAGACTGCAGCTTGTCAGGTTTTAATGAAACACTCCTCAACAAAGTAATTAGGCTGCTGTTGGCTTTGAGTTGGGATTTACAACCTTCCTGATGCCGCGCGGCACACTCAAATGAGTCTCACAGTCCCAAGATAAACCCATCTGTTGATTACCATATCAAACTAATGCAGTAGATGTGAAAGAACGCAGGAAAGTTTTGACTCTTGTGGAGGCTCAACTTTACCAAGATGCCCCCTAATGCACGGAGGTTTTCATTTGCAGTTTTGTGTGTTATTCGGGATAAGCAGTCGTCTCAAATTACTCATATATACACATCTCCCATAACGTCTTATTCCTTTTCAGACTGACAGAGTGCTAGAGCCCATCCCAGCACACTAACACACAATAGTCAATTTCACTCAAAGCCCACAACTCTGACCATCCTGACGAGTCCTTGCTCTCTGTGGACTGTGCAGGGAAAAGATCGTGTAAAATTA
Source organism: Hippoglossus hippoglossus (assembly GCF_009819705.1). Lineage (NCBI taxonomy): Eukaryota > Metazoa > Chordata > Actinopteri > Pleuronectiformes > Pleuronectidae > Hippoglossus > Hippoglossus hippoglossus. Next base: position 9,693,043 of record NC_047173.1, read on the forward strand.
CCCAGGGAGGGTTTTGCCTTGAGAGGAGGAGAGTAAAAGTGGGATTAGTCTGCTTGAGTGTGAAATTGATCAATGCCTTTAAGTATTATATTCACTGAAAGTAACTTTATTTCTTTGAACAAATGATGAGGTTCTTTAAATGAGGTTGTTTCTTGACTTCAGTCGTCGGTAGGGTCCCAATTTCCCATATTAATTAATGACTTGTGTTCATCTCCCTCCCTGATATAGATAGATATAATTTATTTATATATACCTGCTCTTAATTAAGCTAGAATATGCTTTTTTTTTATCAAATCACTCTGTTTGAAATTAACTGTCTTCACTACAGTTAAATCTCCACAAATCACACATGTGCTAAGTTTAAGTTTAAGGAGTAAAATCCCCGGATCCTTTTCCACCTGTAGCATCTCTCCTGGGATGTTTGCTCCCACATAAGCCTGTATAAAATATATACTACTAAATTCATATAATATGATGCTCGCTCATATGGCCTGTAACCCGGATTGTAACCTTGTTCACAGTCTGTGCAAAACAGCCACACATCCACAGAGCTGTGGCTTACACTTGATAGTGTGTAGATGTTATTCTGCCTGAAACCATCTGTTGTCCTTTGTATGGATTAATGCCCAAAAAATGTAACGTGTTTTAATTTTTGTCTGCAATTAGGGTAAATATGTTCCTCCTGTAGTTTGAGCTGGTTGACTGGTTGACTGTAGATCGTGTGACTGGGGTCCACAAAGCCTGTTGTTGTGGTGATGGTGGCTGTGTAGATAGATTGATAGACATTTGGTCACAAATAGAAAAACCCTCTGCACTTTTCTTTCCTAAAGGCCGCTACGTAAAAGATACAGTTGAACCAACACGATAGACGGAGCGAAATGGATGTGATGTGTATGGTTGCAAATTATAATCATTCAGTTTTAAACTGCCTAAACTGCCTCTATTCAAATCCAGTGAATAGAGAAGGCTTGAAAAACTTGGGATAAAATGCATGAAGCACGTCCCCCGCACACTCATTATTAAGCAGTTTCAAGTGCTTTAAGTGAATTTGCTGAAACAGATGTCCCGGCCGTCGTCAAGTCCTCACACAGGGGTCACAAAATACAGGTGCAGACGCCTCGCTCTGCTTAAAATGTTCACTCGAGAGCTCCCCCTAATTATAGCGACGCTTCTGTGTTCAGCTCCGTACCTGTGTGATAACATGATTTGCACAGCTGTCCCATCGCAAACGTCTTAATTTCACATCACGGGACCATACGAGCGGTTTGACCTCTCTCTCTTTTTATTCATAAAGCGGTTTGTTGTAGACATTGTTCTGTCAGATCGTTTGGTTTGTGAAGTTGCAAAGTTCTTCCCCTGCTCCTCTTTGCTTCAATGAGTGTACCTGCTAATTTGTGTTCATGAATAGTGGTACCACTGAACTGATCATTAGTGTTATAATATTACAAACTTTGTTTTTGGGTGACTCCTCTGTGGGGTTTCTTGTGGTCTCAATGGTTTGTCTTTTGGAGACATCGCAAGACTACAGAACTTTTAAACTAAATGCACTTCAAATGCAAGATCACGTACTCTTTGTCGCCCTCTCCTGGAGTTTTATTGGAAATACAAACGCACCCATGTGGGAATATGCCTGTGCGTGCACTCTGTTATTGTATCGAGGAGGCCTCAGAGGACCGTATCACTTATTGGTCACTATTAGTATTGTTAAAGAACTTAATTTTAAGTGTAGGCTTAGACTTCACATTTAGTTAAAGTTTGAACTTAAAAGAGTTCAATCTTAAAAGTTTCCATTTTTGTCAAGTGTTCTCATTATTTAAAATCTTTCTTTCCTAAGTGTTCCAGTTATTAGTATGTGGATTCATTACTTAATGAATGAACTGTATAATCACACTATACAGTAACGTATATTGGCCACAGGCTTTGATAGATGTGATGTAATTCTTTTCAAATATCTATTATTTTCTTTTTTCTCATATTTTGTACAGTTTGATATAATTTTGTTGTCTGCTTTTCTTCTCTTGTTGTCTGCATGTTGTGTGTTTGTTGTCCTCTTGTTGTCTTCTTGTTGTCTGCTTTTTGTCTGCTTGTTGTTCTCTTGTTGTCTGCTTGTTGTCTTCTTGTTGTCTTCTTGTTCTCTCCTTGTTGTCCTCTTGTTGTCTGCTTGTTGTCCTCTTGTTGTCTGCTTGTTTTCCTCTTGTTGTCTGCTTGTTGTCTTCTTGGTGTCCTCTTGTTGTCTGCTTGTTGTCATCTTGTGGTCTCCTTGTTATCCTCTTGTTGTCCTCTTGGTGTCTGCTTGTTGTCTGCTTGTTGTTCTCTTGTTGTTCTCTTGTTGTCTGCTTGTTGTCTTCTTGTTGTCTGCTTGTTGTCTTCTTGTATTCCTCTTATTATCTGCTTGTTGTCCTCTGGTTGTCTGCTTGCTGTTTGCTTGTTGTCCTCTCATCTTTTTGTTGTCCTCTTGTTCTCTCCTTGTTGTCTGCTTGTTGTCTACTTGTTGTCTGCTTGTTGTCCTCTTGTTCTCTCCTTGTTGTCTGCTTGTTGTCTACTTGTTGGCTGCTTGTTGTCCTCTTGTTCTCTCCTTGTTGTCCTCTTGTTGTCTGCTTGTTGTCCTATTGTTGTCTGCTTGTTTTCCTCTTGTTGTCTGCTTGTTGTCTTCTTGGTGTCTGCTTGTTGTCATCTTGTGGTCTCCTTGTTATCCTCTTGTTATCCTCTTGTCCTCTTGGTGTCTGCTTGTTGTCTGCTTGTTGTCTGCTTGTTGTCATATTGTTGTCTCCAGGTTGTCTACTTGTTGTCATCTTGTTGTCTCCTTGTTGTCCTCTTGTTGTCCTCTTGTTGTCTGCTTGTTGTCCTCTTGTTGTCTGTTTGTTCCAAATGTTCATAAGTCTGGGACACCCACAGCATGTCTTCCGCAGACTTCATTAAGCGTCAGTAACCTGCAGCTCATATAATCCCTATTCACCTCGTGGGGCATTTGAAGCTCATCCAATGACAAAATGAAGTCAATTTTCTTGAAGTCTCCTCTAATCGTGACAAACAAGGCTACGCCTCCTGTGGCGAAGACATATCGCTAAAGATAAGGAATCAGCAAATGACAGGGCCGCTCAGCACGCCACTATGCTGCTAAGCCATGTTGTGCCAGCTAGTGGAAATGAGCATTGATGTGGTGTCAGGTGGCTGTGGCTGAGTTAGATCAAACAGTTTTAACTTGGACTGCCACTAGAGGGAACCAACAAACGTTTTTCATCATTGAAGCTTTCATATAAATAAAAGAAAAAGATAAGAGTTTTAAAAGTGAAGTACAATGCCTTCATATTAGGCAGCTTATCTTTGTATCTGTCCCAGGAACCTTAATTTATTGTACAGTGGGTAATGCAACAAAACGAAAACACATTGAAATCGTCTTTCTAATTATATATTTTCAGTTGTACCATAAAAATATTTATCAAAAGACAATCTATCAAAAATAAGATGAATATTTGTTGATTACAACTAACAGCACAGATTTCAGAAGCAGGTTCCCACTTATTTGTAGTGTTTCATGTACCTCAAATACACACACACACACACACACACACGCACACACACACACATATATGGATAAATATATAACCTCACAGTCCTCATTAGGACTGTGAGGTTCTCTGGGAAGATCATATATTCATCCAATAGCATCTAGGCTATATAAGGGAGGTCAGAGTATTAATTTTAAATGCAGTGTGCTTAGTGCAGAGTAATGGTCGTAATGTTACAGGTAAAATGAGTTAAATATGACTCTGGGCTGAATTAGAAATTGTGAGAACCATTACCATGGCCTTAAAAAATTCAATTCTGTTTTATATTTAGATCTAGTTTGTGGCCTGGTAGTTTCTGAGCACTCTGCAGGCAGTAAACACATCAAGCTGTAATGTTTCCTAATGCATTATACATGCTTTCACAAGAAATATCAGCATATAGAGACGTGCTGTGGGTATACATAACTACTTTGTCAGTGACTTTAACATATGCATTAAGTATTTTAAATAAAAAAGTGAATATAATAATTGCACATGTGGGTTCCAATCTCTGAATTAAAGATTTGCTGCACATACTCTTGTATTTGCATCATTTTAAAATCTTAAAAAGCACCTTGAAAAGTGAGATTACTGTAAATGTTAAAATATAAATTATGCATCCTTTTGGTTGATATACACAACAGCTCTGGGTTTTAAGTTGTATCTTCTTCTGTAACCTCCTGAGATTTCTTTTAATTGTTTAATTTGAAAACGTAACCTTAGCTGGAGATGTAAACATGTTCCATGTTCGACGTTCAGTGAGCAGCAGTGTCTGTGTTGTTGTTGCAGGTTACAGGTGTGAGCTGGTACTGAACGTGAGGTGCAGCAGGCCAGGCTTGGCATCATGGTGAAGGCCCATAAGTCAGGTGGGAGGAAGAGCTCCCACAGCCTCCGCAGACAGGTACTGGAAAACAACAACAATGCCTGAATGTTAATGTGAATGGATGTCTGTCTCCCTGCACTGTCACATTGAAAAGACGTCTTCTGTTATGTAAATTAAACAACTATTATCATGTAATGGTCGCATTTTAAGGGAGGATATAGAGTAAAGAGTATTATTTACACATTTTAGATTACCAGCACCACATAGTTGTCTTCTAGTTCACCACACACTGTGCTCTATGTTGCCATATATAGCCACACCACTTTCTGTTAAGTCAAAGTAGAATAGCAATATGTTTCCTGGATAAGGATTAAAGTCAGTTCTAATAAAACGTTTCACTGCGGAGCTTTTGTTTTAGTCCAGGACTCAACTTAATCCTTCTCCTGAAAACCACCTCTGTTTGTGTTTCTCTGTATTTATTCATCTGTTCTCCTTAAGGAAAACACACTGTGCACTCTTGATGACACCGTCCTTCCCTGCATGACACACACAGAGTTTGTGGTGTATCACCACAGGAAACAATTAAAGGCATTTTATTTGAAAACCTCAAATTACTTTACTGTAAATGCCAGAAAGCAGCTCAGAGATTTTCTCAAAGTTATTCAACAAGAGTACCTGATGAGATCATTATTTGATATAGATATGAATCATGTTAAATATAATTATAATCCACTCTGATTTTAAGTGTCTATTTTAGAAGTCTTTAAAAACTAGTGTTTATCTCCAATATTCAGCCAGGAAATTTTAATATGAAGAATTCTGAACTGAGTTTGGTGAATTTGTTACAGTGGCAGCTCCTCTTGTTTAATAAGCTGGGGATCAAGGGTAGTATCAGATCCGTTGTGTTTCAGTTCAGGGAGTGGGACGAGGTTTAGTTTCTTCTCTGCATGAAAACCACTTACTGTCGGACACAGCACCCAGCAGAATTAATCACCACACATGGCTGCAGAGGGCGCTGTTGCATAGTGTTACTGTAAGTCTTTTCTTGCAGAAGTAACAGAAGTATTTGGGTTGAGGTTTAGCCTCACATCACACCCACTGTTTGACATAAATAAGGATCCAATGGTTGCAATGATGCCTATGTGTGTCATACTGCACAGATGGCTTCACTGTGCGTGTTCGGCTAATCAGCGGTCATTTAATTACGCTGTGGTATGCGCAGTGTTTGTGCGCGTGGCGGGTGACACAGTGTCGGAGAGTGGCCCACTTGTTCTGTGGAGATGTGCTGTCGGGTGCCTGAACGGTGAAGTCGTTTATCCCTCTTCAAGGGCGGCGGGGACACTGAGCGAGACAGACAGAGAGAGGAAATGAGGATAAATTGGTGGGTGGGAGAGAAGAAAGGATTGGGGACTTCAAGAAGAAATAGGACAAGAGATGCGACTACACACAGTCACACACATCACACTAGCACATACAGTGTAAACACTGAAGACCTGATGTGGAGTCACTTATCTGCTGAAGGGCTGCTGTGTTCGACAAGGTTAATGTCTGCGTGCTCAGGAGACATGACATGACACACGCGCACACACACACGCGCGCGCACACACACGTAGTCTGTCCAGCAAGAGGCATTTTTCTAATAATAACACATAACTATTGCTATAATTATTTCTGATCAAGTTTTTATATTTAAACCTTAGTGCTTCATAAGTATTAAGTAGTTTTAGTCAGATGGAAGAAAGAAAAAGAGACCAACTGAATTAGTTGATGAAAACTGAATGAATAAACATTGTTACACTTCCATAAATAATGGAAGTGTAACAACAACACCATGCATGGGTAATCTTAACTTTTAGGGATTTGAAAAAATCTAGATTGACAATAATGTTGTTATGACTCATGTACCATATAATATTTCATCTTCTTTGATGATTTTTGTCTCCTTGTTTCTGTAGCTCATGTTTAATGCGTGGTTCTGCTCCCACAGACTGGTGGCCAGACAGAGAAAGAGGAAGGTCAGTCCCAGTCAGACACCAAGCCTCCACCACAGGAGCAGCCCCGTGGAGGAGAACAATCCTCTGATGATGCCCCGCTCCCGACCTCTGCACCAGCCGAGGAGCTGTCTGAGAACTTGGACCAAAAGGAAACTCCCATGGACGTCCAGGAAAAGGGCGACTCTGGCCAAGCCAAGCCCATGTGGAAACCCATTCCCCCTCTGCTGCCTGAGCCCGAGGACCAAGGGAGCACGACCGGTGAGACCAGGGACCAGAGCTGCCAGACTGACGAGCAGCTTCAGCAGACCAGTGCCGGCAGCCATGGTCATAACACAGGTGGGTAAACCACCACCGCATCACCTGCTGGTTCATCCACCCACAGCAGGACTGTTTCCACTAGTAGTACCGGTGCTGCCTGTTTAGGAGCACCAGGAAAAATCAACATGCAGCTCTCACAGTCCTGACCTACAGGGTGAAACTGTTTGTCTGGTCCCTGTGTAGCTTCACTGCCAGAGATGTTTATGTTTTGAACTCGTGAAGAAATTGGCGGAGCTGCCTTTAACTTTGATCACCACGCGTTTGCCTGCACCATCATACATTTTTGAAAGTTTTACTTGGAAGTTGATTTATCGCGTTGGCTCCTGTATAACTATTGTATTGTTTTAATGGCGCTGAAAGTCTTGTCTGCTGGTGTGGACGCCAATAGATCAACAGAACAGGCCCATTAACACAGTGGGAAATTGGTCTGAACTGACACAAAGGTTTCAAAATAAATTCACCTCTTCCTTGCACAAGAATAAGAGTAAAAACCTCAACTAGAAAAATCTGTCACTTCTGACGGGAGCTGGAACAATGACTCAAGAAATTATCTTTACATGGCTTCTGGGATTTATTACATAAAAACATGAACTGAAGAAAGATTCTTGAAAGATTTGGTTTCAGTAAAAACATTTCCTGATTATTTATGTTCAGTTTGAAATCACTGTCCCACAGAAACCACAGGGTGTGATTTGTTCTCCTGGCAGTTAGCGTGTTTCCTGACCCTAAAGCCCAGCTAACTATTGATTTTGGATTGTAAAACGGGGGCTATCAAAGCTATCGTTGTGTTCAAACAAATAATGCTTGTTTCCTTCCCCTCGTCCATCCTCTTGGGTTACCTCAGCTTTCCTCCTTCGATCCCGTGTTCTCCTGGTTTCACACTCAAATCCCGAGGCCTTGAGTTCATTTTGAACTTTGTAACTCATGGTCCTAGGAAGTTGTTTGCCATTTTTTGATTGGATGATCTTTGACCCCCTTGCAGAGGGAGTTGCGAAGGTCGGCGGGTCACTGACCTGCCCCGCTGGGATTGTAACGGTCTGCCTGTGAGAGGTGTGTGTGGCGTGGGGGAGGGTAAGAGGGCATGAGGGAAACACACTCTGTCGCACATTAATACATAATCTCCATCTCGCTCTCTGTCAAAACCTCTTAACCAGACGTCATTCAAATGTCCAGCCCTCTTTTGTCTGCATCTGTCTGGGTGTGTCAGTCTGTCTGCTCGGCTCTTTGGCTTCTGTCTGTCTCTCACTCACCTACACACACACAAACAAACGCACACAGATCCGCTACGTCGCACTGATTACCACGTAGTATTGCTTTGTGTGTCTGTGTGTGTGCATTCAAGCGTTTGCGGAGCCAACCGAGCTTAAAACAGGCAAGGTCTCAACTTCTGGTCGTGTTTTCTGACCATAAGTAACTTCATATTGGAAATGACAAAACCACGGAAGGGTAAAAATAATCTAGTCCAGTTCAAAAACAAAACAGAAAGTAATCATTTGATTTATATCGTCGTAACTCGACAAAACACAGCATTGTCCTCTCACAGTAATGCATCTTGAATGATATAAATTGTAGTTTACAGGCTGTAATTGAAGTGTGCTTCAGTAACAAGCATATTTGTCACACTGAATGTGTTTTATTTGGAGGTTTTACACAATACTTTCTGTTGTAGAAATGCTGCTCACCTTCTTTCACATCAATATAAAGTGAGAATTGAGACGCGTCAGGTGATTACAGGGTCCTTGGCGGTGCTTGTTAGGAGCTGTTTTAGCTGTTTACACCTCTTTCTTTTTATGCGCATTTCTATTCAAAACCTGTCGTGCGTTTCATAGTGCTGATATAAAAATGAAGTTGTTGAAACCAGGTAGAATGAAAGCACTTTTCCTCCTCACAGTCCATCTCAGTAGCAGGTCACGGAGCCATAGTCAGCCTGCATCAATAATGCAGGAACCAAACTCCCCTCCTGCTATTTTATATTTAATGTTTTATACAAAGGAAAAATAAAATAGTTCTGTGGCACTGAGATCAATGAATAAAAATACACCCTGAAGGCGTATTTGTTCACTTTATTTTTCCTTTTCAAGGCAGAAATGTGGTTTTGTATTTTAGGAAAATGGAATGAGTCTGTTCTCTGCAGTATTTTAATCCCACTGGTTAAAGATTTGGCAAAGTAAACCTCTTTTGTTGAGAGGACAGACATCATGCAGATTTTGATGCTAAAATAAATCGCATATATTTCACATACATTGTGATAATCTGCACATATTTCTTATTATTTCCTGATGCAGGTTTTCACATTAGGTTTTCAGAACGGTATTATTGTGAGAATTGAAGGGTTAAAAGTAGAAACCAACCACCATGGATATTTTTGGGGATGATGCCAATAACGATGTATTGGCCATTATATATATTTGTCTTGGCAATAAAAAAATAAACAATCTTATAAATGACCATCATTTTTTTCCAGAAAAAGTATTGATTAAGCACCGGTATCAGACCAAACCCTAAGGATACCCAACCCTAGTTAAAAGTAATATAATGAAAATATTTGGGCAGGTCAGTTAATCAAACATAACATTAATTCCCTACCATCATCAGAACTGTTGTTTTCCCGCTGACCCTGCTCCCTCTGGTCATTGAGTTTGAGCAAAAGCAAAAACCATTTTGAAATACACATCGATAAACCTCCTCCTGGGTCTCTTGTTCCTGATCGGGCTGATCAAGTAGCGCCGCGTGACACCGAGGCTGAAGTATCAGATGCCGCGCTTGCTCTCACCGCCGTTGGAATCAGCACAAAAATTTGTCACCACCATGCCTCAGCCCACCGCACCCTCCACCGCACGTTTCCCAACAGTCCCACTTGAGCTTTAGTCTCCTGAACAAGTGTCGCTGATTTGATTTGTCAGGATTGTTTTTCATTCATTTTCTGCAGCCTGTGTTTCCTTTCTGCTCACATCCAAGGCTTACTGATCTTGAAGGGAAAAGATAAACGACCGGCTTTCTCACAGTCATCGGTGTGTGTGTGTGTGTGTGTGTGCGTGTGCGTGCGTGCGTGCGCAACAAGGTCAGAGTGAATCACTGTCTCATACAGACCTCACTGATTGCATATACCCTTTAAGAACACTGCAATATACTTTGTGTCGTACCAGGTGCCCGGAAATTCCAGGTGCTGCTGTATTACTCAAAGACTGTCAAACTCTGATGGGATTATTTGAACGATCTCTCTCTTTCTCTTTCTCTCTCCAGGTCTCTGTGTGGAGCCCGGAGACCCTCCTCTCCTCCAACAGCCTCTGCAGACGTCCAAGTCTGGGATTCAGCAGATAATTGAATGCTTCCGTTCAGGTTTGTTAGAGATGTGAGGTTCCTCCAACGTGTCTGCAACTTTGACAGCCGGAATTGGGCGAGAGGCGGAGTACAGCCTGGAGACTGGGCAGTCTATCCCTTTGATAGACTAGTGACTAACTTCTTATTAATAATTCAGACTGTGGCATCCCATCTAATAAATCTGGAACTCTAACTCGCTGTTTGCTCAGCTGTGACTCTCGGTCTCAATATGTCAGCGTCCTGTCAAAACATCCATAAAGTTTTTACCATCCTCTGCAGCCAGACAGTATCTCGCATTATATCCATACACAGCGCTTTGGCGTTGCCGTGACAATTATTCAGGTCTCAGCAGACACACATATGAATATGCTCCATCTATATGAGTATATGAATTTCATGTATTCCATTAGGTCATCTGCATTGTGAGGCGAGCAGATATGTGGTGCAAGTGCTCCCTCCGCCAATGCTTCTTTGTAACACTGAATTTTACAATATGGTTTATTTACTTTGTATATGTCTTGTTATTCTCCCTGAAATCACTGTGGTTAACCATTGCTGCTTTCCTCTGTCCCACAGGCACCAGCCAGCTGAGACACATGCTGCTGAGGGAGGTGGACACCATCTTTGAGTGTAAACTGTGCCGCAGTCTGTTCAGGGGCCTGCCCAACCTCATCACACATAAAGAGTACTACTGCCTTTCACGGCTGCCTGAATCTGACGGTTAGTGACGCAGCATATTAGCATGCAGACACATACACAACTCTAAACACGTCTGGAATATTTAAACATAACCTGTTTATAATCACAGCCCTGCTCTCAAAGTCCTAGAGTCAAAGCATAAGAGATACAAAACACAAATCCCCATAAACTCAATAATAAAATCAAAAGGCGGAACAGGTAGAGCACAAACTCCCTCAGCTGTGGTCAGAGCCTTTGTGCACGCTGAGGACACGCAAATGCAAAATTTGACGAGATCACACAAACAGCGACTCCCTAAATGAGTCAGGGATCAATCTTGATTTCAGCACTTAGTCTAGTTCCCACACATTAAAAAAAAAAAAACATGCAGACTGATGACTTCAACGTTTCCTAAGGTGGTTCCACATTTTGCTTTCATGTTCTCTCACTCTAAGGTTTTCACTATCTCTTTCACACCATCTGTCTCCTGCTCATTATTCCCCTCTTATCTCCTCCTTCGGTACACAGCCCCATTTTTCTCTCTTCCACACACATTACTGTAACGTCTTCAATCCGTCAATCATTCTTCTTACACAAAGTGAAGTCTCTATTCTGCTCTTCCCTCATATCACGGCAGAAAGTAACTTTGATCTTGCACCATTAGCGTTTTATCTCCTGCTCATTAGCCACAGTATGTGTCCATATCTCTATTCTTTCCTGCTCAGAAGCGGGCGGATACTCGGAGGAAGCCCAGCAGAGTCTTCAAGTAGTTTCTCTGTTACCTAACTCTCCTCCTCTCTCCTCCTCAAAGAGAGATCAATCTCATCACAAGCAGTAGATTATATTTTGCTCATTTCTATCCACTGAAATGATCGCTGTTGGGAAAAAACAACTCATCACAATCTCCTCCTACATCTGCTTGTGGTCTTAATTAAGTTGTTTCTCACATAATTGACTCATTTTTTTCTCTCAATCAAGAGTCCATTACTATAGGCTGTAAGTGTACTATATTGTTAATTTGATAAATTCTTTCATCAATGTTTTTCACCATCAAAGTGCTGGAAGTTAAATGTGAGGTTACTGGATAAACACATTTGATTTTTCTTTGAAAGTCAATTTTTCACCATCGAGCCCTGACAGTCGAGCAATAAAGTGCCTAAAATTCAAATCTGTATGTTTCCTGTGGTGAAGAACTCTATAAAAGAAAGTGGCACATTTGCTGAAAGAATAATATCAACGTCACAGCGGTTGTAGAAGAGAAAACTGTAAAACAAAGCTTAGAAATATCAGAAAAATCATAGACTATATATAAAGATGGACAACATTACAGCTCCCAGAAAGCATCTCGAGACCCCCCCCTGGTGGCTGGCTGCAGTATCATGAACCCTCATTCCTCCAAAGTGAATTAACAATGTTATAGAAAGTGATAAAAAAGATCCCCCCTTTGTCCGGACCTAAACTAAATGGAATCTTAATGGGAAGTTTCCATACAATCGGTCCAGGACTGAGTACAATGAAAACAACAAAAATCTAAGTACAAATTCCTACGAAAAGTGAGCTGGACCGAGTCTTCCTGTTTAAAAGGACTGATTGTGAATGTGACAGCAGTAGTAGAATAGTTTTGACAAAGTGGAAGTATAATATTTTGTCTCTTTAATGTTTATTTTAAATATTGAAATGTTTCGGATTGTTTTTTTCAGGTTCATCGGGGGACGACAGACAGAGTGTTGCCATGAAGGATTTACTGGACACCATATATCCCAGAGCCGACCGACCAGACTACGTGGTCCGACTGGAGCCCATTCAGACCACTACCAAGGCCGTGTTCCAGTACCTCACCACAGAAGAGGACCTGGCCCGATATCCATCACACACACCCAGGTTGGTGGTACACTGATGGAGTAAGATGTACTGTAACTCAATGTGTGTGTGATATAGCTAATGCAGTGTAGCTGGTGTAGACTCACGTGTGACTTTGGTCAAACGTTGTCCCTGATATGATATTTGATTGTCCTTCACAGTGCCAGAGAGAGTCCAGTAGCATGGGAAGAGCCAGCGGAGGGTGGGGACAACAGCCAGGCGAGCCAGCGAGGTGGAGCCGAGAGCCACAGCAGCCCGGGACCCAACCAGGGGCAGAAGAAATGGGAGGCTGAGGAGGAGGCGAAAGCAGAGCAGCCACCGCCTGAAGAGGAGGGCTCCACTAGCGGGGTATGTATCTGAGATATCTGATGTCCGATTCTCCACGTCGCCTCGTTTGCTGCAGTCCGTCACTATCCCTTCTCTCGTTATTCTCGCTGCCAGGTGGACGACGTGACAATCTCCTGTTGTCTGTGCGGTCAGGACTTTAACTCGCGCCGCAGCATCAGGCGCCACTGCCGCAAAATGCACAAGACCAAACTGGAGGAGCTGCGAAAGTTCACAGAGACACGAACAGTTCCCACAAGCCTGCTCTCTATGGTGAAAGGTAAGTGTTGACATAAACGATGAATAGGAAATATAGTAATTTATAAACTGATTAATATTATAAAGTATTGATTATAGTGACAAGAGCTAATAGACTCATATAAACACTGCAATAAAGCTAAAGAAACATAATTTATTTCCACACAAAACTGAATGAGCTGTTTGGTTTTCTAAATACTTCATTTGCTGACTTTCCAACACAAGCTGTGACTCAACTTGATTAAAAACAAATAATCTAATAATTATTTTAAATAAATGATGTTATGTTATGTATGAGTGGAGCCCAGATGACGAGATTTATTTTCATTTAACATGTATATAAGTGAAAATAAGTAAATTTCTAACATGCTTAATATCAAGCTGTGGTCATTCAGTGCCATCAGTATGTGGACTCAGCTCTTTGAATGTGAATTTACAATTTGTTTTATGAGGTTGATGCTAGTTTCATATTTCAAAGTTAATTAAAAATGTAAATAATAATTATTCTTGTTGATACTGGAGGTCGGCCAAGGACTCTCAGCGCACCGTCTGGAAAATCCTGCCTCGTGTGCCTCAAAACCTTCGCCACCAAAGCCAACGTGCGGCGACACCTCGACGAGGTGCACCGGGGTCTGCAGAGGAACCCCAACTCCCCCGGCGTCCCCCCGAAGCCCGGCCAGCCCAACACACTGGAGGCCACGCCTCCCAGGAAGAGCAACAATTCCTCTCCAACACGTAGCCACAACTCCAAGTCCACGTCTGTGAGCACCAAAACATCATCCTCAAACCAAAACCAAGCCAAACCTCAGCCTCAGCCTCAGCCCCCGGCCACTACGCAGGCAAACCCGGTGTCATGTCGCTGCACGCTCTGCAAGAGGATGTACAGCTCTCAGGTTGGTTGGTTGCACGAGGGGGGTTCGGGATCTCTTCTAGCCTTTGCTGTGTTTAAAGTCAGGCCTTAGTAGCAATTATAGGTTGGTCTTATTTGTTCTTATTTATGTTTCTGTATTTAATCGTACATGGGTTGTTTTTAGCCTTGAGAATCCAAACAGGGAAAGGGAGCAAAACCAGAAATAGTCGGTGCATAATTCTAGAGCTGTTTCAAGACATTTCCCTGAGATTTTCCAGAGGCTGTATGTGAAACCGCAATGTCAGTTGATCTAGACATAATTTACTGTACATTTCCTGCCAGCCCCCGAGCAAAATGTCCGGAAAATGTTGGGAAAACAACAGGAAAAAGTCTGTTGTTGTGAATTTTTCATCCGTTTCCATCAGAGAACAGCTTATGTGTAATTTCACATTACATTTTTACTGATCTTTAATTTTATCTTTGAATTTCAGCTCATGTTGAAGAGGCACATGCGCATTGTCCACAAAATATACAGTGTGAAAAGTAACAGGTCTGCTGCCTCCGCACCCCCTGCTACTACAGCAGCGACTCCAAACAACAACAACAACAGCAGCAGCAGCAACAACAACAACAACAGCAGCAGCAGCAGCAGCAGCAGCAACAACAACAACAGCAGCAGCAGCAGCAGCACAAACGTGGCCTCAAGCAACAATGTCCGGGTGAAGGAGGAGGCAGTCGAGCCCTCGGCTGAAGAGGAGGAGGAGGAGGAGGAGGTGGAGGAGGAGGAGGAGGAGGAGGAGGAGGAGGAGGAAGAGGAAGAGGAGGAAGAGGAGGAGGAGATTGACAGTAGTCCTGCCCCGTCTCCAAGTGACAGCACTGGTACAGCTAAAAGTGTTTCTGTGGCACCCAACTCCACGAAGGTGAAGGAGGAGGAAGCCCCGCTGAGCCCAAAGATGATGCCATCCTCCTTATCTTCATCGTCATCCTCCCGTGCCGGCAGCGGCGTGTGCGTCCCACACAAATCGACCAAACTGTCTGTGGGCTTTGACTTCAAGCAGCTCTTCTGCAAACTGTGCAAGCGACAGTTCAGCTCCCGTCAGAACTTAACGAAGCACATCGAGCTGCACACTGACGGCAACGAGATCTTCATCAAGTTTTACCGTTGCCCCCTCTGTCGCTATGAATCACGCCGCAAACGGGACGTCCTGCGTCACGTGACCGTAGTCCACAAGAAGTCGTCCTCATACCTCGGCAAGATCATGCCCAAACTGGAGAGCAGGGCGGTGAAGAGGCTGGCAGAGGCCGTCCTCAGCAGCACGAGCCCCAACAAAAGGACAGGCAGCGGCGTCAAAGAGGAAGTGAACGGACGCCACGCCTCTTCGCCGTCCTCCTCTCCTTCGCCCCCTGTAACGCGCAAGCAAGAGAGTTCCACAGCTGCCCCGGCCTCCTCCTCATCCTCCTTGTCCTCCTCCTCATCCTCCTCAGCCCCACCTCCTGCCCCCGCCACTCGGAAACAGCAGGATGTCTCATCGCCACCGTTCGTGCCCTCCCCTCCCGTCACCCGTAAGCAGGAGAGGCAGCAGACTCAACAGCCTCGCCCCATCAGCCCGCCGCTCACCCGCCGCAGTGAAAAACACACACACCTGCGCAACTCCACCTCCTCCACCACCGTCTCGCCCAGCAACCCACCGCCACACACCCGACGGCACGAGGCGCAGTCGGAGAGCAGCAGCACAGGGACGTCGTCCACTGAAGTCCGGGTGACCAAGAATTTCTCGCTCCACGCTTGTGACCAGTGTGGACGAGCTTTCGCCAAGAAGGTATTTGATTTTCATTCTCAAATGCATCTTTCCATTTTTTTTACAGAAATCAATCAAAGTCAGTCTCTAACTTTTACTGTCAATTAATTGTTTAAGAGTAATTTTAAACAATGTATCAAAAAATTGCAGGCATTTTTCATACTGTGTGATTGTATTGCTTTAAAGTTGTGTGTAATTTATCTCATGTGTGTGAATCATTTTTTCTCAGCTGTACCTGGAGTCTCACAAGCGCAGCCATCGTAACGCAGTGACGACAGCATCCAACAAGAGGAAAGGAGTCAGCACTCGCTCCAAGTCGTTGGTCTGGTGAAAGACACAGTGTAAGAATAACCAGGGTTCACCTGCCGTACGAGGACGCCACCATGTCGTCACGGTCCATTTGTCCTCTCACAGTTTGTCCTGTATTCTCTCTCTCATTGCATTTTGTCCTCCGTCCTTTAGTATTCAGAAACCCAAAAGAAACTCCACCCTGTGAGTGCGCTTGAGAAAATGTGTGTGTCTTTGTTGCAAGGGATGTGTGTTTGTTTGTGTTGAAATCCTTCCCTTTAATGAACCGCTCAGCTCGCACTCAACATTATTTCTCTGTCTATCACTAACAAGAGAAATCCTCCATCTCTGTCCGACTGTTTCTCCTTTTTCTCTGCATCATTTCTTAATAATAACCTCTTCCTTCCCTCCTTCACCCGTCACCGTCTGCATTCTCCTCTTTCTTTTGTTTTCCTCTTTCCTAATCTTCTTCTCCTCTCTCTCTCCTCACAGTCCGCCGGGGAAAAAGGACGGGCGAGCCACTAACGATGTAGAAGACATTCAAAACTTTGAGTTTGAGAAACAATGGATGAGTGGAAGTAGCAGAGATGCAGGAAACGACGGAGCAGGACAAGAGTGAAGTACAACAGATTTTTCCTTCTTTTGCTTAAGAACCAAATACATTGTCGGACTATGACGTTACTTTTGTATATTTTCACGATGAAGCCCGGCAGCTCGCTGGACGGTGGCGCTGCTATCCCCGAGGAGACTGCTCACTACTACTGCATATGTCTGTGTTTACTTACTGCAGTACGTAAATGTGGATCCACGTGCAAACGACTGACTTGTACTGCTGTGCTCTCTGTAAACAGAAGGATGGAGGTCTAGTTATGTGTGTGTGTGTGTGTGTGTGTGTGTGTGTGTGTGTGTGTGTGTGTGTGTGTGTGTGTGTGTGTGTGTGTGTGTGTGTGTGTGTGTGTGTGTGTGTGTGTGTGTGTGTGTGTGTGTGTGTGTGAGAGAGAGTGTGTGTTTGTGTTAGAGGGAGTGAATAATAACTGGAGCCACATGAAGGAGGAAGTAAACTTTTTTTTGTTTTTTATTTAGAAGAAAGCAGACTTTCATTTTGCCTTCACTTACACAGATTTACATATTTGGCTCCTTCACTATTAACATTTCATATCAGTTCATCTTCACCGTTTCTGTACATTCGGGACTTTGACTGTGGCATCAATTCGTTCTGTTGGAAACCCGCTCGCTCAGTATTACGACAAATCAACAGAAAAGACACTTTCAACTTCCCGCTACTTATCCTTCTCTTCTTTTCACCCCCTGTATGTCTAGCTGCGTGCCTTAGAGTCACCTTAACCTTCTCACATGAATATTTCCTCACTCATCTTTGTTGGATTTGTAAAATTCTTTATTCTAGCAGCCCGTAGTCTCATCTAGTGACCAGTTGTAGCAGGATCTATTGCCCAGGTCTTATATTAGATTATCAAATGTTTATTAGTTACAGGGTTTGGTCAAAATGAGGAAGGATCCAAAGTTTATTTTCAGTTTACCCCAAAAATGATGTGTGCACTTTTCCTAATTTTTCACTGGCGTTTTCTTACATTTCATTTTGTTTGTCTTCTCTGTTTAGACTCATTGCATGCTTGTGTGTGTGTGTGTGGGGGGGGGGGGGGGGGGTTCCTTCACCTTGACCATACCCTGTTTTACCTCTGTACATTAGCAGTGTTATCGGGCCAAGAAATAGACGGCTATAGGAGAAGCATGGGTCACAGTCTGATTGGCTGTTTATGATTTTTCTTCCTGATATCTCTTATTTTAGGATAAAACTGATCAGTTCAACTGTTGACTAGGTTTGCCATGACAAACATAGGCTGTGTGTAAAATGAGTTGTGTTACTGTGTGAGAGGCTCTGCACATAGGGGTATTGTGTGTTTAAATCATAGACTGTAAAGATGGACGACATCACAGCTCCCCACAAGTGAAGCCAAAGCGACTTTATAGTCCCCTGGTGGCTGGCTGCGGTATACGTTATAAATACTGCGGCCCAAAGATTTTCTAATCACACTGATGTATTTCCAAGTGATGATTCTGCTTTTAGTTTTTTGATGCTATAAAAACGTAATGATTGACAGCTGAGACTGACTCGCGATTGGTCGAGCACATGTATCGGTGGAGCCTCGAAACTGTAGATCAACTCCTGCGCAGACTCCGCCTCCAAATGAGGTCAAAAGCGCACGATGGCATTTATAACCTGGGATATTTAAGAAGATTTTTTTTCATACAACAGGAGGAAGTGGAGACACGTCGTCCATCTTTATTTACAGTCTTTGGTTTGAACGCATATTTTTGCAGACAAACTACTTTCGACTTTTCCATTAACTGGAAGACTTTGTTTTCTGAAAGGTGACGACGAACACAAACTAATATGAATTGGGCCGGGTTTGTCCGATCAGAGCTGAAACCAAAACAGACTCAACTTTCCGGCAGCAGCAGCAGCAGCGGGTGTAGCAGGTGTGAATTGACAGAACATACTTTTGTTGATGCTGAAATTGATCATAGATTATTACCCAAACAAAAGAAATGTTCAAGCTGCGCGCCTCTTCTACGCTAAACACCTCACTTCCCCCGACTTGAAAGTTTACATTAAACTTTTGGTTCCATTTACAACAACAACAGAAAGTGAGGGGCCTGTTTAAATAAACTCTGTGAATTTTCCTTTGTCTCAACTTTTTAACTTTACCAATGTAATCTCCTTCTTTTTTGAATCGACTAAAAACTGCATCAGTTCCTTTCAGAATGAGCTTTCATGTCCGCGAGCTGGAGCGGGGGCTGCGTGTGTTTGATCGCAGCTCCTGAGGTAGTCTTTGAAAAAACACTGGCACACGAAGAGAATTAGAAGGGAAAAGAATTGAGAAAGACCAAATGTAGATATGTCTTAACGTTCAAACAGAAAGCCATGAAATGGAACGAAACCAGAAAGAGAGAAAAGAGGAAAGACCAAACTTTATTTTTGTAACTGAAAACACGACACAGTCTTGAAAAACGTGTATATATGGGTTCATCGTACACGGGTGGTATAAATAATAGTTCTAATAGTCACAATAGTTACTGACATGTACTTAACTGTTGGTTGACCTTACGCTTCAGACATGTCCGACTAGTTTCTACGTCACTGTGTAACACTGAGGCAAGTTTTGCGTTGTTCCACCTTTTAGTTGTCTTTTTTATTTTGTATCTCATTCCTTTTTGAACCAGGACATTTGTGTTGGGATGGAATCGAAACCTCAAAGAGACTCTTAGGACGTTTATTTTTCCAATTTTGTCATTTTCTTTCGTCATCAGTTGTACTTTGTTATTAAGGTCACATCCTAGAGAACCTGAGAAGAGTTTAGAGAAGCATTTTGAGATGTGACGAGAATGTTAAAAAACAACCACTTAATGAATAAAAATGTTCTGCTTCAAACCTCCGACAGTTTCCTGTTGTGTTTCATTTTTTCCCCCCTGTCCTGCGATACAGCTCCTCCATCAGTCACGATTGTTTACTGCGACAGGAGATTTCATTTGCCTTCACAGAAATTGCTTCTTTGGACATTTACATTTTCACTTATTTGTTTTTGGGAGATTTCTACTTTGCCTTCCTCGCATTATTTCCTGCGCTGCGACACGTCATCGCCTCAGACGCCTCAAAGGAGAATGAAGATTGATGTCCGTGACGTCAAAGAGAGACATTGTTCCTGTGAATATTAACACGCTGGTAAAGTGTGAACTCAGAAACAGGTTTAAACCACATGCTTGTATGAACTAAAAGTCCTGTTTGATCTGTGGTTTAATGAGTGAAGATGCCGACATGAGGTGAGAATAATCTTTTTTTCTTAACTTCTATTTCCAGCAGGATGTGTGGTGTTTAAATGAAATCTGCATGTATGACACAGGAAGGCTCTGAAAAAAGACAAAAAAACTGTTGATCCTACATTTCCTGGGAAATGTAGGATCTAGTGTTGGGGGCCCGGTCACACGAACACCAAAGTTGACCAAAGTTGAACTGTGTGCAATGCCCTGCTGCGGATTTGCTCCCTCACAAGAAGCAAAGGTGTGACCGTGCTCCAGAGGTCAGGACATGTTTTTGTCTGCTCATTCAATTTCAACTTTTTTATATCTGTCTCTCCAGCATCACTCAAATTAATGGCGTCAGGAGAGTGTCTGCGGAATTATGTCCGAACACAGTTTTTACTTAGGGGGCTGGCTGGAGAAACTCCGAGAGAAGGTCAGGTGAACATTCAGCCTGATTACTGCTGTAGGAGGAGCTAATTCAGATTCCTTTCATATAGGTGTGACACAAAATATCAATACTGCAAAATATTGTTGTCCTGACTCAAAAACATGTTCTGCTTTTTGACAATTTCATCTTTTACCAGTTTAGGGTTACTTTACATTAAAATGTGTGGAGAAACTCTTATATTACATCTCATTCCATGTTAAACTGTAAAATTGAGTATAAAGTACCATGGAATAGAGGAATACTATAGGTAAGTACATTGAAGCTAAACTAAGTGTACTACATCCACTCATTAGACACTCTGCCTAATTATCTCTGATGATTATCACATAAATATAATTTAAATTCCACAGGATCTGTAATCAACACTTCCCCCCCTCTTGCATTTACCCACATGCGCCACGAGATGGCGCCATTGCACCGCGTCTGTCGCACCTCTCCGCAGCTGCAGAGCCACAAACATGTGGACATGTTGCGCGCGCTGTGACACAGGAGAACACACGGCACAGGTTCGATCGCCTGGCTCCTCGCTCCGCTTATCAAAAGTGTTATTGGGCAGCAGATGCGATGCGCTTCATTTGTTTAACCTCGCTCTGCGCTTTTTTTTACAACAGGAATCAATGCGCACAGTAAAAATGGATTGAAGTTGAAACAATTAAAGTGCGCGCGTGTGTGCGTGTGTGATTCTGATGACTTCTTAATGCGTTCAAACAACCGCAGCCCCTCCACTGTGGAGCCCATCGACCCCATTGATTGGTAATAAACTTGATTGAATGAGCGCGCGCACTCGCAATTAGCGGATGATTTGGTGACGGTGGCGCGAGGACACGCGTGTTTCCCGCGGAGTCGCGCGCTGTCCCTTTCAGCACCGGAGAGGAGAGGAGCGCGCGCGTCCGTGCCGCGCGGACTTCGGAGGGGCTTTATGCGCAAAGACGCGCGGAGGGGACGCGCGGAGAGAGTGTGGAGGAAGAAAGAAAAAGAAAATCAGGTGGGGTCTCGCAACGTTATTGATCAGGAGTGACGTGATGAATTCCTCTGCTCTCTCTCTCTCTCTCTCTCTCTCTCTCTCTCTCTCTCTCTCTCTCTCTCTCTCTCTCTCCCCCCCCCCCCTCTCTCTCTCCCTCTCTCTGTATCACACACTCATTCTTGGGTATCGACTTCACTACGCGCAGTCTCCCGCTACTGCCTCCTTAAACATTTTTTATTTTTGCGTCTTTACGGGTAAAATCTGATCCGAACATTATCCTCCAATCATTTTTATCCCTCAGCCTCCTGCTCGCGGAAGGTCTAATATTCCTCTCATCGTTTTTCTTTCCTCGCTGCTGTTGTTGTGGAGGGGAGGATTAAAACTGTCTCACTCCAGGACAAGAGGACTGGTTTTATTGTTTGGCTTTTTTTGGGAAGCGGGGAGGAAAACTGCTGAGCTCCGCAAGGAAGTTGCCTGAGGCGGACAGGGAGCCCGGGGAGCCCGAGGAGCCCGCGGTAGGAGGAGGAGGAGGAGGAGGAGGCGGCGGTTGGAGACGGAGCTTCTCAACCCTCCGCTCGCTGTGGGGTGAATTTCCCGAGGTATCACACAAGGCTTTCCTTTCATTCAGTCTGAGCCAATGCTGCTGCTCACATTCCTCCACTGATGGATTATTGTCTCAGGCTTTTCTTGATCATAACTCCTGACTCTTACTTGACATGGATGCTGTGCAGTGGAGGGTGTGGGTGAGTACATGTCTCAGCATCACATTGAGGTTGGGGGGGAGCATGAGGACACAATCACTGTTGATGGCACCGTTTTAATTGGGGTGCAATGAGAGAACCAGCACTGCTGCACATGCAGGGAGAAGCTGCATAATGAGCACATAGCCTCACACTCTGATCCGGTTCCTCAACCTGTGGGGCTGCATTTTTCACTCCAGCCATGGTGTCTCTTTCAGGCTGTGGGTTTTTATGCGACTCTTTCTAAATCCCAAAAGGTTGGAAATGAGGCAGAAATGGGGCCAAAGTGTTTCTGCTTGGAGAGAGAGAGAGAGAGAGAGAGCGTTTGTAGACGGGGAAGGTTTTTGCAGATGAGTCCAAAAGAACAGAAAATGCATCTTATTAAGTGATGATTGAAGATTATAGTATTATTATTACTAGTGAACGTCATCAATATTAATGGTATGTCTCGTTTGCTTTATGTTCATCCACCTACGCATGTCACCCAACATGATGCACTGATTGGAGGATGAGAGAGTGTGTGTGTGTGTGTGTGTGTGTGTGTGTGTGTGTGTGTGTGTGTGTGTGTGTGTGTGTGCGTGTGTGTGTTGAGCCACGATCATGCTAAAATCATAGGGGGAAAAAATGCTGCTGGAAAACGTGCGAGAAGGTTGAAAATCCAAGCAAGAGGCAAGGAACAGGTGATGACAGAGGGGGCCGACTGCAATTGTTGAGAGACTCAGAGGAACACACCTCCTTCAGAGAGAGAGAGAGAAGGAGGGAGGGAGGGAGAGAAGGAGGACAGGGCTATCACTTTCTGAAAAGAGCAGCAGCACACTCCCCGGAGAGAGGAGGAGGAGGAGGAGGAGGAGGGTGATGGTGACAGAGGAGGAGAGGAAGGCCAGGTGTGCGGCAGGGAGGAGAGAAGTGGAGAGAGACGAGGTGACGAGGTAAAAAAGAACCAGTGTAAGAACCGGGAGCGGGAAAAACTCTCACCCAGGCAGGCAGGCGGCCGTGGGTGTAAATTAAAAAAGAGCGATGAGGCAGCCGCTGCAGCCTCCTGGGGTCCAACCCTCCTCATCCTCGAGCCACGAAGCAGCAGAGGAAACCTCCTCCTCTTCCTCCTCCTCCTCCTTCTTCTTCTTCAGGATGTCACACAGGAGCAGAAATTGAACCTTTGCAAAGCGTCATAAAGTAGATGGACACCCTCGGGAGCGTCTGGCTTCCATTAGGATTGAAAGTGGTTATTAAAAAAGCAAATCAGGTTTATTTCTGATTTGTGAACAAGATGTCAGTAGTTTTCACATCCTCGGAAATGTGATAATTCAGAAACCAGCGTGAGTGTAAACCAGAAGTAAAACTTTTACCGGCCTCGGGGCCTCGCTCGGGTCCCGAGACGTTCTCACGTTAGCCCTGATGTGAGCTGTTTTTTGCGTCCCCTCTCGAGGCGTTTGCGTGCAGCTACATCTTGAAACGGCTCCCCCCATGATTCAAGATCACCGCCGGGTCCGGGTGGTTCGCTCTGTTTTTGGGAAAATCCAATTTCAGCCAAATATCATGAGCCGAGAAGATGAAATAATTAGCGAAACCAGGGGAGCTGAGTCTGCGAGCTATATTGGACCCAATTAGTCTATCAGGTATTAAGAAGCAGATATTAATTCAATAGCGGCCTGTAGTGAGGCTTAATCACAAGGACCCGGATCCTCGGCTGAACCCCGCGCCCGAGCCAAGTGGAGCCTGAATCCAGGGACAGGGAGAAAGTGTTGAATAAACAATATTGTAGAATACGTGGTGTTAGCGGATGAATCCGAGTTGGCTAACCTATATAAAGAAGGTTTTTTAATCATAGCGGGGGCTTGGCTGTGAATGAGTAGCTTTGACCTAATTCCATTTAGAGAGAGAGAGAAACTGATGAATTAATTGGGACGGGATCGAATTATAAATGGATTCGTCGAGAGATTCGCGGCTCACGCTGTGAGAAGATCTGAGCCTCGAGAACCTGTTAGTGTGCAGAATTAGACGAACCTGCTGAATATTTGGAAAGTTTTAAGTTCTTTTTTTAAAGTAAAGCTTTGCTTTCAGAAGTGGGATTCACTCCTATGGCAACCTCCATGATTTCTGATGTGCCGCGAAACTCCTCCCTTCAAAAAATGTCTGTATTTTCTGCCTCCGTGTACGATTTTGGATTCCACGTGCATATTCCGCAAATCACCCCAAAGAAGAAATTGCCTTTCTCCCATTACTGCAGTGGCGTTATGTATCTGTCCCGTTAAAGAAATGAATTTATATGCGTTGAACACAAGGGGGCGAAGTCCGTATATGAAACTTAACGACGAACACGAAACAAAATGAGCAGAAACGATGCCTTAAGATCTCAGAAAGCAGCAGGGCCGGATTAAAAAAACGAAATGACCCCCGGGTAAAAATGAGGTGGGGGCCTGTTGGCACAACACGGGGCCCCCAGATCATGTAATAATGCAGCTGCTACCTTAAGGGCCCCTATCAGTTTTATTGATCCATACAATATTAAAAAACACATTTATGAGGAAGAAGAACATGGAGTCGTTAAGCGCCATACAAACACATAACACGCATTAACGTCCAAAAATGGTAACTAAATTGGGTTTAATTTGTATATTCTCTGAAAGGAATAGTTTTAAATAACATAACAACTGAACATTTTACTTGGAAAATGAGCTAAAAGGCGAATTGACCAAACTGAGCCACCATAGCAGCTGAGCTCCAAACAGTATTGAGTTAATGGCATTAATGAGAAGAACAGTTGCAGAGTGCAGCCTGAACAATGTCATGAAATAACCAGCAGCCTTCAACAGCACTGAAGCAGAATTTAATATCCGCTGCAATTCTTCCATTCACATTTCATTACTATGAGCTCTACGTCTTTATACGAGCGACATAATGACGCAGTCTTTGCTAACGACGCATCTCGGAGAAAAACATCAAGAGGGGAAATCAACAATTAACCCTCTTTTGTGTCCTTGTTTTTCTGGGTCCAAATTTGCTTTCCTGACTCTAATAAGTCTCCGGGATAAAAAAAAAAGACTACAAAATACAAAATAAAAACAGAGATCAGGGTGGCAAATGAGAAAATAAATCCCCAGGGCTGCAGCTAATGAAAGCATATTAGCACTTGTATCATGCAGGAACCAGTTAGTTTGTCACAACCAATTTCCACAACCTGGCCTGAACCGACTTCCAGCACTTTTTCTTTTTTTTTGAGGAGGTGGCTGCTTTTTAATGTGCAGCTCAGTCGGGCAGAGCGTGACATTGTTACCCCCGGGCGTGGAGGTGCGATCTCCACGCAGCGGGCACGAGCACATTTAATGTCGTCTTTACCGCTAATGCAAAGAAACAATATTCATCGTTAAACCTGTAGCTGTTGTGATTTCAGGCGTCGTGGAGCAGAGAGTTTCAGCTGCAGGGGGAAACCAGCAGGTGTTTGAGTGATGTGACGGCCGCTGTCTTTTCACCGTTTCCCCCTCGTGCCGTCTCACTCAGTTTCTCCCTCTGTCTCACCTCCTTCTCTCCTCTCTCTCTCTCCTTCTTCCCTCTGTTCCCTTCTCTCGCTCCTCTGCACCTTGCAGCCCGAGGAGCTTGCCGTGGCTCTCGGCTGTCATCCTAACAGCTGTTCCGCTCATTGATAGGCCAAGAGATGAGCGTGTGTCGAGGGCGTTTCGCAAACTGACAGACGTTTGAGGTTTCAATTATGGAATGACGGCCGCGTTTTTTGACAGGTGTCCCGGGAAGACTGGGCCCGTGTGTGAGTGTGTTTGTGGCTTGTTTTTCTTTTGGCATGCTTGACTGCACTTCCGTCTTGCCCAAGGGTGGTTTACACATGTTTGTCAGGTGGACTGCACATCACACTGGTACTCAGACGTCGTCTCTGTCTCTCCTCAACAGGCTCCACTGAAGATGTGACTCGTGGATCACAGACTCAACTCCGTCAGTCGATCTCCAACATCCGCACCACGTTTCCACTCAACCAACTCAACATTTTTTGTAATCTTGCTGTCTCTTCTGGATTATGATTCGCTCATGGGGCTCAGCTAGCTCCACGCCTGGGGTCCATTACCCCTTCCTTTAGGAAGGTTCAACTCTGAAAACCTATCCTCTGATTTTGGAATATCTATCTTGCAACCAACTCTGAGATCACCTTTCTGCGCTTGAATGTCTTATTCGCCGACCATGGAGCCGCAGTTGACTTCCCGCCCGCAGCCCCCCTCTGTCTTCTTCCTGTTCGTGGCTACTTCCTGCGCCTGGCTCCTTCCCGGCGCCTTGCCTCAGCGAATCCCCACAGACCCGCAGGGGGCACCCGAGTACGCCCACTCCATCCGGCTGGACGGGGACATCATCCTAGGGGGATTATTTCCAATCCACTCCAGGGGGGACCGCGGCACGCCCTGCGGCGAGCTGAAAAAGGAGAAGGGCATCCACCGCTTGGAGGCCATGATGTTCGCCATCGACCTGATCAACAAGGACCCCGAGCTGCTGCCCAATATCACGCTGGGGGCCCGGATCTTAGACACATGCTCCAGGGACACGTACGCTCTGGAGCAGTCCCTGACATTCGTGCAGGCCTTGATCGAGAGGGACGGCTCCGATGTCCGCTGCGCTAACGGAGACCCTCCCATCTTCACCAAGCCGGATAAAATCGTAGGGGTGATTGGAGCTGCGGCCAGCTCGGTGTCCATCATGGTGGCCAACATCCTGCGCCTGTTTAAGGTAAGATCTGACTACTAAATCAGTCTTGTTTCCCCATCTCTCCTCCTCTCCTCTCCTCTCCTCTCCTCTCCTCTCCTCTCCTCTCCTCTCCTGGTGACACTTCCTGAAGGATGGGCTCGGCAGGCACATTTGGAGCCTTCCCCCTCCCTTATCATCACTGGGGGAGATAAAGTTCAATGATGACAACCAATTAAAATGTATTCAGCCCCGCTCGGGCAGCGATGCCACCTCCACCCTGTCCCGATCAGAAAGGAGAGACCCTTTGTTTTAGCTGGTGTATTTGTCTTCAGAGGCGTAAAGTGTGATTTTTATCTCTTGTGTTCAAATGTGTTTGTGTGTGAGAAGAGACGTGTCAAGATGTGTCAAGTGATGCTCATAAGGAGGCGCTTTGTGTGTATGTGTGTGCGCGTGCGTGCATGTGTGCGTGTGTGCGTGTGAGTGCGCTCCCTAGCTTAGATCATTCCTGGCTTGTGGTTGAGCCAAATAAAAATGGCTGCCAAACATGGGTATCAATTACTGCTGAAATCTGTCAACAGCCACTTCATTCACTTCAGCATAGGTTTGTGTGTGTGTGTGTGTGTGTGTGTGTGTGTGTGTGTGTGTGTGTGTGTTTGTGGCCTGATAGAACATCTCCTTGTGTTAGTGTGTTTTCTAGAACGTGTGTGGCCCTAATTGTGCGTCCCCATGAGTGCTCACTGCACCAGTGTGTCATGTTGTTTTGTGCTGTCTGTGTGTGTGGTGTGTACCTGCAGAAGCCTTTACATGTGTGACAGAGGATACTTCTCCGTGTGTGCGTGTGTGTGTGTGTGTTTGCTGCCATTGGTTATCATTAGCTGAACAGAGCTGATGTATAACTGTATGATTATGAAGTATGAGTCCAGTGGTGATGCCCATGGTATTACACATCCAGTGTGTGTGTGTGTGTGTGTGTGTGTGTGTGTGTGTGTGTGTGTGTGTGTGTGTGTGTGTGTGTGTGTGTGTGTGTGTGTGTGTGTGTGTGTGTGTGTGTGTGTGTGTGTGTGTGTGTGTGTGTGTCCCTTTTCCTGGATTGTGTGTATGCTTGCCTTCTTTCAGAAATCCATACAGCATGTGTGTATGAGACTTTACGGGATTATGAGCATGTGTGTGTGTGTGTGTGTGTGTGTGTGTGTGTGTGTGTATATGAACGCACTTGTTAACAACCGGCTTGCGCGTTGAATGGAAGATTTGCATATTAAACAACAACAACAATAATAACTAAACATGATTTATGCCAGGATCTGTCACATCGACAGCACTTGAACCGAGTCCTTCTCTGGTTCCGCACTGCCTCGTTCTCATTTGCCTAATACGATTTAGTGCATTGTGTGTGTGTGTGTGTGTGTGTGTGTGTGTGTGTATGTGTGTGTGTGTGTGTGTGTGTTGTATGTCACTGTGGGAGTGAGTCCATCGATATACAACAATATGTTTTGGTAAATATGCCAGAGATTGTGTGTGGGTGAGTCTTAAGTATTTAGTGAAGATATTGGTGTGTGTGTGCTTGTGTGTGTGTGTGTGTGTGTGTGTAAGTGTGAGATGATATCAACCAGAGGCCTGTGGCAGTGGTGTTATATGACACAAGACTGTATCTCTCTCTGCAGGGTTTAACATGAATAATGCACCAAGCATCAGAGTCTGAAAATAGTATGGAAAACACACACACACACACACACACACACACACACACACACACACAGACACACGTGCTGCAGTAAACATATGTCTTTTAAATGGGCTAATCTGACAGTGCCAGTCACAGCTACTCGCCCACTCAACACAAGGGGATCAGAAAGCAAATACAGCAGAGAGATAGTGTTTGTGAATGTGTGTGTGTGTGTGTGTGTTTCTTCTAATCTAGCAGCAGACAAAAGAGATTCCAACAACAGATTGTGTAAAACATTCCACGTCCAAATCCTCAAGAAAAACAGCCGCTGTTTTCTTCTTCTTCTTCTTCTTCCCCCTCCTCGTCCTCCTCGTCCTGCACCACGCTGAGCCGCAGAGGGAGACGCACGCTCGACAAACGCAACTCGTGTCGAACAAAAGTTGTTGGTGTTCCTTTTGTTTGGCTCCTCGTTTTGAAGATTATCTTTAAACCGTTTTTACCGCTTTGTGGAACGACACGGAGCGGAGAGAGGGGACGACACCAGATAAAACAAGATGGAACCTTGTTAATCCTCGTGGGGGGAAACTGGGCCGTCGTGGCAGCAGCGGTGTATTTCAGAAGAACAGAGAAAAATGAGGGTAATTTAAATCCCCTTAGGTGATGATTTCCCTTTCTCACAGGTCTTATTTGTATAGCTTCAACCGACCATCTCCATCGTACACATTCCCTTACCGCGCTGATACACTTGTGATGCACCACCAGGATGTCCTCGTGGGAATGGACGGGCCAAACGTACACAATGTCAAACAAAGAGGCAACGGCTGCATCCAAGTCTCTGAAGGACCAGAAATGAAGAATGGCCGCTTCTTCTTCTTCGAGGTTCATCACCACTTCAACATTCAAATGTAGTTCTGCAATAGATTGAATTATCATTAAAGACAGGGTTGGTAATCTTGGAAAAGCAAGAGCAGGCTGCACTTTTAAAGAAATTCAACCAATACGTCCCACCCCCTCCCATCGACCAAAGCCAAGCCCCCAAAAACACATGAACGTTGGAAGCCAACTTTTCCCTGGCTTCATTGCATCTGAATGAAATGATTGGTTACGCTTAGACACCGGCTCTGGGGGGGGGGGGTTGCCTTGTTTATTTAAAGCCATTATAATCACCTACAATGACGAGGCTCATGTTGTGTTTGACTGCACACACACCTCTCCTTTAAATAGTCATCATTTACAGCTGTTTCAGGGTGTGTGTGTGTGGGAAAAGCAGGTGTTATTTGTTTGCATCTCAGTTCTGTTTTCAGTGTGCGTTGGATCAGTTGTCGTGATGAAGACAACTTAGTTTTCTTCTCATCTTTTCTCCTGCATGTTGTCTTTATTTTCTAACCCTCTGTAACAACTGCTCCTCAGAACCCAACCGCTTCATCCCTGGGTATTGATCGTGTTTGTGCATGGTTGGTAATTACAGCGGCATTATGGATCGCTGAGCCCCCGAGACTTCAGGTCACCTCTAAAAATACCTTGAGGCGAACCTCGGCTCCGGCTCTCGGAGTGTTGCCCGGTGTCTGCAGTGGAAGAGCTAATTACACCTGCTGTATAAACAACAAAAACTAAAGCGGAACACTATTAGTTATGGCTACAATGACTAATTGCGCTTCTTGTAAAAGACGGAGGAGGTGATAGCTGCATTCACATCAATTCTATCACTAATGGATTTTCTGTGTGTGTGTGTGTGTGTGTGTGTGTGCGCTCTGTTACCAGGAAGTCCTCACTATCTTTACAATGAATTGAAAGGCGCCTTTCACTCTGTGACACCCACACGCTGCGTGTCGGAAGCTGAAAACGAAATTCAATTCATAAATTGATAAGTGGTGGCTGTCCCCCGGTGAGAGCAAATGGAATGACTTTGCCGCAGGGAATTTAGGAAACACTGCTCTTATGTGCACACACACACACACACACACACACACACACACACACACACACACTGAAGTCTCAACCCTTCATTCAATCGGAGTCAGTTCCACTTCATTCTGCTTGAGGCTTTTAAACTCATGCAAACACACACACACACACACACACACACACACACACACACACACACACACACACACACACACACACACACAGAGTCTCTTGTTTCCTTTGAGGAGACAATTGCATTATCTGTGTCTCTGCTGGTGGTTTTGTATAAAGTTGTGCATTTCAAGACCGGGGTCAGAAGCAGAAGCTTTTTCCCACGCTCCTCCCGTACTCCCTCGCATGCATCCAGCTGTGTTAGTGCATGTGTGTGTGTGTGTCTGCGACTTCTCCACGGTTTTCATCTCAGGAAAGTATGTCTTACATGCACATACGTGTGTAGCCGTATGTGCATGAGGAATAGCGTTCCAGCTGCCTCTATAATTCAGCCGCAGCCTCCTGTCGTCTCAGAATTAACTGCTGCTCTGTGTGATGTGCAGGCTGATATATTCATCTGCTGGGTGTGATTGCTTTTCCTGAGCACCGCTCTCTCCGCATTGTTTGACGCCGAATTCCGCAGCGTACAAACATGTGACACGAATCTCCCCGCTGCCAGGAGGCTCTGCCGAACAGTGGGAACAGTCCAAAGATGAAAACTTCATTCAGACACAGCAAACTCATGCAAATGAATTCACGTGCAAGCGTCTGCTCAGACCCTCGGAACGTGCAGCAGGCCGGAGCTGTTTCGTGCACTAAAAAAGTCGTACGAGAACAAGCTGCTTTTTCAGCCGCAGCGTCGTCCTCGCAAATTACAAATCTTCGTCTTCGCAAAGATGACAACAGCTGCATTAAAACGCAATTAGCAGGAAACGCAGAGATTTTATTCAGAAGGTCCAATTCCGACGGATTTGCTATTAATGCTCAAGGTCAGGCGCCTTTTGGTCGGCGGCCTTGTCTCAATCACGCAGACTGTGTGATGAAATAATGACGGGAACGATAGCGGAGAGAAAAGAGTGAAGGGGACTTTACAAGAGGGAGGGTGTGGGGGATGGGGGGGCAGATAGGCTGAAAAGAAAGTTCTTAATGAGATACAGGTAGACACGAAGAAAGGGAAAAGTCAGATGGGTGAGAGAGAGAGAGAGAGAGAGAGAGAGAGAGAGAGAGAGAGAGAGAGAGAGAGAGAGAGAGAGAGAAGACGGTGAGAAGACGGTGGCTTCCTCTAGAGTGTAATGATGTGGTGTTGATTTCTTTCATGGAGGCATTATGCATTAAGAGGGGGATGATAATGAAGCCAGAGAGCAGGCTGAACAGCGAGCAGGAAAACTCATTAGGACGTGTGTGTGAGCCGGTGTGTGTGTGTGTGTGTGTGTGTGTGTGTGTGTGTGTGTGTGTGTGTGTTTGTGTATGCGACAGACAAATATCTTCAGACGGGCAGCATGCGATCAGCCAACCTCTGCTAACGAAGGCAGACTTAATGAGCAAATGGTTAATGAAGGGAGACTTAATTGTCCTTCTGAAATTATTTATTACTTTCATTTGTTAAGCGTCGCCTCGATGTGATTCGTTTACATCGCACGGTACAGTGTGTAATGTGTGAACACAGACCTAATTGGATTTGTTAAAAGGCTGAATGGAGCCAATCATTTGATCTGGCTTTGACAAAGACAAGGTATAAATATATGTGTGTCAATGTGAATCTTGTCCTGTTTGTAAAGAAGAAACTCTTCCCTACACAAGTCAAGTGGGTTTTACTGGATAGTCCGAAATCTAAAATCATCATTTGTCTTCAAAGGACTTTACAATCTGAAAAATGTATGATGCTCTCTTTCTGCAGAACTTTGATAAGAAGGAAAACTCCACAAAAAGCCCCGAAAGAGAGAAATGTAACATGTTCTGGATTTATGACCTATACTGCAGCCAGCCACCAGGTGGAGATCAAGATGATTTCGCTTCACTTTCGGGGGAACTGTTATGTTTTATAAAACCAAAACATGTATAATTTACCGGTTCCCACCTGGATTCCTAGAGACAATAACGGAATGTGAAAACATATGTTTACGCGACCTGCGGTAATTGATGAGATCGCGAGGCAATTTCAAGTTTAATCAAGATCTCTGATGAAGTCATTAGAAATGTGTTTAATGAAAGTGCTGACTGTGTTAATGTGTGTATTTATCTGTGTCCACTTGCCCATAAATGAATGTGTGTGTGTGTGTGTGTGTGTGTGTGTGTGTGTGTGTGTGTGTGTGTGTGTGTGTGTGTGTGTGTGTGTGTGTGTGTGTGTGTGTGTGTGTGTGTGTGTGTGTGTGTGTGTGTGTGTGTGTGTGTGTGTGTGTGTGTGTGTGTGTGTGAGTGAGAGAGAGCTTTTCCTGAAGGGTATAAATTGAATGTGTGTGTTTGTGTGTGAAAGAGAGAGAGCGATGAAAAGAGTGAAAGAGATAGAGTCTGTCTGTGAGTATTATCTGCATGTGTGTGTTTATAGAGAGGGCCGGTGTATAGAACGCATTAAAATGGAATAAGATTCTATCCGTGCTCTCCCTTTCATCAGGTCTGCGGCTGAATAGAAGCTCAGATAAAGGATAAGTGAAGCTATTATGCACACACACACACACACACACACACACACACACACACACACACACACACACACACACACACATTTAACACATACTTACGGACAGTTTTTACTCGTGATAGCAGGAAACACAGTGCACACATGAAACAGACCTTTCTTAAGCTGCTCTCACACACAATGAACTCCCGACATTATGCAGACATTTTTCCAGAGGGGCCGTCTGTGAGAAGCAAATGTCCGAGTCAGTTGCTATGTACGTCATGTCCTGCCTCCTGCATGTTCTCCCCAGACGCCCCCCCCCCCCCCCCCCCCCCCCCCCCCAGCCTGAATGTTCTGGACATTTCCCTCTTCTGATCCGGACAATCTCCTGCTGCGTTCTTCACATGTCAAAGACAAACTCCCGAGAATGTCCCAGTGCTTCCGGACGGATCAAATAACTTTTCCATTGGGCATTTCGGCTTGTTGCTCACTGGTGTATCTAATAATATTAAAGTCAATTTAATTTCCGACACAAAATGAAATGCAACCTACATTAATACCATTAGCTTCACCTCTAATCTTCCTGATATCCATCCCCGATATCAAGCCTGCATGTTTCTGGGGTGAGAGGATGTGCCCCGTCGTGATTTCACGTTCTGCGAGTTGCCAGCGAGCAAACCGCCGAGCCAACAATCGTGGCAAAACGCGGCGTGCCAGGAAAGCGACGCCAGCGAGCCAGCATGCACAATACCAGGCACGCTGGCACACGCACACGGAGCACACACATTATCAGTGGTATTGGTCTCACCCCGGTTTGATTAGACAACACGTCCGCTGTGAGAAACTGAATTTGGCTCCGGCAGAAACAGCAGAAATTATTAACTGAAAAGAATAATAGATGGTTTCATCATTTTTCCATCTGTGTTTGTCTGTGTCTTGTATCATTGACGCTGCAATTGTTTTTTGTGTGAGTGAGCCTGGTTCTATGAAAGGATTCCATGGTTCAGGCACTTGGCTGAAACTCAAAGAGTCGTTCCAACATGAGTTTTCGTTGTAACTTTGGCTCCCAGATGAAGTGTTTTCACCACGCATGAGTTCACCGCTCCGCTTTGCGAGACAGTGGATCTGCGCTGGGATGATGCTGCTGTAATGGATTCTCTCATTGGAAATAAATGAACTCGACACGGAGGGAAAATGAGAGTGAGGGAGGACTCGCAGAGTTAGAGAACAGAGGAGAAAATGAGGAGTTAGATTAATTTACAATGTGGCTTAGTAAAGGATTGAAGTCATGTTGGTTAAACACTAAAAAATTATTCCAAATTATTACCGCCGCCAAGGAGGTTATGTCTCTTGGTTGGTTTCTGTAAACTACAAAACAGGTTACCATGAAGCCTGCAGGAAGGATGGGACACGGGCCGAGAAAGAACCTATCACATTTTTTGTTGGATTCTGGTCAAAGGGGGAATTTTTGTTTCACTTTCTTTAACATTGCATAGGAGGTTATTTTTCTTTAAATGTTTTTTACAGTTTTACTAATAAAGCATGGATAATGATAAAAAAAACAAACAAGCATAGATAAAGGACTGATATCTTTGAGTGTGTAATTTGAGGCTGATGGGGTCTGTATTCGCTCTACTGAGCCATTGTTGTTGTTAAAGTTCATTCATTCATTCATTCATTCATCCAACCTTTATTTAACTCAGGAATACATTTGGGTAGAGACCCCATTTACAATATGGCAGAGAACAAAAAGTAGACACAAACAAACTGTAACATTAGCAAAATAACAAAATCAGTAGCAAAAGTAAAAGCCTTAGGAATGAATACAGTACATACAATTTCATTTAAAGCAAATGAATCGACTAAAACAAATGAATCCACTGAGCACAGGGAAGTGAACTGTAACAAAGATTAGCCATGTCTCCCTCTCGATCTAGTATTTATCAGTTTTCATTAAGAAAAGGTTATTTTTGTTACAATGACGTCTTCTGTTTTGATGAAGACATAATATTTGGTGGTGCCATGCATTTGCTGTCTTTTACGACTACGTTCATGCAGTCTTATTTTGAAATGACAGGTGTGAGGGATTTTATTGCAGCGATCACTGTGATTGCTTAATGGGCGACTCCTCCTGGGCCCCGATTGGCTCCCAGCTAATCAAGGATGAGGAAGTGTCAGTCAGACATGACAGGTGTGCAGGTGTGAGCATCACGTGGCCTGTTCTGTTCTGCTCTGCTCCACAGTCTGTGGTTCTGCTCCTGTTCTGCTCCACAGTCTGTGGTTCTGCTCCTGTTCTGCTCCACAGTCTGTGGTTCTGCTCCACAGTCTGTGGTTCTGCTCCTGTTCTGCTCCACAGTCTGTTGTTCTGCTCCACAGTCTGTGGTTCTGCTCCACAGTCTGTGGTTCTGCTCCTGTTTAACTACGAACAACGGAAACTTTAACCACATCATGTTAATAACAGAGAAAGATGGTGGTCAGTTAAAGCAGCTGTCCAGTGTTGCTAATGATCAGGGATCCGTTCAGGACATGTGACCACAACAAGGACAAGCACCAAGTGAAAAGAAACAACAGGGAGGACTTCAATTACTGTGAGTTCAATATGTCGGTCTGTCTTACTGTGTATCTGTCTTTTATATGTCTTTATCTGTCTGTCTTACTGTCTCTCTGTGTCTGTATCTGTCTGTCTTACTGTCTGTCAGTCAGATAGTCTCCTCGTGTGGTGCTGTATCTCTATCAGTGTCTATCTGTCTGTCTTACTGTCTCTGTGTGTCTGTATCTGTCTGTCTCACTGTGTCTTGTTTAGTTAAAGAGATGATTCGACTGGCCTCTCCAACATGTGACCTCCTCTCAGTCTGGCCGGCGTTTGAGTCTAAATGGCCTTAAATTGCTGTTGGAAGTGGAAACGTGAGCCCACAGCTGCTGATCTCTGTGCCAGGTGCATGGAAATCTGCTTACGTGCGTGTTCCCTCTCGTTTTAGATTAATTTGTTTTAATTTGAACGTAGAGAGGAGGACGGTGTGGGCCGAGGTCAGCATCTCCCGACTCAACCTCGTGATCGCGTCCTGACTAAGGGGAGTGTGTCGTGTTTGCTCTGCCAGAGTGCTGTTTGCTATATGTGACAAAACTATTTGGGTCATCTTTCAGTCTTGTTAGAATCTCACACACACACACACACACACACACACACGTGGAGCAGCGCAGCCACACACTTGTGACATTTGGTGGCTGCCTGAAAATTACCGGGGAAAGTGTTTTGAAATAGGAAAACAGAGATTCTGTTTAATTTGTTACCTCCACTTCAAGTGTTGTGACTTGCTGTGAGTGTCAAGATGTTCTTGTTGTTTGTTAAAACATTTGTCAGCTTTGCCTCAGTCGTACGTTTGTGTGGAAACCCTGGATTGATCTGATTGGTGGCTTGCTGGTGTCATTGTAATCGACCTGTGCGGTTGCTACATGAGCTTGTTACTTTGCATTCTTACTGACGCAGTATAAACACTTGGGTGACAAGTTCCACACTGTGCGCACAGCTACAGGGGAAACTATCAGTGTTGTGCTACCAGTGTCTGTCCGCCTGCCAAGTTAGTTAGCCGTTTCACTTCAGGCCCAGAAGGAGAAATTTGGTTTCATAACACGGCCCCTTCACAATTACTCCCACAACCCACAAACCACGTCCCATGAAACAACAAACAGAGCAACGATAACGCACATGGATATTTCCTCCACATTAAACGCTGCTGCCACGGCTGCAGGTACTAGGCTTTTACTGAAGTGGGCGCTGTTGCACCTTACCGACCTTATCAACCTGTGTTCTGATGGCATTTTGGAAACGTGCTGGTTGGGGGGGGGATGAGTGAAGTTCCGATGCGAGTGATGGTATCACAACTGAGTTGTGAGCAGTTGGGTTTAAGGAGAACTATTATTTTGGCGGCGGTGTCGGTTACACGTGTTGCTTTTGTCCGGTTTCTGACAGTGAGCATGTTGCAGAAACATGTGGAAGAGCAAAGCAGGATTATTGGATATTTTTGTGCAATAGAAGGTTGAAAAATACTTTTTCTTTCTGAGCCACTGGGTCACAGATGCAGCACGAATTCTCCAGGTTCTCCCAGTGGCAGGTCAAACCACGATAGTCTATTGCTCCGTCTGCACAACAGAGGAAAACATTAGATAAAGATCTCTCGTGTTTTTTATGAGAAGTGTAAAATCTTTTTGGGGTTCATTATGAAACCGTAGCGGGACAAATTGCACTGCGGTGGGCCGGCACAGTCTAGGTAATTAATGGCAAACACTGGAAGTGCTTCATTAGCTCTGCTTTATCTTCCAAGCGGCTTCCAAGAACATCTCAAGTACTTCCAAAAAACTACTTGAAAACACATGTCAGTACACAGCATTTTTAATAAATGTGAGCGGAGGAGGCGAGATGAAAAACAGAGTGGGGAAGTAGCTTCAAGAAAACAAGGGATTCTCTCCGAAATGAGAGATGGACCATTTTTTAATAAATGGCTGCTGTTGAGCTGAAACCCAGCGGATAATATCATGTGCGTGTTTGATATGGAGCAATAAACATGAGGTAAGATCGCTCATGATGAAAGAAGCAGCTGTAAAACAAAAAGCGGACAGAAAAATGCTCTTCTCATTCCCCTGCATCTTCCTCGTCTTTTTTTTTTACCCAGATTCACCTCCTCATCTAGTTCTCCTCCACTGTGGCGTCATCATCTTGTTTCCTCTCATCTCTTTTTATTTATCTTTTTGGTTCTGCCTCTTTTCCATCTCCCTGAATGAGCGGGACTCGGACAGTAAAAAGTGACAGACAGTGAGAGGCGGGGCAGTAAAGGTGATAGATAAGACGAGCCGAGGCAGTAAAATGGTAATCGTCAAGAGGAGACGAGTTCAGCGGGAAGAAACTGGTTTGCGGGAGGTGTTTTTACATCGTGCTGCGATGTTACGTTGGATCTGAGAGAACAGGTGGGAGGAAGAAGGGAAGAAAGAGGTTAAGTGTTTGGTGTTTTTTCCACATCCCCGCTCTGCTGGTCTTGGCATCCCTCAATCCATCTTTCTTCTTCCTCTGGTGCTCACCATCTCCTGCAGCCCTTCCATGACCATGCTAATAGCACCAACGTATTATTTATGAAAGAAAAGGCGAGAAGACATGGAAAGAACATTAGCAGAAAGCCACTGTCTTCTTGCAAAAAACACTATCTGTGAGGGGACATTGACAGGATGCGTGCATGCACGTGTTTTAAAATAGATTTCCTCCTTTGGAGATTTATATAGAACATGACATATGCTTCACATGACAATCTTTATCTCTCTCATTCTTCTGTCACACACACACACACACTGTATTCCTACACCCTCTTTATGTATATTCAAATGTGAGTAATCAATGCAATTGATTTATGGAATGATGCAGAGTAAAATTGTAGCTTATTTATTGCGTAATGGCTTGTGTTGTCTGTTTATATGGGGCTGGTATTCCTGTGTGAGATTGGTCCACTGAGAGTTGGGAGTATTAGCATGTGTGTTTGTGTGTGAGGCCGAGGAAGAGAGAGGAAGACGAGCATTGAAGGAGAGAGAGAGAGTGCATTACTTGCAGGTTTTTGCCAATTACCCCCCTAAGCTCGAGGTCAAGGAGGAGAAAGACAGCAAATATTTCTTTCCTTTTTTTTTTCTTCCCCTCCTTAATCCACATTCATTGCCTGCCAGGGGAAGTCTCCTGTGATTCTCCACTTTCCTTCTTTCTCCCCTCTCCTCCGTTTAACCTCCCTACTTTACCCAGCAGTGCCCATCTCGAGTTCAGGCTGACATCCATCTCTATAAAAGTAACATTTCTGATTCTAGTTTGTCAAGAAATATGATGGAATAATTGCTGTCGATCATTTCCATTTTGTGAATTCCTGACTGAAGTGTTGTGGTGTCTGATACTGTAATTTGTGTCACAAAAATAGACTTTACTTGAAACAAAATGCCCAGACTACAGACTGTTTAAAGACGGACATCACGTCCCCCCCTCCCTATTACCATTCAGAAATTAAGCGCCAGTCGTTTTTATAGCATCAAATAGCTGGCTGATAGATACGAAACAGAGCATTACCAAACGGAAACAACGGGGGGCAGTGTAGCCAAAAGTACAAGCAAGACAACCATAGGACCAAGGAAGAAGATTCAACAATGGTAGAATGTTTTGAGAAGAATTTATTAGAAACTACAGACATCCAATTATTTTATTTTGCCTGGGCACAGGGACAAGGACTTATTTTATGAGGTGTGTTATCACAACCTCTTCCAGAAACCCTTGACTCTGCACTGCCCTCTAGTGGATGTATTGGTTAACAGCCAGGCTAATGTAAAGAACGTGTGGAAGTATGTGTGCAGTGACGGTTAAATTGCTTTAAATGGATGTTCCTCTTTTGGTACCTACAGGCGGCATAAATTAGGCATAAGGTGTTATTGAGTAATTGGCTTGAAAGGAATTTTCACATGTCACAGTAGAAGGTGATTATACAAGAATACAAGAATATACGAATTGATTCCATTTAGCTTCTTGAGTTTTAGAGTGTAGGTATTTTGGAAACGGCCTCACTGTGACACTTGCGCTAACTCGTTAATGTCGCACCTTAGCTGTGATGCGTCAAAATGTCGGCAGTAAAGAGGCCTACGGAGACGAGGTGTCCTGGAAACGTTTAATGTGTCTTTAGAGATGGCTGTGAATCTTTCCCCGTTGGAATGTGCAGTGAGTAGATTAAGCCAGTAGCTGATGGATAAATGAGTTCTGTCTCTTCAGTTGAGTGACATAGTCCTCTGGGCTATTGTTGATGCTATTAAAATTAAGGGGTTTAAGCTGCTGTGTGATTTAAAGTGATCACCCAGAAGACAGACAGATGGCAGACACGGGTGATACAGGGGCCAAGGAACTTGGATATTTTGTTCATGACCTGTGAACAAAAGGACTGAACCAGAGCAGGGAGCAAGAAATAAGTCGAGGCTGAGAAATGGATGTGTTGTGGTACATTTTGCGGGTGGTGTTGTGAACTTTGCAGAAACTTGTACTGTAATTACTAACTCTTTGGATCGGAGGTCATGAATTCTCATATTGCTTTATGATGCAAGTGAGCCGTCCATGTATCTTTTTTGGAAGTGACAACGTATTGTCATGGGTCCGAAATGAACACCCGCCAAGTGCCGAATGCGATTGGATTTTGAGTTCGGTGAGTAAATCTCGGGACTATCTGCGACATTGGCAGGTAAATGTTTGTACCAAAAGAGTTGTGTAATAAAACACTGTCCTGATTTACAGTTGCTCTGCTTCCAGCGACTGTCTGTGTCGGGAGTCTCGCAGGCTCACTCTCCTAAGCCTAACCAACCGAGTGTAATCAAATAACAAGCAGTGCTAATGATATTAATAAACTTTATTTAAATGGCACTTCTCAAAACGGTTACAAAGTGCTTCACAATAACAGAGTCAACAAATCAAATAAAAGGACAGATGTCTAATTAAATCAAATTATCCAGATAAAATCTAAAAAGGAGTTTGAATTGCCATTTAAATACTGTATAGTACGTGCTGGGACTTTGTCTTTCGCCCATTGTCATCATCCATCGCTATATTTCACTATAGACAACATCATATGCCGCAGCTGCTCTCAGAAGCTAAGCTGAGTCTGGTCTGTATACCAGGATGGATGGAAGAACACCTTGGAAGACGTGGTCCTGAAAGCTTGGGCGACTTTGTTTGAGTGGGTCGTCCACTAAACAGAACGTTGATGGTTCAATCCCCTAATTGCCCCTATGACGGCACTGTATGAACGGTGTATGATAGATTAATCGAGGCATTAAAGCAGCGCTGTGTGAATGGTCGATGAGATCGGGAAAGTGCGATATGAATACACTCCTTACACCACTTACCTTTTTCATAGGTGGGTAATAAATAAATATGGAAAAGAATGGCCGCAGTCTGTGAAAGCCAACATGCTAGAGTAATGGCTTTTTCTGTTGGCCGACCATGCACATGTCAAACTTAGGAGCCGGGTGGAGAGCCAACTGAAACCAGAACCACAGCTTTGAATCTATTTGTCTGAAGTTCTTCAATTAAAGTGAATATTTGCTGAAGGAAAGTATGACTGCACCATCCTTTTCCTTTCTCCTTCCTTTCTTTAACTTACTATTTCTCCTCTCTTCTGTGACCATCCACTGCTTCTCTTCCTCCTCCTGCTCCCTCTCACCTCCCTAGTTATCTTTCCTCCCTCGCTCTGCCCCCATTGCCCCATAGCCGCCGGTGCTCCCCCTCTGAGGTAAGGCAGCACTAAACGGCCTCGGCGCAGCGTCCCCATGTATTTTTAATGGCCACGCCCGTCATGCTGGAATCTCGGCTTGAATTATGCATAGAGGATGAGTGAGAGAGAGAAGAGAGGGGGAAAGTGGCGAGCGAGAGAGGGTATGAAAGAGAAGGAAGGATGAGGATAAAAGACGACGGGGTAGAAGATCATTGAGGACAAAATAAAATTGGGACAGTTAAAAAAAAAAAAAAAAAAAGGAGTGTGTGTGATTATTTTGGAATAATCACAGCTCTAAGAGAGGAGAGTTCGACCTCTCACCTCCCTTCATCATTTTATCTCCCCTCCATCCCTGGATCTAACCTTAACTCAACACCCTGCATCCCTTCATCTTTCTCTCTTTCTCTCCGGGGTTGCCTTTTCTCTCTGTCTTGCAATTTCATCAGCTTTTCCCCCTCCCTCTGTTTCTGTTCTCTCTTTTACATCCCTCACTCCATCGCCCCCCCCCCCCCCCCCCCCCC
Organism: Hippoglossus hippoglossus; assembly: GCF_009819705.1. Taxonomy (NCBI): domain Eukaryota; kingdom Metazoa; phylum Chordata; class Actinopteri; order Pleuronectiformes; family Pleuronectidae; genus Hippoglossus; species Hippoglossus hippoglossus. The sequence goes on from NC_047173.1 coordinate 9,734,722, forward strand.
CCCCCCCAAACTTTAACGCTCTTAAAACGCCTCTCGACCTTCCCTCTCTTTTACTCTTTCACCCTTTTCATCTCTCTCTCCCCAAATTATTGGCTTTTTTTTGGTGTAGCTGCGGTAATGGAGTGCTGTAGGGAAGGAGGGGTGGAGAGAGGGGCGAGATAAAGTGAGTGAAACGGGAAGAGGGCGAGTAAAAGGCTGGTGTGGATAAGACTTTAGACTATTGATTACCCTCCTGCACTCTGCACATCCTCTCCCAAAAACACACACACACATCTTTCACCATAATGGACGTTGGAAGGTGGCTGCCATGAGGGGATCCATCTGGCTTGGCTATTAATCTCCTTTTATTTTTCTTTCCCGCTTATTTAAAGGAGCTGACAGTGTGTATCGGGGCATGTGAATTCACGTGCGTGTTTCCATGCACGGACCTAATCCACTGAAAGTACAGTGATGTCATTAATGAATCCGACAGGAGCCGTTCGACCCCGAACGACTTGTCTTCCCGCCTGCACAGTCGCAGGAAAGTTCAGGTGCGGTGCTGCTACGTGGTGCATTTAACTGCTCTGCTCAGCCAGTTACACACAGTGGTATTATTTTATGTATACTCATATTAGTTTTATTAATACAATATACTCTTATATGGCAGAGGGCTGTATCAATGGTAGTAAATGTGACGGAAGGAATAGATCACCATGGAATAAAGACGTCAGTCATGATCCGCTGTCAGTGAGCTAACGCCCCTCTGTTGTATTTAATGGGGCGGGTGAATACATTTGAACGATTTGTAATATCACATTTTTTTTATCTTGATTTTTGGACGTACGGACATCCTGTCCTTAGTTTAAAAAGGTGCAGAGACGTTAATCCTAAATTACATATTCAATGAATGAGTTTGACCTTTGACCTAATGAGTCTGACCTCTGCATTTCCAAACAGACGACTGAATGAAAAAAACGGGCCTGTTGTGATCAGAAACATTTTATACATTCAGTCAGTTTTGTTGTCTGGGTTGAAGTCCGTGCACGCCCACGCTCGTGTGCACAGTCAGTCAGCTGATCAGACCTCTGCCCAGACTGAGGCTCGGCGGACGTGTTGTGGGAGTGAACCTTTTCCCACTCGTACGTTTGGATCCATTGTAGCAGGACAATAGAGGCACCGGTATGACTCACAACGCTAATGATGGCCTTGTACCAGAGCCGGCATTCACAGGAAGTGCAGCTGTTCATCAATCACACCTGCACCTCTTCTGCTATGAAATGTCAAAACGTGATCTGTTCATCTACTATTCACTATGCTTCGATATAGACAATTAGACTATTGACTATAGCGTGTCACATGGAAAACAAACAAAATAATTTATGTCCACTAGATGGTATAATAAATTCTCACTCACTAAACATAACAAGCTCACTGTAGTGAAGGATTCTAGGCCTCTGTCAACCATTTTCAAACTTTAACTCTGAAAAATGCCCTTTTTCTGGACTTTGCCCGAAATGAATAGCGCAGACGGAAACGGTCAAAGTCAAGTTCTCAACAACAGGAAAATGTCAGGTACATTGAGGCGAGGGTGGCACCTAGGTAAAGCAGGCAAAAGGCCGGATATGACGTATAAATTATCAGCCCTTATCACCAAAAGCTCTTGTATCTCGTTGACCTCTTGTTCTGCATCTTCTGTGTGATGGAACCTGATATTTTCCGGCTGTTTTCTCACAAAGGCTACCTTGGACATTTTCTGGGCGTGTTACTAGGGGGCTGGAGTTCTGGAAAATGTCCGGAACAACCGACTCGGACATTTGCATTCTGAAATACAGCCCCTTAAAGTTTCAGGACTTCAGTGCATGTCTGAAAGCAGCTTTCTCTTTGCTAGTCCCTAGTCCGCCCTGCTCATTTTTCTTTTTTCAATGAATAATACCTTGAATATCCAAACCATGAAGCCTCTGCACAAATTCACAGTGCATGCTTCATGCTGTGAAGGCCTGTGCCACGCAATCAGAGCAAAAACAAAGCTTCAGAGAGACATCAATCAATGTCAGTCTGTACACACAATCCTGAAAAGAGGTGTAATCAGGCAGAATAAGTGAAAACGCCCGCGTGAACGAGCCATTTAACCTGTCAGAGAATTAGGGGGTGAAGGTGAGTTGAAATCCCATGTTTTGTCAAAGCGATGAGAGAAAATGTGTGCGATAATCCTTAGTGGTAGATGCACCATAGCAGCATGCTTGTGTAATAATTGTGTTAGCAGGACACCACTTGTATTACTGGTCCAAGATATCCTGGAGGTAGTTATTCTTTGAAGTCTGCGAAGTTTAGTTTTGGTCATCGCCGCCGTTTGTCAGACGTGAGTCACCGTGAATCACACACAGTCTGACTCGCGGTTGACTCCCCTCCAGTTAAGGGGTTACATGATGACAGAAACCTTGAGGCTTTGGTATTTTGGTGTCTTTATTTGATATTCCAGCACAGCGTCTGTGATAATTAGGATGACATTTAGAAAGCTTTGATGTGTTCCCTCTCGTCTGTCACAGAGCAGCTCCAGACTAACACAAAGAGACAAAAAGTATTTTCTCTCTATATGGTTTTAGCTTTGGCGCACTCCGAGATGTCTCCGCAGTTTTAAATGATTGATTATGTCGTTTTTTGTCAATGCAAAAACATTAAAGGCCCATAGATATTCCCTTTATAAGTCTATTGGGTGTGATTGTCTGCAGGGGAACACGAGCAACAATAACAAAAACCAGCCTCTGCTATTCTTTTTATTAAGGTTTCTAATTTGAATAGATGAGCTTAATATGTCCGAAGCCAGACCAGACAGAAGGTAAACAGGCAACCACCCCTAGTGTCAACTACTGATGTGGATAATCTCACCACAGTGACTGCAAATTAGATTACATTTAAAAAAACATTATAGTGCCAGGAGAGCATTTAGCTGCTTTAATGTAGTTAATTACAATTTGTACGATAAGTTCACACTGGCCTGTGTGTATAGAAGAGGATGGTGCAGGAAAGGAATAGTGGAGAGATGCAACACTGAAGAAATATACTGAAACCATCTCTGAGAAAATGTATTTGATGTGTTCCCTGATTTTTAAGTTCTTTCCGTGTCCCATCATGAACATGGTGCGTTTTGTGACCTATACTGCAGCCAGCCAGCAGGTGGCGATCGAGACGCGTTGGCTTCACTTTTGGCCAGCTGTCATATCGTGCCTCTTTATATCCAGTCTACATATGGTTCAAATCAGTAGCAAATTGCTTCCTCCCACACGTGTTTGTGCTGAAGAAGACCAGACTGCTGTTCATAATCATACCAACAGTCACACCCTATAAATAAACAGTTATCACACCTTTTTAATAAGCAACCATTAGCATTTCAAAGCCTCAGCTGATCTGCCGGTGGACTTGGTGTTAATTGAGTTTTCACCACTGTATTTCCTCCCGTGACCACTTTTTATGCAGAAAGTGTAAATCACAACACGAGGACGCTGTGAGATATTGCACGTTGACGATAAAGAGCAGCATAAAGGCAAGAAATGACAGAATGGAGCGCGCTGACATGCTGGAACACAACGTACCCTCTGGTTGAGTTGCATTGTCCAGACTTCCCTGGGAGGCGAGTTAATATCAAGGTGCGTTCTTAGCCTGCCCAGCTACGTCCCCGTAAGGGATGTCACTGTCTGTTCGTCAGTCACTCCACCCCTTTGGTCCTGACTGAAATACCTCAACAACTATTAGATGATTTGCCATGAAATTGGGAACAGACGATCCCCTGTCCGTTCTCTGAAACTTGAGCAAGGCATGTTTGTGCTGAGGGCTCTGATGCAGCGTGCGCATGCTCGGAAGTATAGATGGCTGCCACTGCAATTCCCTTCACTTTCTGTCTTTCTTGTCTCCCTGCAGGATTCTCCGTGGCTCGTGTTATTTCTGTAATAAAAAGTGGCTTTAATGCAGCAAGGTTTCATTTTTATTAGAGACTAAGCTCTGATTTCAGTGCCTTGCTCAGTGGGATTTGATTAAAATTTAGGGTTATATGCCTCCTGTTGGCTTCGCTCCCATTCACCCAATACTTGATTTTATCACTTTTTCAGACATTTTGAGGCAATTTCGTTTTTTCTTTTGTTTCGTCCTCTGACTGTTAGATTCTGACATTGTGTGCTTTTATGCTCCATTCTACCAGCTGCTCTGAACCCTCGGACTGGTGACATTATGATTACATACTCGCTTGTGAAACCACTGAGGTGCTGACGCCCCCCTGTTGCCCAGTGTGACATGTGACTGTTTCCTGGTGTGTTACTTGGTTCCAGGTCCTCCTTGTGCCCGCGCGTGTCCTTTTAGTCAGCCTTGACCTTCACAGAGCATCATTGACAGTGATGGCTCCCTGCTACACACCCTCCACCTCTGTAAGGAAAGAAACTACACCTAAGCTCTTCCTCCAGTTCAGAATACGTGAGCGTATCTGTAATTTTGTTACATTCATTTATATTCATTGCATTCAGAAAGTGTTCACTTTTTTGCATTTATTATTTTGCAGCCATGTGCAAAAACATTTTCCCTCATTGATACGCTCAAAATCCCAAGTCCTTTAAAATCTATTCACAGAAAAGCTTGAATCTTACACTTGAAATTCATCTCCGGTTCCTCTTTTTTAAGATGTTTCTTCCCCCTGATTGGTCTCCATCTGTGGTAAACTCAGTTGATTGGACACTATTTGATGTGTCTGTTTATAAAAAGTCTCAAAGGTGACCATGTGTATTATTCAAAACAAAGCTATGAGGTTGTTGGGACTGTCTGCAGAGCTCGAAGACATTTTTGCCTCGAGGCACGGATGAGGCTACAAAAAAAGAAATATTCTGCTGCATTGACAGTTCCTCGGAGCACAGTGGCCTCCATAATTTTTAGGGGAAGAAGTTTGGAATGAGCAGTCTGGGGAAAAAGGGCCTTAGTGGCCATCTGCCTGAAACACAGCATACTATAGAACTGTGATATTACGTACCGTGACCACCGCTGATTGTGGTGCTTCTATTCAAACCAGTGTGAAAAGTTTTAACCCTAATGAAGAGATAGGTCTTTAATCTAATTCAAAGTGTTTTGTTCAACCAACTCTAATGCAGTATACATCATTTAGTTTAATGGTAATCGCCTAATCCTCTACAAACAGTTGACGTAGCCTTTCTTCTGACGGTCTGTCAGTGAACCTAAGCCTGTGTGTCATAATACCTGTCGGCGAGGCGATTGAGAACGCCTTCGGGGGTGCTAACCACTGCTTAACTCCATAAAAAGGCAGCTTCACAACAATACATAAAACTCTTGAAGCGTGTTTCACTCGTCGTCTCAGAGGGGATTTAAGCACTAAGACAAGACAAGTCTTTCCCTTCTCTCACTGAGCTCTGGCCAAGTGGAGCTGGACACCTGCCAAGGTTTATGCACAGAAAAATGAGTTTCGCACATGCAGGCTCACACACACACACACACACTCTGGCAGGGAGACACACATGGTACACATGTATCATGTTGTTGTTCAGGGGATAGGTTATAGAGAGATAAAACCTTCTGGTGCTGCTCCAGTAATCCAAACCAAAACATTCTGCTTGTCATTTTACAAAAAATCTCTATTTAGATTTTAATTTTGTTAATTTTGTGTCAAGGGCTCAACTGATGAAGGCAAAAATCAGTGTCATCTGGTGTTTTAGGACTAAAGAAACTTAAACTTGAGCGACTTAGGGAAAGACGCACACTAACTGCTCAGGAGCCATAAACTGATTAAATCAGTCAAGGTTAAAAGTGCAGTGTTATAAGAACTGTGCACATCTGAGCCCAGTGTTCTGTGAGAAAGTTGCTGCAATATACTCAACAATAAGGCACATAAAACAAACACAGTTGAATGAAAGGCTCACGATGGTTTAGGACTAATGCGCTCCAAGACAAAGGTCAAAGAGTCAAATCTAATATCCGAACATAAAAGAAAGACGTGCTCCTTTATTTTATAATTGGCAGCACCTGGTGTATTTAAGTACATTTCCATGTCTCCAGGATTTTCAGCCTCCACGTTGCTGTGCCGCTGTCGGCTAAACACGATTTATATTGAGGTGGAAAATAGATTTATTTATGTTGGGAGCAATGTTTAAATGGAACTCAAAATTTGGGATTGCTCAGTGTCAGCCCATGTCTCCTGTTTTTAAAACTGCTAAAAGGGCAAAGATATAAAATATACAAGTTTTGTCTCCAGAAGAAACTCTGAACTGTTGTGTGTCCCATTGGGGCTTGTCAGTTGACTCACTGAAAGAGAATTCCTGCTTCAAAAAGAGGTGTGTTTTTCGTGGGTCTGTGATAAGTAATTTTTCTGCTATGATGCTTAAATATTTATTCAGTTTTGTTGTGCCACCAACTTAAGTTTCGATCTTCAGCTGCAGGTTTACTGAATGTGTGGTGTATGGAGACGTGTCGAGAGGCTACTACATTGGTCTACTGGTCTACTTTGAATTTAACATGCCTCCTTAAGGTATAATGAAATGCTCCGTAGTGTTGAAGTAGTATATCTGTCGAGCAAATCAATTTTTAATCTAAAGCATCTTGCTGCAGTCATGTTCTGCTACCGTGTTCTACCACACAATAAATCAAAGACTGAAACCATGATAACTTCTTTCCATTTAATGCCTCAGCACCAACCATAGCCAGTTGCCGGAAGCGCTGTTTTTGGGTTGTCCATCCGTTTGTCCATCAAACCGTCCCATTCTTGTGAAGCTAATGTCTAACAAATGCCTTGAGGAATGTTCTTCAAATCTGGTACAGATCATGAACGCACAATTGTCAGACCGTCTCAAGAGAATCCTTTCAATTTTGACTCAATTCTCCAGTTAGACTCACAGATTAACTGATTTAGATTTGGGTGGTCAAAGGTCAAAGTCACGGGGGCCTCACAAAACATGTTTTTTGTTTCTTGACCATGATATATAAAGATATTTGACGGAGGCATACAACAGCATGGAGGAATTTCTAGTTTGTAGTTTGAATCCAGAGTTGAGGCTGTGCTATGACGGTCAACTAAATAATCCGTGGTTGATCTAGAAAGTCCCCGTCTCTGTCCATGTCCATAAAGTCAAAGTCCCCCTTTTACCTTTAATGAGGAAACAGTTTGACTTTCACTGTCCTGCCAAAGCTGTAAATCTTAATTCTCTCGTATCTCCCTCCTATAGTCTAAGGAACCGTTATTGCAGCCTGGTAAATGAGGCTGTGTTCAAGCCTCGTCTGTGCATATGGATGCGTATGACTGTTGTGCTGCTAATGGACTAAGCCCATTATGTCTAAGTGAAGAGTTGGTTTTAACAGTTCTCCTCCACGTGGCTGTTGTTGCTGTGAATAATGCCTGCGAGGAAAATGAAGAGGAATGGTTTACGAGCTGCTTTTCTGTACACAAAGGTAGACATTTAATAACGAAGCTTATGGAGGCAACATAATAGGCCACCTTGGGACCAGATGCAGATCTACCCATCCGCCGTTAAAGTGGTTTATGATAATATATGATGCAAATTTCTACCCTTGGAAGGCACAATTGCTCAAAGGAATGTAATGGTTTCACTACAACATTTAAGTGCTTTCCAAATACAAAGGACTGGCCACATCGAACACATTTGATTTTAAAGTTTAGGAAGCTAGACAAGCACAAATAAAGCGTTCCTATATCCGAGGGTTCAATTCAGCTCTGCCTCCTGTGTGTGGTGTGCGTGTTGGGACTGAAGGCATTTTGTGCGAGCATCTGATATTGAACAATGTACTTTACGAGAGTGAGGATGTTTGTATAGCTTTTGACTCTTCGGGGGGAAATAGAGGTGTGTGTTTCCATATATCTCAGTGCGTGCGTGTGTGTCAGAGAGAGGAAACAGGAATGGACGTTTCTCAGTTGGAGGTGCCATTATGGAAATGGGAATTAGATTTACTCTGCTGCGTTGCGCGCACGCATGCACACACACAGATGCACAGACTCATAGGCATTTCACAGTTCCACTCTCCCAAACCCATGTGACCCAACAATGGTAGTCTGTGTATGTCTGTTCTGCATACACACACACATGCGCACACACACACACAATCACCATGCAGTACAGTGTGATTAAAGCAGAATGTCTGTTCATTATATTTCATTCTCTCTTCACTGCAAAATTACAAACAAAGAATGTTTTTTACAAAACTGTGGCTGTTCTCCTTTATTCTCGTGTGTGTGTGTGTGTTTGTTTCTCTGTTTGTGTGTGTCTGTGTGTGTTGGATATTTCTCACCTGTCCTCAATATTTCTCCGTGGAGTGCTGTTAGGTCTGTTTGACTAAGTGAGTGATGCCTCTGCAATATTGAGAAATGTATGACGTGTTTGTGTGTGTGTGTGTGTTTGTTTGTGTCTGTGGTCTGGCCAAGGGGCCTGAGGGGCACTGATTCATTTAGCAGGCTATTGATGATAACAGACTACCTTGAGGTATGACTCACACACGCACACTGTAAAATGCTCATACATAAACAAACATCAGAATGAAATATTGACTGAATGAACACACACCCGCACAGGGAACAACACAACATCCATGCGCACAACGTTGCCCGGCAGTTCACTGTTTGTGCGTGTGTTCCTTTGAGAGCGACTCTGAGAAAGAACAACAGACAGAAAAGGAGAGCGAGGAAGATGTGTCAAGTTTTGAGGCCCTTGTCAGGTTTCTGCTGCCATAGCAGGTTTCTGGCAGCCAGAGACATCGGGGGGGTTGTGTGTGAATGTGAATGTGTGGTTGTGGAGCAGCAGCAGGTGGAGCGAGTCGCCACAACCAACATATTTCACAGCACTTACAATTTCACATCAGCTGTCACCTCAGCCTCACCTCTGTCTGGACTGTTTCCATATTTTAAAGAGAAACATTTTAAATCTCACCGTTGAGTTCAGGGTCAGTTCAGTTTCCAGGTCATTTAGGGCCAGTTCAGCGGAAACCAATTCCTATATCCTCAATTTATCTGAGTTTAGTCGCTACTTTTGCTGCTTTAAATAATAAGACACGTGTTATTATGCCATATATCCAGTGCTAAACTGCACAGTTCATATACAGCTCATTGACACAAGCTGACTTCTCCCTGAAATGAGTGCTGCCTAATGGATCGTGTCGTAATGACTGCTGAGTTTACTCCAACCATTCAGAAAAATCCCGAGTCGTATGGTTTGAGGCGAGGCGGCGTTCATTTGCAGTATTTCACAGTGAAGTTGGGCATCACATTCTATCACATGCATACAAAAAATACAGGGAAGGCACATGCTGTATCAGATAACAAGGTTTAATAAGCAGCCACCATCAACCTGCACTATCAAGTAAACATAATAGCTGCTAACTGAGCTGCTGCCATCGATCTTCGGTTTTGCTTTTTGTTTTCACACGTTCCCGGTATTAGAATGTATTGATTCATAGCTCAATTTATTTCAAATAAAGCTTTAAAAACCAAACGTCTGGATGTCAAACGATAAATGACACGACAGCTCCCGCAAAGTGAAGCCAAAATGTCTCGATCACCACCTGGTCGCTGGTTGCAGTATCCGTCCCTAAACCCTTTCTCCTCCATGTTGGTGGATGAGACATGAACCAAATTTAAAAAGTCAAATTCTACATGAAATACATTTCTCTCAAAGATGGTTTCATCCATTTTAGATAGTTCTTATCACAATGACTCGACTCTGTGCTGCCCTCTAGTGCATGTTTTGCTTAACAACCATATGTGGCCAGTAGCTGTTACATCGGACGTATCTCTTCCGTATATAAAGGCAGCGTAAATTTGCTTTTAGAGCCTCTACTGGGTTTTGCTGTCATTTCTGGTTATGCTCTGTCTGGAAGGAGGAGAGACAGCTTGACAACTTGTTGCATTAAGAACAGTAACAACTTTCCAACAAGTGTTTTATAAATCCCTTTTTAGATGCACAGACGCCGACTTCAGAATATCAGTGCTTTTTAAACACACCAAATCTGGTGAGAGTGGTGAGAGTTCTAGCTGCTCAGCTGCTGGTGGCAGGGAAGCAAAAAAGGTCTGGTTTACACTTCCCATAATAACATTAAAGATTTTTTTAAGTCTGGTGTGCTAGCCGTCATTTTTTTCGCTACGGCGAGTTCATGCTATGGTCTGTAATGTTTTTAATGTCCACGCAGACAATCAGATCTTAAAGTTTCTGCTGCAGTTGTGGCATAAATGCATAAATTCTCTCACGTAAAAAACTTCTCTTTCCCTCTTTTGTTTGTGTACCTGTCAGTTCGGAATCTGTTGCGCGTGAGAGTGACCTTTCTGCACGTGCCTGTGCACCCCCATTACTGTCATAGATTTAATTAATTCTGTGGCAACTTCTGCATCGGGTCAAAAGGTTTGAAGGATTATTCATATTTATTCATATTCTCAGTTGTCTGCATTAGAGTTTAAAGATATGTAATAAGTGCATGAATTTTTAATAGTTGTGTTTTGCTAAATTAACCGTATTGACCGCCACAGACTTGCTCTCCCCATCTCTCTCCAACATTTCTCCATCACTCGGTCTCTCTCGTCTCTACGCTTCCCGTACTCCTCTCCGCTCGCTGTCATGTTTAGGGATGTAAATGCAATGAAATACCTAGTGTGGGTTAAAAAATGGATGCTGTTTTCTATTCCATCCACTCATTCCTGCCTGGCAGTAATTATGACAGTCTAATTGGGCCTATGGAGGACGGGAGAGAGAGCGAGGGAGGGAGTTTGTGCTTATGTATGTAGGAGAGGTTGTGCATGACTGGAGCTGCATACAAAGCAAAACCTCCCTCTCCACCGTAGAGAGGCTTCATTTCCAATACAAAAAAATATCTTATACGAACATATGCACACTGAGAATGAGATTCAATGAGCATACAATGAACGTTAGTGAGTGAGTAGGAGACTCTACTGTGAGCTCGCACTAATTATCTGATATATTTGATGAGTTCAAGGTCTTCTGTTCATTTAAACATAGTAGACTTGCCAACAATAAGACAATACACGACACGGATGCATCGCAGACGCTGAAAGTTTCTTTTGTGTTTTTATAAATTAGTCCCTGACTCCAGGGAGGTCATTAATTGGCTCTGATTGTAACAGCGGGTTTCTATAACCGATTCCTGGCCTCTGGCATTATTCGAGCATTCTCCGCCTGCTGAGTATTTATAGACGGGTGAATGGATGGATGGATGGATGGTCTGATGGAAGGAAAATGGCATATATGGAAAGGGAGGATTGTCTACACATCCTTTCAATTATTCATCCGTAATTCCCAAGTGCAGTTAACCTCATAAAAAGGCAAAGACGCGTGCCATATTTTTTCCAGGCTTTCTCATGCCACTCTCGTCTTGCTCGTTCGTTCACTCTCCAGTGTGCAGCCGTGTTTCACTTCTAAAGGCACAAATGTAACACTTGTTCTCATTTGGGTGTCACAACCGATTGGATCAGGTTTTTCAGTCTGTTCTATTTCAAAAGGGACAATATTAATGAGTAGAGCAGCGTAGAAGTTGATAACAGTTCTCAGGGTTTCATAACATATTTTGTAACATATTTCATACTCCGTATTCTTTTGTCTTAATAAAAATAATGCTTTTTGACATTTCAGAAATGGCCACCATTGAAAGTATGTTCTGATTGAGCTATTAGCAGATCTTCCTCATGGCTGTACAGACTAGCCAAGCCCGGTGTTTTCCATGATTACAGGCATGTGCAGAGTCAAAATCAACAGAACATGGCCCATTAGGCTCAAGTGCAGACAAATATAAGTGGACTTTGAAACTGAAGAAAACTTTAAAAAGGTCTGCACTTGGAGTTCAAAGCTTGTTTTACAGATATCTTTTATTTGTGATAGAAATTGGAGAAAATATACAAAATCTCTGATGTGAGACCAGTAACCATGTAGTTTTTCCTCTGTATCCAAATTGAAAAGAATGTTCTATTAATTAGAGAAGGGGGAACAAGGTTTACTTTGAACTTAGAACTGATTTTGACATGCATAGAACAACACCAAATATTGGAAGTGGAAGAGCGATAAAGAAAAACATGAGGGGGTGGTTTGCTAAGGGAAGAGCTTAGACTCAAATTGTTGGCATGCACAAACAAAAACACACACCTACACACACTCTCACATTTAAACACTCTCCCAGACGGTAGTATACATTGCCCATAGGCTGCCGTAAAGCTAGAGGGCTGGCAGCAAAGCCCACTGTCTGTGACACTAGTCTGGAGAGAAGGTCACTCTCTGCAGACACACACACATGCACGCACACATAGACACGTGCACGCACACACCACATTGATATGTGAGAAGGTCTGTCTGTGCCTACGGCTTTTAATTCTCTCCTCCTGTCATGCCTGACTGGCACCACCAAGGCCAACGCACAAACAGAAAGTCAGACACACACGCAGAACCAGAAACACACACACACACTGCTCGAACAACCTTACTTCTGTCACTCAGCAATAAAATGGATGATGGTTATATAGTCCAATTCAGAAACTAGTTATGCATATACATCAGACAGGCATTTAAACGTGTCCACACCCACAGAGAGAACTGCTATTTTGTACCCCAATGTCAAACTCCCTCGTATCGACTTGAACACACACATGCCCGCCTCACTAACTTCTCAGTCTGTGTGGCATTGAGCCTTCAACCTTCAGGCAATTGAGACTTATCATCTCTCAGTGCGTTCATTCCGTCTCTATTGTTGCCCCAGACTGGAACCTTCAGAGGGGTAAGTAGATTGAGTGATAAACTTTAAACCTCTGTCTCTGTGAGAAACCATCTCGGTCCGATATGAATCTTGATGAGATAACGGGAAGGAGGAGGAGAGGGAGCAGAGGAGATTGCGATCAAAAGGTTAAAGGAGTGGGAAGTAAGTCAGTCAATGTGCATTTACAGCAACACGTCTAGAAAAGACATTTGAAATGACTACACTATTCTGAAAAGATAGTTTTTATTTTTATTTAATATAAAGTGATTGCTGTGATCTTGACTCTTAGATCTTGACAACTGCTTAATTATGCCTCTGCACCAGCGACATGTTTTTTGTGTTGTCTTTCCATCCATTGTCCTTTTTCTTTTGAACATGATACCTCAGTAACACTTTGAGGGAATTTCTTCAAAAGTGGCTCAGACGTTCACTTGGACGATGAAGTGATTGGATTTTGGGCGGTCCAAGGTCATTTTCCCTCTGACATATCAAAAACGCCTGGAGGGAATTTAATTACTCCTTGAAACTGAGGTGATAGTTCAGATCTTCTGCTGCTGTGGGTCACAGTTTCACAATTTGGTAGCTTCTTTGCTGCAACATCCGATGTCTGCAATTATGGCTGCAACTTTGCGCGTTGTATCAGAATCGCTCCCACAACGGATGATATCAGCGGGTTGTCCTCCTCTGAGCTGAGCTTGTGTTTATCTGAAGCTGTTAGGCCGTGCACACCAACATCTCCCACTGCAGATGAGCCTTGAAATTCATTTTGGAAGAACAAGAAATATAAGTTTTTTTCTTCTTCTTTATTTTCGTCCCTCCTTCATGTTTACCTCACTCACGTTTCTGTGTTTTTCTCTCCCTTTCTTTTCTTCTTTGTCAAACGAGAGCACCCACTCCCAGATATATACATTTTCCCTTCACTGTGTTTGTGCTCATGTGAATGTCAGTGATGTCTTTGTGTTCTTTCCTTTTGTTATAGCTTATAAATTTCCAATGGCAGAAAGGAGAGAGCAAAATGGAATAGAGGGAAAGAACGAAGGGATTGAAGGGCACCTCTACAGCAGGCAGGTTCAGTGGCACCTTGGTTTACTAGAAAGGCCGTAGCGTCGACGGGAATCACGCTCTAGCTTACCCTGGAATTTGGGTGGAACAAAGTGGCACCCTGGTGGACCAATTGGCACTTGTGTGTACAAGATGATCACTTGGTGACAGGCGCTCACCTGCACCAGAGGGGAATTGTGTTGTTTGGTGCCTGATGGGGTCTTGGGGAAAAGTACTTGGGTGTACTTATACTGGAAGGGCAAGACAGTATACTTACCAGTGTCATTTGGGTGCATAGGAATGGCCCTTTGGCTTACCAGAGGGGTAGGGGTTAGGGTAAGTAGAGGGTGTAGTAAAGAGGCACTAGACGACGACGACTACTACTACTACTACTACTACTACTACTACTATTATATCTACACTACTTTTACTAGGTGACACTTTGTCTATTCCCTTTTCGTAAATATTGTCAACATGCATCTATTACTGTTTCTCGTGGCTTTTTACTGCAGTGATAGTAGCTGTTTGCCAGCCCTGACAACGCTGTGGAGAAGAGGTCTGTCAAAAATGATGCCTGAAAATTAATATGCAGATAAGAAAACGGTTTCAAGTAGAAGGCATTCGTAGCGGAACAGCTGCACCTCCTCTACCCCTGTGTGCACCACTGGAGAGCATATGCCTCGACGCAGGAGGTGAGGGGTGTGTGTGAGAGTTTGTGCATCTGTTTTGCACATTCTGCAGAGGCGATTTGAGACTCGACGGCTGCTCAAATCTAATCTACACTTTCTATGCAGCTTCACAGGGCGGCGCCTGAGGTACACTTTACACAGTTGGTTTCTATGTCATGCTGTCACAAATATAGGCAGAAATGTACATGTACACATACATGGAGGGCAGACCCACACGCACACTGAAGGCCACTGCAGTGTTGCCAGCTAACATGTGGGCAGGGACTCTGTGGGGCTCATGTGTTGATTAGCTCTCTGAATCAACACATCACAGCTGCTGTGGTTTTGCAGGAAGAAAAGGGGAGGGGACACTAACTGGATGGCGTGTTGGTGATGCAGTGTTGTACATGAGATGCAAGAATAGAAAGGGATGTTCTCCATTTAAGTGGATGTGGTGGAGAGTAAGAAATAGACCAGGAGGAGAGTGTGTGTGTGTGAGCGTCAATTATGCACGGCTGAAATTTTGGGCTGGGTGAGAGGTGAGAGCAATGCGAGGGAGTGTTTCCACAAATCTGTCTTTATAGTGCACATTTCCAAAGGCTTTTACTCGCCCACAAAGATAAATCTAGCAAACAAGATGAAATTGTCCTAATGCGATAAACTGCACCGCTTTGAAACTCAACCTCCAAATCTGTTGTCGACGGATAAGTGTATTGTTTGGAAGTCGGTGTGTTAAGTTAAAACCAGATACCAGCGTCATCCAATTTGCCACTTTTGTTTTCATGCAGATAATTGAGCATACGTTATCTTATCACAACAGAACAGTCACTAATATATTACAAGAATGTATTAATTTACATGAACAATAATTGGTTGTCTTCAATTATGCACAACACATTTCACAGCTGATTTTCAGATATAGATGGTTTAACTTTTTTTTATTATAATAATTCTTGAAATTTATAGGTGAGACTTCAAACCAGTCTGCAAAATTCAAATGATGCCTGAAAAGCCCTGAAACTGCAGGATCATTCAGGCAGGTAATCAGCCTCCAATCAGGAACGCCCCTGTAATTGTCGGGACCAATCCCTGCCCACAATTTCCTCTTGCGTGGGGCCAGTATTCACTGCATCCACATGGAGCAAATGATAAATAGAGGATTTCTGTGCCTGTGTTTACTTAAGATAAAGATAGGAATAAGATGGAGAGACATGAGACAGCAGGAGAAAGGATCCTGGAGTGCAACTGGAATTGGTCGCCCTCCGTTCCTCTTTTGTTCGATCACCATGACCTGTAGGACGGACAATATTTGCACTCAAGCAAAGAGGAGTTGTGAGAAAATACTCCTCGGTGTTGGAGCATAAATGATTAAAGAAAGAGTGTAAAAACAACTCTGATATTAATCAATACAATTTGATCTCCCTTATTCAATCCCCGCGGTCGCAGAAATACCAAACAGTAGCGGGTCACCACAATGCATTCTGCTCCCAGGCTGTATAAATTTATCAACACCTTAAAACGTGACCTTTTTAAAATGTCACACAGAAAGGCATAATGGATTTTATATATCGTTGGAGCAGGAGTTTACAGGCTCTCGTATTGCTGGAACACATTGTGGTGCATTATGGTCGTAACAGCAGGAGACCAAACGGTTTAAAGCCGGCGAGGCCTCGCTTCTCTTTCACTTTGCTCGAAGGAAGCGTAATCACAGTTCGATGTAGATATCAGACGGTGGTTCGACAGGGTGTTTGTGTGTCTAAGTTTGCATTCATGTGCTTGTTCTTTATGTCTGGGCACAAACACGAGCATTGGAGGGCCGGAGATGCTGCACTGGGAAGATTACACACTGCAGTTTAGGAAAGGATCTCTGTCGAGTTCATTGTGGCAAGTCGAGGAAAGCAGACAATTACTTCTCCTCATTGCCAGTGTGTGTCTGTGGGTGTGTGTCTGTGGGTGTGTGTGTGTTCCGCTAGGTTCGAAGTAAAGCTGTTCATTTCGCAGGGTTCACAGTTTGACCTCTACGCTGCTAATCACCTGCAGAGAGGGAGAGCCAGAAAATGAGATGGAGGAGAAGGAGGGAGGAGGAAGATTTCAAGATAGAGGAGGGTAAAATTAAAGGACGAGAGGACATGAAGGTGCTCCTTAAGGTGGACGACGAGCAGCAAGAGCAGGCGGAGAACGTGCGGGTGAGGAAGAGATGAATTTCGATGAGGAGCAGCGAGGGGAGGACGGAGGGAAGCACACGAAACTGATAGACACGAGAGGGTGGGAGAGAAAGAGATGGAGGGAGAGAGCAATTAAAGATGGAAGAGAAAAGAAGAAGCGGTCAGGGAGGGAAATTGATAAAAAGAGATGCAAAGGAATAAACCTTAGCTGTCAAGATCTCATCAGAGGAAAGTACAGCCTCGGGGCATCACCACCTCCTACTAGTAACACTGGGTTAATCACTAGTTCTCTCTCTCACACACACACACATGCTCGCACACATGTACAAGTCCATGGGAAGTGGAAAGGTTTGTCTACCAGCACATTAAATGGGATCTGTGGGCTTATACGATGGATACAGCTCGTGTGTGTGTGTGTGTGTGTGTGTGTGTGTGTGTGTGTGTGTGTGTGTGTGTGTGTGTGTGTGTGTGTGTGTGTGTGTGTGTGTGTGTGTGTGTGTGTGTGTGTGTGTGTGTGTGTGTGTGTGTGTGTGTGTGTGTGTGTGTGTGTGTGTGTGTTACTAATTGACTGATAGACAGGCCTGGCCTTGTATCTTGAAGGCTGGAGATTCAGCCCTGCTCTCTTTCCGCAGTCTTGCCTGGAGCTGGGTATAAAAAAAACAGTTTTCTGGTACCAACCAAAATTAGTTTGTTGCATCAAGTATTGGAAAGAAATCTTCTCGGATTGATAATCGTGTTGACTTACTCTTTAATCAATCCCAATTTAAATCAGCATTACTCCAGTAGCCTCTGCAGTTCGTGTATATGTTGTGTGTAGACCAGAGCCTAAGTGATATGGATGTCTGGGGGCAGATGCTGATATTAGGAGAAATTATAATACAGATTTTTATAGATCTCAAAAAGTAAAGTACCAGTTTGATATTAGTACAAAAACGACACATGCACTGGCAGTGTCATGGCACGATGACACAATTAAAATATACTTATCTCACTAGTCAAGGTTTTGTGTGTGTGTGTGTGTGTTTGAGAGTGAGAAAGACTTTCCCTTTATATTGTTGACGTTTAATTTCTTTCCTCCTGTCACTGGTCGTGGCAGTGTGCACAGGAGGCCAACTTAGCCCAACACACCCGGGCGCACGTCAGCGCATACAAATGTGTGTGTACCTGCTGCAGCTCGGTATTGTTTGTTTCCTGACACGTCACGCTACTTGGCGCCGATAAAGATTTATCTAACATGGCGTGAACACAGAGGAGGGTAAAGAGAGGCGGTCAGGCAGGAAGGGAAATGAATACGCTGTCCCACAAGGCGACAGAATAAATTGTGATATTGCCGAGCAGACGTATCACTCGCCTGGTTCGTGGAGGCCAACGTTTTTTACTTTCCTCACAATGGGGTCCTTTAGTTTGAGGAGTCGAGCCAAAACTAATTTCTGCCTCGGGCGTTTTGCAGCTTTGTCCTTCTTGATGTCTTCTTCAGTGCTACTGTCATCCCTCTTCTGTGTCTTACTCACTCCTGCACATTCTTTTCACTCAAATGTCCTCTTGACTTATTTAACATCCCTTTCATCTTTGCTCTTTTCCACTCTATCCCTTCTCAATCTCTCTTTCTGTGATTACCTTAACACGGACTTTGAAGTTATATATAATGTCTCCTGTCTTTGATTATCTTCACATTTGCTCTGCTTTAATTGGCTTGACTACACCCTTATTTATATATTTATATAGTATAGAAGGACTGTATATAGTGCTGTATATCGTCCTTGGAGGAGATCCCAGTGTACGTGTGTGTGGTAGACTGTATATAAAGATGGACGACGCCTCTACACTTCTTCCTGTTGTACAAAAATGGAGCTAAAATATTCCAGATTTTGGTCCATGTTCCATCCACTAACATAGAAGAAGCTGGATTTATGACCACCAGGGGGTGATCAAGATAAATTAGCTTCTATTTTGAGGAGCTGTCACGTCGTCCATCTTGCGTTTGTGTGCACTGTGAAAGATATAGCAGATTCTGACAGTAAATGTGTTTTGAATCTGTCATCCGTCAGCCTGTGGTTTTTGCCTGAAAGTGAAGTGACTTGTTTGACTAATGTAGTCAGCTCTAATGGAAACTCTTCCTGTCGACCAGTTGCTTGGTGTGTACGCAGCGTATTCACCTCCTCGTTCTGTTTCTCTGTATTTCTGGAAGACACGATCTGTTTTGCATCTCTCCAGTTGTCAATTATTCAATAAATTAATCTTTATTTCTGTTTCTTTTCCACTCTGTTTTCCTCACAGCGGCTTTGCAGAACACATTCATCCATCTGTGGTAGCTAATCTTATTTAGCCATCCTGTCTGACACCTTCCCCGTTTCACCACTTTCCTGCCTGAACATAAGTTAAAGTTTTTGTCACGGCCCTGACACAGATCCACCGTGTTGCCTTCATGCACTCATGTCCCAGCTGTATTTGTTTCTGTCATAAACTGGTAGTGTCCTAAAAACGAGATTGAAATCGGCCCGGCCTCACAGGAAACAGGATGCTTTTGTGTTTTTATTTTAAAGCCTTTCATTGGGATTCAGTCTGACAATAGACGGCATCATAAAAAAAGACACGTGGTTATTTATTTTTATATTATATACTTAACTGCACATAATCATGTGTTATATAGTGGGGGCCCAATACTGTACCTGTATATATTGGCCTGATTTATCGTGGCTCTGCACACCACATTGACTCTGAGCTATTAAAGGACAATTGCCCAGATTAGGAAATAAAGTCTGATAACTATGGCCCCACTGCTTTATTGCTTTTTCAAGTTGATGGATTGTTTATCAGAATAATAATTTTACCAGGGAGCGAGGAAGAGCAGAGCTACTTTTGCAGAGCGTGTGCTGAGATGTGTGCCAGACAAATATTATTATTATTATTATTATTATTATTACAATCTAAGTAATAATGGTCTCATGCCTTCCTGTCTGTTCTGTTTCTGTGATATTGTACGGCCCTAGTCGAGTGTCTTCATGGAAAATATAGAAAGTCTTAGTAAACCAAATAAATGCAAGCTTTGATATATGTAACCATATATTTTTTAAACTGTTGGCTACTAAGATCTTTTTATTCAGCAGGTTTGATGCATATTTTTGATTTGCACACAAGAAAACCTCTGCTAACACCAGGATTTACCAAAATAGGCTGAGGTCAATAAACGTTTCAAATAACTGATTTGAGTTGCAGGACCGGTTTCTGCTTCCTCCTCTTTTCAATACAAGACAGTACTAATGCAGCTCAGTCTTTCATCAATAAACCTTGTCAATGCCCGGTCATATGGTCCTGGCTTTTAGCTGTTCATTGACAAGCCACCCTGTCTCTTGTCTGATCCCTGCATAATCAGAATGAACTTCCAATCAATCTAAAAAAAAAATCGTCTCTGTTTCAGTCGCAACAGAGACGATAGCAAACCAACACTGAGTTACGTTTCTTTGCTTCTTTTCGGCTGATTTCACACGGACCTCGTTTGGTTCGGACATTTGGACTGTTCAGTTTAGCCAGAACCAAAATAACGGATGTGAAAGGGGCCTTTGAACCAACGGACCAAAATTCGGTCCAACCAAAAGAGGTGGTCTTGGTCCAGATCGCTTATACATTCAGATCAATTGCAGGAAGTTGAGACGGCATGAAACAATAGAAGAGCCCAGACGCACAGGAGTGCTCGCCGTCTTCGCCTCTGACTATATAACGCTTGAACGGCGAGGAATATTCATTTTCTCCATTCAACTGGAAAGACTTCTACCTGCCGAACTGACAACATGCCAACATTAGATGCAAGCTCATCTACAAACCAATCAATATCAAGTATAGGAAGATGCGGCGCAGAAAGGTGATAACAGGATGTATATAGGTCATACAATTCTATATTATTTCATGGTATAGGTTTTCATTTTTATGGCACGTCTGCACTTTATATCCCAAATATGCTCTTTTTGGTTTTATATTTGTCTCATATTTGAAGATAATGTCCTTCCAGGCCTGTGTGGTATTTCTGCAAGTTTTCCAGACAGTTTTTAATATAAAGCTTTTTCACATTATGCAAATTAAAACGTACCTGGAAGGAAACTCTAAAGTGTGTGTGCAAAATGTTCTTTAGCAGTGTGGGGTCTAATCTGTCAGTGTATTTCACTGAAGTTTCAGTGTGCACAGCAAATAACGGTAAAAGATTTGGACAGCTTTACTGATCTGCTGCACAGCTGCTTATATCTGTGTCGCTCTCAATGTGAAATATTGTGTGTATGGACATGTGTGACTGTGTGTGTGCTGGAGTGTGTGCGTGTCTCTGAATGAACACTTGGTATTTGAGTAGGAGTGGAGGTACATGTGAGCAAAGAGAAGTGATCAGGTGTTCAGGAGATCCACAAGGCTTTGTGTGTCTGTGTGTTTCTGTGTGTGTGTCTGTGTGTGCAGAGGCTGCTCAATTAGCTTGGACCTACATCAGATATTAGACTGAAGTTCTGCCCTGAGAGCATCTATCAGGTAACATAGACACATGCACACAGCCCATCAACCTGCCACACACACGTTTTGCCGCAGACATACTTGGGACTTGGCTAATTGAACAGAGCTCATTGATTGGCTGGTTATCTGAGATGGGAAGTGCTTGGAAATCTATAGCTACTGGCCGCAGGGACATGGTAAAGGTGTGTGTGTGTGGCAGGTACACAAATTCATGAGATTTTTAGATATAGACAGAGTGTGTGTGTGTGTGTGTGTGTGTGTGTGTGTGTGTGTGTGTGTGTGTGTGTGTGTGTGTGTGTGTGTGTGTGTGTGTGTGTGTGTGTGTGTGTGTGTGTGTGTGTGTGTGTGTGTGTGTGTGTGTCCATTCCTACAGATGTATTTCATGGTTTCAAAGGATCCTGGTGTATGTGTAACTTGTAACAGGAGCACAACTAGCAGACACTATAGAGCCGGGGCGGGGAACCTTTTTCTACCGGGGGCCATTTTAATTATCACAACCTCCGTCGAGGGCCATACTAAGTTATTGTTTATTATCAACACATAAATCACACCAGGGCTCCAGACTAACTTTGTACATTGGTTGCACTGGTGCACCTAACTTTTTCATTCCGCAATAATACACCTATTAAACCTTCTCTTGACGGGGTTAGGGTGAGGACGGCCTTGCATGCTAGTGTCCTCCATTGGCGTAAACAACAAGACAGTCAAACTGATAATGAGCGCCCCCTTCTGGATGAAGGGGCAAGCTACTTCAAAGGGTCTCATGTGCTCTCAGACTGTATATTTAGAATTAGAAGAGGTCATGAATGTTTAAATTTAGCCCTAATGAGCTGTCAGCAGCTGGAATCTGACGACCATATGGTGAAAAGTCAAAGTCTCCTCTCTCTCAAGAAATTCTTCACTACAAACCCCTGGCCAGTTTAACCCCTGCAGGGGTCCGTGGCTGACTGGGCCCCCTGCTGTGACTATATGGAACTGTGTTGATGTGATGCAAAAACAGTTGAACAGTATTCCTGACAGAGACACACTCATTTTGAAGGCTGCCTCCCGTTGAGTAAAGTCAGTCAGAGACCGAACGAGACAATCCCAAGTTTGTATTGACTCGTTCCTCCTGCCCTCGAATGCAGTGTGACACCATCCTGATGTATTATAGCTTCTAGATAATCGACAGTTACATCTTTGCTCCCAGAGGGGGGGGGGAATTTAGCCCGTTGTCCCGGGAGTCTCGGTGGGATTAATGTCTTGTTGTCTTGTGGGAACCCACCAGAAGTAGGACCGTGTTCCATTTTGAAAACCATCTCTTTTCTGCTGCTATTCCGAAAACAATTACGTTTATTCTCAGCGTCTCTGAAATAGCTTGTTAGCGCTGGTGTTTTTATTTACTGAAACCAGCGGGTACAGATTTTCCACCCTGCTTTTTCTCGCTCTGTCATCAGCGTTTTACGAATCCATCCATGGTGCCTTTTCGGTGTGAAGACGTAATATATAAGCCGTTGGAGGGAACTTCCTGCTTAGTGACAACATTCACTCGCACGCACGCACACATGCACACACACACCTACCCCCAGGAGCTCAGAGAGATAGATAAAAGAGTATCTCTGTCTAAGAGAGAGAGAGAGAGAGAGAGAGAGAGAGAGAGAGAGAGAGAGAGAGAATCTCTGCTGATGGGAACAAGGGATGGGAGCGAATGAATAGAGGGGGTGATGAGAAGCTTCTCTCTGCAGATTAGGACAGATTGTTTTCCCAATAAAAAAAGAACATTCTCTTCTTTCTCGCAGTTTCTCTCCCCGGGAGAAAGACACAGACTTTGAGGGTCAGTCGTGGGAGAGGGACTGCAGTGTGTGACTGCATCTGTGTGAAACATCCTGCATTTGCATATTCAAAAGAAAGGGAGAGAAAAGGGATTTGTTTTGCCTCACACACATTAAAACAAGATGATAAAACTTTATTACAGTGAAAAAACGACATCTGCAGCAAAGCTCTCAAACAAGACACACAGCCATGCACACGCACGGTATAATAGCAATCCGTACGTTTCTATTATTAGGTCGACGATTTGTATCTTCTAACAAAGACATGGACCCTGGGTATCTCCGTCACAGAGCTCCGGGACCCTCCTCTTTACATGCAGACAATGGCATGTGTGTACGTGTGTGTCTGTCCCTAGGGTCCCCAGGTTTAGCATGCAGGATGTGGTACTCAGCCGTTAATCCATGCCGAGGCCTCTGTAGATTTTGATTATTCTCTCAGTTACACACGCACACGTATGACCTGCATACTGAAGCATGTGCGGAGGTCTCTGTTGCCCTGATTACTCTCTCCTCTCCATTCCATTACTGTGCGCTGGGGGTCGTGACACACAAGCTCACCCTCCTAACAGAGCTTTAATCAATGCAATGATCAGCGTGTGTGTGTGCAAGAGATAGTGATACATACGATGAGGAAATAACTGCTTGTGCAGTCTGTTCACGCTCATGTAATCGCACAAGATGGACACACAGTTATAACAGTTTAGATCACAGATTATTACTCGCGGGTGGAGGGAGACGGCGGTGGTTCGGCCGCAGGTGTACACACACACACACACACACACACACACACAGACAGTATGGAACATGGACGTATCCATTACCTGCTTTATCAGTGGGGTCACATCAGCTCCTCTTTTTCTTGCGTGCAAATCCATCAGCTCTGCAGCACTTTCCCCAGCGTGACATACTGACGGGTCGGTAATGGAGCATCTGAAGGAGCTTCTCCTGAGAAACATTCTCATACGGGCCCTAGAGTTGCAACGACAAATGTACAGCAGGGCAATGTCTGATGGGAAGGGCAGATGATATCTGTTTTGTTAAATAAATTCACATTTTTGCACATTATGAGACAATCACTGTTGCAAGTGCTGAAAACAAAGCACATTTTAAGATTTGCGAGTCTGTGTGGACAGATTCATAAAGTCGAATGTGTTTTTAAGAGACGAGCGAGGACAGAATTCAGAGCGAGAGATGTTTTGAGGACACGAGGAAAAGAGTCTCCAGATTATAGCGAGCAGCAGGGTTCCCTTCACTCGGTACCTTCAAAGTTCAAAGCTCTCCCACTTGTGTCAGTTTGATCGTGCAAATTCAAAGTGATTAACTGTGTGTGTGTGTGTGTGTGTGTGTGCACTGCACACACATGGTCTCAGGAAGGATTTATGGGGGGGTTTTGTATTAGACTTTTGCATTAGAGTTAGTGAGGTGTGCCTGATAAACTGTCAACTGAGTGTATGTATTTCTGAGCGTACACCATGGACTGTCTACAAAGATGGACGACAAGGCAGCTCCCAAAAGTGATGCCATAAATATCCTGATCGCCCCCTGGTGTATGACTACAGTATATGTCCCTAACCCCCGCCTTCTTCATCTTCTCAAGTGGGACATGGACTAAAGCAATAAGTCAGGCATTAAATAGATTTTTTTTTTTCAAAATATGGTTTCTGTCAAATTGCCTCGTTCTTATTAGGGCTGTCAATCTTCCTCAATATTCCCATTCGAATTTAATTCCTATATAAACATTTTCGTTGATATGTTTTATATAATGTAGCCTTTTGTCTCTATGTACCTTGATTACATCAGCAACGCCAGTGACACGTGCCTGAGACGCGCTGCTCCTCAGGAGATTTGGAGTCTGGTAAACACTGTGACGTCAGGTTCTATTTTTCTGGTGCAGGACGTCTTGTGGTTGCAATGCACTCTGGTCTGCTGAGGGAATCTCCTGTCTGATGTATTTCTCTCTGAAATGTGAAGCATTGACTCACACTGTGGTTAAAACACTGGTTAATGGTGGATTCCTCTTTATTTTTTAGAATATATGCTTTAACATCCTTCCCACTGTGGAGTCATTCCCCAGCTGGGGAACCATCCAGGGATCAACTGTTTAGTCGCTAAACACTGAAATGCTCCGTGGTGCCAACTAACAGGGAAAGACCTCAATTCACAAAACATTAGCGCTATTCTTGCTAAAACTGTTGGGTCAAATAAAGGGGAAGCACTTTTGGGGGGTTTCCCAGTGTTTGAGGATGCACTGCTTACTTTCTCACATTCATATTTTATCACCCTGCATCAAATATGGATGTGGTTTGGAGACTTCGCTACATGCCCACAAACAGGCCCGCTGCCATTTTAGTACCAAATCAGTGTCGACCTTTCAGCATGTGCTCCCATCTCCTGCCCTCTTTGTAAATGTTGAAATACGATTTATACATTTTCCCGAAATGCCACCTTTGAGTTAATGTTTTCACTTTTTAATCCTTGTTTGAAGACGTGCGTTTATTTCCAAAAATCATTAAATTAATTTGGTTTTGATGTAGGCGGGCAACGGATCACAAAACTCACACACACACACCCCCTCACTTTAAGACATGGATCAGATCATCCAAAAAGGGAGACGAGTATAACTTTGCTTTCAATTTATTCAAGAAGAAAAAAAGCAATTAAAACAAGGAACTTTGAAGAGCTGACAGAACTGCCAACTTTTACAAAAACTCAAATTTATCAGTAGCTGAAGGAAATAGAGACAAGAAATAAGAGCATTTGATAACTTAAACAAATGACTTTCATTCTCAATCATTGCCATTAAACACAGCTAAACTTGGTTTTGAAAAACCAACAAAGCCGTCAAACTCGCCAAGATCCCCCCCCCCCTTTCTCCTCCTCAAACATGTCTCTTACAGACTTGTCTTGATCAGCAGGAACATCGTCTGGGTCTGAATCTCCTTCACTGCTCGTTGTTTTTATAATGAAACACTGCCATGTCGCTTCGATCGTCAGACGTTGTCTAAAATGTTGAGACTGTGGATAAGATGCATGCGTCTTATCCAGCTCTGAAGGGAGAAGCATGCAAATGTCTCCACTGGTCTTAAAGATACATACAGGCATATGTTGCATCCACAATGTTTTCTTGTTTAATTGAATGAGCGCAGTTCACGTGAACACAACTGCATCTCTGGATGTAAATGTACGCAGTTATTTCTTTAAAAAAATTGACAGTAAAATGGTTTTAGACTCTAATATGGAAACTTTGCAATTAATCCGCTCTTATACTGTATATCTCCATCTTCCTTTTGTACACATCCTCTCAACTCTTTACAGCGTGAGTCCATTCTAACATTATTTTCCTCCTTTATTAAATCACACGATATCAAATGTAACATGGTGGCAGTAGACGGGCGGCTGATGCAACGCCAGCTCCCTGTGAATAGCATGTTGCCATTTATTTCGATGCCTCACCACCATACTGTTAATAAATAGAAAATTCCCTCACTTTATGCTGTTTGCTTTAATTAAACTCCATCTATTCCTGCGATGCCTGTAATATCTCCCTCGATGCCTGAGAAGAAATCCCCCTGTTTTCCCTTTTTTATTAGTTTTCCTCATGAAATTTTCAATTACAAATGCTTGTAGACGCATCACACCGACATGTTTGCCAGGTTTTCGGTGCCAATCCCTTGTTTTTCTTGCCCGTGCGTGCCTCTCTTATGAAACTTTTTCTTTTTTCCTATATTATTTTTGCTTGATCCAAACTGCAATTATGTGTTTATATGTGGGCACAGGCTGCCAACGGTTTGCTGGCTCTCCTGCGCCAACATGACGGTGCCAATTTGCTCCGCTTCCCTCCCCTACTTGCACCTTTTGTGAACGACTTTATTAGGTTTTTGTACTTTATGTTCTTTAATTATATCAAATATACAATTAGGCAGGTTTGTTACAGGCGTATGCGCCCCAGCACTGGCAAGTGTAGCAAGTCTGTGCCGGGCTAGAGGTGCCAGCCATTTGTCTGTGATCTCTCCGCGGACCTGTGAAAGAAATTGTTTTTGCTTCCTCACTTCACATGATGTTGCCTCAAAGAACCTCCTGTGTGCCAGTGTAGCGCCGCTAATCCTCTTTGTTTCCCCTCCTCTGCAACCCCAAACTTTCTCAGAGGCAGTTTTACTTTTTTAATCTTATTTAAGGAATGCTGTTTTGTTTCCTGCTCCTGCTTTCTATTTTACCATGTTCCCAAATGTGTTAACTCTGTTTTGAATAGGGAAATCTCTTTATCTCTATAAATGGAAAGAAAACATTTCACATTTAATGTCTTCAGTTTGCACGTGTGTGAAACTAACGTCCCGGAAGCGGCCCCTCACTTGCCCGCAGGAGATTGTTGTTTAAACAAAGCGAGAACATTCATGCATTTTGTACCTGAAAGCTAAAGCATGCGTCTTTCGCTTCATCACCTCGTACGCACGTGATTATGTCACCGCACAATATTCCGTTTTGAGTGGTGCAAAATGTGGTCACAACGGGTGCCTGCAGGCGATTGCTATCAAATCGATCAAAAATAAAAACCGTCATAGTTAGAACATTTAAGCCAATGAACAGTCTTAAAGAAATATTTTGTCTGCGTTTCTATAATTAGAAATCTTTTGGATCAGCATGTTTTTTGTGTTTATTTTGTGAAATTGTTAATGGAACTCAGCTTCCTGTCCGTGGCAAATAATCAGAATGTAACAGGGAGCAACTCCCAGATGCCACAAACTGACGCAATAACAACTTATTCAAAGTTAAACAATGCGAGTGAAACTGTATTTTCCATAATTTACGCTGGTCGGTCCTCTTCTGTCCTCCCATTGCCCTCCTCACCTAACTCATCCGAGCAGTGTGTGTGTATGTGTGTCTGTGTGTGAGAGCTGTGAGTTACTGCAGCATCTTCCTGCCATTAATAATCTCACCCTCATTATTTTCCCTCATTCTCTCGAGGGACCCCTCCACCGCCCAGGCTCCTACTTCTACCAGGTGATTAAGACTCTGTGGTGACGCTCAGGTGCTCTGCTGTGGAGGGCTGCTCTCCATGATCCAGCTGTCGAGCTTGAGAAAGATCCTCCGGTTGTGAGTGGTCGTACATATGAACTATTTCTGGTGGAGGCAGTTTAATTCACCTTCTTCCTGTTTTTTGTGGCCATCTCAATATCCGATCTAAAAACCCTGGCATCAGGCTGTTTCCATTTATAATTTTAGCAGTTTCACAGATTTCCATTTCCTGCGCCAACTGTGTCTTCTCTGCGGCGTTCCCCCCTCCGTCGGCTTTGCACTTCCTGTGTCACACACTGAGGGAGCCGTGCCAAGGGGATGTCCGTTTTTTGCCAGCTCGGTGACCAGTCGGTTAACGGTCACTCACCACAGGGTTGTCCCCATGCTCGCTCACTCTGTCGCACACAAACCAACCACAGAGTTGTGTCAAAAGCCACAGGAGGTGGGGACACACACAGACAGACACAAACACACTCAGTGGAGCCGGATGCAACTCATAAAGAGCCGATTTTCTTCTTGTGGGAAACTAATGTCAATAATATGAATGTGTGTGTTTTTGTGCGATTGGTCTGGTGGGGTATTGTGCTTTTGTTGTATTGTCGCGTTAGCTGTGTCCCAATTAAGGGACCGCGTCCTACGGAGGCTGCATTTGAAGGTTGCATCACAGTGGCACGACTTAGCTGTCCCATTTCAAAGATTTAAAAAAGCGTCCGACAAATGCGTCCTTTCATCCCAGAGCAACAAAGGTTCCTTCTTGTTTCGGCTCAGTCCTCTGAAGGAGACAGCCCCTGAATTGGGACACAGCTAATGTGTATATATAGTTCTGTATATTGTCTTTCCAATACTGTGAGGATGGTATCTGTTTGAATTTGTGTGACTATCATAGGCTGCCATTGGGGACAAATTCCAGCCTGCACAGCTCTGACTAGGGACAGTGTAAGTGTTCCACTCGTGTAAAACCTCTTCACATCAATTTTAGATAAGAGAAAGATCCAATGTGAATATCACCTTCAATACCAGCAGCTCTTTAGCTGTAGGAGGAGAAAACAAACAAATGAAAATAAAAGCAAAACAAGACCCAATTCATCCTTATGTCTGCCCTGAGTAACCAGCAAACACACACACACACACACACACACACACACACACACACCTACACACCTACGCACACACTCATTCGCTCACTCATTCTCTTTTTGTCTCCCAGCCTGCCGGCAGAAGTATTTGTCTGCAAAGGAAATGGAATTTGATGATGAAAGTACCCTTGAAGCAGAGACACACACACACACACACACACACACACACACACACACACACACAGCTCCTAAATTTCACTGACATGGCAATATGACAGAAAATGTGTTTTTTCCTCTGCGTGGCGGCAGGCATCAGTGGCTGTGCTCTCACTGAGATGAGTGATGGAAGGGTGGGAATGCAAGTGGAGGAGAGAGAGGTGAGGCTATAGGGGAGATATTGAAAAAGAGAGAGGGTGAGAGATATCAGTGGGAGGAAGGCAGCGCGGGGGTAAAGTAGAATAAATGGAGAGAACTGACAGCAAAGGGAGGGAAATTGGGGAGGTCAAGAGGAATGGGTAAATGTTGAAAGGAAGGAGGAAGGCATCTTGGAAGCGAGGAATAGAAAGAGGAAAGTAGTTAATGAGATGGGAAAGGTGTGAGATAACAGAAGTGGTTTAGAGGGAGAAGGGTAAACGTAGGCAAACAACAAAGTATAGTGTTGGATTTAACCACGTCCGTCTAAATTAAACACGGAGAACAACATAACCATTCGTGCTTGTGGACAAAAATGCACCGTGAACATCAAATGGAGTTTATATGAGGCTTCAATAATCTGACTTGAGAAAACAGATTGAGTTTATATATCAAGCATCCTACAGAACAAAATCTAGCTCTTTGCTGAGCTGGGGCTCAAAGATGTCCGCTCTGTCCTTTTGGCACACGAAGGCTTGTCGCTGCCAATGAACCTATTTGCACCTGCAGTGATTGACACTTGGTGAGACACTCCCCCGTGGCCCTGATTGCTGTTTTAGAAATGATTGGAAATTGTGATGGGAATTATCTGTTGTTGTTTCAGACAAAACTGCAATTGAATTAATTGAGAAGATAATCATCAACTTGATGATGAAAATTGGAATATATCATTAGTGGCAGGCGGCCCTAATTACAGTATCATCAACATGGGATTAAAATTATCACTGGCTTCACTGTATATCGTGGTAATATTACAGATTATAATTTGTTCCGTTAATCTTTAATTACTGTAATTACTGTGATGCATCAACACAAGTCCCCAAGATGCAGGACTAGCAAGCGCCTCATTTGTTGTTAGCCATAATTAACAAATGCTAACATCCACTGTGGCCATTGCGTGCGTTTCACAAACACTGATATTTTGTCCCCACTCTGACATTTGGGGTCGATGTCTGATGACCATATTTGAAGGGGCGACCCATTAGATGGTAGTTGCTGTCAATGACATG
Organism: Hippoglossus hippoglossus; assembly: GCF_009819705.1. Taxonomy (NCBI): domain Eukaryota; kingdom Metazoa; phylum Chordata; class Actinopteri; order Pleuronectiformes; family Pleuronectidae; genus Hippoglossus; species Hippoglossus hippoglossus. The sequence goes on from NC_047173.1 coordinate 9,765,125, forward strand.
GTATCAATGCCCTAATTCATATTTGTCTTGTTTAAGTCTCTGTGGGACCATAATTTACAAAGTGAACATCCTGCTGTTCTGAAGAAAACCAGCGATTAAGACCATAAACTAGAATCCATGTTTCAGGCAGGAATTAGCTTCACTTTCTGGCCTGGAGTCTATTTTTATATACAGTCTAAGGTTTTAGATATTCTAAACCTCTGTAATATCTTTTGAAAGCAGCTCCTACTGGTGGTAATTGTAAATGCTACAGTGTTGTCAACAGTGGCACAAGAATAGATGAGTTGTTCCCTACAGAGTCAGTCAGCGTCTCTTGTGATAACACATACAGTCTCACTTTGGCAAAAGAATCCTGTAGAGCAGCTATTTTAGGTTCTTATTTTATTACTATGTTACCTTGGTGGCCTACATTGTGCTCGCACGCCTTGTAAGTATATCTTGTCAAGTGCTTACACCACATTTTTGTGCACTTGCCTCCCCACAGATTAGGACTTGGGATAAAATACTAGAATAAGGCCGGGAATCCAAAGATAGCAGCACTCTAAGCGACGAGACAAGCTCCTTCAGTGTTCCGATTGCTAAGTGGTAATAACATGTTGTGCCAGAGGCGGACTCCTCTCCCTGTGTTGGGGGATTACGCCACTCAAGATCAAACTAGAAGTGGACAAGGTGATGTCCAGGCGTCGACAGCAGGGATTATTTTGGGCATGAGTTGTATATAGCTCATAATCAGCAAACGCACAGCCTTGCTGTACTCATTTCATTTGTGTCCATCACGTATATCTCTTCCGCTACATAACCTCGTAAGATGAAGAATGCTGTTTTGATCAATGGTACACTGATCTTAAGGTCAAGGCAATAATATAAGGCTATTATAAACTGTAATAAGATGTACGTGTTACTGGAGGGATGGGAAACTAAGCTCTGTGGGCAGGAAGTGGTGGAGCTGGAGAGAGGAGAGGGGAAGTGACACTAACCCAAAGAAAAAAACAGAATAATGAACGAGGGCAACATGCAGGAGACGGGAGGTGTTATTTCCTACTCGATCATAACACTGCGCTAGTGGCCGCTGGGTTTGTCCAATTCCGAAGCATCGGTTTGTCTTCGGTCTCTGTCCCTTTTGTCCCTCCTTCCACCACATATACATCTCTTTTATCAGCCCTTTTCTGACTCTCCTCGCCTGAATCCATCCTTACTCACTGTTCCTACTTCCATCCTGACAACTTGTGCGGCCTCACTCCCTAAGCAATCAATATCGCTACCCAAACACGTCCAAACACTATTATTTTCACTAAATGAGCTGTCCTCTCATTTGCAAATCCTAACACCTCAAGGATCTCCTCAGTTGTCCGCGTTCATCGACATGCCCTAATTTTGTAAACAGTACAGATTTACAATAATAAGGTAAATCTATGCGGGATAGTGGCATTGACCTCTTCAAACAGAACGACTGCTACATATTGCTATTACCGTCCTCATCAATATGACTATCAGCTGGCATGTTACCGTTGCCTTTCCCAATTATGAGTGTCAGCTTCAATTAGCTGAGACAACAAATTTTATTGATCAGGGCGCACTGGCCGTTCAGACCCAGGCTTCCTCCTCCTCGGAGGTCATACACTACAAGCTGTGCAGGAGACCACATTAAATACTCCCACACAAGCAGAGACAATTGTTAGTTAACCAAATTGACAGTGAGCATCAGAAACTTCTTATTTCTCACAAGAAGAAGCAGTGGTTTTCTGTAGATTGTTTAAATGTGTGTGTCCTAATAAATAAACAAATGTCAGGGGCGATCCAATCAAACGCCACCTATCGTTAACGTATAGAAATATTTGTTCGGAGGTCATGTTTTCACCCCAGCGTGTTTGTGAGCTTGTTGTCAAGATTAAACAGAATGGACTTCAACAAAATGGTTTGTTGAAGGGATGCGTTATAGCTCAGGGAAAATCCCATTAAAGTTTAATGCGGATTAACGATCCCCCTTCTCAACCTTCTCACCATTTACCTGTAGAATAATGCATTGGTGATCTCTCTAAAGGCTGAGTAGAGGAGGCAATCAGATGGTGCAAAACTCGTGAGACAATTTCTCTCTGTTTGGCCAAACTGGCTTCACTAGTCTGGAATTTCTACAGTTTGAAAAAGACGATTTTTATTTATATTTTCAAGGTGTGTTCCAAGGAAATCCCTCATCCAGGAAATTAAACATCACATTTCAGAATCACACACATCATCAGACGTCTCTCGTTACATCAAGCTGAGTTTTTCAAAGCTAGCTTGTATGAATGCAGAGAGGGAGAATGGGACTGTTTCAGTCACTCAGTTGACATTGTATAACAGCAGCCCTACAGCAAGGACAGCAAGAAACCAGAAGAACAAAAACAATGAAATTCATATTCCTTGATCCCGTTTAATGTGGAAGACAAAGGGTTCAGAACGCTCATATCGACTCTGTGGTAGGATCCGCTCTTCCGTGATGCACATATGTCATTGACGTCTGCTTGCGGCTGTTATACCAAACATGACAGCCGAGAGAATTAAGAGAAGGTGAGAAGGCTAAAAATATCAATCATAACCAATATAAATTGACAAATCAATATTGTTGACCACTGGGGCGGAAGCTCCCACTCTTATTGCCTGTGTAATAATGTCTTTGTTACATATTTCTCCTATCCTGGCATGGAATGTGTCACTTGTAACCTAAGATGGTGACCATGGTGATTCTAATCAGCATGTAAGCATAGTCATTATGCGCATGTTAGCATTTAGCTCGAAGCTCTGGTTAAGTGTGACCTCATAGAGCCACTCATGTAGCTATATACTCTTAGCCCTGTTATTACTTTCAGAGGTTGCACCTAATCATTTTTAATATTGATTACTCTGTTATTTTTCTGATTATTCAGCTAGTCAGGGGCCAGAATCAGTTTTTATGCCCCGCAGTTCAAAAACCTAAAGATTTTCACTTTATGGTGAAACAGGAGACAGAATGATTTTTGAATTATTTAACTTGAGCGATGCGTTATATGACATGTTTGATCGACTAAGTGATTTCAGCACGAATAAAACATAAGGATTGATTCTTGAACTTTGCAACGTAAAGTATCTGTGGTAAATATTCTGAACTCGTGGTCGAATTACGTTCTAACTTTTCCAAGGGCCTTTTTCAATAATGGGGGGGGGGTCATAACCCAACATAAGCCACTACAACATCCTAAGTAAGTCCTATTTGTCAATGGCAGCCTTGGAATACAGTCAGAATCTCAGGGAATAGTAACACACACTCAACCACAGACACCATCCTCCACCTCTCCAGAGAGGTCAGCAGCATCCTGCAATCCTCTCTAGATCAATAGGTCATGTCATTATGCTGCTGGTGGAGCCACGACCCAGCACAACCTCCCAGGAATATCTCTGCACACTAATGGCCACAGCCTCGCGCATAAGCACACACACAACTTAAGGTCGTATTTTGGATGGCGAGAATATATCTTTCCCCTGTTTTACTGCTCATAAATAACTGTTCTGTGGGAGATCATGATGGGTCAAAGTAACAACCACACACACCCACTCAAAAAACTTGTGTTTTTAAGACCATTTCACCATTTGGCTCATGTCTCTGTTGACGTCTTCTACAAGTCCCTCAGTGACATTGACAGCTCTAGAAATTCTTGACACACGATGCATACCTCAGTTCAAGATTTTTTTATAATCTAGACAGAACAGCAGATCATTTTCTGTCTGTTTGCCGATATTGATTGTGCAGCCTGTTTTATGTCTTTTCATTGTCTGTCATGTGCTGGAAATATTGACTCGACATTGTGCGTTTGTCCCTCCCTTCATCAGTCTGCCTCTCGTGTCTGCTCCAAAGAGATGGGATTCAATAAGCCTATTTATAAAATATGACTTCCATTGTTAGGAAAGATCATTTCACATGAGCCGTGAGTCCTCTGACTGTAAATGTGATAAAGGAATTAGGCTAATATTTCCATAATAGCTCTTACTGCAGTTTAATTCAAGAAGAAGCAAGACGGGGGAAAAGAAATATAATTGGAAGGGAGATGTTACGCTTATATGGCAAAAAGTTTTGTTTCTGTATTGACCCATGGCACTGAGAGAAGTGAATGAGAAAAAAGGAAAAACTTAAATACACACGTTGATATCTAATCTCTAGATGCTGGCGAGCTGAAAGAGAATAAGAATAACCCAGAGGCAGCCAAGTGGTCATGGACAAACGGCAGGATCGTGCGAGACAGAGAGGTCCGCCGTGACGTGCCACGGTGCGCTCTGGATGTTTTGCTTTTTAAAAGGTGTTTCAGCCCCCCTCCCCAGGGCGGAGCAGGGTCAGAGGGATTTCTGCTGGGGGAATCACCATCCAGGCTGAACTAATGGCCCCTGACAGGGACGAGAGAGGCTGAGAGGAGCCGAGAGAGGCTGAGGAAGGTTTTGCGCCGCGGCCGAGTGGCAAAAAAAAGACGAGCAAGGGTTGGCTGGGAGGGAGGATGAAAAGATCGTGGGAGCAAAGTGCGAGTTGAGGGAGAGTTTTGAGTGGAAAAGAGAATCTGAGAGGGAAGAAGAGGACGGATGGATGGCAGACTAAGATATGCAGGAAGATGAGAGGCAGTAGCAGAAGTGGTTAGATTGGCAGTTTGTTAGCGGCGATGTGCAAAGAGGATTTGTGCGAGAGAAGACACTGAAACTTACAAAGTCATTGAAATTCCAAGAGACGCTGAGAGATTTTACATCCCTCAGCGTCATCCCTCAGTGTGCCTGAAGAAACGGGACAGACAGGACGGGGGCTTGTTGATGGTGCTGCTGAGCAAGTCATCTGTCACTTTTTTTCTCCCCCCTCTATCTTTTGCTTCATGTGACTTTTTCTTATTTCTCTGTCTTCATAAGCCCCCCCCCCCCCCCTCTCTCTCTTCACATCTCACTCTCTCTGCTCCATGCAGATTTCTTTCTCGCTGAGTTTGACAGTCAGGTCTGATGACGCAGCGACCTCTCATCTGCCTCGAGACATAAGGGGCGCTGTGTTGCATATTTGCATGTGTTGGTGGAGGTAGAGCAGGTTTCTCCATACGTGTGCATGTTTGTCCTCTAAAACACACGTGTGCATGTTTGTGTGACACTTCATGAGTCTGTTTCTTGTCCCATCAATCACTGTGTCGCTGTGTCAGCTGGACATACTCCACCCTTGAACCTTCACACTAGGGAAAATGGCAGAAGGGCTGTTGAATTTTGATTGTTACATTTTTTTTATGATGCTGGTGAACAGCTGACAATGCTATTTATTGATATTTATTATAAAGGTTGCAAGACTTAGAGGTTTTGAATCCATTCAGAAATGAGTACATGGTTTGTGAAACCACATTAAAACAAGTTCATCTATTGTCCAATAGAATCCCTCAGTTTGAACTTGGAGTTTTGTTTCTGTTCCCAGGAAATGTATTGATCACAAATCAGTTTTGAAGTGAATCACCATAGACGACGCATCTCCACTTCCTCTCACGATCCACAAATGAAGACCAAAAATATATGAACACTTGCATCTTGTGGCAATGACGTCATTTAAAGGCAGAGTCTTTACAGTACCCATCAGGGGATGGAACCGCGGTATTGATACATGCGTTTGTCGGTTTCAGCTGTCAATCATGACGTTTCATTCTGTTTTTATGGCATCAAATAGCCAATTAAAACCAAACTTGCTAGAAACATTAACACTGCTTGTGTTGAGAACTATCTAACATCACAGAAGCTACTAAAAAAAAAAAAAAAAGTATGTCCCATGGACCATTTATAGATGCTTTCACGACTTTGTCAAACTGTGTATGTCGTTGTGTGTCTGTCTGTGTGTGTGTGCGCACTCGTGAATCCTCCGTCCCTCAGCCTCCCTGAAGTGTTCTCTCTCTCTCTCTCTCTCTACCCTGTGACAGAGCTGTAGGAGGCTGAGAGGAGCACTGCCAGCTGTATGGCTGGAAGCAAAGATCTTTGTCCCGCACTCCTCCATCGCTGTCTCTTTGTTTATCCCTGTTTTCTCCTCAACTTCCTCTCTCTCGCTGTCTCTCTCTGTCGTCCTGCTGTTGTTCAGAGAGATGGATGGGAATTTCGAGAAACAGCAAACGCAGTAGAAATGAGTAGGTGTTTTAAGCCCAGAAATCCATAAAGGAAGCCCAGAGTGCTTCTGTCTGTCTGTCCTTAATTGTCTTGTTTTTCTCACTTCTGCTGTATATTCAGTTGTGGAGATTAAATGTCAGATTTAATTTGTCTTCGACTCTCTGGTAAATTCTGAACAGTTTCAGCTCAAACATTTTCTTACTGGAGTAATTTATGAGTTAGCCCCCTCCTTAAACAACTTCTTCTAGCTTTTATTTGGTAATCTAATTTTCTTACTGGAGTAGTTTTGTATCAAAGTATTGCAGCACCTGTTATCATCTTCACATGGATTATGAATGGATGTCAGATATATGTCGGATTAGCTTTTCTAGAAAAGAAGGGGTTATGAGGGTTTGAGAGCTTTCGCTCTCGAGTGTGTGCACCTGCCACTCAAGCTCTGATGCCCATGAGCATGTTGCACCCTGAACGAGCGGCGTTTCGGTTTAAGCCTCCATCGGATACATGCAAGTCCAGCTTTAGCATTTATGAGATGAATCAGTAACCATTGCGTGCCAGTATATATCCTCCTTTTTAAGGGGCTGATACTGACCTACAAGAAGGCAAACTGAATGAGAGGGAGTGATTATGCACTTGCACTTCTGACACGCTCCATCATCAATCCCATACAGACAACGTGCATCTGCCATTTGCAGGGTTGCCCTCATGACTGACATTAGGTGTACAATCTTAAAAACGGTACGTCTCTTACCATAGATCCACACAGATGTCTATTTTCCACCAATCGCCAAACTTGCAAACCTCACACCCCCAAAATAAACAAGCTGTTTCAGCGCAGCTCTGCCAAGAGAGGCAGTTAGTCAATTAGAAACGAAAAATGCATCCAAAAAAAAGTCACATCTCACCTCAGCAGCAGCAGCAACACCTGGTGAATCAGAGGTTAGATCTGGAAACGTGACAGCCTCATCATTAGAAATGGTGAAGAGGTATGTGACGCGGCCGTGTTTGCAAAATCGAACAGATGGTTTGAGCGAGAGTTCAGCGAGTCTGTCATGTTTTGTCTTTTAAAGCCCAACCTTACAAACAACTCATTTAGCTTCTATAATTAGCCTCTCGCCTTCACTCATGTATTCCTCATTGCTTGTTTTGTTTTTCCTTCATCCATCAGACCTGTTCCTCCTTCTCCTCCTCCTCAGGCTGTTGTTTTCTTTCTCTTTCCATGACACTGTCTCTCTTCTCCATCCCGTCTTTATCATATCAGCATTCTCCATTGTGACGTTTGCACTTTAATTAGGCGCTCCTCGCATTGTGATACAGACAGTGGAGCCTATTCTGCTGTTATTGCGGCGAGAAGCCTGAAATATTAATATAGCTGTTTCCACCGTGCCTCGTGTGGGTACGTTAGCAAGTCAGACGCCTTTTTTAAAAACTCTGTTCCTTTTAATATGCAGTTTTCAGAATTTATATTCTATGTTTTTCCACCATTAGGGATTAGTAAACAACTATGGGCATCCATTCCTATTTGATGCTTCCTCTCACCACCTGTCTCTCAGATGTACTTCATACAGCATCTCCCCCAAGTCCCCGTACCTCCCTCTTCTGTGAAGGACTTTAGCTTCAACAAAATACTCACCACTTAGGGGAAAAGGATAAAAAAAAAAAAACACGGCAAGTCTTGTTATTGTTCTATAAATAACCCAGTCGTGCTGATGAGCTGTGTGTGATGCAGATAATTTGACTGTGTGCATATGCATTGCTCTGGAGTGCGGTAGGACTTGCGTGGGAAAACATGTATTTCTGCATTTTGTGCATGCACGCAGATGTGTCTGAGGGCGTGTTCGGGTGGGACTGATGCACAGGAACATACAGTACTAAGGTGACATTGCAGCAGAAACCTACTGAAGGAGTACGGAACTTTGTCTCGGCCTTCACGTAACCTTGTGAGGAGCTTTGTTCTTTCCCTTTGGTATTCTCACCATCTGCTGTACATGGCATTCTGTTTCCCCCTCCAGAAAGGACGCGGCGCTTTTCATCTACGAGAATGGCTCCGTTCTGTTTTCATAAAGTGTGCACGTTACTTTCTCAAACACATTTCAACTTATGCTTCAGAAGTTTTTCTTATTTTTAATGCGTTTTAAAATTCTGAGAAGGGATACGTTTGATAGCGCTGTTAGAACTCACTACACAGATTAAACCAATGCTTGTCAAGTTACGTACTAAATACTTTGCACACTACTTAAGAGTGAATCTAGTGGTGGGGCTGGGGGGGGGGGGGGGGGGGGGCATACCCTCCAGCAACAGCTTCTCTAAATATTCCACTGTTTCAATCTGGGAAAGTTCTATACACCTGATATGTGTAAGAACTGGAGTCGCAATCATATGATATCATCAGGGAGGGTCGGCAGATATTTGTTCATCTTTGGCATTTAAAAATCGTAAAAATGTTAATTTTGTTATTTATTATCATTGATACATTTTACTTAGAAATCTTTAAACATTAATCTTTGTCTTTTTTGTGTTTATTTGTATTTGAAGATCTTGGGACCAAGTTTTTCACTTTTAACACGATTTTTGATATCATTTATTTATTTTCATAAACCATGAATAAAATCAATCTATTGATTCCCAGAGATAGTATGAATTATTAAATATGCAGTTTAAGATTTTTAACAAAGAGGAGGAAAATCTTAAAAAGTTACTGATCGATTACCAGTCAAGTCTCAATGCTAAAACTTTTAAAACCCATCCCACTGCAGCAACCAGTAGAAACAAGTAAATGCACTGGGGAACATGTTCATGGGTTATATTTGCAGCCGAGCTATTGGAGTCTAAAATGGCGAGGGGACAGGGTTCCAGATTGTGGATGCCAGGTGGGGACACAGGATACTGTATAACTGTGCAACCGTATAATGGTCTGCACACTATTATAATAAATAGTTTCCTCGGTCTGTTGACTTCATTCAGCGGAGCATCCTCCGTTCATAAATATTGATAAGCAGCAGCAGGAGGATTGTTCCCGATTTCCAAGCTGGCGAGGCAAAAGATTTTCCAAGATGAGGGCGGCAGGTGGGAATGCAAGCCAGGTTTGCTGAGTCGGCACAATATTATAATTAGTCACTTCAGTTTGCAGATGTATTCTCATAAATATTCATGTCCGGAGGAGACATCAGAAGGTTTCTCAGTGCCCGGTGGAGCCAAGCTGCCCAGCAGTATTACACTGGGCGTGAACCAGCGTGATCGGTGCTGACGGCAGGGAGGGTGAGCACCTGTGCACATATTCCGAAGGCTGTTGGGGGAGAAATCGTTTTCATGAGTCTTCAAAAACCTCTTGAAGTCTCATGTCCTCTCCTAACACCTCTACTTTCCTCCTCCTCTTTGTGTTATTGAGCAGATTTAGTGGTTAGTGCTCACTCCAAGGTCCCCTATTGTACTGAAGCTGTGAGTGTTCAAGATACAAGATTTATTCTTTCAGATAAAAGCCAAATAAGTAAATGTAAATTGATTCACACGAGGCAAAAGAAAATCTGACAGAGCACACACCGTCTGTCTGTGACCTTCTCGTTCCTGTCCGCACAGCCAGAACAGAAAGCAATCAGAGCGTGATACACACACCATCACACAGTCACGGTACAAGGCCACTCACACAGGTGACTCATCCCTGTTTGTTACCGCTCCGCACCTTGTCGCTACCAACACACTTATTACCACCCAGTGTGCCCACGGTTTCATAGGTATACATTTGGATGAGCTTAGAAATTTGCAGTTGTGTATATCTCCCTCTCAAACTCCTACACACAGACACACACTGACATGGACCATACAAGCAGATAGAAGAATACGTCCAAAGGCTGAGGCCACCTTTCTTCAGAAATCTTGTAAAGGTCACGTTGTGTAACGAATGACGATGTCACAGACATGGCGTCCTTGTCCTTTGACACATGCTGTAAGCACATTGAAGAAAGAAACATTTTCACACATCCACCACAGCTTTCATGCGTGTGAATCACCTGCACTGTACAATAGAGGAATAAGCGACTCTGATGTTCAAATCCATATTGCTGCACAAATTCCAGGGCTGAAATCCTTAATAATGTAATTATTTCCGTCTTTAATCGAGAGAACAGCTATTTGTATTTTAATGACGTGGGGTGAAAGTCTCTTGCTAATGGTTCTCGGCACTACACCGTTGGGAATTGGTGCTTTGAGAAAATGTTGCTCGCGCTGTTTTGTTGAAAAGAAGTGCAGCATTTTTAAGTGCATTTTATTTGCGGCGACGACTCTGTAATAAAAAGCACTCTTCCACTAAACGGCTCTTAAACACTGGTTAAGCCCATACTGTCTGCGGCGGATATGAAAAACCCAGATGACGAATCTCAAATTACAGTAGATCGTCACGGCAATCGAGGGAGGTCTCGATCATCCTGAACGTCTCATTCCGCAGTAATGACCCCGTCTGCTCTACATTATCCCGCTGATGACACGGGTACCTACCATTAATCATTTAGCATCAAATTAATCATTTCAAATTGAATATTGTCTCGAGAAGAGCTGTTTGCACTAATGTGTTTTGGCACAGACTATTAAAGGTTAATCTGTTGTATATTTTAGAATTAATCAGTAAAGATATAATATGTGAGGAGGTGATAGAGATAAGTACTTCACATCTAGGAAAGCATAATCAAAAACATACCTCGGATACTCACCAACTGGTATGAAAACCTTTCTTACTTTTTGTTTGCTGAGTGAGAACTGATTCCATTTGTCCATCATCTATACCCCTTATCCTTTGAAGATCACAGGGCGACTACAGCCAATCCCAGCTGACATTGGGCAACAGGTGGAGTACAGGAGAACATGCAAACCCAAGTCAGGTTCGAATCCAGAACCTTCTTGCTGTGAGGCCACAGTGCTATAGGATATCAAGAGCTCCTTATACCAGGAAGTAGCGTCCATTTGAAACAACGTAACTGTCACTGCTTACATACCTCCATGCGTCCTTTACTTTGGCGTGGTTGTTGAGCAATACATCCACTAGGGGGGAGCCCTGATTCGTGTCTCTGACGCAACAAAAACAAGACGCAGACAAAAATCATACAGAAGCCTGTAGTTTTTTTTTTTACCAACTCTCAAAGTAAAAAGTTCCACCATTGTTGAAACTTCTTTCCTGTTTCCTACGATCGTCTCTTTTTAAGTATTTGCTACACTGCCACCCAAAGATTCCCAGGGGTACTGCTCACTTTCGTCCGTATCCATACGTTTTCAGACGATTTGCACAAATACAGATGAAATTGATGCAGAGTACGGACAGACGACTACGTATGCTTCTGTATTCATATGTAAAATTGAGCATAAATGAGCCTTTAGCTTCACCTCCTTAGTTTTCATATCAGTCAGAAGGTGTCTGAAAGGTTTTGTCCCACTCAAATATTTAAAAGTAGAAATAAAATATTTTTAACATGAGCATTACTCTTCTAATTTAATGCAAGTGAATATCATTAAGGCTTTTGCAAAAGCCCCAGGCATTAGATGGAGATCAGGCTTTCAGCCGTAAAAACTCCCTCTTACACGTTCCTCACAGTCAGTTGTTCACTGTCCAGTAAACACACACTCGCACACATACAGACACACAAGTCCTTGAAAACATTTGACCGAAACCGATTTCTTTTGCCTTCAAGTGAACATTTGTGTTATTTTCCCTGGAAGATGTTATCATCGGGGAAATACAAACACGGGCGCCCATTTGTCTCTCTGACATGTGGAAGGTGGCAGCCGAGCAGAAATCCTGCTCACCCAAGGGCATCTTCCTCCAGACGTCATGTTTGTGTGACCTCTGGTTATTGTGGTGTGTGTGCGCGCACGTGTGTCATCTGTCAGTGTCCGTCTGCCAGGGATACCGGCCATGTTGCTCACATGGATAAGAAAAAGAATGATGCACACACACGTATCAGTCTAAATTACTGTGAACACATTTTACAGTTTGTGGAAGCGTCATCTCGAGCACCGATCAATTCAGAGCTGACCTAAGCTTTCCACCTTAGCGTGTGTATGATGAAGTGTTTTTTTTACCACGCACCTCATGTGTCCCCTCAGCTTTGCACTTAATGCACTGAATAACGCAGCAACCATTAGATATCCTTAGCCCCCCCCCCCCCCCTTCTCACATCTCCCTCATGATAAGTGTGTTTCCTGAATGAAATTCCTCTCCTCAGCGATTCGGTATTCAGTGGCAACCTGAATTAAACATGCTCAATTCAATATTCATCGCAAGTAGGACTTTGGTAGAACATTTGTAGTTTGTTTGCAACCACATCCCATGTGGCATGAGCAGCTTTTAGACGCAGGAATTCCGCTCTTTCAGCGATCACTTGTCATCAATTATTTGTACATTACTTAAAACGTCTCCTTGTACTTTTGTTCGACATGGAACAGAGGAGCTACAACTGCTGTTCGCTGACAAATGTCGAGGTGGCAGCTGATCTTCTGTCTCCAGGCTCAGCTCAGGCAGCCGGAAAAAGTTTCGAGAAACCTAGTAGGTTGAGTTTTAAAACAGGACAGTGGTTCCTCTAAGATTTTTTAAATTATAATCATAGCCATACTTTAGAGCTTATTGCCATAAAAACCAGTTCAATTAATATTGATGTGTTCATGGATAAACGGGCATCGCTTCTTCTGCAACAATGAAGTTAAACGTTTCACTGTGTCTTGTGATAATCTGCAGAAGAACTTCTCGTGTGTGTGTGTGTGTGTGTGTGTGTGTGTGTGTGTGTGTGTGTGTGTGTGTGTGTGTGTGTGTGTGTGTGTGTGTGTGTGTGTGTGTGTGTGTGTGTGTGTGTGTGTGTGTGTGTGTGTGTGTGTGTCTTTTAGTATAGATCTAAGGCCTGGAACGCAAATCCAGATCGTTCCGTTCCACATTAACCCCAATGTCCTGGATGTGCACATCTCATTTTGCAGGTGAAATGTTGGATAACAAAAAAAAAAATCATAGTTGTGTCGTGCAACGCAATTCTTTTTCTCATACGAGAACTCTTTCACTCTTTAGTCTGTATCAGTCGCTCTGAATCTGTAGCATGTTCAACAAGGTATTGCCATAGATTTAATTAATTCAGTGGGAAACGCTGAAATATAATCAAAAACACAGTTTAAGCAAAAAGCGAGCAAGCAGCTATCTAAATTCTGTGCTTGTGTTAAGTTTGAGCTGTGTGTGTTTCTTTTGGTGACAGATTGTGTGTCTCTCTAAAGTTTCAAGCCAAGCCAGCTTGGGCCACAGGGCAAGGGATCACAGCTGCCTAATCTATGCATGGCTGGCAACCGTCTCCAGGATCGATGAGGCTGAGATCCATTGATTAATCCTGGATGGCCTGGGGGGGGGGGGGCCTGTGAGGTTTGGGCAGGGTTTGCAGCTACTTCACATCTTGGCAGTGGTGCCGTCCATCAGGAGTACGTGTGCTTCAATGCTGATGGACCCTTTAAGGCTCAGATTGGCCGGCACACACTTAAAATATCTTGTTGTCCTCCAGAATTCAGTGTTTGTCACAGTCACGCCGATGGAAACAACACTTTGTGCCGGCGGTGTCCACACAAATCAGAGAGACTGTACGTTACGGACCTCTGCAAATGTGGAGTTGTTTAATATCCGATTTTTTTTTTTGATGTTATCGTGCAGCTCAGATCACTCTGCGAGTCAGCGGGGGGGGCGTTGAAGAGTGAATCTCCACAACCCACACACATCCAGATTAGCATCAGTGAGCGAACTCCGACTGTGATTGACAGGATGGACCTGAACGCTCCACACTGGCCTGATAATACTCTGCTGTAAATAAGCCGAGAGAAAAGAAAACTGAACTAAACCCCTTCTTACCTGCACAGCTTGAGAAACAGATTTCTTCTAAGATGCCGTGTTTTCGTGCGACAGCATGATGCGGGCGGCAAACCATCCAGCACTCCCACTTAGCGCAGAATTGCAGTCGTCGACGTCTGCAAACACAGTCAATTGTTAGCGTGGCACATAAACACATGTGGAATCACTTTCCCCGCAGCAGGCACGTAAACACACCCGCTCGGTCATCAGGACGCCGCCTTACGCACATGCACGCAGCTGTCACAAACAAATGCACCTTAAACAGCACACACACACGCAGCCGCTCACACCAATCAGTCACTTACATTGTTGCGGCGCCCTGCCACTTGCTCCACAATGGTATTACAGTGGCTCTCAGCCTGTTATGATCTCATTCCAAAAGCATTCAGCAGTGCCACAAAGCAATTCCAAACACATTTCCAAAACACATTTTGCGGCGCCACAAAGTGTTACATCCATCACAGGGGGAATAAGGCGTAATGACCGACAGACACTGTAATAGTCGATTCCCCTGCCAAGTGTATGTGTGTGTCTGTGTGTGTGGAGATACAGCGTGTGTGTAAGCGACTTTGTCAATGTCTTTTGTGCAAGGGGCAAGTCCTTGTGTGCACAACGGCGAGAGAGGGAGAGAGAGATCTCAGTTGATCCATTGCGCTAAAGTCAGGGTGATTTCCCCTCGCTCTAATGCCCATATATATTTAATGAAATGGTGAGGGAATAAATTATACATCTCTTCTACCTCTTTCCACCCCCTCTTGCTCTCGTCTAGTTTTGCTTTTTACAACTCCCCCGATCAGCCTTTATCCTTTTTTTATTCTTCAATCCCCTCCCCATTTTCTTCGGCACACGCCCACCTTACCTGATATAAAAAGAACGTTTCCAGTATCCGTCTTTTGCTGCCGCGCCATCCGTCTGTTACACAAACCCAGCATCTTGTTAGTTTTTGATTAAAATGCGCGAGCTAACGTCTGCCAGCGCTCGGTTTCTTTTTCTTTTTATTGGGAAAAGAAAATGAGGGATCATTAGCGACATTTGCACTGCCAAAAAATGAAGAGCTGCTTTTTTTTTTTTTTTTTTTTTACAGATGATAGAAATCCAGAGAGGGGAGAGAAAAAGAAACACGCCCGATGTGTAGAGACCTTTTGAGAGAGAGAGAGCGCGAAAGAGTGGCGCCAGGGAAGATGAAACAGACAAACTGATCAAAGAATCTGAAGAGACAGCAATATATAACAAAAAAAAAAACGGGGAGGACTAATGTTTGTATGGAGGGAAAGAGGAGACTCGGAAATGTTGTTTACCTCCCTCTAACCTCACTTCCAGCCTCTTCAACTTTAAGTGTGCTAATGTGTGACTGATGGAAATGTGTGTGCTGCAGGTTAGTGTGACTCACCGGATCTAGACTGTGGGTACAAATCTGCCTCGCTCCTCCACTTCCATCGTTTCAAAATCCACTTCACTGCTCAAGAGGAACCTCCGAGCTGCTACCCTCCGAAAACGGGGGATGAAAATCGAGGAATCGCGCAATCGCACAGTTGACTTATGACTTTTATAGTTATTTTTTTGTGGCGTTTTTACTTGCATCACCTGCTCAACGCCGCATAAAACAACTGTGATTGGTTAAAGAAACACTAAAAAGGCAGAGAATTTTTTTACCCCTGTAGCTGAATGATAATGAATGAAGCTTGATCCTTCTCGAGTGCTGACACAGCATTGTGGCTATGTGACGCCAACTGCAGGTGCGTCTGTCGGCGCCTGCGCACAACCCTGATTCGTACTTTCTATCATTTGTGTGTTTGTACAGTTGCACACAGATATATTGGGTGTGAGTGGAGATGCAGCAAAAGGCTGTCAACGGGGAGCTTCAAAGAACACACACACACACACAGGCAGATGCTGTCTTTCCTCTGATCTTGTAGTACATGCCGTAAGAGGAAGAGAATACAAAATAGAGTACAAGCGATTTCAGCATCCTCACTGCTCACCTGTGCTTGAGCTTTGAATGCTCCTGTGTAACCTTTGTGTTGTCGTTTTCTTGCTGTATCTCCCCGACATGCATGTGCATGAAGCTGCACTTTTTATAGGGGATTGTCGTTAAGTTTTGATTAAATCACATGTTGATGACAAATATCAAGTGTTGTACATCAGTGTTGAGTCCAGTAGAGTGATTGTGGATAAATGACACTAGAGAAGCACAGAACCATAACTTAGGAAGTTGCTGTCTCACAGGACAGACAGACAGACGCATTTTATACCCCACATGCCAAACTTAGAAAGTAAAAGAACTGCCAAACAAAATTAGTAGACTTTATTCCAAATATACTCTTGTATTGAAACTGTTTTTACATGCAGCGGATCAGTTCTTCAGAGGTGAAAGTTTAAGCCTCAGAGACCGAATCACCTGCTGAATGCATGAGGAGCAAACCAGCCCAGGGATGAGCCGAGGCAGCTCTCCAGAAAGTCTCCAGTCCACCTGTGTAGCGCAGCCATCTGTGTGTTGATCCACTCACATGATTGACTTCCTGTAGGGCTTCTCCAGCCCAGCTCGGTGCCACCTTCCAATCAATGTCAAGCTGGTCGCTTTAAATTTCCTAAGGATGTTATTCAGTGGCTCGTGCGCTCAGTTAAGCAGCTGCTTTCTTTAAATTAATGCCGCTGTTTGTGCAGCTAACGATAAATCACTTAGGAGAGTAACCGCGTTAGAGGCCAAATAATCTCCTGTCTGTCAAAATGACAAATAGCATTTTGATTGGACTTCAAAACGCGCCTGTCGTGTTTTAATGGCTCCCACGAGGCCTGGGCAGAAAGACAAGAGGCAGTCAGACAGGTACGAGGGCCTTTGTGCATCTTCACATATAATATAATACGATGTTCCTGTCTCCCTCATAAAAAGAGACAGAGCGACAGATAGGCAAAACCTGTAGTCAGTTGAAAAGTGGGGCGTCCTTCCGAAGAAATCGTATTGCTGTCCCTCTCAGAAAAGAGACTGACGGATAGACTGAGACAGACAGCCGGGAATAACAAAGGAAACCAAGTCATCAGTCCCGGGGCAAGATGAGAGAGGAGAGCAGGGATGACGAGACAGAGGCGGGTTAGAGGACGCTTGAGGAGACGAGGGTTTTATTTATTTTCCTTTGACACATCTTTACTAGAAATGTTGAAGGTGTATTTCTTTCCCTTGAGACTGAAATGAACGATTGTTTCATTTATGTGCTCACATGAGATGACTTTACATGGACAGGACAACATACTGACGAAATGCACCAAATCTGACATTTTCCTGAAATCTTCCTTCCAGCCCCCTGGTAAAATGTCCGGTCTGAAAAACTTCTCAAATATTTCCTCGGGTTCATGTCTGAAAACATCCGAGATTTCCCCGCTGACATCAGATGTGAAACTCAAAGCGACTCACTGCCACGCTGAACTCTACATCTATCTCCAACTCTGAAGATCAGAGACACTCAGTGGTGATTCAGATAAGTTTGAGCGAGTTAAGACATCTAAAGTTGACTCTATAAACAAACCTCAGATTATATTTGTGGACTAAAACACCATTTAAGAGCCAACAACGTGCTGCTGCGTGCTGAGCATGGGAGGTGTGTTTTACTTGAGGAAGGTAATGTGCGAGTGAGTGACAGCAGCTCCATCACCTTTCATTACTGTCATCATTAAGAGAGCGAGGTGTGACACGATGTGGACGTTTCTGGAGATGAGACACGGAGGCTTAGCAGGCAAACACACACACACACACACACACACACACACAGGTTATACACTGTACCGCCCCCAGACCCCACAGTGTTCAGTTTGTCAAACAACAAATCAAAGAACCAGGTCTGAACTTTCACATTATTGCACTCACTGATATCCAGAATAGCTCCCGCTGAATGTGGAGACGCCAATTCACATTTATGTTTACACTGTATCTCGTTCATGAATATCAAGCTCTAACCTGCAGTAGCTGACTTTTTTTATTGGCTCTTTTGGAAGCAGCGGAATCAAACCGAGCACTCATCTGACATATTATCACATAAATAGCCTGTTTACACATCCAGCACGTACAGTTGGAGGTGATCTCAGCATTCATTTGAAGCTGTGTTTCTATCTTTTGTACATTGGAGCCTGTTAGTTTTGGTTTCACATTACAATGTAGGGAGCACGAGAAAGAATCTTGTATGACATATGTACGTTGTGTCGTTATCACCTTGGTCTCTGTCTACCTATACTTGACATTGATTAATTTATAGATGGGTCTGACGTCAGAGGTCTTTAGGTTTGAATGGAGAAAATGAATGAACATTAATTTAATTGCCACTGCAATATCATTATGGTATTTCTACCATCGTCACCAATTTCATGCAAAGGACACTAGTTTGAATGCAGAAAATGTTTCCTTGTCCTTCAAACATTATATTGTCAGAAGTGATATCATCAGAAGCCGCTTCCATCTCAACTTCCTGCAATCTGTCCAAAAAGTTCGATCTATCACACAAACAAACCAAAGCGTGGTTCTGTTTGATCTGAACCGACACCAGCTCTTTTGAGTGTTCTTCATTTTAATCCACTTGCCCAGATTGTGTTCCCAGACACCTTTCACACTGAACAGCCTGAAGGTCCGGACCAAACACAGTTGGTCCAGAATTCCCTCCTGTTTTATCTCCAATCTGGTTTCCAAAGCTTCTGAGGTAAATACTTGAGGAGCTAAATGCTCCAATGTGGGTGTGAACAGTGGGTTTATCAGAGCTTTTTCACTGAAAACAGGGACTAGAACATGTAGACAACAGCAGTGAGATTGAACAAAGACACTAAAGTTGTGTCATAAAACCAGAATAATGAGGTACAAGCTGCATAAATAATCTATAATGCTGTTGAGTGGGGTGGGGTGGTAATTCTCAATGGGGTTGTCACCACAAGAAACCCCTTTATAATAACCTTCATCAAAATATTTGATCTGTTGTTGATTTATAATGATCAATCAGAGCAGCTTTTAATTACCACGTCCATGTATCAGAATATTAAAGCAGAAATGCTCTAGGACTGTTGAGCACTGGTTCCTTACGAATGCATGTTGACCTTTCACCGTCTCTGCTCCTTCAGGCATTTTATTCAGTGTTAGGTTACATGTCATGTCAGGGAAGACCGCTCATCAAGATATGTGACAATGTGTAGGGGCATGAGTATGATTGGCTGAGGGGGGGTGGAGTCAGAGCAGAATCCCCAAACATACTTTAGCTTCTCTATTATTTACATAATTCTAACTTAAAAACATGATTGCACTAAAATCATTGTTTTATTAAAGGAAGGTGAATGGAGGTGGAATTACCTCAATTTCCTCTTGATTTTCATTTTGTGTGACTTGCAAAAGCCGTGTTGTGTAGAAGGAGAACGGCACGGTGGAACTAAAAAGTGTGAAAGTGCAGGGGAGTTGGTTAAAGGCGATGTGAGCAGAGGATGGAGGGTGAGAATTGGTGAGAATTACATGGGGGGAAATGGGAGATTGTGATGGGAGGTGGAGGCAGAAGGAGACGTGGAGGTGGATCAGTGATGTGTGAAGTGGTGACGACAATCTCAATTGTTTGAGTTACAAAAGATGTGGAACACGTAGCCGATTGCTCTTTCTTGAGGTTTCCTTGATTATCATTCCAAAAACAGACCAGACTAAGATGGAACACAGTATTGAACCCTCCATTCACACAATGCAAAGAATGTTATGTTTACTTTTGGTGGAACAAATTCAGACAAGTGGCTGTTTTGGATTCCTGTCAATTTTCTCAAAAGAGGAAGACGACATTTGAGTTTCTCCGATGTTCACAAAAATGTCAACGGAAACCTTTAATTACTGAGACTGATCAGTACATGACCCATAGCTGGTCTGTGTATAGCACTCCACTTAAGATTGCCTTTGGATGAAGGTGAAATGATGCAAGTCCTTGGAGTTCATGTGTGAAGGGAGGAGACCTGCACTGGTGGAGGGGATTGGCCCTTTGAGGAGGGACGTGCCAGAACCCCTGTGAGGGCGGAGGTGTAAATAAGTGAAGAAGAGACTCTGCGTGGGAGAGACAGGAGGGGAGAAAGGGAATAGAGATGAATAAGAGGGAGTATGACGAACCCGAGGTGATGATAGGGAGGAGGCCGTGGAGGACGCCAGGCACCTTTTGATTGCTGAGGGACAGAAAAAAATTACTTTTTCTTTTAGATTTTCTGTTAAAGAACTATAGGTTTCTTCCATTGATGTTGTTGTGATCAACTTTAAATTGTTTGGTTATAGTGATCTAGTAATCCTCTTACAGCATTTCTTCATTTTGGGTCTTTTCAGGCATGTTTGTTACCAGCTCTGTAATGTGTGTTTGGGGGGGGGGGGGGGCACCATTACCTTTCCCTCAAGTTCCGGGACTGATCACTACAAGTAGTTTCCACTGTACTTGAGTTTTGTCAGGAGGCGGAAATTGACAGCGACGGCTCGCAGGAAAAACCCTGTATTATCTCCCTCCATCTTCTTGACTCTTTGACATGTGATTCCTATAAATATTTATCAATGTTTGAGTCCATCTTTGTTCCGAGGCAAAACTATTATCTATATTTAGTGTATGAAAGTCAGTGAAACTTGATTAAACACTTTAACTAAAAGCTTAATTTCTTAAATGGATAGATGAGAGGAAAACGAAGAATTAGAAAGGAACTAGAATTTGTGAAAAAAGCAAGCTGGCAAGCAGAGAAGACATGAAAAGATAATCTTCCTTTGTCTCTCCTGAATAGATAAGAGAAATATAAAAGTACAGTAGATAGAAGTGCATGGGATTAAGGAAGCGAAAAAGCACCGGGTGTCAAAAGAAAGAAAACTGAGGAGAAGTGAATTTTAGAGTGTGGAGGAAAAGAAACACAGAAGCGGTGATAGACGCCGTTTGATTTCTTATTTTTCTCTCGTTTTTTTTAACCCAAAGGATGTGAAGGAAAAATGATAAAAGCAGTAAGGGAAGATGCTAAGCTGCATACAATAGTTGAGCGGAGTGTACTTTTGTGATGACAAAGCTTTTGCGGGGTGGATCTGGGCCGATGGTGAGCGGTGAGGCTCATGGTCACGCTGTCATCTTTCCTAAAAATCAATTCCTTGCATTGCCTTTTAAACGGACCAGGGCCTCGAGGGGAAGCAGAGTAAGAGCTGAGAACAACGTCACACCTGATCGAATTCTTTACAATGCAAATTCTTTACAGTGATTTCTTTTTCAAAACCCACTTTAATTGGCCGATTGTTAGCAGGCCCATGATTTTTGTGTTTGCTTCCTGCTCATATACGGGGCCCCTGTGGATTTGTATGTAATGAGCCACTGTTCGGCTTCTAATCCTCATTTTTCACTGTTTTCCATTTTCCGTTTTACTTTGGATTAAAAGAAGATTTTGTTTGCTGAAGTGTTTGCTTGCCAAAAAAAAGTTTGTTCCCCCCACAACCATTTGGCTCAGGATGGTTTTTCACATTCATCACGTCTGTTCCCCAAGCGTTTTTTTTTGTTTCATCATTACTATTCACAAATAGCGATTATCCGTCCCTCGCTTCCACCCTTCCATCCCTCGCTTCCTCCTTTCCGTGCATCCCATAATAGATATTTTATATTGATCTCAGTATAACCTCCTTCCAGCCATTCCTCCACTCAGATCCTCCATCACCGCCTCACTTCCACCATCGCCCTCATTTCCCCTCCTCTTTCCTGCCCCAGTCTTCTCCCACCCACGGATTATATCAATATGATCCCTCCATCCCTCTCTCTCCTCCTCCTCTTAACCCTTTATTCTTCCCCTCCTTCGCTCCTCCATCCTCCTCCCACCCACCCCATTATATTAATAGGCTGGTGAGAGTGTGTGATTTCAGCAGCAGCTCTTTCTATTAGCCGACGCTGCATTAGTTTAATAAGTCTGCACGGACTCTGCCGCCTGTTACTCAGTCGGACATGTTAACAGCACAATGGCGCCGCATCACATGCTCTCTGTCCATACACACACACACACACACACACACATGCCTGTTGATTTTTGCACACCCCCACATTATCATTAATTATGTCGTCAGACCTACATGTAAGCATCCATCTGCCTGGTACGCGCACAAAGCGACTAGCGACTGCAGGGGATGGAGTGAAACTATATGAATTAGTATTCACTGAGTCAGTCCATTACGCTCCCCGCATGCAAATGCCACAGCCGATGAGTCACTTACTTTCCAGCAATACAGTTTGTTAGAGCGACAATACGACACGAAGCACGTCACATTCACAGCGGCTTCAGAAGTTGTGTGGACAGCTCCACTTTTTGCACGTTATTCCGTTGTAGATTTTACGTTCCAAGCATAACATTGTCATTTTCCCCCCCATCAATCTACTCTCCAAACATTAGTGCATGTTTCCTCAGAATGCAACCGTCTAGAGCTGCAGCATATGGTGGTTGTCGTACCTAGCTCTGAGTTGTAAGTCAGCAGCCACATGAGCTGTTTCCACATTAAACCTCCAAACAAATATGTTCTGTTCCTTTTCTTTACTTTTCATCATGTCCACAAACCTCTCGACAATTTCTTTCAGGAGTTTTACCCACTTTTACCCAGCGTGTGCACATGTCATTGAAGGTTTTCGTTCTTGCAGAGTAGGAAACCTTCACGTTTTGCACTTCCTCGTGTTGTAGATTTTATTTTAGAGGACTAAAATTGCCCATTCTTCTCCACAAAGTTTGTTGTCCAAACATTAGTGCATGTCTCTTCAGGATGCACAAACTGTTTAGAGCTGCAGCATAACGTGGTTGTCGTACCTGGTTTTGAGTTGTTTTGTTTTTTAGGTTGGCTTTACTTTCATCACGTCTACAAACTTCTCACCAAGTGCTTAGAGACGTTTTACCCACTTCTACCCAGAAAATGTCATCGCAGGCTTCTCTTCTCGCAGCTTGGGAAAATGCATGATGTTTGCACACAATGCAACGAGGCTCCCATTCAAATTCTCATTGAGGTTTGCAGGCACAAAACTTTCCTGTGTAACATTGTCTCTGTCGGAAGGAGCTGTCTTGTGAAAGCTGCTTGTTGGACCCACAAACTCTGCTGACGAGAGTTTAACTTTATCCAAGAGCTTTTATCCTCCAACTCATCCAGTTTAACTGTGTGTTTCCAGCTGTAATGACGCTCGAGATTGGCCCTTTTCATCACGTCGAAGCTCACTGGCTCGTCTTCTACTTCAACAAAAACACAAAACTTCTCCCTTTTCTCTTGGAAAGCTTGACATCTACTATTACTACTATTACTAGTACCTCTTGAGAGTTGGCATGATGGTTGTCAGCAATGACACGTAACAGCTAGTGCGTGTTTCATTCACCCTGACAGGCATAGAGTCAGACATGTTCCTTTCTTTGTATTTCCGAGTTGCTTTTGTTGTATTAACGAATCGTCTCACGGGTCGGATCAAATAGTCTCGCGAGCCTCATACAGTCTGGACACCGGGGGTTCCCTGCCCCTGTTCCAAACACATGTCAAGGATAATTAAAGCAAACAGAAAGCGCCACAGCCAAGGCTCTGAATACTTAGAAGTAAATGAGAGATCTGAGTAGCGTCCAGGGTGAACGCCGCCTCTCACCCAAAGTCAGCCGGGATTTGCACCAGCCTCCCCACGACCTTTATAGGCTAAAGTGGTGGAGGTAATAGATGGACTTCACTTTGTCATTATGGATTATTAAGTGTAGATTTCTAGTGATGGGACCATTTTAAGTGACTGTATGTGATGTTGTGAAAAGATCTTTAAAAGAACCGTTTTCTAGTTTGTTTGTGAATGTGTGTGCACATTTAAAGACTGGGAGGAAGTATGTGTGTAAAAGTGTAGGTGGATTGGAAGACACGGGGGGTATTCGGGAATGGAATTGCTTTCTCCCAGCGGGGTGTGCGAGTGGGCGCTCTTCCGCTAAAAATAAAACGATACTGCTACCCCCTCGAGACCATAAGGTACAGATATCGGTCTTGGAAACACTCCGGAAGAACCGCACCCCACTTCGGGAGTTTGAATCGAATTCATTGTAGCGACTCTTCAAAGTGGGGGAACGGTGCCTCCCCTTCCTTATAACTTTGTCTTTAATGGGATTATTGAGCTCTGATAATTCAACTGTAGCTGTTTTTCAAAGGTTACACATGTTACTCCATGTGAGCACTTTTACCTCCTGGGTTTGAACCCATTGTGTCGCATTAATGACGACTGACCAACTTCCTGAACAATAAAGCCATCCACGAGCAGACTCACTGAGTGCATTAATGTAATCACCTCCTCTTTTATTCGAATACGCTCCAACTTTTTTAAGTGCTAGCATCATGGGGCTTTTTTTTTTAATTATTTGATTAAAACCACTTCATAGTCAAGAAACGAACACTCACTCTCATTTTTCTTCCTAATCTTTAACGGCAGTGACCAAACTCTCCTGATGGTTTTCTCTAATTACTCCATTTACTTTACAGCCACTTCTCTCCTTTTCATTTAAGCACAGTCATCTCCTATATCAACGGCACAGTTGCTGTTTGAACTCGTCACTTCCAGTCCGACTGCGCTAACCTGTTGCATAAATGGCCGTTTAGTGATGCTTGGGAGCGCAAGAAATAGATGAGTGCAACGTCTTGCCATCTGCCGCACTGTTGTTTCAGCCCTGGAACAATTGTTGAAATGTCAGAATACATTTGTTTTTTGTTTTGTACATGCCTTGTGAAGACTCCTGGGGTCTAAGAGCTGTCTGAGTCGACAAGTAGAATGACTTTAATCAGCGGTACAATAAACATTTAGGGGCTTAATCCCGCCAGCGCTAGTGCGGAGGTGCTTTTACAACGCCGCGTGATAAGACAGCTACTGGCATGTATGATGCAAGGAAATGGGCAATCACTTGCATTTTACTGGGGCCGTGAGCACGATAAATGCGCATTTGTTTATATGAGGTGACACAAATCACGACGACATGAAAGCAAATAGGTTCCAGTTTAGCGTTCCCCCTTGATTACTGTTGCCTTACCTGCCAAGTCTTCCCTTCTCGCTCAGCACACGTGCAGTTGATAATTACACTCACAGTTGATCATGTTGGCAGATTTACCACTTAGGATTTGCACCTCTTTTCTTGTTTTAACCACGGGTGTTTGATTTTACTCCAAGCAGGCTATAATTTCTAACTGACGCTAATTATAAAAATGTGAGTTGGGCGATAACTTGGCCGAAGCTACATGATTTATTTAAAAGGTTATCCATATAGAGGACATGGTAATAGATGAAAATTATTCTAAACTCTGATTTCCCGTTCCAGTCTTTAAAAGGAGTTTTTCTAACGTAACCTGGGAGAATCCACTCAACAGTATTTAGCCGTTTTTCAGACATGAACTCTGGAACATGTCCAGAAGAGCAGAGATTGTCCAGATCAGATAGTTCACAACAACATGTTGGTAATTCAGGGTGTATCCCATTTTGGTTTCCAGCACATCAACACCGGCATCAGCCGTTATCACCAAGTCTTTCCAGTTTAACATCTTCATCGGTGTCTTCTACTTGTATGGCAACTCTTTTTCATTTAATTTGTATTTTTTCTTCCCAATTTCTCACATATGGTCCCTCTGGGAAAATTTCAGGAAAATGTCTGAACAGTAGGTAGAAAGCTAGTTGACTGAATATGCTCACATTTGCCTTGCAAGGGTTAAAAGAAAGCTATTCTTCAGGGAATCTGTTTTTCTATTACTTTAATAATTGATTTAAATGATCAATATACACATAATGCCAGAATCTTTTCATCCTTATTAACGTGGATGATGGCACAGCACCCCCTCATGAGTGCACAGGCTTACGGTCTGCCTTTCACACCAGCAATGCAGACAGTTTCTAAAATAGAAATTACCAGACACAGACAGTAACTGTCACTGTGTCAGCAGCTTCTGGAGCACACGATACAAATTAATTCTTAATAACATAACATCCAGGCCTGTAACCCACAGTAAAGGAAGCCTGTGAGGATGTGGCCCATCACCCCTGTTTTTCTCCTCCCACGCAAACCTTTCACATCCAGCAATGGCTCTGTCATCTATAGGTACACGGGGGACACAAACCAAAGCCCAGGCTCTAACAATGATGAAACACTGTACTTTCAGCAGATAAATCAAGCTGTTAAGTCTCTTACTTAACACAACAATGGGGGGGTCAAAGCCGAGTATATGGCTGGAAACCTGTGCGTAGTTGGAAACCATTGTTGAATCGCTGTAAATATCTGCTTTCAAAGGGAAATATCATCTGCTCTGCATTTGAATAATCCTGCTTTTACTACCTCGACCTTTTCTGACAGATGCCACATTTATATAACTTAAAGATTGTGTTTGTGCTGGATTAAGATGCTGAAATAGAAACACTGAGCCAAAGAATGTCTAGTTTCGTGTGTCACAGCCATAGACTGTTTATAAAGATGAATTAATCATCTTCACTTCCTCCCACTATCAATAAATATCCAAAGTATCCGGGAAATTAACGCTGCCATCTTGTGTCAATGGCGAAATTTGGAGCGGGTCTGTGCAGTAGTGATCAGGGGATGGGACGGCTGTAGAGAGCATCACACACGTTCGACCAATCACAAGTCAGTCTCAGCTGTCAATCATGTCGTCTCAACTCATTTTAATGTCGTGGAAAAACTAATTAAATCCAAAGTTACACTTGAACTTTGATAGATCCAATAAGAACTAATTAGAATGACAGCAACCATCTTCGAGATAAAGTTATGTGACGTGTATTTTGAGTTTTCATCCTGGCCCATGTCCCATCTGTTTACATGGAGGAGGTGGGGGGTGGCTGGCTGCAGCTGGATGCTTTGGCTTCACTTACAGGAAGTTATCGTGTCCTCAATCAGTCACCCAGCATACACCCTCCGTCTTGTTGAGGCTTGATCAAAGGCCGCAGTGTTTGACCGGCTGACTAATGGCGTCCCTGCAGTCAGACACACGACATTAGACTGACCAGTGGTTTCCCTTCATCACTCAGTCAGTGACAGGCAGAACCAGGTCTTGCTCCTGCATTTCAGCCAAAAACACAAATTTCAAATGCAGCTCACGTCCACAAACTCCCATTCTGACAGAATCTGACATTCATTACTGAGTCATTACATTTTTTGGGCACTCGTGTTAAAGAGGACAACACCTCATCAGCAAAAATATTAATAAAAATAAACCTCACAAGCTTGGAACCGTGATCTGCTTTCCCGGCCCAGAGGTCGACAGCAGCTCGGCCGGGCAGTCATTAAAAAAATCCTAATCTGAGAATTAATGCTGCTAAATATGACATCCCCTAAATATGAATGTAAAGAAACCTGTTTCTATCCATCTAAAAGAAAGGGAATAATAAACTCTCATTCATCTTCATTTAAACCACATTTTATTTGTTGCCTCACCACAAATGAATTCCACTTTATCGTTATCTTTTAGACGGTTATGATATTGAGGTCGTCTGTGCTTATGCTAAAAGACTTAATGGTGCAGTTACGATATCAGCGTGAGTATTGAATGATTTCGATGATTCACTCACACGTTCACACCCACACGCACGCTGATACTGATACATAATGTAAGATGCAAAACACGAGCCATTTGAAGTGGCCGCCCGCTGTGCTGATGATGGGTCTCTTGTGAGGGTTTACACACCCATACTGTGAATTGAATCAAAACACACACACACACACCCACACACCTTCGTGATAAAGCGGAGTCGAGCCATCTGTGGGCACGCACCGATTTCTGTCTCCTCCTGGGGAGATTTGTCGTCTCTGCATCATCCTATAAACACGTCCATGTGCCAAACGTTTAACCCAAACTTCCTTCCTAACCAGGAAATACACGCTCGCATGGTTTCTAAAGACTTCCTTCTAATTTGCTGCAAAGTTGTTTTTCATTTGACAGAATTAAAACGCTTCCCATGCAGGTCCGCTGCCATATCGTGTGATGTATGAGGCTCATTTACAAGTGTAACAGTGGGAATATGTGCCTAATGGGCTTGATGGTGGGGGAAATACCTGTTGGAAGACTCAGCCGTGCTCTGTGTCACAAAGCTGCAACACTGGCAGGTGTGTCTGTTCTTTTTTTAATGTGAGTGTGTGTGTGTCTACCCTTTGGCAACACTTACGAATTAAAAGAGACGTAAATCTGTGTAAGTTTGACTTTGCGTGTGTGTTTTGAGAGATTTACGACATATGGGGGTGCAGTAACGCAGCAGGGCGCAGGAACGCGTACAAGGAAGAGTGAATATGAATGTGGGCAGGTGTCATGTTGACACACATACACACACCTGCCTGTGCACACACACTATCAAGTGCAAGACTCACAATGAAGCACTGTTGGAGAGCACTTTTGTGCAACTGCAGGCAGAGACAAACCGAGGAGAAACTGCAGGTGGCTGGCTTGCATCAAGGAGTCGGGGGCCTTCCTCCTTGTGTGGGTGTACGCGTGCGTTTCGCTGCACACGAGATTCGGGTTTGCAGAAGTGATGCAACTGTAGGAGGAATATATTATTCAAATAACAGACAAACCGAGGGAAATGTGTGAGAGAGAGGGAGAGCGGAGTGAGAGATATTGATATACGAAAGAAGCAGCCGTGAGGGAAGTGAATGGAGAATTTACAGGTATCTCAGGCCTGGTGTTTTTATGTGTGAGGGATGAAGATGGAGGAGGAGACAGTAAAGACGTGAGTGAAAGCAGTAAGAAAGAATCTAAGGCTGTAAAACGAATGGTTTCTAAGGTGTAATTGTTTTTCTTTTCTGCAGTCAATCGTGAGTTAAAACAAGTCATGCAGTTGATTGTTTGGATATATGAGAGGAGCTGAGAGTCCCCCCCCCATCATAAATCATATCTGTTTCCCTCTCATCACAGAAGTGCCCTTAAAAATATGATTGATTTAATGCAGGTCAATGAAAGCAGTGACTCCCCCAATAACTATACTTCGGTTCTTCATTTAAATGTCAAAAAATAAGTAGACATTATACATGTTAAGTTGTGTTATCCAAAACTTTACTAACTATGTTCAAACCAAGAGAAAATTGCAATTTGTATTTAAGGTAACATGACGTTTTGTAATATATCATGATTGTTCATTGCCGCTGGCTGCATAACATGAATAAACCTTTGGTACATTTCCTGTTTCTCTGAACATGATTTGTGTCTCAGTCGCCTCAGGTAGATTTTCAGATTTTTGTGAACAAACAACAGTGTTCATTATTAGCGATAATTAAAGACAGGAGGAGGAAGGTGTGTGTGTGTGTGTGTGTGTGTTTGTGTTTGTGTTTGACGTGTGTGTTTTTGTGTTTGAGCACTTGATCTGCATTCAGAGGCAGGTGAGGACAGATGGCCATTTGTTTGCTGTCTGACAGTTTGTGGTGCCTCCAAAAGCTGTGATACAGGGCGTGTGTGTGTGTGTGTGTCAGGCTGTTGGGACCTAAATCAGTTTGCACAGTCACATTATGGCAAGTTACTGAAATTTAAATTATAAAGTTTTAAGATGAAGACATGTTTCAAGTCAAGGATTAGGTTAATGTTCAGGTTAGGTTTACACAAGTAGTATCTTTGGTTAATGTTAAAGTACGTTTCCAGGAAATTGTTGTAATGTAATATCTTCTGAAGTCATAAAGACACAGCTGTATGTGTGTGTTTGTCTGTGTGTGTGTGCATGTGTGAATTTGTGCTTGTTTTTGTCACATCTGTCTTTTCCAGTATGAACACAGACCTTGTCAGGACCAGTAGACCTAATGGTTAAGGTTGTGCTAAGAGGTGAGTGGTGGTTAGGTTAAAGTTGGTGTTAGGCATGAATTGGTCAAGGTTAAGGTTAGAGAAAAGGTTGTGGGGAGGCTGACCACAATGAATGGAAGTCGATACACAATCCTGCACAAACACACATCGCTCCATTTGACTTTAATGGAGGTGGGGAGTGTGTGTGTGTGTGTGTGTGTGTGTGTGTGCACGTGCCTGCTTACATGCGTGTGTCTAGCATGTGCGAGAAGTCGATAATTATTGAAGGCTGTAGCCTCAGGTCTGTGCCCTCCAGCCCTCTGGCTTTTCTTACTTTTCTGATACTGGCTATATATATCTATATATATATATCTATATATATCTGTCTGTACCTGTCTGTTTGACGCCCACACCTCAATCTCCTGACATGCCCTGTCCTCCGGCCGACCCGGTGACCTTCTCCCAGCAGCAGCAGGTGCAGATTCATCGCCACAATTTGAATCTTTTCCACCTAAGTGCAGCCTTTAATAAGGTTCCTCTTGAAATTTAAATCGACTGAGGCGTCGCACTGGTATTACGGCTCCTGCCTCTCCGCCCGAGCATTCTGTGTCACCGCGGTTAATTCATTGTCAGCCTGGGCGTGTAATACCTGCAGGGCTGTGAAGGGTTCAAAATTAGGTTCCACCCTGTATTTTCTGTGTTCATGTTCTCTCTCAGTTACTGTGAACAGAATGTCTGACTCAATGTAAGTACTGTATGTCTCATGTGGGAACCAGCCTCCTGAACTACCTTCCACTGCGCAGGTATCCAGTTCTACAGCTTCATGGTGATGTTATTAAAAAATGAATTTCACGTCTTTTTAAAAAAACAGTGGGGCGAGAAGTATGTTTGCTGACAAAAATCTGAGTTTAGTTCGGCAAGTTAAGAAGGTTAACCCGGTCCTGAAGCAGATCTATAATCAATATCATAAACCTGGTGACTTGTAAAGCAGACCTTGATCCTGTGTCGACTCGATCTCTGTGAGACACGCCACCTTTAAGTCAGGCCTTGAAATGCTCCATTTACGCGGGGAGAATAAATATATTTTTTTTCCCGTGTTGCCCACCATTTATTCAGAGCCTTGAAAATGTTTATATATCAACACATATTGAGCCATTTTTTAACAGCAGCACGAGTCCAGGAAAGGCAACGATTTTCTTATGGGATGAATAGCCATGTAATTTTGTACAGACTTTCCTAGAGGGTGTGAACGTTACGAAACTCGGTTGAGCTCTCAACAGCCATTGGATGAATTGTTCTTTGCTCTCCTGCAAAGCCGATAACTTTCTTAAAAAAAAAAGGGAGCAGGCAGCAAAGGAGGTGGTCTGAATGAGTGAGTTCCATGGCTTCAGTGGCGAGACACCTCCTCTGCCGCAGCCTGCACTGAGAACCTCCAGGGAATTAATGGCTCCCCGTGACTGTCAGCTCGGCAGCATTGCTCAGTGCCTTGCTTATGCTTGGACCTCCCGAATAAACTCACTGTCTCTGGGAAGCCTCTGGAGAATCAATGATTCAGCTCTCCTCAAGTATCGGTGGTTTAAGTTTGTGTGGCGTCGACATATCTGCAGGTAGATGCATCTATTTCCTGGACGACGCCACCGAGATTGCACACACGGCAATTCAATTTTTAGTGATTTATCGAAGTACAGGATGAGAGCGTGTGGACGTGAAGGTGTTAAATGAAACTCCAGTTTGCATTTTCAAAACACAGCCGGTCCACCTCATCTTCCTTTGTCTCGACACTCCGTCCATTTCAGTCTCATCTTCGTCACTTCTCTCCCGGTCATCCTCGTTCTGCGTCATCGTCTCGTTCTTTCCCTTTTGTTTTTCATCTTCTATCGGTATAATCTCTCGCCCCTTTTCTCACCTTTCGGCTTTTCCAAACACTTCTCTCCCGCTTTCTACTTTCCTTTTTCCCCCCAGGAATCTGCATCGCTTTGCCTCCAGCTGCTATTTGTTGTTTTCCATCAATTATCCCGGTATCCTTCATTCATCTTCCTTCTGTCTGTCTCTCCTCTCGCTTCCCGTCTTTTGCATGAATCCTCTCATAGTTTCTCTCTCAGATGTTCCCTTTTATTTTCACTTTCCAGTCTCCCCCTTTTTTTATGCTTTGGTTAACTTTCCCTATCATTCTTTCTCTCTCTCATCCTCCCGTCATGCTCCCCCACTCCTCTCTTCATTCTCTCCCATTAAATGTTCCTCTGCCGTCTTTTCTCATGCCCTGTCTGTTCTGTTGTTTCTCTTCCCTCTTCACTCTCTCTCTCTCTCTCTCTCTCTCTCTCTCTCTCTCTCTCTCTCTCTCAAAGGGGCTCCCTCTTTACTTCCTTTCGCTCTCATGCCTTACTTTCATCTCGTCTACCTGTTTTTGTTTGCTTGTCAACAAACGGATTATTCTTTTCTGAACTCCCTGTGATGTGGGGAAGAGACGCGGGCTAAAACCAACACAGTAAAGAGAATATCACTGTTGTTTAGCGGCAATTAGAGGAGCATCTCTGATCCTGAAAGAGCAACAGTGATCTGAGATAGTTGATACTTTCTCTTTTTTGTAGCTGTGCTATTTTTACTTTCCTTTGGCTTTTTCTACCAAATGCAACATAATGTTGGAAGTACAGATCATTTTCAATTTTTTGAATGAAGTTTAAATGTAAGTACTAAGTTTACACCTTCCGTGAATTTGCTGGGGGGGGGTTGTTGTCTGCGTGAGTCTGTTTAAATTATTTAAATAAAGCCGTCACTCTGTCTTCCACTTCATCACATTTTCCACACGTGACAACGTCATTATGTATTGTTATGTGGGGTGAAAAATGTGGTAGCAACAGTCCTATAAGCCGCGGGATTTCACCGACGTTGCCACGGTAGTTCGTTGTTACATAATCATTCTGAAATCGTTCTTAAATACAAACAACGATGGTTAGAACAGTAATTTTTTTGCAGCTATTTGTTATTTTGTTCATATTTTTGAATTTAGCAATCTTTTGGATCAACATTTTCTGTGTGCTTATTTTGCTTAATTTGGTAAAAACATAAGATTAAATATTTTCAAAATTTAAAATACAATTTGAATACTTTTATCACTGATTATGAGGTATTGACTTTTATAACCTTTTAGCTAAGGTTGTACAGGGTTTAGCTGTATGAAGCATTTGATGATACTCCAAGAAATGTAAAAATACTATTCACATGATACAAGGTCATTTTGTGGAAAAGTGGCTGCCATGATATGATTTCTGACTTGTAACTTTGAAATGAAGTCATTCCGGTTTACAATTCCCAGTCTGTGCAGTACTGATGACAAGTTTCTGTGGTAGTTGGATCAAAGCGGCAAAATGGGAGTAAATCTGGAACAAGAAAGATGGGCAGACAGACTCGGAGGCTGGGGGCCAAAGCGTGAAAGAGGAAAAGAGAGACAGATGGCTCCGGAACGAGATGAGGTGGTTAGACAGAGCGAGACACACCCAACCGTCGGTCCCAACAGTCTCCATCCTGTTAAATTAACTCGCCGAGGTCCCACTGTGCCAGTCCTCTCCTCATTTGACACAGACCCTGGCTGGCTGCTGGAGGGTTGAGTCAAATTTTGAGCAAGTAAACAACTCTCCGGGCTGTCTCCAAACCCAGGGCTCCAGACGGACAGATCGATATACAGTATGTGCTCCTTCCCTCTCGTCTCAGGGTCCATGCTCTGGTGGCTCGATGAAAATTGTTCCCGCTCGGTCTTGCAAAAACCCCCAAAAAGATTTGTTATTGTGGCTACAAAGCGACTTCACATTAGGATTTTGACGGCTTTCCTCTGTGTACAGTTCTTCTAAATATATACTTTATCTCTTTAAAAAAAAAAACGCATTTAATACTTGTACAAGTGTTTTTGTACACTTCAGCATATGTTTAATTACTTTGATCCCTATCATGGATCATGTCCAGCCACTGTGCACTTTAGTGTGTGTGTGTGTGTGTGTGTGTGTGTGTGTGTGTGTCAGTCCTGCAACGTATCCAATCCTCCCTCTCACTGTTGTGTATTTGCAGTGGGGTTAATTAGCTTCTGATCACTGCCATCTATCAACCTAATGCTCAGATTCTGGCCCCAACAGCTCCATTCCTGCCACACACACATATATATAACTGTGTTTGTGTGTACTCATGCTGTTCACACACACATTTTAATATATATTAGTTATTTACACATAATGGGCCTCTGAGATAAGCTCAAATCCGCTTTGTTTCAAAGGCCGTATATAAGGACATATGACAAGAGGAGAGCAACAATATATATTTTATAGCTCAACAGTTAATTATATTAGTTATAGATTTATTTGTTGATTAAACATTTTATTGATCGATTAGTTTCTTTTGTCCAAAAAGCCAAACAGTAATACTCAGAGATACCACTTTGCCGTTTACTCCCTTATATGACCAAGAAAAGCAGAAAAGCTGATAATTTTTGCGTATTATTATTTAAATGAACATTGCGGATTTGATCTTTGTAAGGGAATAATTTATTTAACTTATTTCTTCTGCCTCAGATACATATGATTTTGCCTCAACCTTTTAAAAAGGTTGATATTAGATACATCTGCAGCTCCATTTCTTTGTGCTCTTCAAAGTTCCTCTCTAAGAAGGAGTTAAACTCGATGGACTGGATTTCCTCGACTTTTGGTCCCCAGCTGGAGAGTCACACACATAAAAGCCACTGGGCTGGATCATTAGATCTTGGTCCAAATCCTACTGTTAGTTATCTGTTCAGCTCCCCGGTGGGATTCAGTGTGATCTATAGTGTGGGATGAAACTGTTCCCCACTATCACCAGAGTCATTAAGGAATGGAGGGGGGGGGGTTCCGCCCTGACTGTCTTTAAAGTGGCAGGCAGTGGAGGCTATTGGTTTATATAAGCCTCACTCCCCCAGAGTTCACTTAGGAAACACAGGTGAGGAATCTAAGTGGCTATAAGGGGTATTCTTAAGTTTCAGTCAAGAATATGTGTAAAAAAAAACGAGGTATCATCAGCCTACTGGTGTGTATTGATTGTTGTCATGGAAGGAAAACAAATTAGTTTGTGCTCTTTCAATAGTATTTGCTTGGAGGGGGAAAACACTTCAATTAAGAATGCATCTGTTGTTCTCATAGCCGATGGAGATGTATTCAGTTTGCATTGTAATCAATTCTGACTAGAAGCAAGATTTAATATCATTGCAAGATTGGTCAATTGGTCATTCGAAGGCAGGCGCACGAGGGTTAGTGGAGAGTCACCGGGAATAAGAGCCGGTTCTCGAGTTGGGCGTGGCCTGAGAATCCTCAACTGTCCCCTTTGGATGTGAAGGAGCAGCGTTTCCTAGATATCTGAACTCCTCACCTCTAGTTCTAAGACTGAGCCCAGCCCCCCTTTGGAGAAACACTCATTTTGGCTGCTTGTATCACAGAGCTTGTTCTTTCCATCACTACCCAGAGCTCATGATCATAGATGAGGCTTGGTTGTGTATATATTTGAAAAAATCAATGCACAATTTCATTGTATGTAGATTTGCAGACTTTCACCCAATAGCTGTTGATACATTTTACAACCATTGATGTCAACCTGTGTGTGTTGCTGCAGGAAACATCTGTGAGAATGAGGAAGTCATCCTAGTCCTAATTGAAACAGCACACAGCCATACGCGCACACAATTTTTTTTTTCATCTCACACTCTTTCATTCTACCCTTCTTTCCCGCTCTCTCTCTCTCCCTCTCACATACACATATTCATTAGAGCAAATGGAATTAAGGGGATTGGAGGCATAATCTTCTTCCCCAGCGATGTGGGGGGGAACCGAGATGTTAATTCCCCGCCTCTAACTGCAGCTCCAGCTCTACTCGCTGCGGAAGAGGTTGGATTCGCTCGCAAACTCAAAGGCCGTGAATGATTTACGCCGCTGAAATGTCACCTGCCGTCAGACATGTCGAAGTCTCTGTGAAGACGCACGCGTGTCTGGGGAATCTGTGGTTTTGTGACCAGAGAAATGTCTTTTAGAAATTCAAAAGCAGGCGTGGCTGTGGACGGCACTATTGGATGTCGCTGAATGTGTTTGTAGTTCTCTTGTGTTTCTCCCTCTGCTTTTCGTCCCCTTGCTCAGTAATGATACAGGAAATGTGACAGGAGGACGACTGTGCGCTGAACACACGTGTGTATTTGTGTCTGGATTTGTCTCAGTTTCCCAGTTTGCAGCTGCGGAGTGAAATAACAAAAGATCAAAGTGCCGGGTTTACCCAGGTTACAGGGTTACTTCCACATTGCTGTCGTAAACAGACCAATATCTCATATTGCTGCAGCCGTGCATTCGTTTCCCTTTGAAATGGATATTCGCGTATTGAAATGCACATCGAGAGCAAAGGCACAAGTGAAACGGCGCAGTCACACACACACACAACTTAAATACACTTCCATATGCACATATATACAACTCAACACATGCACACAAGTTGTTTCACAGAGTGTTTGATTTCTTTTTTTGTCTCTCTCCACATCCTCTATGAATTATACATACACCCCCTGGAGTCTGTGACAGTTTTCAGTTATATTCCCCCGACAGAGGAGACCGTCCCCAAGTGTCCCAAACATACACTCGCACCAGGTTCACTGAGATGAATGAAGTTATTTCACAATAAGGAAGAAAACTACATAGTTTTGTCCCAAACTTAAAAATCCACCCATTATCTTTCTTACTAATCCTTGTTTAAAAGCTATATTTTTGTCATTCTGCCTTTATTATAAGTGTGAAATGGGGAGAGAGAATGGTAGAAAGCCGCGCAGCAAAGGGCCGGGTCGGAAACAAATCTGCAGGCAACCTGGGGAGCACTGAGAGGTGGGGTACGCCCTGTACAGGTTGCCAGACCATAACAGAGCCAAAATACACCGAATTCTTCAATTTGTATGTTTTGGGACTGTGGGAGGAAGACAGAGCACCCAGAGAAAACCCCCACAGACTCATGGATGACATGCAAACTCCATAAATAAATAATCCTGAACATTCTGTCTGTAAGGTGAAAGATAAGTTAAATGAACAGTTGACTTAAAGGAGTGCATTGATCGCCGTTGCGGAGGTAAAACTTTATAAAGATATTATTGCTCATTTTGATACATTTCGTTTTTGCCAGGGCTGCCCTGAATTTTGGGGCTTAGAAGATTTATTAAGGCTTTCCGATGAATATTAACAAGATGAAGCTGTTGGATTACTACTTAACATATAGTCTACAGCGAATAACACAAAAAATCTCAAAGATTTGATTTGGATGTCGATCATCATGGCAAAACTTCAATACATTTTTTTGAGAAAAAGCTCCCGAGACAAAGATGCTCTGTCTTGAGATTCTATTTTTCACCCACTCACCACGACGCTTCAGCACCACCAAAGATGAGCCATTTAAGAAATCCTGCCAGACTCGGCATAGGTCCCTGACCTTTTAAAATGGCAAAGACAAGTGTGGATGTGGGGCGGTGGGGACCTCAGCTGACGCTCAGACAGAAGGAAGACAGTGAGTGATGGGCTTTAGAGACATTCAAGTCACACATACACACACACACACACTGTCCGTCTGATATCCCCTCATACAGCACCCGCAGAATTTGCTGTGCTCAGCAATTGCAGGCGTTTGTATTTACTTTGTGTGTGTGAAGACGGACAGCGGACACGCCTTATGTTTGGTTTAGTTTGGCAGCTGAGTCTTGCATCAACTGAATACTAGTAAGTTGCGTGTCCGATAAGATGTCTGTCGTCCATTTGTGTGTGGGTCTTAGCTCGCTGTCCCTCTCTGTCAGGGGAAAAATCAATCTGCCTGTCAGCCATATAACACCTTCGGCCTGTAACGCCGCCTATCACCTGTAATACCTGTGTGTGTGTGTTTGTGTTTGTGCCCTCTGTCAAATCCCCGGTCTCTCCATCCCTCCATCTGCCTGCTGTGCCTTTTGTCAGTCTGTCCCTCCCGTCTCGTCCCTGCCGTCTCTTTTGTGTCTTGTCTTCCTACATCACATCTTCCCGTCTCCTGCCCCTCGATATGTCGGCCGTGACATCGGCGTTGAAGGATGAATCGCACTTTGCATCACCATCATTTACCTTTTTCCGTTGCCTCCCTGGCTCTCTGTCAACCCCACATTCAGTTGTCCAATTATTCACCGCTGTTGTTTCTCTCCACCTGCACGTACCTACTTCTTTCACCGATCCAACAAACTGTCTACAGTTGAATTTCAACTTCCCCGCACATCCTAGAGAATTTTTAATCACGGATCCCACGGGGGAGTGAGATGCATTTATATATGCGAACGCTCCAGTGAAAAAATGCATGATGAGTGTAATATAGATGAAAGGATTATCGCAGCGTGACGCACCTATT
Source organism: Hippoglossus hippoglossus (assembly GCF_009819705.1). NCBI lineage: Eukaryota > Metazoa > Chordata > Actinopteri > Pleuronectiformes > Pleuronectidae > Hippoglossus > Hippoglossus hippoglossus. The sequence goes on from NC_047173.1 coordinate 9,803,215, forward strand.
TTTACTTTGTTATTTTTTACCTCTGGTAGCTGAAGAAATTGATTGTGGTGATGAATAGGAAATGAAGGGATTAGTTTAGAAAAACAGACCATCCTGCCATCTTACACATTTTGATATGTAGAATGAAAAAGTAAGGAGCTGAGGGGCAACCTCAGCACCCATATGAAAAAGAACTGAATATTGAGGTGATGCTGGCGCCTGCTTCCTTCTCTTCTCGCTGCACTTGGTTGCACTTCCTCCTCTTCCCTTTCTTGATTAGGGAAAACTCTACCTTTACCTAGGCTGCCGTCGTTTGTGCTGCATTTTACAATATGTCTTTCCTCAATATTCTCTTTGTTCCTCCCCTTTTTCTTGTCCAGATCCCCCAGGTCAGCTACGCCTCCACAGCTCCGGAACTGAGCGACAACACCCGTTATGACTTCTTCTCCCGCGTGGTGCCACCGGACTCCTACCAGGCCCAGGCCATGATGGACATCGTCACGGCGATGGAGTGGAACTACGTGTCCACGCTCGCCTCAGAGGGCAACTACGGCGAGAGCGGCGTGGAGGCCTTCATACAGATCTCCAGAGAAACAGGTAGGAACTTTGTGTCCCTCAGCAGCTCATCGGCGAGGTGAGAGCGATGTGAACTGGCCGAAACTGTTGTGATTGATGGATGTTGGGTGGTTTGCTCCTGATAGGGAGACCAGTGGTTTTAAGTATGGTTCAGGGACTCTCAGGGGTCCACGGCGTGGCCACTCAGAAGTCCTCAGTAAAAACAGGAGCACTATTGTGAGTATGATGTTGACTTGATTTACTTGCTTGCATTTGATGAATAATGTAGATACAGGATTTTGACTTTTTGTCATCTACAAATCGTTCCCTATCTCAGGCGTTCTGCGAAAACCATCAGTCAACAGCTTAACAGACATGCATTGGTTGTTTTGTACTCTGTCGTGTGTATTTTGAGAAGAACTATAGTGAACATGGCTTGGAGGCTTTTAGCAGTTCCTCACTTAAAAGTTGTTGAAGCAAACTTTACGACTGTCTTCTTCTTTCCTCTGTCTGCCACACTTTCAGAAAAGATTCGCTGTCACTGTTCAAGAATTCGAAGCCTGCGCTACCGAGAAAAAATCTGTAAGGAGGCGAGAATAGCATCGGATAAAATAACTATGATGTGATGTTACTTTGGAATATGATCCATGATCAGGGGCTTTTGCCTGTAATTTCAGAGCTGAAGCAAGAACAAGAGTGGAAAACTGTTTAAACCTCAGGGGGGAGTCTGACTTCTGGTAAATTGCAGGCTGGAGATTATAGAGCTGTGAGTGAGCTGAGACAAAGTGTTATCAGCTCTTATAAAAAGGTTAGTGAATAGAAAGGTTAATGTCAACATATTGCAATGTCAACGGTTCATGTGCAATCCATTCACTGTACATATTTCTTCCTGTCGTTACACTGTATATACTAGTTTAATTACATTCATATTTTTCTATAATTTTCCATATTTTTTTGTATTGCATGTTACTTGCTGATGTCTTTTGAGTCTTGCTGCTATAATACTGCAAATTTCTCAATCATGGGACTTATAGAGGATTATCTTATCTTAACATATTTTCTTGCCGTGTGTATCATACATGACTGCAAAGCAACATGACTGCTCCTCAAAAGTGAAGCCAAAGTGTCTAAATCTCCCCCTGGTGGCTGGCTCCAGTGTAGGTCATAAACCCGGCCTCCTCCATGTTAGCAGATGGGACTTGGACCAAACCAAAAAGTCACAAGTAAACATCAAATATATTTTTCTTAAATGTGGTCTCTGTAGTCACGTTTGGTTTTGATTACTTATTTGATGCTCTCAAACCGAGGCGAAAACATCATGATTGACAGCTGAGACTGAATTGTGATGGGTATTGAATTGGATTGATGTACACTGGTGGCAACTTGATACGGTTATTTCTTGTTAGAAGGAAGCAGTGGAGACGCATCATCCATCTTTACATACGGATACAGATGCACTTATTGGTGACAAATTGAAGTAGACACAGTGTTGAGCCACCACGAGTCTCCACCACAGCTGTAAAGCACTGAGGCATAGATTCTGCAACTCTACTGGAGGGATATAAAACAAATTTTCCCAGAATACATTCCCTCATTTGTTGTTTTGATGATGATGCAGAGCACCTTCTTCTTCTGCTATTTTAAATAGCACTTCTGAAACTGCTGAACTTACTCAGCTGATAACAGCTGTGGGTGGAAAACTTTTCATATGACACAGCAGGAAATTTGAACACAGCTCTGATGCAGCTGGAAGCCACCGTTTGAAATAGGCCTGCATCTGAAAGAACGAGCCGGAGAGACACCAAACTAAGCTGCAAGATTAAAGTGGAGTAACCTGGGAAAATTGAAAATATGACTTAACATGCTGGGACAAAATCTGTAAAGGACATGAAATATGACTTTCTGCATGAAAGCATCTGACTTTGCTCATTTATACAGATGTGTCCTCTACTTACCCCCTGGTTATGAATGGACAAACAATGGCTAATACGCTGATGTCAAGACAACAACACAAATGGTAAATGTTCAACAATCATTGCATTATTAGGACGCGTGGCAGCGGGAGCAAAAAGTAATAAATCACGCTCGAATAAATGAAAGTGACAGAAAAACAGCAGTGGAGAGAAAACACTGAGCGAAGGATCACTCGTCTGTTTTGATGTGAGACTTATAAGCGTGGTCCCTGTGGTCCTGGGAGTGGCAAGTGTGGGTGAACGCAGCCTCAAATCAGTTTATGGAATCCTCCAAGTGATGTTGACAAATAAAAATGCTGTCAGTTTTCCCTGTTTATGCCTCTAATGTTTGTTGAAAACGCATCACGCCGGACAAATATTTACAGACTAACAGACATGTAAAGAATCCATTTAAGAGCGGATCAGACGAGAGCTATTTTTACCGCTTTGGGTCGATGCTTTACTCTCGTCTTCTTTCCCCCCCCCCCCCCCCCCCCCCCCCCCCCCCTGCATTGTTTGTGTGTTGATGCAGAGATGACAGCTCTTTGTAGGTCTGTGCCGCCGTCCGTTCGTCCGTCTCGGTCTCTGTGCGTGTCAGGAGCCAGCTCACCCGGGGCCGTGTGCTGCGACCGTCCGCACATAGATGTTAACTGCGGCTTCAGATCAGTGTGTGCGTGCCACTGTGAAAGGGTAAAGCCGTCCTCAGCAATGTGTGTGTGTGGTGTTCTGGGACTCGGCAGATCGGCTACTGTGTGTGTGTGTGTGTGTGTGTTTGGGACGGCTACATGCTGTGACAGCAGTCAGTTGTTTACTCTGTCGCTCTGCAGATGTGAGCAGAAGCAAGAAGATGAAGGGATGAGAGAGTGATGATAAAGGCTGGTCAAAACGAGGGCTGAGCCATGGTGAGACGTGTGTGTGTGTGTGTGTGTGTGTGTGTGTGGGAGAAAGAGCCAGGGGAAGACACAGAAGAATGGGACAAGGTAGCAGGGACAGCGACAGAATAATGATAGGGGCCCTAATAAAGATTCACATCACTACCTACCACTGCAACACACACCTACACACACTTACTGTACGTATGCATGCTCCCACCACACACACAGATGTGGACATACATGTATGTATACTGCCACACTTTTGTGTGCATTTTGGACACACACGGACATGCAGGGAGCCACAGGGAATTGTTCCGTGATTGCAGTGTAATGACTGCAGCTTACAAGGCGCTCTGCATACTGATAACCGAACATCCATATTAATTGGTGTGTAATCGTTCGCTGATGATTCTTGACAGTGTGTGTGTGTGCGCAGACTCCGAGTGTGAGCGTGCATATTAATCAAAAAGTTCCCCACAATAGGTGCTGGATCCTTGTTAGCACGAGTCAGGGGGGATACGAGGAGCATGAGTGGCTACTTACAGAGCAGGTTTAATTCTGCCCAGTCATGCCTCCCTGTGCATTTTCTTGTTTAATACACTGACAATGTTAAATATTTACTCCTCCTGTTCGACCCGCGAAACCGAATATGTCCCACTTTCCGTTTGTTGGCCGCTCCACAGATGCTGTGCGACTCCACTCCCAGGAGGAGTTGTGTAGGAAATTCTGCAAAACTAATTTTTCAGCCAAGTCCGCGCGGTAGTCAGCAAAATGTTTTTTGGTTTTGAAAAGGACCTGCTTCAGGGACAACTTTAAATAACTTTAGATTTGAGGCTGCAGCAATGGATGGAGGGAAACTCCAGATGCTGCTGTTGGAGACACTAACCTCCACATTATTGCTGCACTAAATAATCAGCACACTACTTTCTAGGGATGTTGCTTTTTTTTTCCGAAAAATCAATTTCTAACAGGTTTTACATGGCCACAACTGGATCAGGAGACAAACTACTGCAGAGGGTCTGGTGCTGTTCGGCTGTTTATTTAAACTGGTCGTTACAGTTCAGCTGTTGCTCTGAGGAAAAATGGAAATGTTGCTTCTTAGGCTCAAAACGTGATTCCCGAAGCATCTTGATCACCACCTGGTGGCCGGCTGCACTATGGGTCATTAACCCTGCCTCCTCCATGTTAATGGATGGGACATGGACCATACAGAAAAGTCAGAATACATGGTTTCTTTCATTTCAGGTATTGCTTTCATCAGACTGATTTGTGTTCTAAGTGTATTATTCACGTATGTTTGGTTTGAATTAGTTTTTCAATGATTGACAACTGTGACTGGCTCACGATTGGTCGAGTGCATGTATGGGCGGGACCTTGCCTTATCTTTGGAGTCACGTCGTCCTCGAACCTTTAGCATGGCAGTAGAGTGTTTGTCTTCTTTACACGTCTAGATGACAAATAGTTGTTCTTTCTGTGTAATTATAATGATACTATTTCAACAAATAGCAGGTCATTCAGGATTTACTTAAAATATTTTTCGGCATAAGTTACACAAGAGTAGCTGTAATGTGAAATCCCTCCCAACCACCTCTGCAATACTGCACTAGAATACAAGTTTTAATATAAACTTAACAAAAATGTATCTACAGTTGAAGTGATCTAGTTTCACTAACATTGCAGCTTTACCAGAGTTTTTGCTCCAAAAGCCTCTTTATCCTGCATAATAAACAGACTAGTGCTAAAACATTTTTGCAGTTTGCTCAGCCATGCCCTGAGCCTGAAATACATTCGCCATGACTTTTCCAGTGTGTGTTGTCACCCCAAGCAACGGCTTTCCAGTCATGCAGAACCAGAAGCAGACACAGCTCAGTGAGCATGGGCCAAACGTGTTTACTCATCATTAGTAAATGTTCACAGTCCGGGTCCATGGCGAACATCATTTTTGCTTTTTGCTTTTGCACACAATAGGGTTAACGTAGCCCAGCGATCAAAGGTTAATAAACAAATAATGCAAAGGTCAACTTATGGAGGGGACATTTGTCAGGGAGTGACTTCAAAGAGCAAACATGAAGGCAGCGCTCCATTTCTGTTGGTCAAATATCCATCATGTCGTATTTTACATCAAAGACACGAGCAGAAATGAGAAATCTCCTTTTTTCCAAACGACCCATTGATTCCACGAGAAGACGTTTTTACGATTTCCCGTTTCCCCCCCCCCCACAGTGGAGCCCGAGATCAACAGCAGACCACCGTGTCTTGACCTGGCCATGTTTCATCCTATTGTTGAGTTAATGGAAGTTTAACCAGGCAGGTGCTCGAAGGGCGGCCTCCCTTTGTACACCGCCGCCCCGCTGTTGACGCACGCTGTGGTAATGGCAGCATACTGTGGCGAATCTTGTCTACATCCTCCTATGTTGAGTGGCGTTTCAGAGCGTATGGATCGCTGTGCCGTTAAAAACCAGAGGTGGCTGTGAACTTACGGAAGACATGTTTTTAAATCAAGTCACGGCCCCCTTCTCTCCTTCCAGTACCCTTCCTCTCTTCCCAGTGGAACCCATCTGGGATTAAACACACTGCAGACAGAGAGAGGATGTGCGTGTGTGCAGGTCTGAAAGGGAATTCATGTCAATGAGAGAGAGACCATGGCTGAATCTGTGTGACTGCAGCGGCTCAGAGCAGCCACCTCGTCCCTGACACCGGCCGCTCTACACAAGCTCTGGAAGGCGGTAATGAAGAAGGGAGGAGAACGAGCAGGAGAAAAGAGAAAAAAGGGGCCAGAGAGAAAATAATTAAACGGTTATCTCCAGATTCATTTAATTAGTTCCCTGGCTCTAAACTAATCTTCCGCCTTTTTGCTTAGCTTTCCCTCTTTAGTTGGCTTTCAGTCCACTCTCGCCCTCCACAATGGAGGCAGCTCGTGTCATTATTCAAGTCTTGTTACTGACTTACGTTGTTTTTATTCAATGAAGTGGAATTACAGTTTAATTGAAATGCATTGTGATGCAAATTACATGTATTTTTATTCATGAGGAGCAAGTAAGTAACTCTTCGACACAGCTGGAGAACAATGCTTACTATATAATGATCTCAGGAAATGAATTTAATTATACCACATAACGACTTATGTTAGGAATATATGAAATGATACTTAAATAACTTATTCAGCACAAAATAATTTGTGCTGAATAAAAAGAGTGTTTTATATTAAGGGTTGGACAAAATGTCGATTCTGCAATATATCGTCACCCTGACTCATGAGATATGATTATAGATATGTTAGCACCAAATATCGATATTTAGTTATATACAGTTTGGTCTTTTCCCAGTTTATGGTTATTTTACCTTGGAATGACGTCTCATATGGACTTTGACAAGTGACTGTGTGTGAGGTTAAAACTTAAGAGGCACTAAGATAAAACTTTAGGCACTATCTTGTTCATCGTTTCATCTCAGTTTGCGTCAAACTGTGAAACTGAAACCGAATTGCAGTGAATAGATACACAAATCCTGCGCTTAACCTCTTTACGGCATTTTGTATTCTTTTCTTTGGTCTTGCAATGTATCGATTATCGCAGAATCGCTGTATCACGATATTATCACTACTGTAGGCCATGTATCGCATATCGTTTCATGAGTTACCCTGCGATTCCCACCCTTATTTTACATATTGTAAGACTTCTTGAATGTAACACACACACGCGTGCAAAGATTCTCAAGAAGAAGAATCACACCGCACACAAGCGAACTCTCTGCAACTCACTCAACTGACAATGTGCGTCCCCCCGGTGGATTTAGCTCTCTGGTTCTCGTCCTTGATTTCACACACAGGCAGTGCAAACATCAGCCCATCCATTTGTAACTAATTACACCAGCCTTGGTTTTCATCTCTTTGTTGTCTTCATGAAAGGCCTCAAACTCTCGGTAGCTCGTAGCCTTGTTTGTGCTGTTGGCTCGCGGTCGGCTGATCCTCGTAAATCTGAGACCTTGTACTTATAAAGCCCCCATATATGTATTCGTTGTTTGTTATTGTTGCTCGGAACGAAAAGGTTCACGAAACAGCATTCGCTTCCATAGCCCGTGTGAAAATGAATTTTGATTTCACTGTAAAATATCTTCGAGCGCTCATTATTACTAAAAAAGAAAGTCTCCAGATCCTATTATAATCCATCTGATGTGAGCCTTATTTTGCCAATCTGTCACCTGGGTGGAATTGACAATACCTATTAGGAGTTAACAGCTCTCTGCGGATGGCATTAGTTTTGCCAGAGGACATCTAGAGATGGTAATTATTTCCCGCGCAGCTCTGCGGATTTCATCTCATCCAGCTGAAATGGACATTATTTCCCCCAGCTGCCCCAGTATGAAGTCAGAAATTACCGACTGATTTCCCCCGAAAACTTGCAGGGTTGCCTGCGATGCTATTTTTTTTCCAAAGCGCCTCATTGTGTTCAGCTACGACTCGGTGATTACTAGTGTCTGGAAAATCAACGAATAATTAGATTTGCCTCATACAGAGCAGATTTGCTGATGTGCAGTATGTTACGTACTTAAGGGTCTGAAGCTGGAAACATAAAATTGTCTTGTTAGAGTGGAGTACACCAGCTGGTAGGAGACAGTGCAACACATACTTCTGGCTTCATGCTTTTTTTATGGTGTTCACTGTTCACCACACTGAAATGGACTTTTTTAACTATGTGGTGCAGCTTCACCGACACAGGGTCCTCGTATTCCCTCATGACCAGGATCCAAAAGTAACTTTTTCTCTCACCGGCCAAGCTGGGTGATGAATAAATAATAATAAAGCCAAAACATATATATTTTATTTGGAAGATAAGTTAAGATTTTTCTTTAATAGTCCCACTATAGGGAAATGTACCTTGTTACATGCACAGGAAAGGAAATAAATAAGTAATGTATCAATAAAACTAGTTTTTATTTATAGAGCACTTTTAGAAAAGTCGATTTAAAAAGTCCTAAAATCATATATAAAAAATAAAATAGTCCCCTCTTTTCTCTCTGTTTTCATTGGGACAACTCAGTAAGTCGAGCGGGTTGTCTACCAACCAGAAGCTCAGTCGTTCAATCCCAGTATCCTCCAGTCTGCATTCTGAAGTGCTCTTGGTCAAGAGGCTGAACCCTAAATTGCTCCATGAGTGGTCGATAAGACTGGTCAGGTAAATAATGATAAATATCTGCACATTGTTTTAAATTTGCCTGATGGCAGTTTTCCATCACCCATATTCGCCTTTCATGTCCCAACTCTACCTCAAACTCACCTGTAAATGGCACCTTTAAATATAAAAATGGGGTTCAGACTCTCATAGTGTTTTAATAAATAACATTTGCCCATCTGTGTGACAGGTAGTCTTTAGAGATTTACTCAGCATCTACCCACATTCGGCGCTTGGCAGGTGTTTATTTAGGACCCTCCTTAAGACGGAGCAGGAGAGGATCCTTGGCAGAGATGGTGTGTGTGTGTGTGTGTGTGTGTGTGTGTGTGTGTGTGTGTGTGTGTGTGTGTGTGTGTGTGTGTGTGTGTGTGTGTGTGTGTGTGTGTGTGTGTGTGTGTGTGTGTGTGTGTGTGTGTGTGCGCGCGCCTGCAATCTTTTCTGTCTCCATTTGACCCCTTTGAGTCCACCAAGAGATTGAGGAGAGAAACAAAAATCTCATTTCATTTCAGTGATATTACGTTACCAGTAGGTACATAGGTGTGTTTTTGTTTCTCTTCGTGTGTGTGTAAGGCTTATCTCTGTAGCTACATGTGTGTTTTTCCCTATGATATTTATTTTTACTTTCTTACTTCTTTGTGTGTTTTATGTGAGAGTGTGTCAGTGCGTGTTTGCGTGCTGTTTTCGGAGTCCATATGTGTTTCTGGGAGTAGGAATCTTCCTGCACAACTTAAAAGCACTTTCAAGCCTCTTCACCGTTCTGCTCCAGTAACTTAAGGTTTTTTCTCTCCCTCAATTTTTCATCCCTGTCTGTAGAAGAGCTCCGGGGGTCACAGTTAAAATAAATGACAGCGCTGCAAAAAAAATGACTACTTGTTTGGCTTTGAAATCTAAAGGTGCTTTGAGAGTTCTGCCCTAAGAGCTCCAACCCCCAAAATACATCTCCCTGTAAAAATAGGAGGGTGTGGAGAAACAGACAAGGGATTGAGTATGGGTTTTAAATCCTGCCGTCAAACTGATAGACCACGCTATTGCAAAAAGAGAGGAAAGAAAACCCCAGTCATCAACACAACTATACCACGTATGTATGACCACAGTCATGCATATGTTAAGTTTGCATGAAATTGAACTTAAAGAATAAAACCCGTCTTCTTTACCACTGCAGAAAATAGAAAGGATGCATGATGGCATCACAGACGGAGATAAATGTATGGTTTTCAATGATAGAAGTGTTTGCATATCAACAGTATGCAAATATACTGGGCAAGGTTTAACTCCATCACACTAATTGAAGCCTATCTAATGTCAGTTTAAGTAAACTTCACGTCCTTTCATTTAAAACGACCTGTTTCAACGCATCTGCTTAAAGGAAAAAAAGCACAGTCACCATTATACAAACTGTCGGAGGAATGATTTTTGGAAAAGGCTTAGCGTAGCTTAGTGGCTTTAAGCTCCAAGTGTCATTTGTAGAAAATTAGATTTACAGTCAGCGATCAAAGCAGAATTCAACTTTGATGTTGTCAGCCTTCTCATGATCACATCCGGAAACAGGCGAGACTGTGTAGAAAATGAGACTCCTTATTATCACTCAGCAAACAGAGGATGTAAATGAACACAAGCCAGGAAACCAAACACAACAGTAAACATTAAGAATAACACACAACAAACGGGGAAAAGTGTGATAGTTCGAAACCGGGCGTACCACAACTGCTGCTGTTGTTCTTTTTGTACATTTCTAAATGAAAAGGAAAGAACACAGTGAGCAGAACCCACAGAGCTAGAGACCTTAACCCCGAGCAACCATACCACTTCATTATTCATTTTAAAGGTAGTTTAAATGCACAGGTTCTCCACAATGGGTTGAAGAAATTGAGACAAAAATCATAAATGGCACATAGTAGGGCACATATTTCCGACAAGGCCCAACTGTCCCTTTAAACTCAAAGAAGCCTTATGCCTAAGACCATGTAACATCATCACACCTGCACTTCTGAGGTAGTAACAGGTTTGTAACACTATTTGTTACCGTACAGCAGCTGAAAAAAGCCTCCACCCCTATCAAATGACATTTAAATCTGCTGTATCATGATTTATATTTGGATCACTCACAGCCATCATTTCCCCTTACTGTGCCAATTTTTTTTCTCATCAAGATCCATTAATTATTTTGTGAGAAATTGATCAAAATGTCAAAAAAGTGTTGAAGAAAATCATTAAAAATTCCTGCATGTTTCCCTGTTTCTGGATCTGCACCAACATTTAATGAGTTCTTTTTTGGCCGATGCCCCTTCCCTCCGACAAGTTTTATGGAAATCTGCTCAGTAGTTTTTGCACAGTCCACAACTGGACGGACGAATCACTCTTTCCGCATTAGTGAAATAATCTCAAGGTCACTGTGTAGGTCACCAGTGGCTATCGCATCAGATTTCGGTGCGATCGAAACAGTTTTGGTTAACTTTGAATGGCTACTAACTGCTCTCAACTTGTGACAGATCAACCAAGCAGTTCTTGGATGATTGTGGATTGATGAGAGAGCCTGGAAGAAATGTTTAGTTGGCAGACTTTGTGTGACTTTGAGATGATCTCTCTGTTTTCTGGTAAGAACATCGATGTGCTGAGGCTCTTGAACTGGACCAGACGAGGCTGAATGCACGAGGCCACATGGACAAAATGAGTCCTGCTGTCTTCCGCCTGGCACCATTGGCGATGGAGCGCCGGCCGATGAACTTCCTTTGGATGTCTTTCATTTCTCTCTGCCTTGCTGCTAATGAATCAAACTCTGGGAGCTGCACACGCATGTGCCTGGACTTCCACTCGTAGAGTACACACTCCTCCACACACACACACACACACACACACTGGCCGACAGGCTTATTGCGGGTGAGCTGGCAGAGGCTGATTAGCTGGGAGTCAATGGGGGAGAATTACAACTCTTGCAGCACTTCGATTTCATTGTTGCTTCGACAACGATCCATGTCAGATTGCTTGAATGCCGGGATGCGGGAAGAGTAATCGGTGCTCTCCATCTGTCGCTTTGTCTGTGTATTTCTCTCAACCCCGTCTCTCTGATTCTTTCTCTTTTGTTCCTCTGTTATCTAGTCTCTTTCTTCACTCTCTCGCTCCCTAATTGTCCTGCCATCTTCTGCCCTTTTTCGCGATACCTTTCCCGGGTCGGCGCAACAAGCTTGTTGGGCTTCAAGTTGCCTTAATCACAGTTAAAGTGTTGGAGACACGCCCCTGTACTTGTCTTCAATCCGTATAATTCCTTCTCGTCTGTCACTGTTCACCCTCTCTCCTGTTGCTTTCATCTTTCTCTGTTCCTCTTGACTAGCCCAGCCTTTGTCGTCTTTCTGTCTCTGTTCCAAAGACTTTAAAGGCGAACATTCTCACACACTGGTACTGCAGTGAAATTACAAATAGAATTTCATGGATTTACAAGAACAACTGATGTTTATTTTAGCGTTTTATTTTTTTGAGAACACTCGTGAAAGAAATGGAAGTGGTACACCAGAAATGTGGAGAGCAGACAGTATACACTTGCGCTGTGGGGCCGCCATCCTTCGTCTTTGACAACTTATTTCTTCCACTCAAAGTTCAACTTCAGTTTCGTGTTCAGCAGTGTCCAAGGATTCTGGGAGGATGTTGAAGCCGAGGTGAATCAACTAATGCAGCAAAATTGAATTTATATGGACTGTAAGGCTGCAAAAAGTATAAAGCGAACTGGAAGTTAAAAGAGAGCTGAACACAGAATGACAGACACACAAAAACAAATGAGTGCGCTGACATACATTTCCCCCCCCAATCTCCTAAAGGAAAACCGCACTCACTTCATCTGATGCAATTCACTAGTCTGAACCCTACTTCCTCCACCGTACAGTCTCAGACTTTAAGTGCTTTATTTCTTTGACACGATCCCTTGTATGAAAGGCCTGTGCTTCCATTACAGTGCACGCTCCCATATTTATATCTAAATGACTGTTGATGGTGACAGAGTTAGGAGAGCCAATTATACAACAGAGCCGGCAGGGGAACTACACAAATGACGGGTAATCACAGAGGGTTGGAGGCATTTCCAACAATTGTAGCTGCGCCTCCATAGTTTGACTCTGACAGAGTAATTTATTCCTACTCCGCCATCACGGAGCCACGGATTTAAAAGTTTCACCACTTACCCGAGCCTTCCCCAATTTTTTAAATCCAGAAAGAAACTGCTATTATTCAAAAAAAGGAAATGGGAATTTATGCAGGCTTAGACACAGCCTTACATATTCGCTTACTTCTTCTCCGTTGCCTCTGTTTGTATTCCCCTTGATGCCTTCGTGTTTTTCATTACACTGCATGTGTATGTTGCCTGGTTCTATTATGTGTGTGTCTAATTTGTCTTGTGTGAAGCACTGGCTGTGTCTGCATCTCTTTTTTTTCTGTCTCACTGTACTGGAGGTGATAAATATGGTATATACATGAATAAATTAAATATATAAATTCCCCTTCTCGTGAACATGATATCTGAAGAACACATTGAGGGACTTTCTTCAGATTAGGGGCAACCGATTAAACTGATGCAATTTTTGTGGTCAAAGGTCAACGTCACAGTGACATCACAACCAGTTTTTTGCCTCATGAACGCGTTAGCTCAAGAACGCCTTGAGAGAATCCCTTCAAATTTGTTACAAAGATTTATTTGGACTCAAAGATGAAGTGATTAGAATTTGGTGTTAAAGGGTCAAAGATCAAGGTGACAGTGGCCTCCCAATTTATGCTTTTGGCCTCTTGATCATGATGTATCAAGTCTGCCTTTTGGGATTTTCTTCAAATATTGATCACTTGACACTTGGACTCGCGGATTAACTGATAATATTTCCGGGATTCCCCTAATCTGAATCGGGAAATAAAATGTTTGTCGACCGAACTGGTTACTGGAGGCACATAATCATAATTCTAGTTTTCGTCCAATCATGCCTCTTTTACCCATATCTAAAGTTTTCTGTTTGCTATCTCCTGAGAGTGATGGTCATATGCTTTATGTAATTGTCAGATAACAAAAATGGGAATTTATTTGACATAAATTCATGCAGTGTTATCGCCACATCTTATTTATAGAGCTTGTTCTCACTTGTTCAGTAAAACTTTCCATTTACGTAATATGTGGAGAAGTGGTGTTGAGCCTTAGCAGCTGGTGGCGGCACCTGAAAAAGATATTCATAAGCGTGTTTGCAGTGTGTGTACACACACAGGCATCAAAGGGCTGAGACACTGATGAGAAAACTCACACTGGAGAATGTTGCACTGTTAACACTTGATGTGAGTGTGAACATGTCAGTGATGAATTCACTGACGCAAACTTAAAATACCGTCTGTGTTTTATGTGATGAGAGAGAGAGATATGTTGGCAACGGCGGAGTGAGAGAGGAGCCCCGACGAGATGGAGAGGGAAGCATGAGAGGGAAAGTGTCTGAGAGAAGAAAAGATCAGATGAATGAAGCGAGGGGGAATGAAGATGAATGGAGTTCAGAGCTGAGGGGAAACGTAAAACGGAGAAGAAAGTCTTTAATGACAAAACAAGAGTTTTCTAATCAGTTGTGTGGTAAGCCCCAAACAACAGCCTTTGATTACTTTACTGTAGTTATAATTATTTACACACACACAACCACACACACATACACACCTGCAGACAGAAGTAAACAACCTAAAATGCTTTCTAGGGAAGCTACAATATAATAGGACATTACCATCATCTAGGAGAGCTACATAAGGTGAAATAAAACTACACAGCATTGAAAAAATTACAATTACAGTAAAGAAGTACATAAGTACAAGGGAAGAAAATACACATGATAGTGAAACTTCTGATCTCTTTAATGCTTTATTCTGATGGGTGATAAAGACTGCACCCACTCCTCTGTTTGAGTTGTTGACAGCTAACGATCTGAATATATTGCCCCTTTCCTGCTTCCCCTTCCAATTCCCAATAAGCCTAGTTCATGCTCGCTGTTCCCATCCTGTGGCAGCATACGTCAGAAATGATGTAATTACCGCTGGCACGCAGCATCACTTCTGCTGGTCACGTACCTTTTTCAACCTTGCCCATCCGCCGCGTCTAAGTGCAACATGGATTGAGCTGCAGGCAAGATTCTACGAACTGATCCAATGCTACAGACATTTCTATGACCCCCCTCATTAATGACGGAGCATAACGATTCCCAGATGGCTCCTGGAGGATGATTGCAGAGGATCCGTGACCGTTTTTTCAAGGCGAAGAGGCGCACACAAGCCCTACCTAGTGCTCCTGGTGGAAACAAGCCGGTGCCAGAGTTCTGTTTGTGTTTATTCTTCTGCTTCTTTGGCTTTTTACGATAGTGGTGTTGTACTTTTCTTAGCGGCGACAGCTATCGTTTAGGAGAAGACTCCAGCAAGTAACCACACTGTAAGTACGAGTATAAAAGCGATAGGCATTGATGTCTCATTTGCGATCGCGTTGACCAATCGGTCCCTTCCTGCCTTCTGCTTAATGGTTGACCTTAAGACCCCACGGTATAACTGTCACTCTGGGTCAGTCAATGGTTAATATTTTCAAACATTTACAAATTCCAAAATGACATATGTAAAAACTTTCTACAATAAAATCTGGAGAAAGTTTTAGGAAATTACAATTTAGGACTAGCTTCAAAAAGCATTGACAGTGTGAGTGGATCTGAGGAGCAGGAGTCTTTACAGCATGAATTTTAGTTATAAGACTCAAACTTGCAGAGCTGAACGGCCTCCATACATAATAGGGTTAATATTTATAAATGAATCCTAAGAGAGACTGGAAGCCAAAATTGGGGTGAGTCATCCAACCTGACCCTCGCCTTAAGAGGTTTTGTTGTGCCGTAACTACGTCTCATTATATCCGCCTTTGCCTCTCCGAGACGAGGCTCGTAATTCAAATGGCGACAAGATGTCGAATAGTTAAAGAGAGGTCATTTTAGGCGTTCAATCAACTGACCGACGGCGTCATTTCTCAGGCGAGGACAGTCTGGAAATGATGATGAACGCCGCGAGAGGATACACTGAGGGATGAAAGAAGAGAGATCAGAGAAAGGAGATGAGAGAGAGAGGTGGCAAAGAAGAAAAAAGAGGAGTGCTTCATTTTTAGCTTTATCCACTGCAAAAGGGACCAGCACCTCCTCAGCCCATACTGGGATATACGCTCATGTTTGCGCAAATTTCACTTAAACATTGCAGATCCTGAAAATGTTATGACGAACGATTATTAGAAACCGTCACCCCTCTTTCTTCATCATATGAAACATTCACATTCTCTCAATTTCATGCCAATACATGTCACAATATGTTGCTACTTCTTTATTAACCTTTAAATGTGAGAAGATGAGCATCAAGAAACGTGTAACAGCTTCTAAAATGGCTGCAGGTCTGTATTTCAAGGAATGAGCAATACAACAGAGTCATTAGCAGTCTAAATGGGTTCAGGTTGACGTATTTGTTAACAGATGACAGGAAGTGAAACTTGGACCTAAATAATTACCTGGCACCAAAATCCCAATTAAAATGGTCTTTTCAGTCCCTCATTGTGTTCACAAGCTGGTGGGAAGTTCCAAACATCTGGGACTTCCATGTCGGATGCCAAACCTGGGAGAGGAATGATAAACAGACACTGGCATCCTGTAGCTTCCGGTAATTTAAAGTCCACTCCAAAGCTTTTGATGCGCACACTTCTTTTGTAGGCTTGGAAAGTGGCTATTAAATGTTTTTATCTGCATCATAACTGTATCTTTACTTTGAGGGCAGCACCCTTTGTCCGGTTAAAACATAGACTAGCTACATCTTGACCTCCTGGTGGCTGCCTGCAGTATAGGTCATAAATCCTGCCAATTCCATGTTAACAGATGGGATATGGACCAAACTAAAAAGTCCAAGTCAGTTACCTCCTTTCTAACGATGGTTGATAAGTTTGGCTTTAAGTAGTTATTTGATCATATAACAGTGAAACGTCAGCTTCACAGCATTTCACACATACTAACACCGTAGTAACACGTCCACAGACAGTGATTGGACAGTACTATGTGTACGACTAATTTAATGACAGAAGTGCGAAGAAACCGTAAAAAACAACAGCGTTCACTACTGTCGATTTACGGAGCGGCCATCTTGGATTTCAAACTCTGGGGTGGTGAGGTTCCGACCTTCCCAGTCGAAATTCCGACTTGAGGGGGCGTTCCAGTTGCAAATACTGATGTGGGGGTTGGTAATTCTGAGCTCCGAGGTATAATGGAACGTGGCGTCAGAATTGTTTGAGTGCATGCATTAGCCAGAGCTCAATGCCGTTGCTCCATCCTCTGGCAGGAAGTATTTACTTCTTTATTTACAGTCTATGGCCTCAACACGTTTCATGACTCCTGCCCAGCTTTCCCACTGTAGCATGTTATACCTCTGTAACACAGTACCAGCACCAGTTGATTGTTTATATAGATGATTGTATGTTTGCTGACTCAAAGAAGTGTAGTTTCCTATATTCAATGTACACACAATTTGTTAATGTGAAAGTCTGAAGGGGCTGTTACTCTGCTCTGCCAAAACTGTTTGTTCAGCATTGTGGGCCGTCATTCAATATGAGCAGTGAATTTCTGCCTTGTTTCCATGGTGATATTTATAACAAGAATAGGACCTGGTCCTGAAGCGGTGATTTAAATTTCATCAGCCAGTCTGGAAGCAAGTTCTGGCACATGTTCCTCTTGTTTGTTGGGAGAGGAGGTGGAAACAGCAGTGGGACCAGTGCATGTGGATGCATGCTGAACAGTTCAGCATCTAATTAATCTTTGCTGCACACACACAGTCTTATATGGTATTAGTCTCTTGTTTCATCGCAGGCTAGAGAAAAACGTCCTTCACTCTTCAGTAGCAGCAAGCCTCCTTCACAGATTCACCACAAAAACGTCTTTGTCTTTCAAAACATGTTTGTTGGACACAAAATCAGCTGAAGAGCATTAAGTTTATCAAAGAGCATTTGTCCTCGTAACTCATCCGATGTAGCTGCGTGTTCCTCGCTGTAATGACGCTGGAGATTGGCACCGCGTCCACTTCTCCTGACTGACACTCACCATGATGCTTGTCAGCGGTGACATGTAACAGCTCCCTGTGTCTCGCTCACCCTGACCTGTGTGACCTGACAGCAGCACAGCCAGAAGGGATCCACCCTGAAGGACGCGCCAGTCTATTATTTTCTTTCATCACGGAAGCAAATAATTAATTAGACTTTTTTTATACAGTTTTGTTTTGATGGCCGGATCAAGCTGTTTCAAAACCAGAGTGGCTGCATTTTTTACTCTCAGAGCCTGTGGGGGTGGGTGTCCACACTCTGTCCCCAGCCCTCGTCCTATATGCTGAGAAACGATGTGGATCGGTTTTTCTGCTCCAAACTTTTCATTTGTTATTAACATGCGACATTAATATGTGAATTCACCCTGCTCTCTCTCGCCCTGCTTCCTCCTCGCACACATATTTATAAACTTGGTTCCTCTTTGATGTGAGATTTTGAGGTTAATATTTTAATTTATGCAGTGGTTTAATTAAGGAAATACATGATTCATGTCCCCCCCCCCCCCCCCCCCCCATGTAATTCCATGCACAAGTACAAGAGGTTGTTTTACTTAAACTGTGGATAAATTTACTTTCAGATATATAGCAGGATTTATTTATTGATGGGCAAACGAAGAAGCTAAACACAGGCAGACATCCAGTAAAATATCCAGTTAAAATGAAAGGGGAGCATTACTCATGCATTGATTTTTCTTTTTTTAAATCCATTCCTCACAAATTATGTATTTGGTCGTTCGGTAGAATTCATTACTTTTTTTGTGATTTGGCTGCTGCGTTGCCATGGCAGCAGAGACAGAGGAGGTGGTGGAATTCAGGCGGGGGAGCAGAGATGGAGCGGAGTTCCTGCGTGTGGAAGAGAAAGTTTGTGATGTCAGATTTGCTCTCCGGCGGAGTACGGGCTATTCCTCACTGCTTCCATGGAGGTTTCCTCACATTTAACTTCCCACACACAGAATCGCGTGTGTGCGTGCGTGTGCGTGTGTAAGAAATCTGGCATAAAAAAGTGTTTGCACCTTCCCCTCCGACCCTATTCAAAATTCATAAGACAGAAAATACAAATCCGCTGCTGCTCAACAAGCAGTGTTTTGCTACTTCTGCTACCTGCAGATGTGCACAAATATTTCGGACACGGGCTGCATGTGAGAACGCCTCTGTCCGAGTCCGCTGCTGCAAATATTTCTAGCAAACGAGTGGTCTTGTTTGTAACACGCAACAGACTCACAACTTGAAGAATATATCCGGATAAGAAAAAGGAGCCATAGACATGGAAGACGGCGATAAAGATTTGAGAAACTAAAACTCAGGTTCACGTCTGGATGCACTTTTCTAGACATTTTCCACAGTTCATGTCTGAAAGCGGCACACGTCTGCCTGTGGTTGTTGGTTTGAAAATATTGCGATGCAGATCTTTTTTGTCTGATGCCCTCAGCTACAAAGGGCTGTTAGTCGGTTAAGACTTGGTTCTAAGGTTCAGGGAAGAATTCAGGTTAGGGTTTATGGCATCTATCCGTGATGGCAGAGTTTAGGGTTAGAGGCTAAGGCCTCCTCACAACTGGAGTAAGACAAGTCTGTGGGTTTGTGTTTGTGTATTTGTTTGTGGTTCGATGCTGGACGCACGGCAGTCATACCTCCAGGTGTTCTTGCAGCATTGCAGAAGACAGGAAACTTAAAGTAAAGTCAGAAAATATATGGCTTTGTTTCTCGTGAGCTTTCCTTCCTTCTGTGTACACACACACACACACACACACACACACACACACACACACATACACACACACACAAACAAACACTCACACACAATATGTGCATCTTAATGATGTGTTGGTTGCCTATTAAGAGAGATGATGAGATCTCATCTCAGCAGGTCACATTATTAACTCTCTCCTGTGGAGTACCTCAGGCAATTAACATGTGCGTTTGCATACCCAAGTGCAATGTGTGTGTGTGTATATGTAGCAGATTTGTATGTACGTATATATATACGAGCTGCACTTCACATTATGCTGATTATCCTTCACAATAGAGGATTTATTGTTTTTGATGTAGAACCAAGAGCCTGGAACCAAATGAGTCTTCTCTCTGCAGGTTTCTCTGTAGTGCCCTCACCCCAGATCACACCTTTGGCGTTTGTGTGCGTTTTTTCTCAACTTATTATCGCATTGCTAACACAGGATGTGGATTCCTCATCGCTCCTTTTGAAGACCCCTTGAATTTTCCCCACTTACACTTGTTTTCTGAGCCCGAAAAAGATGAAACGGATGAAAATGACGAAATGAGACGGATGCGAGGCAACACTGCGGCCATGCTAATTTGTGCACATGAAAAGTTTTGAGTGAGCGTGTGAATTTTGAGGAATACATGAAAGAGTGTTGGAAAGTGTGTATATCTGTGTCTCCCCGTGCTTATTTTGATGTCCTGATTTGGAGTGTTTATATTTAGATCATATTAATCCGCTCACAGAGTGCACTCCCCCGGGGCGCCGTCAAACACACACATGCACACACATGTGCACACTCTAACTCAGGCAAGCTCACAGGTACAGCTTCATACGCCTGAAACAAGTTTTGCTTGTCTTGGGCTGAATTTCTTTCATGTTAAATTAAAAATTCCTCTTTTGGTTAACTTGTGATTTCCGACCTGATGTTTTTTGCAGTTTCTAATTGCCTGAGATTGTAAGAGACGACTTGCAGCTTGCAGATACTTTTCCACTTTTCCACTGGCTAAAAAAACCAACTAACACCCACTCAAATCTGGCTTTTGTCTGCAAAAGGAATGGAATCAATCGGCATTCACTCCCCGGTCAAATGATTCTGTAGTAGACAGGATTTAATCTTCATTTTGGCAGTGGAGACACTGACGCTGAACCTTTCTGGTTCAATGTTATGAAGCACATTGATGTTCCAGGCGTTGGCGAGTACAAGGCCACTGTGTACTTTATTTTTACATCATCGGAAGAACATGCAACAGTGCCTTTTTCCTTCCGATTGTACAGTGAAGGTTTCTAGCACATTTTGACATCAAACATTGCCACCATGACAAAACAGGAAGGTAAACTCCTGCACTGGCAATGGAAAACTCGCTTATACAGAGGTATGAGTCATATCAGAGTAAAAGGGGGGTATTGTTGTCATAAAATTTCGCTAATTGAAAAAGTAGACCAAAGAAGACCAGATGCAGCCTCTAGGAAATAAGTGGCGCCTTACTTAAGATGAAATCTTATAAAAATAATAATAAACTTTATTTGTAAAGCACCAACTCAATTACAAGGTTAATTTTGTGTTAGTTGAGTAATTAGGTTTTTAACAAACTGATACACAGAGACGTCATGAGAACCTGGAAGCTCACTCTGTTAATGGCTCTATCACCTGATCCTGTGTGTGTGTTACTTTGCAAGTGTGTCATTCCTCCCAATGTGCACGTTTTTCTTTGTGCCGTATATGTCGATATGTGTGTGTGCTGGTGTGCGCACTGGTGTGTGCGTGTGCGTGTGCGTGTGCACATACTGCATTTGTGTAATAAATCCCTGCAGTGTGATGGCCTTAAGCCCTATGTTCCCTTGGAATCACTCTGAAGAGACAAATCCACAGGCTTAGGCAAATGACACACACTCACACCTGCCTACACACACACACGCTTTTATTCTCCCATATCTTCTATGTCACTTTCTCTTTTGCTGCGTCTTACACACACCTGCAGTCTCTCCTCTCCCCTCCCCTCCCCTCCTCTCCTCTCCTCTCCTCTCCGCCATGGCTCCAAAGATGTCCCTCCTCCACACGTCCATTCTGTCTGTTTCACTGGTTTGCAGTCATAGCTTCACTGAGGCGTAAAGGCAAAATGGTCTCCTCGTGGAATGGACGGGTCGATGATTTCAGAAACACCATGCTGGGCAGTAACACTCACACACACACACACACACGCAGACACACAGTAGTAACACGCAGACCCTATAACGTGCAGATCCTGCCAAAGCTTTCCTTGCTTATTGGATCATAGTTCCTCCCCTATGGTGGGAATGACCATATGTCTTCAAGAGGCCTCGCTCACAGGTGTGTGTGCGTCAGTGTTGGTTTGCATTTGCGGCCTGTGCGTCTGTGTGTGTGTGTGTGTTCTCTACCACCCTGCGACGTGTTATTTCCCAGTGCGTGCATGCGTCTGTTCAAGCAGCGAGAGAGGCTGCTAGCAGGCTGTGATGCGCAGTTTGTAAATAATGCACATTCCTGTGAAACACATTTTCACGCAGGAGCTTTGAACGGCTTTCTCCAAAGTAAAATATCCACCGCTCAAATAATGTGATTCTAGATATCAATTTACCCGGCAGAGCGCAGGAGATGAGTTATTAACGCGGTGATTCACTTAAACCATTTGCAAAATACCCCGATTTGGAAGCACATAATCAGCAAAATATTGAGCAATTAACATTACTTAAGTTAATGATTGTTTTCCACAGAATGGCTGTTTCACAATGAACGCCCTCAACAACTATCCTTCATCTAATTAAACTGCTTACTTTTGAATAAGCTTAATTGGTCGCGCAGCTGTCTGTCCAACTGCCAGGCGCAGACAACTAGATAATCACTCTGACTGGAAGCCATAGGGATGTAAAGTGGAGCATCATTATCCCACTCCACTATATTACCGTTCGGCAGGCTCTCGCACAGACGGCTGCCACTGTTCAATTTTCTCTTTTTTTTTTTTTATATATAGTAACGAACAGAGCGTCAAATTGTCTTTAGTGAGTCAAAACTTTCAGAATCTGTTTCATTAACAACTGAGCTGTGGATATTATTTTCAAAACCGTCATCAAGATGAACGCATCGATATTGCATCGATATTTTCACATTTCACAGTTTCACAAAAAACGTTTTTTCTCACAATATTCGTTTTACAAAATATCTTCAACCAGACTAGACCACCAACACAACTACAAGGGCTCAAACAAGCATGCCAGGCCAGTAGGTGGCAATAATGTTGACGATCCCAGTGTTTTCCTCAGACGCGCAACAGATTCCGAGTGACCGGTACACAGACTAAAGAGTCAAAGATAAGTTCTCTCTCGACATTTGTAAAAATCCCGGTTTTCGTTATGTGTAGATGAGAAGCCCAAACGTTTATTTTGTACAATATCTGCGTTAGAGCCTGGTCACACATACACAAATATATCCAAAGCGAATGTGAATAAAACGTGGCGAATAAAACATTTGCTTCCTGTGAAGAAGTAAATCACAGTGTGGCTTCACGTCAGGTTCAACTTTGGTGAACTTCGATAGGGCGGCAGAGTTGTATCATATATACGATATTTTGATTATCTCCCATTGATTCCTTCCTGGATTTCAATGTCATTCATGCAGCAAAGCTAAAGTGAGATGCAACATTTTTTTTCTCTCGCTGTGTATTTAATCTACAGCTTTTCATTTAAAATAAGAATACACTGTAATAGTTTTCAGCTCGAGCCATTCATCACTTCAGATGACTTTTTATAGATGGGTGAATGGGGAGCACCTTTCCCCAAGTGATATTTCTCTGTGTGTCCTCCTGCAAAACTTCAGTCTTTACAGGAAAACTTCACACAAGTCCAATATCTAATAGCAGACTCAACAATATCAAACAGTGCGCTGCATTCTTTTCTGCCGTAATGACTCAGTCCCTCTGTTGGGATCCTCGTCTTATCGTAAATATAACAAAATCCCCCCCAAAAAATGGTGAGCACATGGTCAACACTCCCCGGCCCAATTAATCACCAGAGCAGCCCTGGCATACACAACGAAGCCGGTCTGATCTATTACCAGGAGCAGTGGGATGTGGTAGGCGTTCGGCCTCGAACACCTGTGGATTTCCCGCTGCTGCTCTTGCGGGCGGCTGCTGCATTATGTCTGACTAAACCCACATCTGAAAAAGAGCAACAGACATGAGTGGGAGAGAGAGCGGCGAGGAGAGACGGACACATGTAGAGTGAGAGCGCTGAACGGTGTGAGGCGGGAAGCAGGAATCTCATCAGGCTCCTCACTTTCTCTCTCGGCTTTTTTTCTTTCCTTGCAGTGGAGGCAGACAAGCCCTGCAGTCAATTCCAGGATCTAGTCAGACTACAAATGGAGCATGGATGTAATGTTCCTCCTGCAGGAGAATACCAATGAACATTCACTCTCCAAAAAGTATAACGTCTGTTTCCAGATATCCAGATTCACTTGTCTCACTGACCTCTGATGGACCACGTTTACCTGAGGCATGTTCTCATCGACCTAAATTCACCTTTACATGGAATACTTTACATGAAATAGGATCACTTCTCATTCAGAGTTTCCAATAAAGTAATTCCGAGTCAGCAATTTAAGTAGAAAATTAGTTTTCTATTACAGTTTGCTGCATTTTCGTCTTCAATGGTGCAAAAGTGTTTTCCAGTTGACCATTAGCATTGCCCCCCTTACTTAATGTAGCCTGTTAGGCTTTCTGTTTTCACCCAACATATTCATGTACGGTGGTGTACAAAAGTTTGAGAAAGTAAATGGGAACCCACAAACCAAACAAACACAATAAATGTAGAGCGGGGGTCCAAAAGTTTAAAGTCACTTTCCCATTGGAATGAAGGGGACCCCAATGTAATGTGTATATATGCAAATTCAAATTCACAATTATTTTAAAAGCATATCTTCATATTTATAGCTGACACTATTTAAAGAGCCCAGTAGAAATGTCTTAACAGGACGTTTTTTCCCTCTAATGTAACCTGTAACCTCACAATGAAAGGTAGCCCCCCCGGCCTGAGCACTGAATGATCCCTTTCTCTTTGCCTCACAGTGAAATGGTTCCTCCACTGTCAGTGGAATTAGCTTCGGCCTTGACTGACAGCGAGATTAGCTTTGTCCTATTGATCTACAGCACTGCAATCTTTCCTCACTGATTCACACTCTAACTGCCTGTAGGACATGCCCTATGATATACCGCAACTCCTAAACACTGTGGACAGTCAAAGAACACTCAAGAGAGGAATCTAAGAGAAAACAATTATCCCTGCTTGGTACCACTTATTGAATTTATGACCCAGTAGAAGCTAAGCAACGAGATTCTGCAGATATTTTATTTTAACTAAATACGAGGAAGATGTTTTTCGAGTCAGATCTGTTTAAAATCATTTTATAATCCCAGAGGAGAGTGGTTACTCATCTCCGGTGCACTACAGGTGTGAACCGGCACAGAAACTGAGTACCGACCCGCTGTTCTCATCAACAATGGGGAAAATACAACATTACATAATGATGTCAGTGCCCGCTCAGCCGTGTTCAAACTGAAGCATCTCTTCACGATCGCAGCTCTGTAGTTCTCACAGCTCTGTTGCTCACTCGTCCCGACCCACTCTGATGTTTTCTCTTTATTTTTATTTTTTTCAAACTCCTGGTTTTAGTTTCTCTTATGGATTTTTTTCCCGCTTTGTTCTCCTCGACCTCACTGTCTCTTGCTTTCTCAAACTCGCTCACCCTCATCGAAACTCATGCCAGAGGTGTAACGCTAGTGCGATCGACCCCCAGGGCAGCGGAGAGTCAAGTGCCAGGTCGTGCACTTTATTTGAATGCCAGCATGTCTCAATGGATCAGCAGTTAGGCCGGGCTGTGTGAAGACGTAACCGTGACTACGTTTACATGGACGTAGATATTCTAAAATCGACCTAATAGTCTGAATAAGATGCTGCCATGTAATCAAACTGTGCTCTGTAACATGTAAACCACAAACATCATAATTGATATATCTTATTCCTATAATAATAATAATCACAATATTTGTCACCATGCAAACGTAGTCAGTGACGCTTCAGTTTCTGGTCTCGAAGGAACTACACGGCCCACATTTTATCTGCGGAAGTTGGACTTTCACAAAAGTGGAAATGCTGATTCTGAATTGTTATCTATGAAAAAACAGACAAATGTGATTTAATATAGTCACACCCAGAATACAAACTATAACCTCACATCTTCATCCAGCGTTTCATAGGACTTTAATAGCCCCTTGTTTGCAGGCAAATCCTGGAAGTTTGAGATTCCCACGGCACGACGAATGCACCACAGCAGCCACAAGTGTCAGATACACACACAGAACAGCCCGCAGCAGGATTTTGAGAAAAACCAAATGGGATAAAGCCCTGGTATAAAAAAAATGCATGAGCAAAGAAGAACTGTTGAATTCCCCATCTCTGTGGCCTCACACAGTGTGGCAGCATTACAGGGACAGCAGCTGTACTGCAGAGCTACCTAAGGCGCTTGTGTGTGGGCGTGATGCTACTGGGTTCAGATAGAAACTAAAATATGAACCAGGAAGTCGAGTTAGAAGGTTTAATCAAACTTCGAGACATTGATGGTTTGTGTTCCTTCATGGCTGTAAACCTCTGGGATGTTGTCATGGCAACATTGGTGTTCTCCTCCTCTTGGGTGGCTGAAAAAAAACTACTGGGACTTTAACTTGTCTGGCTCTCCTCAACCTTCTTCTAGAGGAATAAAGGAAATGGAAATAAACAGAGAGATTATTTGCTTCACTGTAGTGAATGAGTGTTTGAATAAGGAACAAAATGTACAGTTGCAGAACAAATAAATTGGAATCTTATATTCAACAAGAGGAGGCAGGTGTCCCCGTATGCCTCAACACAGCAGAGGTGGGGGAGGAGGAGGAGGAGGCACACTTTGCAAACAGACGTCTCTGTGACGACAGCAGTGCATCATCTGTCCGTCCTTGGCAGCAGAAACTTACATTGTACACACTTCATTCTTTGCATCTGCGTTCTACATTACAATAACATAATAACTTTTACTACCCATTCCTGTGCCCTAGTTTTTCAAGCTGAACGCTTTCTTACACTGTATCGATCGGATTTCTTAAAGTCGATCAATAAAGTCTCACCTCTTCTCAAAGAGCCACTCCACATCCGTCAATGCTGCATGTGATTGGCTATTTTTTTTTTTTTTTTCATAAACACTGGCCCTTTCTTATGCGGGACAGTAACCAGTTGCGTTCTCAGTTGTCTTGTTTCAGCCTTTTGAGATGTCGAACAGAAAGCCACCACTCGCTCTTCACCGAGAAGCAGGCGGCTCGACATTAAAGCAGAGAGACAGGCAGAGCGCAGGCAGATGGTCGTCGAGCATCGCCGATGAAGAAATCACCAGGTAGCGAGGAAGCGTGTACGGCCGCGTGGAGGTCCCGGTCTTTTATTGCGAGGTGAAGGTGATTCCACGCTCCTCTAGTTTCACACTTGACATAAACAATCACGCCACCACAGGACGTGTGACACGACAGGGCACATAAACAGTTTGTAACACCAGCCGCCTACCTGCAGGCTGTCCGTGGCGCACTGAGCCGAGCCACAGCGCACATCAGCGTCACCCTATGTACTGTACACACACACATTCATACGAACGTAAAATGCCAACAGCTGCCACTCAGTGTTAGTTTCCTGTCACTCAAACTTCACTTTAATGTCATGTGTTATTTTTTTCACTGGCATTCAACCTTTTTCAACAGAAATTTGATGACATGACTTCATTTCAGCCGCAGTGGGTTGCCTTTGTAATACTTTTATAGCGTATATATGTTTATATCGTATAAAGTACGGTGGCCCTGAAGCGGAAATCACTATGGCACAAAGGCAAATGAAAAAAACATGACAAATAAGAAAACACATTGGCACAGATGAAAACGCATTGTTACGGGCAAAGATGACAAGTAAGAAAACACAACTGCACATGAGAAAACGCTACAAGAAGATTGTGAAACACCAACATTGATTAAGAAAGCAGAACAACAAATACGAAAAGTCAACATTGAATAAGGAAACGCAACAACAAATAAGAAACTGCAACGGCAAATAAGAAAACACAACAAATCACAAAAACAAAAGATCCCATCAGCAACAATCCCTGTCGATGGCAGGTTTGCTGTGTAAATCTGTAATAAAGGTCTGATCTCAAACCACTGTGCATTGGGTTTAATTTCCACTGGCTGCTTCATGCTTCAGTAAAAGAGGAAAATAAAAATCTCTGAAAGCATCCGTCAAATGGAATCAAGTCAATAATTAATAGTGTAGATTATTTCTGAGATTGTGTTTTGGTTGGAATGAAGATAATAAGATTAGAATAAGCTTCTGATTGGTTTAACACTTGAAACGGAAGCCACTTCACATCAACAGCGCGGCGGCGTGTGTGTGTGTGTGTGTGTGTGTGTGTGTGCGTGTGCGTGTGTGTGTGTGTGTGTGTTTACCTCAGCTGTAAAAGAGCAGCGTAATTTTTTAGCCGTCCCGCATTGTTGGATTTCATGTGATCTTCGGAGAATCGCACCCCCACCCACTGTGGACTGTGAAGGTGGCTGTGAAAGGTTTAGCTCCTCGACAGAAAACAGTGGCTGTTGTCAGCTTGAATTCGCGTCAGTTTCAGTGGGAGCCAGTGGCGGGGGGGCGAACTCCAGGACTCTGTGGAAACACATCGCCACTGGAATCCACTGAAGCTGACATGGGGGTGCGTTTCCTCTCGCAGCCCAGTGGAAGCTGTGGGAGTTCTTCCACTGCAAGCTGCTCAACCTGCAACTGTGCAAGCTGCCTCTTTATGATACACCAGTGCTGTGCCTGTTCTAAAAGGGCTGTGGGCTGTTCTCTGCTCCTGTGTTAATGCTCCAGAGCTACTTCAGAATTGTTCCTTGTCAGAAGTGAGTCCTCCTCAAACAGCTCAACAATATACTGTCACTTTCTATTGTTTGTGTGCTGGGTGTTGTGCACAGAGCTTTTTTTAGTTAGAAAACTTTGCGTTCATCTTACCTGGTTTACAGCTGGATATAGAGCATTGCAGCCACAAAACAAACGTTGTGCTTTTACGTTGAAGACAATTTGCCAAACAGGATGTGATTCTGTTGAATGCTGCTTTCATGATGGACATCAGCACCTGCCGCACCCCTTAAATGTATGTGTCTGTTATGGAACTGTGTCTCCAAATCGCTCCAAACTCGGCACTGTACCTCCCATGACCTCTAAGAACACACATGTCCAGTTGAAGTCGCTTACATGAACAATTTACGAGATTTTCGTTCGATTGATACACGTCTGTGTCAGTGAATTCTATGAAAGTGATGCTTTGCTGCCAAATAGATTTTACAGTTCTGGTTGAACCTCCTTTTGCTGAGGCTGTGTAAACTACGTGTGTGTGTTTGCACATGCATATAAATATGTGCCTGCATATTTTTCATCTTTCGAGACCAGAGGTTATGCCTCTCAATAATTATCTAATTGCCTCAAGAGTTTGCTGTTTACGAGACTTCCTGCCTCAGTTGCTAGCTAAAATTAGTTATGAATGTTTGTGTGTTTTTTCAGGCATTCCTAAAAGACTTGCCCTAAATCGGGGCTGTGCCTCTCTTAACTAATGTGTGTGCCGTGGTTTTGTGTATGTGCACCCCAGCGCCTTCATTACTCGCTTGTGCTTTAGTGTTTTGTGTGTGCGCCCATGTGCCTCTTTCATGTTTATGTGTTTGTGTGCACTCATTAATAACCAGTCTGCTTGTATTGGGAGTTAAAGCCCATTGTGAGTACCGTCCAGCTTCCCTGTTTCTCTTTCACCCAGTCGCAGCTTATGTTGTTCTTTTATGGCATTAATTAACAACCAAGACACTGTGCGGGTTGTGAGCTTGTGTATGTTAACTGTGTGTGTGTGTGTGTGTGTGTGTGTGTGTGTGTACTGGGGAGCGTTTATCTCATGTGCCTGGCCTTAGTCTTTTGTTAACGCAGATGCACATCTGGCACAGAAATTAAACAGGGCTTTTTGTTGATCCCTATATGCGGATGATGCACACGTTCACATGAACAATATGGCAGGTGTTAACACTATATCTTTCCCCCTAATAAATTCCCCTGTGTTGCCACTGTTGCTCGTGTCACATATACCTGTCAAGAATTTTAATCTCAAGTGATAGAGAGAGTGACCAACGAGGGGGAGAGAAAGAAAGAAGGGGGGGGGGGGAAGGGAAAAAGACGTATCTGAAGGCAAGAAGGCCGAGAGATTATTGCATTGCTGCGGTGACAGCTATAACAGAATGGACTGTTTAACATAGCGTCAGGCGGTTCTCCTGAGAGTGCTTAACCAGAATACCTGATCACGCAATTACCATAGAAAGAGCAACAACACCCTCTGGGCTCTCTGCATTTGTGTGTGTGTGTGTGTGTGTGTGTGCATGTGTGTGCATGTGTGTGTGTGGTAACCTCAATATCCAGATTGGCGTGGATATGTGTGGATGTGTTTGCACCTTTTTAGACTGCAGTGAGAAGCAGGTCACATCTTTTTAAAGTCGTGCGTATTCACGAGTGTTTTGTGTATAATTGTGTCATTGTGCTTTCCTCACTGATCCCTTTGTGTTCCTGTGTGTTACGCATCGACTATGACACATTGTGTCCTTGATCCCTGTATCAAGTGTGTGTTGTATTTATTCATCGCTGATACAAGACACTTGAGCTGCTCTCAGACACGACCTGAACTGAACTTGTTTTCTGGAATTTTTTGCTGCCAACTCCCAAGAAAAACATCAGAGTGCGCCTGTGTGAGAAAACAGCAGGGGAGAGTCCTTGAAATTCCCAAAGAGCTGGTGGGCTTGTTGATGATGTTTCTAGCGACAAACATCTCAGGATGAAAACAAGGAGACATACACGTAGAAGACGGCGACCAAGATGAAAACTGGGAAAGACAACGAGATTTGAGAGCTTTTGGTGATGAGTGCAGCCCGAGACGCAGTTTTCTGTCTTAGCCTTAGAGAAAACTAAT
Organism: Hippoglossus hippoglossus; assembly: GCF_009819705.1. Taxonomy (NCBI): domain Eukaryota; kingdom Metazoa; phylum Chordata; class Actinopteri; order Pleuronectiformes; family Pleuronectidae; genus Hippoglossus; species Hippoglossus hippoglossus. Next base: position 9,833,610 of record NC_047173.1, read on the forward strand.
TGAGCCTGACCCAAACCCGACAGGCATTCTGTTTTTGTTTTGTCCGAACCTAAGCCAAGCCAGATGTTTCCCCCGATTACCCGCCAATTTGACCAAACCCGACCTGAATATCATTTAAAACAGGTCCAAACTGCACTCAGGTTGGGTGTCCACATTATCTACTTCCCCCTGAGAACGCACAACTAATAGTGTTGGTAACCATCTGTGATATTGTTAAAGGTGTTGCTCATCATCCACACACTTTTTTGGCTGGACATTTCCCTTCATCTTGATTTCTGGACCTGGCCATTGTGCAACCGTCGTGCCCTCACACGCCTGATATGAAATGATCACAGCTTATTGTTTTCACAGCGCTTTATCGCCACCCTGGGCATTTTGGAGAAGGACAAACATGAACGAAAGGACACACCACCTCTCTGTTTTCTCCGATTCTGTGAAATGTAAGGCGAGGCAGAGAGATTTGGGGGAAAGAGACAGTGACTGAGGTTGATGGCCTGTGGAAAGAGGAGATGGAGGAAGGTGAGAGCCGGGACAGAGCGATCGGAAGAAGGCCAGGCATCGTTCTGCGGGATAATAAAGACCACAAGAGCAGAGACAGACGAGTAAAGACTGAGATGTAAAATGAGTCGCTGCGCTTATTTCAGACTGAGGATGATGGCCTTTGGAAAACGATTAAGTGACAGAGACAAAAAAGAGAATGGAGTAAGGTGAGGAAGATGAGAGAGAACAACTCATTTAGCCCGCTGCTGCAAAGGACAGCGGGACAGACGAGGATGAGAGATGGCGTAAAAGAGATAGAGATGAAAGGGTGATTAATTTGATGCTCTAATAGTGCTAACTGGGCTTTGTGAAGAGGGAGGTAGAGAGATGGAATTCATTTGAAGTCCCAGGTATCGCTGCTCCGGCTAATTGACGCTCTTAATGACCTGCAAGCTTTATGTGATGTCCTCCTTGGGCCTCGGAAAGGTCACAGGACTCGTGTTTGCACTCTCATGTCGGTTAAGTGACTCAGACATGTTTTATTTGACCACTTTCCCATTCATCCTCCTTTTATATTCTCTTTACTCATTGCTATTGCAGCAGGGGGGGGGGTCTGACGGGGAAAACAAATGCCGTAAACAAAATGAAACTGAAGTACTTTCACTCGTCTTTTCATTTCTCTCAGCGAAAAAAAAAAAAGATCTCCCTTCATTCTGCACAGTTTATGCATATTTTATACAGGTGATGAATGCAAGTGAGTCATGTTTTCTAAGGGCTTTACTCATGTGAAGTAGAAAAATTAACTGAGTCCTGCCTAGTCAATTATCCACAAAATCCATTTCACTCCAAGTAATTCACAATTTTGTGATGATGCCATTATTCACAATTGAAGCTTTGCGTCCTACTGTTGAATTCTTTACACAGATCAGTGAGACTTCCAGGTCTTTTCTTCTGACGAGTCAAATGCAGTTTTTGGAGTTGAAGACACCGATTTGATCTCGGTGTTCGGTGAAAACATGGGATGGAGTGAAAAAACAATGTGTGCGTGTGTGTTTGTGTTTGTGTATATGGGGGGGGTATATGGTTGTCTTTGGTGCGGGATGACAGTCTGATTCAGATGCTCAGAGATTCAGAAGCAAACAGGGTTCTGCCAATGAAGTGCAGAGGAGGCAGACAGCAAATCGATATCACATGGACATACTGTCTTCTAGAGAAATGTTGCGGTTGCATGTAAAGCCTTTGAAGCCTCTCAATACGAGCCCCCTTTTTTTTTCACAGCGTACACTTTATATTACCACTCGCAACAGGATTGAAATTCTGGGTACAACAATATGTTGCATTGAAGCAGGTCAACGCAGTTAGCTTGAAAAGTACAGCAACATTTATCCTATGAGATGAAATGAAGCCGCCCATTACACATTCTGAATGATCTATCAAATGCCCCTGTCGTATAGCTATTGTTATGACAGTAAATTTCCTTTGCTAAGATAATTAATTACATAAAATATGAAAATAGCTCATTTATATCAGAAGATGATGTGTTTTGACTAATCCACTGAATAAGGCTTGTGACTGAAGAGACACCAAATGCCCCTGAGCTCCTGTGATTGGTGGAGACTGTCGCTGATGCGCTGATGATTAAGAATTCAGGGAATTAGTCACGGTGGATATAGAATATGAATTGGTGGAGTGGTGGATGAATTTGGTTTGAGGGAATGGAAATTACCCCCTCTTCGCCTGGGAGCACTGGATGATGGGGCACTCGAGGCGTATACACACCGCAAACCTGTTGCACCGCTGAAAATCTGATTCACTGAGTCGGAAGCACATTGAGATTGAAAACTGCGAAACCGAAAGAGACAGAGAAGGTACAAAACAAGCCCGGGAGGAACAAGATTCCTCACTATGTCTCAAGTAAAGAGAGAAACAGAGAGGAGTGGTAAAAGGACCACAGCAACTTCGACTGAAATCTCTACTGGAAGTGAGGACGGGTCAGATTGTGTGTGCGTGTGTGTGTGTGTGTGTGTGTGTAATAGAGACAGATGTGTGGCTGTGATGCCAGTTAAGCTCATTGACACTGGAATTGAAAAGTTGAAAGTTAAAGACGTTCAGGGAAGGGGGTGAAGGGCACAGGGAAAGAAAGAGGGGAGGCTTTTGATGCTCTGCCAATATTGTCCGACTGTGATGCCAATGGAGGGCATTGAAATTGAAATTGAAAGAGAGGGAGAGAGATCACAGAATCCCGAGGGAAGGAAAATCCCCAGCGGGCGAGAGCTGAGACCTCGCTGCGTTCTCTGTCATGGCGGGAGGGAGGGATGAGTGACAATTTCAAGGTAAAGAGAGAGAGAGCGAGGGGGAGAGCGGGAAAGAGATTGAATCGCTGAAGGAGAGAGGGAGGCAGGGAGAGAAGTGGATGTCATGTGATGGAAATTATTTCAAGCACTTTTCCAGCGTATATTCCCCTGTCACTAGAAGTCATATTCATATTCATAGCCAGGGAAGCAGCCACGTTATTGACAGTCCTGTGAATCCCTTCCTCTCTCTCTCTCTGTACTTAATGTTTTAAATCTTCTGCTTCCTCCCGTCCTCTCCGACATTCCTCTGACTTTGACTTGGTGCAGCGCTGATTTGTATTCTTTCTTTGGTCACATGAAAGCAGGAGAGGAAAATGTGATGTAGCAGGAGGGAGCATAAAAACAAAGGTACATGGAGGTCAGAGAGAGAAGATGGAGGAGTGGGGGGAAGAGGAAGGGAAAGTGGGGGATTGGGAACGTGGAGCTCTCCCTCTCTTTTTTGTATGAACACACTCACACACGCACATAGATAGATGTGCACATATTTGTGTAACTCAGAGCCAGAGTCTGCGGTGGTGATCGGGGAGTCGAGTCACGGTAGCGAGGTCCCGCTGATCCACCCGCCTGACCGACTGTGAGTCAGTCTCAGCTGTCAATCATGATGCGAAGGCCGCTTGGAGATTACATGGCTCCCCCCAGAGTTACACCCTATATCTCTGTGAAAACTGTGAAAATAAAGTCCTGGTTCCTCCCGTTTATTAGAATCTGCTCCAAACTTTGATGTTAATCGTTGCAGTTGTTTTTGCGAAATCAAGGTTACTAACAAACCAATAAACAAACAAATGCAGATGAAAAAATAACCTCGTTGGCAGAGGTAAATGGGTAGAGCAAAAACTATCAGGAGAAATAACACTTGATCAGCGTGATAAGAACTTAAAAAGATAGAAACAATCTTTGAGAAAAAGTTAGTAGTTACTTTTTTAATTATCCCATGTGCTAACATGGAAGGGTAGCAGTAAGCCACCAGGGGGCAGTCCATCTTTGTGCACGGTCATTTTAATGATTACCAGAAGCTCCCAATCAGGTCTTCACAATTATTTAATCCATGATAAATTTGACAACCAACTGCCAGCCAATCAGGGGCAAGGATTCGAAATGGCCAACAACAAACATAATTGATGACAGGTTAACTATGACATTTTCCCACCAATAGTTATTTCAATATGTTTGTGTTAGTACATGTTGTAGGTCTTTGGCTTGTGCATCGTGTTTATTGTCTGTTTATAACTAGGTTTGTGTGAGCTTGTTTGTGTGTGTCACTGTATCTGTGTGTTTGTCTATGGGACTTTCCATGTACTTCCAGTGGTCCCCCCTTGTTAGCTTTGATGGCTGTTATGGATCTGCCTCATAATCTTTTACTGGAGCTGTTTCTGTGTCTGGGCTCGTCTGTGAGGTGATTGGGAGGAACCAATTGCACGCCGCTCCACCCAGAGAGTAAAAAAGGAAAGGCGGGCAGAAAGAGAGAAAGATGAAGGAAGGAGGGAGTTAGAGGAATGATTCAGATGGAAAGTGGTGGAGAGAGGAAAGTAGCTCCAGTGATGGAGGATGGCAGATGGGGGAGAAACAGAGGAAGAGGGGTGGAGGGAAATAAAGGAAACATAGGATGTAGATCAAAACTGAAGGAGGGAGGAAACTAGAATTGATGGATGAAGTGGACGAGGGGTAGCAGTGAGAAAGATAGAAGCAAGGAAAAGCAGGAAAAAGATGGATAGAAGGGAACAGATGGTGGTCCAGGGATTGAAGGAAGGGAAGATTGAGTGTGTTAAATAGAAAGATGAGTGGAAAGACAAGAATCAGCAGAGCTGTAAATTGATTTGGAGAGGCCGCAGAATTTAGTTGGATCCCCCCCAGAGACGGTGATGGAAACAAATAGAACAGGGCATTTCTGCTGATAACTACATCTCATTAAATCAAATTATGATTTAAGCTTCCACTTCACTCACTTAGCACTTCAGAATAACTCTTCTGAAAAATGTACCCTCAAGATGCCCAATTCTGTCAACACGTCACGAATCAAGGTTTTCCTTAACCTAAACAATAAATCAGAGGGAAATCGAAATTAGATTCTTATGAATAAGTCATGTACGGAGAGTAGATTGGACAAGAACGTGACAAGCGTTATAATTTTACGACATGACAGGATGGTGAGATAAAGTTTTTTGGAAGCAGCCGTTTTCTATTAAATTGAAAATGTTATTTTAAATGGAATTTACACTTGGATAAAATTTGACTGTTGGTCAGAAAATCCTCAGACTTTCTACAAAAATGGACGAAATAACAGCTCCCTGAAAGTGAAGCCAAATCGTTTGAGTGCCACCTGGTGGCTGGCTGCAGCATAGGTCATGAATCCTGCCTCCTCCATTCTACTGAATGGGATACACATTTCAGAAGAATAGTAATTTTAGGTAGATCGTATCACACTAATGTTGTTAGTAATTGTCAATTAGTTTGGTTTTAAGGAGTGCCTTGTCACTCAGAATCTGTTGCCCATTAGTGACCTTTTTGCGTTCACCTGCACCCCCATTCCCGCCAACAGATTATATTAATTCTGTGAGGAACACTGGGTTATCCTACTGCTGTATTGAAGCTTTGACACAGCTAAATGAGCTCTGTGCAAGTTGAAGTCCTGACTTAACCTTACAATCTTAAATTCGACCTGGGAGTAGAGATTATACATGGGAGATTAGGGAAAGACAAGGCCGGCAACACAACCAGCCACTTCAAGAGTGTGTGCGTAAGACGGGGAGAGAGAATGGACATGTGATTGCATGCGAGTGGGAGTAATGTGTACGTGCGCTATATGACCATGAAGTAGAGATTTTCATGTAGTGTATGAGCCAGTACAAGGATTTTCAGTGTGTGCGTTTGTGTTTGTGTGTCATTCTAAGTCCGTTACCAGTGAGGTGCAGTCAATCACATTAGAGTTAAGTCCGACCTTATTTAGATAAGAGATAGTGAGACAGACCTAAAACCCTTTGGGAACCACTGATAAGCCCAGAGTCAGTCAGTGTGTGTGTGTGTTTGAGACATGTTCTCACATATATTCAGTTGATCAGTCCTTACAACACCTTCACTCTCGGTATTACAGAAACAGTTATTAGTGACTAAGTTGATTCAAGGTTTTCTTTGCAAGGTTTCTGATTGGTCCGTTGGAGTAATGATGAGGTAGGTGCTTCAACACCACCATCCTGGTGAGGATGATAAAAACAGATTTTCTTCATTTGCTTGGAAATATAGGTTTTGTTTGAGCAAGATTATATAAGGATACAAAAGCAAAAACAATATTTATATATACTTGAGTTATCTAGAGACAGGTTTTAAACCTTCGATATACTTCCTATACATTATTGTTCACGTACTTGATCAGCTACGTGTGTTAGTGGAGGATTCCAGTCAAGGCCACACCACCCAACTCAGACTAAAACTCTTTAAACATAAACAAAGATGGGGACACTCCGGGAGTACATTTGACACTGTGCAGTTGCAATGACGCATCATACATGTGGGTAATTTAAAAGACTCGCTACTACCTCGACCTTTATGTGGCTGTTGCATCTCATGTATGCGTCACGTTAATATCTGAGGATAGACACAACCTACGTATGAAGCAGAACAAACGAAGCAATCTTGTTTACACAAAGTTAACAGCAAGTATCTTCTGACCCATACAGCTTTAAGAACCATCAGTGGCTGCACGGCTATTAAGTTGTCAACATCTCTCTAAACTCCCCTGCAGACAGGGAGGCAGAGACAACTGAAAACTGATAATCTGCTGCCAAACATGCTCAAGTGAGTGATCCAACATGACCATCTTGGAAAAGATCAACATCAATTCAGCCATTTCACGCAGTAAAAATGTTTCCTTAAACTCTCTGATTCATAGATTGAAAGTGTCAGCCCTGTCTTTGAATGCAGCAGCTTTCGGGTCCAGTCCCGCTCACATTCGCAGCTTCATTACTTCACGGTGGACAACAAAACTAAAGGCAATGAACCCGCTCACTGTGATGGATCACCTATTTCAGGCGAGATTTAAGTGTCTGCGACTTGATTTCCGGAGCGCAAACTGAAATGTAGCGAAGCAGAAGCTGCCTGGAAGACAGAGATTCCATCTTAAAGGTTTAAAGAAAATGGTCAGCAGTAATTAAGAATGTACATATTTTATTTTTATGTGAAATGATAGATATTTTTAGAGCTCCGCAAGGGTTGTACTGTTTCTTGTGGATTTTTTAATTTCTTTATTTTTTTAACCATAATGGAGCTTTTTCAGTTTTCATGGACTATCTGTGTCTTTATATCCTGTCTGTGTAAATGTGTCTGTTGACATAAAGATGGATGTCTCAAAGATTGAAACTAAATGCCCCCTCTGGTGGCTGACTGCAGTATAGCCTCCTCCATGTTAGTGGATGGGAGATGGACCAAACAAAAAGGTTCTAATCCCACTGATGAATGTCCAAGTCTCATGATTGACAGCTGAGACTGACTTGTGATTGGTCAAGCACGTCTGTCAGCGGGACCTTACCCTGGCTCCATCTCAGATTGCCGCTGCGCAAACTCTGGCTCCAAATGATGTCATGGGTGCAAGATGGCAGCACGGCACCCTCGGCTTTATTTCTGTTTAGTGGGAGGAAGTGGAGACACGTCGTCCATCTATATGTACATGGTCTGTCCAGAAGGGGGGGGGGGGGGGGGGGGGGGGTTATCAGGCTGGACTCAAGACTCTCCATTATGCAAACCGTCTGGCATACATGTGTTATTTTGGAAACATTCAGACACATTTGCACACACACACAAATGCACACTCATACGCCAACTGTCATGCACACAAGTGGCCAGTAAATGTTGCTGTTGCGAGCAACCCCCTCAGCTCATAAAGACCCGGCGAAGAGATCCAAGTAATCAGTGAACATGCTGTAAACCGTGTGTGTGTGTGTGTGTGTGTGTGTGTGTGTGTGTGTGTGTGTGTGTGTGTGTGTGTGTGTGTGTGTGTGTGTGTGTGTGTGTGTGTGTGTGTGTGTGTGTGTGTGTGTGTGTGTGTGTGTGTGTGTGTGTGTGTGTGACGGTGATAACTCAAACAGCCCTGTGATGAGAGGAGAGAGACTGCAGTGGCATACAGCTGGCATTTTATGGCACCATGACACTCCTCCTGTCTCTCTCTCTCGCCCCCTCTCTCCCTTTCTCTCGCCGCTGTCTCCCTCTTTCCCTCCACCATCCCTTCCTCTCTTTGGTTCCTTTCATCTTTCTCCTCTTTTTACTCACACACCCTCCCACTTCCCGTCTCCTGCCGCCTTTGCCCATATCTGCCTCTCGTATCCCACTGTTTGCTTCTCTTCTCTCTCACCTTTCCTCCCTCACTTTTCTATTCCTCCCCCACATAATTTGCCTATCCCTTCCTCCTCCTCTTCTCTGCATCCCTCCACCCCTGACTCTAATCCCCTCTCTCTTTTACTGCGAGGCATCAGCTCTCCAGTGCACAGTATGAATGTCTAATGAATCATATGTCTTTTACAATCCCCCCCGTCCTCTCCCCCTCTCTCTCCCCTCGCCCATCCTCCCGCCACTCTCCCACCTGTCTCCACTCCTCCACCTCCCCTCTTTTGCGTTATTTACTAGCCGGGAGCTATTCTGCTGGATACAAGGAACAAGAGCTGCCCAGGGGACACCGGAGTGAAAGGAGGATGATTTCCCTCTTCCTTTTAGTAAGGGAGTGTGTGTGTGTGTGTGTGTGTGTGTGTGTGTGTGTGTGTGTGTGTGTGTGTGTGTGTGTGTGTGTGTGTGTGTGTGTGTGTGTGTGTGTGTGTGTGTGTGTGTGTGTGTGTGTGTGTGTGTGTGTGTGTGTGTGTGTGTGTGACGGTGATAACTCAAACAGCCCTGTGATGAGAGGAGAGAGACTGCAGTGGCATACAGCTGGCATTTTATGGCACCATGACACTCCTCCTGTCTCTCTCTCTCGCCCCCTCTCTCCCTTTCTCTCGCCGCTGTCTCCCTCTTTCCCTCCACCATCCCTTCCTCTCTTTGGTTCCTTTCATCTTTCTCCTCTTTTTACTCACACACCCTCCCACTTCCCGTCTCCTGCCGCCTTTGCCCATATCTGCCTCTCGTATCCCACTGTTTGCTTCTCTTCTCTCTCACCTTTCCTCCCTCACTTTTCTATTCCTCCCCCACATAATTTGCCTATCCCTTCCTCCTCCTCTTCTCTGCATCCCTCCACCCCTGACTCTAATCCCCTCTCTCTTTTACTGCGAGGCATCAGCTCTCCAGTGCACAGTATGAATGTCTAATGAATCATATGTCTTTTACAATCCCCCCCGTCCTCTCCCCCTCTCTCTCCCCTCGCCCATCCTCCCGCCACTCTCCCACCTGTCTCCACTCCTCCACCTCCCCTCTTTTGCGTTATTTACTAGCCGGGAGCTATTCTGCTGGATACAAGGAACAAGAGCTGCCCAGGGGACACCGGAGTGAAAGGAGGATGATTTCCCTCTTCCTTTTAGTAAGGGAGTGTGTGTGTGTGTGTGTGTGTGTGTGTGTGTGTGTGTGTGTGTGTGTGTGTGTGTGTGTGTGTGTGTGTGTGTGTGTGTGTGTGTGTGTGTGTGTGTGTGTGTGCTCAGCACACGGTCCTGGGACATGCAGGGTTTCAAATTGAAGCGATTTTAATGTCACTGCAGATGTAGACCTGAAAAGTGTTATTACGTGTATGTTTTTTTTGTATCTGAGTGTCTGTGTGTGTCTGCTGAACGCCACAGAGATAGATTGCCTATCAACTGCTTTGTGCTGAGGGAGGGTATTGCTCGCCCTGCCCTCATGTTGCCAATATCTTCCCTGATCATCCTCCCATTGATTGGGGCTGTTGCAGGAATGGCCGGGTCATGTGTTTTCCTGTACCTCCTGTCTTCTGATAAACAGCCTTTATACCCAGACCACCAATAACCCTCAAAATTACTTTCTGATCAAGTTATTGATTCATTTTGTGGCAGAATCACTTCGCCGAATGGCCACAGCGTCCTCGTGTAATCAGTCCAGAGATAGAGGCATCCCCAGGCACCTGTCATCACGTATCAGGTATCTAACCTCCATCTATTGGCGGCCTCATGCAACTGCATTAATGTAGGATCACTTAAGTCGGACTTTTTATCTTTATGGCACTGCATTCCTTGAATTTAATACTCGTATACAAACAGATCTGAAAAATTTGATTGGCATTTTTCATCATTTTTTTGGACATTGGACCAAACAGACAAAATGATTAATCTGAAATATCCTCAACAGGTTTATTGGTAATGAAAAGCTCTGAAGCTAAAAATGTGCTTTCCAAAACAGTTTCAGTGATTAATTCTCTTTGAAATAACTCATCTTTGAGGATGATATTTGGTTGATGGATTCCTGAAACACCTTGATCAGAGAGGAGTGCTTTCATCAGAGCCTTAATCCTTAATTATACACCAAATCAATGCCTGCTAGCATTTGAATACAAACTGAGTTGTAGTGTCCTTCTCTTAGAAATATTAAACCACTTCATCAGAGCTCTCCTCATTTAACTCAGTCTACCATGAAAACAAACGTATAACATATTATTTGGAGGTTTGATGTAAGAGGTTCAAGTTTGGCACGAACATTCAGTTACAGTCAAAGTTATTAGATTTTCATGGTCGACGGTCATGGCCTCACAAATCATATTTTTGCCTTGTGAACGCAATATCTCTGGAACGCCTCCAGGAAATCCTTTCAAATTTAGAGCATATGTTCACTTGTACTCACCATTGAACCGAATAGGATTGGATGGTCAGAGGTCAAATGTCACCGTGACCGCAGGGTGATAATTTGGCAATTGTTGAAGTTGCTGGTGACTGTATTCTATTATCTCTTTTTCTCTCGTTCACTGTGTGAGTGTCTACGCTGTGAATAGGGTTGTGAATGAAAAGAGGATCAGACAGTGGAACATTGTATTTTCGGTCAATTATGCTGATCCAGTCCGTGTCAGTTTAAAGCCGTTTCTGAATTTTGCAGCCACTGCTTCAGTTCGGAAGACAGAATTATACATTTCCTTCTCGTAGTTTGCCCACACAGTGTTTTATTCATCTATCTCGGACCAGCGGCTATTATATCTGAAACACTCTTCTGTGTTTGCTCTTTTTGCCGACTCTCATTCATACTGACTTTATGTAAGTGCAGCAGCAGAGTTGGTTTCTTATTCTGATTTAAATTTAAAAGCTTTTCTTCGGTGCAGAATGTCAAACGTAAATCTTTTCCTGTACTTGGTTGAGTCAAATACTCTGTAATGAAATGTTTACCGGCTTTAGCTCTTATGTTCCTCACTTGAGAGTCTTCATCTCCTAGCTGGGCGTCCACTGTGCTACACTGTATGAGTAGGTCATCGGAGAAGCCAAAGCTAACGATTTATGTGCCTCCGCTGGACGATCCGATTGTCTGACACAACCTTTCTGCTCCCACTGTGCACTGTGTGGAACCAGCTCAGAGAAACCTGCTGCCTTGCCATTCTTTGTCAAAATGTCCAAAGAAAGAGATGTCGGCATATGGACACGCAGGTGGCTTGGGCGTTTTGGGCAATTTGGTGTCTATTTTGCAGAAAGCGACTATGTTGTTAATTGTTAACCTTCTTATTGTTTTTTTGCTTCCAGCCATAAATATAATTTCCTATTATTGTGTTTTGGCATCTCGTGCAGAAATCATGTCAAAATCCAGTTCAAATCACACAGTGTATGCCCGGCTTAACTTTTAACTTCAGGAGCTCTTTTTTATTCTAAGACAAATTGACAGAATCACTGATTGTTTTTGATCCGTCGTCATCAAGCGACCTGGGAAATTGCAGCTCATCCTCTGCACCCCGGCCGGACAGGCTGCTGGCTGCTCTGCCACGGGCACTCGGTCAGGTTGCCTCCTCCCAGGATCCCTTGTGGATGTCCAGTCCCGATTGTCTGAGGTTTCTCTGTAATTGAAAGAGAAACAGTTGATATGCAGCCATGTCGAGCTGTCATCCACCCGTCTCTCTGTTAATATAATGTTAATGGAAAGGTTGGCTTCTGGAGGAAATACCTTCCAGGTCTGTGCTGTAACGATGATGCTTAATCTTTTTGCGGTGTGTGGCAGACATGTATGTTTGAGTGTTTGCTTTGGGTTTAATAGTGTTTACTGTATATATATGTATCATACTTGTTTGCTCTTCACATTATAGTCTGTGTATTACTGGGAGATGGACGTCTCAGGTCAATACTAGATCTTTTTTGCATGTTGACATATGGTGCAAAAATCCCAATTTGTAAAAGATTTCACATGTCAACATTCCTCTGTGTGGTGCGTGCCTTCAACACATCCGAGCTGTGGCTCTGAAATGGTGTAAATTGCGTTAGCCTGCTTGTTTATTTGAAACTGCACGGCTGAGCAGAAATCCAGGCAACTCGCTCTCCCCTCTGAATTGATTCTCCTCCTCTCCGTCTTCCTCCTCCTGTCTGCCCGACGCGGTTATCTTCGAGTCGAAAATGACTTCCTGTGGCCCTCCGTCGTTTAGTTTACATTTGTTCTTCCACACACATTTACTTGCACCTATTTGGGATCATAATCATGTTTTGAGAGCAATCGTTGGACTTTCAGTTTATTGCTTTCTATAGGAACAGAAGTATGTTCTAGTGCAGTTTTTGCAGTGTGTTTCTCAGGATATAGGTTAGCAGAGATGGTAAATGCTGGATTTGTTTCTTTTGATCGCACATTTGTGACTGATTGGGCCTTTCTCAACTTCTAAAAACTCTTTTGTTTTTGAGGCATTGTGACGCCCTCCTCCAAATAACTCTCACAGATATAACATGATGCTGCTTGTTGCTATTACTATAACTATTCACACATTAAACACACATCCTTTGCTTTGTGCACATTCCTCATTTTCCCTGAAGCCCAATAAGCCCAATATCATATTTGAATAAAATGTCTATGTTGTCAAGTATATGAATTAATGCTAAAGTCAAAGCCATGTACTGCAGCCAAACCTGAGAGGTATTGATAACATGTTGAGTGTCTATCCATTATTGCTTTGTCTTAAGTCACCACAGTAAACCAGGGTTCGGCCCAACGAGCTGCTAAATGATTGAATCTGGCTTCCATGCTGTTAAAGCCTGATGGGACATCAATTCTGAAAAAAACTAACTTAAGTCGCTTAAGTTGGATTCTTGGTTCTCAGTGTGGTTCACAACACCACTGTGGTTAAAGGAGATGTATTCTGTCAGTTATTACAATTTACTTCTCGGTGTTCTAGCAGTATAGGGTATTTACTTCTATGCTTCGGAAATAAGAGGCAAACTACCTCGTTCACAAGCAACCCTTTCTGTTTAAGGACAAATCCACCGTCTTGTGATCATGTAGTTGCGGACTTGTTCACCAGAGCAATATTCTTTGGCAGTGTTTACGAGACGTGGTGCAGCAGAGCGGCTTGAGAGGCGGGTGTGTTTTGACAGAACTACATTAAGTCAAGGTCAGGAGGTTGGCGAACAAACTGCAAGAGGAACTGCTCACACTGAAATGGATGGAGGGGGAGAGGCGGAGGCAGGGAGGAAGGGAGAGTGAGAGATAAGTAGAGAGGTGCGGTGTTTGGGAACGAGATATGAAGACAGAGAGAGGAGGGAAAGGTAGAGACTCTGTGAGGAAGGAAGGCTAAACAGTAGCTGAAACAAGGGCATTGGCACCGCACCACTGAGCCCTTGTTTCCCCTGTTGCTGCCTGTATTTTTTCCTATTTTAGTTCCTTTCTGACAGCTCTAATCAACACAATAAGGCTTGCTGAGATTTCATTATGGAGCCATGGCCGCAAGGGCCTTCGAGGAAGGGGTCGATGGATGCAGAGTTTCCAAAAGGAGGGTGGGGTGGCGAGGTCGGGATGGAAGGAGGACAGGATGGAGGCAGAGCGAATCGGATGGCCAAAGTTGTTGGCGGGAGAAAGTGAGAAAGAGTGGAGCAGCTAGGGAGGGATGAGTAAACGAAAAAAAGAAAGGCAGGGGGAAGACAGTGAGAGAGAAGAGATGAATATAGAGAGCACGATTAAAGAAGGGAGCGAATCGATGGACAGGCACAGACATCCCCGCAGAGGCGAAGGCTGAAATAATGGTGTTATGTGGCCACTTGATTGGCTCTCAGCAGCGTGGGGGCCCCACGGAGGAGCAGATCAGTCCCACTCTTCGGGACTGGTGGATTATGGTGTCAAAGGGCGCCCAGCAGAGAGATGGGTCATTTCTGATGGTCTTTAGTCAAAACGCAGGGAAAAGAAAACACCTTAACCCTCACCTTTCATTTATAGTCTCGCTGAGGGAAAGATGGAGAGAGCGGGTACCGGCACAGAACTGATCAAATGGCCCCAGACATGTTAATACCATGTGCTTCAGCTTCAGCCTTCACAATGCATGTAGGTGCACAACTCACTCCTAAACTTACTGTGTCCTTAAAGTCCATCAAGCTGCAGCAAATTGCACAGACTTATATCAGTTCCCTTAATATGCCAGATTTTTTTTATCATCAGGACTCATGAATTAGTCCCTGGGAAATTGGTGAAAATACATAAAAACATCTGTTCATTAGTGTTTTTCCTGCTGACCGACGAACTAACCAACAAGCAAACAGTCGGGTAAAAAACATAACCTCCTTGGTTAAACAACAAAGCAACGATCACAAGAAACAGCTGTAACCAATAAGCAGTAGATAGAAAATATCTGCCAATATTTGCTTGGTTACAGATCTAATGAGAGCTGACAGGATGAGTCAATTAATCAATTCAAGAGAATTACGTTTTTTTTTAACTGGTGAGTATTTTCAATTGTTTGTCTCCGAGAAATCCTGGAAACCATCAACGACGCTGCGCTCGCACTCCTCCGTATTTTCTGGGATGTTATTAGCTGCGACTTTAATGACAGAGCAGGAGCCATTGGACTTGATCCTGACTGTGGTGGGTCCGGGTTGATCATGACGTGTCTCAGTGAGTCTGACAAATCGTCTCAGTGAAGCATTCACTCATAATGTCCTTTATTATGTTTGACACACAAAGCAAACACTGCTTCCTGTTCCCGACCCCCAGTGTCAATTTTCTTTCAACAGACACACACACACTATGATTGTGTGTATTCGTTGCTCTGGTGTGACCTGTGTGAGTCTGACAAACCGATGGATAGAACGATCCGGGAGAAAGGCCAGTCTGATCTGCTAGGAAATCGAATAGTGTGTTTGCGTGCATGTGTTTGAAATGTGGAGGCACGGCAATGCTTTTTTCCGAGATTTTTTTATATTTCCTTTATTTTACGGTCTCCAGGGAAACTACCAGCTGGTGGAAGCTTTTCTAAATGTTGGCTCAATATCCTCAAATAAACCAGAGTAAGTTTTACAACCGCATAATTGGAATGTTCACTTCCATGACAACGTTATTCAAATCATGAAAAAGAGAAAGTCCTGAATTCATGGCTGGAGACGAGCGCTAATGATTTTCTTTCTCCTCCTCCTCATCTTCTTTCTCTTCTCTTCTTCCTTTTCTTTTCAGTTTTTTTGTTCTTTTCCTTTCTTCTCCTCCTTCTACTTCTCGTCTCTGCTCTATTTTCTTTTGTTATCTATTCTGTTTTCTTATTTTCCTTTCTTCTGTGTGTGTGTGTGTGTGTGTGTGTGTGTGTGTGTGTGTGTGTGTGTGTGTGTGTGTGTGTGTGTGTGTGTGTGTGTGTGTGTGTGTGTGTGTGTGTGTGTGTGTGTGATTTCTGTCAGGCTTATTTTTTAATACATATTCTGTGCATGTTTGTGTGTGGTTATTTACCCAGATAATATTCCTGTCCTCTGTCACTGTTTGTTAGTGACACACTCACAGTATTAAGTACTTATTAAATGCCAATAGACTCTCCTCTGTCTCTCTAACCTTTTTCAACAGGTCTCACTGCCCTTTTCCACAACTCACTGTTCTGAGTTGTGGGTGAGGCCACTGAATCTGTGCCTCAGTGTGCGTCTACGTGTGTTTTTCTATATTTCTATATCTTTACCTCTCTTCATAGTCAGGTGTTTACCATAGGAACCGCGTGTTTTTAAGTTATTTAGCTCAATGGCTCCTGAACAAATAACATCCCTGTGTAATTTTCAACAAGTGCATAAAACATTCAACACACAGACTCACACACACACACACACAAAAACTCACACTACGAGTGCAATTACATTGACAATGTTCAACCTTTTAGAGATTCATATTTAATTACTGTGCATTTTATTTTGTAAATTCAAATTTTTATATTTTGTGTTATTAGGACTATAATTGTTCTGTCTTAATTACTTAATAGGAGTAGTTTACGATCATATTGGTATTAATGCATTGCGTCAACTCTTGATTTGACGTGACGTGATTTGATTGGCTGCTGCCTGACGAAAAGTTGAGCTCAACATCTACCTCACAAGTAATATGAAGAAATGGAACCACAGAGTAAATGAGCAGCGATTTGGGTGAAGCCTCAGTTGAGCGTAACTAGTGTGACATAAACTCTTTAATCTTTAATCTTGAGTCGATGCTCAGCGGAGGCTCAGTGCTCGGGGGAAAGTGCCACCTCAGTTTTAGCCTAATGGGCGACATGTTTTCCAATGCATGTCCCGACTGCTGTTTCTACAGCCAAGTGAATGAAGAGCCAGTGTTTTCTACATGGCCATGATTAGATGGGTAGATTGAAGCAGACGACGTCTATTGGAGGCTTTCTCTCTCACACACACACGCACATGCACACACACACACGCTCACTGTTGACTTCTGTTGTGGGAAGTGTAATTGAGAGCGCAGAGGGAGGGCAAGGGAAAAGAGAGAGAGAGAGGGTGCACAACAAAGCCTGCTGCTCACAGTATAAAGAGTAGACAGAAAGTCAGAGCATGGATAAACAGGCTCATAGATCATGTACCGACTTCTTGGCAGGACGGGGGGGAAGAGGAGGTGATGCATGCTGAGGGAGGGATGAGTGAGGTAGTGGATGTGCATTGTGATGCTGATTGCACGGGAGGGGGCGGAGACGGAGGGACGGATGAAGACTCAATAAATGGCAGAGACACACAACATGTTATCGATCCCTCCCTGGGAGCCGAGGAGGAGGAGTTGGGGAGAGTTGGGAGGGAAAGAAATAATGATACAGAAAGGGAGATGCTGGGAGGGAGAGCGACGTGTTTGACCCCCGTTAGCTGCCGTCACTTAAATTGATAAAGATGGAGGGAGAGTTATGAATGGTGGGCAGGGTGATGCTGTTCATCACATGAGGTGGAAGGCAAAGAGCAAACCTCAGAAACGTCTATAGTCCAAGCTGTGCAGAACAAATCTATGGGATACTGGACATATATAAATACATACACACTGGATTTAATGGACTGTTGCGGTGCTTTCTAAATCTGCTGCATTATTATTATCCTGTTGTACATTATTGCACACCGGTTGCTTCTGCTGGCATTGAACAGAATAGACTGTGTATAAAGTTGGCCGACATGACAGCAACCTAAGGGAAGCCAAAATCGTCTTGATCGCTCCCCGGTGGCTGGCTGCAGTAAAGGTAAACCTCCTCGTGTTAGTGGAAGGGACCTGGACCAAATCTAAAAATCTATGTAAGCATCAAATAATGGTTTCTGTCTTTTTAGGTATAGCTTGTTTCAATTGGCAGCTGAGACTGACTTACGATTGGTTCAGCCTGTTTATTGCATCGATAACACAACTTCTTAGCACGATCACTGATTTCAAAGATGGCAAAACCCATATCTGAGATATTTGGGATATATTTTTCTACAACGGGAGCAAGGAAAGACGTATAGTTAATCTTTATGTGCAGTCTATGGTAATTAACTATTTGCAGAAGTCCACATAAGACAGGAAAATGAATAGAATGGAATTCAGAGGGTGTTAACCTCCACCAAGGCCCAACAGTCCTCTAATGTAACCTCACATTCACAAAGATGTATTACTTATTTTTTCTGTGAAATCAACAAAATGTTGCAATGTTAAAGAGAATGAAACTCTTCCTTGGATCATGCCCCAACCCTCCACAAAATCTCATGGAAATTGTTTAAGTTGTTTTTGCATAAACCTGCAAACTAACAACCATCCCTCTTCCCGAGCATGAGCGTCACCTCTTCTCCTTCCAGTGCAGCTTATTCAATGTGCTAATGGCCTGAGCGAGTTCTCTTTGCTCACCTCGAATCACCATCCTCTTTAACACTGTTATCAACTCTGGTGCTTTATCACTGCTCACACTCCCCTGCTTTAGCTCTCCGCCTACGTAAGTGCAGTCAAGTTCAGCGATTAAGTCACAGAAGCTGGCTGACAAGAGAACAACCTCTGTGTCTGTCGGAAATGTCACTTCCCCAGCGGAAAGCCTCACCAAAATGGAGCCATCCTACTCATCTACAGTGGAGTCCGTCTGAAAGTCCATCTTAAGTTTTTTTTTTTTTACCTTGTCGTTTAAGCTTTAGGCAGCAAACGCTGTTTCTATTGATGCTGCAAGAAGAAGAGCCCTAGGCCAAAGGAGCGCACGTCAATACCTGAAGAATTCTTCATGTGCACGGCGTATTGATCTGGTGAAATCTATGCATGAGGCGGCGCTGGCCAACTTTATAGTGCATCCACAGCACCTGGCCAAAGAATAAGGCATTCTCTGTGGAGAAAACAGCTAATTGTCCTGGACCCATTTGGATGAAGATCACAGAATGTTGCTGAGGCTGATATTTAAATAATTTTTTACTATCACTGGAAAAAAATCACGCAATTTAATTGTTTGATAGCCGACAGGTTTATCCCCTTAATAATTCAGTTTGATAACACACTGATTAAATTATTTTCAAAGCAAATGAATTAAAATGTTCAATTAGAGATATCTCTTTTTAGAATCTGTCCTGAGTGGTCAAAAGCCAACAGGTTTTCTGTTCTTTTTAATATTTCCTTGTGGTCTGATATTAATAAATCAATCAAAGTTTCTAAAAGGATTATTCCAGTGGTGCCCCAACTTCAAAGGGAATTCATCAGGATGAGCAAACAGTTTTTTGACTAAATATTAAAAGGGAGTAGGTTGTTCTTACACAGGTCATTCGAAGGATTAAAGGGTATTTAAGTGTTAAGCAGGTGAGAAGTTGAAATCTGAGATTAACTCAAAAGACTTACTTTACTTACTTTAAAGAAAAATTATTCTTTACGCGGGCAAAGTTCATTCAGTAAATGCAGAGACACAATCCTGACCTTTCCTCAGAGTTTGACTTTCACTGATGAAATAGATATTTGTATTCCTCTTGTTCTTTTTAGTTTTGCGTCCATAAAGTGTTACAAACTTCATCAACCACGCCCACTCACTCACACTGAATTCTGCGGGAGATCTCCTGCTTTTTTATTACAATGGGTTTTTACTATATGGGGCTGGGGGGAGAAGCTCCAGGTTCTCACATACAGCTCCTCCGTAGAATGTCAGGAGATTATCCAGAGTTCACTAAATGTTTTAAAGCAGCTTCAAAAATACACACAGTGATGCTGAACTTCAGAAATGGAGGCAAATGGATGTTATTCCGCAACTGAATGGAGTCACACAACAACCTGCAAAACTCAATTCATTTTATATGCATATGAAAGAAAAAATCCCATCCCCATAGATGTATGTTTGCAAGCCCCCCCGCCCGCATGCATACATTCATCATTGTTCGGAAAAAAAAAGGAGAGAAAGTCCTTGGCGGTATTTGAAAAGCTCACACAGCGTTACCATTCCATCCATCTAACTGTGGCAATTCATTAGCATAGCGCACAATAGCCTGCGCCGGCATCGGGTGCGAGCGCCTGTTGCAGTGAACCCACACAGTGACACATATGCAGAAACACACATACACACATAATGTATTCACAGATGGCCGAGATTCTGCTTTTCATTGCCGTTCGTGCGTCATGTCTGCCACCGCAGATGCTATCAGCACCAATAAGCCTGTTGGTCTTTGCAATTCAAAAACCATAAATTCTGCTCATTAGATTCTAATAGGAACAAATTCCTGGCTGAAGTTTCTATTGGCCGTCTGATTGGCCGGCCGTGTGTGTATGGAACTTTACAATTGAATATGTAATGCACATGTATGTGCGGGTGCGTATTCCGTTCAACGCCGCAATTCTTACTTATGAATGATTAACTTGCTGATGCACAATTTCCATTGCGCCGTCGGCTCTTTGTGTACCACTGGGTAACTGATTTTGTTGATTTGGCGACGATAAACAATGATAAACTGTCAAACAAATTGTGTGCGCCCGGGTGTGTAGCCAAACACAACTGCTCTGGATTGGGTTTCTGGTGTGTTTTGTGTGTTTGAGCCATGCTGGATGATTTGTGGATGCCCGATTATTGTGAGAATGATTGTCTGGAGCTGTTGGGGAAAACTGCCTGCAGAATTATTTACCAGATGCAGAAACCATGCTCCATTAGCTTCTGCGTACAGAGCATGTGCAAAGTGCAGCAGCTGTATGGGTTTCTTTCTTACTAGCAAACTTCATAGAGCTTGGCGGTATATCGGTATTATGAGTTATAATGATGTATTTTCAAAGGAGATGTGGACAATATCACATGGAGACAATATAATTCATGCTGATAGTGTTTCCCATTAAAAACCTTGAGTGTGGCGGCTCCCATAGTGTCACTTGTCCTGCCAGTGTCTCCAATGATCCAAAAACATTTACCACAACTTGTATAAAATACAGATAGACATTTTTCGTCGCAATTGATGCTTCATACTTTATAATTTTCGTAAGAGACTGTAAACTACTATACATTTAACTCTCAGACTCTTGTTGGTTTCATTTTAGTGTCCGTGTCAAACATTTGTATAATCCAACAACATAAGACATTGCCATAAATTGAACATAAAAAACATAACAAAATCTCTAAAGCAAGAAAAAAGCACATTTGGTATTTTCAAAACACTTTTTTTTCCCATGCTGATTTTTTTTTAGTTGGTTAGCAGGATTACGCAAAAACTACTGAAATAATTCCCATAAACTTTGAGGGGTGGGGCGTGACCCAAGGAAGAACAACGTGCTCTACTGTGTGTCTAGTTTCCAATGTGAAAAGTTCAAACCTAGAATTGCACCCACTTGATTATCAATAACATTGATTCTGCCTAATGAAGGCTGATCACCCTTGATGCTAAAACCCATGAGCTCTGAGCCTTTAATGTATGATGAGTACTTTCAGATATTTTTCCCTATCTTCTCCCATCTTGATATGTTCGGCGGTCAGAAAGGTCACGGTAAAGGTCAACATTTTGAGTTTCCATTCATGCGTCAGGTGTGTGAGCAGCTCAGTAGGGGTGATGGAACCACGTATCCTCGGTAGGATCCCTGTTCTTCCCCACTGTGACTGTGTGTGAACTAGGATGTGTGTATGTGTAAGTGTGTAGTCCCCTTGCGTGTGTGTGTGTCCCTCTGCTTGATGATATATGGTATGTTTGCAAAACGTGTGTGTGATTTGTGTGTGCGTGTATGTGAGAGATGCTTTATCCCCAGATAAGACATGGACCGGAGGACAGCAGGGCATCCCAGCTTGGGGAGTAACAGGCATCAGCAGGGATCTGACACTCTATTTGTGTGTGTGTGTGTGTGTGCGTGTGCGCTCACGCTCACATGTACACACATGGAACTAGTCTGAGGGCACTGCTGTAATTGGATGTCTGATTACTGTCAGATAGTGTGTCTGTGTGTGTGTAAGAGTGAGAGACTGGAGAAAAAAATGCCATAAAAATGAAAGAAAATTCTTCTCTCAGGGAACGAGAGAGTGAGTGTCGACAACAGTAGAGAAGAAGAAAGATAATCCGACACTCTGATGTCTTAGAGAGAGAGAGATTGAGGTGGGATGAGAAAGTCACAGACAGAAGTGGACATGTCCTCTCTTTGTCATCTCCGAGCTTTACGTTGACCTTGTGCTTTTTATCTGTGGCCTGACATCCAATCATCCCTTTGCTTATCTCCCTCCTCCCTCGCCTCACGCCCCAACATCTTTCCATCCTTTTCCATTTCTTCCTCGCAGCCTTCTGATTCCTCTCCGTTTTCTTCTATCTCCCTCTCCATCTATCCTCTCTCTCACCCTTCTGTCCTTCATTCCATCCCGTTTCTTCGGGCTCCTCGCCACCCATGTGGATCTCACCTCCGGCCTCCCACAGTCCAGCAGAAAGCAGTGGGATCTATCAAATAGATTGGAAGTATTGGGGATGAAGTTGCACTTGTCGGCCCACATCATAGCACTGATACTGAACAGATATGAGAGGCAG
This sequence comes from Hippoglossus hippoglossus, assembly GCF_009819705.1. Classification (NCBI taxonomy): domain Eukaryota; kingdom Metazoa; phylum Chordata; class Actinopteri; order Pleuronectiformes; family Pleuronectidae; genus Hippoglossus; species Hippoglossus hippoglossus. The sequence continues at coordinate 9,855,706 of NC_047173.1, forward strand.
TGTGCACTCTCTGTATTTCCTGAGACCACACAGTCACGTCTGGAACATGCTAATTTATCTGCATAACGTCCACTCTCGCTTTATCTCTTTTCCCTCTGCACTCAAGAATCGATTCTCAAGGAGGGAGCTTGTCACTTGTGTTTTACACAAACTTGTATGGATGACACAGACTCATGCATTGCCTGAGTGAACAGATATTTGCTGCAAGTATGAAAGACTGAAGTGGAGTGACTCATAGACTCCCGTATATAAAGATAGACGGCACATCTCCACTTCTGCCTGTTTTACAAAAATGAAGCTAAAACATCCCATGTTGTAGGCAATTCCTGCCGACACTTAGCTGTCAATCATAGCTAATTCAGAGCAAACTTACCAGAAAAATGAACACTTGAAGAATCATGGTAATAACAACTACCTAAAACGACAGAAACCATCTTTGAGAGAAAATCTTAACTGTGTACTTCAACTTTTTAGTTTAGTTTCCGTCCATTCCACTAACATGGAGGAGGCAGGGTTTGTAACCTATATTACAGCCAGACACCAGGGGGCAATCAAGATGATTCGGCTTCACTTTTGGGAAGCTGTCATGTCGTCCATCGTTATATACAGTCTGGTTGGACCACAGAAAATGCTGGCCTCTGGAGGACTGCAATTTAATTCAAACCCTAAAACCCTCTAACAGCCCTCTGAAGTTGTGAGGAGCAGCCAAACTCTGAACAACAACAAAGTGTTTGAACCAGAGTTGGCCCTCACAATTATATTGAGACAAGAATACACACCCACACGCGTAAACAGGTTGTCTTCTCTCAGTCACACACACACACACACACACACACACACACACACACACACACACACACACACACACACACACTATGCTACATTCAGTAGGTGTCCACCTGTCTCCCCTAAGACTTGAACAAGTGCTGACTACCTGACTCCTGTGGTGAAGACAGACCTCAGCCCTCTGCACCCCCTACTTTCTCACACACACACACACACACACAGACACACACAGACATTCCTCATCCCCAGCTTGCATTGGATGGTATGGGAAGTGAGATGTCAAAAGGCCGAGATCTCCTGTCTCTCACTGTCTCTCTTCCTCTCTTGCTCTCTTACTCTTTTTCTCCCGTGTGGTATCTTTTTATTGTCTTTCTCCGTCTCTCGCTCCCTGTACTCGAACCTCCGAATCCTCTCCTCTGTATCTCTGTCTCTGCAGCACATACACTTGATCACGCAGAGGAATAACGTCTGTGTCGGGTCAACGTCCACTGTGCTCTGTCCAAGTTCAGATACCTGTGTCCTGGAAAGCCTTGCAGCTCGAGAGTGTAGCTGCAGAATAAGTCCTGCTTTTGGAAGCAATTATTCTGCACAGGTAGCAGCCTGAAACTTTACCCAACAGAGCTCAATTATAGGGACATTCAAATTTAGTCAAATTTACAGCTGTCATAGTGACAACTCTTAATACTGATCCTCATCAACCTCGGTGCTAAGGCATGAGGGATAACTGTACCATGCTCCTTGTTAAGCATTTAAAAGTTTGTAACCTATTTAGTAGGTGTTGACAAATGCTTTAATAGACACACTAATTACAAAACAACTACGATATAGTCTTGTAAGCTATCTAGTAAACATCTGTACACTGCTTATAAATGCTAAATAATTGCGTTAAAGTAAAATGTAGCCGAACTGGAAAGTTTGGAAACCATCCCTCCCTCCCTCCCTCCCTCCATCTATCCCTCCATCTCCATCCTTCCCTCCCTCCACCCATCCATCCACTCATCCACCCATCCATTCATCAATCCATCCTTCCCTCCCTCGACACGTTCATCCTTCCCTCCCTCCCTCCCTCGCTCCATACGTTCATCCATCCCTCCATCCATCCATCCTTCCCACCTTCCACCTTCCATCCATCAATCAACCTAATCCCAATCTGCATGTCTTTGGCCTGTGTCAGGAAGCCGGAGAAAACTTACCCAGACATGTTGAGAAACTCCACCTAAAGTGTATTTTGTTGTATCTTGTATGATCATCTCCTCTTTGACTGAGCCAGTTGAATGTAACTATGGGATTTACTCTATTACAGCGAGTACCACTGCATGATTTCTGCAGCGTCTTGAATTAAAATAACGTCTCCACAGCCCGAGGGATAACTCCAGCAGCTGCCACCGTATTATTAAACTCTACAACAATATACTGAGGCAAGGCTGCGAATTAGCTTTTTAGATAGACAACACAAATTATTGTATTTCGTGTGAGCACCACTTGAAAGGTTTTATTGTGTGCACAGTAGATCATTACAAATATCCAATACACCCATTCGCTTTTGCAAACTACTCCGATAAGTCACAGCGCTGCGGAGACTTTCGCTCATAATTGCATTCACACTGTGCAAACATTTACCAAAAGCTTTTCAATTTCTGTAAACTGAAACAACTTTTGCCCATTTTTTCTCTCCTACCCTTATCGGTTTTTCATTATCAGCAAATTATGAGCAATTTCAGGCTTTAGATTGTCAGGGACTCACAAAAGCTTTTTCCTCCTCGAGCTGAACTCAGGTCTGAACAGCATCTTTTTTTGGTTGGGGGGGGGTTCAGGTTATTGGACCGACCTAAATTTTCAAGCCCAATGGAAGCTCGAAGGCCCGCATCCTTCCAGGCATATTTTAATGGGCGGAGGTGAATTTCCTGGGACAGCGGTTCCGTGGGTGTTGTCAATGATTCATTAGCAAGCCCGGGGAGAAACCTCAACTCGGAGCGAAAAAATGCAGAACGCTAATATTTACCGCACCACTTAATCCACACACAAGCAAAGGAGAAAGAAAAAAAATCCAGCATGTGTTAATGGAGAGCGCGCAGTTTACTGGTGAGCACAGACAGACTCACAAAAACACGCTTGAGCAGCAACACACGTGCGCAATCACACACGCACGCACGCACACACAAATGACTTCAAAGGCCCACGATGCACTGCCCCCGAGCCATGAACAAAGCATAGAGAAGCAGAGGGCAGCTTTTAATTTTAAAGCAGCGCTAATGAGGTTTGCAAGGGAAAGAAAAGTGTGTCAAAACCAGTGCGTTTGTGTGAGCCGTGTATTATTTGTGCTGGAGAGTTCTTCAATAGTAACAGTCCACTGGCAGGTATTCTTGTGGGGGCTGACTGCAGTGGGTGTTATTTTTTTTTTATCAAAGAAATGCATGCTAAGCCGGAGAAAGAAATTAATTTCCTCCGTGTGGATTTGCTGGGCGCACAGAAGCTCAAATTTGGTCCAAGCTTATTTAATGTTAATAGAAACAACTGACAAGTCGTGTGTGTGTGTGTGTGTGTGTGTGTGTGTGTGTGTGTGTGTGTGTGTGTGTGTGTGTGTGTGTGTGTGTGTGTGTGTGTGTGTGTGTGTGTGTGTGTGTGTGTGTGTGTGTGTGTGTGTGTGTGTGGAAAGACGTGAGGAGGGTTCGGGTATGTTTAATGGAAGAGTCATTAAAGGAAAGGTTTTTGATTTCACCACCTTTCCTTCATTCTCCTACACTCTGACATCTAACAGAAATATGCATGCAGGCACAGAGACACACTTTAAAGTTACACTCATTACTCGTTCCGCTTTGCGAGAATCCACATCGATGTCGGTGTGTGTCCACGCTGTAATGCTTCTATAAATACATTACACGATGAGTGTGTGTGTGTGTCGGACTCCTGCAGTGTTGCATAGAGGGTCAGTGCCTCTATGATTGATGAGCTGATGCAAGCGACTCCTGTTGGAGACGTTGCTTTAAACCGCTTGCTGCAGCCAAATGTAAAAGTGTTAGGCTACATCCAAACCAAAGTTTTAAAATGAAAACAGTCCCCAACCACATGAGCGTTTTAGGTCTCTACGCACACTGGGCACATGTTAACAGGAAGCAGATTGTCCACTCTGCAGTTGGTTGCTTAGTTACAGAAAATACTACGAACGAGAAAACAAGAATGGTGAAAAGTAAGATGAGGGAGAACAAAGGTCAGACTCTACAACAGCAACATCAAACCTGTTATCCTTTGTGGCCTGGAATGCTGGAGCATAGTTAAAGGTGACATGAACAACATGGAATTCTGGAATAAAATGATCTCAAATAAAGAACTTTACAAGAAGACTAAGAGCCAGCATGTGGTGGTAGGGATCAGACCTCAGACCTTTTTGCATTCAAAGGTTGTAGTCGAGTTGGGACTGATAAGAACCAATCAGGAATCAGAATCATCATTTCCATTTTTGATACAACAACGTAGCCACAGAGAGTTTTCAAAATAAAACCGGGGCCAACAGCGTTTCCAAACTTCTCCATTTTAGGCTCTCGATAACTACATATCAATGTGGACGTATGCTAAGTTGAAGATGGAGTAAGGAAACAAAGAGGAGAAAAAACAGAACAGATGTCGTAAAGGAGGACTTTTTACAGTGGGTGAAAACAGATGCAGAAATAAGACACTCCAGGATTTCCAGCACTAATTATGAAGGGTTAGGGTTAGCAGCCATTAGTTTCTCTTGATATGATAATTTTTTTGAAAGAGATTGGTGCTATTATTGTTCTGAGGAAATATTGGACTATGATAACTGTGACCTGCCTGAAAAGTCCCTGAAAACTTTTACTAGCTGAAGGTGAAAAGAAAGATGACAGAAGTAAGATCCAAATTGGGAGAGTAACTCTTCCTCTTTTCTCCCCCCGTCATGTCTCTTTTAGTTAACAGATGAAATGGTGCAGCGAGAGGAGCGTGTGGGAGGGAAGCAGATTGTTAATTAGACGTTGAGACAGCGGCGTTTCCTGTCCTGAAAAATCTCGCAACAGGATGGAGTTAATTACGACTATGAGGGGGTTTCATCCGCGGAAGCGATGGACGCACTTAACGTCAAATTCATCATCGCAATTTTTGCAGAGGGGATAGGCTGACGAAAAAATGCACGCACACACATAAATTAGTGCTAATCTGTAGCACTTCAGCACATGGGCTGCCACAAAAACTGGCATTTACGCACACACAGATATTCCCTCCTACACACTTAGACGCACAAAAACAAGTCACACATCTGAATAGACCAAGGCATTAGGATTCAGTCCCCTTCTATATCACAGTGAAGCCTCAATAATCGAGTTATTAGAGATAAACAGAGAGCTCAGTGTGTCGCTGCCCTTGCAATTGCAGTGCCCGTAATGCAGTTAGCCATTTAGACACAAGCGTGCTGGAATGGGTGAATTATGTAATGCGCTGGCTACTCCTGTGATCCAGTAACGGCTGAAGCCATTCTTTTTATCTGAGATGAATAAAGAGAATTTCTGACTGGTGTCTCGTCGGCATGCCCAGGGTGTGATGTTACTAAATAACCAATTATCCCGTTTTTTTACACTATCAGCCACATTGTGAGCCGGCAGATCACTGAGCAGTGATGTGGGTCCACTTGTAACGGTTGAACATTGAAAACACCAAGAAGTCACCATCAGATGGGATTGGTGCCTGACCCATATTGTTCCTTTTGTCCTCACGTGTAACCTCCTGTATGTGTGAATGTCCGGGGGTGTCTGCTCTGTGGACTGTTGCAGAATGAATAGGGGTACAACTTCCTAGCTTGCGGCTTGTCTCCTAAATGATGACTCTCACCTTTTCCTTCGAGGTAAAGCAAGAACAATCTGTCCCACATGGCCCAGCTACAGCTAAGAAGTTTCTGTGTAGTCCAATGTATGAAACCACATTGTGACATTTGTACTCCTCACTGGCTTTGGACCATATTGGACATTTCTTGCTCGGAACTATAGTTCAAATGATGCATGACCAAGCACAAAGTGGAGGGATTTGATATGTAATTTAGCAGATCTTCTGTTGAAATAGGCTCTGTCTGTGTATGTATTACTACCCTGGTGGTTAGTAGAGGGAAGATGGGGTGGGAAGAGGGTTGAGGGAGGGCCTGGACAATCATATAAAATGTTTTTGCAACTTGAGGTTTCAGTTATATACTGATCTTGCAGTCAACAGTCAATGATAGTGTTCTGTGCATGTCTGAAAGCAGCTATACCAGGAGCTTTTCACTCTGTCTCAACAGACAACAAACAGGCACTGGCCTCAGAAATAGCTCACGTATATTGTGTACAAGTTTTTCTTTGCATTTTCTTTTTTTTGTTTTGTGGTGTTTGATGGTTTTGATGTTGAAACTCCCGCTACCAAAGCCCCTTTTTGTTTAACAAAGCTGCTTCCTGCAGGACTTCTGAGACTGATAAGAACAAAAAAAGAAAGAGAGAAAAGAAGTGTAAGAAGTAAATGTTTCTCGTGACCGCCCCTCATAGCTTTCTTTGTCAGCGGGGGAGCGAAGGTGCTCACTAATAACTAATGTTCGCTTTTAACAAGCTGCGTTTTTGGCACCAACAAAGTGTTTTAGGAGCAGCAGTGAATTTGGCTGAGACCTTTACAGTCAGATGTGGGTGTGTATGTGTATGTGTGTGTGGCTAAATGCCTGCACATAAACTCCCAGACATAATTTGATATTGTCTTTATCTGGGATGTCTCTTCTCCTCTGGGACATTTATTGATGACGGGCGAGAGGCTATGAAACAAATGATGATTTAATCACTCTTACACCGCTCCAAGGACAACGCAGAGCAATGCAAACATCAGCACTTGTGTACGTGTTCATACCGTATGCCATGTTTCCTCATCATCTGCCATCCGTGTGCACGTCTCCAACAGTGCATGTGGAGTTTGTGATTATCCTTGAGGAAGTGTTCTGAACTTCCACGTGTCTTGTGTGTGTGTGTGTGTAGGGTGTCTGTGCAGAGTTTACCACTTTGGTGATTATCCTTGAGAGGCTTTTAATTTGAGGCTAATGAGTATTTGTTTTAGCAGTCATGCACACTGCTGTGCGTGTCTGTGCGCGTACGGAGGCTTGTGTGTGTGTGTGTGTGAGATTAAGGGGTGTAATATAGTGAAAGCGACAGACTGTACAGATGTTCAATAAATGGACTGGAACAGGCAGGGAGAGAAAGGGGACATCATTCACACTCACTCACACACACATATATAAGAAAAATGACAAAACAAACACTGGGTACATGCTGTCGATCATACGTTGTGCACTGACATTACAGATGGGATTTAGAACAATGACACAATCTTTCATACTGACACACACACACACACACACACACACACACACACACACACACACACACACCTTGAGTAAAGCTAATGATCTAATAAAGAGCTAAATGTCAGTATACAGCTTAATTATAAATTCTGGATTAGTGCCAAACAGTGAGGGACAGTGTGTGTGTGTGTGTGTTTCCATGGCTAAACGTGAGGTGTTAGAGAGAATAGAAGTACAAAGGGGGGATAGAAAGTATTAGAGAGAGCGAGAGGGAGAGAGTGAATTGTGGACAAGCTAGAGAGAGAGAGAATAGAGTACTAGAGAGAGAGAGGGGGAGAGGGAGAGAGAGAAAATAGTGGACAAATAGAGATGGAGAGAATAGAGAGTACTCGAGAAAGAGAGGGACGGAGTAGTGGACAAAATTGGAGAGAGAGAACAGCGACTAGTAGAGAGAGAGGGAGGGAGTAGTGGACAGAAGAGGAGAAAGAGGCGGAGGCGGAGTGTCCTACACAGAAGTAGAGAGAGAGAAAGATAGAGAGAACAAGTTAAAAATCCGCTTCTCCATTATCCAGGTTTAGATGAAGTAACGTTTCTGTGATGCTCTTCCCTCCTGAACAAGAGGAAATGAATGAGTGCGACACAGAGGATATTTCCTCACGAACACTGAACACAGTGACGTGGTGTTGATTCATCGGTGTCGCCCTATCCGTCTTCCCTCCTTGTTTTCTCTCTTGAAGTCAACACCCCCTTCCTCTACCATCACTTCTGTAGTCCCTCGCTGTCTCTTTTTATCTCTTCTTTACTCCTCACTATGCATCCCCTCCTCTTTCTCCCTTTTCCATCATTTTCTTTCTTTGCTTTAATTCCTTTGTAGCTCCTGTTGTATCTTTTTTTTTCAGACCTTATCTCCAACTCTATAAATCTGTGCTTTATAATCTGACTTTTGTGCCATGAATGTTTAATGTGATGATTTATGATCCTAGTGTATTTAAAATATAGTTTTTAAACCTCTTGCTTTGGTGTTTTGGTATTCGACCAAAACAAACTTTGTCAGTACTTCATATTTTGTCTCGGATTTCTTCTCATAGATATTCAAAGATGGCTGTCGGTGCTATGAGCAATAGACAGGGGTGACATTGCTGAAGGGGAAGGGGGGGGGGGGGGGCAAGAACGTCTGAATCCAATAGTCCACAGTAATGACATTGCCTAGCACAGATGACTGCAATGAGACAATGGACAAAAACCCACCTAACAAGGCCCCTTTCCACTCGCTAGTTGGCACCTACTATTTACTATTATTTATGTGCCTGCAATGGTTGACATCTTGTTTGGTTAAGGTTGATAGGGCCCCCCAGGTCCTGCCCCCCCAAAAAAAAGTCTGTTGAAACGCTTCTTGTGCTAAACTTATCCCTTTTCAGCCAACTCAAAAGAGAGCGACTGAAAATGAGTGAATACAAAATAATTACTGACGATAACCAGGTGATAAATTCTGTCCCTCTCTGTTTCAGGTGGTGTGTGTATCGCCCAGTCCTTGAAGATCCCCAGGGAGCCCCGAACGGGCGAGTTTGACAAGATCATCCGACGCCTGCTGGAGACCTCCAACGCCAGGGCCGTCATCATGTTCGCTAATGAGGACGACATACGGTACGCGCTGTGCACTTTAAATGAGAGCCCCACCGCCACTGACCACACTGTCTCTGCTGCTCCCAGTCTTACTTTGGCTCAGTGACACAATCTGTGACATTTGTTTTGTTTTACTTTTAATGATAATGGCCAAGTGACAATAATAGCGAGATAGCAATACTGTCACAGATGTTAAAGCACAGGTGTATTGAGATGTAATGGAAAAAGCTATTATTTAGAATTTGTCCTCTAGCAAATAAGTCAGCTGCAGCTGTTGCATTAAATATGAATCCTCGCTTAATCAAGTGTTTCTTAATATTTTCCTGTCTAATCATTTAGCTTCAGCTCCTGAGCCAATGTGACAGTTACTGAGGAAGAGGAGGAGTTCACTCTTCCTCCAGGCAACTTCAAAACAACATTGTAAAGTCTGAGGCACCCAGCAGCCATCAACCCTCTTGCATTTGACTGTTTTTTTTTTTTTACTCAAACAGACGAGTTTTGGATGCAGCTAAAAAGAACAACCAGACGGGCCACTTCCTGTGGGTGGGTTCAGACAGCTGGGGGTCCAAAATCTCTCCTGTGATTGGCCAGGAGAGGGTGTCCGAGGGCGCCATCACGATACTTCCCAAACGGGCTTCTGTGGACGGTAAGAGTGTGTGAAGATGATAGACAAATTCACTGATGCCATGTTATGACGTCACTCTGCAGACTTAAGAATTTCCATCTGGGTCGTCACTTGTACCTGGCCAAGATTGTGTGTGTGTGTGTGTGTGTGTGTGTGTGTGTGTGTGTGTGTGTGTGTGTGTGTGTGTGTGTGTGTGTGTGTGTGTGTGTGTGTGTGTGTGTGTGTGTGTGTGTGTGTGTGTGTGTGTGTGTGTGTGTGTTCAAAGTCAGACAGATCACATTAAGGGAAGAGTCCAGACACTGAAAGTGAAATACACTCATGTTCCCTCACTCCTGATCCCAGCGGGCAACAAGTTTATGCCATTAGGCAGGTGAGGATATCCTCATCTGCTCCCTGTCAGCGCTCCCTATTAGGTAATTGACTCCTGGAGGGACACCAAGGAGGAAAGATATCAAGACAGAGGGGGAGAGATTATGTAGAAGTTGAAATGAATCAAAGTCCTTGGCCGGCCGACGCGAGGCAACACGTTATTGGAGTCTCCAGAACAGATAGAGGAGGTGTGAGGGAGGCGGAGGATTAATGAAGAGCCCACATGCCGAGTTACCAATTTATGAGGTGCACATCGCGGTCTGATGCAATGTAATCCAATAATGCTGCAGCAGATCCTGCCTCTGTGAAGCTTAAAATGTTTTTGTTTGCAGTGTTGGAGAGGCATGGATTCATGCGCTCTATTCATATATGTATAATCTAATATTTTATTATTGTTGCTGTTGTACAAATCCGTTCTAAGGCCTCGATTTCCTTGTTCCCTCATTGAGGCGACTATCTGTCCTGTTCATATTGTGCTTAAAATGTTGCACAAATACATACGAACAGTTTGACATTTTGGTTAATGCAGCAGTCTGGGGACTGTTAGATTAGCTCACGGGAAAAGGAAACAGCGAGTCTGGCTTTCTTTAAAAAAAAAAAGCTGAAGTCTTGTCATTTCTGTGAGGTTGCCAGGCAACCAGCAGGGGCTTCAAGAAGTCCTAGCAAAGAGAAAGTCACACACATGAATCCCTGCAAAATCTCAACTTCTCATATTTACACTTTTCGGTCTTTGTGTGGAACTGGTGCAGTGCCCTTTGTGTTTGCTTGTGTTCATGCTCTGGATTGTCATTAGTGAGTCCTCCTCAAGCAGTTCAACAATATACTGTCACCTTTTATTGTTTGTGTGCTGGATGTTGTGAGCAGAGCTTTTATAAACAGTCTCTGGTGCAGAGTGTTGGAAACAACCTGGTTTATCTGCAATTAAGATTTCATAGACATTTTTTTTATGACTGAAACTTATTAACTTTTTTATACCGTGCTTGTCAGCTATCTCGGATAACAAGCTCATAACTTTTCAAAACAAAAGCACTGCAATTTAACTCGATTTTAAAGCATTACAGCAACAAAATGAACTTAGTGCTTTTACTTTGAAGACAACTTGCTAAAGAGGTAGGGATTCTATGAATGTTGTTGCCTTGACAGACACCAACACCTGCTACACCCGTGAATGTCTGTCAGTCCGATATGGTGAAATGAAAATAATGAGATTATCAAAATGATCTGGCGGGACAGATATTATTGGCCACAGGCTGCCAGTCGCCGACCACAGCTGTCGTTTAGCTCAGGACGTAGAAGAAGACACGGTCAACCCAGTCCACCGACTGAAGGCACACAGCCCCGCCCCCACTGACTGCTGCAGAGTGCTGGTCGCTTGTTTATTAAAATTTGATTATCATTTAATGAGTCACACATCCAAATTGCCCATAATTCATCCCTGCACTTCCTCGGGTCATAAACAAAACACATGCCAAGTTTGAAGTCAACAGGATGAGCGGTTTGTGAGATACACACAGACCTTTGTGGGATCAGTCGGCTGATGAACAGATGAGGAACACCGTGCTACCTCACGCTCCTAAAAGATTTTAGTTTTTTCCTTTATGCTCTTTATGCTCTTTATGCTCTGCTAAGATAATCGTCCTATAAAATGTGTCACAGATGGTGGCATCAATCTTCTCACCTAACTTTTTGCAAAGACAGCAAAAAAACCCGTATGCACCAAAATGTCAAGCTATTCCTTTAACCGGAACACCACAGTGACGTTATTGCCCCCGAGGCTCCGGTGTTCCCACCTAATCGCCCACTCTGTGCAGAGCGTTTTCTCCCCTAATGCGAGACGCTTGCTTATGCTCTTATTTTTTTTTTGTGAGCATCACACCTGCGATCACAATGGGAAGCGTTTGATCCTTGATGACACACACACGCCGCCACCACTGTTCCCAACAGTCTCAACCATCAGTTGAGCTGCACAGGTGCACGCGGCGCCAATTTCCCTGACAGCAGAGGAGATTAATAAAGGCACTTCCTGTCGGCTTTTATAGCGAGTCATGCTGTCCAAGTCTGTCTAATAGCACCCTGTGATCCCCCCCCCCCCCCCGATGTAAGGCAGGAATAAAGAAACATGGTGATAGAAGACGTCATTTATTTTGTTCTCACACACAACAAAAGCGATTTTCCCAAATGATCCTGATAAGAATCAGACTACTACAAGGTGTTTTTTTTTTGTCTCTCCCATTTTTCTTTCCTTTCACCCGTCTATTCATCTTCGCCTGCCAGCTTCTGACGGGTACTTTTTACCGGAGCAATGCATCCCTTGCTCGCCGTCTCCTCTCTCCGCTACTTATTAAATCGGACAAGTAGCTTACGTACTGTGAAAGCTCGGTTTAAAATGTTTTCTCTCGGTTGATACGAGCCGCAGCCCCGCAAAAAATGGCTTTTTCAGTCATACCTCGGATCCATAGGCTATTCGTAATGCACGGCTTTGTGAGTCAAAATGTTGGACAGCGCCGTGAACACCTGATTTTGTTAGTGCAGGCAGCGTCTGGAGAAAAGAAGCTTTAACCTCTGCAGGGGGAAGTGCACTCTGCATACTACACCATTAAGCCTGTACAATGTTAAAAACAACTATATAGTCAAACCTCTCTTTACTCAGTATTTACGGTACATTTCACCCTCTCTGTCTTTTTTTACAGCGTTTGACCGGTATTTCCGTAGCCGCTCGCTGTCCAACAACAGAAGAAACGTGTGGTTCGCTGAATTCTGGGAGGAAAACTTCAACTGCAAGCTGGGGATGCACGGCAAGCGACCCGGCAGCCTGAAGAAATGCACAGGTAAGACGCTACTGATTGACCCCTTCCCCCATTTGGACAAAAAGAAACTCAGAGTGGATGACAGGCTGCCTTTTCTTCTTGGATTTGGCAAACAACACCATGGAGTCGGTAATTAGGTGTTTTCTGTTTGGGTTGCTCACAGGTACGGAGACAAAGAGAGACAGAAGTGCTCCTTGTTAGAGTTGGGTCAGACGAGGTGTTTTAACTCCACGTATATTCAGCAGGGGCTTGTAAATTTTACCTTCCCAAAAATTTGGCAGGTGGTCAGTTATAATTGGTGTTTTCTCAGCCCCGCAGCACATCAAATAGATGCTTTCTTCTAGCTCAGTGTCATTCTCTGCTTTTGATTCAAAACAAGGACTTGATAAAAATGCATCAATGAGTTTCCAGCTCATGAAATCCCAGAGCCGTCTTGTTTTTTTTCCCCCACATCGCCCATATTTTCACACCAGTTTAGTTTACCCCATAGACTGAATATAAAGATGGACAACACGTCTCCATCTGCCTCTGTTGTATGAAAAAAGCGAAGCCAAAAAGTTCTGGAAACGGTTGACGCCATCTTGCGCTTTGGACATCTTTACGTCCGGAATCTGCGCAGTGGCGATCGAGATGTGGAGCTACGGTATCAAGGTCCCGCCCAAACACAAGCTCGACCAATCACCAGTCGGTCTCAGCTGTCGATCTTGCAGCTTCACCCCGTTTTTATAGCATCAAATAATTCATCATTGTAGGAAGAAATACTTAAAGAACTACTGCTTTTGGTTTGGTTGTCTGCCATCTGCTAACATGGAGGCGGCGGGCCCTGTACTCCAGCCAGCCAACAGGGGGCGATCAAGACAATTTGGCTTCACTTTCGTCGTCCATCTTTGTAAGCAGTCGACGCTTCACCTTAAAACTCACCTGTGTTTCTGGGCTTTCGCTGTTGCTCCGGCCAACAAATGTCTGTGCAGATCTACCACATCCCTGTGGATTGTCTGCGGCTTCATTGGCACATCCTGGCTGAGAAAATGTGTCAGCAGGGAGAAGCCCGGCGCTTTAATTAGTGTGTATATTATAGAGTGCACTGTTGCTTCTAATAGGTACCCTCAGAGCCCAGATCACAGAGGCTGTTAGGCTCCGAGGAGCAATACAACTCAACAAGAACAATTGTTTGTGTACTCAAAGCTAAGAGAAATTAGATAATGGCTGGGGTCTGTGCTCGTGGATATGTGTAGTGAATATGTGTGTGTCTGTGCTGTAATAATCACCTCTTTCTGTCATTTTGTGTGTGTGTGGAGGATTCCTGCTTCGACCCTCATTTCGCTTCTATATCAAAAAGCTACAGCTTGTTATTTTACACAAGGCCGAGCACCGCTGCTGATGTGTAACCTCTGCATCTTGTTCTCTCTCTCTCTCTCTCTCTCTCTCTCTCTCTCTCTCTCTCTCTCTCTCTCTCTCTCTCTCTCTCTGCGCGCATCATCTAGACAGTGCTGTGTGTGCACTTTCACAGTACCTACACCTTCCACTGGCAACACAACAAGTGTCACACGTACAGCAGAGGTAGCTACGTCATCTGCTGTCACCTGCACGTCTGTCAGTGGTCACAGACATAAGACAGTTTAGGCTCTGCGGGACCTCTGCTGCTGCGTCACGGTGCTTATATAGTAATAATAACTTTATTTGTGGCACTTACAAAGTGAAAAAATTACTATAATAAAAGGGAAGCAATTCAGTTCAATTTCCAGACCAATCAGGTCAAGACCTTAAAATGTATAGAGAAACCCAACTGTTCCCACAATGAGAAACGCTTCAAAACTCCCCCAATAAGTGGAAGGAACGGTGAAATTAGTAAAGAGGGGAGAGAAGAGAGAGGGGGGGGGGGGGGAGACCAGGAACAGTGTAGCCATCACAGTTAAGCTCTGTCAGACTGGTTGTTGTAATGGAAATCATATACTTCAGTTGTACCTTGGCATCATCAGGCACTTCTGCCTTTTAATCGCAATGACCAAAAAGCCAAACCTGAGGGTACGCTGAGGCTAAAGGTAAATCTGATTGGCTGCTGGCTATGAGCGCATGTCACAGCGGGTATTCCCCTCGGCTGACGTCTGCCATTAGTTCACATAATTAGGTTTGTAAGGGCTGTGACTCCCATTGACTGTCGATTACCGGCCACGGCATCTGTGCATGTGGGCGTGTACGTGTCGACGGCCCGGTGGTCGTGCGACAGAGTCCATTAATTCCAAGTGGGGAGGTTCGCGACCTCCAAGTCATCAACACGGGAACCAATCAACAGACTGCTGCTCAAGGTCGCCGTGGTGACACAGCTGACGGGAGCATGTGGAAGTGGGTGTGATTATTGCATATGATTGGGCTGAGGAGGGGGGGGGGGGGGATAGAAAGCTAGATGCCAACAAGTGTAAGAAATGATGTACAAATTAGAGACAAAATGAAAATAAAATAGTATGTAAATGTAAAGTTTGTTGAATAGAACACACTTGGTCATCTTCACCCTTGACAATCAACAACAAATACAAACAGCAGCAGAATGTGATCAATACCAGAGGTGGGACATTTTCTGTCCAGTAAAATTAGTCCAAACTTTATTTCACTCCTCTGACCAGTCTCCAGATCATTTATTTCACTAAAACCAGCACGACTGCGATTTGAAGATACACCATGTCCTGTCAGTGTTGTAATATTGTATATTATACACGATAAGAGATGATATCATGTGATTGCTGCCACATTATGCTCCATGTGGTTCATGACACAATGGATGTAATTTTTCTAACATACAGTAGCATTCTACTGAGGTGGAGCTACTTTAACTATTTCATGTTCTCATTTTTATATAAGACAGAAGTTTTGTGTTCTTTCAATTAATAATATTGTATCAACATATAGATATTGAATACATTGTACTTTAAGCACTCAGTCAATGAGTCTCTTAGCAGCGGTGCAAAAATGTGTTAGTTTAACTGTAATAATCGACCTTTAAGAGATAAAGAAAGTGAATTCCTGAATACACGTCAAACCACTGAATCCCGTCTCACGGTGCAGAGCAGTTGTTTACTCTTCTCTGATGCTGAATGAGCGTGTCAGCGTTTCATCAGTCCGTCTGCAGCCTCTGCTTCCTTTCACCAACACTCATACATCATCTTCAAGACGTTTTACTGTCTCATGCATTCGTCTTTCAATCCCACCTGCAATATATTCTTTTCACCAGGAGTTAGATGGAGCTGAAGCGTATTTTGCAGACATGTATACCCGGTGCTCACAGACCGTATTGTAGTTTTACATGATTTCCTCAAAGAGTGCATGTGCAGTTTTTTCAGGTAGTGCAGCTAAAACCAGTGAGACTGGATATCTGTTCTCTAAAATTAATATTAATGATTCATTCACACCATGTTACTGCAACTTTCATCCTTCATCATTTCACAAAAGAAGAAAGCGAATCGAAGGCGCTCAGACTTTTTCAGGCAGGTCTCGTGTGCTCGTAGAAGCCCGTCACCCGGGACGGCTCCCGACACCGGAATAAACCTCTCCTCGGATGAAAGTGCGCAGTCAGGTAAAACTGATGCCCGAGGAAAAGCTGACGGAAGCAGACATCCAGATCACAGATAAGCCTACATGCACACTTTACATGCTCGCAAACACCGATGCGCCCTGCAGTGGCGGCGGATGAAATCGTGAATGGGTGCACACGCTGCGATTCAATTAATGTGAGACTTTGACACCTGATCCTCGGATCTCGCCGGTTTTGTTCTTATAAAGATAAAGGTTGATATTTGATACACTCTTCACACGATCTTATTCTCCTCCTCACGCACATCCAAACACATGTTTTAACAGGTCCACTAACAGAATTGGCAGTGAAGTAAAATATTAACTTTTTATTACTGAAGAACATAAACTAGAGTCTTGGGGTTTTACTGCACTGCAATGATTGGCTGAAATATAAATCAGAGAGCATAAAATGCACGACAGATCTCCAGGGTCCACTCGTCCCGGAGTAATCTGATTGGATTTTCGGTGGTCGGACCGGATCAAATCTTGAAAATGGATTGCATCACTGGATTCAATTTACAGTATGTGATTTGGTGGGATTTAGTAGGATCCTAATAAAATGATCATCCTGATCTCAGCTGAAAGGTGGATTCAGGGAGGATTTCAGGAAGAAACTGTGACAAAACCTGAAAATTGGGGAAAACATTGGGTCGGGTCTGGGAAAAAGTAAAAAAAAAAGAAGGGGCCAAACATGAAGGCCCATCCACACACACACACTGCGTAACATCGGCTCATCGACACATCCAGTCCACCAGGGAAAAGCATTGGTTGTGACAGGAGCTCCAAGCCTCAGGTACAAAGAGGAATTAAAGTGCAACATGTTGTTGTTGTTACACTGTCGGCTGCTCTTTTTTCTATGTCTTTCGAAGGAATGATACCAACATGTTGTCTTTCTTTTTCTTACCTTCACTCATCTCAACTTCTCTCTTAACTCTTTACATTTTCTTTTTTAGTCAGACTTAAATATAAAGGGCTTTATTGGCGTGATTGTGATATTGATTGGTATTTACAAAGCAGTGGATGAATACTGAAAACAACTTGAGAAATTATTTTTTATTCAGAGCATAACAAATACTGGAATCTATCTATCTATCTTTCTATCTTCACTGTTTTTAAATGGTGGCCAATATCTACAGTCACTACATCTTGAACAAAGCAGACTGTATAATCAACAATCTGTTTTATTATTTAATTTCTTTTGTACATTTATTTTAAGGTTGAGTGTTACTTTAGCGATTAATTTTTTTATTAGGTGACAGAAACTGTTGCTAATATTACTGTCCTCATAAATCCTCTGTGCTCATTGGGGGTCAAATATAATAAACTTGTTAAACTACATCTTCAGCCACTTCAGCGTCACCCTCTTAGCCTCCTCTTCCTCGCTCCTCCCTCACATTGTCTCATTTATATTCCTACGATTACTTGTCATCACTCCCATTGATATGTTCTCGGCCGAAATTAGATTGTTCACACGGTCACGGAAAAAATTAAATCCGCTGTAATGTTTTAATTTATTTCGCCATAAATGTGGCAAATAAAAGGAAGCTGGATGTATAAACGATCCAGACTTTTAAATCAGTGCTTACATTTACATTTGCAGTCCGTGAATAGAAGACCAACTAATATGAAGTCATTATGGCAACAAACACTGTGCTTTTACTTTGAAGACAAATAGCCCAATGGGAAGTGATTCTGCGAATGTTGTTGCCATGTCATTAGCTGACGCTTTTATCAAAAAGGACTTTCGATAAGTGCATTCAACCATGAGGGTACAAACCCAGAACAGCAAGAATCATGTTGGTACATTAGCTTCAAAAAAGATAAACTGCAAAGTGCTACATGTGAGTGCAACAACATCAGAGTTGACAATGGTTATTAGACCATCACCTCCTTAACCAAACTGTTGTTCTCTACTGAACGGTGCGCTCTAACTTCCTTCCTACTTAACAGGCGAACACAGAAGATTATCAAGCATTTACCCTTGTGCACAAACACATGTCGGTTGGTTGCAAATAGAGCAAATCCTAATGAGGTTGATGGGGCAGGAGAGTTATTAGGCCAGCGGGCTGGATAAACTGTTGCGTCCCCAGTGAAAAGGCCTTAGGGTCGAACAGACGTAAAGACACAGACAAACACAGATGGAGAGCTTGATGGACAATTAGAGGCAGACAGGCACGGGCGGACGGATTTCAGCCTGTGAGACTGCTCGTTACAGACAGACGGTTGTTTATGACTCTGTGAGGCAGCATTAATATTCAGTAGGCAAGTGAAATGATCCTTTTTTTATCTATTTCCTAGTCGCACAGATGAGTCTGTGTTTGTATGACTGATAGCTGAGATGCATTCAAACAAATCAAAGGATGAATGAGAAGTGTCTTGTCTTACACAGAAAAACTCGGATTACATGGAGCGTCTTGCTTTACATTTTGGCGCCCATGTTATCAGGTGAGAGCGGCCACACTGCCCCCGCCTATTTAGGAAATGTTTCACTTCCTGTACCTGTATCAAAGTAAAAGAACTGTAGTGTTTCTGTAGACTGAATACACGTATTTGTGTTAACCAGGCTTTTATTGTGGAATATTTGCAGGACCTGTCGTTGACATAATATGTCTGAACAGACGTCTATTTAAACTTCATCAGGTCGTATCTTTGTCGACATACTTGTTTACAACTTACAGAGTAAAGTTTTATCACAGCTGATAAGAATGACGACCGAAGCTATGAAACTAGGAGCTATGTTTTAACTGTAATTTGCCCTTTTGTTAGATTCCATGGTATTTGTATCAGTACTTAAGGATGATTGAAGGGAAAATAGCCTCTTGCCCCAACGTCTTTAGAAAAATACAACCCTACTGACAGTATTATGAGCCGGAGCCGCATTTATCACTTTGTTTACGTCGGTCTTTCCTGTCTCAGATTGTGCGAAATCGGTATTCAAATAAAAAATGTGTTGCAGGCGCTTGTGGATATTTGTGCTTCTCTGTCGTCGGAGCAAACACAAATCTTGGAGGGGTTGTCGCGGGTGAAAGAAAACAAGAGCTGCTACACTGTTATTTCAAAGTTGGTCCCCTCTTCAAGAAATACCCGCTTTAGCCTCAGGTGCGTTTCTCCACCGTCTCCCCCCTCTCTTCCACTCTTCTGTTGTTTCTCTTGTTTCTCTCAACCTCCCCTTCCACGAACCTCCTTTCTATTTATCACCTCTCGTTCCCGCTTCTGTTTAGATGTCTTTAGTCCACCCTTCTGTCTTATTGGATCCAATTTTCTCCCTCTCTCCTCTGACTATTGTTATCACGCGCTTTCCCTGCCTCCTCTCCCGTCTCTTTTTGTTCCATCTCTCACCCTTCTCTTTTGTCTGTGCGTGAGGGTCTGCAGGTATTTGTGCTTGCTCAAGAGTGGGAAGATGGGAGCGCCGCTGACATAAAACACCCATTCCCTCCGTGACACAAATGAGATTTCTTGTTTATTTGTTCGTATAAAAGCTGTGCAGGAGAGAGATTACGCAAACAGCGGAATGACAAAATTGAAATTGAGAAAAAAAAGTTGACGGCATAGCGAGAGGACGAGCCGGTGAGCGTAGCCAAGTTGTGCCAGGACAGTGATTCAGCATAATATAAATAATGACTAATGAATAATTTATATAAGCTCTGTGTACCCTCGGTAGAGATATATAGCCGTAATAATGCAGAGATGTAATATATATTAGCCACATATGTCAGTGGCATCACATTATTCATGAAAAGTGGAGTACCGCAGCGATAAAGCAGAAAACATTCCGGCTGCGGTCTGATGGGAGGTGTGAGGAGAGGAGGGAAAGTAGATTGAGGAAGAGGATAAGAAGGCAGAGATTTAAACATTACACCCACCATTAAAAAGAAAATATGATTTATTAGAATCTATATTTTTACTTTCAGACACAATTTCTATTAGTAATATTATTATTGTATTCAGCAAGCTGATTGCTGAGACCTGGGGACGATACACGATTTGGCAAAAGCAAAAAGAAGTCTGGTGGTAATATTGGTTTTAAAGAGTAATTTAACACCTGAATAAAAAGTGTTGCTCCGCTGAGTTTTGTTTGAAAGGTAAACATTTTTTTCGATAATCTTTGCCCAGAAATCACATGACTGATGGGTGTGGTCAGAAGTGATGTCACAGTGTACTGACACGCCTCTAGGTTCAATTCTAAGTTTCCGCAACAAGGTGTGAAGTTAAAGCATAGTTAGACCAAAACAAGATTTTCAGGCGGTGTTAAGTTGATCTTTACCTTCAAATACCTGAGGCTAACATGTGATTGATCGCCACCTGGTGGCTGGCTGCTGTATAGCTTATAAATCCTGCCTCCTCCATGTTAGTGAATGGGACATGGGCCAAACTGCCAAAATCGCCGAATTTTGACTTAGTAAAAATGTTTGTTACGTCCACTGTTTTCTTTTGTACTTCTTTTGATTAATTGCATATATAAACAATTTTCAATTTACATAGTAATCACTTTTACCTGATCATCACCTAATGCAGAGCTTTAGATATTCTAAAGCAGCAAAGTACCTGATAGGGGCTTTCACACACACCTAGTTTGGAACATCAGCGTTTTCCGGACCTACGAGAACAGTTGAGTCCAAATAGAAGACGTGGTCTCAGTCCAGATCAAACTTAATTTTGAGCTTGTGTCACATTTTGCCCCTGAAGTTAGTGATGCTAGTTGAAATGTACGATATTACCGTGGGAACAGAATGAATGGATTTAAGTGGTTAATTCGTTTCCTCCATTAAATGGAAAGACTACTAACCGCCTAATTGAAAGCACCCGACATCATCTCTAAACCAATCATTGTCAAGTGTAGGTAGACACAGGCCACTGAGGTCATGACAACAGGGCGTATGCATCTAATGCAAAAGTCTTTGACATTTTTTAAATTACAATGTGAACCAGATCTAATGTAAACAACACAACAAAGACAGGAACCTTGGCCCACACTTTCATGTGTGAAAACTCCCTGACACCAGTCTCCCACATTGCAGCAATAGTAAGAGCCACATTTGACTAAGAAATGAAAATACCACTGAAGTGGTAAAAAACAAGAATTTTCTTTGTAGAAACTTCTCCAATTATTTGTTCCGTCTTAAAACCAACCTTTGAACTAACTCCTCTCACAAAGTGCCTCTTTATCTTCTAGCTGGAAAACTGATTTATTGCAGCAACATATTCTGAAGGTTGATGCTCGTCTTGTTGACAGATTTTCTTTTTTTCCCCCCACACTTGTATTTTATTGACCTGGCCGTTTGCTCGACGCACATACAATAATACAAACATACAAACAAACACTCTCCGGCTGAATGATATTCAAATGATATTGGACATTGATCTCTGATTCTATGCACACACCAAATTTAGGCACCAATTATGGACACGCTGGCACACACACTCACACATTTGAATGCAATGGCTGGTATTTGTGCAGCGGTGTATTGACATAACCCTCGGCTTCACCGCTCTCTTGTCAAATCATGTAGAGCAGAATCTCTGTCTGATGCTCATTTCCTATTCTCCCTTATTGATTATTAATTTCTTTCCTGGTAGATTAGCCCTGAAGCCAACAGAAAGCCAGACGAGTGTGGTTTTAACAAGAGACCTGTGTGTGTGTGTGTCTCTGTGTGTGTCAGGAGGGCTCTTCCCACATTTCATGTTGTGATATATGAAGCGAAAACATAGTTAATCAAAACAGATGCGTGTGTATATATTGTTATCACAGTGATTTATTACATACATGACATGTGACGCGGGGGCAGCGTCTCCCTATCCTGTCATCTCATGTTTGATTAATAAGGTAAAAGCAAATTAAGCAACATTTGTGGAAATGTATTCATCCCCATTTGAATTGAGTTTGCAATTGTTCAGTAATTCATCTAATCTGCATTTTAAACAGGTAAAAAAAAATGTGTATGTATGTATACGTGAGCACGGCTGAGAAAACAAAAATGGACAAGAAGTGAAAGAGGACAATCTTCTCTTCGGCGGGGGAGAACGAGGGAACCGAATGTTCTCATAATTGAAGTTTAATTAAGGAGCTTGTCCGAATCATTAGTCTGTCTGTCATCCGTGGTGCCATCAATCACTCGGCGTGTAAAACCTGGCTGGCACGCTGGTCCATGAAGGCATCCATCAAGGCACTTAGCCAGTCAGCATTCTTGTATTAGCCTCACCTCGCTGCCTCGATGCACTGCTTTGTGTTCGTCTTGGACACGCCGTCGCTTCACGAGTGAGGCATTATGTTTTAGAGGCTTCTCTCGCTAATCTCATCGCAGAGCCTCCTGATAAACGACCCGCGGGCGCGACTCCAGTGTTGGCGGCTAAACAAATGTTTGCTTGACCTGACATCATGACGGCGGGGGGGGGGAGATTGAAGACGCAGCCTCCTGTAATGGAACATATTGCGATTTTATTTCTTGCTCAGTCAGAGTAAAACAGAACTTACTGCATCCAGATAATAAAGTCTGCACTGCAGACTGCACTACCACTGAACAAGGTACTTAACATAGTGGCTAAAACCAGCAGACTGAGGCTCCCAGGTTGGAATGTGATGAGATGTTTCAAGGTTAAACGGCCATAACGGAGGGGGATACAACTGCAGGGACATATTTCTAGTTTGTATTGATACACAATGAGAAGTAATTGGTTTATATAAAGTTGCTCTACTCAAGAGTTGAAAAAGCAACTTGCGGAACTTGTTTCTTGTGTAGATTTGGTTCTTTATAGTTTTATCAAAGTTACCTCGTCGCTGTGTGGTTACACAGAATGCAGGCGTGTGCAGGGACGCTGCTCGGGCATTCAAGTTTCAAGTACTTGTGAGGGACTCCAACAACAAAGACTCAGAAGACAGCTTGTGTGTGTGTGTGTGTGTGTGTGTGTGTGTGTGTGTGTGTGTGTGTGTGTGTGTGTGTGTGTGTGTGTGTGTGTGTGTGTGTGTGTGTGTGTGTGTGTGTGTGTGTGTGTGTGTGAGAGAAACAACTATATATATATCTGTAGAAGAAAAAGACATCCTGGATAAAATATGTATATATCTATGGCTCTCTGCTGGCAACTTGTCCAGGGTGCCCACTTCCTGCCCAATGTCAGCTGTGATTGGCTCCAGCCTCCTCTTTGACCCTCAGAGGATAAGCGGTATGGATGGATCTAACATGTGCATTGTTGTTGAAGTGCAAGGTTGGTGTCAACCTGTTGTTTAAGCGATTTAGGCAGAGGTCCATTTCAAAATGCATTCTTCACTTTGAATGAAAATCACCACATCTTCATCTACAAAGGTCTCAGCTGCAGGACTCTTACCTTTTGTCAACCAAAGACCTTCAAGTTGACATTTTCTTGTTGGCATTTAAATCCACAGGTGACTGGATGTACAAACAGCAGCTTATCTCACTTTCACATAAAAACTTTCATCATGAAATCACTTTTGAACAAAGTTTTCTTCCGCGCCCGTGGCTTTTATTAAGCACAACCCGAGATGACTAACGCGTTTGTAAAGATCTAGAAACAGATCACAGCAGCCGGCCGGTCCGCGTGCCTCTGGAGCGAGAGCAAATAATCATCCGCGAAAAACATGGAAATGACTTGGAGGCAGATAAGGAGATGATTGCATCCTCATGAAGTTTTGGGGTTTTTAGATTATTCTTTTTTTCTTCACGAGACATGAAAGTTGCTGTTCATCTCTTTTTCAAATGATTTTTCATGCAAATCGTCCCGAAACAAGCAGCCGACTAAGGAAGCTGCCTGTAGACTTCAGCGTCATTAGAGAAGCAGGATTTAATTCAAAAGCTGCTGGCTGGAAAATAAATTAGAGTGTAATGTGTGTAAGATAGACAGGGTTCATATTAATACACAAGCATTTCATCCATCCATCTCTGTCTCTCCATCCTAAACTCTACCCCTTGTTATTGCTTCACACAGCAATAAAACACACGGCAGCATTGTGATGAAGAATGAATATTATTTTTAGGCATTCAAATACTCCGTTAAATATGAGTCTGTATTTTGCACCTGCACAAATTACCGTGCAAAGATGAAGAGGATGAATTTGTGGCCGCTCCACCGACGTGACGAGCTGTTCCCGGCTGCCGACAATGGGCAGACACATCCAATAAAAGCCTTATTGTATTGTACTCACACACTCAGACAGAAACACTCGCGCCCCGGTTACATTTCCTGACGCAATCCCAGGAAACAGAGACAGAGTGTTTTCCCAGTTAGCAGCGCTCATAACAGCGCCAGCCGTTTAACCGTCTCAGGGCACGATTGCATTTGCTTGCGATATGTGCCGATCAATGATGCATCGTGTCGTTTCACTTCTTGTAAGATGAGCAGAGGAGAAATTGTCATCACCTCTGACATTTTGAACTATGACACAAAGTGCTGAGCTGTGTCGTCCCCTTTCTGTGAATGGAAACATACACACGTGCTGAATGCAATCAAGTGCGAACCTCTACTGATGCGTCAGGGAAAAAGAGATGGGAAAACACACATTGGCTTTGTAAACACAAATCTGATTTCAAATAATGACTGCGATCAGCGATGCGGTATTCACGATTTAGTTTTTAAAGGTCAAGGCAAATTATTGTATTGATATTTTTATGTTGATGTTCTTGTCGTCTGGAACACATCATGTTCTCTCTCTCTCTCTCTCTCTTCAGTTTACTTCTCACTGAAAGAGTATTTCAGGGTTTCAGTTAAAGTTTGCATTTCTCTTAATTGAACATTCTAGTTGAATTAAAGTCGATTTTGTAAGTTATATATATATATTTAGTTGTCCCTGACCTTCCTGTGTGTGCTTTGTGTGTCAAAGCACTTTGAATACAAATGTTTAATCACATATGTATATATATAAATAAGTATAGTATTATTATTATACATTTTTTAATTGACCAATATTTTACATAAGTTTCCTGCAGAAATAAAGTGACATTTCTATGAGTGTCTTTTTTGTACTTCCCACTCTGCAATTCCAGCTCTGGACATTTCACAAAGGTTTGAACTGCTGTACAACTATAATAACAATAATTAGCCACTGTTAAAGCCACATTCATGTACATTTTTCATGCTGAGAAAGATTTACTGTATATGAGGTGGAACGTCACACTAAAGCCACCCCTGTGTTGTGTAAATGTACCTCGCTGTGGAAGCATTCACTCATTAATGTCCTGTTTCGCTTTATTTATGGACTATTAGCATAATTATGAGTGTGATTATGGTGGAACATTAGGCATTCTGCTCAAGGGCCCTTTGTGACTGTATCTCTACACAGAATGCTCTGTTCTCACACACTAATACGTCTCGCTCTCTGCTCTATGTGGCACAAATGACCAATTCCCTGGTATTTAAATGCATATTTTTTACCTGTGCTACTGGGATGCAGTGCAATAGAAATATGCCATGTTATTGTTTAAGAGGTTTTAGTGAATACGTGCCGTAGCTACAGGCCGCACTCTGCTCTGATGCTTTAATAGCAATGCAGATGTGAGTGTGCATATGTAATGTGGATGTACAGTGTGTTTATGTACTTGTGTGTGCCTGTGTCACTAGGCTTTCCTATGTGAATTTAAACTTTGATTATAGAATAGAAGTGTCCCAGTAGAGAACTCAGACCTCATGTGATCTGACTCCTGATAAAACAGTGGCATTATCCGTATATTATACCACCTTGTATTATACGGAAATAGACGGATACCATATTTCTAATTGGCTGAGCAAACAAGGCCAAACACAAGATCAAGAGTCTCATTGCCAAAGAGAAACAACTTGTACTGTACATTTTGTTATGCTTCTGTTTTAGCACCTAACCCAGTGGAGGTTATTTATCACACAGCTTGTTACCAAAGATAGTATTTCTTTGTTGTATTAAAAGATTAAGTTCTCAACTGCAACAACAATGTAAAATGCAATAGGAATTGAACTTCTCAATAGAAGAATCCACAACCTAACCCCATATATACCCCAGACTGGGAAACGTACAGTTTGAATCTGTTTCATACCGTCAGTCAGATCTGTGTCTTTCCCAGTTCTATTCTCATCGATATAATTTGTAACTTGCCACATTGTTGTATTATAAGGAAATACGGGCTGGGAACACCAAAATGAAAAAAAACTACAAGAGCCACAACGAGGTGTGTGACAACAGAGAGGCACATGGTGAAGCTGGATGCAGTCTTAACTGAGATGGGTCTGGTCCAGTTTCCTTCAGTTCTGCATGGATCTGAGTCCCAGAGTGTTTAAATAAAAGGCTTGCGTGTCTCAGTTCTGTTACTGCTGCATCCCCCGATATACACACACTGTGATGGGGATAGAAGTTTAAGTTTAAATTCTTTAATCCACATTAAGCACACCTCAGTTATTTCAGTCTATATCCTAAATGCTAGATTTGTACTGTTTTAATTGCTGCTCCACTTAGATTAAAGTGCTGGAACAAATCCCAGCGTCAACCTCCATAAACTCTTTATAGTAAATATATAAAATAATAATATGATTTGGCTTTGAAGTTAGCAAACCGGGTGTGTAGCGAGTATTTTAAAAGCTTGTGAGAAATTTGCTCTCCTTTTTTCAGCGACTATTGAGATGTGAGCGTGTGAAACTCAAAATGTTGAGCAGGTTGTCGCCCAAGGGTTGAACAAATCTACGGGTAAATAAATGACAGTTATGTGCACCTGTTTTTTAAATTTCATCTACAATTTAAAGGTGATGCATTAACCAACATGGAGAACTCTGATGAGCAACAAGTTATGTTCATGCCTGTTGCTAGGAAACAACTCAGTAGATTGTTTTATTTTTTCCACCCTCAGTCTCGGTCTGTTGCTTTAGAATACAGGTCGTATTTCACACGTACATTTTTTTTCTCACTCGTAGCCTCCTGGTTCTACCACCCAGCCTGCGGTCATGAAATCATTACTGTATCGCATCAGTGCAGCCGGCTATCGAAGCTACAGTCAGTAATCTGCAGGTACAGGAAGAAAAGACGCAGATTAATATCTTCAGATTGGACGGGGAGGAGCTGCCCTTTGGTGCAGTGGCTTTTACTGGTTATCATAGGAAGAGAGAGTGATCATACAGGAGTGAGGGACATGGTGCTGCAGCAGATGAAGTGCTGTTAAAACCGGGAGAAAAAGTAAAGCAGATATCCCATCATACCTGACAGTGAGTGTGTTTGTGTGTGTGTATGTGGCTGAACCATACTGATGTACACAATGTGCTGGAAGGAGCAATTTTCAAAATATATTCAATGATGTGTGGCTTTGAATCAAAGCTATAGAGCTAACAGTAAGCGAGGAATGACTTAAATGTGCTTCTTAGTGAATCAGGAATTGGATGCCAGACATATAATTGGCCCCTCTGTGTAAATTGTGGCCCCTTTATGGCCCCAGATTTACAAAACTCCTAGATCTACTGTAACAGATGTAGCAGTAGTTCACTGTTGAGAGAGAGAGAGTTGTACTTTCCTCTTGTTCTCTACTCCTTTTTCTCTCTCTGCCAAACACACACACTGAATGTGCATCTGCCTAAAGACACACACACACACACACACACACACACTGAATGTGCATCTGCCTAAAGACACACACACAGACACACACACACAGAGCAGCCACAGCTCTGTTATCCAGGGATTCAGTGGAGATGAGTTCTGTGATGAGTCCGACATCGTGATCAACTGCTTGGTTGGACCACATGGCTCGGAGACACTGCTGACTCACCTCCTACTGGGGCTCCCTCCCTCTCTCTCGCGCGCGCGCACACACACACACACACACACACACCATCACCACAACAAACACAGGCACGCATACAAAGCACCTGAGAGCCGTCTATAACTGTGGAGCGGGTTTCATTCTCAGGACCCCATTAATTCCTTATAGATGCTGATATTGATTGAGGGGGCTGCGCTCTGCTCTTGTTAATTCAACTCGGCGCAGATGGATTTTGATTCCATTTGTGTTGCCTGAAGGTGACTGCTGCTCGTAAGAAAAGGGTGAATAACGCCAAGGGAGCGGCAGCACGGGGATGGGGAACCAGACGGGAAGAGAGGAGGGAGAGAGGGAATATGAAAGAGTGAGGATGAGAAGAAATGGGAGGAAAACATAAAAGATAAGAAACAGCACAATTAGACGGAATACATTACAAAGGGATGGAGACAAGTGAAATAATTATAGGGACACGAAGGAAAGACAATGAATGTGTGATGTTTCTAATGGGGTTCCACTCCTTGAGCTTTTTGATGAAAAACAGAGGAAATGAATGTCATCATCAATTGCTGATTCCCCACTTAATGCATCAAGGAGGTTTTATTTTCACTCTGTTCTCTTATGATTAGCTCATTATGCTAATGAGCCATTGCACAAAACCCTCAGTAAATTATATTTTGGAGGTTATTTGTGCGCTTACGTACGTGTGTGTGTCATGCATGTGTAAGTGGCTCTTTCAGTGTGTATGCATGTATACTATACTATATGTTTCGTCAAAAGCAGAAACACCACTCATTTTTATTCTATTGCCACTTTATAAACTTTAACAGTTTTTCAGTCAAGAATTATGCAGTTCAAAGATAAACCACAACATTTTAAGTATAACTTGACCCTTAAGTTTTGGCTAAAGTTTCTCCCTCAAAAGAAGCCTTCACATCACAGTGCTCAAACCCCCGCACACAAGCTGTGTCCAAATTCATGGGCCGCCCCTTCAGAGGACGCAGTCTACCGAGCTCATGAAGACCATGTCCTTCGTAGACCACAAAGGCCGAACTGAAAGGAAACACTTTGGTCTACAGAGGCTTTCTGTGATCGGCGTCACCAGCTCGCCCTGCCCTTATTGCTGTTGCCTAGCAACAGAGCTGAAACTGGACATGACAACAAAGTTTTCATGCCCCTTTGTTTTTTTTAACGTGTACAATGATCAGTTTGGTTGATTTTTAAGCAGGATTGTCTTGGACGACTCGTAACTTGCCGTAAATGCAATGAATCCTGGGAAAGGTTGGGCTGGAAAGGATCCTCCCGTTGGAGCCTTTGTTTCATGGGGATGAAAGTACGAATTTCTCGGCCTCATTTGAAGGAGCCTTCGAAATGGGGTTGAAGCAACTTTGTATATTTAAATATTATGACGTAGAGATTTCCCAAATGGTCGACTCTACGTAAGCATTGGCCCTGCAAGGTCCCAGACAGTTTGAAACTCCCAGTGGTGTTAGTAGCCAGGTTCAACACATAAATATAGATATTTTATAAATGTAGTCATAAATGTAATAATATAACATTAATGTGTTATATAATTTAGTTTACAGCAAAAAAAACCCATTGTAATGAAAAGGAAAAATACAGTAGTCACAGCACCGAGCTTCTTTGTTCACTCTGACAAGTAACAAAATTAACATTTTGCATTCGGTCAAATCCTAGAATATAACTGCACAAGACAAATTGTCCTCTACTCAGACTTGTGACACGAGTTACAATGAGGACAAAGTCTCTTTTGTCGCCTCTGAACGATTTCTTACCTTCCCCTCATACAAGGAAACGCCATTATCCGTGCCTCAGAAGATGTAAAGGAGGAACATGTTGTTCTTTCCTCGCTAACTTTGCTACCAGGGTGACAATGGATTGAGCGGAGTTATTTGTCATTGTCAGGCTGAGTGCCCCGCTGCCTGTCACCATGGTCATCCTCTCTCGCTCCAAGTTCTTCCTCAGTGTTTTCTCGTCTCTCTCTTCATACCACCTTGAAGGTTTTATTTGCTCGACCCCAATTCTTCTTTTTTATTTGTTTCTCGCTCACTGACTCTCATCCCAAACTCTTCAATACTTTCCTTCACTTTCACTGGTCGTGACTTGTATTGTGTCTCACGTCCTCTCTTTTGTACGTTCGTAGCTTTTCCTGACATTGCTTTCTTTATGATGCCTTTGTCACACAGTACTACAACATAGCTGGATCGAGTTTCTTAACATGATGCTGACTTATTCAAAATGTCTCTAACTGCATTAATGCCCTCTGTATATATTTTCTTATTATCTTCCTGTCTAACCATTCATTTTTCCCCTCTTTCAGCTTTAGAAAAAGTCGGTCGGGATTCCAGCTACGAGCAAGAGGGGAAGGTTCAGTTTGTGATGGACGCCGTGTACGCCATGGCCCACGCTCTGCACCGCATGCACCGGGAGCTGTGCTACGGCTACCCGGGCCTCTGCCCGCGCATGGCCAGCAACATCGACGGCAAAGAGCTGCTCAGCCACATCCGTGCTGTCAACTTCAATGGTAAGACTTGCACTGGACTCACTCGACGTCAATGTATTGATTTCACTCTGTGGCTGTTTTTCTTTCACCAGTGGTTCAAGTTAACAATATAGAAATGCAGAATATCTCTTTTTTCATTGAATCTTTTTGGATTTATATGTTTCAATACTGACATTATATATAAAACACCAGAGCAAGATTTGTCTGAATCAATGTTATTGTCGTTGTTTTTGTCAATGAAACACTTAGATCATCACTGTCTTTTTTGCAGGCGTAGAGCGCTAACATACCAACTGCATTTCCCACGATGCATTTCACCTCTGGAGTAATTCATACGATGTCACTGCCGATGAGACGTACATGTCATGTGACATCCGGTCTTAATGGGTGGAATCAAAAAATCTAGCGAATGCTTTTTACTTTATAATGGTATATAATAAAACAATATATATTACAAAACTGTAACACTCATGCCAGTCAGCATTCTCATTAATTTAGAAGAGGACAAATTCGAGGTCCACAACTTTCTGTCACTGTCCAGTAATCCCGTATTTGTTTATCCACCTGACTCGACACTTCCAGCTCCTCTTCAAACAACACTAATCCTGACTCCTCTTGTAATTTGTCTAATCCTCATCAAACACAGTATACGTCGTGTCGCATTTCACCTTCGAAATTAACTTAAGATCTCTTCTGTTTATATTTGCTGACAAGTGGATAAAACCATTTACTCGTTTCCTCCTAACTAATAAGACACCTCATGCTAATATCCTCTTATTAATCCCCTTTTCCCCTTGATGTGCTTATACCTGCTTGTCGGTTGGCCTTTTCATTTCCTGTGTTTTCCCCCCGTCACGTATTGTGTGGAATCTGTAATACCTGCTGGTTTAGAGCGTATGAAAGCGAGAAATACAGAAGAGGAGTCAGTTTGTGAGGATTACAGAAGTGCTTGTCTGATTTTCGTTTTTCCGAGGCGAGACTAGAATGAATGAGTCTGTGAGGGAATGTGTGCAAAATAATGTTGTTTCTTGTGCCGTCCCTTTCTCTGTTGTTTGCAAGAAGTGTCAAACACCGATTCACGGACAGGGACTGATTGCTCTCTGATACTGCAACAGGAGGTTTGTGCTCAGGTGCGTTTCTCTGTTATTGCTCTGCTAGAGGGGAGAGAAATGAACCCATAAGCACAAGGTCAGAAACCATTTACCCCAATGAATCACTCAATCCCTTCGTGCTTACTAAGATTTGCCTCGACACAACATGTGCTGCAACAGTTCCTGGCACCATTTTGAGAGAACATGAAATACCAGATTAGATTATTGAGTTATTGAGGTGGCACATTCCTCAGGATAAAAAGTTACCTACAGCAAAAATCTGAATTGTAATGCAATGTTTCCTTTCATAGTGTCTGTCTGCATTACATCAACAAATTCTATATTTCTATGTACTTGTGCAGTGGCCGTTCTAAACCTGCCTGTTTGGAATCGGCTGTTTATTTGTCCTGTGCTTATTCTCTGCAGCTACTTCAGAATTATTCCTTGTTATAAGTGAGCCCTCCTCAAACAGTTCTACAATATACCGTCACTTTTTATTGCTTGTGTGCAGAGTTTTATATAAAGTTTATGCAGCAGAGTGAAGTTACAAAACTTGTGTTCATCCTACCTGGTTTATACACAGGATATCAAAAATAGCTGATTCTATGAAGAAGATAAGTTGCTGACATAACAGAGATCAGCAGCCACGTCTCCCGTGAATGTCTGTGTCAGTCTGGGATGAAATGAATAAAACAAAATAATCAAAATGATCTGGCACCAATTCTAACCGGCGCTTTGACTGCTGTAGTTTATCTGAAGACGGAGAAGAAGACATGTTCGACTCGGTCCACAGACTGAAGGCACACTGCCACGCCCCCAATCATTGCTCGAAAATGTTATAAATATGTCAAAATCACACCAAATTTGACACGACTCTTCCCTGGGCCATTAACAAAACAAATATAAAGTGAAGCTGATTAGATGAAGGGGTTCACAAGATATGCGAGCCACATACATACAGAGAGAAAGCCAGACAGTTAGATGTGTAATTTACTGTTCAGTGACACCGAAGTCTTGAAATAACTAAGCTGTGAACAACAAGCATCACTCCACATGCAATAAAGCAAAAAGACAGGAAGCATGTGGTAGAAGTGTAATATCTTGTACCCGTCACTTCACCCCTACCAGGGATTTTTGAAGTCACGAAGATGTTCCCTCCTGGGACGTTTCCCATAGAGAACAATCCGCTTCCCTTTGATTTCTTTGCCTCTTTTTTCTTCTCGCGCAATATGGCTGCCTGTAAAATAGAATGTTTATTTTCTGAGCTGTTTTGTTTGCACAGTGATAAAACACATACGATAAATCACGCTGAGGGGCAAAATGTTGCAGCGGGAAAAAAAAAAGAGGGGTCTTTAATACCCTCATAATTTTCATTTTTCACTACAGAGCTTTGACACGCTGATTTATGGTGAACCGTAAAAGTGAACCCAGGTGGACTGGGGAATTTAGGCGGTGTCATCAAACAGCTTGTAGATTATTGGCACCTATATGTCATCTTTCAGTTGTCAAAGTGCAGAACAAATATCTTCTGTTTCCGAGGCCGGACTCTCCGCTGTATTTGAGGAGAGAGAATGATGGTGTTCGCCATTTTAAAGATGTTAAACTAGCTACTTCTGCCTATGTGTAAATCCCTTGATAT
Source organism: Hippoglossus hippoglossus (assembly GCF_009819705.1). Classification (NCBI taxonomy): domain Eukaryota; kingdom Metazoa; phylum Chordata; class Actinopteri; order Pleuronectiformes; family Pleuronectidae; genus Hippoglossus; species Hippoglossus hippoglossus. The sequence goes on from NC_047173.1 coordinate 9,888,770, forward strand.
ATTTGTTTTCTAATTAAATGCAGTTTTATTATTGATGTGTTGACCTTGATATCCCGGAAGAAGAAGAGAAGGGGGTGAACATGCTGTGCAGCTTTATCTCTCTTTGTGTTTGTGGCACATAAATGGATCGAGGGCGAGCAAATAAGTTAAAGTTGCAGGAGCATGGATTCTCTTTCTCCCCGCTCGCTCTCTGGATCCATACCAATTCACCTCTCCAGCGGCGGCATGAGACAACAAGGCGGAGTGAGAGGGGAGGGGGATAATTTCAAATTGTCCGTGCAGTGATTGTTCCCCTGTTGGACCTGTATTGAGCCGCCTCGATTTACAAAGCCAAGCCTAACAGGCAGAAGTGTCAGAAGAGGAAAGGAGGTCGGAGAAAAGCAAGACAGGGAAACAATGTGAGGGACAAGTAGCCGATTAGGACGTGTCCTCCTGCTAGACCTGGAGGTGAACGTCTCCTCGAATACGATATTTATCTCAGAGACTTCCTTCGGTCGTTAGCTCATTGGTGGATCAATTAAGGAAAGTATTAGCTCCAACAATTATAAAATATGTGACAGTGAAACAGCCCTGCAGTTGTATCATTTTGCATTAAATAATGTATACAAACAGTGGCTGGTTTATAAATATTTATAGTTCTTTGGCTACATTTTCATTGTCTGCAAAATTGAAATAATACATCTTCATACACAGCAAATATTCAGAATAATGGCTTACCTTGAAAACACCTTCTAGATTTACCCCTGAAACACTGCGCGCACACACACACACACACACACACACTCAGACACACAGGTTGGTGCAGTGCAGAGCAAGTAAGGGAAACAATAAGGAAACGAACCCTGGAGCAGCAATGACACACTGTCCAGCTTTCATTTGTTGGTAAGTTGTTTATTGGCTTAAGCAATGGAAGTGTGATAAACAGGAACTATGGAACTCTGTGATTCTATCTGTTGAATCGGCTGCTTGATTAACTCTGTGTGTTTGCTGTTGATTACTATTAGAATGTTCTGTTTCCTCACCAACTCAGAGCAGATCTGTGCCACGTGATGGATGCAGATCCTCCCCTGGCTTTTCAAACATACACCTTGCGCCAATGTTTCTCGCTCCATCACTCTTTCTCTGTCTCGCTGCCGCCCCGTCCTTTTTCTCCTCCTTTCTTTCCCCGTCATTCCTCTGTCTTTCACTTGTCTCCTTGATTTTCTGCCTCACTTTTTCTCTTGCTTGCCTTTCACCACCTGTCCCCCCCCCCCACCCCCCCCCTTAGCTTTCTGTCACACTCTCGGTTGCTCTTCTCTTCTCTCACCTATCACTTCGATCCCCTGAAGACACAGCCTGATTGACTTAAGACTGAGCTGAGATGTCATGTTAGATTTTTAATTTGTGAGAAAATCAAGTTATTACAACGCCTTGCAACAGAAGTCAATGTCTTTTTGGTCATTTAAATCCCACATTTTAGAAAAAACAAAACCCACTAGTGTCTTATTTTCCCCACTAAAAGAAATTAAATATTATGAGTCCAGTTTATTTTCTAACATCTTGTGGCTGTGTCATGGAGAGAAACTCGCCGGTAGCGATCGTGGCAGGAGCCAAAGTAGTAAGGTTCGGTTAATTCCTGCGTCCCCTCCACTAACACGGAGGAGGTGGGATTTATGACCTAGATAGCAGGCAGCCACCAGGAGGCAATCAAGATGCTTTGGGGAGCTGCGATGACGTCCAACTTGACATGCACCCTATGGTTTTGGCACATGCTGCAGTTTCTGCACCGCCTTATTTTAACAGTAAGGTTATAATACAGTTACAACCAGCACACCCGAAGTTTCTCAAACACCTGAAGGGGGCAGTGCAGGAATAGACGGGCCACACTTCACAGATAGTGATCACTTTAATTAATGTTCTTGTTTGTTAATTCTTTACTTTGACTTTTTCATTTATGAAAGAAGACATGAGTAAAACTTTTGCATACCTTGATGTGTCCACATTCATGATCATCGGATGTGTTTCAGGCCCGTGATGTGATTCTGGGTTTAGGCCTATTGGATTTTAAAATGAGAGAAATAAGAAAAGTGGGGACAGCAGCTTCATTTCGACGGCAAGTGTGTGTTTGTGTTTGTCATGTGAGATAAAACTCTCCTTGTCATCTCATCGCTGGCAGCGTTTACCTCCTGCCAGCGGACAAGATGGACATCACCATGGGAACAGACTTGCACTAATTAGAGGGGCTTGACTTTGAGATGATGAACTCTACACCTGGCTGAACAACCTCAGGGAGAAGAAGAGGGAGGGATCGCGGTGATGACAGAAGGAGAAGGGAGGACAAAGCAGCCGGGGGTGGTGGTGGTGATGGAGCTCACATGACCTCAGAGAGGAAGAGGGTGGACGCCCCTCGGAGATGATGAACTTGACCGGGCATTTGTGAGCTAAGGGGGAGCAAACGAGACAGAGGGTTATGGGAGTAGGGAGCCAATCTGACTATAATGGCCTTTGAGGGAGATGGGGGGATGAAGGTATAGAGGAGAGAAACGTGAGGGATACAGGTGGAAAAGAGAGGGAATCAGAGGAAATGGTTGAAGAAAAAAAAAGATGAACGGCAGGCTAGGGAAACACTCTCCAAGGCCATTATGACTTTGGAGAGAGCATGTTGGCAGGAAAGACAGAAAAAGTGGAAAGAACGATGAGAAGTAGCATGTGGGGGCAGAGATAAAAACTTTTCCTCTAGCCAATAACGGCACTGGCTGGAAGGGAACTTTATTAGAAGAAAGTATAATCCATAAAGTCGATCCATTTGGCAAGGCCAGAGAAAGGGAGAGTAACTCGGTTCGTGCTGAAAGTGAAAAAGATGTGCAACGTAATACTTCATGACGAGCGGAGTCAAATGACCTTTCAGAAGAAAGCAGAAACGGAGAAGCAGAAAGGATGCATATCAGACCTAACAAGAGCACCGTGACCCCGAGAAGCAAGAGAAACCATGAGATGGATAGATTTTACATTTTAGTGTTTGGCATTAAAGAAGAAAGACTCAGGAGAGCGTGTTCACGTTGGGAGAGAAATAATACAGGAGAGCCGGGCAGACGGGTAACTTCCTGGGTCAGGGAGACATTAGAGAGGGCAGGACGTTTGAGGAACAGAGTTCTTCTCTTCAGTTTTTTGACTTTCATTTGTAATTTCCAGTAGTGGAATATGTTGGGAAATTGAAGGTGCAATAGTTTCAGTGTCAAACTTTTTTAAATTGAAATATAGACAAGTAGTAGGTAGGAAAATCTACCCTACCCACATTTGTAAGTATGTTGTATATATTTATCTGTACACAGAGAAATGTAAAAGCTATGATTTCAGTTTTTGATGTTCTCTAGTTGTGAAGGAAACTCAAAGTTGCTCTTTCCCTCATTTCCCAGTATTTAAGCTAAGCTAAGCTAGTTGAGTTACATTGATCTTTTCATCGTACTCTTGCCAAGAAAGCAAATAAGTGATACATTTCAAACTATCCCTCCAAACAATTACTCCGATGAGTATTTTTTAGAACATAGGACACAATGGGGATTCTCCATAGAAGAGATAAAGACCTATGAGACCCTTCGATCATCAGATAATATCAAGTAGCTGTCTCATAATTCACTGATAGTAGATAATTTGATTAAACGCATTTTGTGCAGGTCGTTTGCGATTTTACTCTCTCACACAAACACACTGACACACAATCTCCCTCTTTCTACCTGCTGCTCACTTCCAAGTAGCAGGTAGTAAATGGTGGATTATTGACGACCTTGCCCAGGCAGCATCCCCTTGTCTGCCCCGGTAGTGCTGCCTCTCAGTGAGCAACCCACGTACTGTATAAACAGCCTCTATGTTGTCTAATATTTATGATGGTATTATCTTTTCTTTTTTACAACTCATTTCTTAGTTTTACTATTTGCGGTAGCGGTGAGATCAATCCTGCCACAGGATCATTGGCTGAGTATAATTTTAGATGAGTAAAGACATCCACACAGAAAACAAACCCAGACAGGAGTTGTATCGAGTTCGAGGAAATGAGAGACGGGGATGATCATTTGTAATTGCATATCCTAAGACACCTAAATCTCACATCTGTGCATCTGTGCGGCTTCATTTATATTTACTGACACCATACAGTATAGTATTTCTGTGAGGCCTCTGTTGTTGAGAGATTAGTTAGGAAACCATGCGAGTCTGTCAACGGTAGAGACAGAAAATTACAAACACAACTAATCTTCTGACAGACGCAGCATTGTGCAGGTAAACACACGCACACAGACAGACACACACACCTGCATTGTTTTATTCTGATGCGTAGTTGCACCATCCTGTTTACGATGGATGCAAAAACAATTGGAATAGTAGAATGGTGAGGAAGGACTTGGTAGTGATGGATGAATAACGAACAGTGTGAGCCTATAGATGTATTGATCTACATAGCTGCTGCCGTGTGTGTGTGCGTATGTGCAAGATACTGCAATTTGCACTAACGTTTTTCAAAGGCCAATCAATACCAAGTTCAAAAAGCCAGAAAATAATTTGCACATTTCTGTTGCATGTACAGTTCACCCTCAATCATGTAAACACAGTCACCCACGCAATCATATACAGTAAAATATACTTTTATATACAGTGACTATAAGGTATCATATATCTCACAGGCTTCTGCAGAAAACTGAAACCAGTGAAACACCATTACCAGTCCTCCTCTCTTACTTTCTTTGGTAATGTGACTCCTTGTTTCTCTGTTTGCTTATTTCTGCCCTCCCTTGTTTTCATTCCCTCTGAATTTCTTTCCTCTCCCCTGTTCAGTGCTGTTTTGTCTCTTTTGATCAACCTAATAGTCGGAACTCTCCCTCGGTTTTTATCACCTTTGTTTTTCTGTTTAATCCTCTCCTCTTTTTCTCATTTCCTCCAAGACTGCATTGAATGCACATCGCGGTACAAAGAGCCAGTCTCTTGAATTAGTTTTTTGTAATTACTGGATTTTAGCGTACAAAGCTGGCTCCTGCTGTGTCCGCTTGTGTTTGTGTGTCCAAATAAGTTGGTTTTTGCATTTTGCATTTTTACAAGATACCCTTTAATTTCTTTATTTTTTTTCTCTCAACAGTAGTTCCTTCCTTAGAGACTCTACCTCAACCTTTATCTCACTTGCACTATTTAACCGACGTGTTTTGTTCTTACACAGGTCCATTTAAATGTGAATTGTTTCTTTTGCCTGTTCCATTACCTGCACTCCTCGCTTGTTCTGTTTTTCTGCTCTGACAAGGCAAAGTGAGAGCAGAGCTGCTGAGAGGACGGGTGACGATCTTAGAGGGAGGGATGGCTAGACAAAGTCCTTTGGAAATAGAGGAGAGGAAGGGAGAAAGTGTAGAGCAGTAGGGTGAAGCGAGGCCAGGAGGTAAAGCGTGAGAAGGGGGGGGGGGGGACGGAGAGACAGAATATGCTTTCAACAGGGGAGGAAGGAGGAAGGAGGAACAGCTGCTGTGGAAGGAGGCAGGGTTGGCTGTGAGGAGCGTTTTACAGAGTGAAGCTTGGAAACGAGACCGACAGCAAATAGTCTAGAAATTCACAATGGAGGAGACACGAGTGCAGAAATAAGAAATGAGGCTTGGAGTTAACCAGCTGTTCAGTCATGAGTTACGTCTTTCACTGGAGTCCACTGTGAAAGTGATCATGTTGCTGTAGATTATTATTTGTGTCTTATTCTCTTTTTTGTATTTGTTTCACTTTCCATTTTTTCCCCTGTTTTTCTGTCCCTTCTCCCCTATTAGTGCTATAGACACACAGATGGGAGCCTGTTGGCAACAACACAAGTGTCTATGGTGGCCCCGAAGTGCAAATCATAAAATGAGAAAACACAACAGCAAATGAGATACACACAAGACCGCATGGTAATGAGGCAACACAATGGCAAATTAGAAAATATATGATGGTGCACGAGAAATCGACAGCCAATTACAGAACACAATGGCGAGTAGCAAGACAACAAAACTGCGAATGAGACAAGACGACTGAATGAGAAAACAACGAAACTCTACAGCAAATCACAAGATGTCCAAAGATGTACAGTGTGTTTGTCCAATCAGCGAACGCTTTGTCACTAGGCACTTATCTTTTTCATTAGAGGGTAATGCCGTTGTGTTTTGGGGTTTCTTCGTTGTGTTTGGCACTTCAGGGCCTCCGTATACATCAGTAGTATTTATTCCCTAACTTTAATCACTAACCCAATAATCAGCTTATTCCCACTAAGGGACACAGCTTTTGTCCTCAATTAACTGGTGGATGGTCCAGAATTTGTACCCAAAGGAAGCCTATGACACACACACACACACACACACACACACACACACACACACACACACACACACACACACACACACACACACACACACACACACACACCCTCTCAGCCACATGTTTTAATAATGCATGCTGTGGTGTAGTTTTTGCATCTCCCCGTCACAAACACTTCGTCTCTGGTATGAAGACTTGCTATTCATCCTCGTTGTTTCTGAGGAGAACCAGCGAAGCCTCAGGCCTTTTTTTTTCACTCCTTCTGTTTCTCTTGTCTCGCTGCATCTGTAGTTCCAGCAACACAGGGAAGTCTAAGGCTATTCATATACTCCTCTTCCATCTGCCTGTGTCTATCTCTGTTTGCCGTGGAGGGTTTTAAGGCCCATGCTAATTAATATTCTCCCACAGTCGCGGGCCACTCTGTGCGCTGAGCAACACACGTCGAAACAGCTGTTTGTGGCTCGCAGCGCTCTCTCTCGCTCCAGCTCTCCCGCTCACTGACTGTCCATTCGCTTGGAGTTGAGGCCAAAAGTTGTATTTACAACCTCTAGAACGAAAAAGCATGAAGACTCAGATGTTCAGTCTGTCTGGCTGTGATCTCCTCCGCTCTGTTTCAGCCTCAGCGGGGCAGCTGTGTCAGTGTCGGAGGTGTTGGTTATACATACGCAAATAAATGGCCTTTTGGAAATTGGGCTCGTAGCGATCACTCTCACCTCCGAGATAATCGACCCAAGCCCGATTCACACATATTCTGTCTCCTTCGTCCTCATTTTCCCTCTTTCCTGCACGCACCCTCCTGTTTCACTCCTATCCTTCCTCTGTCACTCATCCTTCCTCAATCATTTTTCACCCTTTCTCTTCTTCGTCACCGTGCCTTTTCAAAGTAGCTGAGGTTCGAAGCGCCTCTGCTTTCTTGATTGCTGTTATCATCGTATCCCTCACATTCCTGATTCGTCTTTTCTCCTACTCATCCGTCTCCTGGGTGACTTTGATTTGAATCGGTGTGACTGACATTGACTGTGTTTGAACTAAGCGTCGAAGCAAATCAATCGTTCATCTACTTTCTTGTGCCTGATCTTACTGTTTCACTCGGATTTCACCCGTATTCCTCCTCTTTAAGTTTGTCTCTGTCTGCAAGTCGATTCCAACTAAATTTATTCATTCATTATTACATCTCCTGTTCCATTATTGAAGCGTAAGGTCGTGACCTGTGAGCTGGAATAGCAAATCTCGATGGAAGTTGTGAGAGTTGTAGGTTTTCTTGTGAAATTCTGTTGATCCCCAAAGGGAAAGCCTCTGACTGTGTGTGAGGGGAGGGGGGGGGGGCTACAGAGCGGCGCCTCCAGCAGGCAGAGGAATAGAAAGTTGCTCGAGGACACTTCAGCAGAGCCCTGTGCTGCAGCGATGCCTTGTTTCTCCTGCTTAGAGAAAACCTGGAGAGTTAAAACAAGTCTAATAAAACGTTTGCTTGCACTTAAGGGACGCACACTCCCACACACACCCTCCCCACGGCTTCAAGTGGAGGCATTAGCCATTCTTGCCACGCTTTAGCAGCCCAATTTCCCTCCAAATAACAACCTCAAGCTCCGCGGCTTTCGGTGTTGTGTTAACATGCTTGTGCCCTCTGGCCTCTCCGGTGTTTTCTGTGTCATTTAGGAGGTTGTCAGCTTGCTCTGGGTTATGCAAAATGAATGCAGATGAGACGGAGAAGAAATTAGCATCCCGAGAACTTACTTTGCCCGAGCAGAATGTGAATTTTGTAGTGTGAGACGATGTTGGTTCTGTTGCTTTGTTGTTTCGCTACAAACACAGTATTTGAAAATGTACATTTAAAGTATATATTGAAGTATGAAACATTAAGTGCTGTTGAAGACTGTTGTGTGACTCTAGTGTACATGTATACAATACAGCGTGAACATTTCTGCAGTGCGGCATCTCCCTTTGAATAAATGAACATAACGGGTATCACTACAGGATGAGGTAGAGGTGTGTTGCCAGGGCAACAGGTAAATCACTTATTTTTCAAGGTCGTGCCCACTAAGGCGGAAGTTGGGAAAATCCACATGAAGATATGTCAGCGCTCCGACAGTCGTGCCTCACAGTGCAGCCAGATTCCATTAACACATTCACAGGTGTGACGTGCAGTTGTTTCCACGTCTCTGCCTTCAATAAGACGAGCAGTTGAACTGTGTTTTAATGTTCTTAAAATTAAAGGATAAATCTACTTTTTTTTCCTGATTAATAATAATATTTTTATTTGTTTAGCACTTTTCAATACAAGTTTTAAAGTGCTTTGCAACAAAACAATATTTGTTAATTTCATGGACTGTAAATTCAGATGGTGACAGCTCCAGGAAAGTGAAGCCAAAGCATCTCGATAGCCCCCTTTTGGCTGTCTGCAGTACGATTCATAAACCAGCCTCCTCCATGTTAGTGAACGGGACATGGCCTGTACTCAATCCTCAATAAAATAAAATCTTCTCAAAGATGGTTTCTGTCATTTTAGGTAGTTCTCATCGCACAAACATAAGTTTAAATGTTAACTTTTTCAGCAACTTTGGTAGGGTTAGGGTTAGATTGCTAAATCGGGGGGAATTGGATATATCGTGGCTTCATTTCTGGATAGTTGAATGGAGATGCAATTCACCATCTCCCATATGTCCTCAGTTTGTCAGTTGTGAATGTTTTGATGCATAAACAAAGCGAAACCCAAATGCATCCCTTCAACCAAAACATTAATCAGAACTGATGAGCGGTTGTCAGCGACCTGTTTTCCCAACACCTTGGCGAGATAATGCCGGCACCTGTCAGGCCCATTGTACGTGTGTTTGGGGTAATTGCGGCGCCTTTTTAAAAAAGTCTGCCGTCTTTATCCACCTTATTCTGAAATTTGCAGCAAGCGATGCAAACACCACGAGATTGAATAATCATTTCCTACTCAAGGTAACAGCATTTGATTTCAGAGCAAACCGTCTGCTTTTTACTTTGCATAATTTGAAGTATCTGTCAGCGTGTCTCTGCTCCAGACAACTGTTTTAGTCACTGCATCCTAACAAGCTCTGTGGGAGCACGATTGGTGTAAAGGGAATATTAGAGAAATGTCAGTCAGCAGAGATCTGAGGGAAAGATGAGAACTGGGTGAGAAATAAACCTTTTTTAATGTTTTACTCTTTTACTGGTGCCGGAGACGGACTGGCCAATCAACCCTGGCAGGTCCTTGTGGTGGAGCCTGCAGTGTACAATCTCTGATGTGATCATTTTTTTGTGATGTTTTCTTTCAACCAACCGTGAGGAATTGATGGAAATTAAGGGGAAAGAGGTGTTGGGTGGGGAAACAGAGCAAATTAGCAGATTGATTGAATCAATGTGAGACTGTGTGGTCAGTGGAAGGAAGGTGATGACAGCCAGAGCCGCAGAAGAAAATAGTTACTTTGGTCAGAGGAAATGGAAGAAAAGAAACAATGACATGAAACTGAAACTTTGTTGGTTTTAGTTTTCAGTCTAATGGACGTGAATGTTTCCTCTGGCTAACTCCTTATTACTGGGATGGAGTAAACAGAGAAACCCATTTTTACCCTCATTTAGCACAGAGGATGGGAGAGAGTGGTAAGGGAGGATGGAGGGAATACGGAGTAAAAACAGGAGGACATTTGTAGGAGAGGAAATAGAAGAAGTTGGAGATATTGGGAGGGGATGCTGGGGAAATGAAGCAAGTTGCAGAGGTGGATTGTAGAGGATTAACAATGCATGGATAGGTGCTTTGTGCTGCTACGTTGTGGCTATGTGGCCTCTAGGGTAATAGCTGTGTCCCAATTCAGGGGCCACATCATTTGGAGGCTGCATTTGAAGGCTGATTGCATCACAGTTGCTCGACTAGGCTGTCACATTTCGAAGGCTCCTTCAAATGTGTCTTTTCATTCCTGAGCAAACGGAGGATCCAACAGGTGGATCCTTCAGGGGCCAATCTATTCCAGGAATTCAATTTGTGCCCATGCTGAAGCTAACAAGCTAGCTGTGCGGGTTGCTGAGCTGCAGTAAGTTCAGCTCCCCAAGGTAGTTAACGATGTTATAATAAGAGTAGGACAAGCTGGTGACGCAAGAAGGGAAAACCTTCGAATACCAGACCACCTTATTTCGTCTCGACCCCCGGACTCCTCGGCCTATGGTCTGCTCCAAGATCATTGGAGTCAAGCAAAGACAGTTATCTTCCCTCCGGGAGAATCAGGTGAAAAAGAAGGCAAAGCATTTTACCAGCCAACCTGATCAGGTTTTGTCTCATGAGTTCACGGTTGTCTTGTATCTCCGAGGAGAACTAACAGATAGTCTTTCATTCCTTCTGCTATCACGCTACTAAACTCAACTCATTTTAAATGCCATCTTTTATCAATGTCTTTTGTTGCTATTTATTTTATCCCTCTCTCGATGTTCTTCTCCGACCTCTGTTTGTTTGTTGACCTGTGCTTTTTGACACGTATCATATTGGATGCTGTTTGTGTGATCAACAGGGGAAACTGCAAATCAATTGCTTAAACGATCAATAAAGTTTGTTTGAATCTGAAACTTTCGAATGATACGACCCTTGAATTGAGAAAAAGCCATTATTGGGTGTTTTTCAGGTTTGTTAGGTTGTCACTAGTTGGTGGTTGCAGTTGTGCCCTGGTGACTACTGTGGTTGCTAGGCCAGTTAGTTGCCAAGGTGTCTTGTGGTTTTTGAGGGTTGCATTGATGAATCGGTCGTTGGACGCTAGTACGTCTGTGTTTGTTGAGGTATATGAGTCAGTTAGCTGAACATGGTTGCTAGGGGGAACTGCATGGTTGCTAGAGGGTATTGTGTGAAAACATCAATGACCCCATTCTGTGTATTTAACACATAGCAGGCACAGTAATTAGGTCTGTGAGCTGCGTGTTCCCTGGCAAGCACATTGATACACAACCAGCATCTTCAGTTTTAGAATTAGAAACATTCTTTTCAAAGTAATGGAATTTGAAATGTGCCAATAAATGCCAATTAAACATCTCCCACTGTGGAACTATGGGATATCATGCCCTATTCCAGAACTGAACAAAAGGCTATGGTTTCAAAGATTTCAAACCTGGGAAACAAACTGGTGCAGAGTGATGCAGTGGGGGAACAGTGACTACATTGAACACTCAATGTTCAATGTAGTCAAAAATGAATAAATAAATAAAGTTAGCAAAGATTAGAAATGTCTGTCGGCCTGTCAAAACATTATGCAAGGCTTCAAAACTTAGTTTAAATCATGCACAAACTTTTTTAGATTTCAAGCTTTCAAATGGAGAGATTCAACTTTTCAAAGCCTTTTCTTCAGTTTTGGAATGTGGCCCGAAATTTATCCCACAGAAATTGGAGTGAAAAATAACTAATTGCAGAATTTTAACCTAGTTTGTGTTTTTTTTTAGTTACAGGCAAAATAAAAGACTGAGCAAGGCAAAGATACAATATTGTAAAGTATCAGTTGTTTAAGTCTGGTAATTTTTAATGATCATTTTTATAAATTATGTCTATGAATTAGATTTGTTTTCGGAAATTAATTAGGTTCAGACATACATTAGCTCTCAGAGAAACGAAGCTCATTCATAACTTGATAACAATGAGAGATTGAGACAACTAATTTTATCTCTTATCAATCGAGCCTTCCTTCATCTGTCTATCTCTCTCGATGAGACTCGTACTCGATCGTGCTCATTCTCTCGCTTCCACTCAATAAATGAATGTGTTTCATTACTTGTGGTCACAGTGAGAGAACCCTCACATTTCTCTCTTTCTCCCTCTGTCTTGTTTGTTCTTCTCTCTGTTCATCTTCATCACTTTTATTTCATTCTTATTTACTCCGACCTTTTTTTCTCCTTTTTTCAAATTACTTGTTTGTTTGTATCTAACTCATTCTTTATTTCTGTGACTTGTGTTCTGTTAATATTCTCTCCTCCTCGCAGAAGTGCATTCGTTCTTCTGCTGTGTCGAGTCGAGTTATTAGCCGTTCATTCTCTTTCACCCTCTTAGTCAATTTCTAATCTTCACCCTCGCGCCGTTTCACACTCTGCTGCTTTGCCTCCAACTGGTAACAGTTTTCATATATATCCTCAGCATCACCATATCAGTGACTTATAGCGCACAGGTAGAATTCCCACAATGCCCTTCTTTCCTCACATGTACACTGTAATTGGATTTCCTTTATGCTACGCCCGATGCGGCGATTTGATTGTATCGCTACATAAAAGAAGGCGAGTAAGACGGAGAGGGAGCAGGATACAAAGTTTGTGTTGAGCCTGATTGGCAAAGAAAAAAACCAGAGTAAACCATAGAGGACATAAACTTATTCATGCTTGTGCGTATCTAATCACACACACACACACACACACACACTGAGTTACAATACACCACAGGATAGGGGGAATATCACTTAATAGATGTGTTTACAGTATTGCTCTGTGTGTTGGCCTTTCTGCAGACGGATAATGATACTATATTAATAATCATATATTAAAGGTATAATGATTATTCTATTAATAATCATATATTAATAGTATAATGATGAATGATTTAGGTCCGTATCACTGTATTGTTTCATTTTAATTTAATCTTTTTCTAAAACCTGTGACACCTTAAGTGATGTTTGTTGTGATTTCTGTCTTCAAAAAGCTTTTTAAAAGCTTTGACTGAGGGCATGCAGCCTCTTTTGTTACCAAGTTAACATTCCAAGAGATGATGATTCAGATTTTTCTATCTTTCTTTCTGTGGAAGAGGAAACATAATTTTTATCAAAGATTTTGTCACCAAATATCTAAAACCCTTTGTCCTTTTTCTTACTCTGCAGCAGCTGTGTGGTGATCAATAACAATAGAGCCATTTGAACACAAACCATCTTGTAATAGAGTCATATTGAAATATACCAAGTTGATCATCTCTCCACCATCTGCTGTTTCCAGGAAGTGCCGGTACACCAGTGGTTTTCAATGAGAACGGAGACGCTCCAGGAAGATACGACATCTTCCAGTACCAGATCACCAACAAATCTATTGCGGAGTACAGAGTCATCGGCTCCTGGACCAATAAACTACACCTCAGAGTAAGATTCTCACCCAGATGCAGAACGATCCATGCTGACACTAGCAACAAGGACATGAACAAACAATAACTGGAATGGCACCAGAGCTCACACCTCCTCCAAGGCCCAACAGTTAAATTCAATCAAGCTGCACCATATCACACACTACTCACAGATATCAGTTACCCAAATGTGTCAGATTGTTTTCCATCAAGGATCCATGACTTGTTCCATGAGAAATCTGTGAACATGTTAAAAACTAAAGAAATCCTGGATCTTCCCCTGTGTCCAGATCTCCACCAAAATTCATGAAAATCAAAATCTGGAGCGATCAAGGGAATGGTTAGACTTAAGAACTTGCCAAAATATTTGTAATTAGGTATTGCAATGATAAAATAATTTTCCGATCTAAAATTTTAGTCCAAAACATATGTTCTTGAATATGTGTTTCAAGTTCAATGCATGTTTACGAATCCAAAATGTGCAATGTGAGGCATTTTTCCACCTAACCTGCACAGAATCAAAGTTCAGCATCACTGTGACCCGCTGCTATGAATTAGAAATGCACAGTTTCTGGGCTCAGGTGATTCAGGAGGGAAAGTTAGATCCCGCTGAGCGTTATTGTTCAAAAAGTTTCTTATATATTCACAATGTAAAGTCTTGTGCAGGGAGATACTCGCACACCCACCCACACAAAGTTGCACACCTACTGTAGATATAAACAAAACTCCACTTAAATGCTCGCACAGAAACTGGAGTTTACACCTGAGCCTCATGTGCAGCCGCACAAAAAAGCATAATTTAATCCAGGAGCAGACGGAGGTCTCATAGTTGTAGTCACGATTTCTCACTCACTGACTTACACACTCACAGCACGTTAAAAATCCACCTGGGAGCAAATGAATAGATAAGAGGACTGCGGCCACATCCACGATGTTTTCCTGCTGCAGATATACCTGGCGTCCACGCTACTCCGGAGTTTAAGAGCTGCTAAACAGTTCGGAAACGCTGCTAGCCCTGTTTTAGTTTGAAAACTCCGGGGCTGTGTTTGAGTCTAGCTGCGCAAAAACGAAGAGATTTAGAAACGAAGACGTAGACGCTCACAACCGCTTCCTGATTGGGTCTCTGATGTGGAGCTAAAACACTTGTGTAGACAGATTTTCAAACTAAAACTTAGTGGAAAAATCCGGTTAGATTTAAAGGCGCAGTGCAGGTTTAGCAGCAGGTAAAAGTTTTCCTTATCTTAGCACCGTTTGCATGTTTATAAGAGAGGAAAGATTGGTGCAATGGTCTTATGGCAAATGTTTGGTTGGATGAACAGTATTTGGACACAAATGTACAGTAAAGTTAATGTTACTAATTAAAACAGAATTCCATTATAACTATTACACTGTCAGCTAAGTAATTAATGGAGGAGAAGTTCATGACCAGGACTATTTTGTTTTGCCTCGTGCATAATTCATGGTTATTGTTATAGAACACTGTGTGTGTGTGTGTGTGTGTGGAAAGTTTAAAATAATGCTTTTATGCACTAACACACACACACACACATTCTTTGACTCCTATCTTAGTGAGGACACTCATTGGCATAATGCATTTTTCCCCAACTCCATCTTAATCTGTTTTTAAAGGACATGGGGTGATTTAAAGGGAGTGATCATTTGGTGCACATGTTTACCCTAATCTAATTCGAACCCCGAAACCAAGTCCTACACCTTTAACAGCCCTTTGAAAAACAAGTACACACACGCAAACACTTAATTTTCTTTCTAGCTCCTCTAATTAGTGTGTTTCTCCTGCCGGATACATTTGCAGCACTTGTAACTCAATGGTGTGTGTGTCTGTGTGTGTGTGTTTGTTTGTTTGTATGTATGTGTGTCAATGATCAAATCAAGTCCATTCACTCCGTCCCCCATGAGTTTTCCCTCCTAACTAGTTTCGGTTGGTACATTGTGTGCCTTAAAACTGTAATGCTCTATTTTTCTCTGCCCCCTCGGCAACGGGGGAACCTCCGGGACTCTAATGACCGAGTTTATTACCAGCACTCGCACACATAACGGCAAATTAAAATACACCCACACACCCATACACACCAGACATATGTAGAGCTTAGGAGATTACTTCAATGCCAGCGTGACACAAGCACAAATCAATAAAAGGCGCACGTGGAAGACATAAACAGACACAAAAGGAAATACAAATGGTGCCAGATCTGATTATGGTCTGATTGCTGGCTTCCACTCTCGCTTGTGTTAGTTTCGTGCCCGGTGGCGCTCAGGAAAATGATCTGAGGATCCGCTCGTGCTAATTGCTCTCCAGTTTGCCCCGAGGAAACACTTTCTGCAGGTACAAGGGGAAAACGGAGCGTTAAAGGCCCGTTAACACACAGTAATGTCATCTCGAGCAGATGGCTGCCACTTCAATCTCCCAAAAGAGAGTGGAAAGTTTTGTTTTTGCCACGTAAACATAGTTTTTTATCCTGTTGCTCATCCGATCGTCTAGGTGGAGGCCATGCGTTGGAAGACAGGCGATCCATCTCTCCCACCATCTGTATGCAGCATACCGTGCCGCGCCGGCGAGAGGAAAAAGGTGGTGAAAGGTGTGCCGTGTTGTTGGCACTGTGAGCGCTGTGAGGGATACCACTATCAGGTAAATATATCTGGAGAAAAGCTGAGTCCGTCAAGATGTAAGGATTTGATCTAAATAAGCCAAACTGTGACTGATATGCAATGAAATCTGTTAATCTTGCAGAATCCTTCACATCACTTTGCTCTACAGGTCTGTATGAAATAGGTGATCAAACTTCTCTCCGTGTATGCAAGACCCTTTTACATTTTTTTTTTGCGGAACCAGCTTCTGTTTTATTTTGGTTTCTTCATCCAAAAGTTCCCAAAACCAGACGCCGCTCTTTTAGAATCGTCAGCAGACAAATTTGCTTTGATTTCCCTGCGCTTGGCTCTGCTGTGGAAATGCTGGAGGCTTATAACACTGTAAGGATGTAAGTTCTTGGGGGATTTAAGTTGCTGAAACTTTGGGTTTGAAAAGCAACAATTGTGATTTTTCTCTAAAACATAATGTTTTATTGAAGCTGCCTTTTTTTTAAAGCTTGATGCCAAACAAGAAGCGGTCCAATGCAATGCTTTCAGGTGATCAACGGCAGGTTGATTTTGCAGAAATGTAGAAAATGATTGATGCATTTTTCATCAGTGCTTCTTCATTTTAGCTCTTAATTTTTTTATTTTTACAAAGTCACCTGGTATTACCCTGATTTGTAGATTATCTTGAATGTTTGTGTTTTAAAAGCAAAACCTCGAGAAGCTTTGAAGGCGCTTTCACGCCGAGCTTGTTTAATCTAGACGATGATGTGTGGAGGTGTGAAAGGCACCTCGGACCACAGTGTGGACTTGCAGGAAGTGTAGACAGTATTTGTATATACAAGAAGAAAAGAGTTTTCTCACAGTAGTAGTCAAACCGGATCAAATGTGAACACTGTAACAAAGACATGAACTTTGGTTCGGACCATGGTGCAGACTGAGGTCAAACAAATGTGTTAAAAATCTAGATCTTGACCAAATGTCCAATCTCAGGAACTTCCTGCTTTGCTCTGAAAGGTACTAGCACTTCAGCTGCTACTACGATACTAATGCTTCAGCTTGAAGATCTGATGCAGTAACAGCTCTTTGAAATGTGTCTGCTCTCTGACAGTATTTGCCTGCTTCCTCTTGCTCTACAGCAGAGTCCTGTCCCCCCTGTGTAATGAGGATTTTATGTTCCAACACATTTCAGGTCAACCCCCCCCAAAAAAAACGAGTATACTTTGGTGGCCCCATTTTAAATTCACATATGCAGGACCAGCCCCGCAGATGCAATTATAGCAAATGGGAGCACACAAATTGAGAGGAGGGAGAAGGGTCCGATCACACATGATGAAGATACACCCCCCTTGTTAATTACATCATGGTAGGGGACAATTTGGCTGCACATCATCCTTCTTATGGAGTTGGGGGGGGGAAGAAAATCCGTGAGTAAGCCAGTGCACGTTCAAGAGCCCCTGAAGAAAAAGAGCAAATAGCTGCCCTATCAGCAGCAGGCGACGCTTGTCACCGAGAGCGATCAATACTCATTCTGCAGATACATGCATTTGCTGTAAAATCAATAATGTGGTGACACGTTTACTGTAGATTTGGGATTTTAGCAGATTGGAAAATAGTAAAAACATGTGGACGAAAACAAGAAAGCGAACCATAGAGCAAGTGTACAATAAATGTGTAAAATGTGTGATTTATTTTACAGAGGTAAATAACTCACAATGTGTCTCGAGTGCTCGGTTTATAACTTTGCTGCTGAGATCTTCCTGGATGAAAGCCTGTGGGATTTACTGCATATTTACACATATAGAAGCTACATACAGATTTAACACAGCTTTGAGTTTTAAAACAAATTATTTGTGACAAAGTAAGGTTGCACTCTTTCAGATTTGTCTTAAGCTGCTTTCAGATATGCTACTGAAATGTTCCATAAAGGGCTGTATGTGAGAATGCAAACGTCTGAGTCGGTTGCTCCGTGCAATCTCCACGACATTTCATCCCAGCCGCTTAGAGAAATGTATGGATAATGTCGGTATGAGAATACAGCAGGAAATTGTCTGGAAATTGATGATGCGTTGATGGCGTTTCTAACGTGCAAGGGATGAGAAACTGGAAGAATATTTAAGGATTAATAAAACAAAAGACATGAGATTTCAGAGCTTTTGAAGATGAGGGACAATGCCAGCGTTATTTAGTTAATTTAAAGGAAGACACTTTTTTCCCCCTTAACATCACGTCCTGCCTCCTGCGTCAACTCTGTCCTGAACGTTCCAGATACTTTCCTGTTGTTGTTCCTCATATGCGAAAGGCAAAGGCAGCTAATATTGTCCTGAGCGCATGTGTGAAAACAGCTGTTTTGTTTTGTTACTCAACATCTGGCTCCTTTCCTGTCGACTCGATCCGTCTCACAAAGTGAAATTTCCGAAAACTAATCAAGAAAACTGACAACTCCTATCACCTAAATCATCTATTCAATATCTTCTTGCATATCCAGTTAAGTTTATGGTTTATACTTTATTTTTACGAGAGAGGTGAAGTATTCAGTTTGATCCATATAAATTAAAACCGTTTTCCATCCACCTCTAATTTGAATGATTTAAACTGTGTCTCCTCCAGGCCTCAGAGTTCACCTGCGAGCTGTGTCCATACGAGATGCGGCCCGATGTCAACCGCACCGGCTGCGTCGCCATCCCCATCATCAAGCTGGAGTGGCACTCCCCCTGGGCCATCTTCCCCGTCTTTATTTCCATGCTGGGCATCATCGCCACCTCCTTCGTCATCGTCACCTTCGTCCGGTACAACGACACGCCCATCGTGCGAGCGTCCGGCCGGGAGATGAGCTACGTGCTGCTGACGGGCATCTTCCTGTGTTACGCCATCACGTTCCTGATGATCGCCACGCCGGACGTGGGCGTGTGCTCGTTCAGGAGGATCTTCCTGGGCCTGGGGATGTGTTTCAGCTACGCCGCCCTGCTCACCAAGACCAACAGGATACACCGCATCTTCGAACAAGGGAAGAAATCCGTATCAGCACCCAGGTGAAAACACTGCACACACTCTGCGTTTGACCCCTGAGTGGATGTGTGTTCAGCACAAACACAGATTTTGATGGGTGTAGCGGCACCGAAGGTCACTGTGAGTTTTTATTGCACCGAGATGTGTGTGTTCACATGAGGACTTAACCTCTGCCTCTTCCTTACAAAGCTGCTTGCAATCATTATTCATCATTTATCTGTGTCATACATTATGTATGAGTCATGAACTCGCACTCACCTATTGTACTGTTTTTACTCAGTGTGAGTAACGACGGGAAAGAGTATCAACTAAGTGACTCAAATGTTAATGCTGGATTTCAAAGTGCTCAGGTTCATGTACCTGCATCCATTTTTAAAAAGCACCGCCCTGCTGTTAGAGTCGTTACTGTTGTACTGATATTACACATGCATACATTTCTACAATAGTTGATTTCCAAAATGTTCTGCCTGCTGTCCAGGAAGGCTAGGTGAAATCCTTTAGTACTTTTAGTAGTAGGCGATGACTCCTTTCCCATTGACAGTAGAAGAATTTTCCTCTCTGCTTTTTCCTGCGGTGCGTCATGTTCTACACCACAAACGCATAAAATCAGGACAACCGTGTGAACTTGCGTCATGTTTCTATAATTGCTAATCAATGTTTCTAGCATGCAACGGACTCAAAACTGAAAAGTATGAAAAAGAGGTGCTATACTTGCAGAAGATGATGATGAAGATTATAACTTGGAAAGAGCTTTTGGCGATAAGGGTCGATGCAGGTGTCGATGTGCTTTGAACAAAAACACTTTTTTCGTTGTTGTGAGCGCATCTGGACCCAGTTGTGGATATATGTTCTGGGGTTTATCTCCGAAAATGGCTTTGGTGTGGGTTTTCTCTGGGATTGTGTATGGCTGTATTTTCTTTTTTTTATTTCAAACGCCTATATGATATTAAGAGCCATCTATCGTAGCAAAGGGTTCCTCCCAATTAAATTGTAACCCTGGCAGCATTATTCCCTTGCGGCTCCACCTCCTCTTACCAGTAATCTTCTCCTCCCCAGGTTCATCTCCCCCGCCTCCCAGCTCGTCATCACCTTCTCCCTGATCTCGGTTCAGCTCATGGGAGTCTTCGTGTGGTTCGCCGTGGACCCCCCGCACACCGTCGTGGACTACGGCGAGCAGCGGACCCAGGACCCCACGTCGGCGCGCGGCGTCCTCAAGTGCGACATCTCGGACCTGTCGCTCATCTGCTCCCTGGGCTACTCCATCCTGCTGATGGTGACGTGCACGGTGTACGCCATCAAGACGCGAGGCGTGCCCGAAACCTTCAACGAGGCCAAGCCCATCGGATTTACCATGTACACCACCTGTATCATCTGGCTGGCGTTCATACCCATCTTCTTTGGCACGTCGCAGTCCGCAGAGAGGGTGAGTTTGTGCATATCCGTGTAGTTTTTAAGTCAAGTACGTATATACTTTGACCTGAATCGTTTATTTTTCAACTTTAATAGTATCTTTTTGCAGTGTGCGTGGAAATAGTGGATGTCTGTACTTCATCCTCAACGTCTTCAGGGTTTCTGCAAAGTGTGTGTGTGCGTGTGTGCGTGTGTGTGTGTGTGTGTGCGTGTGTGTGTGTGTGTGTGCGTGTGTGCGTGTGTGTGTGTGTGTGTGTGTGTGTGTGTGTGTGTGTGTGTGTGTGTGTGTCAGTTGGATTACCCTGTATATGGCCTGTATTGGATTTAAAGCAATTTTCTCTGGGACATCAAAGACTTTCAGGAACTATGAATGCAGAGTGCGCTCTGTATATATTGTGTGTGTATATATATATATATATATATATATATATATACACACACACACACAACCCACACATATTGACTCCATAGAGGGAGTGAAGGATTTAGATCCGTTTTGTGTGACACTCTATGCCTTTGCGTAACAGAATAATTCACCGGGTTGTGATGGTGTGTTTTATGTGCCCTCTATGACCATAACTAAACTCTCTTCAGCCCACTTTGCAGCATTAAGTATTGGAATCACTTTTTTTTTAATCATAAATTTACACGTACAGCTTTGGCAAAAAAAATGCTCCTTCTCCCACTTGCTGAAAACGTTCCCCCCGGTAAAAACGTCACCGCCTGGCATCCGGAGACAGATGTGTTTTACAGCTGTAGCCCGGCTTAATGTCCAAAAACCTCCTGACAATTTCCTGTGAGTGCTAAGTGGATTTTTCTCTTTGTCTGATCGACTGGATCCTTGGTCTGAAGCCTTGGTCAGGTCTTGTAGAGCTTATCCCCCCCCGCCCCCCCACCAACCCTTAGTCAATTATTGATGGCTGTGTGTGAGTGAGATGCAACTGTCACGAGGTCGAGGTGTGTGTGTGTGGGCAGCCTGTTCTGTACATTCAAGGCTCATGAAAAATAGGAACCTTGAATGAAGGTGCAATAAAATACACACGATACAACATGTGGATATTTTACAAGTTGCGTGTACATTCTTGTGTACACATGCACAGGAGAAGGAAGAACATCCGTGTATCTCTCAGAGAGTATGATGGAGTAACACGTTTTTAAAAAGGTGCGTTCTCAGTTTAGCACCAGAAGGTTTTCGAAGGGATACACACGCTTAAAACCAAAAGAAACACACTAATCTTAATCATAACACTACACCTACTAAAGCCCTGCGTTTACTGGAGCTAAAGCATCGGCACTATATTGATTCCATTTCTTGATAGTGTGACTATTCTGGTTCGTACCAATAAAACACTTCCTACGCTCATTGAAATTCATGGCAGGTAATAGATTGCAGATTTCACAGTATGTATTTCACACAGCTGAACACACGTAGCTCTGTCGATCGTAAATGAGCACATCCGAGTCGGGTAAGCAGTAAACACACCTACACGCATGGTTGGGAACACAGAGATAGCACTCAGGTTTCAAATACATCACAGCATGCACGTATACACCAAAGAGATACACATCTTAAACCCAAAGCTCTCTCGGAAACATTGGCCGTTATTTAATTGAATGTACAGGTCCACATAACTTGCGTAAAGCGAGGTTGCCTTGAGATAGTCTGAAATGGAATAATCTTGTCCCATTGGGTTTTCCATTTCTACATACAAGCTGTATGTCCACTAAAGGATCATGTCTTATCCCATCTTACCCCTCGAATAAACATCAGTCGTTTCCCGCTCTCAGCCCCTTCTCCTTTCTGTCGTCACATCAACGTGATCCTGTCCCACAATAGGGAAACAACCCTTTTTACAGAATCTTTCATTGTTTTTTCCTGTGTTCGCTCTCATTTATTATCCAAATAAGCCATGGAGTTATAGAGTAGAGGAGTAAAGGTTTTAAGTAGACAGCTAAACAATTTGAATGGCTTTATGTTTCTAACCCTTATATGGAAGTGGTGATAGCTATCGGTGTTATATTGGCTTAGGTTAAACCCTTGGAAAAAACAAATACATACACAAAATAAATTATATAGAACTTCTTTTATTATCGAGTCTGAAACAAATGACCTTTGTCCATTCATGCCACGGGATATGACGAGTATATTAACAACTATTCACTTTCCCTTCACAAACATTGTAATCCAGCAGTGGGTTTCAAACAGGTGACCTTATGACAACTGGCAGCTTCACTGACACAGACCCCGCTCATCTTCTGTGACTCCATGACCTCGCCTATGTCATAATGAGCTTTTCACCATTTGTGCATGCTGGCGCGGTTTGGCCCCTTCAGGCTGTGCCCACGCAGCTGCCTGTGCACGCCTGCGTGTATCTGACGCGCTGAAGCGTCCGGCCCTCGTGGATAGGCTGAGCGGCGTCCACGGTATGCTTGTTCAGCTAATTAAGAACGTCCACCAGCGAATAAACGTGTATCTGCCTGCGAGTGCGTTCGTCTCGTGTGTTGTGTTTAATTGGAATATCCGCCAGTGCACATTTATGTCTCTGCGTATGTTGTTTCTAATTGGACGATCCTCTGGAGTATGTGGCAGCTGGCTGGCTAACAGAGAGCAGGAGACAGGGAGGAGAGCGTAGTGGAAGGAATAAACAGGTAATGATGTGACTCGCTGATGGGGCTTTAATGAGGAGAGCTCTACCAGGGGCATAGGTTCGCTTGCGGGGTGGGATGCCACTTGAGAAGCTCGCAGAAACTGCTCATTTGTTAATGCCGGGGAGGTTGCGTTGAGGCTACTGTCAAAACAGTGGCTTCTACAGTAGCCAGGGCTCGGAACGCTTATAGGCACAATCCAGCCAGATGCCACCAGTCGTGCCTCGGGCCTTCTTTTCAAGGTAAAAGAATGATAGTCTGTGGGAGTATTTTAATCTTTTGCCTTGACAAAAGAAAAAATCCTGCCTGAAGGTCCTTCATGGTCCTGCCCTTTCACAGACCCCACTGTCTTTCAACAGCGGATGGAGTTTGATCAGTTGTCATGGGGATTAGTCAGAGAGCAGGCCGTCATTAAGGCAGCAGATGCTCACCAGGTTGAACTGGGCTTCCCTTAATTGCAAGGCTGACAGGTCCTCTCTGCTTCTCCCGTCCACATGTCAGAGTGTCGAGTGACGAGGCACCGAACCCCTAGTGTGGCTATGTCTGTGTGGATTGGGGGAAAGTGGCTGAGAGCCCTGGAAAATCATTGTCATTTTGACATGTAGTTAAGATATTTGTTTACTAAATGGACCAAGCGTTAGTCGATGTGCCCATGAGCCATGAGACCGTCATGTGTGATTGTTGATGCTCTCTGAGCTTTTGAGTCCTTGATAAAGCGTCAACCTTCATCTGCCCAGGTCAGTTTCTTTGCACTGACTGGGAGTGTTGGATTTGTGTGTGGTGCAGTGAGAGCAGCAGAACAGTGTCAGTGGAGCAGAAAAGAGTGGTGAAGCCTATCGAGCCCATTAGAGGGAACAGTCTGTGCTCAATACATAACCTGCCACTTTAAGAAATACAAATTCCCACTTAGCTCCACAAAAGTACTTGATCATCCTACATCCTCCATGTTACTTGAAGGGACATTACCTTAATAAAATGATTGACAGCTAAGACTGACTGGCAATTGGTCGGATGCATGTTGGGCGGGACCTCAATACTGGGATAATGGCTTGAAATTACTTGAAAAGTGCAAGACTCTTCACATTCTCCAATGATTATTTCTCCTCTCATGTACTAACCATTTGTTTGGTCGCTGCCACAACATCCACTCGTCTGCCCCTAATCTGGGTTTTCTCCTCCAGACTTAACACCTCTCCTTTCACCCGTCTCCATCGCTTGCGTCCTGTCCCTCACTCTCCTCCCCTCTGAATACTCAACAAGGCTCTGACTCACCACGGCGAGAGAGAGAGAGAGAGAGAGAGAGAGAGAGAGAGAGAGAGAGAGAGAGAGAGAGAAACTGAAAGGGAGAGTTGCAGGGAGACAGTGTGACAGAATAAGAATGTGAGAGACGAGTCAAGGCAGGGAGGGAGGGAGGGAGGGATTCTTAGCCATCACCAGCCAGGGAAGTATTGTTTTGAAATAGGTCGAGCCACCATGCAGAGGCTGCCGGCTCCAGCCGCTTCTGCCGCACCCTGCTGAAATGGGGAATGGTTGCGCGAGCTGTGTTTGTGTGCCTCCCTCTGCCTGCCTCTCTCCTTGTTTTAAAGCAATACCCACAGGGTGCATCCTATCTCAAGCTCTCTCTCTCTGTGTGTCTGGACCATCATATCTTCGCCCGACGCTATGAACAAAAGGCCATCTTCATTTTTCCTTTCATTCTTTTCTTTCTTCCTTGTTTCTCTACCTCTTTCTCTTTATCTCTCTCTGCCGTTCCCTCTCCCCGTGAGCCACCTCTCCTGTTCTACACATGTCTTAAATATGGTCAGCCTGTTATCTCCTGCCTCCAACAGAGGGAGAAGCAACCACCCTGTGTGTGTGTGTGTGTGTGTGCCTTTTCACAGCAACTGTGTTTTTGGTATGTTTGCTCTTCTATCACTATGTGTGCACCAGTTTCTTGCACATATTTGTGTTGACTTATTTTCGGTTGTTTCTTACGCTCGTACTGATGAAAGAACTGCTGAGAGGTGGAGGAGAGATCACACTCTAGCTACTTTCAGACATGTTGAAAACTTTTAGGCCAACTCTGGTGTCGATATGCTTTAAACAAACAGTTTCCTCAGTGGAATTTAGACGTTATACTCTACCCAGAAGCCCCCCCTTCAAACTCTGTGAAAAGCCTGGACCCCATTGTCTTGAGTTCATGCCTGAAAAATCCCTCTGTTAAAATGTCTCGTATGCTGCCTGCTGTTTCTCTCTTTCCAGAGGAAACTGACATTTTTATGGGAATCTTAAGATTTCTTGCGATCCTAGAAAAAGACACGGCCACTTTGGTTTAGATTAGCAAGCGTACGATGAGACAGCCAGGTTTGCAGTGCAGCCTCAACTCAGCTTGGTGGGGGATTGAATTCTGCTGTGTCGTAAAAGAAGAACAGAGTCGAACTGTGTGAATCTGCTCGTTTAGTCACCGAAGCTGCTATTCTGTGCATTCTTTCCCTGAAGGCCTCCCATTCACTCTCTCTTATACACCCATCCATACACACACACACACACACACACACACACACACACACACGTGCTACTGCCAAACCTTAGACCAGAGCAAGACCCAAGAGTTTTGACCTCAAAATGGCCCCTTTGAGCAGTAAAGAATGGCAAATAGCCTCACTTTGAGTATCATTCCTCATTTTTTATCTTTCCCTGTGATTGTGTTTGGTCCTCAGGAGCATATAAACAACACACTCAATCCAACTACCTGCTTCACAAATCTATCTCTGCCCACACACAGACACATACATACTGTCACGGCTCACCGTCCTCAGACAGATTTATGGCGATGACTGTGGTCCCACTGGAGAGCCGGTGGCCGCCCAGATCCTTACCGCGAGTAACTGCCTGTGATCAATCTATAGTAATCTGAAGAGGTGGCGAGAGACGGAGGAGCGGAGAGACAGGGAGCCAAAATAAAAACGACCAGATGAAAGAGACGGAGAGAGGGAGCTGAGGGAGTAGAGAGATTGAGGATGAAGGAAAGAGAGGGAGTCGGAGGAAAAGTAAAATGAAGCAAAATGCAGCAAAGAAAAAAATGAATCGGAGTGCGTGGGAGCGCCGAGCGAGAGCGACATTAACAACTAATAGCAGACAGAGTCAGAGGAGAGTGATTTACACAACCGTCAGACGCTAAAGATGAGAGGAAGAGAGGCAAGCTAATATTAGAGCTAGAGAAGGAGAGATGGAGATCAAAGAGGAGGGATGTTGAAGTGCAGAGAGAGATACAGACGGAAGACGGGATGAAGAGGAAAGGCAGACACTGGAGAAAACGTCTGAATCCTTCAAGGATCGGACAGATGGCCAAAGGTGAACTTTGCGTTTGCAGTAATTATTGTGATCATGGGATTGTGAATCGAGGAGTGATTACAGTCACAAGTACAAAGCCTCCAATGCATCAAACTCATCTACAGTGTTATTTAAAGCAACGTGAGCATTCAAGTAGAAAAGTAATGTGTGTGTGTATTTAGGGAATCGTGGGTATAGAAGAGCAGGTACGCTGTTTTTATCAAGAGAATAGAACTGAACCACCAGGGTCATAAAACTGCCTGAGCTACTGTTGTTAAATGCAGATTACACGTTATAGATATTCTGACGATTTGGATGTGAGTTGAAACCACCTTCAAAATCGTAACTTTCTTAGTGTCGGCTCAAATTGAAGGAGACATGCAATGTTCTTTCATGTTCCTGTTATTTAATTGTTTGTGTGTATAAAAGTTCTGCAAAGTTCAAGCAGCCCAAAGTTTTCCACCTCAGAGAACTCTGCTCCTGGAGCTCCTTGACAATGCCCCACTTTTGCATTTAATGTGCACCCAGCAGCTCGCCTGGCATTTGCCCCTAACAAAGCCTGGTAGAGCAAGAGCAAGTCCAACATTTATATTTACTGGCCTGAGCTTTATTAGGAGGGGGGGGGGGGCTCAAAGAGACAGGAGCTAAAACCAAGCTTTTGGTGAGGAGCTGCAGTAGTGAGGAAAGTGATGTGTTCTCTGAGCTTCAGAGCTTTAAACCCTTTTCAGGCAAAACCCGAATTAAAATGATGAACCTTAATATGAGCAGAATATTTCTCCCTTCAAAAACACATCTATTCCTTTGTTTCTTTTCCAGAGAAAGTATCCCAGCAGGAAACGTTCAGATCCTCCCTGATATAAGCTCATAACCCCTGCAGTAGCACCGCACAGGTTCAGCAGAACTCGTACAGAGCGCGGATCACATCGGAACAATGTTTCTCTCCTCCTGCTGGATTTACACGTCATGTCGTCTTTACTCTGACAGAATTTACCAATCCTCGGGGTGATTATCTTCAACAGACTGTGCGAAGGGGAAATGAAATAATCAAACAAAAAAACCTTGATTCATTTTTGAAGGAAGCGGGTTTGCAATCTTTCACGGGGTTCTGGAGGGATTTGGTCTTTTGGCCGAAAATGGGGAAAGACAGACAGCCTGTGTCAGATCCTGACATCAAACAGGGGGATGTTGAAGGATGGGGGGGGGGCACCCGAGGGGGGCGCTCATAGGGGACCACACACACACACACACACACACACACACACACACACACACACACACACACACACACACACACACTCTCTCTCTCTGTAAGCACATGCATGCTTGACAAACCATCCTCTTGGCTACGAAATAAATCCTGATTTGTCAGCAGAGTTTCCTTTGGAGGCCAAATGCAACAGTCAATGCGAAGGCCGTCACCTTTGCATCGGTGTATGAACACGAACGTACCAACCGTCAGACATCCATCTAGCCATTAGAAAATATAGCTCATATCTTTAGAGGGTCGCAACGGGGCTGGAGCCAATCTCAGCTGGCATTGGTTGATGTACCTCTGGACGGGTCCCCAGTGTATTACAGGGCCCGACATATAGAGGAAAACAACTATTCGTGCTCACACTCACTCCTACGTGCAATTTAGATTCTCTAGCCAACCTTACCCTGATGTCTTTGGACTGTGGGAGGAACAAATGGTCAATATGCTGTTGTTTATTCTTTCTTTTCCACCTCCACTCATTATTTCATCCTCACACACAGCGACTTCAGAGAGTGTTCAGACCTCCACTTTTTGCTCATTTTATTGCGTCGTGGATTTTATGTGTTCATGAATTTAGATGTGGCTATAATTTTACAATCAATCGTCCATAATAAGGAAGCGAAAACATATATTTTTTGAATTTTCTGCAACTGTATTAAACAGAATCTGAAATCTGTAATTTACAAAAGGAGCCCGTTCTTTGTAGAAGCGTCTTTGGCAACAATTACAACCTCAAATCTTTCTTGGTGTAAGTCCCCACGAGATTTGCAGACATGGATTTTGGCAGTTTATCCCATTTTTCCTGGCGGATCCTCTCGAGCTCTGACAGATTGGATGGGAAACGTCTGTGAACGACCATCTCCAGGTCTCTACACAGACGCTCTGTGGGGCTTTAGTCAGGCCATGTAAGGACAGTCAGACACCAGCCCCAGAGCCCCCCCCCAGTTGTGTATTTATTTTTGGCTTGCGTCGTTGTTGTCTGGCTGAAAGGTGAAACATTTCCCCCCCGTCACCAAAGCATGATGCCACCACCACCTTGTTGAGACAGTCGCCTTTCCAAATAGCTTTCCCATGACTCCAGAGGACTTTTGGACCTCTGTGGAAAATGTCCGTCAACAGTCACCACCATCGTCGCCACCATCGTCGTGCCCTGTGACTCAGCTTGGCCGGACCGTGAAGTCCTGGATGTTCCAAACTCCAGTTCTCATTTATTGAGCCCACTGTGCTTCTGGGAGAAATTATCGTCCTGATCTTTGCCTCCGCACAAGTTTATTGCGAAAGTCTACAGAGAGCTCCAGTCAATTAAATTTGCCACAGGTGGACTCCAGGCTAATTCTACATGCATTTCATGGATAATTAAAGCCAAGGTGATGCAACCAGCCACATGTTCGGTGCCACAGCAAAGAGACTGGGCACGTTTCTAAATGAGGCATTTCAGCTTTTGATTTACAAATTGATTATTAAAATGTAAAACCTCAACACCACACTGGCTAAGCCTGTCCTATTTGTGCCAGTCATTTATATATTTCTCAAAAACATGAATGCATCCTATTTTAAGTAAATCCTACCATATTAAGGATAAAGTGCAAAAACTGATAATTTGATAAAATTAAGTCACTGCAGATGCCTCCAATTTAATTAATGCTTTACTTCTCATCCCGAGAGAAATCCAAAGTGTGTTACATTTCAAGCTGTTGCAGCTCAGATGCAATAACCTGGCATCCAGTTGCTGGCAGTGGACAGAACACTCTTGGCCTGAGGATTTTGGTGTTGAGACAAACTCGTAGCTTCAGGCAACATCCAGGCCTAAATATTGACTTAAACAATGTGGTCAACAAAGAGTCGTGAGGTGGAGCGGAGAAGTTTGGATTTTTCTTCCACATAAACTGGGGAATTATGTCGGTGTGATGTTAAAGTGTTTTTCCTCATTAAGTGTTTTCCTACTAGAAAAGAAATGCACACTTTAAATGACTTTTAGTGTATGTTCTGTTATCTGAGCCAAACAGATTTCAGTAGTGCGACTTGAAACAAATGTAATCCATCTGAGAAGTTTGCCAAAGATACACCCACTGTGCTGCCTATTGAAAACAACAGTGAAGATGCCTGACCATATCAACAAAATCCCCGTAGTAACAAGCCCAACTTATCAGAGCCTGTTAAACCCCCCCCCCCCCCCTTCATCATATTTATTTCATGATGGCGATTTCACAACATATATACAAAACCAATATTCACTTTTTCAACTGTTGATTCAAACCATAACACATCACTTGAGTCTTGAGGTTGGCAGCTATTGACTTGCTTTTTTTTCTTGTTTGGCTGCATATTACATTCTACCAGATATCAAATATATAAATATATATTTGATATATATTTCAAATATTGCTATCAGTTAAAAAACTGTTAACTAGAGGAGCACTGAGTAGAGCACACAACTTCACCAAGGACCAACAGTCGCCTTAGATTCAATCAAGTTGCACCAAACTGCACACACTCATGGATATTAGTTCCCTAAATATGTAAAAAAAAGTGATGCATCAGCCCCTTTATCCAGATCAATGCCTCAATTCAATGGCTTCTCTTCTTGGCCCTTGTACCATCCTTCCACCAAGTTTTGTGGAAATCTGTTCAGTGTAATCATGTTGACGACCGAACAAACAAAGGAGCGTGGTGAAAACCTTCTTGGAGGTGATTAGAGCAGTTTAGAATAAAACTCTACAGAGGTGTTTTCATAAAATCCAATGTTTTTTTATTTCTGTTTCTTGCGTTGATATCATTAGAATTGGAAAAACAGCGTTGGGCATATGTAGTGCGAAACATAGTATGACTGCGGGAAGCTGTGTTTATATTTCCTGCTCAGTTTCTGCAAAGATTGCATCGACTCAGCTTCGCAGAACCGCTTAACATCCACGACAGAAGAGCGGTTACATACATTTGCTCCCCATTTCCCATGCTCAACGCGTGACAAGTCTTTTTCCTCCCTACATTTTGGACAGTTCCTGTGTAAGTCCTCGCCAAGTTATTTTAATTGGCTGGAACTGTGCACAGCGGGGCCACAATCATGTTAGGTAAGGGAGAGAGAGGGAGAGTGCCTCACTAGAGGGCCACCCTCACAACGCTCATCACAATGAAACCTTTACGCACGGCTCAAATTTAGTTTGACTCCAGACTGCTGGCCGAACCTCTTACAGATCCCAGAGTCAATAAGAGCAACGCTAACAAGCTGTGGCAGAGCAAACACAGACGTAACATTTTATGAAAAAGCCCGTGCACTCATCTCTTTCACAACACACACACAGACATAAGGCCAGTATGGATTAGATGGAGGCAGAGGAAATAGTGGCTCGTAAGTACTGTTTTGTTGAAGATAATGAGGCACTCGTGGACAACACTGATCACGCCGGGGCCCAATTAAGCTGCTCTGACATAAAGTTAAAATATTCCTGCATCAGTGCTTTTTTATTTAATTTTTTTTCTCCGACAGTTTTTCATCAGGGCTCCATGTTTGAAAAATGTTTGTGTTGGAAGAATGGAGAAGAGAAACTCAAGCATTAAACAAGCTCTGAATATGAAGCATCTTTTGAGAAAGAAAGACTTGAAGACGAATCTAAAAAACGTCACTTTTTCACGTGAATAAAAAAACACTCCTCTCTGCTTTAAATCTTTTATTTTTTAGAAAGAATGGGTTTCTAACTGATGTCCCTCTCAAGTGCCACGGCTGCTGGTTTGAATTGAACACTTGCTGTAAAAGGTGTAACCACCATCTAGTTGTGGCTATGAACTGATGGTTCTCAGGTTTCTTCAGTCCAGAAAGTCTTTATGTAGTTGAATAATTGCAGTGCAGTATCTTCTGCAGAAATATTCACATTAGTAATTCTTTAAGTAAGAAAATCCTTTAATTATATCCCTAGAACTCTAATATATCTAATCTCCAAAGTGTCATTACCATAATAATACTTAATTGTGAGCTCGCCTTGGCTTATTGTTATTTATTAGATGCGTTCGCTTTTATGTTACCAAACAAAAACAGTGTCTTATCTCGGTATTTTCAGGGAAAGTAATCACCGAGGCTTTGAGATTGTAAAACCAGCGAGACTAAAAGCAACTCTTTCATTGTCTACATGTGTTTATTGTTAAGCAGCTTAATATTGTCGTGATCCATCAGCAGTGATGCGTCTTTAGTCCTGGAGCTTGTAAAATAACTGTTATGACACTGAGCCTCTCCAATCTGCGTTAGTTTTAAGATTTTAATCTCAAAACCGTCTTTTTATTCTCAGGATCGTCCATTTAACTAAATTCAATTTATAGAGTCAAATCACAACACAGATTATCTGAAGTCTCTTTACACATTGATATATGTAGAGGAACCCGACAGTTCCCACAGTGTGGAATAAAGTTATCGATCTTCCTTGTTCTAATTGGCTGGACAAAATCCTCAAAGCTGAAAATTAAAACAAAGAGATGGACTTTGTCATTGCAAGAAAATCCAATGATCACAGAGATTCTGTTGAAATTAATAGTTTTGCTACAAAGTCTTTAAAGCCTATATTGTTGTGACCAGGCCTAAGTATACAAAATAAAAGTGTTACATGTGTGCCCCTGGCTCTCGCCCAATGTCAGCTGCCTATAGACACTATTATGAATGCAGATACATGTTCCTAAAGTTTAGCTCATGGTAATGATCACATAGATGAAAATGTAATATATTTTTAAAGATTTGTTGTTCCCTCATTCAGTAAAACAGTCAAATGTATATAAGCATACATACATAAAGTAAATTTATCAATATACACAACATATTTCAATCTAGGCAATAGGAAATATTGCCCTAATGTAGCATGTAATTTGTTATTATTACCAAAATATTCATTTGTATTGAGAAAACCAAAAACAGAAAAGTAGCAGCAATGATGCTGAGAAGTGAGCG
This sequence comes from Hippoglossus hippoglossus, assembly GCF_009819705.1. Lineage (NCBI taxonomy): Eukaryota > Metazoa > Chordata > Actinopteri > Pleuronectiformes > Pleuronectidae > Hippoglossus > Hippoglossus hippoglossus. The sequence continues at coordinate 9,921,281 of NC_047173.1, forward strand.
ACACTGGTTTGGTCATGACTGCTTCCATTTTTAAACAAATAAAAATAAAATCCCTTCACACTCTCATGGCTCAGGTGATTAAAATGATGAGTGGTCCCATGGTGTGAGTGGAGTGTCACACACAGACACACACACATACACACACACACCTCCAGGAGGTTTGACACTAAACGGCGGTGTGAAGTTACGTCAGGATCCTCCGGCGATCTGAAACGTTACGATGCTCGTAAAAAGAGGTCTAGTTGGGACAGGGGCCTATCAAGGACATCTAAACTCAGTATCAACGTGCACAGATGGCAGCGTGTGAAATGGCGCAGGGCAGAGATGGAGAGAAGAAAAGATGACAGGGAAGATACCGAGTTCAAGAAGGCAGAATGATGAAGGAGAAGACACTTAAGAGGCAGAAGTGGTGACGACACCTGGGAAACATCCCGGAGAGAGATGCTCAGTAGTTAAGGCTGCAGTGAAGAGTGCCAACCAATCATTAAAACTGAGCGTGGGCATAAGTGGGGGAACGACTGGAGAGACGGAGAGATGCAAGATGTCTGTGGGAAGGAAGATGTCACGCTCGATGCTTTCTCACCCCTCTGTTTTACCGATCTCTCTTTGTCTCTCGCCGTCAGCCGCACCCAGGGCCGTGAAACAAAGCGGCCGGTCGTCATTTATTCCAAATGAGCGCCGGAAAAAACAAAAGGAGTGATAGGTGACATTTGGCAGGAGATCTCTGTGACTCCACAACAACAGGGAGTTGAACACGAGTTCAGCTCGATGCAAATGAGCGTCAAGTTGGTGCTACAGTGCCCGAGTGAATGGCAGATGTTCTGCATCTATTCAGCTGTGTCTTTCCCTGGGGGTGAAGACATGTTTTGTATTGTTCGTAAAAAATAACGTGTGTGAAAGGTTTCGTAGCTAGTGCGGATTCTTGGGGAGGTTAAAGACACGTCTACGGACAAAATGGCCGACCAACAGAAATTCTTAGGAACGGCTTTGCCAATAGTTCAAGCAAGATGATCGTAAGACACCAGGAAGGAAATTCAACTAATGGCGGCAAAAAAGCGAGGCAGAGACATCAGAAGTCTCTATTTTTTAAATGCAGGTACCCACACAAACAGCCAATAGTACACAACAGTACATCTTTTTCAACGTTTTTAATTCAACCGTAGAACTGTTTTGTCCGTAGCTCTGTTGATAGGCGACAGCTGTCAGGGTAGGACAAGCTAGTGATGTAATAAGAAGAGTTTGGTTCAGCCGATGCAGGCTATGCCTTGTGTTTTTAATCCCTGTGGACTTGTAAAGTGTAATGATTGTGTTCTATATTTTTGTGCTGTATTTTGTAATATATATATATATATATTATTCATTTTCATACTCATATGAACCTACTAATCGTAAATAAAGCTTGATTAACTATTTGAGCAGTGACGTTTACAAATAGTTGTTGAAATAGACACTTCTCTTTTTGTGCATAAAGAAGTAGTAATAAATTTGACTTTAGTGTAACACAGCTACATGCAGCAAGTGACAACAGGCAACTTGCCAACACACAACAACCCCCCCCCCCCCCCCCGTGCTGTGTTGAACTTTGCGGCAGTGTTAATTTGAACATGTGTGAGCTTCCATGTTAGTGTCCCGGGGACAAAATCACAAGCCGAGACTGAAAGTGCTTCAGGACTTTGTTCTTCACTTCAGTCGCCTGTCCTTTGTCATCACTGCCTTTTTTTTCCTCTTCACTTCTCCATCCCTCCTTCCCCCTCTTCCTGTCAGCCGCTGATTGTTCTGACAAATGTTTATTTCCTCGTTTGTTGTTTGCTCGCTTCCTTTTTTTTTTTTATTCCTCCGCTTGTTCATACCCCCCACCGCCCAGTACATGCCCTTTACTGTCGTTCATATTCCCACCATCTGTGTCTCTCTCTTTCTTCTCTTTCTTCCCTTTTTCCCCCTGCATCTTTCTATCCACCCCTCTCTCTGCTGTTGGCGGAGTTCGCCACGTTGCTGGCGAGAGCTCTTTGATTTCAGCAGCCTCGTATCGCCCTGTGGTACATGTGAAACAAGTTGCAATAATCACAGGAGCAGTGTAATGACTGAGCATGATTCATGTCTGGGTTCATTGAGCATGAGACGCTGGTGTGTGTGTGTGTGTGTGTGTGTGTGTGTGTGTGTGTGTGTGTGTGTGTGTGTGTGTGTGTGTGTGTGTGTGTGTGTGTGTGTGTGTGTGTGTGTGTGTGTGTGTGTGTGTGTGTGTGTGTCCTTATAACCCACATACGTTCTGAGTCAAAGTACGAATGTGTGCGCACTCACAGCTTTTCAGGCTGCTTTAAATGTTCATGATTTCACTGAGTCAGTTGCCTCTGACTCAGGGACTCCAGGTTTTAGAGACAGCGATCAAACTTAATCACTGATCTCATTGTGAGCGGCAGTGACGTTATTTGGCTGTTAGGATGTAGATCCCATAAGAGTTGAGCTGTGGTGTCCACAGGATGGAGGCTTCATTCAATCCACAAAGGATAAACTCCTCATTTATACAACATGTGTGTTAACGGCTTAACTTGATGTGAACATGTCACATGTGTGGCCCCTCTACATTTACTAGTGTGAGGAAATTACATTGTATGCCGACGACAGGCCTAATTTAGTGGACTGGTTTCTGATGTGGTCCTTATGTGCTGCATTGTCATTTATGGTCCCCTCAACCCAGAAAAGCCATAAATCCTACCTGCCATGATTCAGCTGTCATATGGGTGCACTGTTGACACTTTCTCCCGTAGACTGTGGACAACATGAATGCTCCCAAAAAGTGAAACCCAAGTGTCTTGAGCGCCCCCTCGTGGCTGCAGTAAAGGTCATAAAACCAGCCTCCTCCATTTGACTGTAGGGGACATTGACCAAACTTTTGTTTTTTTACTATTTGATGCTATTAAAATGGTGGAAATGTCATGATTGACAGCTGAGACTGATTTATTCATGTATCTGCAACACATCGATACTGTATCTCCGCTCTGATCGCCAAGTGCACAGACTCTGGCTCCAAAAGCACAGACCCTGACCCTCTATTGTCACCCTCTTATATATATGTTTGTATATTTGAAATAGGAATAGTTAGAATTTGTTCGGTCTTCTCATAACTGCTTCTTGATAATAGATGTGTAATAAGAAACAATAGCACGAGGTATGCATGTTAAATTAATCATATAACAATCATGTGTACAACATCAAAATTGAACAATCATCTAATATTAGAGTTGTATGCTCAAACTTAACATCAGGACAATATAGTAAAAACCCTGGTAAAATGGCCGTTGCTTTACAACGAGCTCTTTCACACACAGTATTTATCATACCCTGTTTCATTATGGGCATGAGTGGAGCAAGTGTTGTAAAAAACATGAGGACAGAGTTGTTTTCTTCCCAAATATGTGGAATATGATATAAGTTTGCACAGGAGGGAAAAGTTACTTGCGAAGTTGTTGCTATCCGTGGTTATAAATGGTCGTAATCAACACTGAAGGAAAGTGTCGGTTGAACAACGGTCGACTTAATCTTTGCACGTTAATGGAGAAATAACAAGCTGCTCAGTAGAAGAAAACTCTTCCATCAGCGCTTTTATAATCAACACAAAATAAAACGAGTCTCCATGAAATTGCAAAGAAAAACCCTCCTGGGTTATCAGCACGGCTAATTCAACTCCTGGAACCATTATTCACTGACACTGACCAGCAATTTAGCAGAGGCCTCACTTCCTTTAACCTTAGCATTTATTCTCAGGATGGAGTTTTTCTCCTCTTTCCGTTTCACCCGCCCCTTCTTCCTTTTGTCTCCCCGTATGTCAAAGGCCCATCGGTCCATCGCTCTGTCCCTCTCTTCCTCTGGCTGTAAACGTTTTAAACCCTGAGAGAACACATTGAGCGCAGCCATCCGTCGCCCAATCGCCAACTTTGCGACTGCGACCTTTTTGGGATAATAGGACCGCTCTTCCGACTCACACGTTTTTCAGCAGTTATCAGCTGTAGCCAGTGCGGTGGAGTGTGGTTTGTGTGCGTGTACGCGTGTGTCTCTTTGTGTACATGACTGCTGGAAGCCACAACTTTGAACCGAAGGCTAGATGTGAGGGAAGCGGCTATCTGCAAGACTCGCTGCTGTTTTGATAAGAGCAAATTCGCCGCTTAGGGGGAATCTCTCCTTTTCTCTGTTATTCTGCCTTTTTTTCCGCCGGTTGGTTATTCCTTTTTTCACTCTTTTCTTCATTGATTCTCTTTCACTCGTTCCTCTGTCTCATTTTCATTCCTCTCTTTTCTGCTGAAAACATGTTTTTGTCATCTGTTCCTTTCTGATATAGACACACTCATCCACGTGTCAAATTTGTTGGCAGGAAATATGAAAACGTGGCCAATTACAAATAAATCCACGCATTTTCTCTCTCGTGATCTTCTCCCCCAACTGTAGAAGTGAGTCCAGTGTTGGTGCGTTGTGTCGGTTGTGTGCATGTTTGTGTTGTACCGTGTGTCTGAGCTGGAAGTCAGCAGATGGGACTGGCGTGTAAACTGCTATCAGAGCCTGTAGGGAAGCTCCAGGCAGAGCTCGCTACGCGTCCCACTCTGTGATGCTGCCACTGGATTGTCCTCCCTTAAATAAATAATGACTGTGTGTTATCTTCCATTTTGAGTCTATTGTTAGTGTGTCCTCATATGTGCATTTAAATTCAAGACCTACATTTAGTGAATACAACACGCTAACAGGACGTACTGGAGCATGCGTGTGCCCACATGCTCCCCTTTACCTTCGGCTGCTGTCTGTGTGATTCACTCACACCTTCAGGCAGGTGTGTGCTTTAGTCTTCCTCTATATCTATATATGGACCAATGTCAGCTTGAGACTGAGGACATATGAGGATATTTGAGGACAGACTTTGTCTTCTTTAAGCTGTGTTTTAGGGCTTAGACTTGGTTTTAGGTAAAGAATATTGTGATTACACTTTATTGGTCCAATGCTGGGGAGACTCACTTGTCACAGCAGCTCAAAATGGAGAAGACAAGTGAACACGAGAAAGTATGAAATAGAATATACAATCAAATAAGATAAAAGTATTTGTAGTAGTAGTGGTATGAAAAATACAATTAAGTTAGTCACAGTACTCAAAAGTACACAAATATAAATGTGTATTTTAGTTTTAACCACCACACACAGTCATGATAGACAGTTTTCATGTATTTAAAGTAACAGCTTATTTAATTAACTGAAGTAGCTTCCTAATCATCTCTATAAACAGGTTGTGCATGTGGATGGTCTGTAGGTGAGGGACAAGTTGTTGGGCCCAGACTTTGATTAATCTCCATTCAGATGCAGATAGCTTTTAATAGAGATGAGCTCAAGTGTTGCTTTTTTTTAATGGAAGTATTCATATAAACAGAGTTAACTTTTCTATTATTTATTCTGAATGAAAACAGGCTGCAGCCCGGGTGTGATCCCCTGTGCGAGGTGTGCAGCCTCCGCAGGGTTAACGGTGCAGTTGCTTTAGTTTCTCTCTGTTCTGCTGTCTGCTTCTTGTCAGGCTGCACTTACCAACACCGCCTCAATCAATGTCCGCAGTTTGTGACAGCGCAGACTTGACCGCTGTCTGTGTTTCCCCTCCTCTTCCTCACTTGATTAGTGTCACCGCATGTCATTGGTCTCGTCTCTTGTCCTCACTTCTCCCCACATCCCATAACATGTCCTCCCTCCCCTCCCTTCCTCCACTTTGCATGTTTCTCTGTTATTTTCCCTTCCATTTTTATCCCGCTACACCCCCCTCCTCCGTCGACAGCGCTCGCCTGATGAGCCCTGTGTCTTGAGAGCTTGTCATCTGTGTCAGGGGTGTGGGTGAAGCCTGTCATTACAGCTGTCCATGTGGGTGTATCTGCTTGATTTCCTTATAGATATCGTCCAACTTACTTTACAGAACCAAAGAGATCTAGTAAAGTAATTTAGTGCCATGTACGTAACAATGTTGACTGTTTGCCGACAGTAAATGTCAATGTTTGTCAGTGATCTTACCGAGTCCACTATCCAGACCAGCATCTGTGCGTCTGTTAGAGTTTTTGGGGGAAACTCTGGTCCACCAACAGCTCAGTCGCTAAAAAAAACAATGTTCCTATTCCTGTGGGGTCTCATGTCGGCCAAGCCTCGTCGACTAGACGCTCGAATGTCCGCACAAACATGTCTGAAAGTCAATTTAGTGCAATTTCTGTCACCATCAACCCTCCCGACGCAATAAACCACACCCATATGGTATTTCATCCTGCCAAAAAAGAATGACTCCATATTGTTAGACAAAGAGGATGTGCTCCGCGGCACACGGGCAATTAAGCAACTTTTATCGGCGCCATTGTTTCATATGCCGTTTGAGCTACCTGTCGCCGTGCCGCTGTCACCGCGCAAAGTTTCCACTAATTTTGCTCTTGTTAGACCGTCCTTTACTTCCTCTCTTCCCCCCCACTCCCCATCTGTCCTCCTCCCCTCTCCCTCATCAGGCATATCTGCAGTCGGACGATTACAAAGACTGTGTGACAACTTGAAATGTGATAAATGACTCTCTCTCTCTCTCTCTCTCTCTCTCTCTCTCTTCTGTGTGTGTGTGTCCCTCTCTCTCTTTTTCTCACTCTAGATGTATATCCAAACCACCACGCTGACGATCTCTCTCAGCCTGTCTGCCTCCGTGTCTCTGGGGATGCTCTACATGCCCAAGGTCTACGTCATCCTCTTCCACCCTGAGCAGAACGTACCCAAACGGAAACGCAGCTTCAAGGTGAGGAGGACCTGAGGAAACACGCCGAGTTATTCACGGGTTATTATTTCTATGGGTTTTGAGTTGATATGTTGGCTCATGTGAAGTGTGATTTATATGAATAAAATGAGGATCATTAACACACACTGTGAAAACACATCAACCCATTAAGACCGCATGCAAAATATGTGCGTTTGTACCTTTTAAGACCGGGTGCAACATGTGTGTGTTTACATGTTTAAGACCTGGTGTGACGTCTGCGTGCATGTCCCTGTAGAGCTTGATGAGACGTGTGTGTCTCATCAATGATGTCATCGTTTTAAAGATTTGCAGAAATACTCCCAGGAAAGGCGTTTATCAGCCCTGCAGATTGTTTTTAAAGTAGCGTTTCACACAGCAACTGACGTTCTAAGCGAGGTGAGCAATACTGAGGCAGATTCCAGCAGTTTTTTTATTGATGAAAACAAAGATTCAGACCAGGAGACCTTTTGAGGATGAGGAAGAAAGGTTTTGTTTGCTGCGAGGCGGCCGGCTTTGTTTTGTTTTTTAAAATGTTTCATACCTCAAGGAAACAGCAACGACTGAGAAATTAAAGCAATTCTGTCGGCTCTTCAGAAAACACTTTAGGTGTCAGGTCCTTTTCAAACAACACAACAGGTCATAGGGGGCGTTTTCACTCGCCGCCTTAGCTCTTAAAGGAATAGTTCACCCGGAAATGAAAATTCACTCATCTACTCACACCTATGCCCCCTAAGTTAAACTGAGAAGGAAGCCAGTGCATTAGTAGATCCATAGCACATTGATAATCCTTATTTACATTTTTTTATTAATTTATTATAATTAATATACACATATACAGGCGATTGTGACAGCTGCCGCCATGTCGGGAAAACTGGGCCAGAAGGGAGGAGACCGGCCCAACGGAGAGGTGAAGACCGAACTGTGTGAGAGCATGGAGACCAACAGTGAGTAAGAGAACACCAAAGTTTTATACCTATACATATAATAAACTAATAAAACTAATACTAAAATCAGATATATAACTGTAATCTATACTCTGGAATAACCCCTAACTAGCTTTTAACTGCGTAACAAAGTCTTTACATAATAGAGACAATTTTATTTCCCTATACCTCAGATTTCAAACATCACAATTAAGGTTGGACAGAATAAACGGTCATAATGCAGATATAAAAAGCATATAACACAAACACTATAATTCACATACATGAGAGACCCCAGGTAAGAGACGATCAAAGTAGAATACCACTCAGCAGAGAACATTTTTATTTTATTTGGATCAGTCCCCTTAATATGCCTGATTTTGTATTTGTTTCAACAAGATGAATCATTTTCGGAGAAATCAAGTAAAATATTGAAACATCTCGCATTGTTAGAGAAAATGAAAAAATTGTTGAAATGGAGTGGGTTCTTCCCCGACCCGTACGACATCCTTCCACCGAGTTTAATGGAACTCTGTCCTGTAGTTGAGGCGTAATGTTGCTAAATAACAACGCAGAAGAAAACATAACCACCTTGGTAGAGATACAAAATCAAATTCCTGGCATGTGTGTATTTTAATTTCAATTTTAACTGCTTGTGGAACGGCACAGAAGCTTGCATACTAACACACAAACATTTCCCTCGTGTACATTTACGTTTAGATGTACACTACATTTTACTTATTGCTATCGATTTCATTTTGCAGCTCAATCAAAATTTGAAATTAACTTCACGCCTGCCTTTTGTATGTTTGTGTGTCTGTGTGTGTGTGTGTGTGTGTTTTCTCTGAGCTCTGACAGTGAAGCACTGTTACATCCACTTCAAAGCTCTGTTTTGTGTTGCGCTGCTTCTCCTGTGTCAGCAGTCTGCAGATGAAACGGCTGCGGTGTGACACACGCTGCTGTGTCAGATTGCATGTGCACGTCACCGTGTCTGTGTGTGTGTGTGTGTGTGTGTGTGTGTGTGTGTGTGTGTAGTACGCATGCTTTTTTTTGTGAGCCTCCATCGATCTGCTTTAATCCAGTCCTTTGCTGTTCATGTGTCGATTTCTCTCACGACTTGTGTTCACGTCTGTAATCAAATGAGCAAATAATGATCCACGTGTGTGTCTGTGCAGTCTGTGGATGCCGGGGGTGTATGAATGGTTTCAGACCGGCGAAGGCAAACTGTGCTTTTCTGTCAGCACTTTATTATGATCAGTGAAGACATGAGGTCGCAGTTCGCTCATTGAGTAGTTAAACTGCTTAGTCATCCCTTTACATAATTCACTTTTCCCGAAGTTTGCAAATTAGCCAGCTCCTCGCGATCCAGGCAACAGTTAATTAACACAACAGCGACGGGCAGAATGCGAGGGTGAGTGTCTCCACTTTTTCTTCCATCGCCTGACATTTTGCTGAAGAGCGCTTTTCAGAAAATATCAATGAAAAGCATTTTGCAAGTCCCAAATAAACGGGGAAGAAAAGACTTCTGTTTTCATCAAGGCCCTTTTTTTCTCCAGCGCTGTGATGGAGGAACAGAGGTGGAATAGAGAAAATAAAAGTGTTTGTGTGAAAGCGTCAATGTATAACAAAGGCGCAGTTAGAGGCTCGCGGTCGCCATGAAAACATTGACATTTACCATGGAATGCTTGAGGGGACGCGGGACATAATGGGTTTGACGAAAAAGCCCCAACTACTCAGGTAGACTGTGGATGTGACACCGTTACGTGAGCGTCTGTCGCAAAATCTGCTCCCGACTGCTTCCTGATCGCTTTCTTTCCCTCTCTTTTCCTCCTCAATCCATCCAATCTGTCTCTTTTCTTTCTTTGTCACCTCCCTCCCTCCTCTAAAACGTCCCCACTCCCCCTCCCATCGTCACTCAGCTTCATCAACTAAGACGACATACGTCAGTTACAGCAATCATGCCATCTGAAGGGACCACGGACGCCGGAGAAGGGGATTGGACAGGAGAAAAGGGGGCGTGACTTGGGGCAGGGCCGAGCGAAAGAAGACGCCACCGTTCAAGCCTGTTGGCTGGAAAACTGGCGGGAAAAGGCAGAGCGCCCAATGGAATTCAAGCATGAGACATTTTGTATTGTTCCGCATCAAACCACAGAGGGTTGGGACCACATAAACAGCCAGTCAGTGTGCCTGCTTCCCCGCTGCTCACAGCTCATTGGTCCTACCATGAACTTACCTGTTTAAAAAAAGAAAAAAAAGAAAAAAGAGGGTATGACAAAGGTGACCAACCACAGGACGCTGTGGTGGACAGAGTCACTATTAAAACTTACAAAAGATATAAAAAAAAAAAAAAATACACATAAAATTGAAAATATAAAGAAAAAACTCCGAAACCATGTACACATTATATCTAAAAAGGACAAAGGTGGGGCCGGGAAAGAGATTTAAACAGATTACATTTTAAAAAGATATTTAAAAAGAGAAATGTAAGAGAAAAATCTATGAGACTCAAACATGTTTGTTGTTATTCTCTACTTGTAAGTATTTTTGTGGTCGTGACGATTTTTTCATTCTTGTCTCACCGTTGTCTGATGGATCGCCCTTGCATAATGAGATGAGTGTGTTTCCTCCTGCTGTCTTGGCTAACCAGGTCGTAGCCTTGGGTCGTGAACCTGTAAAATGCCATGGTTGAAGCATGCCAGTTTTTTATACAAAAATGAAGATTTATTTATAATAAAGGAATGTTTTGCAAATGTGTAGATTGGTGGTGGTGCTTTTGAGAAGTGCGGGTGACCAAGGATTCCCTGATTTCTGCATAAATGGATGGATTTATGTTTTTTTTCCAGTCATGTTGCAACATTTTATATGATGCATAAAACATTTAGAGCTATTTAGCAAATCCCATGGTCGCAGAAAACATCTATTTCCAAGAAGATTTCTTTGCACAGTTTGTCCTATTTATTAATTTATGCCCATGAAATGCTCTTAAGTCTCCTCTGCCCTCGTCTGCAACTCCCTCTTAACCCCAAAAGTATAAACGTTGATGGGAAAGAAAGAAAAAAACCTGCTGGGAAGGAGAGAGTGAGCGTGAATGAGGGCGAAAAAGACAGGTATTGGACAAGTGGACAGAACTCCCCTCTCTGTGCACCGACAACAATCCGGCAGATGTCCAACCTTCAAAAATACATGAGAGCTAAGAAAGAAACAGTCAACTGCATCAGTGAACCTGTTCTTGTTGGAGAGGAACGATCAATAACGCTGAAGGCAAAGTGAAATGACAAATCACATCATTTAGAGGAGGGCGGCGTGCCCCCGACACTCAGGCGTCAGATGGAAGCTTGTAAAATCCGAGCGAGTCCGTTCTTGCGAATGTGTGCTCTCTGACTTTTCTCTCCGTGTTTGCGCTCTCTTCTGGATGCCATAAAATGTTACCTCGATGACAAGGTTGATGTGTGATATAATCCCTGTAGAAAACGGCTTTTCTTTCCATAAGCATAAAAATCACAGGTACAATTTCTGCAGCTGCCATCGCATGTTCTCTCAGCCGTGAAATCTCCTCGAGGGGAAACACTGAAATCCGAGCCACTTATTTACTGGAAGCTGGAGGAAAGATTAAAATGTGTTTCATGACCCAAAGCTCCATGGGACTATTTCCTGAGCCAGAAGTGAACTGTCCTGTGTGTAGACATGATGACTGAGGACGTGTGCCTTAATGTGTAGTACATGTAGACCTACTGTTGTGTTTGTTGCAGTAATGCAGAATTCTATCTTTGTCTCATTGGTAAAAATGGAGCAAGGGAGACTCAGACGTCGGCTTTGTAACATGCCCCCAATGACAATCCTGAAATGCTGATGTATTTTTTTAAAGTGTTTATCATGTTAGTGCAGTGTGGTGACATGCTAACATTTATGAATTAGCACAAAGTAAAGCTAAACACAAAGATTTGGACTGAAGAATTGTGCCAGATTTAAAAGAACTGACCTTGTGATGACTCTTCATTAAACGTTACCCAAAGTCATTAGAGTTTATCCGCAGGGGAGCATGACTTTCAAATCATACTCGATAAATGATGAGGAAAAGTCGCAGGAAGTCCAAAGTCATGAGCATTCCGTCAGGGTTCATCCTCTGCAGACCCCACATGTCTGTACAAAACTCCAAGGGGATCTATTCAATAGTTTGCGAAATTTCAGTCAAATAAACAAATGAGCTGGAGGAAAAGCCAGAGAATCATCAACGTCATTAGAAAGGCATTAGGGTTCCATTAGTATTCCATTAGGATTCCACCGGGGTTCATCCTCTGCAGACCACAAATGTCAATGCATCCAGTAGTTATTGGGATATTTCTTTACAGGCTCCCTTAGATCAATGTTGCTGTCATGTTTTAAACACATGATGCATTTCTGATACATCCTGAATTGATTTCTCTCATCTTCTGCGATTGATTAAAGACATCATCATCTGAGCCAGACGTCAATAACGCCAATTTTCTGTCTCGCGGCTGAGTCGTGTCAATAAAGCTCTTAACCGTCAAACACAGGTAATGAAACGAAGAACTGTCCAGGGATCCGTGGCTGTGACCTGTAACACAAATTTGTCATCGCATGTAAATGTGCTGGGAAAAAGTCCCCCCCGGTGCTTCTTGAAGGAAAGCAGATGGCGGACGTTTTGACCTTGTTGTCGAGCGGTGCAGCTGGTCCGTGTACGGGACGTGTTGGGTTTGATTAATTAGCAGCAGATCAGACTGACAGTGACGGAGCGCAGGTGTGGACGGCCGACGCTCAGCCCACACTGACCCGCTTTACTTCATCTTATTTTACCTCTCGAGATGGTTTAAGTATGTGAAAGTAAGAAGCATACAAATAGTTCAATTTGATAATAAAACGAAAAACTTTTTTGCATTTAAATTCACAAATTAAACCCTATTAGAAAAGAGGTTTATGTTTATAGTGAAATAAATTGCCTGATGTATCGGCTTTTATTTTATTCTCTCAAAAGACGTTTTAAGTTTGTAACAATTAGACACATAAAAAAAAACTACTCAACAATTCATGACAGTTTGATAATGAAACAAACTGCTTTTGCATTTAAATGCACAAATTGAACCCAATACTCATTGTAATTTATGCATACAAAAATAAGATGCAAATACTTATAAACAATTCATGATCATTTGATAACCATCTATCTATCTATGCTATATTTAAAATTGATTTTCACAAATCGAATAATAAAACAATATTACAGTGAATCAGACACATTTTAATTACTGATCCAGTCTATATTGTGGAACGCAGGGGAGATGAAGTCTGGCCTCCTCATGCATTGACCTTAGCTCTGAATTATGGGATCTCTGAAGGTGACCTGATCAGGCATCGTTTCCAGTGGGACCTTGTTAGGTAAAACGTCCCCTAACGACCTTTCCCAATTAGAGAAAGCAGTTCCCTCACTGCACGAGCTGTAGCGCTGCACATACGGGTTTAACAGCTCAGAGGAAGAAACTGGTTCTTGTGGTTTTTCCTCACATAAAAAAATAATAAAATGATTTCTTCCATCCCCATGTTTGGTTTTGTTAGTGTTTTTGACACCGCACTCTGGGCAGGGCGGACGCACTTTCCACCAGAGGCAATAATCCATGTCATCTCCAGCCCACTAATTCAATTACCAATCTCAGACCGCTGCTCGTGTGACCAGTGAAACAGAAAACTGTGGGCGGCTAGAGAAAACTGCTCTCTTTACAAAATCCCACTTCTTCCCACTTGAAGTAAAACTGTTAAAGTGTGTTTGTGTTGGAAGAAAAGAAGAAAAAAAAAAAGCAGATGGTCCACCACTATGTGTCTGTGAGCGCAGAGAATTGAGACTTTGAAGCAACGGGGCTGATCTGGATCATATCATTAAACATCTCGGAATCATTACTAATATACCTGACAGATAAACTTTAAATTAATAAACTTCACTCTAGTATAGAATTTGAGAAATGTATAAAATGGTATGCCGGCAGTTTAATAAAGGGTCATTTTTCTTGTACAATACTAAGTTTGCAACACTAAAGCAAACCTTTTGGTTATGGAAGAGGTTAGATGAAGCTAGGGGGCGATATCAGTATTTCCGCTAATACGTAATTAAATTATTCCTCAGATGTTATTTTCAAACCCTAATGACAGATACATGTAACTGAGGCTTGATGTTTTGTTGAGGCTTTGTGATAAATAACTATAAATGAAAAGTAAACACAATTAAAACCAATTATATAGAACTCAAATTCAGAAATTAAACGTTTTTCATTATTGTTAACATTGAGGACTGGCACGAGGACCCTATGCAGGGTTGTAGGTCTCTCGTAGTTTTTCTATTTCTCTTGGCTTTTGTTCTTCGTCACATTTTACATAAATATTTCATGACAGTGTTGATCCAGGAAAAAACCAAACAATATACACCTTGACTTTATTTTTGCAACACGACAGTAAAACCCCTTGGTCCTCAACATGAACTGTAGCTTTAAACCCAAACTGAGTCTCCTCTCTCCTCAGACACTCTATAATAGAAAAGAATTGCTCTATGCAGATTTACTCTATAAGTGTCTTCCATATACCTTCAGCAGATAAGCATGTAATCTGGAGTTTAGAGGAAGATTGTTTTTGTATTGAATTTATTCATTTATTCAAATCTAATTTTTTACCTGATTTGGCCCGAGTGGAGGCATTTTTCATTTTAATTAAATTTTTATCTCATCAATAACGAGATTTACTGGCCCTGGAAAGTGGAAAAATACTTTTTTTTTTTAAGTCTTATTTTTTATTATTTTATTATTTTATTATTTCTACTTTAGTATTGTATATTAAAGTTTAACACAACACTGCAAACATGTCTGTTCTACACACACACAAACACACACACCTCTCTGTTATAACCCAAAAAAGCAGTTTCAAAATGTGACCTCAAATGTTGTCCTTACAGTGCGTCACTATGGTTTTTTTGTGCATTCAGGTCCCCACTACGATACAAGCACACAAACTTACCTCCATAAACACAGAAGTATTTGCACATATAACATCACATGTCAGTTTATGGGAGCTTCAAGACACCGTGTATTCAGAAACGTTGGCACAGAAAACACACACAATCTAAATTAAATAGAGAATAATGGAAATGCATTGCTCTCCTTGTTTGTAGTGACGACAGTGACAATCAGTGACATACACTTCTACCTGTCACCCATTATATTGTCGGTGTCATGTCTTTTCACAGTGCCCAATTTTTACAGGTACTCTTTTGGGAAGTGTAAATGCAATAACAGCCCTGTGGCACTGTGTGCGCGCGCGCGCGCGCTCACATCCACCCAGTGCTATTTGGGAGAATGCACACACAGTTGTGTCCGTCAGTCCTCCGCTTGTGTGAGTGCGTGCGTGCGTGTGTAAACCCCCCCGGTGAGGAGACGAGACACCTGGGAGAGACGCCAACGACAGAAAATGTCTCACCTGTCAATCAAGCGCTCCCCACACTGTCATGCTGAGGAGGAGGAGGAGGAGGAACGCTTCCATCCTCATAATGAGGAAGGCCTCTGTTGGGGAGTTGAGTGTTTAAGGAACGGAACAGTGGTTTGAGAGGGAAAACAAAGAGAGAGAAAGTGTGAGAAACAGCCTGTTCCTCTGTTTTTCGAGTTTTCTCAGGCAGCGTGTGAAACCTCCCAGCCGAGACTTTATCGTAATTAGCTCTGTCAGATGGCCTGTGCCAGGGGAAGCTATTACCTTAAATAGACTCACCAGTGATACGGATCCTGCTTCTTACAGATGTTTGCATGCCTGTTGAAGACACAGCTGGCTGGCGCCGGTGCGGGCACTTTTCCCAGTTCCGTGCGTCTGATTACTGATGCAGAATTACAATAGATAAATTGGGAGGTCTCAGTGAAACCAACTGTAAAGTAATACCTCAGAAACTTCTGGTGTAATCAATGAGTTCTTTGAGGATTTAGCTGTAAATACAATTTTCTGTTTCCAATTCAATCTTTTAGATTTAACACTGATTACTCCTGCGTCTCATGGATTTTTAACTCCTGTTAATTCCACTAAATTGTTGTTGATTCCCACGCGTGTTTGAAAAAAAACTCTACAATGCAAGTTTTGTTGTTTGTCATCGTTCTGACTTCTTTGTGGGTTTGAATGAGAAAAGCTGAGGTGAATTGTTGTGGTTGGTGACTAAGTGTTTGTGGATTCTGTCCCTAAAGAAGCATGTATACGTCGTACCATTCTGTGGGATATGGGGACATGTGCAATGAAAACAGGATGATTCAGGTGAACCAGCTTTGAAACCTGACTCACAGGATGTGAATCACATCCAGCTGCCAACACTGTTTTTATTTTCTTCTTCTCCCTCACAGAGGAAGCGTCATGCCCGGGTTAAGCTGTTACCTTTATCTTCACATTTCAGCCAAATCAAATTTTAAAAAACTTAACTTTCCAGTAGTTTTCGAGATACTTTTCGACTGTGTCAGGTCGAGTTCAAAAACC
Organism: Hippoglossus hippoglossus; assembly: GCF_009819705.1. Lineage (NCBI taxonomy): Eukaryota > Metazoa > Chordata > Actinopteri > Pleuronectiformes > Pleuronectidae > Hippoglossus > Hippoglossus hippoglossus. The sequence goes on from NC_047173.1 coordinate 9,937,484, forward strand.
ACGACAAAGTAACATGAGGTGACACGAGGAATTATCGCAGAAACCTGAACGTTCCCCTTTGCTCTTTGCTCTTTGCTCTCTGCTCTCCTCCTCGATCTCTTCTCTCCTCACAGGTGTTGTGGATCTGCTCGGTGTGGCCCTGCCCCTGTATTTAAGGTAGGGTGGACCAGCAGCAGCAGCCTGTTCAGTAATGTGGTTTCTGTTTCTTTTGTTTCTTTCTGTTTCAGGCTGGAGGTCTGCCAGTCTAGACTAGGGCTTTATTTCTAGTTTAGGTCTTCAAAGTTCGAGGTCCTGTGGGCTGGCCCAGACTTCCTCATCCTTTTGTTACCTTTATTTTCTTTTTGCAAACAAACTTTGTCTAAACTCTGTACTTGGTTGGCATCCTCATTTTATGTTGTGACTACAAGGTTGAGCCAGATTTTCAGTTTTTGGCCGTAACAGTGTGCAACAGGTTTTTATTTTTCACAATTTAACTGCAGTAGTGGAGTATCTATGCGTCTAAATACAATTTTATTAAGTTCCATCTGCTAACAGGTTAGGAAAACTCTTTTTAAGGGGTGCTTCATGAATGAAGAAAGCAAAAAGGGTTATTTACATGGAGAAATTTAGACCAAATGTTCCTGCTCTCTGACATTTGTCACATGTGACAGTTATATATATTTATGGCTTTATCCTTGGTACAAACACCACAATGACATGTTGTTTGTGCTCCCACTCAAAAATCCTTCCAACCAGTGGTGCGCTATCTTCCCAATACAGCTAAAGGCTCCATGTAACTATAAAACGGAGCAGGAGATAATCCTAGAATACCATGTCCTTCTCTTCTGGAATCATAGCAAGACATCTGTTGCTGAGGGGCAGAGAAGCTACAGGGATCTGAGGTCAGATGTTGATATTGAGGTGCGAGGGTGACAGGTCTGCGGCTGACACCTACAGAAGCAGCTGCCGAGTTGACTCACGGTGGTTAATAGCCCCTGTGATGCCTGCATGTTGTTAGCAGCTGGCGTACGGCTCGGTCGAGGATAGAGACTTTAAAGCCCGTGAAGAGGAGCCGAGGAGAGGGTGCTGTAATTTTAGCCCGAAGAGAGGGAGGAGAGGAAGAAGAGGTTTGGAGAAGAACTGGAAAGATGACGCGAGTTAAAGATTACACGAGGGGAAGGATGCGTCCTAAAACCGTACATCTGTTACTCTGACTCTGTTTATTGCAGTCATGTGGTTTAATGCTCCCTGAAAGAGCATGGAAATGAGGTGACGGCAGGGGGAGGGAACGACGGCGAGAGCTCCTCATTTTATCGCTCGGTTACATGGAAGCCTGCGTAGCCTCTGATTAGAGCTCGCTACATGTGGTTAACATTTGCTCTAGCATGTGGCTGTATGAACATTAGCTGGGAGAGGACACGGTAAAGGCAGCTCCTAAGAGGCCCCTTCTGTATTGGGCTTTAACACACAGTTTCAGTTTTAGATTATATTCAGGAATTTAGATTTATCTTTTTGGATTTTTTGGGACTCATCATGTTTATGGACGTTTGCCTTGTGTCTGGTTTTTGGATTTCCTTGCAGTTTTAGTTCCGTTTTGCTTGAAAGCTTCTTTCCTTCTGCGAGTCTCTCCCACTTCCTGTCTTTGACTTCCTTTCCGCTTTTTTTGGTTAACCTGTCCCGCCTTAATTGTTATTACGTTTGTTTTGTTCTCTCTTGAGTATTTACTCACTGTGAAGTCAGTCCTTCTGTAAGTGTTCCAGTATTTTCCCCACAAGTCAAATTAAAAAGACAGTTTATTGGATCTCATGTCCTCATGTGACGTCTTCATTGAGGTCCTCACCTGTTTTCAGTCCTGATGGGATTCTTTCATAATTGTTGTTTTGTAGTTGCTCTTTTTGCTTGTAAAGAATGAATAGGATTCACCTGATCCACAATGTGAGAGCAGATTTGTCTTGGTCAGTGAGAACTGATGTTTCATAGGACGACAAAGTCCCCGTAGGTTAAAGGAACATTGGACATTGAAACTGCTGTTTTTTACTTTACAAACCAACAATACAAGATTGTTTTTTCTTTTAGCCTTAACCATGTGTTTATTGTAGCTGTAATGTCATTTTCAACCTAATCCATGATTTTTGTCTTCAACTAACCGAGTCATTCTTGTTTCTCAATTTGACCTCAACCGTAGTCCTGCTGACAAGGTTGTCAGATTAGAGAACTACACACTCTTCAGTTCGCATGGCCCATAGCTTAGTCTGTATCTGTGTCTCGGACGTATGTGAATCCAAACTGTAATCACACCTTGTCAAGGTTTTGTGTGACAGACCTCTTTGTGCCTGTGTCAGTATCTTAATGCTCTTTCCTATTTGAAATATGTCCATTTAGGTTTCATGTTGGCATCTGATTATCTGTTCATGCGCACAGAGCAGGATAAACCTACAAACAAGTGACTTTTAGTAATTGGCAAATGCTGCTCTGCACTGAAGTCGACTTAAGCAGTGACTGGTGCCACATTCAGCTCAGTGCTGCAGACAGATGGAGGCTGTCAGAGAGGATGGATGTCTGGCAGCATTTTGAAATTTGACTCATAACATCGAATATTATGAATGAAATGGCACCAAAGTAAGTGGCTGTGAGGGGGTGGGGGGGTGGGGGGGTGAAGTGTGTCAAACACCCATGGGTGTCATCTGCTGGGATGACTCATCTCTGGTCGTGGATGCTATAAATAGTTGCAGTGTTCTGGCACATTACATATTTTGGATCATAGGAAAAAAACTGTAAATTGTGGGTTGTGAAGAGTGCATGTGGAGAAAAACAGAAGAAAAGTTCTGACTGTCCACTGAGTTCAGATGTAAATGACTGTACGAAACAATATCTTTTCAAATGATGGTGGCAACAAAATGATAATAAATGCTCGGAGTGTTAACAACTAAATATAAACTGTGACAGATTGTTCAGTATGTGCGTCTGTAGACTGCGTCAGTGACTCATTCAAGCAAATAAGTAAAGAACAAAAACTGCTTTCCCCCTTTGGCTTGGAAATGGGAATTAATTTCAAATCACGCGGACGCGATGAACGTAATTGCTTTCCAGAGAGAGAGCCTTGACAGTGGAAGCCAAGGTGACGCGCAGTCCTGTCCTCCATTGTACTTGGGGGTGTGATGCACACAAGGTTTTTGTCAGTGATATGTCACAGCCCCTTTGTCCTGGAACAATGGGTTCCTTTGCTGCTGTTACTGGTGCTCACCCGAAATTCCTCCTTACAGTTGGGAGCAGTCGAACAGTAGAGGAGAGGGTAAGTAGGAGGGGTGAAAGGCTCCGAGGCTCTTTGTCTGCGTCATCTTGAGCTTTTATCACATTTTATTGAATCAACTAGGAAGGTGTTTGAAGAGCGTACCTCCGCCAAGGCTAGCACCCGGTCTCGCCACGTTAAAGAAAGGATACGCCTGCACTTAAAAAGTGTAATGGGTTCTGTCTTGGTTCATGCCTCATCCCTTCAGGAAAGTTTATGGAAATTGGCCCTGCAGTTCTTGGCGTCATCCTGCTGACAGGCTGAGAAACGAATGCCAAATCATGACCTCCTCGATGAAGGTAAAAACAATACATTGCTTTGGTATGGCACATTTCAAATTAATACAATTTCACACAAAAGATGCAATCAATAAAAAAACAAAGGCAGCAAATATGCAGCGACATAAAAGTTAACACAAATTTAAAATAAGAGAGAATATGAAATCATAGACTATAAACACAGGTAACAGGGGACCTCAAAAGTAAAAAAAAAACAAAGAACGAGCACAAAACAACTTGACTAACCGTCAGGCAAACAGCGATTACAACATAACCTCTTTGCCACTGTTAAGAATGAATTGAATTAAAGAAACAGTCAATGTTAATTCATTTTTAAAGAATAAGAAAAGTATGCAGCGTGTTCAGTAACTCAAGTCACTCACAGATAATCAGTCAGAAAAAATAATGACAGCAGAGAGGAATGAATACCAACAAGTTTTTTTATTTTCTTCTTTATTTCTCTCCCATATTCATGTCACTCAATTTAACTTTCTAATAAAGCAGAAGTTGCTGTTGAATTAATATTTTACCATCTTACTTTATCAAATAGAAAGCTCAACAACATTTAGATGTCTGACACGGATATAGCCTCTAATGGATGGAAAAGACAGTTTAACTGGATTGAGTCAAAGGGAAACCTATATTTAAATGTATTGAAATTCTTTTTCAAAGCACTTAAAATAAAATGTAAAACACTGACAAGACGGTAAGAAGAAGCTCTTCTCCTGGACAGGGTGTTGGAAACACGACCACGTTGAGCAGATTGTCAACTTGGCAAAGACATTTCTGTTACTCACGAGTCTGCCTTTGCAGCATGATTCAAAAGAAAGACGTGTGTGTGGTGCCAGAATCAACTCACTTGGCCCAAAAAAGGAATTAAAATCTGCACGCAGGTCGAGAGCGGGGGGGGTGGGGGGGGTGGGGGTGCGGCCACCTGAGAGAAAAACAATTCTCTCAGCTTGTGGTTTGGATGATGGAGGAAGGAGAGCAGCACTGTTTGAAGACGAGCTGCCATTGTGACACGAGGATAAAAGCACGATGGAAACCGTCTCTCGAACACCATCAGGGGAGCCAATGGACCTTTTGTCGTTAATAAACCTTCAATTACACCAATTCAAAATAATCACAGACTGCTCAAACACAGCGTGGACACGATGCTGGAGCGAAGCCACATTCCTCCAAAGTCCACAGACCTGACAATCCGAGTATCAGATGGTCGGATTCCTTCAAGGTTTTTAACGGCCTTAGTTTGTTGCAGTTATTTGAGAACAAGAAATTCGAGGACGGGAACTTTGTTCGTAGCTCAGGTCGGCCTCTCTGCTGAGAGCTGTATGATTGTCACAACCCTTCTTCCTGCAGAGGATGGTTCAAACTTCCTGTGCCATGTTTTAAAGGGCTACTGATGTCGACAAATGTGTTTATGTGAGAGAGGGAGAGAGCTGAACACACAACTAGAGTAAAGCAACAGCGCAAAAAACTTAGATTTCATATAATAATGAAACGAAACATTATGAAATATTGCGTGTACGTATATGAAATGCATGCGCTGGTTACACAGTGCGCCTCCTACGCTTTTCATTTTGTCACGGAACACTGCAACCGCACCTTTTGGTGTCTTGTACTCTTGTATAATGTAAAAATAAGTAATAAGTATTGGAAACATGCCTACACATGTTTTAGATTATATGTCAATAACATCATACAAACTGTTATCTTAGCAAAATGTAGGAATCTGCTTTTAGTTTGAAACCACACTAACGTACATGAATTAATTCAAGAATGACTTTCATTGAAGTTGAAGAATTCCTTTTGCTACTGTGATAAAAAGCCAACATGTCTTTTTGTTTCACACCCTTATCATCACTTATCACTAATCATTTTTCACTCTGTCTTTATTCGGAACTTTTTGTCTTCATCACAAAAGATAAAATATCTATCATAGTATGCAAATGAGGGTTTTCTCTTTTACCATCTGTCCTCGACTGCAAGGAATGGGAGACACCACGTTTGGCTCATTCAAATGAGTATTGGATAAATTATTGTCGACGTCTGCATAATCCTATTCGACTGTTGAAATTATCTCGAGATGGTGACAACAGGCTCTGAGGCTGCAGCAGAGAAGAAGAAGAATTCAATTTAAATGGATGCCTTTGTGCGTGCATCTCTCTGTAACCATAGCAGCATTTAATAATGACCTTCTTGTGATATTCACTGCCATTGATCACAAAGGCTTCCCGAGGTGTGAGGGAACGTGGGGCTTTAAAAGCTGCCGACCACAGAGAGAAGGGAATAGCCACGGATGGAAGTGAGCTGCGTCTTTGTATTTCCCATGAATCAGTTGGATGGTGTGGTTCCCCCACTCTTTATAATGCACCTGGGTCGCCACAAGGCCAAGTTGAAAGGAGCAAAAGTTGACTTTCCTCCCTAAGTGCACGAACTGGCCCCTTGGTGCCATGCAGCTGCGTTTCCCATCAGTAGTTGAGCCCAAAAAGTTGTGATGATGTTTATATATCATATAATTCATACGTTTATGTGTGTTGAAGCATTTTCTGTGTATCTATTTGGAAGCACAGAGACACCTATATAGTCAGAGACTTCACCTTTTTTCTCTCATCTAAAAGCCCCTGGTTCCCTCCTACATGTGCCCGTGAGGGTTGGTTCAAAAAGAGAGAATAAATACCAGGAACATTCAAGCCATCAGATGGGTTGTACCTTTTAAAAGCCTCGACCCATTATTGCAGCAGTGTTTGATTCTGAAAAATGGCTTCCCCCTGAAGAATTGCCCATTGTGAGGCCACAATTTTACACATACGAGCTCCTTCCTCTGCCCCGCCACGTCAAGGCTTTTCATCTAATGGCAGAAATGGCACTCCTCCACTCCGCTTTTCCGGGGCGGCCATTCAGAAAGTGCCAGAAGGCGTCTCGCTGCTGTCGCGATGATTGGTCATGTCATGCCGTGCCCGTCGGTTTGCCATTGAGTTGGCTGCAGAGTGTGCACACACGAGAATACAAAAGGGTTGTGTCACTGGTTTGTGTGTGAAGATACATTACATTACTCTATTTGCAAGCTAAACAATAAAGAGTCGTAGATGATCCTTTTTTTCATTTAACAGAGGGAAGGCAATGTTGTATTTAGTCCTAAAGGATCATGATTATGTAAAAAAAATAAGTCATATTTAACTTGGATACATGCAGAGCTCTGTCATCTTTCCTATTCACACACTGTATATGACATAATCGTATTAAATAAGTATTTAATATTTTAATACATGTATTTGTATTATGGATTATTTATTGTAAGCTTGTACTTTTTCATGTATCCTGCGGTGTCATCTGTTCGACTGCAGTTCGCAGTATCCATTCATGTAAATAAAGCATGAGACTTGAATTTGAGAGAGACGCAAATTCCATTGAAGTTTTAATGAAAGCATTCCTCCACGGTTTTCCAGGCATGAATTCGTTGAAGGCACCGGGTATTACTTGAAATGGAATTCACAATACTTGTAGAATACTTTTTAATGTGACTGGTAACGGTTTGTGTTCATTGTGGCTGCAGTGGCTCAGGAGGAAGAGTGGGTGGTCCACTCTCCCGAGGGTTGGCTGGCGGTTCGATCCTCGACTCCCGTGTGCAGAAGTGCCCTTTGACCCCCGACAGCGATGTTGACACTGTGTGAATTATGTGTACGGGAAAAACTGCAGCGCATAGAAGTGCTGTATGAACGTGACCTGCAGCGTAAGTGGTCAATAAGACTCCAGAAGCAAATATAAATACAGTCCATTTACTAGTCGTTATTTATTTATGAGCAGCTTCTAGTTGTGGAATAAAATCTAAAACAACCCAAAGCCCGAAAAAAGATTTCCAGTCCTCTCTTAGCAACAAGAGAAAACCACAGCAGTGATCACAAAACATCAAGATATTTGCCTTCATATAACACATTTGTAGATTTGTACTAAGTAAACTCACTCTAGTATACTTTAGCAGTCCGCCCACGCACATGTAGAGGATAAATTATTTATCTTAGATAAAACACTGTCTGTATACCATGCATGTAAATGAACAGAGTTGTAAAATAGAGGGAAAAAAAGAATCATACCTTGCCGATTTGCCCCGACACCAATAATTTCTTCAGAGCAAATCTTCACGGCACCTCAGTGCATCGCAAAGACATTTTCTAAATATTTTTTTTGAACTATTCTATACGTGATAAAACGTGTAAGTCACCACGTGTGCTACACAGATTACTGGGTCCCAAAAAAGTTAGACACATTTCAGCTTTTGTGCAATGCCAAACATTTTATTGTATTATTTAAGAGATTCCCAGTACAGCTACATCCCTGCATCCTTGATTATTGAAACCTTAAAAATAAAGGATATCTCCCTGCTCTCTCATCTCAAGAATTACGCTCACCCCGCTGCAGGAAGTCACCCAGTTTGCGGATGTGTCAGACTTCAAGGTAACGTCCATGAATCGTCCCCCAAATATCTTTGAAGCATTGACCCGATAACAACGGACAAACCAGACCATCGCTTGGGAAGTTTGTCTTCCTTTATCTGCCTCGTGGCGTGATTCACTGTTGGAGCTCTCCCAACAGTTGCGTCTGCGGTGTTTGGTTGGCTCATGGGAAAAGCTTTTTATATTTTAGCGAACGTGCTTATCGGCTCCCTTGCAGAGAATTAGTGGAGAAAATCGATTCCACTTGCATATCTGACGGTTGAATACGCAGCTTGGATCAAACCGAAACCATAGAACTTGTTAATTAATGATCCGTCGAGCGGCCGGTCTGCAGCAACCTCCCCTCCTCATGTGTCTTGTTGACCCCCCGCCCCCCCCCCCCCCTTTGTTTTTCCTCCTGAAGGTGTCTTACTCTCATCTCCGATAATCCCCTCACTTTTTCTGCTCCACCTCCCTAACCCCTCCATCACTTTCACTCCCTCCGCTGCTTCACTTTATCAGCGTCCGGAACCTGCTCCAAGACGCCCCTGATGCTCATCGTTCCGTCTTTTTCTCACACACACACACACTCTCTCCTCCTTCCCTCTCTAATCGATAATGGATAGAGCCACACAGTGATACAGCTGCTCTCCTTCTTTTAAACCAACTCAGATTCTGTGTGAGAGGGCAACATCTATCAAGAGTGTTACACCGTCGACCTCTGCTGCCTCTGCAACTTGATTAGAAGGTCTCGATCTGTGTGTCTGTCTGTGTGTGTGTGTGTGTATGTGTGTGCGCTCGTTTGCAAAAGGGCAGGGCAATTTGATAACAGCGCGTTTAGGGCCAGAAGCTTTACGTTTCTATTTGTAACTCCCCTGGGGGACACCACTCATGCAATGTACTCAGTTCCACGCTGGCCCTACGTTAGAAAGTGGAAGTAAAAATGCCACCGTGATTATGGTGAGTTAAACACAGCAGGTGGCGAAGCAGGACTAAGACCTGCGCTAATCCTCCCGGTGCTATCGCTGCTCGGGAGGAGGAACAGATTAGTCACTCCTACGTTTAATTACAGGTAGTCCACATGCTTCTACATCCAGTCTCGTGAAACAAGAAACAGGAAAATGACGGACTGTTTTTCTTTCATACCTTGGACAGAAGCTTCTTTCAACACATGCTCCTGAAGTCCACACATTCTCCTGAATTTCTGGATGTGAGAACACAAATGTCCAAGTCAGTTGCTGTTGACATTTTAGGAACCTTTTCTAGAAACAGGCGTGACTCTAAAATGGAAGTAAAGGTTAGATTAATAAAGCCTGTTATGTATCTCATTTTCTCTGTGACATATTTTTTTTCCCCTTTACAGCTTGAGTCATCAGCTCAAAAGTATCATGGACCTTAATCAAGCCCTTCAATGATTTTATGAAATGTCTTTACAAAAACTCTGATTATGAAACAAATTACAACAAAAGCAATCTAGCTCTTTAGCCCCGTTGTAAGCTATTCATTCCACTTGATTGAAAGAACTTGCAAAAGAAAATGCTCCATAATACTTTAAGAATTATATATCTGGAAATGATAAGAGTGTATTTGTGTCCAAACAGCATGTGCTGTTTGAATAATCACTGGCTCAAGACGGTTTTGCAACAGAGTTGAACAAGTATCTTTAAAGTCTATTGAATATGATATATAAAAAATTATCTTCATGGCCTGTTGGAGTCTTTTCCTGTTTGTGCCTGTGTAAATCTTTGAGTGTCGGCATTACTGATTTACCAGTGGTGGGTCGACTCGGTGTTTCCCTCTGGAGACCAATGCAGTTGCCTTTGGCCTTTTCCTGCTGTGGGTCCATGGCTGCGCTCGAACTGAGGCTACAAGTGTGTGGGATGGAGGGATGCAGAGTAGGGGACAGAAGACGTGTCATACACATGTAGGAGACACCAACAAAGATGTCAACTTGGACAGAGATACGAGAGCTTTTGGTGATGTCAATGTGCCGTAACGTTGTTCATATGTGAAAGGCAAACTCCGGAGAAAGTCCACACAACGATATCCTGAGTTTATGTCTGAAAACGGCTTTTGAGATATGAGCGGACAAGAGAGAAAGTATTAAAGTAAGAAGAATAGTGAGGGGGGGGGGGAGAACTAAGATAGACAAAGGCATCGGACAAAGGAAGAAAATAAATGGTGAACATGTTAACATGTCAGAAAAAGAAATCGATGACTATGTTGGAAATGAAATCGACCCTCTGTTCTGCTGCAGGAGAAGCAGCCATTGTACTCTGCTGAAGGTTTTTCTTTGATGCAGCCATTTTCACTTTTTTCCCTCTTATTGTATTATCCACAATCAATCATCACAACATCCCACCCAGTGGTTGAACAATTCCTGCATGACCTGTGTGTGTGTGTGTGTGTGTGTGTGTGTGTGTGTGTGTGTGTGTGTGTGTATCCAGTGTGTGTGATTGAGGGCCTATTCGTAAAATTGTGTGCATGCGTGACCTGTGACAGTTTGAATGGATATTTCACATGAGGTTACGTTGTATGCTCCCCGTGGCAACAGAAATTGGCGTGAGGCTCATCTTGCACTCTCGTGTGTGTGTGCGTGTGCGCTGCAGCTGTCTTGCATGCATTATTTCCTGTAACGTTGAATCATGCAGTATTGAGATGGAACAGGAGAATGATGGCTGGAGAAATTGGCTTTTTTAGGTGGAAAAAGTGGTTGAAGGAAAAATGCAAAAGAACAAGCGTAGCGAGAGAATTGTAATGAGCAGAAAAATGAAAATGAGAATTGGAGAGTTACTGTGTTAGCCCCAAATTCTCGATAATGGCGTCTAGGTTGCGTTAGGTTAAATCATATTACAGAGCTCCATCAAAACCTAATTAATTCAATGTGAGTTCTGGCCCGAGCGTCTCTCTCAGTCAGGAAGGTACAGTGTGTGTGTGTGGCATCTATTCTCAAGCCTCATTTCTCTGGCTGCTATAAGCTTCACACATTTATAATCAAAGAATACGCGACACAGTCTTCGGTGCAACTGTGGCAAGTTGAAGGTATTCTGCCCTCACTTCACGGCACAGAACGGGATGTTAATTCAGTATGTAATATGTCATTTGTAGTTAAAAGCAATTTTCCCTCATGTTATGTCACAAGAGTCACGATTCACAGACACACTAGTGACACAAATGTCTGTTGAGGTTTTTTCCTTGTTCTAGGATGCTTTGCAGAAGGGAAATAACACTTAGAGCCCCTGCTGACAGAGCGAGCATGTGATGCTGCATGAGTGCAGGAGCTGGCAGTCTCTTTCCTCCACATAGCACATGTAGCTACGGTTCGCAAGGAGCACATAGCTTGACTCATTTTGCTCAAGTTTCCAAGGTGCAATAAGAATTCCTCCGATGAAAGAGATAGAGTGTGTTGAGAAGTGAATGAAATCACTACGCACACTGTATGGCTGATATGGGGAAAAGTGCCGACCAAAGTCTTGGTCCTTTTCTGGTTAAATTGTGCTGAAGTTGCCTTGAATGTTGAAACCTGCAATTTGAACCATTTTGAAAAAAACTTGCTGTCATGGAATAGAAAGACATCACATGATTTGTCATTCATTCAGTTTGGGCTGTGGCTATGCTAATGCTATATGTGTCCAGCAGGCACTCTGGTTACTGGGGGTTTACAGCCCCACCCATTACGTTTGTGGAATGTTTTTCCTCTCATCTTTCCACCTTAATTCCTCTGTTGTCTCTTCACTTACATTTCTAATAGTGATGGCATGAAGTGCTCTTGAAAACAAGTCATAGACTATTTATAAAGGTGAAATATTCAGGATACAAGCCAGGGTCAATGCGATGGAGCCACTGTAGCGATATCCCATCGAAACACGCACTTAACATCATTCAGTGTGATAACTACCACAAATTAAAGAAACCATATTTGAGAAAATAATTATTTGACGTGTTTTTTAGATTTTTTGTTTGGTCAATGTCCCAACTATTACCATGGAGAGTGTGGGATGTATGATCTCTACTGCTGCCTGCCACCAGGTGGTGATCAAGATGCTTCGTGAAAATACTAACAGCACCATTTACAATTCAATGTTGAGTAGTTGTTGAAAAATCCTTTCTAGACCACAACACATTCTTATTGGTTAACATTGGATACAGGAATAAAATCCACCGTGCAGCTATTGGACCTCCATGTTTTAAAAGAGCTACTTGTAATTAATTTGTGTGACGTTGTAATAATATCTCTAAAGCACATATGCTTGTAATAATCAATCCAATTCAAAGCCCAATTCACTAGTGGTAGTTTTTGTTATTTGCCGGTGGGCTTCACGTTTTCACATGAACAGTGAGTCCGGAGAGCTTCATCCACGCAGGACGCCGAGCTCAGTTTACCGAACAATATGTCCCGTCATGTGGTTTTTACTTGGCAGCAATGAAGCAGTAAACGGTCCTGGAAGGGATCTTGATAGATGTATCACATACAGACAAGTCAAATGGCCAGGTTTTCTGCATCTGTGGACTCATCCACTTGAATTTCATTCCACGGGGACTCACTAAGCCTTTCAAACAATTGCCTCTCAACATCCTCTGCTATTTCATCTATTCTCCTCAACTGTGTTAGCAGAGAGGGCAACATGCCCAGCCGTGTTAGCTGCCATTTTCCCTAAAGTGATTCAAGTATTCATCGTTGGCTGGTGGAAGAATTAATTTCTCTCTGATGTTCAAAGGGAGCTTTTATTTTGGCAAATGAACTGGCCGCCAAAATATGAGGCCAAATGCAGTTTGATTAAGTGAGGATTGCATTTAAACCCTTGCCTCTTTTTATCTTCACTTTTTTCCTATTGAAAATACGTCATCAGGTTGACCTTAAGAGCAGGAAGTTGTGTCTTTAAATCCCAATGTACTGTAGTGGAGTGGAGCTATATGTCTAACAGTTAGAACAGAGGAAGAACGAGCAGGAGGGCAGGCATGTATGGCTTTATACGTGGAAGGTATTGTATATGGATAAGAAAGTTACGGAGGAGAGGAGGAAGGAGATGAAGATCTTTGTCAGGGATTGTGAAAGCATAGGAAATAAAATTAAATGAACGTATTAACATAAGTCGAGCATATGGAGAGAAACAAAAGAATTTGAGATAGATTGCAGAGTGAAAATGGACAGAAAACTAGGAACAGGATGAATTGGCAGGGGGGTTCAGGACTGATAGTGAGAGGGAGCTGCAGGATTGTGTGGTTGAAGTGTGGTGTGACGCTGCGCTAGAAAGACATTTACACTCATCTACACCACCAAACATGTCATAATTCTGAGATGAGTGGGGAGGTCACTGTAATGTTAATGAAACTAGTTTGTGACAACTTTTGCTTGGTTGTTCATTATCATGCTGGAAGTAGCCATTAGACGGTGGCAAATTGTGGCCATGAATGGATGAACATGATTAGCAGCAAGACTCAGATAGGCTGTGCCGTTCAAACAACGATTGATTGGCTTAAAATGGGCCAAGAAAAACATTCCCCACACCACCACCACTACCACCACCAGCCTGGACCTTTGAGACAAGGCAAGTTGGGCCCACGGATGAATCCTGGCGACGCCAAATTCTGACCTTACCATCTGCTCGCTTTTGCCGAAATCTAGATTCACCAGACTTTACCGTATGTTTTTCCTGTTGAGCTCCTGGCCGCTGCAGCCTCAGATTTCGGTTGTTGGCTGACAACAGAGGAACCTCACGTGGCCTTCTGCTGCTGTAGCCCATCTGCCTCACGGCTGGAAGGGTTGTCCATTCTGAGATGCTTTTCCGTTCACCACAGTTGTAGGTAGTGGTTGTCTTAGTTACTGTGGCCTTTCTGTCTCTACCGAAATCTCTGCCCTTTTTTTTGTTAGTGAAAAAATAGGGAGACAAACAAGGACATGATCTAACTCTCGGGGGGGATGGGGTCATAAATAGGATTATTACTGAAGGAAGGCGGGGTCTTAGCTGGACTCTCGCAAGTTGCTTTGAAGACCTAGACTTTGCTGATGATGTTGGACTACTGAGTTCAACCAACTAGTTCATACTTAAAACTCACCCTGTCAAAGACACATGGATGCTAATGTCTCTACCATACAGTATGTATATAAAAACCAAAGACAGTCTGCAGATGTGATAATTCTCTCTTATGGCTGTTTTCCAAAATCAATGGTGCTGGCCTGCTTCTTCCCCTCACAGCTTTCCAGTTGCTGAACTTTATTGCACCTTGTTTATAATGTTTGGTAACTTTTCATAAACCTGTAAATCCTTCAGCTTTTTCGGGAGACAGAGTAAGCTTGTATATCCAAGGTAGGACAGGATGCTGTGGTTTTAAGACTCGATCCCTCGGTAGGGCAGCGTACACTCAGGCCTTGAAGTGTCCTTGGAGGACACATTGAATCAGTCCAGAGGTCACAGGAGATCTCTGTGGTTTGGTATCCATTGCCAAAAGTGTATTACTAACATGTTTTGGATATCGTATGCTACAACTAGACATGGATGTCTTACAGCATCTGGAAGTGTGGTGAAGGGGCAGTGGACTGATGCTATTTTCTTGAAAGAACCCCCCCCCCCCCCCCGCCCCCGAGTTCCTGAGATGCTGCTCTGTATGCCGAAGCCGTCCCCTGAAATCTCATCTTCCTCGAAAGAGGAGAGGTAAACACAATCTCCTAATCGGGACTAATACACACTGCCACTACAACTGTCTTGATAGAAAGGCTGTTATCGTGCACATTGTTTGAACGAACCCGCGTCCGTGTTGCTTTTTTCCGAGGCTAATCCTATTTAATCAGTCAGTGCAAATGATAATTGTCGATCAATAATTAAATGCAAGTAATGCACTCCGAATGTTCCAGTTGCTAATGAATTGTGAAAAATGCAAGAAGTGGGTAATGGGCTGACCTTGTGTGCTCGCTGGGCTCGGCACCAAGCGTTTAAATGCAATCAGTCGTGTGTAGGTGTGTGCATGTGTGTGCGCGCCTGTACACCTACTTGACAGATGTGTGCCAGTGCATGTTCATATGTGCTTCTGCTGTGTGTAAATGAGTAGGACTGCCTTCAGTGGTACTAGCTAATTGCCTATTTTCACAGTAACGGGCTATATCGCAAACGCTACCATAATTGTTCAATTGGTGGCAATTAAAAGTGATAACTGGAGTGAACCACTGACAACATGCATTAATGTCAACACGGTACAGAGGAGCACTAATTGACATTGAAATCCGAGCTATATGGCCCCTATGCTTTGGTGGTGCATTATAATGAAGAGAGCTTTAAATAAGTCATTATTTCAAAAGATGATGGAGGTCAAGTAGGCATCTGTTGCTAATATAAAAAGTCAGAGTATGTCAATGTGTTAGACCTCAAGCCACTGTTGTAAATACAAGAATATTTCATGATAAATGATACAACTTCGGATAAAATAGTTGTTGTTTAAATTCGAGACATAAATATGGCAACACACTTCAAAACCTCGTTTTTTTAAACAGATATTTAAAAACAGATAATCTCCATCCACACAACCTTTTGATTCTGAGATGTCGCACCCTGGTGGCTGATAGGAGCACGATGACAAAGAGCAGATGTTCGTGTTACCTCTTACAAACCTACACGTTATTGCTTTGGATATTGGTCGGTATGGTTGTGTGTGTTACCAGCTGTAAATTGACTGTTTGCTGTAACCTTGAAGGAGAGATTTTATAAGTGTAGTTTCACATGAGCATCGCAATTTCTGAGCATTTTTATAAAACAGAAAGGTCCTTGAGGTCAGATATTAAAATAAAATGGGGACCGTGACCTGTGGTTTGCACAGTAAAGTAAAAAAAAAGTGACCTTTTTTTATTTAAACTTTATTTGTATAGCACTTATCTAAACAAGGCTACAATACATGGCAATAAAAACAAATGAATAATTTAAAAGGTAAGCGGATGTTAGTGACTTGTTCAATTCTATTTTAAGCGAGCCCTTAAAAAGAAAAAGAATCCAAACAGCTACCTCACTTTAAGAGGGAGGGAGGATTTTAGTGGTTTCTACTTGCAGTGTTTTTTAAAAATCTGTTTGGTTGGTTTCCCATCTGCTCAAAAGTTGACTTGACTCCTGTTCTTTTCCAAACTTTTTTTCCCCCCACTCATGTTGCATCATGGCTGAGGCCCCCGTTTGTCCGAAGGCGGCGAGACAAGATGATAGAGAAAGGAGAAAAAAAAGTGATAGATAAAACAAAAGAAAGAGGGGAAGAGCCAGGAGGAAGTATGAAAAGAGGAGCAGATGGAGGGAGGGAATGAGAGACGGGCAGTGGCGCCTGTCAAACTATTAACGTCATGGTGTGAGCCCGGAGCCTCTGGTGACACTAGGGATGAGTGGACATATTTAGCATGGTGCTCCAAATGTGCACACATGCACGTGCACAGCAACCCGACCTATTACAGTTTATAATCCCAGGTCTGAACTCAACACTGTGAAGCGCTCACACTATTACTTCATGGTCGTATCCAATGGTGAAGGTCTTTAGTCAGTCTGTTTGTTTTATGGTCCTGAAACTAACCCTTACATTTTATTTTTATGTGGGATATTTATATGAAAGCTGTAATTGGTAATTTTTCAATTTCAATTTCTATCCAAAATATATGATTAGTCTTTCAAATGTATAAGGTACTGAAGTCAAAGTAGCTTGTGTGAATCAGCTGAAAAATATTGTATATGCAACGATGCTGTAAAAACAATCCAACAATATATATTACTAAAAAGAGTTAAGTATTGAGTATTTTTACTTTTTTGTATTATTATTACGTCCTTCAATCTTTTGATGGATGATCTGTGGACGGATAACCATGATCCTTGGTGGAAGGATACAGTGTGGGTCAGTGAAGAATCCGTTAGATCTTGATGCGGATCTAGATCAGGGGGCGGATTCAGGATTACTATTTTATTTTTCATAGAAAATAATTCATGGATCTTGATGGGGGTTAAAAATCAGACTGATATTTACGAGTGTGTTCAATTCAATGCAGATTCAAATGAAAACCCAGTGAATTTAAACGTGGTTTCATAAGGGGACTGCTGGGCCGTGGCGGAGCTCTGCTCTCTATTGACTGCCATTCTGCTTTCCACTCCGACTATGGATTTTAACTTCTGGCGGCGTCTGCTCCAGCCGCCACTGAGCTGAGTGACATTTCACCGGGGTCACGGTTCACCGCACGTCTTTGACAACAAAGTGCGCGAAAAAAGCCTTTTTACGCTCTAATATGCCGCAATTACTTTGATTCATACACGACACTGCAAAGTTCACTGTCAAATTAATAATTCATCCTGAGTCACCGGCAAAATGTTACCGTTGTACAAATTCCTCGCTGATAAGTTGCTACGGCGGATTCCGCACAATGCAGCCTCCCTGTGTGTGTCCCAGATTCCTCACACTCGGATCCACAAGCCGAACAGCACATCTGTTAGCTTAGCGACTCCTTTAAAGTGGTCTGTGTGAAACATGTCCTGGGTACTTTCTATTTTCTGTTACTTTCATAGTGAATCAAACCAAACAAATGGATCAGAACGTTTTCTTTTGTGCAGTGACGGCTTTGATACACACACACACACACACACACACACACACACACACACACTCCAGCAGGGTGTCAACGTGTGTGCGTGTATCCTCATTGTTCAGAAAGCTTAACATACAGTGAGTCAAGGGAATCATGATGTTTATTATAATGGTTAATGGGTCGCCACTGGTAACTGAAGACCCCCCCGCTTCGGCAGTGACGCTCTCTCATAATTAGTATTCCGGTCCAGACCCTGACAACCTTTCATGAGGTTTCTGTCGCTAATGGCTGATTTCACAATATCCGCATGAGTAATGGCATTTCAAACATGTTCGGCGCTGAGACGGCTAATTTACATTGGAAATTGGCTCTCGAAGCTGCCGACAGGTCATAGTAGTAGAGTTGATGCAGAGGTGGGGGGGGTGTGTGTGTGTGTAGCTGTCGATCTAGTTTGCTACCGAACCTTTGCCCAGTGAGAAGTTCAAACCAGTCCCAACTCGCCAATATTCACCTTCACTTGAGCTCAATCGTGTCTAATCAAGATTCAGTTACTGCTCCAAGCAAATGTCTCCCTCTCTTTCCTTCCACTACTCCTCCTTCCTTTTATTTCCTACCCTTCTGTTACAGATAAACAACAAAAAAAACAGACATTCCTCCTGCCGTTCCTTTCTACAAGACTGTAAACACCCAACCTCAAGCTGCCCCACCAATCCTCTGACAACACGAATACAAATCCCATTTTGAAAGTGCGTCTGGCGTGAGTTTGCACTTCAGAAATAGAACAAGCAGCCAAGCAGAGGGAATTTGGGTATCAAGTACCGGATGCATATGCTGGCTGGTAGGAGGCGAGACCCGGGGTCCCCTTGTTGATTTCACTCGGGAACGTTTTCACGTTCTCCTCCAGAAAGCGACATAATCAGAGCACTTGTACGAACCGTTAAGTGGCTTTTGTTGTATTTACGAACCTTAGCACCTATTCTCCTGCATGTTCAAATATTCAGAAAATAGAGTGTAAATAGGAGTGTTCAAATTCAAGGTTTGTTACTATGAAGGATAGGTCTTGTAATGCAGAGGCTATGCAGCAAAACAGTCTTCGTTTAAACTGAATAAAAATCAGTAGTTTTGTTTCCAGTGATTTGTTTGGAATCAGCGTGAGACTAATACGAAAATGAAATTCTGTTGCTGTGATATTTGCTTTTTGGAGACGGACACAGTCGTCCACGCAGGACCTCAGTAATATTGATGGAGATGGCAACCTGGAGTGGTTTTCCGCTGCCAGTAGAGCACTCACCATCAAGTCAGCGGCATTTGCAAGTCATGCTCCAGGCCACTTGCTGCCAGATTCCCAGTTAGAATCAAACCAGTCGCCAAGTTGTCCTCCAGCAGTCCACTAGCCGCCAGTGCCTACGAGTTTCCAAAGAAAATTCATCCCCCACAAAGTTTTCTTCAAAGTGGCCCAGATGGTGGTCAAAGATCACAGAACGAGAACAGTCCACAAACCCACTGTTCACAATAACTCAAGAATGAAAATATTAACTATAACAAACTAAGAATTCAACACTTAGAATACTGTTATTCCAGTATTACATGTATACTGGGGATGCTGGTTGTTGAGAACCTTATCGTAAAAGCTGCATTAAGTATTATTTTCAATATACTGGGAATACACACTGAGAATCAACGCACACATTCACGGCTTGATTCAGATAAAGAAAAAACTACGCACATAAGTGCTGTACTTAAATACCGTTTTGAGATTCGTATAGTTTACTTGAATATTATATATGTAATACTTAAATATAGGCTAGATCATATTTTTTACTCCATTGCAAAATCACTTTCCTCGAACTCGGTGCCAATAATTGTGTCCAGGGTCCATTTTGAGCTTTTACTGTTACTGACAAATGTCATTGTCAGTAACTTGGAAATTAGAATCAAACACTTCTGCTCCTACAAAATTGTTTAATTTGCATTCCTAAATGAAGATATCCTAAATTATTTACCTAAAGTAATTTGACTGTGTATAATGGAACAGACACAGGTAGTGTATTTTTAGGTCTGATACATATCAACACTGGCTGCAGCCATTCAATCATTTTAAATCAGGCCCAGCTACCCCCCCATGGAGGCCATATCTCTGCCAATGAAACTTTGCTGCTTTTACACCGAGACATGTGCTTCACTGGCTGGTGATTTACAGTGAGGTGCGTGTGTTTTTTTGATTTCTCGATGAGCAACGATCACACACATCACCTTGATTTGATGTAGATGGTCAGAGATGTGAGCTGAGCACCAGTCGAAGGGGAGAGTCTGGAATGAGCGATGAACAAGAGGCTCAGAAGCTCCAGCACACGAGTCCGCACTGTGAGCTGTGTGAGGAGTAATAATGATGAATGAGGGTGTGACGGATTGAGGCTTCATCCCAAGTTTGTCCACAGTGTGAGTAATGGCTCTGGAAGTTGTCCAAGCGTCCTGTGTTCTTTTTTTATTTTATTTTTGTCTCTCCTGATACTTTCCACTCCTCTTTAATCCACGCCCTTCCCAATCCCAAATTTGAATGCTGCATTTGCATATTATTGAGTCATACGAAGAGACCTGATGTTGATGATCACTAATGTGAAGTGAAGGGAGAAAATAAACCAGGTAGGATAAATGCAAAGTTTTCTAACGTCACTCTGCACCACAGACTGTTTCTAAAAAGCTCTGCACACAACGTCCACCACACAAAACTCCACTGAAATGTTAACTTTTTATTGACTCCTCCACAATTTGTGTGATGTTTTGATTTGAAATTCATTTTTACTTTAATTTACCCAGACACTGGACAAAAGGAAAACATGAAGGCCAACATTATCTTACACTTCATTAATTACGGATCTAACTTGTCTTCTATATACTTCCCTTTCTTCACTGTGTCATGTCACAAATATAAAGACTTCATCAACCATGAGCTTGTCCCTTTTGTGTTTTTGGCTCGACATATGCCTCGTCGTGCCAAATGTGACTGAATTAAATAGAGGAAAAGAAAATCTTGGGAATATCATGTTTGGCAATTTAGTTAAAGTTATAAATGTCAATGTAAAAGTAGAATATACATTTGAATAATCACTGTAGATGAGGCAAGAAGAAGAGTTTCATGCAAACAGATGCACACTTTTATTAATCTGCCCAGATTGATCAGAACAGACGCGTCACTTCACCTCCAAACTGTCGTCATTTAAAGGCAATCAAAATCAATTTGTCTGATTAGCAACAGACTGACACAAATGTTTCACACAATCATAGGTAATAGTAATAGTTGTAGTAGTACTAACAGTAGTAATGATAGTATAATAATAATAATCGAGGATATAAACACTTTTAAATCAATTGTCAAATTCTACATTAAATCACCTGTAGAACAGTCTGATTATTTTTTAATCAACAAATTCAAGGCAGACAATTAAAAATCAGAGGATTTAAGGAAAATCTAAAGTCTTTTATCTCCATCATCTTCACACATCAACACGACCTAATCCATCACAAACGTCTCATTTATCAAGAAGCTTTATAACTATATCCTATTTGTTTTTGAAAGAAATCTCCTCCTCACAAAGAAATGGGTGCTCGTGCAAACAGTTTTCATCCCGCCACTTGGAGTTCGTCACGTTGAATACGCCGCAGTTTTCAGACAAGGGCATCTCCAGCGTTTGGTTGTTCACCCAGTTGCTGTAGGTCACCCACCTGTTGCTCCAAATCCAGAACCCGAAGACACGACTCTGACTCAGGCCGATCCAGAAAGGACCCTCGACGTTGAAGTTTTTTAAGATTTCAACAACATCCTCCTGATCGCTCTTATTCTCAATCTGCAGCAGGCCTGAGTGATTGGCAAGACAGTAATCCAAAGCGTTTTGCCAAGTTAACTTCTCTGTGATGACCACGATTCTCACTTTGCCTGAAAACCCAGTAAAAGACATATGTAAGATTTTCAGGAGATGACATATCTTAAACCACATCATTCAGTCTGTCTTATTGAGGGGGGGGGGGGGGGGTAATCTATTCCTGTGTCACATCCCGTTTCCCTTAGATTAATATTTATCTCATGTTATTTTTCTAAAACAGTATAAGTCTATATTTTGTTTGGCTTTTCCGTGGCTTACCTTTGGAGCAAAGTGATTTTAGTATACTGGAACAACTAAAGTCATACAATGCAGGTGAAGACCGTCCCTGAGCTGTACAATGATCTGATGGTCCTTGGTATTCCCACGATCTGTACGTCGAGCAGCTCTCGTCCTGCCACTCCCATTCATCGTGCAGGAGTCCAATCCAAAAGGTTTTGTCTCGTCCTTTGTCGACCACTTGTGTTTTTTGGGTTTCATCATTGATGCTGACTAGGTCATCGAAGTGTCTTCTGCAGTACTGCTGTGCCTGACACCAGTCCTTTGTCAAATTTTCAATCAGGTGGTATTCATCTCCTGCAAAATCAAAAATAATGCTTTCGTTTTGTTGTGAAACTCACAAACAGAAATGTAGCCGTAGTTAAGTTTCATCTGTTGTATATAATTTATTAGAAAAGCAATAAGGCTTTTCTAATAAAGGCTAAAGTTTCTAAAGTACCATTTGCTGTCATTTTAGAAATTAACTGTATTAATCATCAAACTGTCTAAACAAGTTGAGGAGGTCTCGGCATCTTTAACTATCACAAAATAGCCTGGACACACTTGTGTTCATATTCAGAGTTGTTATTTTGATGTAAACAAAGGTCAAGGCTGATATCAAGTAAAACCAGTATTTAGAATATTTAATTAACAAGAATTCTGATGAATTCCTAATTTTCCAATATTCACTTGTAATTTAAGAGGCATTTATCCAGGTTTGCTTCTTGAAAAGGAAAAAAGGAAATTTTTCAGGATTTGATACTTTAGTCGTCTCTGAGACAAACTTAGTATTTGGTGTCAATTTGATATATTTTGATATATATGTTAACTCCACCAAGGAGGTTATGCTTTCACCCCTGTCCTTTGTCGATTGTTTGACTCTTTGATTGCACAAACACTACTGGACAGAAAAATGAAACCTTTAGGAAGGATGCGCTCAAAGTATAATTCATGTACCTTGAAACAAATCAGGAAAATACAGGCGGCTGATATTTGTGAGTGTTTGCAATTGGGTGCAGATCCAAATACAATTTTGGGTAATTTAAATGTGTTTCCATAAGAAGAGTGTTGGTGGAGGTAGATGTAGATGTTGTGTACTGACACTTACCCTTGTAGCACATGAAATGTAAACTCATGTAACAGCCCAAATCCTTATATACGTTATTTTCGACAGCTCCACATCTTTGCTTCCCTGCATTTACAGCCACATTTGGTAGATTGAATGTATAAGGGTCGCCGTTCGACCAAGTGGTGACGTTCTCTCGAATCCTTCGAAGACCGAGCCAGGCGGTATGACCTCGACGATTCGAGACAAATTCATAAAGAGACTGGGCATCCGCCTCATCGTACAGAGTCACAAATGACATATTATGATTTTTACATATCTCTAACGAATCTTCCCGACTGCGTTGCTCTGTGTCAGTAAGGTAGAACCGTCGGAAACGATTAGCTGCAGCTGCAAAGTGAACAAATCCTGTAAAGATAGAAGACAAGACAACATTTTACTTATCACTTATGCAAGTTATAATGCATTGAATACAGTTAGTTACAGTAACTACATAACCACCTGCCCCCACCTCTCAGATGCACACGTAATTAAATTGCACATCCATGAGAAAAGATCCTGGTTAGGGTTAGAAAGCCTTACCTGAACACAGCAGGAACAACACAAGGTTCATCCTCACAGATCTGATAAGGTCCCAATGGTGAAAAGACTAAATACAAAAAGTGCAGAGAAATAAAACATCACATTCTTAACAAGGGGAGGAATCGTAATCAGAGTAATGACGTCAGGTTTAAGATCATGAAAACATCTCGTTCTAAACTGTTACTCATTCACAACCTTACTGCATGTACTGGGTTTGTAAGATATAATGTAATTGAGCTGATGCAAAAGTGCTGTGGTGAATGACATTCTCTTTCTGCATGTGATTTTAGAAAGTCTCTTACCTGCTGAAGTCGGGTCGAGTGCTGTCAGCCTGGTCAATTTGATTTGGGGTGAAGAAGTATCAGGTTTATATCCTGTAACAGTTTCTTTTTTTTTTCTGTCATCAGCTGAACTGAGGTCAGTAGAGATGCATTTGTTTAATATTCAAATAATGATGTCTATGAACAGCCTTCTGTTTCCACAGAATATGCAGCATGCAAATTCAAATTTTTTCAGGTTAATGTTTTTCCCCCGTACATAGAATTTGAAAGGTCATAGTCTTTTTCTACCTCAGCAGTTCAAGTCCTCTGAATCTGGGGCAGATCCAGGGGCAGGGCAGGGGGGGCACTGGCCACAGCTTAGATTCTACTGGCCCCTAAAAAAGAATGATAAGCATAATAATAATAATAATAATATAAAGTCACTTAGTTACAATACTAACAATAAATCTGACAATTTATTAAAATGTTTGTTTTTTAAGTTTTTTTAAGTACACGTGCTGTAAAAGAACACATTTTTAAAATATATTCAATGAACAAATCTTTAGAGCTAACAGTGAACAAGGAATGGCTGAAATGTGCATCTTACTGAACCAGGAAATCTAAAATACACAGAAATTTCATTGTCAGTAACTTGGAAATTAGAATCAAACACTTCTCATTTGATTCTGCTCCTTGACTGTGTATAATGGAATAGACACAGGTAGTGTATTTTTAGGTCTGATACATATCAACACTGGCTGCAGATCATTCATGTCTTCTATATACTTCCCTTTCTTCACTGTATCATGTCACAAATATAAAGACTTCATCAACCATGAGCTTGTCTGTTTTGTGTTTGTGGCTCATTATGCCTCGTCGTGCCAAATCCCAGCTAAGTGACTGAATTAGATAGAGGAAAAGAAAATCTTGGGAATATCATGTTTGACAATTTAGTTAAAGTTATAAATGTCAATGTAAAAGTAGAATAAACATTTGAATAATCACTGTAGATGAGGCAAGAAGAAGAGTTTCATGCAAACAGATGCACACTTTTATTAATCTGCCCAGATTGATCAGAACAGACGCGTCACTTCACCTCCAAACTGTCGTCATTTAAAGGCAATCAAAATCAATTTGTCTGATTAGCAACAGACTGACACAAATGTTTCACACAATCATAGGTAATAGTTGTAGTAGTACTAACAGTAGTAATGATAGTATAATAATAATAGAGGATATAAACAGCTTTAAATCAATTGTCAAATTCATCAATGTATAACTCTACATTAAATCACCTGTAGAACAGTGTGATTATTTTTTAATCAACAAATTCAAGGTAGACAACAATTAAAAATCTGAGGATTTAAGGAAAATCTAAAGTCTTGGTATTTGGTGTCAATTTGATATATTTTGATATATATGTTAACTCCACCAAGGAGGTTATGCTTTCACCCCTGTCCTTATTCGATTGTTTGACTCTTTGATTGCACAAACACTACTGGACAGAAAAATGAAACCTTTAGGAAGGATGCGCTCAAAGTATAATTCATGTACCTTGAAACAAATCAGGAAAATACAGGCGGCTGATATTTGTGAGTGTTTGCAATTGGGTGCAGATCCAAATACAATTTTGGGTAATTTAAATGTGTTTCCATAAGAAGAGTGTTGGTGGAGGTAGATGTAGATGTTGTGTACTGACACTTACCCTTGTAGCACATGAAATGTAAACTCTTGTTACAGTTAAAATCCTTATATACGTTATTTTCAAAAGCTCCACATCTTTGCTCCTCTGGTTTTACAGCCACATTTGTTAGATTGACTGTATAAGGGTCGCCGTTCGACCAAGTGGTGACGTTCTCTCGAATCCTTCGAAGACCCAGCCAGACGGGTTCATAGACTCTCAGTTGTGTATATTTAGTTTTTTTATAGTTTTTTTAAGTACACGTGATGTAAAAGAACACATTTTTAAAATATATTCAATGAACAAATCTTTAGAGCTAACCGTGAACAAGGAATGGCTGAAATGTGCATCTTACTGAACCAGGAAATCTAAAATACACAGAAATGTCATTGTCAGTAACTTGAAAATTAGAATCAAACACTTCTGCTCCTACAAAATTGGTTAATTTGCATTCCTATATGAAGATATCCTGAATTATTTACCTAAAGTAATTTGACTGTGTATAATGGAACAGACACAGGTAGTGTATTTTTAGGTCTGATACATATCAACACTGGCTGCAGATCATTCATGTCTTCTATATACTTCCCTTTCTTCACTGTATCATGTCACAAATATAAAGACTTCATCAACCATGAGCTTGTCTGTTTTGTGTTTGTGGCTCATTATGCCTCGTCGTGCCAAATCCCAGCTAAGTGACTGAATTAGATAGAGGAAAAGAAAATCTTGAGAATATCATGTTTGGCAATTTAGTTAAAGTTATAAATGTCAATGTAAAAGTAGAATAAACATTTGAATAATCACTGTAGATGAGGCAAGAAGAAGAGTTTCATGCAAACAGATGCACACTTTTATTAATCTGCCCAGATTGATCAGAACAGACGCGTCACTTCACCTCCAAACTGTCGTCATTTAAAGGCAATCAAAATCAATTTGTCTGATTAGCAACAGACTGACACAAATGTTTCACACAATCATAGGTAACAGTAATAGTTGTAGTAGTACTAACAGTAGTAATGATAGTATAATAATAATAATAGAGGATATAAACAGCTTTAAATCAATTGTCAAATTCATCAATGTATAACTCTACATTAAATCACCTGTAGAACAGTCTGATTATTTTTTAATCAACAAATTCAAGGTAGACAACAATTAAAAATCTGAGGATTTAAGGAAAATCGAAAGTCTTTTATCTCCATCATCTTCACACATCAACACGACCTAATCCGTCACAAACGTCTCATTTATCAAGAAGCTTTATAACTATATCCTATTAGTTATTGAAAGAAATCTCCTCCTCACAAAGAAATGGGTGCTCGTGCAAACAGTTTTCATCCCGCCACTTGGAGTTAGTCACGTTGAATACGCCGCAGTTTTCAGACGAGGGCATCTCCGGCATTTGGTTGTTCTCCCAGTTGCTGTAGGTCACCCCCCTGTCGCTCCAAATCCAGAACCCGAAGACACGACTCTGCCTCAGGCCGATCCACAAAGTATCAGTGACCTTGAAGTTTTTTAAGATTTCAACAACATCCTCCTGATCGTTCGAATCCTCAATCCGCAGCAGGCCTGAGTGATTGGCAAGACAGTAATCCAAAGCGTTTTCCCAAGTTAACTTCTCTCTGATGACCACGATTCTCACTTTGCCTGAAAACCCAGTAAAAGACATATGTAAGATTTTCAGGAGATGACATATCTTAAACCACATCATTCAGTCTGTCTTATTGAGGGGGGGTAATCTATTCCTGTGTCACATCCCGTTTCCCTTAGATTAATATTGATCTCTCATGTTATTTTTCTAAAACATTATAAGTCTATATTTTGTTTGGGTTTTCCGTGGCTTACCTTTGGAGCAAAGTGATTTTGCGTCATTGGAACATTTATATCCATACAATGCAGGTAAAGACCAATCCAGAGTTGTACAATGATCTGATGGTCCTTGGTATTCCCACGATCTGTACGTCGAGCAGCTCTCGTCCTGCCACTCCCATTCATCGTGCAGGAGTCCAATCCAAAAGGTTTTGTCTCGTCCTTTGTTGACCACTTGTGTTTTTTGGGTTTCATCATTGATGCTGACTAGGTCATCGAAGTGTCTTCTGCAGTACTGCTGTGCCTGACACCAGTCCTTTGTCAAATTTTCAATCAGGTGGTATTCATCTCCTGCAAAATCAAAAATAATGCTTTCGTTTTGTTGTGGGCATTTTCACAACAGAAACTCACAAACAGAAATGTAGCCATCGTTAAGTTTCATCTGTTGTATATAATTTATAAGAAAAGCAATAAGGCTAAAGTTTCTAAAGTACCATTTGCTGTCATTTTAGAAATTAACTGTATTAATCATCAAACTGTCTAAACAAGTTGAGGAGGCCTCGGCATCTTTAACTATCACAAAATAGCCTGGACACACTTGTGTTCATATTCAGAGTTGTTATTTTGATGTAAACAAAGGTCAAGGCTGATATCAAGTAAAACCAGTGTTTAGAATATTTAATTAACAAGAATTCTGATGAATTCTTAATTTTCCAATATTCACTTGTAATTTAAGAGGCATTTATCCAGGTTTGCTTCTTGAAAAGGAAAAAAGGAAATTTTTCAGGATTTGATCACAAACTTATTATTTGGTGTCAATTTGATATATTTTGATATATATGTTAACTCCACCAAGGAGGTTATGCTTTCACCCCTGTCCTTTGTTGATTGTTTGACTCTTTGATTGCACAAACACTACTGGACAGAAAAATTAAACCTTTAGGAAGGATGCGCTCAAAGTATAATTCATGTACCTTGAAACAAATCAGGAAAATACAGGCGGCTGATATTTGTGAGTGTTTGCAATTGGGTGCAGATCCAAATACAATTTGGGGTAATTTAAATGTGTTTCCATAAGAAGAGTGTTGGTGGAGGTAGATGTAGATGTTGTGTACTGACACTTACCCTTGTAGCACATGAAATCTAAACTCATGTAACAGCCCAAATCCTTATATACGTTATTTTCGACAGCTCCACATCTTTGCTTCCCTGCATTTACAGCCACATTTGGTAGATTGAATGTATAAGGGTCGCCGTTCGACCAAGTGGTGACGTTCTCTCGAATCCTTCGAAGACCGAGCCAGACGGTATGACCTCGACGATCCGTGACAAATGTTCGAAGAGACTGGGCATCCGCCTCATCGTACAGAGTTACAAATGACATCTTATGATTTTTACATATCTCTAATGAATCTTTCCAAGTGCGTCGCTTTGTGTCATTAAAGTAGAACCGTCGGAAACGATTAGCTGCAGCTGCAAAGTGAACAAATTCTGTAAAGATAGAAGACAAGACAATATTTGACTTATCACTTATGCAAGTTATAATGCATTGAATACAGTTAGTTACAGTAACTACATAACCACCTGCCCCCACCTCTCAGATGCACACGTAATTATATTGCACATCCATGAGAAAAGATCCTGGTTAGGGTTAGAAAGCCTTACCTGAACACAGCAGGAACAACACAAGGTTCATCCTCACAGATCTGATAAGGTCCCAATGGTGAAAAGACTAAATTTAAAAAGTGCAGAGAAATAAAACATCACATTCTTAACAAGGGGAGGAATCGTAATCAGAGTAATGACGTCAGGTTTAAGATCATGAAAACATCTTGTTCTTAACTGTTACTCATGCACAACCTTACTGCATGTACTGGGTTTGTAAGATATAATGTAATTGAGCTAATGCAAAAGTGCTGTGGTGAATGACATTCTCTTTCTGCATGTGATTTTAGAAAGTCTCTTACCTGCTGAAGTCGGGTCGAGTGCTGTCAGCCTGGTCAATTTGATTTGGGGTGAAGAAGTATCAGGTTTATATCCTGTAACAGTTTCTCTTTTTTTTTTTGCTGTCATCAGCTGAACTGAGGTCAGTAGAGATGCATTTGTTTAATATTCAAATAATGATGTCTATGAACAGCCTTCTGTTTCCACAGAATATGCAGCATGCAAATTCAAATTTAATTTTTTTTCGGGTTAATGTTTTTCCCCCGTACATAGAATTTGAAAGGTCATAGTCTTTTTCTACCTCAGCAGTTCAAGTCCTCTGAATCTGGGGCAGATCCAGGGGCAGGGCAGGGGGGGCACTGGCCACAGCTTAGATTCTACTGGCCCCTAAAAAAGAATGATAAGCATAATAATAATAATAATAATAATAATAAAAAGTCACTTAGTTACAATACTAACAATAAATATGACAATTTGTTAAAATGTTTGTTTTCTAAGTTTTTTTAAGTACATGTGCTGTAAAAGAACACATTTTTAAAATATATTCAATGAACAAATCTTTAGAGCTAACAGTGAACAAGGAATGGCTGAAATGTGCATCTTACTGAACCAGGAAATCTAAAATACACAGAAATTTCATTGTCAGTAACTTGGAAATTAGAATCAAACACTTCTGCTCCTACAAAATTGGTTAATTTGCATTCCTATATGAAGATATCCTAAATTATTTACCTAAAGTAATTTGACTGTGTATAATGGAACAGACACAGGTAGTGTATTTTTAGGTCTGATACATATCAACACTGGCTGCAGATCATTCATGTCTTCTATATACTTCCCTTTCTTCACTGTATCATGTCACAAATATAAAGACTTCATCAACCATGAGCTTGTCTGTTTTGTGTTTGTGGCTCATTATGCCTCGTCGTGCCAAATCCCAGCTAAGTGACTGAATTAGATAGAGGAAAAGAAAATCTTGAGAATATCATGTTTGGCAATTTAGTTAAAGTTATAAATGTCAATGCAAAAGTAGAATATACATTTGAATAATCACTGTAGATGAGGCAAGAAGAAGAGTTTCATGCAAACAGATGCACACTTTTATTAATCTGCCCAGATTGATCAGAACAGACGCGTCACTTCACCTCCAAACTGTCGTCATTTAAAGGCAATCAAAATCAATTTGTCTGATTAGCAACAGACTGACACAAATGTTTCACACAATCATAGGTAATAGTAATAGTTGTAGTAGTACTAACAGTAGTAATGATAGTATAATAATAATAGAGGATATAAACAGCTTTAAATCAATTGTCAAATTCATCAATGTATAACTCTACATTAAATCACCTGTAGAACAGTCTGATTATTTTTTAATCAACAAATTCAAGGCAGACAACAATTAAAAATCTGAGGATTTAAGGAAAATCTAAAGTCTTTTATCTCCATCATCTTCACACATCAACACGACCTAATCCGTCACAAACGTCTCATTTATCAAGAAGCTTTATAACTATATCCTATTAGTTATTGAAAGAAATCTCCTCCTCACAAAGAAATGGGTGCTCGTGCAAACAGTTTTCATCCCGCCACTTGGAGTTCGTCACGTTGAATACGCCGCAGTTTTCAGACAAGGGCATCTCCAGTGTTTGGTTGTTCTCCCAGTTGCTGTAGGTCACCCCCCTGTCGCTCCAAATCCAGAACCCGAAGACACGACTCTGCCTCAGGCCGATCCACAAAGTATCAGTGATGTTGAAGTTTTTTAAGATTTCAACAACATCCTCCTGATCGTTCGAATCCTCAATCCGCAGCAGGCCTGAGTGATTGGCAAGACAGTAATCCAAAGCGTTTTCCCAAGTTAACTTCTCTGTGATGACCACGATTCTCACTTTGCCTGAAAACCCAGTAAAAGACATATGTAAGATTTTCAGGAGATGACATATCTTAAACCACATCTTTCAGTCTGTCTTATTGAGGGGGGGGGGGAATCTATTCCTGTGTTGCATCCCGTTTCCCTTAGATTAATATTCATCTCATGTTATTTTTCTAAAATAGTATAAGTCTATATTTTGTTTGGCTTTTCCGTGGCTTACCTTTGGAGCAAAGTGATTTTGCGTCACTGGAACAACTAAAGTCATACAATGCAGGTGAAGACCGTCCCTGAGCTGTACAATCATCTGATGGTCCTTGGTATTCCCACGATCTGTACGTCGAGCAGCTCTCGTCCTGCCACTCCCATTCATCGTGCAGGAGTCCAATCCAAAAGGTTTTGTCTCGTCCTTTGTCGACCACTTGTGTTTTTTGGGTTTCATCATTGATGCTGACTAGGTCATCGAAGTGTCTTCTGCAGTACTGCTGTGCCTGACACCAGTCCTTTGTCAAATTTTCAATCAGGTGGTATTCATCTCCTGCAAAACCAAAAATAATGCTTTCGTTTTGTTGTGAAACTCACAAACAGAAATGTAGCCGTAGTTAAGTTTCATCTGTTGTATATAATTTATAAGAAAAGCAATAAGGCTAAAGTTTCTAAAGTACCATTTGCTGTCATTTTAGAAATTAACTGTATTAATCATCAAACTGTCTAAACAAGTTGAGGAGGCCTCGGCATCTTTAACTATCACAAAATAGCCTGGACACACTTGTGTTCATATTCAGAGTTGTTATTTTGATGTAAACAAAGGTCAAGGCTGATATCAAGTAAAACCAGTGTTTAGAATATTTAATTAACAAGAATTCTGATGAATTCTTAATTTTCCAATATTCACTTGTAATTTAAGAGGCATTTATCCAGGTTTGCTTCTTGAAAAGGAAAAAAGGAAATTTTTCAGGATTTGATCACAAACTTATTATTTGGTGTCAATTTGATATATTTTGATATATATGTTAACTCCACCAAGGAGGTTATGCTTTCACCCCTGTCCTTTGTCGATTGTTTGACTCTTTGATTGCACAAACACTACTGGACAGAAAAATTAAACCTTTAGGAAGG
This sequence comes from Hippoglossus hippoglossus, assembly GCF_009819705.1. Classification (NCBI taxonomy): domain Eukaryota; kingdom Metazoa; phylum Chordata; class Actinopteri; order Pleuronectiformes; family Pleuronectidae; genus Hippoglossus; species Hippoglossus hippoglossus. The sequence continues at coordinate 9,969,465 of NC_047173.1, forward strand.
ATGCGCTCAAAGTATAATTCATGTATCTTGAAACAAATCAGGAAAATACAGGCGGCTGATATTTGTGAGTGTTTGCAATTGGGTGCAGATCCAAATACAATTTTGGGTAATTTAAATGTGTTTCCATAAGAAGAGTGTTGGTGGAGGTAGATGTAGATGTTGTGTACTGACACTTACCCTTGTAGCACATGAAATCTAAACTCATGTAACAGCCCAAATCCTTATATACGTTATTTTCGACAGCTCCACATCTTTGCTCCCCTGCATTTACAGCCACATTTGGTAGATTGAATGTATAAGGGTCGCCGTTCGACCAAGTGGTGACGTTCTCTCGAATCCTTCGAAGACCGAGCCAGACCATATGACCGTTACGATTCGAGACAAATTCATAAAGAGACTGGGCATCTGCCTCATCGTACAGAGTTACAAATGACATACTATGATTTTTACATATCTCTAACGAATCTTCCCGACTGCGTGGCTCTGTGTCATTAAAGTAGAACCGTCGGAAACGATTAGCTGCAGCTGCAAAGTGAACAAATCCTGTAAAGATAGAAGACAAGACAACATTTTACTTATCACTTATGCAAGTTATAATGCATTGAATACAGTTAGTTACAGTAACTACATAACCACCTGCCCCCACCTCTCAGATGCACACGTAATTAAATTGCACATCCATGAGAAAAGATCCTGGTTAGGGTTAGAAAGCCTTACCTGAACACAGCAGGAACAACACAAGGTTCATCCTCACAGATCTGATAAGGTCCCAATGGTGAAAAGACTAAATACAAAAAGTGCAGAGAAATAAAACATCACATTCTTAACAAGGGGAGGAATCGTAATCAGAGTAATGACGTCAGGTTCAAGATCATGAAAACATCTTGTTCTTAACTGTTACTCATGCACAACCTTACTGCATGTACTGGGTTTGTAAGATATAATGTAATTGAGCTAATGCAAAAGTGCTGTGGTGAATGACATTCTCTTTCTGCATGTGATTTTAGAAAGTCTCTTACCTGCTGAAGTCGGGTCGAGTGCTGTCAGCCTGGTCAATTTGATTTGGGGTGAAGAAGTATCAGGTTTATATCCTGTGACGGTTTATGATTTTTTTTTTTTTTTTAAAGCCAACACTTGTTAATGATTTACAAACCCTCTGCTCCATCTGCAGGAAGATGTGATCGTACTAAAAGGTCTCTTTCCAAGTGGAAATAATAATAATAAAAAAAAAAAGATCAGCTCAGGCATGCAAACAATACATCAAATGCACAGTACATAAAGCACGATTTACAATATGTAATTGAAATTCATTAATTTCCTCTGGGCTGATATCATTATTTATTTATTTGTTGACTAAACTCTGAAACTTATCGTGTGTTACTCAGTGAACTTTCATCTCTACACAGAACATCCGCAGCCACATGCAAATGAGCAGGGATCAGGCACATGAGGCTTGTTTATCTGCAAGCAGACGCACATTTGAATTTTAACAGCCTCCCCGTATACTTGGAAATAAGTCCAGCTCTTCCTGGTTCATAGCAAACAATGGCTGTATAGAACTCCTCACAGAAGGGGACTCATGATTTTGGAGAACATGGTATCATAAGGAACCTGATGATGACATTTGAAACAGTTGCTTTTCAGTGAAGTGCAGATCGCACACATTGCTCGTCATCTGTGATCATATTCCCATCACGTTTTTGTGTATGAAATTGCTTCTCTGTGCTCTTTGCCCTGAAAACAGCACATGGCACACTGGTGGTATTTTTCCTTCGCTCACGCTCTGAGCTTCAGCTTCAGTTTTAAGTAAAAATAACATATACTCTATTAAAGTGCCAAGTCTCAGCTTTAATTTGCATCTGGGCTGAACCAAAAGCCCCAAAGATTTGTCTGTTGCTATGGTAATCCACATCCAAATCTGTATTGAAAATGCTTGTTTTTTTCCCCTACATTTTGAATAATGCCCGTCCCAAACTTGACAGTTTGGAATGTGCTGTTGGCTTGGCCTGTTGAAGTAACCTGCAGGAATCCATCCACAGCAAGTAAAGACCGACTGCCTGACTCAGTCCACAGAACCACGAGGCCGCTCCACCGCTGCTGCACACACAGAACCCCCAACCGAAGAACCAGTTGACCTTGCCATCGACGTGAATGCAGCCGTTCCAGTGATCAACGTCGTCACTCATGTTGATGAGTCCGAGCCGCTGCTGCTACAGAGCATAATAAACTTTATAACATGTTAAACGTATCGAGTGACAACACCGCCCTTCCTTGGAACTTTAACAATATTTGAAGTCGATAAGATGAACGGTCCTCGAGAAATGCGAGTTAAACACAGACAGATATTTCTGTTATTATTCGATATATGAAAATTCCCACTATTCCATTAAGTAAGAGAACGTAATCTAACAATATTCACAATGCTTCAACATGAGTTATTTTTGTTTTAGTTTGGTGCATTCCAGCGAAGCAGGAAACCATGTTCGTGAGGCTTATTAAGTCAAAACTACGCAAGCAAGATGTTGGAAAAACTCCCGCGCCTGGAGTGACTTCAACATTTGTGAAGATAACCCCCAAAAAGTTGAGAGCCAGATCCGCCAAAGTGAACTCAAGTCACCATGTAAGTCAGGCGTTTTGTGAGTATTGGTGTGTGAATGAATGCACAAAGTGAGTGTGGGCATGTGTGTGAGCATTCAAGTGGGCAGTGTGTGTCCGCACAGCATCAACAAGCATTCGCAGAAACGGCACTGCCGACCGCGGCGTGTCGGCGAGAGGTCGCAGTGACCCGGGTTCCGATGCAGCGGTGGACAAAGCTGGTAGATGAAGGGAGATGTCACCGGGATTGAACAGCAGGGGAGGCCATTTTAACTACACGCATGTTGTGAGACATTAACCAGGTGTGTGTCTGTGTGTGTGTGTGTGTGTGTGTGTGTGTGTGTGTGTGTGTGTGTGTGTGTGTGTGTGTGTTGCTGTGAGAGGTAGCTTTGACTGAAAGCTGCTGATATGGTAAGGTGTGTCTCGCACTGCACACAACATGCACACACACCCGGACCCGTCACTGAAACAGTGAACAGAGAAGCTTGTATCACAGCACAGGCTCCAGTCTCTGCTCTCATTACTCCACTATATCTTTGGCACAGAAAATAGTTGTTGGCGGCTTTATTCATATTCAAAATCTCAAATGTTTCCTTTAATATTTCCTCACCCGCCCAACTGGAAGATATGTGGGTCATTTCGTCCCACGTCCGCAGCCGCAGACACAGTTTGGAGTCTCTGAGGCGTAACAATAGCAACTGTGAATGTTTGACTGCCCTGTGATTCCGTTTCTTCTCGCACTCCCTTGACCACAAGTTGTCAGACAGTAACTCCGTCTCTATGGAAACAGTGTGCTTTTAACCAGGCAGGGAACTGTAAAGGAGGAGGAGAACAAAGCAGTGAGGAGGAGGAGGAGGAGGAGACGGCTTAGTGCTTATTCATGCTTCATGCAGAAATTACATAATTGCGGCACATAAAGGATGGCCATGCATTTTGTATTGTCCTTCTGTGCAACCCCTTCTTACACTTCATGTCCTTAAACACTCCGTCCTCCTACACCTAACGTATCAAGCAATGAGAAACATCGGCTGTTAGTGCTGCAGTACTTGTTTTCAGGGGGATTTAAAGTTTCCGAAAGTAAATTTTCCGATCGTTGAAAACTTTTAGTTTTTTTAGAGTAAATGCTGCAGAGAAGATCTGCTTCTCTGACAATGTTTTACTGTATAAACTTGATAACGACGTCTTAGGAATCCTTGCCAATTTGTTTTCGTGTATCAGCCGATTTATGGGTATAGGAATTTTTTTACTCCAGCTTTTCCCCAAAATCTAGATTGGTTGGGCTTAAACTCCTAATCTAAATCCTTTGAATATGCTTTGTTTTTACGTAATGATAATATAATGACACGTTATCAGATCTGAAGATCACAGAATACAGATCATAAGAAGCTTTTGGGAGTCAGTTCTCCATGACGGGTCCAAACCAGCCACGTGACACAAAAACCCAATCAGCTGAAAGGCCCCTGGGACAAGAAACGCAACAGATGAAAGAACGTTTTTTCTCCTACTTGTTAAGTCCCATATCAATCTGCAGTACATACACATTTACATCAATTTTCAAGTTCTATCTTGGCTTATTTTTCAGAGGAGATTTAATGTTCGCAACTAATCCTGAGTGAGTCGAAGCTTTGAAGACACTTAGTTGTTGGCCTGCTCCCTCAGCCCTTGAAGTCTTGTTCTCACCGAGGTTCCCCTGAGTTTTCAGAGTAATGGAAAGGCACTTAAGGCGGCAGCGGGATGTCCCTGAGGACATGTGCCCGGGGGGGGGGGGGGAGTGAACAAGTGTCACAGACGACAAGTGTGCCAGACTATAGAGGCAACCAGGGGCAGGGGAGGAAATCGGGTGGAGGATTCAGAGCAGCCAAAGAAGGCAGCAGTGTGAGGAAGGGGAGGAAAAGCAGGAAGACGGGTGGTGCGATGTGGAGGATCAAGTGCAAAATATCCGATTTCGGACAGGAAGCATCAGGCAGAAGAAAATGAGATGAAAAGCACAAACTGCCGAGCTCTCCCATCTCGAGCTGTATGGTTGTCGGCTGGGGAGAGAACAACACGCAAAAAAACTATCCATTCAGCTTCTTCACGGCCCCGACATAAATCACTCTTTGAGTTTTTCATTTTTTTTCCTGCGAGCCAAACACAGACCTCTTACCGTGATGTGCTGTATTATATCAAAAGGACAGGAAGATCTGGAAATCAATGAGTCCTATTGCCTCAAACACAGATGCATCTATTGCATTGTCAAAGAGGTCATTATATCGCTGCTAGCTGCTCAATTCTAAGATCCTCCGCAGCACATCTCATTGAATCTTTTGTAATAATCACAGAATACTGCAGAAATGCTCACTGAGCCTCAATGACGTTTATTATTTTATATTACAGAACAATAATTCTGTCAAATAGTCATTCTAAGCCTTTACCATTACTTTTTAAAGCCAATGAAAAGTGACATTTGAGCCAGTGATGTATTCGCCTCACCTCAGGTAGAAGCACTAGATCCAGAATAGGTTTTAAATGTTACAAAATATTGATTTTGCACTATTTTTTGAAAGAGTGCAGCCATTATGTGACCAATACTTTGAGATGTTTTTTATGATTACAGTGAAAAGAGACCATACAACACACCATTGTATTTAAAGGCAGTGTGCTAATGTTTAACCAATACATTTTTTTTTTAAATATAAAGGTAAATCAAGTTTCTTCATTTCAGAACCACAGGTAGAAAATAGGGCAGGTTTGAGATTTCTGAGGTCATGTTTCACGCAGCCAGTTCCCGTCCCACTTGTGTCCAATCAAACGAGTCTACGCTTAATTGGCTCCCGCTGTCGAACCAGCAAACAGCGAGTGCGACTCATGCAGAGCGGCCCTTAACTCAGTCCTCTCAAGAAACAAGTCTCCCATTTCAGGGGAAAAGTTTATAAAGCTTCTAGTTTGTTCAACATACTAATGAATCGGTAGCACGTGCCTTGAGAGCTAATGAAACACGATAACTGTTCCTGCAGCGAATTGTTGTATTAAAAGACACAATTACAAATAGTTTGTGTGTCTGTGTTGTGAGGGCTTCTTTTGTTGCCTTTTGGCTCCTTTCTTTATGTGAATATAGTCATTTAGAGAAGTTTGCCATTTCAATGAAAAGGCATCCATCTATTATCAAAGCCGCTCATCCAGTGAGGGCTGTGGGAAAGTGACTTCAACATTATTTGTTTACCTTTTAAACAAAATTCGAGTGTTCGTTAGTTTTGTAGCAAAGTGTTTTGTTTAGTTTTTTTTTACCTCCAGCAAGCAAGGTTATGTCTCTTTGCAATTAAGAGAAATCCTTGGTTCACACACAGTGGATATTGAGTTTGACAACAACAGGTCTTGAAAGTGAAGTCGCTGAAGTATCCTGGATGGATCTGTGTGTCTGTGATCGTGTGTACCTGACTTTCTTTCGGCTGTAGTTAGTCCCTCGGGTGTCATCCATCAATTTCATCACCGGCACACACACACTGACAAATGAATGACTCCCCCCATCCCCCCCCTTATCCTCGGCCTCAGCCTGTGTTATGGCTTTGTTTGTTTGTTTCTGTCCTCTTTTATCAATCCACTACTTCTTCTCTTGATCATGTTCTGCCACCAACCACTTCTCCGGCCCTCAGTCATCCCATCAATGACTTTCCTGGCAAATCGTTTTCCCAATGAGATTCCCTGTCAGTTCATTTCCGTTTCTCTTTGCCGTCTCTGGCTTCTTTCCTTCTCAGTGTGTCTGTCTCTCAGACTTTGTCTCTCTGCCAGCAACCAGTGGCCAAAGGCATAATGTTTCCAGGCTGTCTGTCCGTCCGTCCCATTCTTGTGAACACAATATCTTAAGAACGCCTTCAGGGAATTTCTTCAAATTTGGTCCGAGGTTGAACTGATTAGATTTCGGTGATCAAAAGTCAAAGATCAACGTCACCTTGACCTCACAAAGCACATTTTTTTGCCTTGTGAGTGCTCCGGCACACCTTGAGGGAATCCTTTCACATTTGGCACAAACATTCACTTGGACTCAAGAATGATTTTGGTAGCCAAAGGTCAAAAGTCAAGGTCATGGTGGCCTCACAAAGTATATGTATGTTCTTCTTGAACGTGATATCAAAAGATCAGATTGAGGGAATTTTCTTCAACTTTTGATCAGTTGTCATTTGGACTCAAAGATTAACTGGTTAGATTTGAATGGTCAGACGTCACTGTGACCTCTACTTAAATATGTTTTCTATAATTTCACATAATTTGGTATAATCTTGCATCTTTTTCTTCCTTTTTCTTGGCTTGTTTCATTTTCAAGTTTTTCACATTGTCTCTTGCATGCAAGTAGCAGACGTGAAGATCAGGTGAAATCATTAACATGAAGGCACAGGGCAACATTCTCTCTGATCTGTTCGCTGATACACTGAAACTCCCCTAATCAGTAAATTCGCAGGTTTACAGATTTACAAAAGCGGTGGCTTATTATGCAATCAGCTCGCTACTGCCTTCCGGGCACATCCTGCATGTGAGGGAGAGCTCGGGCGGCACGGTTCAGTGGTGGGATTGGTTTGAAATCAGAAAGTATTAAAGAAATGAAACTGAAATCAGGACCTTGTCGCCCCCAGAGCCACAATCACTAGTTTAGAGGTAAGTCAGGTCAAATCAGGTGTTGGATGTTCTATATATTCTGGACATGAACTCTGGAAAATGTCTCTAGAGTTTTCCTTTTACATATGTACAACGCAGCAGGAGAGTGTCTGGGTCCGATGTGTTCACGACAACAGGAAAATTGGACTTTCTACTCGAAAAAGTTCCAGAAAATGTTCAGAGCAAGTGACTCAGACATTTGCCTTCTCACCAACAGCCACTGTGGAAAAGTTCAGGAAAATGTTCCGGACTACAGTGAACGTCTGAAAGCAGCTTCAGTGACGCTGATGCAGCTGATGTTTCAGTTGAATACCGAGAGTAACGCCAAATGCACATGGAAAAGTTGGTTTTAGTGTAATATTATGTAATATTTTTTGTGTGACTCTCTTTTGGATATCGACGTGATGAAGAAAGGAAAAACTAAATGCACTTTCACATTTTTGTCCCAGTTTAAAACGATCATCTTACATTTTGGGGTCATAAAGTGGAATATGAGGGAATAAATGGCCACTAGTTGATATAATTTGCTACAAAAACTCAATTCTTGCTGTTTATAGTTCACAGTATGTATTATCCACACAAAATTATACAATGATGAAGTTTATTTCACGAGGAGTCACATGTCCACCTGTAATTATAAACCTCAGAACATCTACGTGCACGTCCACACATGCATTTTACATTTCTACCTTCTCTCGACTCAAACCCTCCGTTCCCTGTGTGAACGCCTCTTTGTCCCGTTCTCTGCCTCTGAAACCTTTAACTTTCCCTGACACACATTCCTGCTGAGGCGGTTGGGTCTGGCAAAAGTAAATGTGATTAGATTTTTTTAACTTTCATTGATTCACCCTTGCTGAGATGGTCACGGTGAGTGGTCGTGCTGAATAACACACATTCTCTGCGGCTGTGAAATCGATGCCCGGGGACTTATTGGAGTGTTTGCATCAGCATCGAATGGATGATGTTTTTCTTTTTCTTTTTCGTTAGTCTTTCACACTTTTCCTCCGGTGCATTTTTTCTATTTGCCAACACACCAGGCCGTGTTTCCTTCTGCCCGACTCCCTATCCTGGTTTCGTTTAACCTCCCTTGCTCTTTTGTGTGTCTTTTCACTCCGTACCTCTGCTTCTCTAAAGCGAGGTTAGAAGAGATCAGCATCCCTGCTTGGTCGCTGCTGCAATATCTGTGTTTAGATCCAGATTAGACTGTTTCTGCAATATATTCCACCTGCATATCTGTGAGGTCAGGATCTACATTGAATGATGAGGTAATTCCCTCTCGAGCCGAATCTCTCACTCTCCCTCTCTCGTCGAGTGCACCTCTGCAACTTTATCACTCTTTATTGTCGCCATCTTTCTTTGTCTCGATCCGTCTTGCCTCTGTGTTTTCTCTCCATCACTGCACCTCCTTCTCCTGCTCATAATAATTCAGGTTCTGCTTCCCTGCCTCGCTACTCATGAAACGCCGGTGATCCAGGAATAATGCTTCAGAGGCTTCGTTGTTCTGGATGTTGAACAGCAGCACCGCGCCTGTTCTGCCAGTCTGGGCTGCGTTTCTCTCTGCGAAGCCGACTTGGGCCGGATCTGCACCGGTCCCCGGCTAATTTTGTGAAATGTAAATCTCTGAATCTCGTTTTGTCTTTGCCTTGTATCCGACTTTGTAACACAGACGTGTCTCTGGGCAACTCTATTCCTCTCATGGCTTTTTTTCTTAAAATTGTATCTCTATTTGTTTTGTTTTTCCTTCTCTCTCGAAATACTTGTCTCTTTACTTTTGTTAGTGAGAGATTGCATGAAAACAAGTTATTTTTCAATATTTAATTGTACTCTATGTCCAGAGCGGGTCCAATGACTTTAAGTTATTAAGTTAGGACAAACTTACCTTAGATCCAGTCTAAAAAAAACTCAAACAGATCCACTTGAACTACCTAACAAACATCTTCAGAAAGAGGATCCACATATTGGCTAAGTAAATGTCACTGTTTTGATATGATACTCAATTGGACACCCCCTCAGCTGCTTTGTACAAACTCTACAAATGGCCTCACCTTTGTTTGTTACTTTGCCGTCTAAGGTGTTGAACATGAATCAGCTCCACGCGCTTCTCAAACGCTTCGGTGTCGTGAATTTCTGCTCAGGACGGCTTTTCCTCCAGCGTCCTCCTAACCTCCTCAGATGGCCTGACGCACTAGACCGTACATTTTGAATTTTAATCAATCATTACTGTTTCAAACTAAACTGTTCCCCCGACATTCAAATTCATTTTTGATTTCATATAAAAAAAGTGACAACAACCCAAAGAGAGCTGGTATAAACTAGAGAGGTAATAAGTCTCTTTACTTTCTTCACTTTGGCACAAACAACAATCTTCACTCTGCACATCTTCATTTGACCCATTGTGAATTTCAGTGCTGCTTTTACAAATCAACAACACACCGACAGGTCATCCCAGCACAGATATGTGACCGTCTCCTTTGGCAGCGCTCTGGTTGCTGGTGTGGAGAACGAAACGGCGTTCTGCATGTAGCGGGCTCTCATTACACTAATGATGATCATAAGTGATCCTGCAGGTGCACACGGGTGAGCACCGACATCACGAACACTCTCAAGTGCTCGTAAGTCAAGCGGAAAACAAGAATAATTCCGCAGTAATGAACATTTGTGCGCATGTCAGCAAGGGGGGGGGGGGGTAATATCCACCCTGTGCATTCACTATGCTCCCTGTCATTTCACGCAATGTGGCTGCTTATCTGCCGACCAAATAAAACAAGTTTAAGATGTTAATCTGGCTGCCAATTCTGCTCCACACAGAATGACATTACTTCAAAGGTTCGCCGATAATGATGGTGAAATGTTCAGTTTGGTTTTTCCTGATGGAACGTTATGATTTCACTTTTCTCATTACAGTCGGTAATACAAAAAAAAGTCCAAATTACCATTATCACGGAATCGCTCTTTCATCGCGTTGTGTGGCCTCAACTTTCGTTTAATTTTCAAAGCTTTCTGCGACTTATACTTTCAAAATAAAGGTCACTTCAGGAAAGACTGAAAAGTTGAGATTCTTTTCGCCTTTTTTCAGTTTTTCACTTAACTAGTGAAGAGCCCGTTGTAAACATGTGTTTGGAATGGACCGTTGTTCTGAGCCGCTTGTTCTGTGTTAATGCTCCGGAGCTAGTTCTCTGCATTAGTGAGTCTATGATGCAGAGTTAAGTTAGAAAACTTTCTGTTCATCCTACCGGGTTTCGTATAAAATGAAACAAAAAAATGTCTTGTATTAGTTTGAATGATTTACTAAACTGATGTTGTTTTCTGTTCAGCAACCGACACAATCGTTGGACCCAAAATTCACAGCTTTTCAAAATAAAAGCTCTGCAATTCAGCTTGATTTAAAGCATGGCAGAAACAAAATTGGACCTAGTGCTTTTACTTTGAAGAAAAATAGCCAAACTGGAGGATAATTGTATGAATGTTGTCATGACAGAGATAAGCACCCATGACACCCATGAATATCTGTCATTCCGATATGGTAAATTTAAAATATATTGCTATTGCGGATTTTCCCAGTTTGGCCATTGGGCAGCACTGCTATAGTTTATCTAAGGACATGGACACACAGGATGTTTAACTCAGTCTGCAGACTGCCTGTTGGCACGCTGCCCCACCCCCACTCACTGCAAGGTGGTGTTTGCATGTTTATTCAAGTTTTATTAATATTTAACTTTTGGTGTGATCAAATCGCAGCAAATTGCACTTCCCTGGGCCCCTAATAACAAACCTGCCAAGTGTGAAGCCAATAAGATGAACGTTTTCGAGATATGTAAAATACGGACATGAAGAAAGACATTTGTTGAAATACCAGATTAAAAATGAGTTACGATTGAAGTTATCCTCAGAGCATTCCCTCTTTGTTACTTTGAAACCTTTTCCCAAACAATACGACAAAGACATATTCTACATCCAAAATGAGCGTGAAATGCCAGAGCATTTTAAAATGTCAACTTTTGAAGTGTCTCATTTGTTATAATGAATCCATTCTCATCATCATGATTTTTTATTGTTATTATTATTATTATTATTATTATAGCGTCTCATTTCTTTTCCCCCCTGGCTCACCCTCGTCCTCGTGACTCGCAGGCAGACAGAAAAAAAGAAAAAGAAAAAAGAGATGACTGGCTGTGTTTGAGACTGTTTTGTTAAAACCATTTTCATCTTTCCCCTGCGGTTCGCTGGAGTCTTGTGTCAGGCTGGTGCTTAGTTGGCTTTGCTGACTCACAGGGAGATGGAGACCAAAGCCCAGAGTCTCGTGGGGGGAACAAAGAAGACCAGAGTCTGCTGGAAAAACTTTGATGTGGTGTTCTTTCTTCTTGAAATTCCCGAGTCCTGGTGGAAGTGTTGCAAATAAGACAAGATCCAGATTATATATTTTTTCCCCCCTTACCTTCCTTTCCCCTGTATCTATTTTACCTTTTCTCACTTATATTGATTCGACTGGGGGAGAAATAGAAGTTTGGAAAGGAAGCTCTCCCTCCAATCTAACAGCTTTCTCTCTCTCACCTCCCTCGACACCCCGTGTTCTGCTGAGTCATTCGCTGTCGTGCCACAGTCGATGCAGCTTAGAAAACCACCAACAATGCAGCGCAGAGCTGAACTCCTTTCCGGGGGAGCACGAGCACGCAGCGATTTTCCCTCTCCTTTTGAAAAGCACAAATCTAATCTCGTCCCTCGCTATCAAATTAGGAATTAAAATTGCAAACAATAGTGCGGCTGGTTTCACTGTTCTCTGCGCCACCCTGGGGCAAACTGGTCTGGCTTTTCCCAAAAAAAATGTAAATGTCACAGTCGAAGGAGTTGAAAAGATCATTGTTGGTGACATTTTCGGGTGTAAATGTGTGTGGCATTCGAGCACACAAACACATGCGTTTAGAGGAAATTGCCTTTTGTCCAATGCAAATACAAGACCTTGGGTTGTTTGAGATTAGTGTCTGCTCGTCACTTGTCCTCTGCATTTGTGATTATCGCAGCGTTTGACCCCAGTTCCACCGACTGTGGTAGCTGCTCCATTTCATTAAGGAAGACGGCCTTCAGAGACAAATGTATACAATCCAATCTGCAGCTTCTTCTGATAATGCACAGATGGCAAACGTGTGTGGGCCACTTCAGACAAAAAAAAGGAGATGTGAGCCTAAAGTGGTCCACTTATAAAATAGCAAATGTGTTTTAAAGGTGTAATCTGACAGCCTCGGCCAAATCTGGGCCAAAGCCATCTCTCATGTGGATAGTTGTCGATATGGATATAACATAAAGGGTGAAAAACACAGCAGGTGTTTCTCACTTGGAGTCGTACGTGTTTCCGTGCCACGGCCTTTTTGTCAATAAGTTATATTTATTTTCCAGTAGAGCTCGGCCTCTGAGTCAACACGGCCATAATGTCCTTTCCTGACCCGTCTCTCACTGTCATAAAGCTGAGGTTTGATTTGAGGAAGTGATACCGTCCCAGAGGCACTGGTAGGAATTATAGGGGCCCTTAACAAGATGTGACTCTGGACACATTAAAAACTCCATCAATCTCTGACTTTATGGTTCTCCCTCTGGAGCTCAGGGCTGCCCGACTCATTACTTCTACTCCACTTCCTTTATGTGTTGCCTTCAACCAACTGTAACACGCTGTACAGTATAACGTGTTGTCACTGGGGTACAGTATAAAATAGTGGGGCAATTAAATCCAAACATACATTTAGATTTTTAACTGGATTGAAGTCGTGGCTGAATAATGCCGCCTGTGGAGCCGGGGCTGGGGGCAGTCAGTTGAGAACGTGTAACCACACTTCTTGACTGTGAATGAAGTAGATCCTGGGGGGGATCCCTGAGGCACTCCCAGGCCAGATTGGATACACAATTCCTCCAGCATGTTCTGGTTCTGCCTGAAGGTCTCCTCAGGTGGACATGTCTGGAATACCCTGGTAGGAAAGAGTCGAGGAGGCATCCGGATCAGATGGCTGCACCACCACCACCACCACCTCGTAGCAAATATGCAGCAGTTCAACTCCCCACCCTGTCCCTGAAGACGAGGCCAGACACACTGAAGATAACTCGTTCTGACACGTTCAAAATCTCATTCATTTGCTCCCTGCTCGAAAAAATGAGCAATGGAATCGAGATCAGCAGCTAATTTGACAGTTTTATCTGTGGAAATCAGCCCAATCTTTGCCAGTTTGCTTAGTCTGACTCACGACTCAATGTTTTAACTTATTACGTCATGGTCAGCTTCACCCCCCCCCCCCTCTAGAGTTGTTGCTTCCCAATAATATTCTTCTAATGTGCAGCAAAAAAAAGTCCAGGACCACCTTCCCATTCTCTTCAGACCTTATTGTCTGTGGGACTCTCGACTTGTCAGGTTTGAATGTGCAGGCTTTTTTATTCAGTTTTATCAAATGGAAAACAATTTTTAGTTTTAATACTTTTCGTCTTTGTGAGGTACGCAATATCTTTCCTAGGTCTGCATGTTGTGGACTTCAGTGTACCCGCCAATAACAAATGTGCTTTGGGCCGAGAAACAGAAACAGAAGCTGAATTTGTACATTGAGTCTGGGCGAGATGGTCTGCTGCTTCCCTCACCTGCGCGATTCATCTTTAAACGAAAGACAAACAGCAGCCACAGCTTGCCCTTCTACTTCTTGCATGGCTGTCACCACTGCGATTTGATTTATTTCCCACATGCTCAGAATATATGGAAGCCGATCCTACTGCCAATGCATGGAACACGTTCCTCGGAGCAGGAATCCGAGCAGAGTGTAACACAAACAACTACACTCTGTGGCTGTCTGTGTACGCCTCCACTTTTCCAATGCAAGTTCTCAGTGTGAAATGCCATCAAAACCCTGTATTTTATCAAAAACATTGTATTCCCAGCACTACAGCCAGGTATTTACATCTCAGCAGCATCTAGCGATTCACTCACACCTCTGTAGAAAGGATTTAGCGCACACAGTCGTGATCTGCTGTCCGTCACCGTGAGGATTTACGGTGTATCCGGTAATAAGCCCACTGACCCACAGAATAGATATGTCATACCCCCAGTAATAAACCTGTAAACCACCAATCACAGGGGAGGAAAATAACAGCAATACTGTGTTGCATCTGCTGTGAATCAACTTATAGATTTAAAGCAGGAGGCCAAGAGCTACGGCACGGGGTGTAAATTCTGCAAATGAAAATGGATCACATGGGGGTGGATATGAGCGGTCGGGCTTGTGTGTGTGTGTGTGTGTGTGTGTGTGTGTGTGTGTGTGTGTGTGTGTGTGTGTGTGTGTGTGTGTGTGTGTGTGTGTGTGTGTGTGTGTGTGTGTGTGTGTGTGTGTGTGTGTGTGTGTAAAGCTGTGAATAAGGAAAAGGAGGATCCTCGGATGACATCGGGGCTGCTACGAGTCATCAGTTCCCAATACTGCCAGTCATGAATCACTTTAACAAATGGCTAAGAGAGTGTGTCTATGTGTGCATGTCAGAATGTGTGTGTGTGTGTGTGTGAAAAGAAAATGCTACACTGAAGTGTGCAGGTTATAGCCATAGCCATGCATCAGTGTCCTTCAGTAATGGATCGTTGTTCTCCGACTTATCCGAGTCCTCTGTGAAACATCACATCTCTTATGATAACGCCTGAGTTTGGCGATTCCGGACGAAGGCATATTTTACGTATTTGAACTTTTTATTTTAAAGGATCTCAGACACATCTACAATTAATTGGCTCTACGATCAATGCGACGTGTACATTGAGATAAAAGCGATTCTTTGGGAGTTTAACCTCTAAACATCCCTGAACCCTGCGAATGTCATTTCCAAGTCCAAAGAAATCCCTGAGGACTTCTTGATTGCTTAATTAAAAGTTGAGCCGACATTTTTGCCTTAAATTGTTGCACCATGTCAGACTTTGTCATTTTTTCCCGATATATAATCCCTGTAAATAGTGAGCGGCTTGTTTCCCTTAGACGTTGATGCCCTGTATGTTTATGCGGTTGCAGGGAGGGAGAATAAATCAATGGAGAGATGGAGACGGACAGATGAATTACAGGGCTGTCTGAAGGAGAGGGGGCCGGAGAGAGACGGAGGGAGACCTTAAATGACTTGTACTATGTAACACAACACGACCGATAAATGCATTGTACGTTGGATATTAACTGATATGCACAGCGTCGGAATTGTTGCAGTAATATTTACAATGTCATGGACAAACATCATCGAGAAAACAATCTTAGATCCACAAATCAGTTTAGGAATCACAGAAAAGAAGGCGCCGGTTTAACCTAACATCTTGTCACATACAATTTGTACGAGGGTAATGTAATCATTGTCTGTAGAGTGTGAGCAGGGAAATACTATTAGAACTCAACATGATGTTCCATAATGCAGACTGACCCAAGTTATACAGAAACGTTTTCATCAGTTTTCAGATTGCACTGGTCTTATATTGGTGGTTTTTATTGAGGTACGATATTGAACGTAGAAAATTAAAAAGTTTTGATCATTTAAAAAAACTTTTAGGCCCCACCCAATATCTAAGCTGTTTGGCTATGTCAGATGATGAACCGGCCTCTGGGGGCAGCAGTCTTCCATTCTTCTTACACTGTTAATAGTCCAACGAGTCCTCACAAGTCAAACGTTTCTGTACAAAAAGCACAAACAGCCATACTACCTGGAGGTGCTATAGCTACAAATTATATTTTGGCTAATCTCTAATCTCTCCACACTGATTCCCTGTGCAAAACCAAAGTCTGCTCAAACTAGAAACGGAAACCTGAACCTTCTAGCCCTTGCCTACAGATTCTGCATATTCACATGTAGAATCTGTTCATAGAGATTAGGCTCCACAAACCTAATTTACAATTTTTATATATTTTTGTCAATTCAAACGTGTTTCATCACCAGCTTTTGTAAAATATACATGTTATATTGTTGGTTGTTTTATTTCCGACATGTTGAGGTGTTTACACACTATTCCTTCCTTCATTTCTGCAGCATGGCACCATGGGTAATTTTTGTATGCTTCTTATTTCCAGGTTGAATTTCTCTGGTGTCCACTGAATCACACCCGAGCAGAAGGGTAACAATAGCCTCGAGCTCCAAAGTAAACTTGCCCACAAAGTGACTTTGGGAAAATTGGGTGAGGGAAGTAAGTTAATTGTGCTTTTCACTGGGTAGGTATTAAACTCACTCTCGGGTGAGACAGTGAGTTGTTGACTCCCGTGCAGGTGGCGAGTGTTCAACAGAGAGGGAAGTTCCAGCGCATGCTGTCAAAGGGTGAAAACACAAAGCTGATTTACTAAAAGGGCAAATGCATCTGTCCCTGGATAATAACTGAACATCTCAGACTGAAAAGCCGAGGCGTCTGACTGCTGCTGTTCTGAAGTCGGTGTCCTGAGACCGCACACGGATCAGCAGGCAAGTGTCTGCACTCTGAGGAGAGGAGCTCTCCATGGTGCTGCTGCTGCTGCTGCTGCTGCTGCTGCTGCTGCTGCACACACTGCTGCTCCTTGTAAAATCACTCAACGCTCTCCAGTCAGTGGAGAGTTGCTGCTCCACGGCCCTCTCGCAGTTCAGAATGGAAGCTTTCCCCCGGTGGAAGCCGCGGTTTCTCTCTGCCTACAATGAACCTGCACGCTGGTGCACAGATATCTCCAACAGAAACGTATTTATTTTACCTTAAACAGTCGTCTTTGAATTCATCTGAGGCTTGAAATGTCCCTGGCACAAGCTATAGCAGCTAGTTTACAAAGAAAGAAAGACAAGTTGGTTTATGAGATTTGGGAGTTTGAGAAGGCAGCAGGTTTGCTTCCTTTTTACTGGACTCGGCACAGAGCGGCGTTCCAGTCTGTTGCCTGTCAAAACCAGAATCATGTTTCCTTTATTGATCCCCAAGCGAGATGTGAAAATAATTGACGCAACGGTAGATTAAGAGACAGAAGGCATTTACATATTTTTGCGTTTCCAGTTCCTAGTCTCAGGCTACATCCACATTACTACGTTTCCAACTCTGCTGTGGATTCGCCTTCACTACTCCAGAGGTTTAGAGCCACTAAAACTGAGGTGTTTACAAACGATGATGTAGACATGTCGTAGCCTTTGCCTATTCTTCACGAAGACACTCACAACTGCTTGCAGACTGGGTCTTTTCCATAAAGATGCACGCATGTCCAGTGTACGTGAGCGGTCATGTGCTGTGCGTTTGAAGGGATTTAAAAGTGAAATGCAGCCACGATGCTTGTGTGGACAGTGTTTTCCAACCGTATGGATGTGGCCTCCCAGTGGACAGAGCTGGAACTGAAAACCCGGTCTACACAAACTGTGTCCACTCCGTTAAAGTGAAGCAAACTAAGGTGTGATATTAGCGGGGGACTCACCCCATTAATAACAAGCTGCATATTTCCAAAGAGCTGATTTCCACTAGACAAACATGTTTTTTTTCTGCATCACTTCCATCGGCAACAAACAGCATAAGGCAACATCGCCCACAGCGTATTGAGCCCATATGTCGCCAACAGAAGTTTTCTCTGTCATTGAGAGTCATCAGTATGGAAGCAAAGTGCCACTTTATTGGCTGGGAGGAGGTCGGACTGGTTTTCTAATGATTTCAGGGATGATCTTATTCCCAAATGTGGTTTTCTTTTGTTTTCATCCTCCTCTTTTAACGGCACAGAGGAGGCCCGGCGGTGTTTGAGATCTAAAGGGGCCGGCTGAATAATGAGTCAACTCTGTCTGCCGTGCTCCTTCTTCTCCTCGCGTCTCACCTCCTCCCTCTTCAGCTCCTCTCCCTCAGACTTTTCTCATGTTTTTTTCGCTACAACTGTGTCGTTGGAGGACTAGTTTTGATCTTCCTCTTTCTGTGCCTCTCCGTGTAGCGCTCTCATTCACACACATACATCGCCTCAGGAAAAAGACAAGTGATCGTCTGTTATTTGAGACAATAAGTAGAAGATAAACATCATTTTGTTGGATTTCCTCCAAGCCGTCTGTTTCCCTCAAGTGATTCCATTTGCTCTTTGTTGTGGAGTTGGTTCCAGGGCTATCCCTGTTAGCTGTGTCTTTTCTTCACCGTCAGTTCTTCACTCGCAACAGGAGGAGGTGAAATGGTTTAAAACGAGGGCATTCATCACTTCTTATTTTCTATAACGAGTTTGATTTAGCAGTGTTCATCGAGGAGGTTATGTTTCGATCTGCATTTTGTTCGTTAGTTTGTAGAATTGTGCAAAAACTACTGAACAGATACGGACGAAACTTGGTGGAAGGATGAGTTATGGGTCAGGGAAGACCAATTTTTTGGGGATCTTTACAATAGAAAAGCAGCCAAAATGACTTTAGAAGCACAACGTTTTGAATCTTTGCATTCAGAGTTTGTAGCAATAATGTGGAAACAATAGCTAGATGATCACAACATCTTCTTCATGCTTCAGGTTTCTTCATGGTGGATGAGCACAGAGCGGGAGGAACGAACTGTCTCTTTGCCCAGATCACTGTGACAAAAACTTCCATCAGTCTTTCACTTTACTTTGACATTTTAAGAGTTTCTCTGAAATAAGATGTGTTTTTTCCAAAAAGAGTGACACCCACTCTCAAAGCGATGTGAGGCTGTGAAATCAATTCAACACAGAGACTCAATAACCTTGTTAATGTGGCCTCGGTGAAAGAATGAGGACTATTTGGCTTTGGTTAGTGTTAGAAGTGTTTGATTTATTGAAGTAAAGCGTAACAAGTGATTTTAGTTAACAAGGGGAAACAGTTTCAGTCAAAGAAATAACAGGAGAAACTTTTTTACGATGTAGTCGATTCGTTTTAAGAAAGAAAATGGGATTGTTAACGGACAAAGAGTAACTTCCTGGCTCTCAGTCTTCACAGATTAACTTTGTACCAGACGAAAACACTTTGAATCAAAGGCACAGATTAAGCTGCAAGACAGAGGAAACCAGATTCAGAAAGTCACATTTTAACTATAGTACACACACACACACACACACACACACACACACACACACACACACACACACACACACACACACACACACACACACACACACACACACACACACACACTGGGCCTGCATGCTGAAGCAGAGATAACCTTCGGTGTCATTAGTGACGATGAAAAAAATACAAATAATTGGGATTTTTTGGGGGGGTTTCTCAGCTGGAATACAAATCGCTGCTTTGTGATTATTTAAAGAAACCACTTGAGACTGGCTGATCGGCCACAGAGGGGTTTCCTCTCGCATCGAAGCATTTGGAATTGAAAAGTGATGGTTTATTTTAGTAGGCAAAATCTTCACAAATGTTTATTTACAAGGGAAATATTTATTTGACCTGGAATGGCGAAGAGAGAAAAGAAAACATTTGAAAACCACTAAAACAACAAAAATGTTTTTTGAACCTTTTGTTTTCTTTAATCTACAAAATTTTGGTTGGACATCGTCTAACTTGAACATTTACTGATATTAAACCAGAAGATAACAGTTTGGTGGAGCTTCTAGCAGCTTGTAGACATCTGACATGTGACCCTGACTCCACACCCGGAGGTCAGGAGGCAAAAAGGCTGGAAATGATGTGTGTAAACCCATGATTGGGTTCTGGGAGGAAACCACCAGGAGCCTGTGGCTTAATCCCACTCAACACGGGAAACCTCACCTGCAGGACACGGGAGGGATTAACAGGTTAATAGCTTCTTCTCAAATGTGTTTATTTTTTTATTTTTAAAGTAGTTAGTAAGCTGTTGATGTAGTGGAGTTTGACATACAGTATTTTCCTCTAAAAGGTACTGGGGTGCACGTATGAAGTATCATGAAATTAAAGTTAGGTACAAGTTGGGCTGTTGTTTACTTTAAACCAGGATTCAAGCTTTGTAAAATCTGCATTAACACAGAATACAAACCTCCTCTGAGCTCAGCCAATCACAATGCAGACGTAGCACCGATGGATGACTCTATGTACAGTACAAGGCCGCAGCCTGATAATGAGACTGAGCTGCTGTTTCCTTTTCTCTTCATTAGTCCGACTGACGTTCTGTTCATTCAGCTCTTTTCTTTCTTCCGCCCAAACGGAGACATATTCATCCCATCCGAGTCATTTTTCACTCAAAAGCTCTGAGTTGCATTTTCTAGGAACAGTTAATTTGACTTTTGTTATGTCAAACAGAAAATAAAAGATGTTGCCACCGAGGAGCAAATGTTTTCAGGCATATTACCACAAAACTGGGTGAAAGGATGTGGGTCAGAAGAATCCATTTAAATATGGTGGATTCAGGATTTTTCTTCCACTTCCTTTAACGTCTCTAGACGGCGTTTTTCAATATTTCCAGTTTTCCAAGGACATAATTTATATATCTCAATTTCTAAAAAATCGTATATTTAGGGAACTGATAGTGTGTGAAATGTTCTGCAGCTTTATTGAATTTAAAAGGGCTGTCTGGCCTCGGAGGAAGCATGCGTTCTACCGACTGCCAGTCTAGCACCATCTGTGAGTTGACTTCAATCTATATCTGTATATCTGTGTCAGTTCTGGCTCTGCTGCAGGAATATGTCGTCTCCCACAAAACACAGGACTTATTTAAGCGGCTGAAAAAGAAACCTGCAGATGTGACAAGTAATTCAGACATTTGTATGATGTGAGGTAGCAATGCCTTTTTTTAAGCTGGGTGTCAAATGGGATAGCAGCGGTTATGTAACAAGCGTGGGACTGTACATCGGGTAGACATCTTCCTATGTGAATCAAATCAACCCTGTCTTCTACAAACTGTGTTTACAGCATATATACATATTAATAACTCGCATTAGTGATGAAGTATTACAGGAGATATTAGGCTGGCTGACCACTTTCAACCATACAGAGATTTTTTATATTGAATGAATCACCTCATGCAAAATGCAAGAACGTGCATATTTACCCTCACTCTCAATATATTTAAACCTGAAACTCAAGGCAAAAGCACGATAAGAAGCAAGTCAAGGTTTTGATGCCGACTGGTCCACCCCGACCTGCAGAATGAGCACATCACATTTCCTGCATTTGGATGAAAAAAAAATGAAAACCAAAAAAACGTTGCCAAAGAGCATAATCAAGGCGGCAATTTCCTCCAAACCTCGTCTGGCAAAAGCCAAATAGTGCTTAAGAAACGGGTGGATTTGTGTTGCCAGGATACACCTATAGACTAAAAACACAGGCATAAAAGCATGCAGCCTACACACACACACACACACTCAAACCACAGCATCCGCAGCTGTCCTCTCTGTCTCCCAACACACCAGGAAATGTTTTTCAGCCTAAGTGGAGTGGTCCACTGAAGCCAGCCCTATGTAATTAACTGTCACAACGCTTCAAAACTAACAAATGGACTTTGTGTCAAGGAGAGCCCATTAATTTACTGGCCTCCACTCATCGATTCCGAGCCTATTATCTCCAATACGGCAGGCTTTCACGGCCCGGGCATCCTCTCTGGCTCACCCTTGATTTTTCTGTCTCTCTTTTGCTCAGTCTCCCAGGAACCTGCAGAGGGGGCCTTGTGGACAGTGTCTCTCGCCCACCGTGTTTCGAACACTTAAAGGTACGTGCACTTAACAAACCCGCACATACTCTTGGCTTCTGGACACGAGGACATACTCTCTCCATCCCCTCCCCCCCTCACTCACTGCACTAGTAAGTAACAGCAGCACGAGTCGTATAATAAGCAGTGATGCTCGGTAAATAAACCCTCAGGCGACGATATGCTTTGACACGACCGCGCACAAATGATCAAATTCTCTCACACACTTCTGTTTCCCTTCCAGTCAAAGGCATGAGAAAAAGAAAAAAAAAACTCATACTCCACTTCCACATTGGCATGACAACCTGAGGGGGAGAAATCTCCCACATGTGACACTAATAAGTGACGCTCGGAGAGGAGCGGAGAGCCATTTCCTCCACGAGGCATAAATAACGAAATAACACGCAGGCTGTGGCGTCCGTGTGATTTGTGGCGCGGCTCGCTTTTATTGCTCCCCAACGGGACGTATCGCCCATGATTCTGCGGAGGGAGAGAGGGTGTGAGGCCGCACTCCAGCGGCTCTGAGACCCGGTCGCTCTTTTTTTCCTACTGAGACCAATGCATTTCTGATGCTCTTCAATGCATTATCAGGTTTGTATATCGGCGTGCTCTCAGGCTCAGGAAACGTTTCCTGAAGTCAGTTCTGCTCTCGATTGCATATTGAAAAATTTTGATATTGAGATTCCATTTTAAACGCCCGGTTGACCAAAAACGAATGCAGAAAAATCATGTTTTTCTTTTCTTAATCTTACTGCAGATTGTTTCGGTTTTGTTTTGCATTATTTGGTTTAATATACAAATATTCACCCCCATACGTCCTCCTATACCCATTACTCTAAATCTGAGGTTTTCAAACTAAGAGCTGTGCCTCCCAAGGGGTCGTACGAGAGCTGAATGGGGAGAGTTGTGAGGAAACAGTAGGTTAGTTATTGTAGTTTTTTCTGTTGGTTCTACCCACTTACCAGCACCACAGCTGCAGTAGCAGTGGCTCGTATCATTTCTGATTACTGCAATTTGTGTCAAACCGAACTGAAATCTGATCTTTGCTTATCTTTGCTTATGAAATCACAAAAAAAAACAAGCTCCCTAAACAGAATCAGCCTGAGGATCATCAGGTTTTTCCAGCGCCAAAGTAAATCAGTGTATTGCAAAATGAGTTAGCGAACAACTTATTCAGCAAACCCTTAATATTTCCAATTTGCCTGAATGTCAACACATTCAGACTAAAAGAAATGATGTTGCAAACAACAACTTACTTCCTCCCCCAACCTGTCAATGGAGAGAGAAGTGAAATAAGCAGAGGCTGCCATTATGTTGTATTTATCTAAGAAGGTGTGTCACACTGTGTAACATTTAAAAAAACGTTGTCCTGAATAATTTTCAGACCCTGCTGTAGACTGTTTTTATTGTAACTATTGTTGGAGAATACTGAGTCATTTAGATTTTTTTCAGTGCTATGAGCAACACAAGCAAACTTCCTCTCCTACTTTTTATTCCCGTGGGAATATCAGACATATTGACGCACGAGTGTATAAAACCTCACTGGAATGTTGTGTGTTTGTCTTTATTCAGCCATTGTAAATCACTGGTGCTACTAACAAAATACAAACACAGCCGCTTGTTTATCTTATGGAAGAACACAAATCCCAAACCGGGTCCTGTGAGGCCGGACTACGGCTGCAGGAGCAAAGGTGGCGTCAGCGAGGCAGATGTTTTCTTAATGGAAGCGGTATGCGATGCAGCGCTGGTGCATGACGAGGCCCGGGGCCTTTGGTCTGGGATCATTTCGGACTGGGTCGGATCTGCAGGCTGCTTCGGAGCGATCAGGCGCACAAATGCTAAAAGTGTGTCCCACATGATTTTGGCGGGTGTGAGATCATCATTATCTTCGCCATTAAGAGCAGATGCAGTGGGAGCGATTGTAGCTGAAGTCCAAACCCCCCCCCCCCCCCCAAGAATTCTTTGGAGCAGTTACTGGTTTTGTGTGTGTGGGTGGATTTTATGTTGCTGTGTACATTCTACGTGTGTGTGTGTGTGTGTGTGTGTGTGTGTGTGTGTGTGTGTGTGTGTGTGTGTGTGTGTGTGTGTGTGTGTGTGTGTGTGTGTGTGTGTGTGTCGAGGTCAGTGTCTGAGTGACTGCTCCTCAGGCCACGAAGCCACAGTCAAATCTACTCACTGTGATGAGATGTAGCGTTTGTTTTGCATATAGACGCACACACATGTTTTGCATGTAGGCAAACTGTGGGTTCGGTGCACTACACCAGTACAGAGGGACAAGTGTTAGGACATTTTTTTTTACATTCAATACAATTTGAATTGAGCAAATATAACACTTCCAAAATCCTAAAACCTACTTATACAGTGTAATACTAAAGTGCAAAATGTTCTGATGACTTAAGGCCGTTTAGTTTTTCTGGTAAATAAAATCCCTTCCAAGTTTAGAGGTTAATTATTATTTAAAAGACTGTAAAAAGCAACTCAACTAGGATTTTTTTCTTTGTTTGTGTTGAAAACAGAGTCAGAGTAATTATTTTAAGTACAAAGTGAGAAGATGCAACTGTGTGCCAGTGGACGAGACACAGACTGTAAATAAAGATGGACGTCTCCACTTCCTCCCGCTGTCCAGAAATGAAGCCAAAATATCCTGGATACGAACACGGCCAAAAGTTTGAATGAGCGTATTTCATCAAACCAACCAGAGGAGAAAGATCGCCATATCCCTAGAGAAACTGTAATGGTCAGTTAACGCAGGTCAGGGCCTCCGTATCAGTTCATGGAGTCATGATGATGCTTCCTGATCGTTTCAAACGTCGAAGTCAGGGCGCACACGCATGCAGGGTCAGGTGTGCATGCAAATGATGGTAACACACATTAGTTCAAACAAGGTGCACATGCAAAATCTCTCCCGGCAGCAACAACACATTTCCTCGGAATGACGCAACTCTTTGAATGTGTGAGATTTTTGTCACGTTTCCACTGTGAATGTTTCGTCTTAACATCCTTTTTCAGTCCTGGTTGAAGGGAAGATGAAAAAGTCCAGCCACTCGGCTCCTGTTCAGTGTTGCACAGGGAGTATAAGAGTAAAAGCAACACTTCTCTACGCGTCCTTGTCAGGTTTGGATCTGTGTTGGATGATTTGTCACCGGGATGTGACAGAGATTCCAGGTAATCCTCTGAATATGAATCCGTGGTTGCCCGCTGCATTTCTCTGCCTGAGATTTGATACTCATACTCTCCCTGCCGGTTCCTCACTTTCCTCCCGTTGCTCCTCTCTGACACTCTCCGCCATCCTGATGCCCTGTGAACGGGTTCATCAGAGGATGGAGGGAGGACAAGTAGGGGGGGTGGAAGTCGGGGAGGGAGAGAGAGAAGAATACTGTGCGAGTAAAGAAGCATAAGTAAAGACATCATGCTAATTATCTGGCACCTTTACCCCCCCTGTGGCTCTTCTTTGCCTTTCTCATTTGGATGGAGACGTCTATGAGACTGTGCTTAATGTGTTAATGTGATGAATGCACAAAGTGTGTATGAAGTTTTCCTGTGTGTGTGTGTGTGTGTGTGTGTGTGTGTGTGTGTGTGTGTGTGTGTGTGTGTGTGTGTGTGTGTGTGTGTGTGTGTGTGTGTGTGTGTGTGTGTGTGTGTGTGTGTGTGGGGCTATATGCTAATACCTATGTAGGGCTCTTTCCACCAGACCATCAGAGGGGGAATATGGGCTGAAATCACACCTCAGGGGAGATCAGGGGTCCTCTCATGTCAGGATTATACTGCAGCTGCCCTTCCTCCTGCCTGAATCAGTAATAGACCTGTAAATACTAGATGAATGTGCCTGGAGCCTTGGAGGTGTGACAATGAGAAATGATGGCTCTGGTTTGCTTTAACTGTGCGAAGCAAATTTATACGTCTTTTATGGCAAAATTAGCAAGTATATATGAGTTTGTCAAGACTCAAGGCGCTGAATAAAAACGCCCTCTTGAAGCAAAGCATTGTTGAGAACAACCTCCAGAAACCTGGGGGCTGTCTGAAGAGGCGACAGAATTGCAAACGTTTACAGAAACATTTATTTTTCAGCCTCTGAAGCAAATAGACATGAAATTTAAAAAATACACGATGGAAAAGTTGCAAAGACCCCCCTCTTCTTTCACTTCCTTTTCAAACATGTCTCTTACAGACTGAGCCTTGGTCAACAGGTCAGTCGATGGGTCTGAATCTTCTTTAATAGCTATTTTCTTTGTTGTTTTCATTAATGAAACACGCCTGTGATCTGCTTCAATATGGCTCCACTCGCTGGCATCGTCAGCCATTGTCTGAAATACAACTTACAAACAAACTACACTGGATTTCAGCAAATCAAGATGTATTTCATTAGTCATAAAATCAATGACATAGAGGACATCTGAGTCTCATCCGGCTCTAAAGGTAGAAGCATGCAAACGCTGCACCAGGTCTTAATGGATTTAACACCAGTAAACTCACAAATCAAACTGATGACGTTCCTTTTTCTCATTACCAGTAGGGAACCTTCTGTTTATTTTCCCACAGTGAGTCACATCACCTCACGTCACATCTTGCACGATGCAGGAAAAAAAATCTCTGTTGTACATTGTTCCCAAGATGCTTAACAAATAATAAGTACACACTAACGTGCAGAAGGTCAATGCTCATCGAAGCATTGGGCCAGAAAAGCTGCAGAGTCGGCGTCTAGACAAAATACAGAAATGGGCACATTCACCCAGGTGTCATGTTTCCATCACTGCCGGAGTCATTTGACCCCACAGTGAACGCAGATTGGATCCATTCCCACAGCAAACAAAAGCCTGGTGTGAGAGGGCGTTGAAGTTATTCTGTGAATTCTACCGTATTTGAAGGAGATGTAATTTTTTTAATATAAAAACTCTCACAACAGTAAGTATGGAGAGAAATCGTGAGCCAAAGCTCCACAAAAAAACAGTGACATCTGCTCACACTAGTGCATCCATGAGTGTTTTTGTGCAAAATGAGGCCCAACAAACATCCCTCACACACACACGCTCCCACTGTTCTTTATAGGCATCATTAGTCTGTTCATGTGGTAACACAACTAGTGTCTTGCATGCTTGAGAAGAAGGCAGCCACCGCGGCCGTATGGTGAGGGACCAGGGGTTAGGTTAATGAGCGAGATGGTCGCGGATCAAATGCTCCTGCTCTTCTCTCCGCTGTCTCTTCTTCATGATGATTCTCCTTCAGGGTTCCCCACTGAGAGAGACTCTCTTATTCTGTCTGTTCCTGCCCTCACCTCACTCTGTGCTTTTTGTTCTCGATTCACACGGTTTCTTCTTCTCCGTCCACTTCTCACTCAGCCACCCAAAACTCTCCCTCTGTCTGCTCGTCGGAAAGCCGGAATACCAATAGACTAATAGATCTTCAGCCCTCTGTCACCCTGTTGCCCAGACCTTGTCTTCCTGTCTGCAACACACACACACACACACACACACACACACACACACACACACACACACACACACACACACACGCTCACGCTCACTGACACATATTCTCATGAATTCATGCAGGATGACACACATCCACAGGACAGGCCACACTCCAATAGACACACTGCGATAGTAACTGCTGCAGGGACATTCATTCACAGGCGAATAGTTACACAAGTTGTGTTTCTTAAATCCAAAACCGCACAATACTCACAGAACACAGGCTATAAAACACACAGAAACTCACTTACATGTGTATTCTTTAAACCACTTGATGTGATCAGAATTTAAATATAAAGTCATGTCAGCCAATCAGAGGCTTGGGATAAAAGTTACTACTGATTCTGGTTGGCTAACAACCACGACGCCATGAGCCGAAAACTCATTGTTTTTCCTGTAAACACTGAAAAGAGGGAAGGAATTTAGCAAAAGGTCAATTTTCAGTGACACATAAAGTTTGTGTGGACAAGCTAAGAAAAAAAAGCAATGTTTTAAAAAATAGCTGTGTACTTTCTGTTATTATTGTGTTTTTGATCTAATTTAAGATGAATGACATCACTCTACACTCAATAATCCACAACGACAAAGTAAAAAATAAAAATTGACATTATTGAAAATGTATTTAAAAGCCAAAACGACTTCCTCTTATTAAGTATTCACACCATTAATTTGGCAGAAGAGCCTTTGGCTGCAATTACAGCTTTTAGTCTTCTTCACTCCTCAGGTTTGGTTTTCTTTATTTTTTATTGGTCCTCTGTGTGAAGGTGCTGTTTCGAAAGGTGCTATACAAATAAAGTTGTTATTAATAATACAATAATTATTTAGGCTTAGCACACATGGATTTGGAAATGTTATCCATTATTATTGTCCGATCCTCTCAACCTCTGTCTGAGTGGATGGGACTGGTCTGTGAAGTGCTATCTTCACGTCCTCAGGTGTAATCTGAGCTATTGAAAAGTCACAGACTTGTCCCAGAGGCACGCGTCATTTTCCTGGCTGCTCTCGCTCATTCGGTGCTGACAGGTGAACTTATGCCCCCGGCCTGTAGCCACGTGCACCTCGGAGCAGGTTTTCTTCCAGGACCTCTGTGTGTTTGGCTGACTTCATCCCTCCAGCCTCCCTGCTGTTGTGAAATGCTGCCACCTTCATGCTTCACTGTAGGGATTGGGGTGATGAGCAGCATCTAGTTTTCACCAGATGTAGTATTTGGAGTTCTGCCCACAGATTTACATTTCTGTCTCATCAGCCCAGAGACATTTTAGAACTCCTGCTCACATACTACTTAAAATGCAAGGCGACAAACTCCAAACAGGCTGTCATGTGCCTTTTTACACAAAGTAGCTTCTGTTTAGTCAGTCTGCCCTGAGGGTGTGACTGATACTGGTGTTGAGATGCTTGTCCAGGTTCTCCCTCCTCTGCAGAGGACTTCTGAAGCTCTGTTGGAAAAGACTTCTAAGGTTCCCGGTCGCCTCTTTGACCAGAGTCCTTCTTGCCCTGTTACTTTGACCGAACAGGCCATTTCCAGGAGGAGCCCTGGTGGTTCCAAACTCAATTTCACAATTGTTAAGCCCACTGTGCTTGTGGGAACACTGGAGGCTTTAGAACTGCTTTAAAATGATTGCCCTGATCAATGCCCCTGCACAGTTTTTATCCAGGAGGTCAGCAAAGACTTCCATGACGTCATGGTGTTTGTCCTGGCATGCACTGTACACTGTGGGACCTTATATACACACATGGGCCTTTTTTAACTATATGTCCAAATCCTATCAGTTGAATATATGGACACAAGTCAACCTCTGTCAAGGATGATGCACCGGACCACAGCAAAAGCCCTGTTGACTTTTTTAACTGAGATATTTCAGTTTTTGATTCTTAATAAATGTGCAAAAACATCTGAAAACATGTTTTCACTTTGTCGTTATGAATTGCAACTGTTGCTTCATGCACCAGAATCAACAACCACCATGGGGGCTAAACACCGGTCGACAGGGGAATAAGCTCACCGAGCATGCTCACTTCTTCCCTGGTTTTTAACGGCTCATTGAAGTGGACCATATCGCCACCTACTGGCACGACATGCTTGATTGAGCGTCTTTGGGTTTGTTTCGAGATGGAGGTATTTTGTTAAACGAAGGTCGTGTGGATGGAGGGGAAACGATCTGTCTAAAAAAAAAGTATCTGCAGTAGTGTAGACAAGGCAACATAGACACACTTACAGCTGCAGGCATTTCTAATCAGTTTGCACTTTAAGAGACTTCCACCTTTCCCTCTGGCGTTTCGAAACCTCCCTCCAGCTCCTCTTTCACTTGTCGTTTGTTCTACTATCCCTCTCTCTTTCTCTCGCTCTGAGTCTTATCCGCTTGCCTCTGCTGCAACGGCTCCTTTCTTTATCACTTCTTTTTTTCCCGCACAATAAAAGCTGCATCTCTACTCAGCATTATGGGGTTATGAAACACCTTTATGCCCTTTTTTCAGTTGCACATCTAACAAAGCCTTTACTGCCACCTTAATTTCTATTTACCTTTCACAGTGGATGGAAAACACCGACATGATGACTGCGCGTTCCCCTAATATACAAGAAAAAGGTGGATATAAAGAGAGGATGAGAGTTGGACCGGAGGGGGGAAAAAAAAGGTGTTAACGATGATGCGGCAAGAAAGATTACAAATTTAATTTAGGCATCAAACTCTCGTCTCCCACGCAACTCCCCAGAAACATATCAATATGTATGTGTTGGTATATTCGCAGAGAGATGAAAGCATGACAAAAAAAAAAAAAAACACACCTTAAGAGCTTCAAGCTGTCACTGTAAAAAAGTGCTTTACCAGCGTGAACTCCGCAGCTCCATCAAACACACGGAGCAGCCACCTCTGGCAACTCGCTCGCTAATACCATTTTCTGCTGGCTGTGAAGGAATGATGTATAATGTATGGTATATATAATGTATGTTGTTTGTTTTTTATGATGCTGCATTGTTTGTGGGAAGCGTCAGACATTGTTTAGTTGGCTACAGCCCGGTTGGAGGCTGCACGTGTAAACGGCGGCGGACAGGACAGCAGACCATTCTACGGATTTTGAGAAATTCAACTTAAAAAAAAAAAGGATTAATAAATAAAAATCTATCCCAAATACATCATATTGTCTCCACTGGATTCCATCCAATTTGTTTTCAGAAATTGCTTCTATCACCGCACTTAGCTGTTGATTGTTTCTCACTCCCAGCCCTTTTCCACCAGGAGGGGCCAGAGGGACCTTGAAAAGCCGCCGCTGGTCCCGACCTCTGCTTACTTTCCATTTCGGAGAGTTTTAAGTTTATTTCGGTTGAAGTTGTTCAAGGTAGAAAAATGTCAACTAAATGTCAAAGCCCTCCGCAGAATTCCTGCTGAACCAAACTGAAAACAAAATTATTTAACTCCGCATTAGAATAAATGTATGTCGTGCGTTAAAGGGCATGAGGAAAGATGAGTAGATGCACGTGGTCCGACCCTCATGTCCATGACCACTGTGAAAAATGTCTTATTCTGCTCATTCCAGCCACAGTTATGTTTTTTTGATTGGAGCCATTCAATTATAAGATTAAGAGCTCCAAATGAAGCTGGAGTGGAGGTTCTGACAACTTTAAGTCCCCCCCCCCACCGAAATCTGAAACAAAACGGTGTCAGTCTCCTCTTCTCGTCTTTTCGCACATGAATTTGTTATATGGGAGGAAAATTCACTTTTCTGTAAAGCTGCTGTGTCGACCAGAAGTGCTGCCTTATTGTTCCTCCACCTTCTTTTTCATTCACTTTCACTCGCGTCCTCGAGAATCATATTTTGTCAAATCACATAAAACCCAACTAATATTTGTAGTTCCCTCCCCCACCCTCTTCCTCCTGCTTGGCAATCTCTTTCCACCGATCATCTTTTTCCCTAAATGTCCACAAAGCCTTGTTCATCTCAGAGCGTTCCATATACCAGAGTGTGACGTGTCTCCACTTCCTTTCACTATACAGAAATAAAATCTAAATATCCCAAATACTGACTCTGCCAGATCCCTCACAGCAGCAGGAATGGAGTGGCAATATCTGTGTTCCGCCAATACATGCCCTCGACCAATCGTGAGTCAGTCTCATCTGTGAATCGCTATGTTTCACCCCGTTTTATAGCATAGTCCTTTGGCCCACGTCCCATCCACTAACATGGAGGAGGTCTGGTTCGTGACCTGTACTCTAGCCAGCCATCAGGGGGCATCTCTATTTTCAGTCTACGGGGCATTCTCAGACAAGTTGGTGCCGCTCAAAGGAAAAATAAGTGGTTCCCAAAAAATGTTGGTTACTATGACTACGTGAATATTTCCGTTGCTGTAGCTACTGTATATCTTTCTTTTTTCTGTCTCTCCCTCCATCCTGACCCACATGTATCTCCCCCTTTTTGTCATTCTGTCTCCTTCTCTTTCCTCCTCAGTTTCTTCCATTCGTTTCCATTTCTTCTGTATTCTGCCCAAAGAAAATCCACCTTAGTGGCTCTTTGTAAAAAAAAAAAAAAAAAGCTTCAGACTTTCATATCTGATATTTTGCTTCCTCAAAGGTTAAGTTCAGTGGCTCATCCTGTGGCTCCTCTCCTCTGCTTGCTCTGTTTCAACTTTCAGAAAAGAACAAAGAGAAGACAAATCTAATCCACCCTCTCTCTCTCTCTCTCGCTCTCTCTCTCTCCCCCCCCCCCCCTCTCTGTTCCTCTCCCCTCTATCCCTTCCAGTGGCTGTGGGGCTCTGTTAGCATTCTCTTGAGGTGCATCCACTAAATGTCACCGAGCTGGAGACAGAGACAAAGGGGGGGATAACTGGGTGGCTCCATTTTCTCTTTATGTCTCTGACGCTCTGTGCACATTCCATATTCTCCTCTCTGTGACAGACTGCGACTGACTTTAACACACGTGTGCCTGAGAAGTAAAACTCCCAGCACCGCCCTTCGTCCGTTTCTAATGTGTCCGGCTTCATTGCTATTCTGCACCTGTCTACGTGTAGTTACTCGTGTTTTGACGGATTGTTTATTAAGTGGAAGTTAACACGAGGATGTATATGTCCACACAGATGCCGCGGAGCTAATGGACAGACGCTGACCTTTCAGTTAATGGAATTAAAAACTGGCTTCTGTACTACTGATGCTGTGTGTGACAATGTGTGTGTGTGTGTGTGTGCGCCTTGTGTGTATTTAGCCTACATGAAGGTGAAGGTATTACGTTGTCTAGCCTTGACAGAGAAAAAGCTGACTGCCTGGAAGAATGTGACTGCTGAAAGTGCCTGACACGAGTAGTGTGTGGGGGTGTATGCTTGTGTGTGTGCGTGTGTGTGTTCTTGAACTTATATATCTTTTTGAGCATAGACCTTACGGAGTGAGGACATTTTAGCCATTTGGCCTCTTTAGGTTAGAGTTGAGCATTTAGTTGTGATGGTAGGATTAGGGTTAAGGGTTTAACAGAATGCACTGTACCAATGGGTGTCTCCACACAAGACAGAAGAACAAGAATGAGGGAGTACATTTTGAGGAAAGTGAGGAAGAAATTGGAATTGAAATGTTTCAAATGAAAAGGAAATAAATGACAAAAACTAAAAGTCCCATAAAAGTCGGCTTTTCACTCTGAGTAGGTGGTGATGTTCTTTATATGTGATTGTTAAGGTTGTATTTCTGTGTATATTTATTCTATCTACCCTGATTTGTACACATTCTGCTTTGATGATACATCACGTGGTTTGTTCAAAATGGGAGGAAGAGCCTTGAGGTTGAAACAGTAATATTATATATTTCCTTTGAAACAATCCAACAATAAAAACATGAAAAAGGTCTTCAAAAACATCTGACACTTGATATTCTTTTTTTCTTAATTTTTTGAGAGGGTTGAGGCAACAGCCCTTTTATTTGAATCATTTAACTGGAGCTTTAAGTCTTTGTGATTTCCTCATTTTCAAAGGTTGTGTGATGTTTTTTTTGGATCCAGCACCTATTCAAAAATTAATTTAGCTTTTATGATGGTTGAGTTAAAGGGCTGATGATACGACTGGTTATTGAATGGATGATGCCCTTTACACAATCTTGTAGTTTAGTGTGAATGAGTCAGAATTGTAGTGACTTAACGAACCAAAAAGAAAGAAGTGAGAAAGGGAAGAAGCATCTTTTGTTTCCATTTGCATCCATTCTTCCTTCTCTGGTCATTTATGTGTCTCCAGGACGTCGTTCACTCAGTCACCACAGACCTGTGTTATCTTAAATTGAACCGCGGATGCATACGAGCGCTGATAATGGAATTGTTTCTGCTGTGATGTGCTGGGTCGTGTTTGGACTCTGTATTGTCACTGCAGTGCGTGATAACAACCCCAAGGCACCTTTACATTGAACACTGAGACCATCGCGGTAGCCATTATACAACTCTCCCATCATTCATTTGTCTCGTGGTAGAATCTCAGTGATTTTATTGTTCCCAACCTCTCCGCTTCTCACGACATCTCTGTCCCCCCCCATCACCTCATCCTCATATCTCTGCATTGCACCAACAGATCCCAACATTAAGGGATCTGTTTTTACAAGAGCGACCATAAAGTCCAGCAGCCTCCTGTCCCCTCCAATCTTTTCACAATGCTGGGCTCCTACAGTCAATAGTGGAAAGCAATTCAATGTATTTACTCTATAGATAATTTAGTGAAATACATTATAATCCTGAAGATTAAACCGGTGGCCTCATGATCTCTTCAGAAAACCCAGTGTGTCTGGTGGGAGCCCCGTGTCACATTTCAGATACGAGTTGTAACCCAGAGAGACGTTTTATCTTCGAACCTTCCCAGGCTGCTCGAGGCCCAAAGAGATCAAATTATCTATTATTTCACAATAAAAGAAAAGGTCAGAGAAAAAGTCCCCAAAAAATTGAATCCATATATCTGAGAACTTCTCCGTTCTTCTTTCTCGGCCTTTAATCATTTCATGACCCCTGAACTAAACGACACAACTGCGTATCAGTATTAAAAGTCTTTCTAATATCATTTAAATAATATGTCACCGTGGTCACAGACACATTTGACCCCATAATGAATATATTTTTGTGATGCACCACGGCTTATATTGTAAGCAGCCGTTATGATCACGGTGGCACAGTAAATAAAGAAAAGCCAAAAGGTTGAAAGGACTTTTAAAGTTGAGTTTACATTGATAGTCGTATTAAAAAACCTGGTTGTGCCATGTTTTTCATACAAACGTGCCTATAACACAGTAGAATCAGTGTGAAGTTAGTGGATGTGTATATCTGTTTCCTGCTCTCGGTTCTGGGTCGTCCACTGTCCCTCAAGTCACAGCTGCCGCATTTTATAAAGTGCGAACTTCTGACAGAAGCAGCTCTCCATCAGCATGTGGCAGAGGTGTCAGACAGAAAGGTGACAAAAATACTTGCTTTCTATCTACCACACTTCTTGTTTCTCAGTAAAAGCTGCGGCTGAAATATCATTTTTTGAAGAAAACCCGTCCTTTATGAAGTCTGAAATCGGTTTTCACAGAATTAATTCATCATATTAATTATTTTTCCTCTAAATTACAAACAAGTACATCAGTTCACCGAGGCTGCCATGCGTAGCACCGACAATGAGATCGTTTACATGAAAAATGCTCCCACATCTGAATTCTTTCCAGCCACAAGCTCCAGTGGTTCTCCTATTGAATTATTATTCCGCGTTGTTGTCTGGTGAATGTTTGATGCAACAGCTAATGACTGAAGAATGGTGAGAAAGAAAAGACTTCATGTTACTTTAGCTCGCATTAGACCCCCACACTAAATTCCAGATAATCTCCTGAAAAAAAAAAACTAGCTAAAAGAATACAAATATCTCAGGATGAAAAAGTGGTGCCATACATGTTGACACCACCGATGAAGATGTCAAGCTTTTGGTGATGAGGACCGATAGTGTGGAAACAAGTGGATTTTATACATTGCATCCTCCCTCTGTTTGTTGCACCACCTCACCTGAACCCTCTGTTGGTTTCTGTGTTTCCTTATGAACGTGTCTGAGCAAAGAATCTCCTCCTGCATTGTTCACACGTCAAAGGTGAAAGTCCAGACCCAAGTGTGGGGACAGCCACTGGAGTTCACGTCTGAAAACGGCAGGTTAAACATCAGAAGAAGTTTACGTTTCTCTGCAGTATTGCAAGAAAGACGAGAGTGTAGGAGAATAAAAGAGATTCCAAAGGAAGGTGTGGAGAGAAGAAAGTAAGAAAGACGCAGAGATGATGCAATGAAAGAGAAACGCTCACATGCCATTGGGATGACGATATTAGCTCATCACAGCCAGAACCTGCATTAGCAATGTCATGGCTCACTCTATACTACTGTATGACTGTGGTAGTGGACTTTTTGTAATCTCTGCTAACACGACCAAAACTTAAACGTTTCAATATGGATGAATCAAAAAGTCCACAGAGATAATGTCCTTTGGAGCAGGAAGGATTCTGTAATGAAAAAAACTATAGGTCAGGTTATTTAATCTAAATATTTTTGCTAATTTGAAGTGGTAGGCTGAACTTTATCTTTTTTTTTAATGAAGTGAAAATGTCCTTCATGGCTTTTCAAAGCGGCGCCACTAGAGCCGCCCTCTCTGAAAGTGACCCTGACTCTTTACAAACAGGAGCAGCTTCGACAGCCGGCACGCAAACACCAGCTAAATCAGTTTTTTACCAGCTTACAGCCGTCGCACTCAAAGAAATGATCGTCACTAAGCACAGTCTCGGGCGATTCGCGGGTTTAATTCATCGATGAGTTCGGAAAAAGGAAAACCTTGAGCATGTGTAGAGAATTAAAACAAAGTAAAATGCAGCTTTTGTTGCATCTCTCCCTCAAAATAGAAATATTTCAAAATACCGTTCCTTATTCTGCGTTAATATGCAAAGTAATGTTTTACTTATCGAATTCTGATGGGTGAAAATAATGAAACAAAACATATTTGCTGCAAATAGGCTCAGAAAACCACCTTTCTCATGATAATGCTATAAAGTCAATGTACATTGTGTTGCTATTCTGTATGACTGTAATATATATGTAAATTACATGAAAGGAAAACATTTATGTACGCTTTCCATTTGGCTTAATACATCAGTCATTCATTATTTCTCATCAGTTTAATCAGTGTTGCGTTTATGTATTTATGAGAGCGAGAAAGAGAGGACACTTTACAAGCCATCATCTTTTCACCGCGCGTTACCATAGCAACAGCACTCTGTTAGGTGGCGGGAGAGTGAGCGAGCGATCGGGCCGGCACACGGACGGGAAGGAGGGAAGGGGAGAAGAGGGAGAGAGAGAGAGGGACTGCAGAGGGAGGTGGGGACGGTGAGATGAAGGATGGAGTCGCATGAAGGGAGGAGGGCGGGGGAGAGTAAACATGGAGGGGGTGATGCCAGGGAGGGAGATGGATGGAGGGAAGAAGAGAGAGAGAGAGGGAGGAGAGGGGAGATGTGGACGGCGAAATGGAAGAGGAGGGGGGGAGAGCGCGCAGGAGAAACCTGTGTGGGGAAACTTCTCTGTGTTCCACACCTGCTGTGTTTCTTTACTCACCTCACTTCCCCCTCTGCTCCACTCCACATGAATCACTCACATTTCCATTCATACTTTTCCCTACAGTCGCAGTTTTGTATGTTTACAGCACCTGCAGTCACGGCACAGTAAACCCATACATCCAAGAAAGGCCGCTGCACATACTGTATATCACCAAGACAAAGTGCACAGCCTGTATCCCTATCTTTATATATCGCACATGTAGAAAAACAGCCCTGGATATATAGTTTTTTCTATTTGCTCTTTGTGCTGCTGTGTTGATTGTGCATTTACTCTATGATGCATCAACAAAGGTTCAATTTATCTTTGCTTATTAACGCTTAAAAAGACATTAAAACCTGCCTCTTGAGCTTAAGCCATAAATTACGTTAAGTTTTCATCTGTTGTTTGTTCAGTGGAAGGATTACACAACAAACTACAAGTTAGATTGATATGAAAGTTGGTGTAAGGATGTGATATGGGTCAGGATAAGAAGCCATTAAATCTCTGCATTTTCTTTCACAAGACTTTTCCACATTTTCCTCAATTTCTCAGAGAATGAATTATGAATCTTGATTTTTTTTTTTTTAATCTGGCTTGTTCAGACGACTGCTGTTATTGAGTGTGTGGAATTTGGTGCAGCCTGATTGAATTCAAGGCGACTGTGGGGCCTTGGCGGAGGTGTGCGCTCCACGGAGTGCCATTCTTTCTATTCATAATCACAAGTACCAGTATTGGAACGTAATTGCATGCTGTTCCAGAACCTACCAATTTCGAAAACAATGAGAGCAACTCCAACTTTGCTGCCTTTAAACAGGAACCTGTTGTGCATGAGACATTTGTTTAGAAATATTTGAAACAATAGACATGTATATAGGTTTTTATCACATCTTTTTTATTCAATTTTCTGCTGTTATATGTATCTAGGGTGAACTTTTTTTTAGTGCAACATTTGTACACAAGGAGGAAAATTATCTCGAAGTAAAACAACACAAAAACAGTCAAGTGTGTGAATTGGATGATTGCAGGATACAGTTGTTCATTAAAACTTTGTTAGCGTGTAGTTTGCTCAGTCACAGGTTTGTCTTTTCACTGCTAAGAGACAGGAATTGGAAGGGGGAGGAGAATGCTGCCCGAAGTAGGTGCCCAGTTGCGGATTAATACCCGATATCTATATCTGCAGAGTCAGACCAGAGAATTGTTGACAAGTGAAAAAGTAGAGAACGATGCTGTGTTCTTTAACATGCATATCAACAGTGTGAACTCAGACAGTGCGGGTTTATGTGTGATGGAAAGGACCGGACACCTGGAAACAGCAAGTTAACGTCAGTTACTCTTTGTCTCTTCATCCATGCTCAACCGCCCTCTCTCCTCTTCCTCTCGCCTCATCCATGCGTCTTTAATACACACGCCTGAGCCAATGGAATAATCAGATGACTGGGACCAAGGGAGGAGAGGATAAGAGCTACATAATGAGAGAATTAAAAAAAGAGAGAGATTAAAGAGTGAAAGATCACACGAGAAAGTGGAGATAAAGGCGCCAAAGAATGGGAGTAAACTTGTGAGGGGAGATAGTCGATAGGAAAAGTGGAAGGTGACGAGAAATAGGCCGAGTGAAAATAGATAATTGGAGTGAGGAGAGGACGGGATGAGCGAGGCTGATTGGAAGCGAGGAAGAGTGAAAGCCGAGCGGAGTGTGGCGGAACGGAGGGGATGTGACAGCCGGAGCTTTCATGATGACTGTCGAGCAGGAGCCGGTATTCAGATCACTCTGTTGCACTCTGTGCCAATTTGCATGCCTCTGTGCCACCTACAGGCAGGAGGAGAAGGAGAGAGAGAGAGAGAGAGAGAGAGAGAGAGAGAGAGAGAGCTGCAGCTGGAGTGAGGGGAGGGAGTGATGAAGGAGGAGAGGTGGGCGCTGAAGTGGAGGTTGTAGCAGGGATGAGAGTAGGTTATGTTTTACTACCTGTCGCCGCATGTGTCACTTCTGTGGCTGTGACCATGTCCCATTGATAAAGTGTGGGCCTTATTCAGGAAGCAAAACCATGTGACTTCAACCGTTGATTCAGGAAGTGCCAAAGCATTTTGGCCATCTTGTTGTTTATTTTAAAACCAGAAGTGGGAGGAGCGGGGGTGGAGCCTGACTCGCCTCCACCTGTGACCTGCATCCATTGCACGCTAATAGTTGTCAATCACATCATATCCACGCCCCAGTGCATGAAAGAAGTCTGGACTGAATGAAAATGTTAACTGACGTTATAAATCAAACGAGAAGTATATTTAAACGATCAGTGAAGTCGCCCTCTGCTGGTCATTTGAGATAAAACAGTTTTCACTGACAAGAAACTTTGAGAGCCTTTTATAGAGAAGCGGTACATTTAGCATTTTATATTTTCCTAAACTTTCTAAAAACATATATATACATATATATTTTTTATTATTTTATTTGGAGAGGACAGAGAGCAAGCTGCGAAGGGGGGGCAGACCAAGAGTGGGGGGAAGACATGCGCGTCGCTGATCGAAATCATTTGTTCATGAATATAATTTTGAAGAAAGCAAAACTGTAAAAAAAAAAAGACCAGCAGTCAATTTGAACCCCAGGGTAAAAAAAACCCATTTCTCTATCTTTTCGTCCAATCACAGCGAGGGTGAGGACCACACGTGTTGCTGTCATTCCCTCTGCCAAACACACACTGTATCTCGATGTACTCATCGCAAATGAGATGCCACCGAGCTAAAAAAAGAAGCTGCGTCTTTCATTTTTTACGCCTCTTTCTTCTGTAATTGTCAACATCTGTGTGCAACTATGTGATTTTACACTTTGTCCCTCAAAGTGTGGCAGAGAAATTATGTTGAGGGTTTGATAATTAGATGAAGTGCTCTCTCTCTCTCTCTCTATCTCATTCTCTCTATCTCTCACTCGGTCTGCTTTGCATTTGTTCCCCCGCTCTCTGTCTCAATCACATAACATGACTATCTCTGTGAGCGCTCGCTGCCTGTGTCTCCTCCGCCGTTACCCTCTGGCTCCCTCTTCATTTTGACAAACTAGGGCATGAAAATAAGCCTCCGCGGTGCCAGGAGAATGCTAAATACGGGGCCTCTTTTCTTTGGCTGTGCCTCTTTAATCAACTTCCTCTTATCTCTGCCTTGCATCCCTTGTTTCTCTCTTTTCAGAATGTAATGGAAGAGAAATCCGAAACACCGCCAGCGTCTTCTGCTCTCGGCACCTCCTCCCGTCCTCGCTCGCTCGTCCCTTTCGTCCGCCGTTGTGTTTCCGCGCTCGCTCCCTCGATCGCAGTCATTCCTCCTGCCACCTTGCTTATTCTCCGCCACACTTTGTCTCTTTCTGTCTCATTTCCTCAGTCTTCACTTCCATTGTCTCCCTCTTGGCTCGCTGTCTCCTTTTTGTTTGTTTGTTTTTCTTCCACCTCTGCCCTCCAATTTCTGCACTCGTCTTCCTGTTTTTACTCGTCTTTCTGTTCCATCGCTGTCGCTGTCGCTTTTCTCTCAAATTTATTCTTCTCTTAAATCATCTCACACACACACACACACACGGTAAGCTTTGTGAACACTGTGACACACAAATGTAAAGGATCAGAATAACTACACAAAAGAGACTGAACATCCTTGAAAATAGGTCAGTTGATGGACCTTATTCGGGGAAGTGTATTATGTCTGTTGTGAGTGAGTGAGTGAATGTGTGTGTGTGTGAGAGAGAGAGAAACCAAGTCAAGTTAAGACTACCTTTCTTTTTTACTTCTTTGTTTTCTTTTCTCCTTCCCTTTCTATCCTTCTGCCTCTTTTCCTCAGTGGTATGTCACCATGGGCTCACGCGGATATTTTCCTTTCATTTTTCAAGGTGACAGAGTTTCGAAAAAATGTCCGCAGCAACTGGCATTCTCACATGGAGTTTAGTGCATGTGTGAAAGCAGCTAAGGTTCTCTCTCTGTGTGTGTGTGTGTGTGTGTGTGTGTGTGCGTGTGCATGTGTATGTGTGCGTGTGCATGTGGTATTTAAGTATTGACTATTAAATCCCTATTGAATGGATGCAGGCCAGACTCCAGTTGTCTGCTTACCATCAAATAAGTCAGCTCCAGAACACAGGACCGTATTTTCTCTGCTGTATCTTTGTTTCTCTCTCTCTCTCTCCCTCTTGGTGTATAATCTTCTTTTTTTTTCTCATCTCTTCTTTTGTTTCTGACTTTTGCCGTCATCTTTCTCAAACCTTTATGTCTCTGTGTAAGAAAAGACTCCTTGAAAGGGGTCAAACTCTAGTCCTCCCACTCTCACTTAACATCCCCCCTCACACACTCACAGACTCTCTCACACACACACACTCCTACTCACACTCTTCTTCTTTTTTTCTTCTAAATTCAGGACCATTTCTTCCTGCCTGAGCAGAGACAGTATTGGCTCATTTTCAGGATCCTTTGCAGTCTGGCTGTCTAAACTGGCCATTAGAATAAAATCGGTGAAAGGAGAGGGAAGTTGAACCTGATGGTTTAATAATGTGGATATCGCCTTTTTATCTCTCCCTCCCTTGTCTCTCATACTTAGTCGTCTCTCTAAAGGCCTTTGCAAAAATAGATACGCTTTTCACATCCCATTAATTCACACGTCATTAATATTCTTCGAAACCTGTATCCAGTCAATGGGAGCTTTCACACAGGTATCGCAGCTTTGGTTATTTTTGGACCAAGGTCGATTTTCCCAAGGTTTCCCTTTAAACCAATCAGAATAAGTTATTTTTGTCTTTAAAGGAACATGATGTAGGCGACTTGAAGCCAGGATCAAGCAACAGACAACTAAACTCCTGTCGAAGAGAGAGAAACTCTTTTCAATTAAATGTCGCATCAGATCGTCATTGCTCCATGTTTCCATCTTTCTTTACCCAAAGGACGATTTCTTTCTTTAAATCTCTATAACTTGTTTGCATGTGAATCATCAGGTGCGTAATTTGGCTTCAAAATGAAATGTTATTTGGTGCCGTTTATTGGCGTCAGCATTGATGTAGCTTCTGCTTCTTTTTAGCTTCTAACATCTGCCCATTGCCACAGGCACATGCACAGATAGACCCCAGGTGGTGCAAGGTGCAGGCTATAGTATGCAGTTTTACTTTTATAATTAAAGAAAATAGGGGTGCCCTTTTTTCACTTGAGCCCCTGCCCTCCCCCAAAATACCCATGCACGGCCCTGCTTTTCCATTAACCTGTATTTCTCCCGCCTTCTTGCCGCTGTGTAGAAAAAGACTGAAGCCAATTACTCACTGAAGGGAGTCAAACTCGTGTCAAGCCTAACCCCCACCCCAACCCTAACCCCCCCCGTTGCCCTCTCTCTGTTTCCCACCGGGGTCAAACATTACACCATCACTATCAAAGAGAGTCAGAGCAGCTGCTAACGCGTCAGGTCGAGCCCTCGCTTTTTTTCCGCTTTCACTTCCACCTCCTCCTCCCCCTTTCCTTCCACTGCTCTGCCACTCGGTGTCTGTCTTCCCTGTGTC
The DNA here is from genome assembly GCF_009819705.1 of Hippoglossus hippoglossus. NCBI lineage: Eukaryota > Metazoa > Chordata > Actinopteri > Pleuronectiformes > Pleuronectidae > Hippoglossus > Hippoglossus hippoglossus. The sequence goes on from NC_047173.1 coordinate 10,011,751, forward strand.
GTCCTTATCATAATGGACGGATTAACCAAAGTATTAGGCTGAGCTGTATATTGCGGATGTCCAGGGGAAGTCACTGAGTGGCTTAAACGCTGCCCCTATGATTGAATGTTTTAAAAGCGGGTGCAGGATCTCTCAAATCCCAGAGGCGCCCCCGGCTGCCAGTTTTGGGAGCGCGGATAAGAGCAGGGAGACAATTTAACCCGAGGAGTTGATCCCTGCAGCCGAGGTACCAAGGCGGATGGGGAAAAGAAAATCTGAGCAAAACATGTGGGCTACAGTTGGTGGACTGAGAAGGGAAAAGACCAGGTATTTGATTTGGAAAGCAGAGGAGGACACAGACACTCTACCAGTTTCTTTTCCACTGTAAGATGGGTCTCATATAAAGAGGTGGTTTGGCTGGATTCTCTCACAAACACAGTCCCCACCTGATGTTACTTCTGATGGAATGTACTTATTTTCAAATCGACAGGAAACATCTTGTATTGGCAGAGTAATTTATTTCTAGATTAGACATGCTGATGCTGTTAAGCAGGTATGATTTAACGCTACAACCCATAGAAGTGTAGCAGCGGCAGGCAAACTGGACCTTAGTCGCCATGGTAACAATAATAAATATGTAAGTAATGTGGTGGAACAGTTACAGTTTGATTAGTTTTTGGCTTTGGAAAAAAATACTTCGGCGTCAGAAATATTTGGTTAGGATTAGGAAAAGAATGTGGTTTGGGTTAAAGTAAGTACCTCCCTAAGATTAAAGGACCTTCGCTGTCATGGTTACAGTAATGAAAAATGCGGCTAAGCTTGTTGAATAGAAATAAATAAATAAATAAAACATATGCTGCGTCAAAATCCTGTGTTTTGGTGTTCCTCCATCTCCTCTTGTGAACTGTCGTTCTTTATACTACTATACCTCACTTCCTTGTTTGCTAATGTCATATTTAATATAGTCTCACAAAACAACGTAACTATGACGTGTAATGAGTCGTTTACATAGATCACCCCTGACTCACAGGTCAGAGGAGCTGCAGATCAGTACTACTAGAAGCGAAGATAAAGAGACGAATGGAAGGTCAAATTATCTTCCCTGAGATGAGTGTGATGTGCGAGGAATCGTACTTTTGAATAATAAGGTCCTTTTTCCCTTTTGTACTCGCGTCTCCTGATGATTATTGAGGAAACAAAAGACGGGCAGACAAAGAAAATAGTCCCAGCGGAGCTCGGGCGATACGATGAAAGAAAAGAGCGACACTGTTTCAGAAGTAGAATCACAGAACAGCTTGTTTTGCATTGTGTCTCGCTTAATTAGTGATTGTATCTGAATATAATAAGAGTCGTGAGACCTGACCTGTACCTCAATTAGTCGATGCCGCCGTGTTTGGATATTACACAAAAGGGATGTAAAGGTTTGATCTCGTTGCTCGCTTACCGCATAAAAGGTGCTGTGGTTTTCTGAGAAACTCTTTTAGAATAAGTGACACCAGAGGCTATATGGTAATTCACTGAAATAAAATAATCATATTATGATATAATAACACAAATAATATAAATCATAATATAATACAAATCTTTTTTTGAGTTTTATCGCCTAGATGGGATTTCTAAAATGCTAATGAATGCAGTTTTAATGAATCGAAAGCGTTTCTCAATTTGAATAATTTTTTTGTCTTAAAGGCAAATTCATCATCCTTTTCATCATTTTGAAAAATATCGCTTAACTTGAATTTTGAAATTGAGAATATTCACTCAAAAAAGTGTAGAAATTACTGCAACTTTTATCACTTATGTTGAACCATCTTTGTGTTTTCCATTGAAACTCTCCACACCTCTCACGTACTGACGTTAATACTTCCCTTCAACTTGAGTTTCAAATGTGGCGTTAAATTGCCCTTTTTAGCTCTGGAGTGGTACGAATTTCTTAAGGGAATTTATGTTAATATTTGATATGTTAATATTTGTTTTGCTGTCAGCGGATGAATAATGCAGTGGACTGAACTGAGGACTGGCACACACTGGTGTTTCCAGCGGTGGATTCATAGTGATTGTTCTCATGAGGCTTTTATTTCTCCCTATGTGGCCTTTCTTTTTTTTGGGGGGGGGGGGGGGTTGCTCAGTATAGCTATTAATACTGCTGTTAGCTTCACTAATTCATACACACACGAGCATACACACTTGGATTCAATCCTAAGTATCCTTATGTGCAAACACGAAACAAGGAGGACATTACTTTCATAGTACTGTATGCTGCAATTCAGAGTGTCCATGGTGATTACTATAATCACATTTGATGCACTGGCCTCAATATTTCACATTTATGCTTTCTTTGCATTAATTCAATTTCCAAGGTGCCTTGTACTGTGAATTACACTGTGTATCTCTGAGATATTCATACGTCCATACATCCACAGACATGCTGGTTAAGTATCAGTCTAACTGTGCTAATCTGAGCTGGGTCAAGCTAAATGCTAACATCGATTCCGGCCTGTCTTCATGCTTACCTTCGTACTTTTATCGATTTGTGACATTGAAGAGGCCCAACAGGACTAAATGGGTGTTGATATGTATTTATTCCTGGTATATAGCTTGGAATGTCGTTCATATTTTACTTTTTTCAGAATTTACATCCAGTGCCAGTGCAGGAGGTGAAGTATATGTGGTGAGGCTGAAAATAAGGGCGTTCAGATTGGAGTGCAGCGCATCTGACTTTAACACAGGAGACTGTAGTGAGCGTCCTGACACAGACCAGCAATTCATCTTGGTCTTTTATCAGCTGTAACAACATTGTGTCCCTGACCTGAGCCTCAAGGTTTAGCTACAAAAGTCTAACCAGACCTGAATCCACTTTAACTTGTATGACGGAGTGTTAGAGCCACTTAAAGGGAAGATTCATTTCTGAGATTGTGAGAATAAAGTCATAATTTTACAAGAACAAAAGTTGTAAATTCACGAGACCACAGACAAGAATAACGTTTTGATATTATGAGAAAAACATCCTAAAATTACAAGAACAATGTCATAATTTTGTTATTTTACATTTACTTTTGTTTGTCTCAGCATCACAAGTGTCAGGACATTAAAAAGATTTAACAAGAAACTGAGTCTATTCCAAAGTGGCAGTGGTCGATTGTGAGAATATCATTGGTTACATTTGCATGAGATTAAATCAGGTTTTGGATCCAGAAGGAATGAAACTCCAACAAGAAGCACGGGTTCTCCTTGCCAGTTATTTCCTAAAAATAAACATCCCTTTTTTCTCAGAACATTGTGAATTTGTTCTTGTAATATTACAACTTTATTCTCATTATGGCTTCATGACTAAATCTCCCAAAAATCAACATGGCCCTAATACGTCATAGTACTTTTTTTAGAATGGGCCAGGAAATAAATATTGACAGTGGTGGTTTCACCAAAGCTAGATGGGGTAAAAGCATTTATCCACTTGAAATATCAAGCAGCATAAACATGCAATAAATATATAACCCTGTAGAGTAAATATATTAAAGCTGTTGAGTAAATGTGAGCCTCAGACCCACATCATGAAGCAGGTTCACCCTGCGTGTTGTGTTGTGGCTGAACAGCGCAGCCACATTAAAGTTTGATAGATCTTTGTCTAATGAGGATGGAATACTGTTGACCTGACGTCGAGCCGCCTGCTCACGCTCAGGCTGACGACTGTAAATAAACACGTATTAGCACACTTACTTTTAATTAACTGGCTCAAAACAACAATTAGCATATGATTTTTTTTGTTTTATTAACATGGAAGTGGGCCACCAGTAGCCCATCACTCATTAAGTAGAAGGGAACGCTGCCTTGTTTGTTGGATTTGATACGACACGATAAACCGAGTAGAAGAGAGAAAGTTAAATATGGAAATGAAGAACCACCACTGCCAAATAAAATGTTTAGAAGCTTCAAACATGAAGGTAGAACCACAGTTAAACTCAAACTGGGACAAATGAAGGATTATCTGATCTTAAACCTTGAAAGAAAAGCTTTATTATCTGAGATTTATTTTCTTGAGGTATCGAAAAAATATAAATAATCTGTAATGTCAATTAACAGAAGATGTGTTCATGAAAGTGTTAATATTCTTGTTAATGGAGGAGTTAAAATAATCAAGGTTGTCAGCTTTACAGTATTTGAACCAGTGACTGCAACAGTAAAATAAAAAAAAATCCTCTGCAAAGGAACTGCAGCACTTTTTTTTTTTCCCCTTTTCCAAAATGTACTTAGATTTGAAACAAAAAGCTGACGGACTGCTGTAATTCAAGAACAACCTCATATCTTTCTTATAGCCGAAGCAATTATAGGAGACACTGCTTCATCAGCGGAATTCTGGAGGAGCTGGAGGAATATTATCGGGGCGACTGCAGCCCCCGATCCTAGTGCAGGGCGCTATTAAAGAGTGGAAATTACATTGTCTCAGGCCGCAGGTAAAGTTCAACCTGTACAGGCAGAGGAGTTAAATGTAATAGTCGCGATAGAGAATTTCAAATTAGATTGAAAAATCATAGGACTGGTATCGGAAGGAATAAAGTTATTATTCATTAGTTGTCATTAGTGGAAACATTTCGACATGAAAAATGACATTATTTTCAATGAGGATGAATAAAGCCGACAACTGTTGTATGGCCTGTTGATTATTGCAGACATCTGTGTATTAATGTGTGTGTGTGTGAGTGTGAGTGAGAGTGTGTGAGAGAGAGAGAGTGGAACCAATTCCGATTTTGTGCAGTGTGCGGATACAGCATCTGTGTCCTTGACAGTGTGTGCATGTTCCTGTGTTTGATTGACAGCTCTGCACCAGTTGGGTTAGTCCACTGCAGAGAGGAGACCACTGGAGGGGAACAGAAACCAGCATGAAGGCAACAAATTACACACGCACACACATTTATACACTTCTATCTCAGCTGAACACACACACGAACAGGGGTAATGTGTAAGCACACACAGGCGCGCAGAGTTCCAACCCTATAAATTGTGTGCATTCATCATGAAATACCCCTGATAACAGGCTACACACCGACACAGTGTGAATACACTTATCTGAGACTTTTCAAACCCATCGACTCAAACACTCAACTGCTCTTTTATTTTTTATTTCTGTGTTACTGTTAATTTGACAAAAGAAAAAGTCATTTCAGAGTAATAGTCTCACACACACACACACAATCTCTCTTAACCCTGAGGTCAAGTGTATAATAACGATGTTCCTATGAATTGCTCAAATCACCTTGTTCTACTCCACATTTAAAAGCACTCAACCAGCCCGTTTTAATTAGCCGATGAATGCTTGTGTCGTGAGAGCGATCATGGAGCCTGTGCAATACATGGATTTCTGCTCTTCACCAGCACAAGTGTTTTGTTGACCCTCCTCGTCGCTACCGTTCTGTCGTTCGGTCCGATCGCGGTAGAGGACGTCTGTTCATGAAAGTGATGCAATAACTAAAAACACTTATTATTCTATTTTTGAAAGAGTGAAACGAGAAGATCGATGCCAAAATATTTATGCAAATAAAAATGGACACAGGGGGAAATGGGCTTTGTAACAACATAACAGAATCTACTTACCAGCACAATGTAAAGCAAGATTAACATGTTTTATGTATATTTTCCAACTGGAGTGTTTGAAGAGACTTCTGGGGGCCCCATGTAAAAGCATCCTGGGGGGTCTTGCACCCCACACCTGCAAAAAACCTTCTAAAGCTTCTATATTTTTGATCAAACTTCTAAAATTGCGACACTTTTGGCAGAAAGTTAGTAGTATGGGGTCTCGTTAGGGGGGGTTCCACCCACGGTGTCATGCGGTGTCCTGTTTGAAGCACTTGCATGAATCAGCTGTTCTCGGGGGGGGAGGCAAACTCCCTATTTTGCCTACCCTGTTGCAACGCCCCTGCGTGTTAGCCAACCATTACCACAATCGAACAAACCTAATGTTAGCTGTTTCCCAATCCTTATGCTATGCTATGCTAAGCTAAGCTAACCAGCTGCTGGCGTCCTTATATTTACTCTATAGTTATGAAACTTTTATCTCCTCTCGTGAAATTGTCGTTAAACCATTTCTGTAAAGATGAAATATTTCCGAGTTTCTCTACTGGAGCCCTCTCTTCCTGTGTGTTCTCAGATTAGAAGCTTTCGAGCTGCGCTATTCTCTTCATTAAGAACAAAGCCTGCAATTTGCATCAGTGATATCTATCATCATTTATGCTAATGAAATACCCACACAGGTTCACACCCCGTATCTGTCCCTCATTTACTCGCATAGAGACAAAACAACAACACAGCCTGAGTGACAGCCCCGTGTCCGGCTGCTGCTGCATAAATCCATCAGGAGTATTTCATCTCGTCCGGTGGTTATGCAAGCGTGTCCCTCATCATGTATGTGCACCGATATGCATGGAAGCCCATGTTTTCTTTACTGTTAAAATGTATGTGAGTTGGTGTCAGTGCATGTATGTGTGTGTGTGTTATGTGCATGTTAGCATCTGTACCTCCGAGATAAGAATATGGTGCTGTGGCAGGATAAAAGCCCTTGAGACAAAAGTGGACGACTATCGAGGAGCTGAAAAGACGTCAAAAAATATAACGTGAGGATGAATGAGTGAAAAGCTTAATACCGTTTTATGTTCCTTTCATTAATTCTCCTTCTTGCTGTCTTTCTCTAACCATCACTCCCACGTGCTTATGACTGTGGCTTTCATACAATAACTGTCTTTGACTCTAAATCTCTTTTTCCGTGACATTTACAGGAAACCACGACCTGGTGCTTAACGGCATGAAGGAATCTTTTTGAAAAATATATTACATATATTCATATAATTTAAAAAATAATGTGTTTTCTCTACTAAAAGGAAGGGACATTACTTCAATACATCATCAAGTATTATTACACTTCTATGGATACCTGCGATAAAACATGCAGTTTTAACACTCACCTTCCAGCCAATCAGAAAGCTGCATTTTCTGTGACGGTGATGCTGTGATACGGAGGCTGGAATATGAGCATTATACCTCATACGTGTATTAAATGGCAGAACATTGCGTGACATGAGATACGAGATGGTCCTTTGATAAAAGGCTATGAATACATTTTGCTCATTTGACTTTGATATAGGTTACTGTGTGACGGTTAGAGGAAGAGGTGTGGGCAGAGGAAGATCATTAGAAGAGGAGAATCCGAAGAATAGGAGATGAGAGGAACTGTGATGTTCCCTGAAACAACTTCCCTTCCCTTTCATTATGCCGAGACGTCCACCTCCTGACACCATGATGGACCCACATTTTCTATCACTATAAGCCATTATGGCCCTGTCTTCACTAATGTGTCTATTTACTAAAATTTGACATCCTGCATTCCCAACAACCCTATGTCCACTGTCACCTGTCTCCACTGCCTGGGGTCCCAGTAGCTAGTGTTGTCTGTGCATTCAGCCAGTATATATACTCTCTTAAATCTATCCAGCATTCTGGCTTCTCCCCAAGGCCAATGTCCAACCTGTGCAAGATATTCAACAATTAATGAAAATGCAACAGCCTGCCTAAAAGCCCTGTGCAAATTATTCAATACATTTAGTTAAAAATGTGACCGTGAGGCTGATTCTGAATCTGCTCCTTCATTACACAGACTTTAACTGTAGGTTTGAGTTCGGAAAACAATGTTTGGTTTTAATTTGTTTGTCCTTCCACTCCGAACAGCCTTTGGTTTCAATGGAAGTAACTCATTGTCTTTCGCATAAAGTGCAATAGAAAAAAGTGGGTTTTCTTACGCAACAAAATTGAGTTTTTTTTCAGTCTTCATAAAAAGCTTTCTGTCAAAAATGATTAATTCAGTGTTTCTGAGATAAAACTGACCTCAGTCACATGGAGACGAAGCCGTGTGGAAAGATACTGAGGATTGTACACAGTGTCTCACTCATGCCTCTCATATAATATATCTATAGAATAATTATCATCATGAGGGATGACACTAAAATCAAGTATAAATGTGAGCGTTGCGTATATTAGACATGATTTAATATTCTGATTTGCCTTTGGGTTTTCTCATTTCACGAAGGCATCATCTGCCGAGCAGTAAGTGTGGTTGTGTAACGAGATTTGGTGAAAGGTTTTACAGCCGTCCTGCTCTCTTTCATTTTCCTTTCAAAAGAGAAAGTGTTGCTGCAGTGATTTTCTGTCTCTCACCAGTTAAATTGTCTTTCTCATTGTTCTAAATGAAATGGAAAGTCGCGGCCGCCTGGGAGGAAGGAGGAAAACATTTAGCAGTTTAAGGTTGGGCTGCTTTTGAGGAATGTTTGGCAGTTGTCCTACAAAATTTGTCCGAAGACATTTAGCCTGAAGTCTATCCTGACTAGAAAACTTTGTGAATAAAACTTTGTAGCCTGAAGCTGATAGAATAAGTGGTGAGAGCTGTGTGGAAAACTTCAGTAGTCACTACGGGAAGGCAAGTTCTCATCCGGCACAGCAATCCCGTCACTAATCAACAATAATTATGGTAGAAGTCATTTACTCGTCATGGTTCCTGACAAGATCTTGACTCCAGGATGTGGAATGTGTGCCGGTCAACAGCAGTGTTCAAACTGAGCTGAGGTTAAAGCAGTTTCAACTGGCAGGTCTGCTCAGCATGTGCAGCACGGCAGCAGCTGGAAGCCGAGAGTCCGACTGAGCAGTCGGCTTCACTTAGTGGAAGTAGCATCTTGTTTTCAGCTCGGCGGCGTCTTTGGTTTGCAGGAAACGAGTTTCCAGTGCAGGAAAACCACCGGTCATGAAAAATACAAATACTAGCATACAGGCGTCTGTGGAGCAGCTGATTACCACCCATCATTACGTTTTATTGTTGGCTGGCCATAGTAAGTATGACAGGAGCAAATATGGACGACAAGTGCTGTTGTATAAATTACAATGCAACTGTAATAGTAGTTAAAGCTAAATTTGTATTGCACCTTTCAAAACAGCCGTTACCACGTGCTTCACAATGAGGACGAATAAAATCAAGAAACAAATACGGGCGACAAATACAATAATACAACATCAATTGATAATAGTAACATAATAATAGCTAAAAACAACCAAGTAAAAGCCATTTGGTAAATAAGTTTCGAGAAATGTCAACAGACATGCTGTAATTATACAGAAATAGGTATTGGCTGCATGTTTTTTTTCCTGTCACCATGATGACAAATGTTCAATACGCTTTAATCACAGCATTGTTAGCCGAATATACTGTGCAGAGTGCTAATGCTCTAATTACACTATCTATTAGCAGCCAACCAGCTTTTTGATGGAGATTTTTGTCTGCATAAGTAGTCAATGATACACAGTAGAAAAGCTGCGGGGATGTTCACTCTAATTAAAGAGTATAAGTAATATAATAGCAAATATTGTGCATCGGCAAAACATGTTTATGGAAAAGAGGCAGAGTATTAATATTGAACACATGTCCAAGTCTTTCACTTGATTATTACTTACATCCACTAATGAAGACAAGTAAAACGGTTAATGGTCGGAGCGATGGCGTTATGGATTAAGCCCTGGGTAGTAAGAGATGACACACAATCCTCCAGATCAATGTCCCTCTCCTCTCAGCCCCGACGGAATGATTTTTTGCTATGAATCAGTAGCAGAATACAGAGTGTAAATATCTCCAAAGAGAAACTGAGAGGCGATGACGAACGCTTTTAATTAAAGTTGAAGATGTTGGATGATACATACAGAATTTCCAATTGTCCTCGCTGCATCAAACTGCTACATTGAGTCATCTTCATTAAAGCTTCGGCTCAGGTGTAATTTCTCTTCTTGGTGACGCTGCTGGTAAACAAACAACCGCTCAAAAGCCTTTGTCTCTTATCGCGAGGCGGCAAATTAATATTGTGAAAGTTTTAAAACCGCACGTGCTCGGGTCTTGTGTGACGATAAAGAGCTTTTGGCAGCGTCGAGCCTCATAAAAACTGTGGCCATCAAGGGCCCTTCTGCGTCATCTGTTGTCCCTCTCCTTAACAGGCCACTCAGGCTAATTCACCCCCGCTATTGAAATGAAATATTTCTATTTGATTTATTTCTCTATCAGCTTTTTTTTCTCCATTTCCAAATGGGGACTTCTCGTTGTTTATTCCTCGCGCGTTCTGTCTCATAATCCGACTAAATGAGTGTGTGTGCGCCACATGGCCTCACGCACCTGCACCTCCTCACACACTCCCATATTTATTTATTACACTCAGCCTATTATTGAATGAATGCAGTGAGTACTATCCCATCTGCTGGATCTGCTGCTGAATGCCGAGCAGTATTCCTTTTTTTCTTCACCCCTCTTAATCTTGATTTGCCGACTGGGATTCTCTCACAGTCTCCCCTGCGAACCTCATAGCTGTGGCTCGCTCGCTTTCTCTGGGATCCAATAGGCATGTTGGCGGAAACACTGCTTTGGTTGGCTGACAGAACAAGTGAGGGGGAAGCCTTGCCCGCCAAATATTCGGCTGACTTTTGTGTTTTAGTGGCTGGCAGGCCGCCCAATGACGTGGGCTGCTTTGTCGCTGACGGAGAGGCCGGCCCTGCTGTACAGTTGGTGGATTGAGGGACTGCCTGTATGACTGGAGCTGGCTCATCATCTAGAATACTGAATGAAGGAATGAATGAATGAATGTGTCTGGTAAAGTAGAGCCATTTACAACCAGGTAACTAAGTAGTAATTATTATATTTTCTATTACATTACATGAAACTGTGGTGGATTTATAGCGTCTATATACAATGTGCACGCTGTGTATGCATTGCCCCATGTGTTTCATTGAAAACCCATAGAACAACCATATATTCTACTTTTCATGAATCTCAAGCCTTATGGATGTAACTGAATGTGACAAATATATGGCACCATCTTAAAAGTTATGCTCTGATTCATCAAGTAGATTTTACATTATTCTACCATATAATCAACCTGCCACTAATGTGAACGAAATCCCTAATTATCCAGGAACACCTCAAAGTGTGCATATACCCATTCAGAATTCTTAAAGTAACATCAGTATTCGTGAGAAAATATTTGGTTCAATCTGCGTGTGTGTTTTCTTTTGACAGCCTAACTGGAAAGTCTTTGTTTGCTCTGCAAATTGGCCTCCCCTGCCCGACGTATGCATTTGATTCAGCAGGCATCAGATCGATGGGAGGCTTTTGTTGTGAGCATTCGTCTCCCTGCTTCTCTGTTAGTAAAGAAATGCTGAGTCAAGAGGCAAATAATGCCACTTAGGATTGTTTCCCCAGTCTGCATTTGATTGGACCACTTAAGTATAAGTGTGTGTGTGTGTGTGTGTGTGTGTGTGTGTGTGTGTGTGGCTAACTCCCAAGTGCGATGACTGGTTTATTTAACCTGGTTTGTTCAGGTTAAATAAATGGGCTCTTATCCCATCCTTTTCCCCTCTCTGGCTCTCAGCTCTGTCTCTGTACGTTTTTAACATTCACTATATAAACTTTTTTCTAAAATTTTAGGAGATTCATCGCTGCCATTACCCGTCCTCTGTTAGCAGAAATCTCCATCATCATACGTCCCAGAAAAGGATTATCTTAATAGCGTTAAATAGACTAAACCCCAAATCTGCTCAATTTCCAAATGAGTCAGTGTCTGGAGGGGCTTTCTTTGCCCACTTTCACAGGATATTCCGCAGAAGACTCCGACAGCCTCAACACAATTTGTTATGACAATGTGGTCCTGTGGATTTTCATTTCCTACTGTATTTTTATTGCTGGTCCCACCATGTGTGTTTGCCCCAAAGCCTTCACAGCATCAGGTCCTATCGCCTCTCAGTCTTTGAAATGACTCTTTCCCTGAAAGTTCACATCTTGTCTGAATTCATTTTATTACGTTGTATCGGTGGCAGAATATTTGTTTAGTTTCACTGACGATTTGATAGATATCAAATTGTCAGTGGAGTGTACTCCCAACATTGCACTTCAGATTGTACATGGTACTTGCTTCAGTTGTATAGTGATACAGGAGAGTTCTTCCTCCACGAGTGTAAGCATCATAACAGGCAGACAAGAATTCAAAATAGTTAACTGAAGGGGAAATGTAGCTGAATTGCAGCATAATTAGAAAGTATTAATGATCCTAAAAAAATCATTTTTGAATAAAAACTAGAACTTGCATTCAAAAGACAAAAAAAAATAGTTTTGTGAAGTCACAGCGACCTGTATTTCTTTTATTGTTTTTTACCTTTGATCACAAAAATCAAATCAGTGAATCTTTGGATTAAACCGAACATTTGTACAAAATTTGAAGACATTTCCCTTGAGACGTTCTTGAGACATCGTGTTTACAGGATTTGGACGAACAGAAGAACGACCCCGAAAACACGACGCCTCCGGCCGCTGGCTTTCACCTTTCACTCCACTGAGGCCTGAAAGCAACCCTGAAAACGATGTGTACACCGATGTCGCCAATTTAGTCTGACGTGAGTGTCCACTGATATGGTAGCAACTGGCTGAATCATTCACCAGGAGGTTTGACCACGTCTCACCTCTGACCACTGAGGTAAAAGACAAGAATGTCAATTGTGTCTGAGAAGAATTAATAAAGGAGCAAACCTCCACGGGAGCAGTCACATTTTTTTTTTTTATACAAAATGACATTTCCCATTCATCACCTTTTCAACAAAATACAGACCGGAAAACAATGGAAGGGAGAAAGAGGTGGATGGTGGAGATTATTATTATAGGATGCATGTAGAATACCAAATTTTGGAAGAGTGGAGGGATGAGGCCGGAGTCGAGCCCTCTGCATAAAGATTTAAGAGTCTTCTAGCAGAGTCCAAGCCCCTGGTAGCCTTACCTCCCTGGACACACATGACCCAAAAGGCTTTTGTTGTTTCTATTTCCGTGTCTGTTTGTTTGTCAGTCGGACTTTGGTATCTTTGAGTGTGTGCAATTCTGTGAAGGTTGATTGAATTTAAGGGGGCTTTGGGGAGATCCTAGTGGCCAGTGTGGTACATGGCACAAGAAAGTGTTTTAGAGTGGATTCGGATAAATAGGCGGATTCAAGAATTTCTTTGTCTTTCTTTTTCTCTATGTATGTAGCTTTAGTGCAGGCATCACTCTCTCAGTGCCCTTGTGGTTTATTTCTTTCTCATTTATTCATTCCTTGTCATTTGTTTTTCTTTCATACCGACTAATGCTCAGTAATTTCCTCATCTCTGTCTTTCCTCTCCCCCCCCCGCCCCGCCATCCTTTCCCTCCACATCCTAACTCCTTCATTCACGCAGTCGCTGTAATATCCCATTGGAAAATCACAATGCAGACGTTCTCCCAGACGGTGACGGAAATAGGCAGCGTGAGTCGGTGCGATATCAGGCAACATAGACTTCTCATTACAGCGTAACAAAGCCAGGTAGGAGGAGGTGTATTACCGTGCTCCGTGACAATAGGGGAATTTACACTGTGTTTTGTGCGTCTTTAAACTCTCGCAGCAACAATGCAGACAAGCGTATAAAATCTTATTAAGAGCAGGACATTAATTTTTTCAGGCGAATCCCTCCCCACTCCCGGTGTTTTCCTTTCCTTTGAAAATCCAATTTTTAAGTCTCCAGTTGTTGAATGTAAGACTCTCACAACCTCCTGTGGTTTCCTCTGGCAGGTTGCTTTGTTAAGTTATTTCATTTTTAATGATTTCTCTCTTTACATTCTCTATTTATCCGCTCAATTTCTCCTCGTCTGCTTTGCTTTTCTCTCCTCTTTGCACGGCTATCCCCTACTATTTACTATCCTTGCTGTATATCCTGTGTTCAAAGTCTATATTATCTCTTTCCATCAGCTTTCCTCTTCTTTCTCTAAATATCAGTCAACTCATCATGTCTTCCTGTCGTCATTGTTTCCCTCCGTTGAAATGAAACTGCCCCGAATGACCGTAAATGTAATATATCACACTCTGACCTTCTCCTTTTCTCTGAGCAACTTAGTTGACAGGGCGCGGTGGCAGATTTCTTGGCCCTGTATCATTTAGACGAGCCAAACGGCTGAGCTCGGCTCTTTTTCTCCATGAGTTGTCAACCTCTCAGTGGTCCGTCTGTGGTCATTCACACATGCAGTCACACACCCTTCTTGGCTTTTCCTTGGTCAAGACTGTTTGTGTGCTGCGTAATGTACTCAGGCACTTTGGCACCCAACCCTGGCAATCAAGACGACCGCGATTCACCGAAGGGAGATTTGACATATTCACACAAACTGACTCTGAGGGCCTTTTCACATCTGAAAGCCAGGACCATAGTCTGAACCAGGCGTCATGTCTTTATTACAATGTTGATGCCGTTACTTTTGGTTTAACATTTTAATTTAAGGGGCAGACTAAAAGCCCTTCCTCTACTTGAATTTGATTGGTTTGTAGACTGATTTTCAATCAGGCATCGTATTTGCTGGGATTTTTGAACAAATTGTGAGAGAAAAGGTTGTTTTTTCCGTCTGAATCAGTAAAAAATTAATGAACCGGTTCATTTGGTTAATTTTGTTGCCCCTTTAATATCATTATGATATTACTACCAGCAAAATGAACGTCCTCATTGTTCGGTCATTCGGTCGGAGAGAGAGATTACAAGCAATGCTGCTATCAGCCTCTTTTTCTTCTTCTGTTGTTTGCTGTGTTGTTCAATTTCATCTGGACTGAGACCACCTCTTTTTGCCGGACTAAATTTGGTCTGTTGGCCTGGACTTTGGTCTGAGGCACCTTTTTTTGTTTTGGACTAATCAGAAAACTCTGCAGGTCCAGACCAAACAGTGCAGGTGTCAAACATGTGAAATGAAACCTACTAAGAAAAGAAACTGTACAGAGAAGAAGTATTTCCACCAACATGCTCAGGTTTTTTTTTTAAACTCTTGACAGCAAGAAGTTCTTGACTGAACATCTGCAAAGGCCAACACGTCAGACAAAAATAGGCTGTGATTAGATCTGTGGCGTGTTTCTGAGCAAAGACAGAAATGGACACTCATGAAAGGAAGAAGAACTCTGGATAAAATGGTAGCTAGTCAGAGATAAAGGGAACGAGGCCTCTGATAATGATACAAGTTCTGGAACATTAAACACACTGAGACTACACCGGCTCCGATTGGGTCTTATCAGTTGAAATGGCTAAATCCTAATCAAACTGACAATTGCATCATGTGTCCCACCCCCCCGATTAATTAAATCCCAAACACAACGTAGATTGAACTAATGAACATATCCTCCTGAATCCGTTTTTTAATTATATGCTAATTTTAGTCTTTTATTCTCTTTCACAATCACACTGAAAGAGTCTTTCCCTCCTAAACATCCCCACACACACAGGAGTCATGTCAGTGTGTGTCTCCAGAGGGATTTTCAATGCTTTAGGCTCCTCTTTACCCAAAGCTCATTAGAGACACACTCCTGTTCCCGACACACACACACACACACACACACACACACACACACACACACACACACACACACACACACACACAGCACTGTATATACAGTACAAATAATGTAGACGCAGACATAGTACGTACATGCTCAGAGGCCGGTACGCAGACATATGCGGAGGTATGTTCCCTCGCCCGCTGCCCCTCTCTCTCCCTGCTGACAGCCCCTGACAGCCCGGCTTGTGTTAAGCAGTCTTCAGAGAGCCGCTGCAGAAACAGCCAGACAAAGAGTTAAATGACTGTGGGATTTCTCCTAACGTCAGTTAGAAACCCCCACTGGTCAGCAAAACCTGCTAGCACATGTCAAACTGTCTTGTTACCCAGCCGTGTGTGTGTGTGTGTGTGTGTGTGTGTGTGTGTGTGTGTGTTTCGTCTGGTCAGCTGGTCTCTAACATGGACAGTATGTGTGTGCAGGAGGGCATGTTGTTGTTGTCTGGGTTGGAGTGGTGGGAGGATTTTCGGTAGCCACAGAGTGAGGAGCACGCAGGTTATTTCACAGGTGAAAACATGAATTTAAAAAAGAATTATGACAAAACGCTTCAACCAATGGGGGGGAGAAACCCAGAGCCATTAGTCAGTGAATACCTTCGCCAAAGTGGTTGCAAATGGTAAATGCTCTGTATTTATATCTCACTTTTCTAGTCTTGATGACCACTCTAAGTGCTTTACAGAACAGTTTTTGCCATTCACACAAACATTCATATATTGTGCATTTATGTGCAGCACTTTCTCTCTCTTGCCCAAGGATAATTCAGCATGCGGAATGGGGAAGACTGGGATTGAACCGCCAACCTTTTGGTTAGAGGACGACCACTCGTGCCATCCTTGTTTATGAAGTACATTTCTGTTGGTTTTGCAGGCAGCTACCAGCCGCGGACGTGTGTACTTTGCTGAATACTGAACAGCGGGTGTACTCAGGAAAACCTTTGCAACCTTTACCCCTGGTTCCCATATGAGAGGAGAGTAAAGTAGTTTACATTAAATCCAATATGTCAAGATGTAGCTCTGTGTAATAAGGGAATGTGCCTCCCCTGTAGCGTATAAATAATAAATGAGCACAGTGTGGCCGTCCATGGCTGGATAAAATAATCCATATGAAGGTGAGGATGTGGCTGTTTTGTGGGGATAATTCCACGGACAAAAATCTACACAGTCCGTACAGACTGTAAATTGACACGTATGTATGATCGTACAGCTGCTGACTTCACATTCACGCAGGCCAGAAAAAGAGATGCTTGATCAGACAGATGGACTCACATCCATCACCAAGCAGATGGCATAAAATTGTTTAGAGTTGCAGCCACTGAAATAGCCCACAGACACAAAAAGGCCATCTGGGTGCACGTGGGGGTTTCCAGCATCAAACCATCTTTTCAACCGTCATTTACAGTCACAGACCGAAATATTGCCATCTCAGAAAGTAGCTCGAATAATGCAGGAAAAGGGGGGGAATGTGATTGGCAGGATTGAAAGATAATTCCAGTTTACGTCAACTTGAGTGTTGTTTTTTGTAGTTTGGGCCGTGATTGATGGAGGTCCTGATTGCATCATTATAACAAAGGTAATTGTTGAGATTTGGGAAGATGCCAACATCGTAACAATGAAGTCCAATGGGGCATAAAACACAAGGGTGTCCGTTAACTGTGATGGATGTTTGCATTTGACAGTTAAGGTGAATATCAAGGTCAAGGTCTACTCACTGCACTCGCCTGTTTCTGATCGTATTGAGTTTTTTTATCTCCATGTGGATGGTCAAACTTTGTTCTGTCCTCTGTTTTTTCAACTGCTGTTTTTAGGGTCAAGAATGAACTGTTAATATAAGTCTGAAACTTGAGTTTTATTTTAAACCTTTTTGTTCATCTGACTGCTTGTTTTGCCTCTAGTGACTTTTTTTTAATAATGTTGCGTTATTCCAAGATTTCACTCCAAAATAAATCCGAATTTGATTCTATGTGAGCCCAAGACAAAACCAGACAGAGTCTTAGCTGCTGTCGTACCACTACACTCAACAATACTCTCTCACCAATGCCACGGTGTTTCTACACCTACATAGCAACCTACAGAATTCAGCATCGGTTGCACAGGTTGATCATTCCAGACCCGTCAGCAGTTCAGAGGTGGAGGTGAATCAGCAGCAGCCGACCCTGCAGTTCATAGGTCAGGTTGTACTCTTAGTCTCAGTGTATGTTCAGGGCTCGTGCTGGCTTCAAACAGCTCACTCAACAGTTCACAAACCAAACTCACCCGAACAATCTGGGCTCCATTACAGTGAGCGACTACTCGAGGCTCTGATTGGACTTGCAAAAGCTTATTTGTTTTGGTCAGCCGTGTGTTTGCATACAGAACAGACAGTCTGATGAAGTCTCAGAGTTCCGTTTGATGTTTCCCCCCCGTCTCATCATCGGACAGTATGCTTTGTGTTGCAGGGGGGGGGACACAGAAAGAGCAATATAGCATCAGGTCCACCATATGGCTATCTGATCTCTACAGCTTGGACCGCTCTGCCAAACTGCGGGAGCTTGGCTCGCTGCACGCTCCATTTCAAACACCTCAGATGTCAGTGAGTCATCGGGCTAAATCATGCCACGGATCCATGGAATTCTAGGGCAGGACTTTTAATAGTTGCCCTCACTACCTTGTATTCACTGTGTGGTGTCAAATTTAGCAGAAATACCAGAGAAGCATACTGTTTGACAATCTCTCCGATCTGGCTGACATATAACACTGTATATGAAGATGGATGGAATGACTGCTCCCCAAAAGTGAAGCTAAACTGTCTTGATCGCCACCTGGTGGCTGGCGCAAGTAAATGTGAGTTTAATGAGTATTTGATGCTATAAAAACAAAACAAAAGAGTGGAAATGTCATGATTGACAGCTGAGACTGACTTGGAATGAGTCAAGCACGTGTATTGGCGGGAGCTCAATCCTGCAGCTTCATCCCCTGATGGCTGCTGCACAAACTCTGGCTCCAAATGTGCAAGATGGCAGCGTTCACATCCTGTATATTTTGGCTTCATTTCTGGATAGTGGGAGGAAGTTTGGACACGTTGTCCACTTTTATATACATTCTATGATTGCAACCTTTTTCCAGTGTGTGAGCTAATCGAAGCTAAACTGAGTTGACTTTCTCTTGGCTCCATGCTTCACGGACAAACAGTGGTATAGATCTTCTCATCTAACTCTTAAACAAGTGTATTTCAATCAAGTGGCTCCTAAATGTTAATTATTTCGGTTTCACCTCACATATTGATTTGCTGCTCTTCTCTCGCCTTTGACTCCGTCTCGTGTCTTTATTTTTAAACGAACCGCAATTAAATGGATTTTGCAAAAATGTTGAACCCGCTCCATGAAGACATGACAGAGTCCACTGCCAAGGAAATGACATATTGCCTTTTTTGCACTTGTCTTATTCCTGTGCAGGCGATGACAGCCACAATCTGGACCCAGTCACACTTGATGGCGTGTAACTCCCTGTAACACTGGCGCTGATGATGTTGAATTGAACCCTCGCGGCAAATGCTCACCCAATCACCGCAGGTCATGAAGTTCCCAGGTGTTGACAAATTGAAACAATTAGCTGTTTCATGACAGAAAATAGGGGGGAAATGAGATCGCTGAAACACGAGTGGTGTTCTGTCATGGTTTGAGTTTAAATCCATTTGAGCTCTTGAGTCGTGGGTAGACGTGTTGCCTTTGGTTCAAAGCAGATAAAGGCCTTATGCCGAGATGATCATGTGAAGGATCCTAATAGTTACATGCATCTCTTACACACACCGAGACGTACAGACATGGTTATTGAAGCTGAGTAGCATTTTCCCGTTATCCCATAGGTGAGGTCCACTCCCCTCACGCTCACACCCTTTGCGTTGTGTCAGAATTTCATTATTAATACATTGCATCAGTTCTGAGGGCACAGGCAGGGAGAGTGCCACTGTGATTCCTCATTAGCAGTTATCAGGAACATGAGCTGAGCCGAAACACAGGCTCATTGTGATCACAGATACTGAGACTGAGTGGGAGAGAGAGAGAGAGAGAGAGAGAGAGACGGGGGCTGGATGAAATCCCCCAGAGATCCCATCATATCTACAGAACGACACTCGACACGGGCCTGAATTTTAAGCATGTGCACACTCAGGCGTGCGAGCACACAGACGCCCACGACATTTGCGTGCTACAAGATTGTAAGTTGTTGTTGAATCGCTACAACTTTGTCGCTCACAAGAAATGCAAGCAATTACAGAGTGCCACCTCGGAGAGCGAACCCAGCGGCCCACCTGTATGAAGAGCAAATTGTCTCCCCTGGGATGCAACATGTTACACCACAGAAAAAACCACTTTGATTTTCTCTACCCGTCTATTTGTTGAACTAAATGTTCTCAGGGAATACTTATAAATACACTGCAATTCAGTACAATACGCTTTGTAATGAGTGCTACCTTTGGGGAGCCTATAATGCTCAGTATGTCTTTGAGGCATTGATTTGGCTCTATTTTAAGACATTATCTGTAGATGTGATGATATTTCTGCCTAGTTGTCGGATCCCTTTTAGGAAAAACGTTTACATGCTTTTAGTTTTTCACCATCATTGAGTTTTTTGTGTACTTCTCACTCTAAAATTGTCAGGTTACAAGTGATATCAAAGTGGGGGCGTTTGGAACAGATGTCAGAAGCGTTGTGTTGAAGAGATCAACAGGAACGTCTACAGGAGAACTCATCAACGATACAGACTGTGTGCAGAATTTCTTCTTCCACGGCTGCTGCTGTGCACTTATGTCCTTGGCCCATCGATTCCATGGGGACAGGTAGACATGACAGGGTGAATACATCATGTTAAACCAGGCGTGAGAGGAAATGAACGGGGAGCGAAATCCCCCTTAGGCCAACCACTATCCACTGCGTTAGCCACTGCACGAGGTAGCTGGGTGAAAGGTAAAGCAGAGAGTGTGTGTCTGTGTGTGTGTCTGTGTGTATGCATGTGACTATTAGGTTACAAAGTCAGGACATTGATGATCCATAAGGTCATTTTGTCCCGCTCTGATCAAACACGCCGACTCCACGTTCAGCAAAAATGGAAATACTACCACCTTTATAGGGATCAGTGAAATTCTATGGGTGTGCTGAAACATCTCTCTCTCTTCTTTTCTCTTTGTGATGACTCATCTCCTTGAGTGATGTTGTCGAGGTCGTCGGTTCGCAGTAAACGGAAGAAAAACAATCTGGATTTGACATAAATAGATACATATATGGACACGGATGGAGCCTTCTGTCTGTACATATGGAAATTAATTTTGTCTTACAGATATGGACTAAACCGACAAAACTGAGCAGTACCCCCGGAAGTATTGTGGGGGCAGTAGGGAGGGCAGTTCAGGTGAGATGACCATAGGACATGAGGAAGAAATTTCAAGAATGTCATAACTTAGTGAGTCGGGAAGTTGGACCACCGCCGTTTAAAACATGGCTGCTTTTACCTCTTGTTTTAGAGGTGCATGACCTCCTTGTTTGTTGTTGTCAGGGACTCTTTAACTCTGCACTGCCCTCTAGTGGATGTATTGTTTAGCAATCATGCTAATAGAAAGGACGAATGGAAGTATGTGAACAGTCATGGTTACATTGTTTTGAAACTGACTTTGTTCTTTTTGTTGTTAAAGGCTTAATGAATGTACAATTAGACTTATTATCTCAACAACCACTAATCCAAAACACACTGAATTTCCTAAGGTTATCAGAAATAGACATTTCTAGATTATTAGTGGGATTATTAGTCAGATTTGTGTCACAGTATTGATTCTGGTCTAGCTGCCCATCACTAATGAATAGTGATTTTCTTGCAGCTCTTACTGTGAAATACTGTGGATGTCTTACCCTTGTGCGCACACACACACACGCTTACCTGCACAGATTTGCCATAAATCACTAAACTCTCCCATGTCTAGTCTGTGTTAAGGGAGATAGAGGACACAAGCACTAAATCATCCACTCTTTCTATATATACACAAATTCCTAAAACGAGTTAAAGACGTTCACGCGAAAGCAGTAACTCGGTCTCATGTATGATCCATACGATACTTACAGGTTCTTTCCACTTACACAAGCGGAGAGTCCGAGTGATAAATGGCGGCTCAAACGAGGTTGGACGTTCAGGATTAGCACAGTCTGTTCTGTTTCACACCGTTGCCAAAAGGAAAAACGGCCCCATCTTCACTGAGTGCCATCCCCCGACCCTAATCCAATCTTTATCACAGGAACAGGTGGGCCTCGGTTTCCACTGGGGGCGACTCGAAGGAGAGACAAACGTTAATAAATTGATGTATGCGATTGATGTTGGCATATCATAAAACAGATGTGCATCAGCAGACCACACCTAATGGCTGCGCGGAGGGTATTCAATCACCACTGCTAAGATGAGTCCTGTTCTTCTGCTTTAAATCACATATTTATGGATACATATTGATATTCCTGTGGATTCCATGTAAAAATCTAACATTTCAAATTACCGTATATTGAATTTTTCTTCTCATCCGTTCCTCTCTAACAAAGAAAGCTGCTCAACCAAGACATCTTTACAGAATATATTAAGTTAAAATACATTATACATGCAGCACTGCCTTGAGGTTAGTTGCATAAAGAAGGTGTCTTGCTTTCCTGTTGTACCTCATTTTCTTTTCCCTTTTGTTTCGGAGTGAGAAAAGTTGCCTTTGAACTGAGGTCAAGAAAATTCCCATTTAATTGATTATTTGCACGGAGAGGAAAAAAAAGCAGCATTTAAGTTTGCCCTAAAGTGGCTGCGCATTGGAGAAGAGAGATGAGCAGATCGTGGTGGGGAATAGAAAATTGTTTTCTGCCATTGCAGATACAGTATCGACCATGTGTGTGTTTTTGTATAAAATTAAACGGGGACTCTCCGCCACGAATATGAAGGAAAAGCAGTCAAAAGCTAGAGGGTAGAAATGACGAAAGAGAAGCAGCGAAATGAACTGTGGGGTGTTGTACAAATAATTAACATTTTGGTTTAAATATACTTGTTTGACCTTTAGCCGAGAGATGGAGTTTCAAAACCATTCTTAGGGTCTTTCTGTTCAGCATGGAGCTTGAGCCAAGAGATAACTAAGTTATCTTTCTTATCTTAGTTAAGCTAATCTCATTTTACATTACAGAATAGAAAAAGGTCATAATGATAGACTGTATATAAATACTCCACTTGCTCCCACTATCCACAAATGAAGCTAAAATATCCTGGATACCATTATCACCGTCTTGCACATTTCGAGTCTGCACAGTTGCAATCAGGTGATGCAGCCACATACATTTATATATGTATTGATGCACATATATATATATATATATATATATATATATATACATACATGTTGCGTGGGGTGTAAACACGGTAAGCTGTGAATTTACATCCTGAGCTCACTGCTGGTTGTCTGACAACCAAACAATGACGATAAACTTCCATTAAAATTTAACAAGCTGGAGAAAATGAGTCACAACTTAAATTCAAACACTATTTATATTTAATGAGATGACCACAACCAATCACATGACATTTTGGCATAAGCCTATGTATAACCTATTTGTGTCGTAATTGATATCGATCCATGCCACCGTGAAACCACAGATTTAATGTTTTGACAGCAGGTTCCCCCAAGCCAAGCTCTACTCATTCATTTATACGGACCTCCCCACACTCCAGTGTATTACAGTCGCAGGTGTTGGCAGTGAGTCATTGTTGTTGATCAGATTCAAACAAAAGACTTATTAATCATGTTAATAAAGTCGTCTGACAGAGTTCAATAGGTCCACAACTTTATTGGGCAATTGAGCTTTCATCCCGCAAACAATAGCTTTGCATATTGCCCAGCCTAGAAAACGCCGTTGCTGGAGTATTCTTCCCAGGGATGTGGGCAAAGCTGTTTACACAATGACTGACAGCGTAAAACTGAACATTTAATGGACCAGTATCACACCAATTAATATATCACAGGCTCCCCTTAACGAGGCTTTCTTAAAATGGCAGCAACCAATTAATCTCCCTCTGATCACAAAATATCATTTAAAATTTTTTGTCACTTCAAACAAATAAGTCTAATCTTTAACATGCCAATTTAATATTCTAAATGTCAACAACAAAAGGATTTATTGAAAGACTTAATCCCTGTCTGTCTCGGATTCAAACCGAAACAACGGAACATTAATCAACCGCATCTCGGTGTATTTTCTTCCACATTAGAGCCGTGAAATCCTCCCTGAGGCCATGTCATTTCATGAATGCTTCTTCCTGTGGATTGATTTTTGACACAAGGTGATTTGAGAAGGTCATCGACACGTGCAGACGATCCTCCGGTGGGAGCGGCTCCGTTCTCCCAGTTCGTCAACCTCTTTGTCTCATCTCGTCCTCTTAGCGTTCGTTTCAACTTTGGTTCTGATAGTTTCAGGCCGACTCGGATGAGAGTTAAAAGAAAAAAGAGGATATAGAATTGATTTTGAAACACATAGGGTTGAAAACTAATGATCGAGCAATATAACATGTAGTCATGCAGGCATTCGGTGAAAGCTGATCAAGATGACATCAGACAAAGTGTTGGTTAGTGCTGCATGAACGACATTTAAAAACCTACCAACACCCATTAACATCTGGCTTTTACTGCAATGTGAATGGATGTAATCAGCATTCACTCCCGGGTTGAATTACTCTGCAGTATAGACACAGGCTTTCACCGGCTCCAGCTCAGGTCGGAAACACGACACCAAGGTAAACATGCTAATATCTCCTTCCCTATTTTGGCAGTCTAGATACCGATGATGCACCTTATCTGTGCATTGAACTTCCAGGCAGTTTTTTTTACATCTTAGGAACAGCGTGCGAGTGTCAAGCAAGATGCAACACTGGCAAGACAGCGAGGTGAACTGGCAATCCTTTACTGGCAATGGGAAAGGAGTCAAACGCCTTTTTTAATGGGTTTACCCATCTTTAGAAAACAACTTGCAATAACGTTCATTACCACGATGATGGGGATTATTCTATTATAGTGCCGTTTTGTTTTATTCAGTTAAATGTATTCACCTGATTTCTTTAAGGGCACCTCACCTCTTATGTTCAGTCTTTGTCCTTTGATAGAAGTGCCGCAGGTCTGCACCGGCCTTGCAAAGGCAGAGAGTAGCAACTAAGA
This sequence comes from Hippoglossus hippoglossus, assembly GCF_009819705.1. Classification (NCBI taxonomy): domain Eukaryota; kingdom Metazoa; phylum Chordata; class Actinopteri; order Pleuronectiformes; family Pleuronectidae; genus Hippoglossus; species Hippoglossus hippoglossus. Next base: position 10,036,341 of record NC_047173.1, read on the forward strand.
GTTCAGGGGGGAAAAAAGGAGTGAAAGATTATACACTTCAATACAATTGATGTATAAGTTATAACCTCTAAATTATGCATTATAGCTGGTTTAGTTAATTGGATTTCTACTTCTTTGACATTTAAATGCTGTTTTTTTTGCCTCAAAATGTCAGATTTATTTTGTATAATATATTTTAAAGGCTTAACCTATAGAAACATCAACCAACTCTCACATTATACCTCCCTCACCGTGAGGGCTTTTAAGGGGGTAACATTTTTGGAGCCATATAAGCTGTGAAAGACGTTAATAAATCAGGTTTATTGTCTATTGAGCCGTTCCTCCCTTAACTGACTGAAAAGTGAAGTTGTGAGTAAAAGGTGCAAGACTAAGCTCTTTATCTACTATGAGCTGACCTGCTAGGGCCATGTTTATCAGTTTTAGAGGCACCGATCTGGATCAAATCCTTGTTAACTTCAAGGTGAGGGCAACCTCTTTGTCCTACCTGGCTTGTTTCCCACCGTCTAATGGCCCTCAAGGCAATCAGAGCTTCGCTACTTGATGAAGTGGAGCCTGTTGTGAAGAACAAAGGCTTATTCCATCTTGGTTCTCTCTGGCTGACACCTCAGCTCCTCGGGGACTTTTAGCTCCCTGCCAGTTACGCATTCTTCCAGTCGTGCTGTGCAACCGTTAGGAGACTACGGGAGAACAAGAAGAAATAGAGAAAGAGAGGATTCACTTGAGGCCACGGCTGCTGACTGGAACCAAGTGATAGAATTTCATTTGACAATTGACTTGTTAGATTAATCTCACCCACTTGCACCGTGCACTGTGATACAACAGCTTCATTTGCAATAACTGGTGTTTGAATTGGAATAAAAAGGTGCCGGTGCACGACGTCAGCAGCCGTTTGAAATGGCCAACTAGTGCGATCATGAGTGCTCTTAAGTGGCGGATAATTTACACACATGGAAATAATTACATGGGGGAAAAAACCTTCACATTAACGCAAAGGCTTTTATAAACTGCATGATCTGAGAAAAGGTCTAGATTCCTGTATTCATTCATGTTTTCATCACTACATCCTGAGACACTTTAAATGTGGTGCTTAGATTCCAGCAGGAAGTGGAACCTCAATGAATGGAGCACAAAGGTGGAACGCCTCGTGAAGGCTTCTGATTGGACGGTTGAAAGGAGATGGCTGAGTATCCAGGGTTGAGGTGGTGCAGGGGTAGAGGTGGGTCACTCATTGATGGTGGTACTGAACTGACGTTGATAGCTTACAGGCGATTGGCTCAAGGTGAGCGTGGCAGGCTGTGATTGGTTGAAAACCAGAGAGAATGAGCAGGTGGAGACTAGAGATAGTGGGAACAGTGTACGTGACTTATCACCCTGTGGTTTAAAAACTTTAAAATAAATAGTTCTTTCATATATTTGTATTTATACACAGCACCAACAGTACAGATTCCAAACTTGTCCCGATCTTGGACTCTTGTGGACGAAATGTGGTCTTGAAGTCTTGAAAATATACCTTCAAAATTCCCACATCACAAATATATGTCACGAACTTTAATATGATAGCTCCGAAGCGAGTAAATTGACTTCAGATGGGTTTACCATCCAATCCATCCCCAAAGGTGGAGGACCCCGTCAAAGAAAACCACCTTAAAGTAAGTTTACCCGCTCACGTCTGCTATCCGCTGCCTCTGTGGATAGCAGAGTGCCGTGCTGCTGATGGCGGCGTGTTAACTGACAGCAGAATCTGGAGGCCACGGCTAAAGTCTGTGCGCTCTCATCCAGCAGCTGCCAGCTGAAATGAAACACGTATAACATCTCAACCCGCCTGAGAGCATTTTCACTTACCCTCCAGCCTCAGGTAGAAGGACTCAAACTTGAGAAGCTACAACATGTTTACTTAGTTTCACGACACAAGTGATGGTGCATATAAAGAACAGGGGAAGCTCTCGCTGCACTGACATTATATTCAAATGCGACACGATCGCGCCTCGTCCCTCACACTCACGATATTTAAGAGTTCAGCGGTTAGCAGGGAGCAGGTGGTGGTTTTGGAGTGACAAGGCATCAGCGGTGAAATAGAGCTGGGAATTTCCTCTGGGACCGACTCGTGCATCATCGCGTAACTCTACCTGTCACGTATCCTCTCCTGTTCCAGTCCGCTCGGTGATTCTCTTTTTTTTCTCTTGTCGCGTCGTCTGCGTTTCATTTTCTCCGCCGGCTTTACGTTAGGGGGCGATTGGGGACTTTCGGCGCTGATGAACGATAATGGTGAATACACACAAGCCATTAACCTGATTAATGTATTTAATCTGTACTGGTTACAAGGAAAAAGAAGTGGAGGCAGATCACTGGTTGATCATTCAGTGTGAATGTGATGTTATTTTCATCTTTTCTCCACTCGTTCTTAGTCCCTTGTTCTTTTTTTCCCTCTGCATTGACTTTCATTATCTCTTTGGCACCACCTCTGGCAGATCTTGCCACTTTCTGTCTCGCCCTCTCTCCTTCTCTCCCTTTGGGATAAACACATTTGCAATCCACCTCCCTTGAGGAACAACAAACTCACCGGTCACCCATCATGTTCAGGGTAGATTCCACAATAGATTCTGCAGCTCTGCGAGAGAACAATCCCACCACGCTGTGTTCACTTATGCAATAAGTGGTTCTCCCCGCAGTGGTTGGCTGCAGAAAGTGAATCTTTTACTTTAGGGACAGACGCGTGTCCTGTTGGATCAGAACAAATACACTGGTCAAAGACCAATGCAGAGTTAAACTCCCTTTCATTCCTAAAACATTTGGGAACGAGCGAATCTTTATTTACGGTGAGAGGGTGAAGATTTTCAATGTTTTGCCATTTCTGTTATAATTTTCTGTTATAAATCAAAGAGAAGCGCTTAATGAAAAGCTAAGAGATCACAAGTCATTCAGATTCACCCTGAAGGAGACATGAATATATAACTAATTTCATGGCAGGCCATTAATTATCATGACACTGCATTTTAAATTATAACCTTGTGTCAGTCGGAGGATCGCCAGAGAGAGAGGAATAAATCGTTCAGGGACCAGAAATGTCAACACACAGTTTCATGGTAATTCATCCAATAGTTGTTGAGCTGTGTTGGTGGATTAACTGACATAGCAAACTTCCCTAATGCAAACTATCCCATGACTGAAATGCATGAATGAAAACAACATGTGGCCATTCAGTGCTAAAGAAGAAATGGACGATAAAGTGTGAATTGTGTTTACGATGAGGTTTCGTAGGTGTAACACAAGATGAGGTTAATTCAGTTCTACAGCTCACGTGACTGCAAACTGAATATGATGGTTTTTACCAAACTTTCATCACCATCATCCACAACCAGACATCAAGATTCCTTCTGTATCCTATGTCCCTTTTGTGCACGAGTGACTTCACTGCTAACGAGTACTTTTATCATCCTCCAAAGGGAATCTGCTCCAGTGTGAGAAGTCTACAACAAGTGCTGTCACACAAAGGCAACTGCTTCTTCCCGAGCTGTGCAAATGCTTCAGAGAGGATTCGCGATTATGTCACAGGGGAGACAGCGGTGGACCATATAGATGAAAGCTACATATAGAAAGTGAACTCTTGAACATACATCAGTGTGATGAGAACATTGGTTTGACGTGTGCTTTCACTTTTTTGTTGGTCCACGTCCCGTCCACTTACACGGAGGCGGCTGGATCTCTGACCTTCACTGCAGTCGGCCACCATGTGGTGATCGGGACACTTCGGCTTAACTAATCGTCCACGTTTACATATACAGTGTAGGCTGGGTATACAAAGTGCAGCCGTAGGTGTTTGTTTGTATTTTTGGAAAAGACACTTTTGATTTAAATGAGCTTATTAGAGTGAAAACCTCTTAAACATCTGCCAATTAAGAGCAAGGGAGCAATGTGGTAAGATATACATCCCGGACCACTTAGCTCTTCAAATTGGCTGAGTGGAGCCCAGTCTGAAAAGTCTGTTGGTATTACTAACTCCATATGGGGCCCATTGCTAATAGTCAGTGGAGAAAAGGGTGAGGGAAAGTATCAAAAACAGGCGGCGCAGAAGAAAGTTTGTTAGGGGAGTTGGCCGGATGCTTTTCTTTTGGTAACCCAGCTGTTCAGGTGACAAAACGCTTTATCCAGGAGTCACATAGGTGAGATTTGAACGAGAGCAAAACTAAGTCATACACCGATCTTCACTTTTAGGCACATATATAAAGTTCCCTTTGTTTACCATTTCTCATAAAGCAATTTAAAATAAAGTAAGATAAGACAAGGTGGGGGTTATGGACGATTCTTTGCATCTCTCATACATTACACAACTGACTCGTATTTCAAAGCTGCGGTACGGCGTCCTGTCACTGTCAATGTCATCACGCTACTAAGGACCTGCCAGTTCGTTGGTGCTCTACACAGCGATGTTACATTGTTCTGATGAGGAGGAGGTTAACTATTCTCACCTCACAACTGCAGTTGTCACTTCACTTGTCAAAAATCGCATCATTAATACGTAATGACTTTGCGCTAATGAGAATTCAATTTGCCCGTTGTTGTTTTTGGACGATTTTCCATTTAACGTCACCGTTTTTTTGTTATTGTTGTTGTTGTTGTTTTTTTTTGCACGGAAATCTCTGAGCACATTCAGTTCAATACAGTTCCTAATTCATTAGCATTTCCAGGACCGGAGAGCACAATCACGTGGAGGTTTTATGCTCCTGTGTGAATTCCCATTGTTCCCCATCAGCGTGACTCTAATGATGATTGGACTGAATAATGTATTCAAAGATTTGCTCGGTACCTCCGAGGACACTGTTTACTGCAAATTGCCGGATGGGAGAGGAGCGCACACATGCATGCAAACGCACGGGCGGAAATTTGTGCATCTAAACCCATGAGTACATATGAGGTTGAAAGCACACATAAGCAACAACAAACAACAATGAGTCATACAAATGTCATTTGCATATGAAAAAACTCACATATAAATTTAGGCCATTTTAAAAATACTGGACACAAACACCTGCTCTCTCTCTCTCACACACACACACACACACACACACACACACACACACTGGGTCGTTCTCATTAGCTGCTCCTAATGAACATACATTCAATATTGCTTATTAATGGATAAACAGACTAAATAAAGTAATCAGGCTTCAGTCTCTCCCGGTGAGGGACTGCATTTAATTAAAAACAACATCATAGGGTTATTAAGGACGAATAACCTTCGGATTATATAATTCTCTGTTTAGCATTTAAAAGAAAGAGGAGCAGTGGATACAGAAGTAAAAATACAATGAGTTGCATTATGGGAAAGTGGAAATAGAGTAAGTTGAATTATGGGAAATGAGGAATCCAGCTTCGTCTATCGGGAGGGAAAGTCGGGTTCTGCTGTGATTTTGACCGGTGCACAGTGGCTCTCTGTTGGCACTATCACATATCACGTACACGCACATATGAAAGTGCACGGTATCGCTAAAAACATTGTTTGTTTCTCTCTCCATGGCAACACTTTCCTGTTCCTGAGACATGTTCGAAATTTATATTTTCATGAGCGATGTATTTTCTTTTTTGCATTGCGTAGTTTTCTGGGCGTTCCAATGCTGAAAGACTGGTGCACCCCCTTAATGGCTGATTCAATGGTAAGAGAGATGTGTCAGCAGCTGCCTAATTCAGCTCCCCACGGACCAGTTGCTTGATCAATCATATTATACACCAGCTTTGGTAATTAATCAAAGCACCGAATAATAATGCCACGAAAAAAAGAAGAAAACAAGTTGAGACAAGTCAAGACAAATGACCAAATTAGTCACAATCAGAAGGAGATTCGTGAGAAGAGTCAGTGCATAAGAAGAAGAATTAACCTGTTATTAACTAAAAGTAACTTCTAAGCTAAAACAATCCATAGTCAACATTTGCTTCGATATGATGTTGATATTCAGAACCAGTTTCAAATATCTATGGTGAAGTTTACCACTTTAATTTTCAAAATTGTATGTTGAATATTAATGTTCCTGTTGGTTTATGTTAAAAGCCTCCCAAAAATTAAAGCCAAATCATCATGATCGCCCCCTGGTGGTTTGGGCAATGAACCCTGCCTCCTCGGGTGGGCTCCATACTAAACCCACTTCTGCGCAGACTCTGACTCCAAATGTCTTTTCCAAAGCGCAAATATCCCCTTACCGGGGATATTTTAGCTTAATTTCTATACAATGGGAAGTGGTGACTCGTCGTCCATCTTTATATTAAATGTATGGTAGAAATGATGGCGTGCTGCTGAATGAATGCAGAGGACAAATCTTCATCATGAATTCTATACGAGCCAGAGGTGCAGATTTGACCCCTTTGATTAAACCAGCAACAGAGCACCGTTGCAACCAATTGAAAATACTCTGATTTCAGAATGAGGAGGTGGTGGTTGACATTCTCTGTAATGTCAACATGGTTTTGCAGAGCAAAGCTGCATTTATATTCCTGTCAGACCTCTGAGCTGATGAAAATCAGGTGAGAGCTGAGTCCAGGAGATTGGCTTCCTGAAATAAGGGAAACAAATAGATCTACATGCTTATGACAGGAGTGAGCATGAGTGCTAACATGTTCTAACAGACGTGCACGCAAGCTGCATCACACAAACACACACACACACACACTCAGATTATTCTCATTGCATACGAAATGGCATCAAAATGTTTGGCCGATCGGCGCTGCGTAATTTAGTGGGAGTGCAAAATGGGTTTTGATTACAGGCCTGTGGAAGAGTAGTTGACCCTTTTATCCAACGTGGAGAAGACGCAGTTCAATCCACTCCGTTCCTCTGGCCCTTTGCAGAATAATGAGCGCCTGTTCCCCTGGTCCTTTACAGAATAATGAGCGGCTGACTGAACCAGTGGCCCTTCAATCCCTGGACAGTTAACTTCTCCCAACATGAAGCACGGCTGGCGCAAGGGTTTCGAAATGAGGTCTGGAAGTCCCATGGACCCTGTGTGCCATTCCAGGGATTCAGAGCAGTACCTAACACTTCATTGTTATTTTGCTCATTTCATCTGAGAGAAGGCTGATTATTATCGACGTAGGTCAAACTATGCAGAACAGACATCACCGCAATTATCCCCTAATTCACAGCCGGCATTGCACTTTGCACATGTGGCCATTTTAGGTTTAATTGTTGATATAAACGTGTGTTATGTAAATGCATTAGCATAAATCTGTCACTGCAGTGGTGCAAGTCTTCACTCTGCTTGGTGCAGATGCACATGGGGGGTGATATACATCCCTGTCAGCAGTTAAATTCCATTTATCAGTAGTAGGTGGAAGTATAATGCCGAGAAACGTAGCAATGCACCAACCGAACGGAGAGGAAGAAGAAAATAGCACGATAGTGGTGTCAACATATTTGAAAAGTATTGCTTTCATGTGTGTTATAAAAAAGGAAATACATTTTTAGAATACACACATTTCCTGTCCCTCTTTTACTGACACTATCCATTCTGCCATTATCCGTTCTGCTTTTAGCTCAGTTTTTGGTCTCCACCAGCTCCTAAGAGAAATTTCATAATATTCACAGACTAGACACTGATTGTCTCTCAACTCTTCGGTTGTGGACACGTTATACATTGTCAATTAGTCCTTTGAAAATATAAAATGTGTTAAGTTGCTAGGCAGAATAGGAAAAACAAGCTTGTTCCTCCTCTGGAGTTTGTCACTTTTCAGCACTTGTCATCTCGGATAAAAAAACCAGGATGGCTAAATAAACGGATGATTCCTAATAACAGCAGATGCAGTTACCCACAGAATGTAGAAGCCTACAAGGTAATTGTTTCCCCTGGTACAGTCACTTCGGCTCGACCGTGACTTCTGTCTCTCCCGCTCTCAAGCGCAGATACTCAGGCGGTCAGGATGACAGATGAGAGGAATGGCCGAGTTGTCAGAAGCTATTCTCTACACACATCTGTCAGCTAACCGCTCTTCAAAGGCAGAGAGACGGGAGAAGATAGAAGGACGGGCGAGAACGGGTGAAATGACAAAGATGGAGAGTGTATGAAAATGAAGTAAAAGGGAGCGAAACGACAACACGGTAATGGAAGAGGTAGAAGATGGGAAGGAGAGGCCCTGGCAGAACAATGACGGTGTGAAAATAATGAAGCCTTTGTTGCCCAATTGAATAGAAACAAGGAAATAAAAAAAACGTAGCTTTAAAAACAAACAATACCTTTAGAGCGAAAAGGGAAACCGAGTGACAGAGACGCACTCGGTGGATAAGAGACGGCTCCAGGAGAGGTGATATACTTTCAGAGTGCAGCGCTCGGTCGTAGTTTGACAGTGTGTTGATTAAGCAGTGCCCTGACCTGTCACGACACTCAGTGAGGTTCGTGTTCCTGCTGCCGCTCGGGGCTTTCTGCAGCCACGCAACCCAGATTGAAGCAATTCTTCATCTCCGACCGGCGACCGGACACTAAAATGAGTGTTTATAAGACATAAACAGAGACACTTATCTGCCGAAACGCACCTTGACACAAAATGCTAAACGCTTGCAGCTCGCACGAGATGGAAAAACACTCTTTTGGTTTTTCATTGTAGATATTCCCATCGTGGATGCCAGTACCAATATAGCAGTCTGCCTGAGCAGTACACACATTAATTGAAAAATGAACATTACACGCTGGCATCTCTGTTTGGGGGGGGGGGGAAGCGAGGGTGGGTAGAAGTGATTCTGCTATAGTGAGTATAAAGTTGTCTTCTAGCAGTTGATTAGCGCGGCTCTCTTTTATCATCTGTCACATTACTTCAGTCTGCGTTTCCACTTCTCCTCCCGCCGCAGCCAAGAAATGCAGATTGAAACCATTCGTCATCACGACCGGGCGTTGGACATGTAATAAAAGAGCTGTGGCGCATTTGTGCTCATATTGGCAGGTTAACACGGTGGTTATTAAACATGCACGCTGACGCTAACTCAAAGTGACCTGACAGTTATGATAGATGGAACAGTTGTGTGTGATGAGGTCTTTTGGGGGAAGCGAAGTTTAGCAGCGTAGCACGGATGCAGTTGACTACCGTGCAGCACATGTATGGAACAATCTTCCATTTAAATGTCAAAAAAACGACTAAGCTGTGTATGTTATTTTGTCCACTTGTGTACTTACATTATCCACAATGTTTCCAACAATGTTTAAACCCAGAGAAATTTCAAATTGTAATCAAAGTAAAGGGACGTCCCGAGCAAACAATGTATGACAAAGGAAACACTCACTGCTAGCCACTTAAACAGTCGACTGATTATTCATTGCTGTTTGTTGCATAAATTGAATAATACTTTAATACATTACCTCATTCGAAAACATGATTTGTGCTGCCTGCAATGGTGGTGACGACAACTCCCATGATCCCGCGCTCTTACATGATGTCATCAAATCAGGTCTTTTGCTTAAGTTACGTATTTTACTTATTTTTTTACAGGTATTTTTGCCAAAAGAGTCAGACCAAAAGTTTGTTACCACTCATGTTCCTGTGCTGTAGGTTTAATAGCATAAAGCTGCTGCTAACAGACAAAGGTCGCTCTTTGGTTTTGTGGAGATTATAGAAATTAGATGTGATGTTTTTGGCTGTTTCCCTCCGTTTATGGTCTTGAAAACTTGGCTCCATCTCGTTCAGCATAAATGAATGTAATAGTGTTGGTCTTCTTATCTAACTGAATAAGACAGCACAGTTTATTTCTTTAATTTGTTAAATATGAAAATATAATATGATAATATCAGCTATTTATGTTTGAGGTTGATCAGCAGGTGTTGATCTCTCTGACTTATCATGAGCGAGCATAAGTTTGCATCATAGGATGGTAGCTTTTGAAAGAAGTTGCCTCATGCTTGTGTCCTGGAGCTTGACCTATGCTTTGAACTTTATAGCCACAATATCCCGGCCTGTGATGTACTGATTTTGAAGCTTCTTTTCAGTCCCTACACTTTATAAAAGTACAAATGGCTGATCGCTCCTTCAAAGCTTTACCTCTGGTGAGGATAACGCTGATTCCTGAGGAGAGTTTCAGAGCCAAGGCCTCATGGGTCATTAAAATCTAAAGGGGTTTTCATCTTTGAAGCAGAAATGTGCTCGGCGGTTTCAATTGTAACGTGCCGATCAGAATACCAACTGATCGATTGACCACACGTCATTCACGAGACCCACTACTACTACTGCAAAATACAACATCGTTACTTAGCCTGAATTATATATTATAGCATTGTGAAATGAAAACAGGTTCATGTTAGCTCTATCACATTAAATATGAAAATCCAAGGCCTGGCGTTTCAACTGTGAATTTGTCCAACAGAACGAGGTCGGGGCATTAATATTTTCATTATATGTCTTCTCCCTTTCACATTTTCAACAAGTAAGCATGTTGTACGGGAGTGTGATGAAGAGAACAGGCCATGACTTGCAGTGGCAGCATGGTTTGCTAAGCCCCCCCCCCCCCCCCCCCTCTGTCTTTATTACTGTAACACACCCCCATGGCCTTGTGCTGCCGGGCGAGCTCCATTGAGACCACAGCAGAATACAGTAATGAATTTAAAAAACAGCCAAAAAATCTCTCTCTCTCTCTCTCTCTCTCTGTCTCTGTCTCTGTCTCTCTCTCTCTCTCTCTCTCTCTCTCTCTCACTCTCCCACTCTCTCTCTCTCTCTCTCACACACACACACACACACTATGCTGGCCTTAGGACTCAATTTCCCCCGGCAGCGTATTGAGTTGGAATCAGATAACTGCCAGAAAGTGTGGAAAACCTAATGCATATCAAGTGAAGAGGCATGCTGACACTCCCCAGTGACAGAAACACTGTGCTCTGTTCTCGCAAAAATACAAACCCAGCATAAAACTGGAAGACGCGGAATGAAATATCGGTTTTCATTCAGTTGAAACACGTAATCTGACCCTCTAGAACTGAGTGAGTAGATTTAAGCCATAGCCGCCACACACACAACTACAAAAAATATGCAAAACAAAACAAAGAACCTACAGATAATTATAACTGGACTTTTTTTGCCTTTTAGCTACTTTCAGCTCATTATTTTGGTTTTCCCTTCAGCATCGCTATCTAAAAGAAAAAAAAGATGATGGAAATGTTAGATTTCATCATTTGGCCAGAAACACAAAACTGCAACTGGATGCTAATGTCATTTTTCTGTTTGCTAGATGTGCATGTGTTCACTATTTAAACTTTTAAGGTGATCATTTGTCTCAGAAATCAGTATGCAAGAAATGTAACTTATTGTTATATTTACTTTTTTCTCCCACAACGTGGATCAGGTCAGTAAAGGTTGTACATTGTAGTGGAAGCTCTGGTCCCACTGGTCTGTCAGTGTGCCGCTTTCCTGTTCTCCAGACTGTACTTTTCTTGGCCTCTGGTCCAAATACATGCAGCTCACTGAGCTGGAAACTGGAAAGTGCCTCATTTCTCAATGGAAGTGTGACCGTGTAGTATCTGTTTGTGTTACACAATGGAAATCTCCTGGGTGTTTTCACTCAGTGCATTCTGGGATAGGCTCCAGTCTTAAAAAAAAAGGGGACTGATATATGAATGCATTACAGAATTAAGCCATTTGTAGCTCTTCTTTCTGTGTTTAATAGATGCACTTTGTGACATTTAAGGCTTTTACACCAATTTGCTTCTATCCTTATTACCATGGAAATTAATTAAACTTCGGCAACCTTCACTTTGCATGAATTTGAACCCCGCTAAATGAATTTCAGCTCGCTGCATTAGATTTACTGCTCAGTCCTCCTGGGCGCGGAGCGAAAATGATGATAGCTAGAGAAAAGGTTTTGCTAAAAAGGAAGCAGGGGGGAGCATTTTGAGTTTGGGAACTTCAAGCGCACGACTCAAATGGGAGTTTGAAAACGTTCATAAAGAGAAATGGAACGAGGAAAGTACATAAGGACACAGGGACTGCGGAATAGTCTTTCCTTTGACTGTATAGTGTGTATGTGGCTGAGAGAGAGAGAGAGACTGACACTCTCCGGTACTTGTTACCCCACCTGTCAATTAGTTTTAATGAGTGTGCCTATTGCCTCCTGCTTATCAAAAACCTGACATACTGTATTGTTATACAGTACCCTGAGGAACACAGCTTTCACTGATTTCAGACTAATGGTATCCCACCAGGCACTTTGTTCCATTTTCCCTCAGTTTTTATTCATGCAACGAAGGATTTACTGCTTTTTCACCACCCTGCCTCATATTCATGCAAAAAACACTTAGGGACGTTTAACACATTTTTACTGCTTAAGGATAGAAGTTATTTTTTTGTTTATGTCGTGGCCCCTGCTATGCATCACATGAGGCTTAGAAGACACTGGACTAAAATTTAAATGAGTGTTATCTAACATTATTGTTCTCTTCCTCTGCATCTCATCATTAAAGTTATCTAAGTATCTTTCCTTCTCACAGAGAGGTTGTACTTAATCAGAAGCTGCTCAACACTTATTCTTTATTTTGTGTACATCAGTGTATTTACTGACTTTATTCACTGATATAATTCTACATTTTGCTTTTGTTCAGGTTCATAATTTCAATTTGGATCATTACTTGAAAGTTCACATGCTCTAGTGTTTAGAAAACACATCACTTTCCTCAGGCTGTCCACTGCTGCAGCTCCTCTCTTCAGCCTCTGTCTGAAACACTTGTAGCCAAGTCTACTCTCATTGGCCAGCTGATGACACTCTGTTGTGATTGGTCAATAGATTCCATTTTGTGTAGGGAAATTTCAGCCCCTGCTGTTGCTTGACCGCTAAATTTGTTAAAGGGGACGGGACAGAGCTGTTCCTCTGCATAAATTAGGCTAATGTGGACAATTGTGATGTCATGGGACGTGTGACATCACAATGGTGCATAAGTATCTGACGAGGCGGTTCAGGGTCCTCGGGAGCGGCAATGGGGGGTCAAAAAGCATCATTATGACATCGTCCATGTGTTAAGTTCTGTACTACCCACATACGCGTGTGAGTCGTCGATATCTGTGTATGCAGGCGCCCTGTGTGGTATAGACAGAACTGCTGCTCACAAGGCAGTATTGATAAAAGGGCACACACCACTGTGTCGTATCAGGCTAGTGCAGAGAGGGCTGCATTGATGAAGGCTTGGCTCTTTTCCTGTTTGAATCAATGCAGACTTTGACAATAAGCTGTGACTCCTGCAGGCGTTGAATCAGGCCATTTAAGGACAAATACGTAATATTCTGTGTCCGTATGAGTTTAATATCAAAGTAAAAGCCACAAGTGCAACATTATATGTGTTTAAAAAAAACTGTTTACTCTGTCAGCGGCGCTGTCAAGAGACGCAGGCTCCTCTCTCCTCATTTCTGTTGGCAAAAACTTGTGATGTGAATCTGGTGAATCTTGCTCCAAATCCCTCTTACAGAACGTCAACACAGTCTGCGAGGATATTTGAAAACTAAACCCCCAAAGTAGTTACAGCTCTGTAATAAATAAGAAGCAGAAGCTGATGACATAGTTGTTTGTACAAGCAAACACGGGGATGAACTAAACAGTGTATTTAAAAAAAACGTGTGTGGGGGGGGGGGGTGTTGTTTAAAATCTTTATTTATTTAAAACATTTAAGCGTTTTTGTCCTGACACGCTTGGAATTGCTTTACGTCTTTGTTTTGACAGGAGTGTGTTGGAGTGTAAATGCTGCGTTTTACTTTCCTCCCAGTTCATGCCTTCCTGCGCGGGAAGGCATGAACAAGCCGAGCTTGTTTTGCCGGAGTGAAATTTCATTGTGTGTCGATGCATAAACTTCTTCTCTCAGACTGGGGAACCATTTGTTTTGGGGAGAGTGCAGTGGAATGGAAGACTACCTGTGAAGACGAGCAGACTCCTCCTCTTGAGTGGAGAGGGAAGAAAGTAAAAAAACTTGTTGTCTCCTCAAGGTCAACAGAGTAAAAAACAAATAAGAATAAAAAGAAACTGTGTGTTGACGTACACTGCTGTAGGTGCAGGGCCCTTTGCCAGAGCTGTGTGTCTGCAGTATGAAGCATCAGTGTTGTGTGCTGCAGACTTCAGCACAGGCGGAGTGAGAGGTTTGAGTCGGAGCTGTTTGCGTGATCGTGTGTGAAATCCTGTATCTTCCCCCCTCAGGATCAGGAGACTTGTAACTGCAGCTTCCCATCACGGACTGTTTGCTTGTGATCCTTAACTATTTGGAAAGAGTTGTCAGTCAGACCAAGGACCTCTCTTCGCTAAAAATGGATTCGGTTGCAGTCATGCGCGAGGTGTAAAAAACGCACACGCTCAAGCAGGCAGATACTCTGACGCACACACACACAGACGCACACGCACAATTTCTCTCGCTCCCCGTTGCGGTTATCTGCCCTGCACGGCGTACGGTGCTCTTCCACTTTCTTTGTCCTCTCACCCACTTCTGCGCCTCCTTCCCTCTCTCTCTCTCTCTCTCTCTCTCTCTCTCTCTCTCTCTCTCTCTCTCTCGCTCTCTCACCTGGCTGTGGATCAGGGGCGCAGGGGGAGTGGAGGTACATTAGCGACAGAGTGACACGTGATAATGACTTACAACGAGATAAAAAGGCTTTTACCGCCCGGCCTTGGCAGACGGAGACAGCAGGGTGGGAGGAGGAGGAGGACGAGGAGCAGCAGCAGAGACGTTTATACATCCTTGCTCCTGTCATTACCTGCTGGCAGCACTTTGGCACTGACACCGCTCCATCTTTCGCTGCGTGTCACGACCCGGCAGAGAGAGAGGAGGGAGTGTTTCTCCACTTCCTGCCTCCCTGCTTGTTCATGTGCGTCAAATACACACCTCCATGATTTCACTACTTTCCTCCTTTACGTGTAACCGTTTTCTCCTTCCACTTATCCATCGTTCTTGACTTTTAAGCAAACAATTTCTCTTTCAAATTATCCACCTACTAATTCCGCAAACGCCTCCTTCTGTGTAAATGCATATCTCACGAACATGGGTATAGTAAATTGCCCGAGATAGTGCAGTGCCAATCTTTTAGATTTATTCAATATTAATACAAATTAAACAACAAAATTTGATTATTTTTTATTTTGCTATATCACACACATTCACAGGTTACCTCCGTCATGGCAACAACACTCAGGAAGAATCACTTCCTCTTCATCGAGTTGTCTTCAGAGTAAAAAACACCACGTTGGTTTCGTCGCTGCACTGCTATCGAGCTGAATCGCAGAGCTTTTATTTTGAAAAGATGTGAACTCGGGTCTGTTTTCTAACTTCACTCTGCACCCTAGACTGTTTATAAAAAGCTCTGCAGACAATCTCCAGCACACAAACAATAAAAAGTGACAGTATATTGTAGAACTGTTTGAGGAGGACTCACGAATGACCATGAACAACTCTGAAGTAGCTTCACTCAGGCCAAGAGAACGGCCCAACAAGGCGTGAACAGGCACTGCACTAGTCCTACAAACTGAAGCATAATGAAAAATCCAAATCAATATTAACCTTTAATATTCCATTAATGCGGTTTCAGCCTCATATTCATACAGTATTTTGAATTAACTCTTTTTTTGAGTTTTACAGATTACAGAATTAATTCTATTATTTAAATTAGGATTCTGAGGAACATCTTCAATTCTGTGCGTCTGTTGGCACTAACAGCACTGAGCCATTACACCTGAAATGGAAATAATAGGGCTTTTTCCTGAGGTACAGTCTAATCCAGGTTTTTTGCAGATATCAAATGTAATTATGGTGTTTGCTCTCTGACTATGATAAGCGACGAGGGAGGAGTGTTTAAGGCCCAGTCAAGTGTGATCAGACGCCGAGCCTGAGCCGCCTTGGCGCCATCCAGTGTCTCTGGTATTTAAATTGCAAATTTTGCTGGAGGGTGTTCAAACCCAATTTATGTTTAAAAGGTGCATTTCAAAGCTTTACCTTTCTCCATCTCTCAGTGTGTAATACCTCAACTGCTCTCATTTTGCAGATCACAAGCGCACGAGGAGGGAAGACATCAAGGGAATTGAAATGGTGGAAATGCATACGGTGAATGGGGATACTCCGGTGTTGCGGCAGAGACAGAACAACAGACGGGCTTGGATGTGTAATAGAGTTGTGTCGGCTAATGACAAATATGATTGCAGTTCGCAGTGTGGAGTCAACCCATGATCTTGGTGCAGGAGTATCACTGCCTCCCAGTCAAACAGCTCCAACAACCAGACCAGTTGCAGGAAACATGTTCCTGAGTTTTGACATTATGATGTCACATTGAGGTTGACCTTTGATCGTCCTCACTTAGTTTATTAATTACTGAGTTATGACAAAAAACTGTTTTGTGAGGTCGCAGTGACCTTGACCTTTGACCTCCAAACTCTAATCAGTTCATTCTTGAGCCCCCGGACAGCATGACAACATAATGAGTCTGTCTACAGCTGAAAAACAGCAGAATAGCTACTGCAGCTAAAGCAGTTTTTATTCTAACAGTGTCCAACTTAATGATCATTTCAGAGGTTGTTTCTTTTATTGAGCCCGTCCTGGTGGACAGATTTGAGGTATTAAAGTTATAACATTTAGGTTACAACTGTTTTTTTAGAGCAGTGTTTGTTCAACTTTATAGTCACAATTCTCTAAAACAGTTTAGAACCTGAACTTTATAACCATAATAAAATAAATTGCTAACTAACGGTGGACAACCAGCAATTCGGTAAATGTTCTCTCTTGGTGTCACCACTGTTCATGTGTTTGATTCACGACTTGGCTCAAGCCGCTTAGTTCCAGTCAGTGTTGGGATGTAACAAAGATCATTTACTTAATTACTGTTCTTAACTTTTCGTGTATCTGTACTTTACTTAAGTAGATTTATTTTCAGGCACCTAATACTTTTCCTCCTCTACATATATCAGCAAGTATATCTACTTTCTACTCCATTTTTTTTTATATATTATGAAAGAAATCAATTAGGAGAAGGGAATTGGTCCATTTATCCAATCAGAGCCGGCAGGTAACATAACAACTCGCCTCCTGCAGCAGCAGCATCGTCACTATGGAAGAAATATCTGAAATGGATTTAAAAAAGGACACAGCCAAGACTCAACCATGAACTTATAATACAATACATGTTTTCAGTAGCTTGATCTGTTTTATTCTTGTATTTAACAGAATTTACAGTAATGTAGATGATTGTTTCATTAGGGGAAAGGCTACACTCACCAAGTTTAACTTTTAATACTTAAAGTACATTTGAAAACAAGGACTTAATAACTTTTTACTTGAGTACATTTTGTTTTGCTTAAGCTCAATATTTCAGTACTTCCTCCCCCCACTGGTTCCAGTTGAGGGTAAAATTAAATGCTATAAATACAGTTACATTTAGACAATGGAGCCAAAAGAAGAACCGAAACAAGTGAACACCTTTTGAATGAACTGCAGCATTGACTGAAAGCCTCATCACCCCGACTACAGACGATTCAGCTGTTACACATCGATACATCACACATATTCCTGACTCTACATGCAGTTGTCTCAGGAGACCCAGTACTAAAACTTGCCTTTTATAATGAATGCCTCAGAAATGTTTTATTTTACTTCCCACTTGTTTGGACTTCTCAAAGTCACATTAACACCACAACAACTCTGAGTCCACAGAAACTCAGGCAGGCATGCTAATGCTAACTGTTAATTATCCCCCTGTTTACTCAAACAGTCAATATCATACACACACACACACACACACAGACACACACACACACAACTGGGCGTTAAAGCATTGTTGTCTACCTAATCAAACAAGCTTCCCCTAAACACATTGTGCCGCATTGTTCATCAATTACTCATTTGGTATTAATTAAGACCTGCTTTGTTTTTCAAAGTTGAATTTGATGATGGTGGATTTCTCCTGAGGCTGCTCGCCCGCCTCGCTTTTCCCTTCCTCCCCCACGAAGCTTCTCGCTGTGTCCTCTGCGGCGACACGACAAAATATGTTCCATTGGTGAAAAGCCTTTTATTTTTCTGAATGTTTCATCTGAGGAAAAAAAAGGTGGATTGGTTCATATAGAGACCAAAAAAACCCCAAACGTTACAAAATTGACGCAGCCACTCCAAAGCGAATATATTTAAGATTAAATAAGTAAAAATGTTTCCTCCCTCATAATCTTTTAATCCCTTTTGAGAGATTCGGTAAAGGAACACATGCTCGCCGAAATACACCAGCACCGGGGCGAACACACAGCTCAATAATAGAATATATATATTTTTGAGGGATGAATACAAGAAGGATTTGAATATTGTAAACAGGTGCTGAACCGCTTCCCAGGAAAGGCGGCAAACAAAACACACACACACACACTCTGTACACGGCTCCGCGCTCCACATTCTATAAATACATAGAAGCCCGAGCCAAACACTAAAACATCATATGCATAAATACCACTCATCATACACAGAGATGGATGAGCCGCGCGGGCTGTATCACACCCCTCTACACTGAAAACTGCAGCCTGTCATACATTATGCATATGGAAGAGACATGGACCAGTGTTTTACATCAGAGTAAAAAGCAGCAGCTTGCATCATAACAGCAGCACAATGCCAGTGTTTATTGTACCTCTCTGGAAATGCATATTGTAAACTGAAGTGTGTGTGCATAGGTGAGTGTGTGGGAGACAGTAATCTGCTATGCAACAGTACAACTGATTTTCAGTCACATTGGTATAGTGTCTTTACAGAAAAGGCACTCAAACGCACGGAGGCAGCTGCAGGTTGCATTGTGTCCACTGAATATTGATCCACATCCTGCTCGTCCAGTATGCAGAAGGTGCTCGCAGATTTGCAAACACACTTATCCTGCATGATGAGTAAGATGGAGATTGGGTTGTGTGCTTCTGTTCTGCACATGCACGCATGTTTTTCTTTTTCTGCAAGTGTGTGTGTGTGTGTGTGCGCATCAATTTTTTCTGCGAAGCTGCATAATAAGTGTGTGATTGAGTGTTGCCTACTGTGTGTATCTGGCTTCTTGAATTAAATGGTTTTATAAAAAAGAAGCGTCGACCCAAACCCAAGCTGTTCCATCACATTCGCACCAGACAGATAAAGTACCCGATACGGCATGTACACATTTTCACACATGCAGACTGCGTATGTGTATAATCAGATAAGTGTGTTGTGTGCTTGCCTGATGAAAGTCAGTAAACAATGCAGCCATGTTGTGTACACCAGGTCCGCGCACCGCGAAAACAGACAAATACACAAATGGTTTCCCTCGGTTAATAAGAGAGAGAGAGAAAGTTCTTCGCTTGATTAAAAAGAAGATGTGTACCGTTAGCTGTTCAGTCGAGTGCTAACAGTTGAATACAAATTCTTCTGACGTTTTCTCCTGGCTTTTTGCTGCTATTGCCTTTGTTTTGTCACAGAAGCACAATGACTCATGGGATATGTTGGGCCGAGAAGGGTCCACCTGGGTTGCTCGGGGGCGGAGGGACACTTTTGTCGGCCGCATTTGTCCGGAGCCTTAGAATTGGGACAGCGTGGTCACGCCACTTTGACGCAATCTGTCTTCAAATGCCGTCCCCGAATTGAGACACAGCCATTGTCTAGTTAGACATTGCTGACAAAGAAAACACAAATAAATAGATAAATCTCGGAATACACACCGATTACTTCCTTTTTAAATAGCTCAAAGCAACGCTGTGCAATTAGCTCTAACTAACATTAAGGTATCAGGAATCACTTCTTCTTTGATGCTCTAAAAACAGCATTTGCCAGTGGCGGTACCGCTTAACTGCTGTTTTTTGAGTGGTGAAGAAGAAGTGACTCTGCAAAAAGAAAACTCCAGTTTAATCTGGGTGAAACTAAAGTACTTTGAAAGACCGGTAAATAGATCTGTGCTCTCAGCCCCGACACAACATCTTCTGCAGAATCTGAGGCCTTTTTCTGACGCTGGTGTCGGTACGAACATCTTCAGAATATACTGCATGTGAGGTTTGGTTCAAAGCTTATCTTTTAAAATGCACAAACAGTGCCGAGTCTCTGAGGGTGCAGAGGATGCACTGGTTGTTCTGTCTGTAGCTGCTGATCAAAGCAAATCTGCACTTTTCTAACCAAACAAGGGGCAAAATTGATCAAAGATACAAATTAGCGCTTTGGACAACAGGAGGCGCCGCGAGTCGCCAGTTCAATGCCTTTTCTATGGCCGGCGCACGTCTGCTCATTGCTATCAGCGTTTGTGTTACTGATTGTGCGCGTGTGATTATCCTCGTGCGAGATACACAGTATATGTCACAATCAAATCTGCCTCCCGCGAGCAGAGCCGCGAATAGACTTATCTCACAGAGCAGCACGCGCTCAGACTAATAACGGCCATCAGTCTTCGCAGTGTAAACAGCAGACTCTCATTACATCTGTGTACAGTATGAATGAGTGTTTATGTGAAGCTGTGTGTGTGTGTGCCCATAGCTGAGGTGTGTGTCTCATTAACAGTGTTGTTTACAGACAGGACTTGTGCGATGGCAAGAGACAAAGGATGAGTTCCAATCATTTCATTTTAATTAAACTGAGCCGTTCAGCGCCCGCTCTCGCAACACGCGTCTTCTCTCCAGTATTTCCGTCCCCTTTTCCCTCCTCCTCTCCCTCCTCCTCTTCCTCCTCCTCTTCCTCCCTCGCCCCGCTGATTTATTCCGCCTCACTGTTTTTTACACTATTCCTGCCAAATTCCCTTACTAGCATGTGTCCCCCCTGGCCTGGGGACCGGCACGTTCCCGGGCCTTGGCAGGACCTCTGACGGCCCGAGTGGTGCCGATATGACTGGCAGCGGACAGGGTGGGCTCGCTCCAAGTCCATCACTACCAGAGAGGGGTGGCGAACGGAATCGACTGCATGACTACAAGCTCACTTGGGTGTGAAGCAAATGTCATCCCAAGCTCTTTTCATTCCTTCCTACCCCCCCCCCCCCTTGTATTTCTTCCAAATGGCTTGTATTGGTTTTTGTGCTTTTTGCAGTTGACCAGTGCTTGTTTAGTTCTGGGCTGACTGTCGCCTATCTGGACTTGATATGAGGATCTTTCTTTTATTAGAATTAAATAAATACGATGTGCCGTTGATTGATGGAGACTGAGATTTTAAACCGAACGGATGCCAGCAGTCGGAGAGTAGATGACAGTGTGTGTAGGTGTGTGTGTGTGTGTGGACGTGCCTCTGCCAACTTTAAAGCTTTTACAATTGAATATTATAGAATAGAGCATAATAGAGTCATGTAGAGTAGAGTCATTGCACAGAGTAAATGAAGTTAAGTAGCAATCCTTGTTGGTGCTTCCTCACAATCATACAACAGTTAAAAAAGACAATAAGATATTAATGAATATAAAAATATATTGAAATTATTATGTAACTTCTGAAAACAGTGAGATGGCTTATGGTTGTAAAAGAGCCTCTTTAGTTTACAGTAAAAAACAAGTTTCTGTTGATTCAATATATGCATTTATACTCTTAAGATGCTGATGGAAGTCAATATGTAAATTTATACATATGAGGTTCTGCCGGATGTCAATATTTCATTTTTTTCTCCACTTCTTTAGTATTCTGCCGCGCTGAGGTCCAGACAGTTGGAGTCAGTGATTTTAAATGAGGGCTGGACTAAATTAATCGAAGTATTATCTAAACCACAGTGCGGCCAAGTGTAATAACCATAATCGCATAAGCTGCAGTTTTTATTAAAGGTAAAATATGTCACAAGGTACATGTAAGGAATTGCGACCTACACCTATACAAATCATATTCTACAGATGTAAGTGAACACACCAGATCATTTTTTCACAAAAAAATGAAATGCAAGATTTCCTGCTAAAAACATGACTCATATCAGAATACTATTATCCGTCCAAATTTAAGCAATATGGTTTTTTTGGCACATTGTTCAGCCATTTCAAGTACGTATTGAAATCCAGCTTCACTGAATTCTTTTCCAAAAATACTGAAAGTTTGGCGATAACGTTTGGCACATCGTCTGTGTCTCACCTGAAAAAAAAGAATTATGTGTAACACGAGAACACAAGGTTTAGTGCAGCCGAGACAAATCCAGTCTGAAGTTGTACGCCTTTTGGAAAGAACAAAACGCACCGACAAATCCTACTAAATTCACCTTGTTCCACCTCTTTCTCACCCAATTGTTCCAAAATACTCATACGGAGAAGAAATCCTGCCAAAGTACAGACAGCCAGACTGCAGGGAAAAACAAATCTGGTTGAAAAGAAAAGAATTGGCATGATTTTTTTTTACAGTAAATCCGTCCAAAATAAACACAGTGATTCTAGAAATGTGGCAAAATGCAACATTATACTATTAATTCAATTAAGTCAAAAAAAATTGTCAAAGTCAAAAGTAAAATGGTTTTTCTCACTTTTTTTTTTAATTGCTTTTGTTTTGTTTTCTTTTGGGTCAAGTCCTCAAACGCACCGTGCCGCCAAAAATAGTTACTAGGTCACCAAATCTGCATTAATCCACCACTGAAAATAGTCCCTAACAAATGCACTATTTACTTGTGTTTGAATTAACGTTCCCACATGTTTTAGAAAAAAAAAAACTTGACAAAAGAAGTATTTGTGACCTATTTTTGAAGGATTTACATATTCGGTACAGGAACAAATAAGGACTTTTGAAATAACACTTTGTTTTTAGTTATTTCCTCTAAATCGAGATTGCAAAATCACGTTTGAACCAAAGCCACCCAAAGCATCGGAATAGATTAACTCATTTTTCTGAAATGTCTAAATAACCTTATGAAACCTCATGGTGTGCTTTCAGCTGTGTGTGTAGTTTCACCTGAGTGTCCTGTTGTATTAATGTTTGAGAAAAAGCCCCCCTGGGTTAAGATGTGACAACTTAGCTAAACATTTTGTTCCACATGTGGGCTCATTTTCTACTCCAGTGCAAAAGTACAGGCGCAGTGTAAAAGCCTTAATGCATAATTCACCGCCATCTGTCCACAGCACATGTTGTGTAATAAAAGCTGTGTTGTAGCCTCTTCTCCTCCGTCTTGTCTCCATCTCCCTCTCTCTCTCTCTCTCTCTTTCTCTCACTGCTGTGTGCTTTTTTTCTTATTGTCTTTTTTGCTGTCTCTCTCTCTCTCTCTCTCTCTTCTGTGTTCGTCTGCCTCACACTCACACACGCACACTTCTCATCTTTCATTCCCATGCATGCTCTCTGACTCTTCCATGTATAAGATATCTTCTCCCTTTCTTTCTCTTTCTCTTTCTCCGTCTGCTTCTCTCCGTCTCACATCTTCTCCTCCTCGGTTCCCCTCCAGCTCGCTCTCTTTCATTACAGGGCTGTCGATGACTCCCCGTGTCACAGCACGACTTTACACCTGGGGTCAATTAGCATTTTGCACAAACTCATCAGGCCTCTTGTCCTGCTCTGTGTGTGTGTGTGTGTGTGTGTGTGTGCAGGTGTGTGTGTGTGTCAGTGCGTGTAGGTGTGTGTTTGTGTGCTCTCAATCTCATCAGGTCTCTTGTGGAGGCTGACAGTGCGGTGGCCCTGTGAATCAGTTTCTTTCGTGGTCCTTATAGAGTAAGAGGCTGCAGAATGTGGGTGGTTAAGTGTCTCTGTGTGTGTGTTTGTGTGTGTGTGTGTGTGTGTGTGTGTGTGTGTGTGTGTGTGTGTGTGTGTGGGAAGCGTGTCAGCTTAGTGCAGAGCGAGAGCCCAGTGTTTAGTCTTCTTCGCTGTGGCTGGTGCAGAGGCTGCTGCTCATAGTAGCTGAGCCTCGAGGGGGAGAGCAGGAGGAGGAAGAAGTGAGAGGAGGAGGAGGAGGAGAGGGGTAGGGAGGCGACATGGGAGGGAAAGAGGGTTAATGCAAGTTCAACAATACAAGGATGCAATATTTTGTTAGGTTTATAACTATGCAAGTAAAGCGTTTTCATTTTTAAGCAAATAGCCATTTTAACTAAATCTTCTTATCCTTTCATTAGGCGGCATTAATGATGAGTGATTTTAATTTGAAAGGTGTCATAAATCTCACGTCTTCTTCCAGCTGAGGGTTAAGCTCCAGAAACACTGGAACCAACCCATCACGCTCCTGAATCATAATATCTGAAATAAGACATTCTGAGCTCCATTAGCATCTTAGTATAAAATGTTACACTGCAAAAAAATGAACTGTCAAATGTATGGCCGTACTGTGAAGATATAAGCTTTTACTCATAACAAGCACATTTGGCTGCCAGTGCAGTAAAGGACTTAACATTATTTAAGTTAAAATAAGTCAGACTGTCACCAAGCGTTGAAATAAAATCAAAAAAGACCAATTTCAAGTTATCTGTTTAAGCCTAATTAATAAAAAAAATACAAAATTAATTAAATTACTACCTTAAGCGTGGTTTTTAGCTAGTGTTTTTTCTTTGAGCATCAAATGAAGTTTGTGCAAACAGAAACAAATACAAAAAAAAGAATAGCAATTGCAAAGGCGCATTGGACGACTTCTGGCCATGTGACTTAGCAACTAGGGGGACAGCGTAGTGTAGAAATCAAGCTCAAAAAGGTTGAATTAATATAATAAGATAATAAAGTATTTTATATATTTGCATAACTTTATACACAAGCCATCCTCAGAGGGAAAAACATCCTTTGCATCAATTTAAATGCATCAATAAAGATTCTTCTCATTCATATTTCTTCCCCAAAAACTAGATAGTTAACCTATGAAAATAGTCATAAACTGTTAATACAACATCATCAATACAATTTTAAATGTAAAATTACTACTTTAACAATAACAATGGCAGCGTGTACCTGTACACCTGATTGAAGATGAGAAGTAGAGCAGCAACTTTCAGCTCTGTGACTGAACAACAAACCCTTCATTGTTATCGAAGTGGAAGATGTGTTGTAATTGTTTTTATTCCGTTTCTTATTCTGAGCTCTTTTCTTTATTTTTCATATAATTGCAGCCTGAGCCGCGCTCGGGGGGGGGGGGTTCTATGGGCGGGGGATGAGGTAATCAGGGACATAATGGAGAACCTGGTTGGTTGTGTGTGTTTGAATCAATTTCAGGCTTCAGAATGTTTTTTAGCGTTGAACCCCATAATTGTTCTCACTGCGCCATTCAATAGCAACACAGCATGGGTTCGGTGGGCATGTTTTTTAAATTACGGATTTAACTTGCTCTAACTTGAACGTGTTTTAATGCCGTGTATGATTATGATGATGGCTTCGTTGCACAAATTTCCAGATTTCCTTTCTCCTTTGACGCTAACTGTAACAAAGTGTATCACCAGTGTTTAAAGCATCATCTCCTTCAATACTCTTTTTATTAGGACGTAATAAGTATTAGGGCCATAGGACAAAATCGTAATTTAATGAAAAGAAATTCATAGTTTTACAGGATAACATTGTTATGTTGCAAGAGTAAAGTAATAATTGAATGAGAAAAAAGTCAAATATCTGTTTGTCTGAGTTACAACTGCGAAACCCTTTTGAATATCACGCTGATGTCACCAACAATAACCTCGAAGTCGCCCACTAACAAACATTTCCTCCTCCAATAAACTAGGTGGTCCTCTGATATTCTCCCTGTAAAATGACACATAGCATAAACTACTACTCGTAATATTATGACTATTCCGAAAGCCCTTTTCTATTTTTAAAGTATTATTACTCTAAACCTCCATGATAGTTGTTTTGCTCACTGTGTGAAAAGACATTTTTGGTCGATGACTACAGTCCCACGCCTACTGAGCTGCTTCTCCAAGGCTTATTTCTTGCTTCCACTTTTTTTCAATTGTAAATGCAATAAATGCACATGGATTTCATTTACCATTACGTGATAACCGGATAAAATGAGGGACAGAGAAGTGAGTAAGTGAAAAAGAATTTCATGTATCAAAATGTGGGAGAAAAATGCTTCTACAGGTTTTCTGACTCGTGGCAATTTGCTGCGAAAACCTTGAGAGAAATCGTCTCTCTGCAGGTGAGCAGTTTTTTTTCCTCAAATGACCCTAAATGACAATTTCATTCCTCATATTTGCACACCCCATTTTCCATGATTGTCTGATCGCCCTCCGATTCGATTTCCTCCCCGTTGTTCCCTCGACTTGGTAATTTGTTTAGTTTTCTTCTTCTTTTTTTTCCCGCCCAGTCTTCCACATCACGAGGAAATACAATTTACTCCCCGATCTCCCCGATCTCCCCTGGCGGGCTCCAAACCCAGTAATTTAGAGCGAGGGAGGCCGGGGAAAAGTCTGTCGAGAAGGATTCATCTCCGCAATCCCCGAGCCTCACACTTTATCGCCAGGTCTTTAAAAGCATGTTTAATGCGCTGCCCCAAATGGAAAATTGCGCTTATAGATCACTCCAACACAATTCTCTGTCTTCCTCAGGCCAGTAGTGGTTTATCTGTTTTAGTTAAGTTGGTGTTTGTGTATGTCGCCTGCCGCTGCTGTGTGTAGGTGTGTGCACGTCCTGTGCGTGTGGACAGAGACGGATGGCTCGGTTGCTCAGGACCAGAGGGACACAGGAGCCTCAATAGGGTCAAGGAAGAGCAGACCACATTCATATTTAAGGCAGAAAGAACTTTCCAGCTTGTCCTTGTGCTTCTGCTGCACCTTCTCGTATTTGTCTTTCAGCAGGAAACCCTGAGAACTGAATTAAACACTTTAAAGAAAGATGTGAGGTTACGTTTCCTGTCATTTTTTAAATACTGTCTTATGGAGCGATGTGGGTCTGGCCGGTCCGGAAGCTGCGAGCTGTGTATAACAATGAGGTATGAAGCCACATCCATTTATACAACCTGGTGTAATTTTAAGAGAAACCTTGAAACCGGGTTGTCACTTCCCCCCCGACGCGGTGATGTGCTGCATGATACGGGTACTGACAAGGCTTCTGCTGCAGGAACCAGGAGTCTAATAGGGGATCATCCTGCTGCTGTGACAGCTTCCCTCCCAGTTTCATTATATATGAAAAGGAGGCAGGTTAGTGCTGACTGGCAAAATAGGATCCTCTCAAAAGCTCAGTCTTTAACACAAACGCAATACTGCAGTTTTTGCACATTTACACCAAGTTTTCCTTCATATTTAACATGTTAATTGTTGATTGATAGTATTAGTAGTAAGTCTATACGATTTACTCTTCACAAGCAATAGTACAGCTGTACATTCTACTGCAGTATCATTTAAATCATAATAATTGTACATAATAATAATAAAATATTAACTGTGATAAGTATTATTGTTATGACGTAAAACATATATATTATAAGTTTAAGTACATCAATATTCATTTTAAAAATTGTAATTATTTGCCCAGCTTCTATTTAAGTTTCTATGCTATATAAATACAAATTATTATTATTATTAGTAGTAGTAGTTGTACTAGTAGAAGTAGTTGTACTAGTAGTAGTATTTGTAGTAGTAGTATTCCACTTCACAGCTACTGTTTCTGTGGAACATAACTGTTGAATACTCAAGATTAAACACACTGGTCAATTATAACATTGTTAACTCCATCATCCCCTTGCATGAAATTAATGTATACCTTAAAACTAAAGGATTTTATATTTTCACCACGAGAAGTTCAGGGGGCCTATGGTTATGTGAAGGAATCCCATATCTTCTAGGTCCAGTCCGCCCATTTCTGCATGTATATTGTTCTGTATTATGGTTCTTGTTTGTACCGCACGTGATTTATAGACATGGAGACCGAAAGGTAAAGTTGTTGTGTTGTGTGTACTGCCTATATGATGCTGTGTTTAACTGCTAGTCGTTTTCTTGAGGCTTGTTTTGCCTCGTCTACGTCAGAGTATCTCATGTGTCGTTGTCTTGGCAATGCACGTCTGTGAATTTGGGGGGGCGGAGCTTCTGAAGGGTCATTTGAGGTAGCTGCGTGTTTTGCTGTTGAGTTCAAGCATCAGCAGTATTTGTCCATAATTGCTTAGTCCACCTTTTGAGAGCGCTGAGGGTAAATTAATTGTAAGTGGCACATTGCGATGCAGAACATGCAGGAGAAAAGAGTTGCTGGGAAAGTGAGAAACACTTCAGCTCTAACGGCTCATCTGCACGACCACATTCGACCGTGAACGCGACACTAGTTAACTTTCACTTCCGAAAGTTCACTTCCGGAATTTGGAGTGAGGGAAATGTCGCGGGGGGGGGGGGGGGGGGGGGGCGTAGCGACCCTCCAGAACCGACTGGATTCATTACATTCCTCCAGGACTCACGCTACTGATCAGTCATGTTCAATAATTTACCGTTGAGTCACCGTGTCTGGGAAGGTGGAGCCGTTACACTGTGTAATCACTTCCTGGAATTTTTTAGCAAAAGGGAATTTATGCCCAGTTACTTCCCTCCCCTGGCAGCGTTGTCATACTGTGAAACATGGCTGTGTTCTCCTTTTATTTATTTTCCCAATTTCCTTTCAGTCTATCCTTTTCTTTTAACTCGTATTTTTGGGGGGAAACCGCGCCTGCCTAAATCTTGTTAATGGTCCAAAGCTCCAAAGCTGGCAAGACGGGGTTTGGCTGAGGGAGATTGTTAAAATCAGAACATCCTAAAATACGCCATGTTTTAGGGATAAAAAAAAACAGGCTGCATCCTATCGAAGTCGCCAGGAAGCTGGAGTAAATGTAGCCAAGGGCGTTCTTGCTTTGGCGCTGCAGCATCCAACTCCAAAAAACCGAGATGGAGGGAGAATCGCAGCCGATTTACACACATGCATGTTTATAAAGACTACAGGAGGAAGAGGAGTAAGACAAGGGAAGACAGATCAATGACGAAGAAAAAAAAAAAAACGGGAGATCCTCGCAGCGTCTTTAAACTGGTGCTTGTTATGCAGACAGCTGCTGGTATTTGATAACACAGTGTTGTTCGTCGTGCAGGAAGAAGCTGGATCTCCCCTGAGTGATATTACAATGCGGTATCGGGACACACTGGGATTATCAGTTTACAGTACTCTGCTTACGTACAAGTATAAAGCACTGGAAAGTAGGTAAATGCATTTACTCCAGTTTTTTGAGGCACTTTACATTAATACTAGACTAAATATCGCTCCGGCTTCCTCCCACATTCCAAAGACATGCAGATGAGGGATTAGGTTAAACTGGCTGTTGGTGTGAATGATTGTTTGGCTCTGTGATAGGCTGGTGCACCTCACCTCTCGCCCAATGTCAGCTGGGATTGGCTCCAGCTCCCCCTCCACCCTCAAGAGGTTACAGATTATGTATGGATGGGAAATATTGTACTTCTTACTCATCTTTCATTGTACTAGTTCTTTTTCAGTCTGAGATTTAAAATCAGAGAAACAGATGACGAGTTTATGAAAATACAACATATTATAAAAGATAAAGGTTCTGAACATTGTTGGCTTGTCAGGTCTTAAAACAGAACAATTAAAGGTTTGGGGCCCTTTGTCACATTTCAAATGCCAATGAGACATTTCCTCTCTAAACTTCTCAGATGATTTCATCTTAATAACTGTGAAGTTAGAGAATAGACAAAAAATTAAACCAGGTTTGTTCAGTTTTTCCTTTATTCTGATTCTTAAATCGTTTTGCAATCCCTCAAATTGATCAGGTAACCCATCGAAGGGTCCGACCCTCTTGGGAACCACTGGACCCTAACCCTAACCCTACTACAAATGTATTTAAAATCGTTAGTTAAAACACAACAAGCTAGAGCGACAGTAAAATACAGCTTATACATTGAAGCATTAGCATTAACAATATAATAATGTAATATATGATAATGTATCTGTCATTTTGATATTTTGACTTTAAAACTTAGAGAAAATATCTCTGTACGTTTATGGTTTGAAATACAGGACTTTAACTTAGAGTAGAGTTGTATGTGGTATTTGTACTCTAAGTAAAGTAAGTGTAAAGTAAAGATTCTGAATACTTTTTCCACTACTGCATTCCACACCCTTCCATATGTTAACCTGAGTCGAGGAGTAAGTGACATATCATAGTGTGGACTTAGCATTAAAGTTAAATCGAGCACATTTTAGCATTTTCACATTAATAATCGAGGCTGTGTCAGACAAGCGCGCCGACACAAGCTTATGTCCTACAGCCGTTGCCAAGTGAATTAGTGAAGAAGGAACTTAAAAATGAGCTTCTTTTTTTACAAGCTCAGCACTATAAGTTTTGTCAAGTGCAGCCAAATAAGTTCTGAATTCAAGATTGTTCTGTCTTTCAAGCCCGGCATCTGTAATGTCTGCAGCAGTTTCTGTTTGGTGAAGCCTCCTCTGCTCAACCGCAGGGACGGTGCAGGTTCTGCACAATGAATATTGCAACTTGGCCTATCATGTCAAATTAACGTCCCAGTGCCAGGTCTGATTTTAGCCTGTGGTTGCTGGGTTAAATTGGAGAGATATTGTCTCCCCGGAGTGGCTCATGTATTTGTAATGCACACGCAGGTACACTGCGGATGTGGACGCACACGCTCTCACTCACTCTTTCATCATCTGGACGATGGTTGTGTGCTGGCAGGGCGGTTCGGGTGGTAATAGGGAACAAGTTGTGTTGGTGTGCGGCCAAAAGTCTTTTAATTTGAAGCAGCGGCGAGCGAGCTGCAGATGGCCGATGTGTTTATACTGAGCTTATCTGAAATGAATCCAAATCTTCACTCTCGACAGTCTGAACTGATTTTACACACATTTGGCAGCACTGGGTGAATATTAAATAAATTAAAAAAATATATATATATGATGCAAAATCCAATTATTCAAAATGAAGAAGCTAATGTTGTTTTAATATTATTTATTTTCCTGGAGGCACCAAAATATTTTGTTTACCCAGAATATCACTCAGTAGACGACAATCCGCACAGACCCAAATTTAATCAAGCTGCACCAGATTCCACACACTTGTAAATATCAGTCCTCTGAATTTGGTCAAAAAGTTAAAAAAATAAACGTGTATCGTCCAAAATTAGTTGTTTGCCAAGAGAGAACCCATCAAATTTTAGGGTGGTAATTTGTTTCTGTAGTTTTTGCATAATCCTGCTGACAATCAATAAGATGTTCTTTGACTCTTAAAGGTCATTTTTCAGCTTTTAATTAGTTTTTTGTACCGGTTATCTCTAGATTCAAGAATCAAGATTCCATTTATTGTCATTTTCCAGAGTATTTCCATTATGAAAATATGAAATTCAGTTTCTCACAACCATGACACATCAGAAAAGAGTAAAAGGCAGCAATTAATAATATTTAAAACAGTTTTAAAACGTTTAAAGCGTGTTTCAGTCCAGACCAACTATAGTGACTGATTGTCAGGAGGAGGAATCAGGGTGAGTGAGTGTGTGTGTGTGAGTGTGTGTGTGAGTGCTACTTGCAGGTGGAAGTGGGAGGGGGCTCAGTCCGTTTATGAACTTATGAACTCGCTTGTGGGGGGGGGGAGCTGTTCAGTCTCGTCGTACGTCTCGATGGACGTCTGGCTGTCGCCCTTTTCAGGCTTGAACTCCGGAGGATGTCTGTATAACTGGGAACAGACTTTTGCCTCTCACACATAAACAATGCAGCAGGAGGACCCTTTGACATTTGGTAAAAATGTTCCCTCACGGTTTCACTGATGACGTTTCAGTGGTCAGACAACATCTTAAATATATCTCAAGTCTGCCTTTAGGGGAATTTCGTCACTTATACTCAGATGAACTGATTAGATATTATTGTAAATGCAATATGTTTGGAAAACGCACTGGTCGGCGGAGGAATAAAAAACCACTGGGCGGTAATTCTAGTTAATAATGTTTCATAACCACACACAGATTTTGTGTTTAACTCATCCTGCGTAACAGCTGAGCACCATGTGTTAGAAAATGTTAAAAACAATTATTGATGGTGTGAACAAACCTCCTGAAACAGCCCCCCCCCCCGCCGTTCTGAAACGCTTCTTTGATGTCACTTTTGTCCATAATTATTGCGCTTATTTTATTAGTGAGCCGGAGAGCGCTTCAAAGTGCACAATCACACCGTGCCTCTGTAATCCTCGCCATTACAAATGACATTTTAAAGCGAAAAGACCATTCTTTCATATGGGCTAATTGAAACTAAACTTTTCTGTTTGCCTTTTTTTCTCTCACGTCACACGTTCCTTTTCTCTTTTTTTATTTTATATCTTTCCCTTTTGTTTCTCCTATACTTTGCTTCTCCTGCTAGAAAAATACGTTTTTTTTTAAGGAGAGTGGTTGAGGCCACACACACACACACACACACACACAATTACACACTGTTGTTTGGCGGTGCAGGTATCCCCGTAAAAAGCAGTGTTTTTAAAAGCACTCCAGACAAAACACTAAATCCACTTTTCGGATCAGTCACGACATCAAACACACTCCTCCCGCGCCACGCTCTAAGTCCTCCGAACTTTGTCTGCATGCGCACACAAACACTTTACGTGGTGAGTCTCCAAACCCCCGGCCCGATGTACAGTATGTGGGCAGGATCACACTAAGCCTGGGTCAGAGCCGCAGCTTTTTGTGCCGCGCTCTGTCGGCGCAGAGAGCCTCTTGTGCAGAATGTGCGATTGTTGGTTGAGTGTGTTTTTCCCAGACTGCATCAGTAGTAGTCAAGCTGTCTGTCTGCAGGACCGGACTCTTATCTAATGTGATCATATGCAGAGTGGAAATCCCTTTTAGCCTCCCAATAAAATAAAATGAAAGTTTAGAAATTCTGAAGAGTTTAAGTACAAATACTGCAGTAACCGGTCCCTGGTGTAGTCGTCTCGATATTGATTCAAGCAGATTTATTACAAGGTACAGAACTGAAATGCAAAACCTGAATCTGTATCTTCCCTGACTTGTTTTATTTTGTAAATCCTGAAGCTCCACCGCATCTGACACGAGTCACTTAATGTGATTTTGAGGTTGGATACATCTGATTAAGAACATTTTTATTTGTGGTTATTTTATACAAACTTAACCAGAAATTAGGTTTGAAAATACTCAACTAATGACAGGGAGAAGTTTAAGATTAAATATGACTCATCATAAAAAAGGGAGATAAGGTTTTTATTTAAATACGAAGAGGCACACTTGAAGCTACAAACTATCTACAGCCTCAATTTCATATCATGAAAAAGTGATTGAGTTGTAAAACTAGGAGATTTTTTTGTCTTGCAGTAGCCTGTTCCAGCTTCAGGGCCCACAAAGCAGTGGTGTCACTTCCATTCTGTACCAGGGGGCGGATGAAAACGCGAAGCAAATCCGCAGCGTTGCTTCACGTGGGGTTCAACTTTGCAAAACTTTAACCAGCGACGTCTCACCCTCCCTCAACCGGCAGCAACGACTTGTGTGTGGTTGACCACATGTGGCAGAAGTTTTCATAGGGAGCCAAGATGGAGGAGACACTGATATTACCAGACTTTACGATGTCGAACAACAAAGCCGGCGTCTTCCTCTGTTCTTCAGTTTACATTCTCTTGCAACCCAATTACCGCCCGTCCAACGACCACAGCCTCAAACGCACTACAGACCACACACTGGATTTCCTTGTGTCACATCCAGCACTTCTGACATTCAGCAAGCGATGTCACGTAATTTTACTTTTGCAAGGTGATTATCATTCGCCTGCATTCCGGTATGTGTGACCGTCCCCTTATCCCTAATGTTGGCAGAGCAGGATCTACATATTTAAAACAATCTAACCTTATATAACCAAGTCTGTGTCCTGTAGAAATTATTTTTACATACAAACATAACGATTGTTTTTTAGCGAGCAACTGTTTCTCGTGTCAAAATCAGGAAATAGTAGGAGTAGTCACCACTTTTACTCACTACAGCTTTATTAAACTTGTATGGTTATGCCATTCATTCAACTTAATCCAGCCAGTGATGACATTTGTCACTATAACGTAAAAAATACATAATTTAAATAAAAATGATAAAGAATAATTTAGTAATACTGTACGTGGCCATGATTGTCTCGGAGACAAGGTTGATATAACCTGTAGATAAAGTAAGTATTAGAAAGTACGAGTATGTGAAGGTCACTGTCATATTGGACTTTGCACACATACACATACTGTATAATGAGCAGCAAACCCAGGTCACAGTCACACTGACATTTGCTGCATCGACATTTTGGAAAATATGCTTATTCACTTTCTGCAAGTGAGATGAGAAGACCGATAGTCCACTGTCATGGACGCAGCGTGACGCCAGAGGCAGGAGGTGATCGGGCCACTCAATGCAGCCGGGCCCCAGACGTTTAAGTCTCCTCTCCTCTGAGTTCCTGGTGTAAGTGACTCGGAAAGTTAATCTCAGGAGGAGCGATGACAAGTTTCCAATTTTCTCCGTCGGCCCAGAGAGGAGATGTGGCAGGGATTTATATAGAAGGTGAGATTGGTTGAAAGGAAGGATCCAACCGAGGGACAAACACTGAATGCACATGAGAGGATGACTCAGACGGCGGCGTGAGGGAAATTGGACGAAGAGGAGAAAGACAAGAGCGAGAGAATAAGAGATGCGACGCTCGCGAAAGAGGGTTTTCAAAATTTCTTTAAAAAAAAATTTTAAATAACGCTGCGTGGGAGAGTGTTTGAGAAAGAGTCAGATAAAAAAACTGACACTGGAGAGAAAACGGTGGAGATAACAGAGGAGAGAAGTCGTGGGGGCTCGTGGGGTTGTGTGACGGAGGAGAGAAAGAGGAGAAGCAGCGTCCTCCCTGCGCCCACAGGGCTTCATCCATTCATCCAAAGGCCATACGCAGAGATAAGCAGGTCATGAGCTGGATGAATCCCCCTCTTAGAATGTGTGCATGTTACCAGAGGTGGAGGTCCATTGTTCACATATTGTCACTCCCCCTTTGTTGTGTGTGTGTGTGTGTGTGTGTGTGTGTGTGTGTGTGTGTGTGTGTGTGTGTGTGTGTGTGTGTGTGTGTGTGTGTGTGTGTGTGTGTGTGTGTGTGTGTGTGTGTTGTTCTTCACTCCTTCCCTCGCCCTCCTCTTCCTCCTCACTCTATTTAATCCATTCTTATGAAAAATTCAGTGGCGCCAAATGCAGAGCTGTCATGCTGCTGTATATTTGTTAAAATAGATCCAGCCCGTGGCCTTATGAATAAGTCATTTGAACGACAATGACGCAGACTATAAACTCCACAAATAAAAGAATGGAATCTTTATTCCC
This sequence comes from Hippoglossus hippoglossus, assembly GCF_009819705.1. Lineage (NCBI taxonomy): Eukaryota > Metazoa > Chordata > Actinopteri > Pleuronectiformes > Pleuronectidae > Hippoglossus > Hippoglossus hippoglossus. Next base: position 10,071,412 of record NC_047173.1, read on the forward strand.
TTTTTCTGTTGTTTTTGTGCAGTAAAAAACATGTTTAATGGGGCTTTTCTGTCCAGAGTGATGAGAAGCTCACGTGGGGAACACATCCACATTTTCATATTTTCGTGTATCTTTAATAATGTGATAGAAGAGTGAATGGGGCGTCTGTGCTGGAAGCTGTGGAGCCTTATTTCTAATGAATCAGTGACACAGTGACTAAATACTTTGTTAACTGAGCTCTATTCATTCAGTTGTTTCACCAAGATCTAGATTTTTGTTTTTGCAAGAGACCTAAGAACTAATTACAAATGTGCGGCTACACAGTCATCACACAGCACAGACGCATAACAAAATATTGGTGATAAGATAAAACAAACATCTCACATATTTGACAAATAATACAGGATGCAATAAAAACATACTGGGACCAGTAAGGCCCAACAGTCGCCTTAAATCCTATCAAGCTGCAACATAAGAATAGGCTGTGTCTTGATTTGAAGACCAATTGCGTCAAAGCAGCGCCACTAGACGGCCCCGTTTTCGAAGGCTCCTCCCCGAAAAAAATGTGTCCTTCCATCCCAGAGAAACGACGGTTCTAATGGTTGGATCCTTTCCGGTCCAAACTATCCCAGCATTCATTGCGCTTCAGTCGCAAACCGATTTTGAAAGAGGTCATGCTGTCGGCAAGCGACGACACATCCAATGTTGGAGTATCACGCTTCAACTCAACCGAACAGCCAACGGTACACGTGTTGAAAAACACAAGGGACATTAGAACTTTTTCATCGTCTCCAACTCCAGCTCTGTTGCTAGGAAACAGCAGGAAGGGCGGGACAAGCTGACAATCAGTCGTGCCTCTACACGGTCTTCCCGGCCTGTTGTGGGCCGGGAAGACCACATTCTCCAAATCCTCAGAAGGATGCAGCCCCTGAATTGAGACACAGGCATAGATCAGTCCTCTAAACATGCCAGATTCTTTTTAAATATCAAGATCCATGAATTTTTTCCCATGGGAAAAAAACAGCCTATATAGCGAAGTTAAAGAAAGTGAAAAAAAAATCCTGAATATGCCCATTTGGCTTGATCGGCACTAAAATATAAAGGGTTCTTTGTTGACACGCGTCGCATCCTTCCACCAAATGTCACAGAAATCCGTTAAGTGCTTTTTTTGGAATCCAGTTGCATTACTGACACCAGTTTTTTCGAATCCTCCCACGTCCTTTAAAAATATCACATCAGAGGAACAGATGCTCATTTGCGAGAGGAAACATTTCTACAAACTTTCCAAATATGCAAAGTGAGTTTTTTCCACTCGGGGGGGGTTCAGGACCTGGCATGTGCTTCCATGGCAGTTCCTCATATTCAAACACATGAGCCCATATTCATGTTTTGAGAGTTTCACCCTGATATCCCAGCAGAGTTGAAAAGAAAACGTGTTGTAAACTGAGCCGATGCCCTCCTCACTCTACCTCACGTCTTTGAGTCACATACAAGTTTTGTTTGTTTTCACTTGGCTTGTTTTAAAAAAGTGGAAAAGTTGTATCCGCCGAGTAATGATGCCTGAAATGGGCGACGGTGTGCTTCAGTCGCTCAGCGTTGCCTGTACGTGAGCCTCTCAGTGCGGGGGGCTGACAAATGAAGAGTGCATTAGAGAAGACAGTCTCCCACCTCATGGTGACCCAGAGACAATCTCTTTTTCTACTCCCTCTTTCTTATACCTTAACTTGTTCCTCTTTTCTTTTTTTCCTGCAAGTGAAGTTACAGGAGCTCCATGTCATCACGGTGATACCGATGCAGCCAGAGGTTCAAAGTGCCGAGAGAAAACTCCGGCAAGAAAGTATGAGGGAGTTTGAAACGTTTCTAGTTTTCAGCTGTTTTGAATTGGGATGTATATTCCGGCGTGCATGTTTGAAATCTACCTAATAATTACACGTATGTATTATTTACATTTTGAACTCATCTGCCTTTTCCTTTGACTTCTATTATAAATATTGAGGAATCCCATATTTTATATAGCAGCCATCATGACCTCATCTCAACGGACATCTGACCGCTGCTCACCCAGGCGCCCATTCACATTTACTCTCACTTTCCACTGATGTATCGGACAGTCGCCTCCCCTTCTCTCCTCCACTCCGTAGCGCTCCCTTTGTAGTCAATGGACCTTGTGGAGCTCTGAGGGTAGATGACTCAATGTGGATTCCCAGAGCTTCGGGTGGTGGGGGGGGGGGGGGGGGTGTGCATGTGTGTTGCGTGCATGTAAAGGTCAGTCGTGTCCCCCTGGCTCCTGAGCACCGAGGGTTATAAGGAAGCATTACTTCTTCCATTCACAATTAGAAGCCAGCCCTCCCCCTCTGTGTGTGTGTGTGTGTGAGTTGCCTCTCTCCATCCCCCTCACACTTCCTCTCACCCTCGTACACAGTTCAGATTTATATCTTCCTCCACCTCGAACGGCTGTAGTAAAAATAATTAGCTCTAGATTGTTAATATTCCACATTTTAATCCGTTTATACGTTCGCCTTCGTGATGAACGACTCGGAGACAGGCCGCAGCTGGAAGTGAGCGACAGTGCCCGGCGTTTAGTGGGCTGACATTTCGGTTTTTAAAAAGGAGATGCCGCACTAGTGCTGCACTTTAAGTCTGCACTTAATGACGGCCTAATTAAATGTCGATGGGGCTTTGTACAAGTACTGACGCAATGCTTGCAGAGATCCTGTGACCTCGTCACGGAGCAGAGTGACGGGGACAAAAACACACACCTCCCTTCATCTGCACCTCCGCCGCTATCTGGTAATTAAATCATGAGACAGTGAAATTATTAAATCTCCAAGAGATTTAGATTACTGAGCAAAGTGATGTAATAAGAATGTAATAGATTGCCACTATGAAGTCATATCCTCAGTGTCTGTTATCCCCATTATCTACGAAATGGCAGACTTCCTCCTACTGATTGTGAAGTTTAATTTTGGGGTTGGTGGGTGGGTGCATATAGTGCAAAGAACAGAGGCTCATAGTGGTGTATTTACATAGCAAGACATACTTACTTAAAGCTATATGTGTGATTTCTACTCTGAGATAGGGATATGTGAGATCGCAAATTTTCAAGTCAGGACATTTTCCCGGATTTTTCCTGTCAGCCCCCTAATTGAAATGGCTGGAAAATGTCCAGAGTAAGTTCATGTGAGAATTCACAGTGAACGGTTGTGTTGAGATGTTTCTAACACGCCACAGTTAGAAACTGGAGAAATAGAAATATGTCAGGATGAAAAAGAGGAGCCATACACGTAGAGAATGCTGATGAAGACGTCAACTTGGAGAGACAACGAGATTCGAGAGCCTTCGGCGATGTGCTGTAAACAAAACCATGTATTCGAGATCAGTCTCAATTTGTTACATCAAACAATCCCCCATGTTTTCACTCCATTTCCCATTAACAACTTCTGCTGTGACTCCCCTCAAATACTGTATATGCAGTACGTCTGCTAAGGAACATCACACTGTTTATTAGATGGAAACAAAAACTCCTCTGTTAGTCATATCAAAATACAGCGGACACACACTGACAATAAGAAAATGAAACCCAGCGTGAGTAAGCGAGCTGGTGCGGGTGAGAGCGATAGAATATTGCAGAGGAGGATGAAAGAGGGGGAGACGACAAGAAAGGGAAATGGCGACGCAGGCAGCCGACAAAGAAAAACAGCACGAATTAAAATGTGAATAACAGCAAAATAACGAAGGGAGATGAAACAATAAGAGAATTGACACGAACAAGGAGGGAAAGTGATACATTAAGGCTGAGGAGACGACAGCCAGAAAGTTTTGAGTGGGAGGAAGCCTGCGAGGGGAGAAAAAAAGAAAAAGGACAGGAACAGTAAATTTCTTCCGAGCACTGTGTGTTACTTTGGGCTAATCCGTACGATATGCAAATTTGGCTTTTGCAGTTACAGTGCAGGTCAGGAGAGACGGATGCACAAAGCACAAACTAGCGTAAGCAGCCATGTAGGAGTGCGGGGGGGGGGGGTTTACCAGGCAGTGTGGTTATCATGTAGTGGAGGGCTGCCTGTCACTGCTGGCTGGTGAATGGCGCCGCCGCTCGACTGCACTCACTCCCCGCAGAATGCAGGGGGCGGTGGGGGGGGGGGGGCATAATGTTGTCATGTGCCGACATATTGCATGTTGATGCCGAAGCATATTGACTGCTAATGCCATCCCTCGCTTCGGGGAAATAATATTATCGAGAGGGGGAGAGCAGCAGAAAATAAAAAGAGAGGTTGAGATATAAGCAAAAAAAGGGGGTTTATTGGCGAAAAAAAGAGAGAGAGAGAGCGGGAGGAGGGGATGATGGGGGTGAGAGGTATGGTTGTCGGAAAGAGAGAGGGATTGAAGAAAGTAAAAAAATGTATAAAAAGAGAGAGATGTAGGTGAAAGAAGGGGAGATGAGAGAGTGGGGGGGGGGGCGACGAGTGGAGCTGCGACAGTGTGTTGAATTATAAATGTGTTGGAAGCAAAGCATGGTCTCATACTCCGAGCTCGCTGTGCCTGCAGTGTGGGTGGTTCATTGATGCGATCTGGCATGCAGGACACACACGCACACACACGCACACACACACACACACGCACACAATGCTGTAATAAAGACTCCCAAGCACTGAAATGCATCCACAGTAAATGGTGATCATCTCGTGTGAACGCGAGGCTGTTTCACCGTGTTTCTCGAGGCTGACACTCTGTGCAATGAGGTCATTTTTTGATTTTGAGGAGGATTATTCAGCTGGTTCACACAACAAAGAAGCTGAAGTTTGATTTAAGAGGAGAAGAAGATGACTGTGGTGGGAGCTCAAGACGCTGTGCAGCTTCTCTCCTCCACACACACGCACACACACACACACACACACACACACACACACACACACACACACACACACACACACACACACAGCACCTCACTGGGCTTAGTGGACATGCTTTCTACTTTTCACTCACTCACTAATGGGATTCACTTACATGTTTAAACTTCATCCGTATTTTTGCAATACTGCCCCCACCAGTAAGAATCGCAGCATTGGTCACTTGTTACTTAGAAGAGATTGTGTTTACACTGTCAAGACAAGTGTCCTCCTGTCGTAGCTACAGCCACTGATGTCCTCTCTTCTGTTTTCCGCCTTGAACTACAGAGAATGTCCAGAAAATTAGGTTCGGACATTTTCAGGAGTTTGCGTTTCCCATATGAGGAAAAATACAAGATGCAGTACACGATATAGATTTAAATCAGTTAAAGTAGCACAGACAGAAGTAGTGTGACATTGTTGCACTGTCACAAAGAGCAGTTCAAGTTGCATGTGTCAGTAATGTGTGATTTTATTTTTGAACCCATGACGACAGTTATTCCCTAATTATCAAGCTCTTCGTCAAATTAATCCGAACAGAAGGTGCTTTGTGTAATTTCTGTCAATTTTAGCTTTGATGGTTCACTCATTCTGACATTTATAGTTGAGTTTGACATTTTCATTTATTTATAGTTTAATTAATTCCGGTTTCTGCTGTGCAGCCCATTCATAATAGTCGATGTAACTGTAAGGACTTCTTCAACCAAAGCTTTAGATCTTCTTGATACTGTTTCCAGGGTGCATTCAGAGTTTGGTTAAGCGGCTTTCTCCCTTTGTGCACGCTGGGCTGCAAATTAGCCTTAAATTAGCCTTATCGGAGAAGCACTTTATTTAATACATTGAACACTTTCCTCTTATATACACTTATATTACATTTTGTGTGCTGCTGACGAGGACTCCCTGGTAGATGTTGTATCTCGGCTGGACCTTCCAGAATAAATCAGGGATAAATAAATTAAAGCATATAGATAAAATAACACAAATATTAGCACTGGACTGGATTTTTTTCCAGCAGCCTTAGAGGGAAAAGCCGGTTATATATTGCATTGAGAATTTTTTATTCGGATTTTAACAAGACTTAAATGGGCTGGTAAAAGTTTATCACTTGTTATTATCACACCTGTAGAAGAAAACCAGGTAAAAAGTGCAAAATCTGTATTTTCATCCACTATCACAGGGTCTTCATAAACCAATACAGTAGTGATGTGAATTCAAAGGCCTCTCACACACACTGAGAAGCAGAGACATGCATATATGTGCAAACTGCTTCTCAATATTCCTTTTCCCCTTTTAAATGACGTCCTTTAAATGGTCAATGAATTGCACCTATGTGACAAATCTTTACAATGTGTACTGACTGTGCAGCATCGGGAGCAAGCAGTGGTTAGGTGTCTTGCTCAAGGACACGTCGGCGCACCCTCTGGAGTAAACCTTCCGTTCACTAGACAACCACTCTGTCCCCCTGAACCGTGCCGCTCCCCTACCTGCTGCTTTGAAGATCATTAATGGCTTTAATGTTCCTTTGAAATTGGCAAAACATCTGAACTCCTGCATGCGACAAAGATGACTCAGCCCGTAATGGTACGTGGGACGCTTTAATGCAAATTATGTATAACGTCTGCTTTGACATTTTCGTCTGAGCTATTCATCTTTTAGTCGGTCATGGTTAAAATGGATTTCTCCTCAGCTTTGGTCAATTAGAGAAGGGAGGAGAAGAAATAGAGAGAGAGATAAAGACGAAAGTTTAAAAAAGAGAGGAATCAGAACATATGTATAGAGCGGTGGAGATAGAGAAGGAATAAGGGCAAAGATAAGTGAGTAGAAATAGACGAGCTAGAAGAGGAAAGGCTAAAGGGAAGGGGGACAGTGATGGAGTCTGATGTATAATCTGACCCAGACGTGGTGACTCCCAGTGGGCCCAGCGTGGTGTGAACACAGTCCAGATACTGGGAGGAAAAGTTCAACAGACACGCTTTAATGTTTCTGCTGACTCAGCTACTAAAATAGACGGCTTTCTATGATGGCTCACGTGTTTGTCATGCGAGAACACAGTAAACACAGCATGTGAACCTACACACACACACACATACACACACATGTAAACTCTGCATCCATGCACACAAGCCTATAAATAGCGATTGGGATTCAGGCGCACATATAACACACTTTGAAATGTTGTCTCTCTCTCTCACACACACACACACCCACTCAGCAGGGAAGCTTTTCTGCGGCGTCTCCAGAGGGAGCCGAGCAGCGACTACAGTGTAATTAGGTCTTGCTTGGTCAGGAGTTTTATTGCAGGCTGGGGACTTGTCTGGGCTAAAAAAAAACATAACTTCTCACAAAATACCATTAGGCAAGGAAAGGAGGCATCATGGCTCATATCATCCACACAGAGCAAGAGGGTGAGGGAGTGTCTGGATGCAGGACGGATGTTTGTACAGCTATGGAGACAATATTGTGGGAAATGTTTGGATGTGGCGAGTGACGCAGCGATTTTTGTCACTTTTCTCATGCGTTTAGTTGAAAAAAACAATATAGTAAAGCTAAATATAAGCTCTGAAACTTCCAAACTTAGGCATGATGGCTGTTGTCAATGAGGGTTATATTAATCCAGTGATGGTCGCCTTGTTGCCATTGCTCCTCTCGTTGTGGATACCAGTGGATATGATGTGCAGATCTGTATGAAGTAAAATATTATACACAATAATAATATTCATTTTATGGAGGAAGAGAGGTTTTTGTGGTCCTGTTTTTTATTTTTTAAATGTTATTAAATATTGGACGCACTTTTTAATGTGGTAGGAAGGATTTTAGTTTTTTAAGATCTCAATAATTTGAACTATGTTGACAAAATAAGGACAATAATTAAATAATTAAAAGACAAGATGTTGTATCGGGACAAAACTTTTACCTGTTATTATATTGACCCCTTTAAATATGCTTCATTAAAGCCTGACTAGTGTGGCCCAAACTCAACTGAAATATACCCAAAATGAAGTTTTAAGATTTCAAATTAGGGAAAGTTGAGCCCGACAGAAGTTAACGGAATCAGGGAAGAGGTTACACTTCTTAATTAAAATCATGGTCTTTCCCAGCAGTGGGAATAAGAGAGTTTATAATGAGAGGGCAGCGGAAGGTGAAGCCATGTCTATTAAAAGTGACACTTGCCTCTGAGGCTGCACTGGAGCTGGACAACATAGAGAACCAGAAGAAAGGATCTGCATGAAACAGGCAAGAGTAAGAGGTAATTACATTTTGTTCGATTGTGATAATATGTAAATGTGAATCCCTGCAGCAAAAAAAAAAACTTTTCAAAACTTTATATTTCCTGAACTTGTAGAACAAAAAAAACCTGTAGTTGTTGGATGTGCAACAGAATGGCAGATACAGACACGACTTGCAAACACTTTTTGTAGCCAAATAAGACTTTCTGATTTTGATTTAAGAATCCCCCCCCCCACTCTTCTGAGATCTGAGATATATTTGAGTCTGTCTTGCATGCACAGTGTGATTCTACCCACAGATTTCCAGCGATGTTTTTTTGGAGACTTCAGGGGATTTGATTCCAAAAAGCTTCAGCTTGTGTTATTTGGCTTTGGATCATTCTCCCGTTGTAGACGACAGCCCGTCCTTTCACTTTTTTCGACTGACTAAAGGATATTTGCATCCAAAATTTGCTAATATTTGGAGGAATATATTCTTCCCTCTATCCGTGCAAGGTTTCCCGTGCAACTGGCTGCCACAAAACACAGAAATGAGGATATTTCCATTTTTCCACTCCATGCTTATCAATTGGAAACATGTTCTATTCATCAGATGCTGCTCGTTATTCCATCAACATGGTGGTTGTGGCCAAAGAGCTCAATTTACCTGATTTGTCCACATAGCTTGTTGCTTTGCAGATTTGTGAGGAGGTTGCAGGGGAAGTTTGTTTGAGTGTGGATGAAACTGCCTTTCTGTGAATACTGTACATGTTCACATTGATTGTATCAGTGTCGTGTGCATGAAATAAACCAACTAGATACAATTATTTATTACATCTGCCAGGGAGGTTATGTTATTACCCCTTTATTACCCGGTTGGTTGGTCGGTCGGTTGGTTGGTTGGGTGGTGGGTGGTTGATTGTTTGGTGGTTGGTTGGTCTGTTGGTCCATATGGTTGGTTGGTTGGGTGTTTTGTTAGAAGGATTTCCATTAAACTTGGTGGAAGCAAGGGACCAGGACGAAGAGAGAACCCATTAAAATGTTTTGTGAATCTGGACAAAGGTATGGATCTCAGAATTATTCATCCCTTTCATTAACCTTGTGAGACGGGGCATTTAAGTGCTTTGATTAAAAAATTCTGGTTTACTTAGGGGACTTTAAGTGTGAGACATTTGTTGCAGCTTGATTGAATTTTAGGCGACCGTTGGTCCTTGGGGGCGGTCTGCGCTCTGCTGAGAGCCCTTCTAGTTTAATAACATGCATTGACCTTGATGATTAGAACAGTGTCTGGTTTGGCTGCCGGATCAGATTCGGACGATCACCCATGTGCAGCCATCATTTCTATTTGTTTGCGTTTTGCATTTGGTTACATCACTGAAGTTGTTTGCCAACACTTCATGCTTGATGATGCTGAAAGAGGCGTCCAACTCTCAATCCATCGTCCTCAAGGGTTTGTTAGAGGCAGAAATCATTTAGAGCTGTGCAACTACAATAGAACTCTGTGTTCTCCATACAAATACACAGTGTTTGTCACTGGGTATTAAAATATGCTATCATAATACATCACACAGTAATTATTACAGCAATTTAAATGCTCATTACAATTTGTCCATCCTCTGTGGAAGCTGCAAAATTCCACAACTCAAACTAGTATGTTTGGCATTAGAATACAACATGTAGTGCACTGAAAGTTGTTTCATTTCATAGTAATAGTTTACTCCCAACACTTTGTGCCTACACCACACATTCATCTTGTGCAGAAAACTCATTAGCACTGAGATTTGATGTGCGCAAGGTCTAAAGTTTATCCGTGTGCTCTCGCTCAGTAACACACAGTCACGTCTTTGTGTCTCCGAGTACTTCTATGTAATCTGACAATCGTATCAAAAGGATAGCATGTAGAAAGATCTGTATATGATGTGTCAGTTTCTGTGAAATGCAAAGTCTGGTTTCCCTTTGTCTGCCTCCAACATCCCATGTGGCTTTGCATCGTTGTTATTAGTAGAGAGAGGCTCCTATAAATAAGATGACAAACCGACACCAGAAGTCGACCTCCTCCTCGCCGCCTAACAGCAAGTTCCATGTTGTTGTTGTGAACTTATTAACAAGCTGGTTGAGCAGTAAAGCTCAGCAGCGGATGGATGCACCATTAACATCTCTGATTAAATGGCCCACTGATTCCTCGCCGTGTGTGGACGCAGGCGCGGCGTCTGGAGCTGCCCGAGTGCACGTCCGCGAGCGAGTATAATTGCGGCTTTAGAGCAGTTTTCCCTCCTGGATACCGGCTCTCTAAAGAGTAAAAAAAACAGATATTCAAGATGAACGTCGATGATTGGATGCACAATCTCCCAGAGTCTGCATAATAGCTCATTCCTCTGACCCACTGACTCTATCAACAGCACCGGGATCACTTCGATTTCCGCTTATCCAAGGTTGTCAACACTCCAATATTCCTGGGGGGGGTGCTTCAACGCACAACTTCTGACCCTCTGATGAGCCGGTAATCCTGTTATGCTGCCAGAGATGCACTTCTATCTAGGCCGCAGAGTAATATAGGTTTAAGAGGGAGTCCAGAAATACTGTACCACAATATGAGATGTTCTACCGTACATATATAAATCAGAATTCAGTTTTAGTCCAATGAAACACAGAAGCAGCTCTGAAATGGCACTTTCCCCTTTTAAATCAACACATTACAGGAAGTTTATTATGTCTTCATGTGAAGTTTTAAGATAAATAACTCAGTGAGTTTAGTTGAGGTCAGTTCATTGATGAAACTAACATTTGTTACATCTGTTTAAAGGGAGGGAAATGTTACTTTCTGAACAAACAACGTATTATTTTCATGTTTCTTACGTTTTGAAAAAACAAATGCAAGTAAGTAAAGTACCAAAAAACATACTGTTGAGTTCCATACGTTGTATTGCATCAATTCAAATGAAAATAGTACCAAAACCCTTCTGAACCCAAACCTTAACCATTTAAGATTTGAATCTATAAAAACTTGAGGGAAGTTGTGGCAAAACCAAACAGAAATTTGACTGATGAAAACATGAAGACAGAGCGGTGGAGGAAATCCTTTTTTAAAATCAAGCTAATACATATGGTGCCAAATGTAAAGTTAATAGACATATTGATTATCAATATCCTTCCCTACATCACTGCTGTTACAGCTTCATATGTTTTTGAACAGCTGCCTCCTTTAGTTTTTCAATCAATCATTGTCACATGGCTTCGGGTTGAAGAGCGAGACAAGCTGACACATTTCATGTCACACATATGGAAATCGATCCAGGAGCAAAACTCGGTTCAGTGAAGTGAAGTCTGTTATAAAAACACAATCTGCACAACTTCCCACGGTGGATGAAGCCGCTTGGCAACAACACCGAACCCCACATCACAGCCAGCGGTTGGATTCCACTGCCTCGACCCATCCTGGGTTCCATTCAGATCCTGGAACGCTGGCACCTCGCAAGTGTTCTCACATTACACAGCATCCGAGGGATCATTCAGTTTCTTTTTCACGTACACAAATACAGACGCTTCCCTTCTTCTCTGTCACTTTCTTTTTCTACGACGCTCCAATCGTCTTCCTCTCTCGCTTTCACCATCGCTCACACATTCAGTGACAGATCCCCCCCCCTTTCATCTATTTGTACGTGTGTGTGTGTGTGTATCTCTGTGGATGGTCCCAGTAATAGGATTGGGCAGATTATGCTCCAGCCATTGTTGTAATGTCCATGTTTTACAAATCTCTCCCTCTTCAGAAACTCTAATGCCAGCTGCCTCACAGTGGATATAAGCTGATGCAGCTGTTACAGTGAATCCTCCGTCTCTCTCTCTCTCTCTCTCTCTCTCTCTCTCTCTCTCTCTCTCTCTCTCTCCTCTCGTCCCCCCTCTGTTCTGTCTGCCGCTCTTTAGGTTTATGAAGACTTCCAAGTCCAAAAGACAGACTAATCAAGTTCAAATCTGTCCCCTGGATCGCAAGCACAAGCTGGTCAACGTCTGATATTGCTGCCCAGCTCCTGAATATGAGAGGAACAGGCACTCGAGCAGTTTTCAAAAGCAATTTAACCGATACTCTCCCGACAATTTGATATTTATTGGGATATTTAATTAAGAACACATCCATCTGGTGTGGTTTATTGCTACCGGGGCGGTTATGTCCCGATCATATGTGCTGATCAGGAGAATGTTGTAACATTTCTGCAGCCGCAATAGCTTTTTTCTGTTTACCTGCTTCAGCTGGGCCATGATAAGCTGCTTTCAGACACGCACACCACGACGCAGATCCCCCGTGTTTTTCTCCGGAGGAGGTGCATGTGTGAACGCAATCCACCTGACCTCCTTGTATAAAGTAGAGAGAAGTCGATGTGTGAATTCAGCAGGGGATCCTCGGCTGGAGTCATCGATGGGGCGACAGACGCAAAAATGAAAAAACAAAAGAAAACAAATAACGGATGTCAAAATATGTCCATGGAAACTGCGCTGGTTGGCGGAGGCATACAACTGCAGAGTGGTAATTCTAGTTCATCATTATTATCATTTATTTTGAAGAGCCAATTCCTCAGCTTTCACTCGTACTGTTAATTAACTCGCGCATGAATTTATCTTTTGTTCATCAATATTTCACAGTCGTGGAAAAAACAAGGAGATAAAAGAAAGTGCTGCTTGGCTCTGATGAAAAACATGAAATGATCGTTCTGGTGATGACTCATGGAAATACCTGGTTTGTCTGTTTCTATAGGAGCCTCACGCTGATTGTCCTCGTTTCCCTAAACCTTTGCAACAAAGGTGCAAAGTTTGCACCGGTCATTTTGCCCCAACAGCCACATGTATAGATAATACAGCAGGTTGAAATATAACTGGAATTATCCTTTAAAATGAAACATTGTTTTAAGATAAAGTCTTTCTACAAGCTTTTTGCATAATGCCGTTTTTGGTTTCATTTGTGTCTCACTGAAGTTGACACACTGTATGACTCACACACGCACACACACATACACACACACCTCCTCCACTTTGCTTTGTATTTGAACTTGCTACATGCATAGTCGTGCTCCAGTTGTGATTAATGATTAAACGTCAGAGGCCGTTTCTACTCTCTTAGCTCTTTTCGTTCCCGTCCAACCTAGATTCTTGTCTCTCACGTTCCAGACGCATTTCACTTCTTTTCTCTGTCTGTCTCTTTTTTGCTTAGACTTCCTCATCACGTATTTCCCCGACTCCCCCTTTACTCAGATCTAGGAGATACATGTGTCTGTTTTGAGGCACATTTTGAAAATCACAGATGCTCCATCACACACAGACACAGAAACAACACACACACACACACACAAGCACGCAAACAAGCACACCTCTTCCAACATCTCCAGTCTTCCAGAGAGTAACCTCTGATGGATGACTGGCTGAGAATAAAGTGCGACACATCTGCTCTGTATCACAGCTTTGTGTATAAAGACATTAACACAACTCGTCCTTGTAGACATAAATTACTACCTGAGTGCACACAAAACACACTTTCTCTCTGATACAGGAAAAGAAAAGAAGAAAAAAATTCAATACCATTTCTTGGGAATTTTCAAGTTGTATATTTTAGAGTATTTTGTTCTCTGTTAGTACAATACATTGTTTAGTTTTCTCAAAGCATAAAAAATATGGGTTTTTCTTAGTGTATAGGAGTAAGTACAGGCTAGTACTGGGCAGTTGCCAGGTGTGAGCTCTTGTGCTGTTGGTGAGTTATGAGCTATGAGCGCTTTCCCCCCGTTCCATAAAATAAAAGTGCATTTATTTTTGCCAATCTGGCAGCTTCAGCTTCAGATGCAGAAAATGTAAGAACAGGATATCACATTTTATATAAATCCTGTTGGGGAAACATTTTCTTGCTCTTCCGTTTGTCTTTCTCCCAAAACTCATAACAAACAGGTTTCAGTGTGCAGTGCTGTGTAATTACAACCGCCGAGTTTCTCCATACTTTGGCAAAATGCGTTTTCGAGTATCGAAAGCGTACAGTAAACAGGATTTAATGCTTAGGTCCCCTCAGAAAATCCTCAAGACAAAGTACGTTATCCACGGATGGAAAAGGAAAATGCTGCAGGTTCCAGAACGTCATGCAGTGAAATGACACATTCAGCAGTATGCAGGGAAGTCACGTGCACAGGCAATATCACATGCAAAGCTTCCTCCACACAGAATAAATCCTCAGGCTCCGATGGACTCACCGAGCTAACTGTAAGGTACTTCTTAAAAAGACTAGTATATTTATAAAACTCATTTACCAGGTGCAGTTCAATGTGAGTGCACTGTGGCCAGTTTAGTTAATCTAGAATTTGTATTCAAGTCAATATTGTGGTAATATTGTGTGTGTGTGTGTTCACATTCACAGATTATTTTTAATATATTCACATATATCCTTTCTCCTGCCCTTTGCTGCTTCATGTTGTACAGTGTTGCTGGTGGGTAACTGTTAATGCACCTGTTGCACAAATCCCACTCTGTCCCGACAAAATCCTCCTGGATCTGTTCCGTCTTTGTGCTTGTTTGTTTCAGCACAATCCTTTCTAGTGATTCCAGTGTCGGCACGTTTGAGTGTGTGTGTGTGTGTGTGTGTGTGAGTAGTTGATATGCGAAGATTATTGGGTCCAAAGAAAATGCCAGAATCATCATTTTAGCTACACACTGTGATGAATTCATGTTCAAATGTCTCTGTGTTCCGGCTTCATGTTTGTCATTTGCATAACATGTGGAGCATTTCATGGCGTAACGCAGCGCAACATGCAAAAACCGCCTGTGTCATTATAATTCAGTGCGTGTTTCATCTGATCATGGCAGTTAACATAACGCAACACACGCCGCATATGAATGTGTCTCCTCACATTTCCGTCCCCTGTCCCCTCCCACAGTTCTCGGCCTTGCTCATTAGCTCGTGTTATCTCATTATCTCCGTCCTCAATCAATCAGCCTCCCTCTCTCTCTCTCTCTTTCGCTCGACCACCAGTCCACCCGTCAGCAGCATCACATCGCGAGCCCGTCACCGTCTCCCTTTCCCGACGCTCACAATCCATCCTCTGCCCGTCAGTCACAATGCTGTTGTTTCGGGTAAATAAACCGTGCGTGGGCGTGTGTGGATGAATTTGTTTCCTGGTGTGTCCTTCACGATTTGTTTTTTGTTGCCCCACACACGTGTCTTTGGTAATGCTTTGTGAAGGCGTGATCCCAGTTCAACTGGGAACTCAATGGAGCGTGAGCGAGCCTCGTCGCGACAAGCATAGGTCAGGGTGAGCACGTGACCCACAAAACACACTTACACACACTTACACACACCCAACACAAGCTCACAAGTGCCATTGCTCCCTCAAGTGTTTGTCCAACAGCTGTTGATGAATGCAACACTGGCTACACAAATAGACAGTTATAGAATTCCTCACTGTTATTAATGCACAACAGAGATATAACCAAGGTTCGCTCTTCCAATAACAAACCGTTACCCCTCGTGTTTCCATGGAAATACATGTTTATGCTTCACCACTTTCCCCAAGACCTGGATTTGTCCTTTCTTTCTCAACGGCGAGTGCAACACTGCTTATACTGGGATGATCCCCCCCCCCCAGCCTCGCACGCACCCGCCTGCGAGCGACGCCCAACAAGCACCACCATACTCACTGAACGCACACTGACTCACAATGATCCGCCAACACACATGAAAGGTATCCACAAAACGTACCTGCCATCAAATAGAAAAAGGTAACCGCTGTGAAAAGCCACAACACTAGTATTGCTTAGTATCCTCAAAATATGATGATATATAATGATAATAATGATTGATATTTAAACTGCTTTTAATATTGTATTATAAATATGATTATTAATAGTGGGCATCACAAACTACACTTCTGCCTGCAAGTCCTTTAAGTTCATATAAGTATGTTAAGTACTGTTATTTTTTAACCAATCCGCAGCTGTATTCTCATCACATTAAAATATATATGAAGATGTTATTAAAAACATTTTCTATTCTAACTGTTCTGAGAATAGAAAAAACAGCAAATTGGGTCTTTAAACAAAAAAAACTGCTTGTTTTGCTCGATCCACTTTAAAAAGAACACCTGAGACAAATAGATTATTTTTTTTGTTCACCTAGCTTACACTCACTTCACTGGTCCCATTGTGAGCAGGTGAGGCTGCACCACAGTTCAGTCCCCAGAGATTGATAACAAAGCCTCTCTGTCTAAAGACTCCAGTAAACTTGGCCTCAGAGACGGTTTTTAACTCGCTCGGCTGCTCCGGGCGCCTCACGGCCGACCGGCGATGCTCCACGTGTTGTTGGCCTGTGATTAAAAAGCTCACGGTTTACAGCCAGATGTGTGTTCGTGGGGGACGACCAGCAAGCGTTTGGTATATTTTGGCACGTGAATGTGTGTTCTCATGTGTAAGTTGCTGACTCCACGTGTTTGTGTGATCTCTCCAGGACAAAAGAACCCGTGTCCTCGCCAGCGCTGATGGGCAGAGCCGTGTCGAGTTGTCAGGTAGGCAACCGTGTGTGTGTGTGTGTGTCGTGCCATGTCCCTGCAATGTCCCGGCACGAGGAGCGACGCGGCAGAAGCCTGTGTCATCTAAATGCAAGAGGACATGTCTGTTTTTCGCTCTCCTGTTTCTTCATCCTCCTCCTCCGTCTGTCTCTCTCCACTTCGGTCTCAGCTGAGAGGTTTCACGATTCTGTGTCACCGTCCTTTTCTAAGCTCTCGTCGCCGACAGAAGTCTTTTCTCTCCCGCCCTCTTTTTCTTTTCCCTTTCTGCTATGTCTCACTTTCTGACACGAGAAAAATGCAGCAATGAGCGCACTCAGGACCTGAATCAGCAGACGGTGCGGCAGGAGACAGAGGGACAGAATCAGCTTGGCACAGGCAGACAGGAAGATAATGAGAATAGATGGTGGCAGACGACTCACTGTCAGCACACACACACACACACACACACACACACACACACACACACACACACAAGAGAGAGGGACAGAACGATACGTCGCAATCAAGCATCTCCAGCTGACGTGTAATTGTGTGCAGGTTTCTTTCTTCCATCTTCGTCTCTCAACCTTTCCCTCCTCTCTCCTTCCTCTCCCCCTATTACAATAAAAAATACGATCTGGCAGCCATGAGCTGTACATTACACGGGAATAATTTATGAGCGGCAGTAACACTGCGTTGAGCCTCCTGCAATGTGTTGCAGAAATGCCCACTTGTTGTTGCCGCGCCATTGTGTCCGCTGAACGAGTTTGTCATTATTAGCAGATTGAGACCCACTAGCGCTGCTGCGAGTGCCAGCGAGCCGACTGCCAAGATGCTGTTGTTCCGGAAAAACAGAAAACTCAGCCAGAATTAATGGAGTTTGACTGCGACTGTTCACAAAATATCAAAAATATGTTAATGCAATATGTTAATGTGGCCCATCAAGTCTCACCTTATATTGAATCATCGTGAGAAAAAAATATTCCACATTTGACAACTTGTTTCTAGCCAGGGGCGGATCCAGGGGTGGGGGCCAGGGGGTTGCAGTGAAGTGCCCCTGTCCCTTTTTGCTTGTGCTTGAACAACGAACAGGTTTTAAATATATTCATTGATTTGTAGCTTTGCTCAAAGTTAACAGTAAACAAGGAATCATTCACTGAATCAGGAATTGTTCATGGGACATATTAGTGCCCCCCCTGTTTAAATCAGGTCCCATGATCTAGAGAAATTTAGATCTGCCACTGTGTCGTCATTTGTCCTCTTGAATTAATGTTTTGGACATGAGGACCATGTGCTACAGAGTCGGGGGACCTGAGCCGCCTCCTTAAATCAGCCTTAACCTCCCGGTCCCAAGCAGAGTCAAGACGCCCACTCACTGACCTGGAGACCATCCCCCTTTACTTTCTCTCAAACCTAATTGCCTTCATCACTGGCGTCTGCTGTTGCCCTCAGCACCTGGGTGTTACACCGCTTGTAGCGCCTCCACCCCCGGGGCCTTTAGAGAAGAACACGGGGATCCCCCCTCCTGTTTCTGATAGACAAGCTTGGATTGGCTGGAACCATCGTAAACCAACGGGATCAGGAACTTGATCTGAAGCAGCTTGGCTCCCTTCCAGACCGCAGACTAAGTAATCCTGTGATTAGTGGCTCTGCTGCCACATCCCCACCATCCCGCTGGCAGATTCTACCTCCGTCTCTGCTGCTGCACCAGGTGACACCTCAGTCGACACCACTGCCTCCTTTGGGATTTCTCACAAACGGGTCTTGGAATGAAAGCAAACTCCTGGTTAACTCTTGTCTTGGAGTAGAAGACAGCATAAAAGTTGCATAACTCAATCTTTTAAAATCTAAATTTGAATTGTTACCTCTCTCAGCCGAGCTTTTGTCAAAGTCTCACTACAAAATAATTCTATTCTCTCAACCAGTTTTAAGTTAACTGGACAAAAAAGTGAAGCTGCTTTCAGACGTGCACTGAATGCCAAACAGTTTCCTGAGATCAGACTATATGAGAACTCAAATGATCAAGTCAGTTTTCTGGATGATTTGCAGAACTTTTCCTTTTGTAAAATGTCTGAAAAACGTCTGAGTGATGCCCTGTGAGAATAAAGCAGGAAAATGTCTGCAAGACTGTGAATGTTGGAGTCGTTTCTAACATGAGACGGACAAAAATTTAAATAAAAATTGAAGTATAGAAATATCTCGTCTTAGACACTGAGAAAGATGTTAACTTGTACTGTAAAGAAAGCCACAGTGCTCTCTGCGGCAGCATGTCAGGTCCCGCCTCCTGCTTTCTCCACCCAGACACCCTGACCTGAATGCTCCAGAAATTTAAATGTGTCCGACCCAGACAATCTCCTCCTCTTTTTGGGAGCTCTCGTCTGAAAACAGCTTTATTCGCCACATATCCCTCTGTGGGGGGATTCCAGATTGCTGAGCAGCTCCACGCCTACACCCTCGTATATGTTCTGTACGTGTGGGGGAAACATTTGTGTCAATCTAAGGTTTCCGTGGCTGACACACTTGGCACAGAATCGACTCTGGCCTCACATATCATCATTAGTGTTATTAAACTGAAAATCTCGGATGGGATGTGCCCACCCAGGATTACACTATGTTCCACTACTGTACTTGACTCCTCTTCCCTTTATCATCCGCTGATGATTTCTCTCTAAGCGCTCCTCTTATATAGTATTTAAATCATTATCCAGTTCACACGGTGCTTTGCTGTGATTTAATATCAGCTAAGAGGCGTAAAGCAGAGCCCGAGTGCTCGTTGCCTCTCTAATCATTTAATGTTTGTGCCCTGATGGGCAATATAGTTTGAGAGGAGAGGTTGAATAGTTGAGCCACGCGGTAAAAAATCTACAGTATCATCATAAACAAACAATATCTCCAGCCAATCAGGCACAAGGGATTGGACAATCCTGTTATTGTTTTTTGCACCTTGACCTTTGACCTCTCAAATCCAATCAGTTAATACATGAGTCTAAATGAACATTCGTCCCAAATTTTAAGGGATTTTCTCAATTCACAGTGACCTTAAACTTTGACCTTTGACCATCAACATCTAAACAGCTCATCCTTGAATCCAAATAAATGTTTGTACCAAGTTTTAAGAAATTTATCTCAAGGCCGTGAGACACTTTATATTTGTGATACACCTTTCAATGTGTTTCAGCCAATCAGAGACATTAGCAAAAAATTATAATTAAAGATAAAAATCACAATCATCTGTCTCACATGTGCTGAAACTAAAAGTCAGTTATACAATCATTGATTTATTAACTAATGGAAAAATCATCATCAAGTTTAAAGAATAATATTTTGAGTTATACATCAAACCTGAGGATTTACTTTTCTCTTCACCTTGAGTTCTTGGAAACTGTTTCTCTATTTCCTTACAGTAAATACACTCGACTCCTCGACCCTGTTCACTTCACATTGAACCAGCTTGAGTCCTGATTGTTGATTATAAGCAAAGGGATGAATCATCCTGAGTACTGACTTTTATTGATCATGCTCCTTGTGCAAAAATACAGCATTTCTTCTTCTTCTTCTTCTTCTTCCTCTTCCTCTTCTTCTTCTTCCTCTTCCTCTTCCTCTTCCTCTTCTTCTTCTGGGGGTCACGTAACAATAGCCAGAGACGAGCACGTTCTCAGACGAAGTGATGGAAGTTTCTGACGGTTCATCCTTGAAAGTCGGTAGAAAGGGGCGATTTGAAGAGTGGACTTGTCGAGCAGGGAGAATAACACATAACTTGATAATTGTGTGTGTTGTACATAAGTGATGGATGGTGAGAGCAGCCTTGGCTTTGCACAGTAGAGGTGTCGCCTCTTTTCTCTCTTAGTGTGAATGAGAAGAGGAAAAACAGTTCAGTCATGTTGCCGTCACACTGAGCACCGGGCTCCTGTTTATGGTGTTTTATAGAGAGAAAATCACTTTATTCTCTATGTGGGTGTGTGTGCACTAATTTTTATTACCTATATACGATCTTTTTGATTAATTGTTAGTGATAACGCTTTGGTGAGGGTGGAAACAATGAAAAGCAGTCAATGCAAAGTCCTAATGAAGATGCTGTGTGTGTGTGTGTGTGTGTGTGTGTGTGTGTGTGTGTGTGTGTGTGTGTGTGTGTGTGTGTGTGTGTGTGTGTGATAAAATCATATAAGTATTGAGGGGAACTCTTTCGCTCTATCAAACCTATATTTTCTCTCTTTTCTCTCTCTCTTTCTTCCTCTCTTCCTCTTCAGTCCTTCTCCTCTTCCTCCCACAACCTTTCTTCTTCACCTGTTTCCCCGCGTGAACAAACAAAGTATCTGCTTCACGCGGCCCTGCGGAGCTCTTACAGCAGTAAAATCTTCACAGTGAGTTTTTGTGACTGTGTGCGTATTTGTTTATTCAGGTTTTTACTGCATGTGCTCTGTCCCAGTTCCCCCCCGTGAGGAGAACTTTTATCTCTCTCCTCTTTGTCTCTTTTCAGTCACTTCTTCGATCTCCTCTTGTGTTGTTTTTTTTTTATATCCACCGCTTTCTATTCACGTCTGTTTGTTTTTTTGCGTCCTGCTTGTTTTATGCTCTAACTTTCAAACTTTGCCAGCAGGAGTATCGGTGGAACCCCCGCCAGCCTATTCAAGCTGATATTTAAATAACAATATGTGGGGTGTTATTCATTTAGAATGGGGTGTGTTAAATTGTAAAATTACATCTAGATCAATTTGAGTTGTTGTCATTGTCGTAAAGGTTTGAGTTTACTGTTACCGAATAATTAATACGAACCAATATTTGGTATCTGCCATAGTGATTTATTTTAAAACATGGACGCAGCATGAAATAATCTTGATCATCCGATTTTCTGTTGTGACCAAGATACATAATAAGAAAAACATCAAAACCTAGTGTGTTAGTTTCTCAATCTGCACATTGTTATCGGTCCAGCTGTGGCGGAAAGTATTAAAAAAGTATTTTAAAAAAATCTCCTAACCAACTGACGAGCTACAATAAAGACTTTATTTTTGAAAAGATGGCTGTTATGTATTCATGGCCATGATTTAAAAAAAAGATTAGAGCAATTTAGGAGGTAAAAACCTGAGAGGATAAAGCTGAGTGATCTGGAGAGGAGACGAGCGTCATGTTATCATTTTTGCAAAGTGATGGTTCACACTAGTCTGCACACAAAGCACACTTTTTAACACACAGTTGAACAAGATGAGTTTTTTAAGCTGACAAACTATATTTTAACAACGCTGCACCGAGAATAACTAAAGAAGAGGCATTTCAGTGCTGTGATCTCTTGTTAGCATCTATTGATACAGTATATATCTGTTGTACCCTTCACATTTCATCAGTATCAGTTTCCTTTGCCTCTTTCCTCCCTTATCCCCCTCTTTTACCTCCACCCTCCCTCTTTTTCCCCCCCTCCATCCCCTCTTTCTATCTCAGCCTCCATCTCTACCTCCATCTCTCTCTCTCCCTGGGGAATCCTGTTAATATTCTCTAATTATGCCGCACATTATGCACGCGCTCTCCCTCTGTGAATTACGGGGGGGAACTAAAATAAGTTATCTCAGAGAGGCCTTTAATCGTCCCAGCTTCGTCTTCACAATCTGATCCATGTCTAGAGAGTTTCTTGGCTGAGAGCAGTTGGTGTGAAGAAGGGAAAAATAAATGTTACGGTGTAACCACACGTCTGGGAAATGTAGATGAAATTCGGTCTAGCTCGGAGGTGATGAGTTCTACGTACGGACGACATTAGATCGGAATCAATTCATATTTTTGTGTGATTGAAAATAGGTATTTCTTTTTTCTTCCCAGCACATTGTCACGAAAAAAGCTCCCATGGGCCACATTTAGAGATATTTGTGTATTCCATCAGCATGTGACCTTTTTAAAATTGACCTTTAGCGACACACAGAATGTCCCAAGTGCATCTCGGCGCTGGGCTAAAAAATGATGCCATGCATCACAGTAGCCTCGCACTCCATTGAAATTACCCTCTTTCATCATCGCTCGTGCACAAGGTCAAAGTATTGGTGAGTGCGGCCATTACGGGTCGTAAGGAGATGCACTTGCACTTTGACAGCACAATTACCCCATGAGATGTGGGTGACTGTGTTCGCCCGGTGGCTCTCGCTGTTTATCTTTAAAGACTCGGTGCACGGCTCATTTGTCTTCATCAGGGCTTGGACTGTTGGACATTTGGAGGAATAAGGAATCTGCAGTTTTTGTATTGTTGTTAAGGAGATTATTAGGGAGATAATGGTAAGTCAAGTCAGAGGCATATCAGGGTAAGACTGTAGACGTTTCAGACTTGACCCCCAGAGGACGTCCGCAGAATTGGATCCGTACTTTCTCCGGAGTTTGCCTTTCAAACATATACAGTGCAGCAAGAGATTCTCCGCTCAGCCATGTTCACGACAACACAGAAATCTGACCAGTCCCCTAGTGAACAGTCGACAGAAAGTCCGAAGGCTCCGTAGGATCTTTGGAGTTCAGTGCATGTCTGAAAACAGCTTATGTCCAAGTTGACTTTCACAAAGTGTAAAAGCCTTTGTTTTGGCTAAATCACTCATTTGAATTCACCACGACCACCATCTGCCTACTCCTCCGTCCAGAACGCCCCTAACTGCCTCATCAGAGGGCTCAGATACAACTGTATATTTTACCATCTACATGAGACACTGTTCAAATGTGGAATTAAACTGAGCATGAAACATCTTTATTCATCTCCTCGCTGTAAAAGAAAAACTGATGACTGGATCACATTTTATTTTTTACGAGCCATATTATCTGAAGGGAAACAGCCCAGACACAGATACTAGTTTTCTGAAGCTTCGTCAGTCGGCACCTTATAGCAGCAGGCCATCTGCTAATCATGACGAATGACTCCTGGGTGTCTCCTATACACTGTGTGTGTGTGTGTGTGTGTGTGTCTGTCTGTGTGTGTGCTGGATGATGAAAAGAGAGGAAAAACTTTATTCGCAGATGAAATATAATCTTGAATGTTAAAATCGTATTCCTTAACGTATTAAAAACACAATCTCACAGATGTAAATGTCAGTGTGGTACCTATGCAGTATTTAAAGGAAAAAAACACACAAATTAACTGAACTGCGTTGGAGTGAGTGGAGCTCCATCCGCAGTGCACCTCTGTCATTTGCTATTAACACTAGACTGATGCTTAGGGGAAATTCTGACTCCGGCTTGCCTGTATTGTTGTGAAGCAATTAACTAGAGTCGCTCCCATCGCTCACAGTGCGGCCCCTTTGTTAAAAGTTTAAATGTTTTCTGGCGCTCTCGCACAACACAATACTTTCAGTGCTGAAGGGGAAGTTGCAGCAGTGCGACCTTGATATTCAGTGAAAGGATGAAAAAGATATGTAAGGAATATGGCAGCAGCAAGTGGAGTGTATATATATATCCCCACCAAGGTTCAACATATGCCCATAGGCCCCTAAATATACCAGATTTTCTTTTTAATCAAGATCCATGAATTATTTACTGGGAAATCTGGGAAAATGTAAAAAAAAAAAGCCTTATCTCACTTCGAGAAAGTAAAAACAAATTCCTGGATTCACCTCCTTTGTTCGGATCTGCATCAAAATTCACTGGGTTCATTCTTGACCCATTTCGCTGCCTTTCTATTTCTACATAATTATAGTCGTATACTATAGTATCACTGTGGTTAGCAATATGCTAATTATCATATGAGGTGAAGGAAGGGAACTAAGAGGGTGTTGCAAGCAGCATTATGTCTTATGGTTTAATATTCAGTCAGATACAAGCAGGCTTTCTGTTGAACTATCACCATATCTGGATTCACGAGAACATATGATATGAAGGTACAGCGTGATAAGCAAGAAGTCCAATCAGCAGGAATCATCAGCTCTAGCAGGCAAAAAACATTTAAACTCAAAAGACACTCTCTTGCAACCTCTCTCTCTCTCTCTCTCTCTCTCTCTCTCTCTCTCTCTCTCTCTCTCTCCCTCCCTCTCCCTCTCTCTCTCTCTCTCCCTCTCTCTCTCTCTCTCTCTCTCTCTCTCTCTCAGCCTGCAGCCGTGTGTTTAGAGTGGGCCACACATTCAACACAAACAAAGTGTAAACACGTCAATCTAAAGAAACACATTTAGTCGCAACAAAGACAAGGTCTCTTGTGCTGCTGCAGTGCATCAACCTATCCGTCATGGTTAAGCGACTGGTAGCGTCTCCTGTAGCCCTGATGCAGACCCTCCAGAATCCTGCAGCATGTGCATGGCAACAGCTGCCCACCAGACCCAGTACAGCCAGTGGTAATTACAGATGCCTGGACTTGACGGCCTTGATCGTGGTCTGACTCCAAACAAAGTTGTTTTCTTCCTTCAACTGATAAATCACACGCTCGGCAAATAACCAAAATCCTCAAGAAGTTTGTGATAAATAGCCTTATATCCCAAACTGAGGAAAAAGAGCCAATAACATAGATTAGCAGCAAATGCCCCTGCTATGGGACAACGTTGCCAAAAAATCACGTGAGACACAAACTTGCAAATGTATGGGTTGTGATAGGAGTGCAGTTGTACGTCCACAAAGTTTCAAAATAAAGATTTGCCCCTTTCAAAACATTTTTTTCAATGTTTCATCTCCCGACGGACGTGCATTGGTTTTCAGAAACAGCATTTGCCAGGTTTCAAACCTGGAAAACAAACTGATTCACTCTTCAGAGACGACTCTGAGAATATGTTGGAGAAAACACACATTATGCAAGACTTCAAAGTTTAGTTTCAAGACTTCAAAACCTTTTTTTATTAGATTTCAAGCCTTCAAACACTTTTCTTTTCCAGTTTCGGTAATATGACATGTTATTTATCCCATGAAGCAGCAGCTGAATAATTTTAAAATCAATCTCACTAGTGTCCTGTGTGGTGAGGAATGAATGGCAAAAAAAAAAGCATGTCCACATCTTCAAAAGTTGTAAATCCACAAGAAATAGACTCTTCACGATCAAATCCACATGAGCACAATTTGAAAACCTGTTGGACGGTGAAATTTCTCCTAGACGACTCAAAGCTCTGGTGCAGGAGTGGGAGAGGGAAAGTTGACAATAGGAGCCTAATTGGAGAGTTGTTGTGATTTTTATTGTAATTGGTCATGGTGGCTTTCTGCAGGGTGTGTTTTTACACAGCCAGACCCAATCGCCCACCAAGGCAGTGTCTCCGCACAGGGCCACAGATTATCTGCTCGGCTCAGGCCCTAATTTGTAATCATCGGCCTTTGTGGCCACCAGTGTTTTGGCTTTAGCGCGGCTAATACAGGGATCCTGATTATTTACCCCAACCGTTTCCTGGTCGTACAAAACCGCCCATTGTTTGGTAGCTGTGTCCCGTGGTAAACACAATAGGTGTTCATGTGGTGCGTACCTGGATTATAACACAGCCTCTCCACTGTATAATCAGAATGGATTTTCAAGCTCCCGCCGCCTCGGCCGAGGAAGATTAATACAGACAGGCGAGGGGGTTGTGAAAATATGATTTACTGAAGTGTACGTTCTGACAAAGTGGGGGCGTATGTAAAATAGTGTTTTTCCATTTCTTTATTGTGAAAATACGGGAGTCAGAAATTGTGCTTGTGCGCGCTTCACAGATGGAAACGGCCCTGTCAGTCAAAAAATAGAAAACGCTGCTTGACTTCTAATTCTGCTAAAACTCACCATCTGGCAAACGCTGGTGTTATCTTGTTATTCTACTCAGACTGACAGTGACTTGAAATCCCTGTAATTTAACATATGAGTCCATATTTAAATGTGTGATAATGGTGGGTGAGCCATTACCAGACATATCATACCATTACTTCGAAGAATCCTAATTGTGTCTGATTCTTTTTTTATTTTCACTGCCTGACTGTGAAGTGAACACGAGTCACATCTTGACTTCATTCAACTCGGGGGGAACTCAGGGGTTAAATCTTTTATTAACAGTGTGGAGCCGGATTTGTGCATAATTTACGTTCGCCTCGGAGCGGGCGTTTAGATATGTTGGTTACACTGCAGTCAGGCCAGAATTGAGTTAATTCCCATTCGCCGCAATAATGTGAATTCTAAGGACTTCTCGCTGAGTCACTGCTGCGCCTTCTTCTAATGGTTCTCCGGCAGAAATGAGGTGTGTCATTACGAAACAAATAGACATGGAGGACGGCGTTGGTGATCAGCGATGCTTCGCATAGCCGGAAGCGACCAGACGTCCTTATTCAACGAGAGATTGGCAAATCAAAAAAGTTTTTCGTATTGCGAGACTTTATTCTTGTCCCGCGGGCAAAACTAAACCCAAAGTGGGTTATTGACGCCGCGCTCATCCATCACCATCGCTTTGTTTCCCATCGATTGCTCGACTCTTTTACACGCCAGCCAGAGAAAGACAACGCACACACACGAGCGGGCGAACATCTCCGCAACACAAAACGCAACACTCTGCTGCGTCTTCTAGTCTTTTCATCCTGCAAGGACACACACATACTCACGGGAATCCTGGTAAAAAACGCACACTTGTGTTCGTAAGCCGCACACAAACACACACACACACACACACACACACACTCCCACACCACATCTGTCTGTTCATCTCCAGCTCGCCTCCTGTGTACAATGAACAAGGACACGTGTATTCCCCCGAGGGGCCTGGATCGCATGTCATCGTGTTCGCCGAGCTCCGGCGTTCAGCTTCATAAAGACTCCGTTTTGTTCCACACGTCACAACCCATGTTGCGGTGTGACGTGTTTCTTCTCCTCGTAATTACATGAAGGGATAGTCATGGAGGCAAAGACCTTCTTCTCCCCGCAGTGCACTCTCCTCTTAGTTCTCTACACTTGAACATGTGTTTCTGCTCACTGTTTAATCACTCGGCCTCATGCATGTGTGATTATGTGCGTTTGAATGTGAGACACGACCGCTTATCGTCCGTGTGAATTTGAAAGTAGCATGTGACATGAGGGGGGGTTGTTGTCGGTGTGGAACTAGATTGTCCACCAGAAGAAGAAGGACGATTTCAGATGCTTGTTTAATCGTATTTTCACATCTGTCATTTCCATCAGGAGAGACTTATCGATAAATAAATGAAAATAAGTCAATTAAAAATTGTATAATTGTGAACAGAGGAATAGACTTTGGCACTAAGACCCCAAGAAGAACTCAATGGAAGCCGTCCTATGAATGAGGTGCTTCGGATAGAAGGAGCCTAACGTTGGGAGGTCTCATGAAGGCTTCTGATTGGACGTTTAAAGGGAGATAGAGTTGAGGTGGTGCGTGGGTGGAGGTGGGTCACTCACTGATCACTGCACTGAACTGACGACTTAATGACAGAAGGGAGAGAGAGAACATTTTGAACTCTGTCAGCTTGCAGGTGATTGGCTGAGACCGAGCGCGTCAGGCTGTGATTGGATGAAACGAGAGAACGAGCTTGATTTGGTTTGTTTGTGGGACTGCAGATAACTGCACTTTTATTGGGCAGTGAAAACCTGCATTAGTCAAATCAGCAGTTACATCTTATATAAAATGTTTAATAATGTTTGCTCAAAATAAGTCTTTGTTTTTTTATTTTCAACAGTTTATACTTTGACCATGAATGTGCAGGTTTTCACAACACAGACCTCTTTACGGCTCGGTCCAGAGAGCAGGGACGTGACACCGTCGGCTCACTTGAAATAACCTGGTTGCCCTTGTCATGATTCCATGTTCAGTTGACCATTGGCTGTTTTGGGGCGAGAGGCGGGACGTGTTTTATCTTTGGCGTTACGGCCCAGTACTCTTCGGGATTCTCCTCCATTAGAGCATCTGTGGATACGCTTTTTTTTTTAGTAGTATTTAGCTGCTGACTTATTTGATGTGTGAAACTAAAGTGTGTATTTGCGAATCAATCACTATCATAACGATCAACTTTTTTCACCTGCGAATAGTCATGTGACCCACCACACGCATCGCAGAGTTCTGATGTTATTGAAGCAAGGTCTGTTTCCTGTTTCCTGGTCAGCTGACCTCCCTTCCTGCTTTTGAAATGTGAGATCACTGCTCTGCACATTATTCACTGTTTCTACACTTTCACTGATTCCTTCTCAGTTTGTGTGTGTGTGTGTGTTTGTGTGTGTGTGCATATCAGCCCCATAGCAGAGCACCCTTATCACGGAGCACCTGACACCTGCACAGTGACAGAAAAAGATTCCTCAGTGTTTTTCTATGTGGGCTGCCAAAATAAATTATATGCATGGAAAAACACTGAGCGTGCATGTGTGTGTGTGTGTTTTTGTGTGTGTGTTGCCATATTTGTGAGAAGATGAGGATTAATTCAAACATGGTGCAGTTTTGTGACCTTACATCAATGGTATTAACGAGTTGTGCAGCAGTGACGACTCAGTGTCGGTGGAGGTTGCCTGACTCGTCCATGGGCAGGTTGCACTTTATTCTTTCATGCAAGTCATTCATTGCTTTTCCAATGACTTTGTGGTTGGTTTATAAACCATTATTCAATAGTACGTTTGGCACAAGGATCAAAGCGACTTTTTCTTTGACGACACACACACACACACACAGATATAACTTTTTAAACGGCTTTATATATTAAAGAGCACATTGATATTAAAGAACTTCAAATTTGACAAACCAACGGTGTGAGAGTGAACGAGATGAAGAAAAAACCACGTTAAGCAAAACACCAGACTTGATAAGTTGATTATCAGATATTGCCAGGATGTTATTTCATCCTCATCTGATTGAAACGGACAGATACCAGAACCATGAATTTTTATGCACACACCACACACTGCTGGGTGTAATTTTGGCAGAGAAGGAAGACGGTGGCATTGGAATAGAGTCTGGTGCAGATATTCCTGAGGAGAAGTGATTATCCCCTAAAAACAGGAGTCGGTATAGAGAAAAAAAAAATACTGAAATGAATATGATAGAAAAGGGGGGAATGTGCGGAGCGAGAGGAAGAAAGAGAGAGATAGTCGAGGTGTGCAGGGAAAATATCTAACGTGTCTTATCTCGAATACAGAAAAAGGAAAAATGAGAAGAGAAACAGGGGGAACACACTGATGGGGGGGGGGGGGGGGGTGAGAGAATGAGGAGAAATAGAAACTGCACTTTTTAAAGCTTAGCACATAACGCCCTGCACACACACACACACTCTCTCTCTCTCTCTCTCTCTCTCTCTCTCTCTCTCTCTCTCTCTCTCTCTCTCTCTCTCTCTCTCTCACACACACACACACACACAGAGCTCCCATCTTTACATGACAGTGGAAACAGGCAGGGGAAGCCTTACTTATGTAATCCAGTCCCTCAGTTGCATAAACACGGTGCTTTTTCGTTGCAAGTGTGCTTTTTGTCTGTAAATTCGATCTTCTGAAGATGCTCCAGCTCAACCCTCACATCCACTGGCTTTAAACGCCTCTGACATGCCAGGCAACGGAAGTGCCACAGCGCCATCTGTGGGTTGGAAGACGATAAACAAGAAAGTGATGGCACTGCAGCGGCGGAGCAGAGCTGTGCACCCAGAGTAGAGGATGTGGGGGAAAGTCCTCCCAGATGAGTGGCACTAAACCCACTCTCATCCCGTCTCCTCCCAGCCATTTGAATAATCCCTTCAGATTGGCTAAATAGGTTTATATACATCGTGAGCCTCGGGTATATACTGGCTAAATTCATTTGCTGCAGCTTCCTCTGAGCTACAGTCTAACCTCTGAAAACACGTTGTCTTGAAGTGGAGGAAGAGAGCGCTCTCGTGTTAAGCTCTACTTTTAAATGGTTTCGTTTTGGGTGTCTTCTTTTCAAAATGTCCTCCTGCAGTTTAGAGTAGCACACACTAAGTGTTTATTTCGGCTTTTCACACCAGCTCAAGTACTTAAACTGGAGTAATTGATCCCAGGGTTCAAGAGCAGCTTGAATTGAAGTGTGCACCACGACTGCAGGTGAAATGGTAGAGATTAGAAGATGCTTGTTATCGTCCCTGAAAGAAGAAACTCTGACAGATCATCATCTTCCTTTGTTCTGTCTGATCTCTGGAGCTTTAAACACTTATTCTATTCTCTTTTTTATTTGTATTCATTCTTTACTTTGGGCTGCTGCAATAAGAAATATCTGAGTTTCTCCCATGGGGAACAAGAAAGGATGATGTATTTTTTTAATCTTTTCTTATATTCAGTTATTAGATTGTTATCGATGCATCAAGTATTAGTTTGCCATCGGTTAATGTGGAGCTCTAGTTTGTATGCAGTTTAGTCCATCGGTTCCCAAAAGGGTCCGATATCGTCCAAATGGGTCGAAAACAAAAATAGAGGGATTCTAAAATTGTTAATGGAGTAGTAGAGGCAGCAATGTGTATTCATAACTTGGATTTTAAATCTTTTTCTCGAAACTTTGCTAATCCTTTTTGTGGAAAAGAAAATACTCAAGTACAAGCACGGCAAATTCGTAGGAGTATTGGACCAAATGGAGCCATACAGTTGTTTTCTACCTCAGACTTTCTCAATCAAACATTTACTGCAGCATATAACATGTTGTGACCACTGTATTCCTTTGTTTTCATTCAGTATAATCCCTTCTTCCTTTCTTCCTCCAGTACATTGGCAGACGTCTGTGATTCCACTGTCTGGTTGAGTCTCTCAGTCCTGCTTCTCTCTTTCTCAACACCATCTCCAAAACCCCAAACTCAATTCCTGTTGTCTCATTTCCTGTTTCTTGACACCCCCCCCCCCCCCCCCCCCCCCCATCATCCCAGTCTCCCCTTCTAATCTTCATCCTTCCATCATTTATCTCTCCATCTCATTCCCAGCTCCCTGAGGCTCTGAAGGATTTATCAGGGCGACGGAACAGTTTGTCATTCGTTTTACAAAGTGTGCAAACACAACCAGATTCTCATTAAACTTATTCAATATCAATGAGTCATAACGTATCTCGCTGCTTTTCTTGTTATTTTTTCATCACAACAATTCTTGTGAAACACAGTATTGACGGTAAAAGCTGCAATCTTGAATTCCAAACGTTGTTACTGTGTCAACAACTGCTCCAATGCATTAGCATGAGCACTTTATCGGGTACATGTACAAACACAGTGAATGAATAAGTAAGACGTTAAAGAGGCCGAGGCCAGTTTTTGCAATTATTCGGTTATTTTCCTCTTTTAAATTTAAATGTGGAAGACGAAACATGAACACACCAACTACAAAATCCCCCAAACTCTGCTTTAGCCTCCCCAAAAAGTAGAGAAATGTACTTTCAAAGTTCTTATTCACATGTTGTGTGACCTTAGCTGACTTGCTTTCAGTAGCCATGGGGTCACCTGGTTTGTTGAAAGCTGGAGGGCGTGTGATGTGCACAGCTAAGGTTTGGTTCACACAGAGCTGTGCTCGCTTGATGGTCGGTAAAATGCTCTTTCAAACTGAAATTTTAATGGAGCAGGGCTGATGAGCAAAAGTAATAAGTGATGTAATAATCTAAGAATTGATTGCTTGTAGGTTTTGTAGCATTTTCACCAACACAGTTCATTTCACTTTGCTGACCAGTTTGACCAGTGTGGTGTGACGATGAGACTGCAGAAGGGGTGGCGGAAAAGAAAAAAAATGTGAGAGCAGGAGAAACATGAATCCAGTAAAATAAACCTGAGAAAACTGTATTTTGTCTTCGCCTCTCTTGGACTCATCTCCAATATCTCAGCCTTCAATTTCACAACAAAATCTGGCAAACAAAAAACAGCAAATGACGTTCAGCTTGAACTGCTTCTATACCTTTTGTTTTTAGTTTTATTTTTCAATCTTTTCAAATTTAGAGACACACTCGCACAAAAGGAAATAATTCTATTCCTATAATTTTGACATTGATTGCGTTTGTATGGACGGCAATATTCCAACTGCTGACCCTGTTCTGAATAAGAAATTATTTTGATTTTGATGTTTCCATGCGTTGCAAAGAGATACTCAATTTGTTTTATTTGACTTTGCTGCAAACTTTATAATGTGATTAAGACGTGTACGTGTCTACATAATGTGACTAAGGTGGGAATACTACACATTTGATTTTGGCTAATGACCTTATTCAGGTTAAGGTAATCAGAGAATGATGTTTACATGGCAGCATCTTATTCAGACTATTGTCTTAATCTGACTATTATAAAACGATTGGTGTCCATGGAAATGTAGTAAATGATTCATGATGATTTTGTTTCATTTGTAGAAGAGCCTCCTGCACTGTATAGTCGACACTCACGTGCACACAAGGCCACTGCACGGAGAGCGACTCCCTCACTGGTCAGTTACTGTACGAGTGTGCTGATGTGCTGAAATTATTGATCCGGCAAATAGGTTGAAAAAGAACCCGGTGGAGTGGAACACAGACACCTACAGGACCGTCACCCCCTGCTGTGCCACACACAGATATGCATTCAGGCTCTATCTGCTGCGAGAGACTCAAAATGAAGCGTGGACTCCCTCACAGTGTGGTTTAAAAAGACAATCAGTCGGTTTTGTACTTTATAAAGTCAAATCTGGTTTATCAAGATACGCACAAAGAGGATTTTGGAGATTATGCAATCAATTATTTATCCTTTGGTTCATCACCACTTTCTACTCTCATATATTCCACCCTCCCGTCCTTCCCCTTCCCCGTCTGACATTACACTTTGAAAAGTTTTTGTTTCCTTCTTTTCCATTCCAACTGAATTGCTTCCTGTACGTTGTGAATTAAATCAAAATGAAAGCTCCCTCTATATTTTTTTTTTCCCTCCTCACAATTTAAAAACCAGTTAGGAAGTTATTCACTCCCCGAGTTAAACAATAATTCAATCTGCCGTTTTTTCTCCTCCCGTCCCATCACCCACAGTCCTGCGTTATTGCATTCCGCTCTATGCTCTTTCTGCACAGCAGTGAATTATCTTTTCAACAGAGCTGCAGCCATATTTTCAGATCATGAAGGTGACAATGGAACACACACACACACACACACACACACACGAACATGCAGTGTACTGTGAAACACTCCTGATACAGAGACCTCCATGTGTAAGTAAATATGCACACACACAGACTCCCTATAATAACCTTGTGCAAATAAGTTGACACCACACAGGAGTATAATATGAGCACTGGCACACATACGCAATGTAATGCTTTCACACACACACACACACACACACACAAACACTCGGAGGATGAAGACAGTCTGATAATTGCAAACAGGTTTCAATTGATTTACTTTATCTGTGAGTGGACTGAATTTCTCTCCCTCCCGTGTTATTAAGACAGGAGATTGAAACCAGCTCAGATATCAAGGCTGAGACAGACACTCTGATTGTCTCTGCCACTTAATGGGAGGCTTGCACACACACAGAGAGAGAGAGAGAAACACACACACACACTCTCACACACTTCTTTTAAACGAATTTTTCCAAGAGAGGCATCTGAGGACCGGTGCTGAGTCGGAGAGAGGGAGAAACAGAATTATTGAAATCAGCTTTTGCACGTTTTCATTTGTGTGTTCAGCCAAAGCATTCAACTTCATCCTCCCTTTCAGATGAGAATCAAAACTGAACAGTCTGACGAGCGGTGGAGGAGCATTTTACATTTCTCAAGTTTTTCGCCACTTGAGGTGAAATCACACAGGAGGATTTATTCAGCAAACTGCAAAAGCTGATGTAAAGCGTGTTCCTCCTCAATTTGGATTTTGGCTCCAATTAAGTAGAGTGTGGGATTTTTGTGGACGTTATTTAAAATCTCGGAGCAGGGCGCCAGGAAAATTTGTGTAATAAATTATATCATTAATTTTTAATACACTTCTTTTACTAAGTTCAGTTAAATCCGAATTTTCTTGCTTTTTACAGGCGGCAGCAACGTGTGTGTGTGTGTGTGTGTGTGTGTGTGTGTGTGTGTGTGTGTGTGCATGTGCATGCATGTGCTCGTGTATGCATGTCCCACAGCCATGAGTAATCTTTCTCGTTCCAAATGTCATACGGTCACAAGACTGCATCGTGATAGGGCAACATCTTCCATCTGTTCCTCTCTCTCTCTTTCTCTCTCACACACACACAATCCTTCTTGCAGTTTTGCGATTGAAAACACACTGCGTCGTATTTCCAGGTTGTTCTCTCATCACTCTTCATCAAGCAGCATAACTAACATCTCCCTCATTTTATCGATGTCGAGTCCTTTAATCTCAAAGGTCACATAGTTCATTAACTCATTCATTTGCACTGGAAATGGTGAGAAATGGTGTCTCCTGTGACGTCTGTGGTCACTGAGCCGGAGGCTGCATGAGAACATGAGGCAGCTTTGGGAGAGAGAGAGACGAGAAGGAAACACAAGAGGAGGTCCCCATTCTAATATTTTGGGACATCTGCTCATTTGTTTCATTGCTCAGAGTTAAATAAGAAGTTGGGTTCTATGTTAGTATGAAGTTAACAGCAGCAGAAACTGTGTTCCAGACGGGTTCTAGTGCTCTAAGGTTAGAAAGCCAATCAGCCATCCATCCACCCATCCATCCAACCTTCTATCCAACAATCCTATCCATCTTATCCATCCATCCCAGTCTTAATACTAAGCTAAGCTAATTGGCTGCTGGTGTTATATCATATTTACAATACAGGCATGAGTGGTATCATTATTCTCATCAAATTCTCAGTAATGCACAGTTTCCCAAAATGCTGAACTTTTCCTGTACCTGTGTATTCATTAACATGCTGGCAGTCATTTCCAATCTCATCAAAATTCATCTCAAGTATCCTAAATAGCCCTAAAATGGCCTATAAGTTATTCATAAAGTTAATTTAATAGGATAAAAGGATGAAAAAAATGGCTTATTTAAAGGGAACAGGGAACCTTTCAGGGTTGAGGCTGCGATGGGTCTGGTCAGACGCCAGCCTCACCACAGGGGAGACTAACAGCCATGAGCAGTAATTACCACTGGACAATATGCTGCCCATCACCGGCCTCATGATCAGGATCTGTCCTCCAGCTGCAGTCGATCAACAAGTCTAATGTAAAGTGGCCTCAGTATTGGCTGATGCACATCGAAACAGCTGTTAATGTGCAGCGGCTTTAGCCAGGGAGGAGGCACATAGAGAGGAATAAAAAGCAGAGCCCTTTGCAGCACGTCAAACTTATTGAATGTTATGCGGAAAATCACTGCGATGGTTAATACGTACACTGATGTTTGGGAAATTACACATCTGTTAAACGCCGCGTAATTACCACTTAACCGCCGAACGGCCTCTGGCTGCCACACGACCACGCTGGGAATGAGGAGGACTCAGCCAATCACGTCGGACCTAACGCCACTCACAGAGCCGCTGATTCAACTGGCATTGATTGCCATCGGGATTACGACACACCTCCTGCATTGTGTGCCGTTCAGCGAACCTGTCGCGGAAAGGTCATCACTCGGAGGAATTGTTTGCGCGCATGTAAGAGCACTCGGGTGGAGAGAACAATCAGGGCGACGCAAGACGACCCATTTGGACGTTTTACAGATTGGAATTTGCAAAGTGTGTAGAAGAATAACGAGCCTGAAAGCAGAGGAGTAAACTGAAATCGAGGCTGCACTCGACATGATGATCACTTGGACTCAATTATCATGCAGCAGCTGCACACACACACACACACACACACACACACACACGCACACAAAATGTGAGTCAATGATATCAGCACCAACACTCGTGACACATTCTTGACGAGCCATCACCAGAAAGGACGGAAACGCCACACAGAGAAGCCGCTGTGTTTAATTTTGATAATGACTCCTCCTCTTCCAGTAAGAGGCAGCGCCGGGCCGAGTACTTAGACCTGATTTGCGTGCATCAGACTCCCACGCGGCCTCGTGAGGATTTGACTCAGCCGCACAACGTTTTTCAGTGACACGGCTCCGTCGTGTGTGTGCGGCAGGTGTAGGGATAAATGTTGCACGGCATCCGAGGCACCTAAAGGCAGCAAAGACCTGGACTCCTGCTATAGCCACTTATCCCTAAACGCCCCTCAACGAATCTGACCTTTCACAAAAACCCATTTCACAACCAGCACCAGATGTCAGGAGCCGCTCGCACTTTTTTCTCGAGGTGTCGCTCCTTTCGTTTTGTCTCTCGCCCCAACTCCCCTCCTCTTTCCTGTCTTTATCACCACCTGTGTCGCATGTGTTGTTTTCAACTCACATCCTCGCCACTTTGTGTTTTCTCCTCTTCACATCATCCTTTTACTCTTTCTCTTTTTTTGTGGCCTCCTTTCATTCTAGTGCCTAAAGCACTTCTGTTCATTTCGCTGACATTCAAGTGTCGGATGAGTGCCGGTTCAAAACGACCCAATCTGACCTTCTTTTGGTGTGAGGGGGAAATTGCTAACTCTTCTCTTTGTCTCGCCTTTGTTATCTTTACTTCTGCAAGTCTCCACTATCTCGTGTGTGTGGTCTTTTTTTGTAAAGGCAGAAGTATGCATTACCCTGCGAAGCATCACGGAGGAGCTAGCGTCCAACTTCTTACAACTTCTGATATCGACTTGATATTTGGCTTATGGGTGTAAAATGTCTTTCTTTGAAGAGCCGTTAATCTGCCAGAATTAGGCGGCTGCAGTGACACCAACAACATATCAGCATTCCCCAGTAGTAGAGTTTTCCGCTTTAAGCACCAAGGTGTTTTATGACACTCCACCATGCAGATGGGACATAAAAAAGATAAATTAACAGGAATTATTGCAGAATTCAGCTTTTTAGGATCCTGTGTAAGATTTATGTAATCCGACAAAAAAAAGTTCCCCCATAGATTCATGTTGTCTTGTAATGGCTGCGGCTCTAACATTACCTCACTGGATTTCCTTTATTTTATACTTTAGTTCGGCATTTAATTCACTACTGGACGCAACTGGCTTTTCTCAACATGGGAATTATCCCTCTCACTGATGGAATCATAATCTCAAACTCGGTTATGGTGAAGAATTTTAAGGTTTGATGAGATTTTCCCAAAAAAAACCTCCTTATCTGAGCATTTTTTGTTATTTTTGAGTTGTACATATTTAGGAGCTTTTGTTTTAAGCAGCATTTGTTTATTTATTTGTTTGTTTGTTTGTTTGTTTGTTTGTTAGCAACTGAATTCCATGAAATCTTATGGAGGCGTGAGGCATGACCCAAGGAAGTTTTGTTGTGGATCCATATCACAACATATATTTTTCACTTTCTTTAACATTGCGAGAGAGAGAGCCTCTTTCAATAATTCATGGATCAGGCATGTTTTGGGGACTGATATTTATGAGTGTGTGCATTTTGGTGCAGATCCAAATAAAAATCATGATCTTGTGAATTGAAATGTGGTTTCATATGTTCATTTGTTTGTTAGTTCGAAGGATTAGGCTGAAACTACTGGATGTATTACGATGAATACATCCCCACTTCCACCAACCCATTATACTTTAGTGGGGATCTGGATACAGGAATTTTTTTAATCTGACATGTTTGCGGGACTGATATTATATTGTGTGTGCAATTTAGTGCAGATCCAACTCAAGGGGACCGAAGTTTGCAGTCTGTGGTCATGAAAACCTTTCAACCTCCCATCTTTTCCCTCTTTTCCTTCCCTGAATCTCCATTTTGAAGCTGCTCTTTTCACATTCAGACCTGCACACGTTATTATCTCGATTTCTGTCCTGTCCAGCTCAGACTGCAGATTTTTGTGTATCTCTTTTTCGATCTCTTGTCTCTTTTTCTATGATACTTTTTTTTTTTTAAGCCTTCTGGCCTCTGAATCTGACCTTGGCATCTTCTGTCTGTCGAGGCTCCACCGCCTCTGAACCTCCGCTTCTACACTTCACCTCAACTAAATAACTTCTCACAGTTGGAAGGACGACGTAAAAAAAAGAATCTGTTCGTTTTCCTTCTGTCTTCCAGCAGCCGCCTCTGCACTGCGGTGACAGATGTTCCACAGAGGAGAGAAGGTTACCCACAGCTACAGCACATTTGTCGGTTATTCAGATTGCCGTGCGTGTGCATGTGTCAGCTGGGTGAAGGCTGGTTAACAATGTGACTAAGTGCCCCGTGTCTCCTCTCACTAAATATTTGAAGAGAAGCAGCAGAGCTAGATGCCTTTTTGGGGGCAGCATTGTAAGAATGAGACTTTCTCCTCTTTTTTTTTTTTCTATTTTTGTTCTTTTTTTTCCTCATTCTGCTTCTCTAACACTTTACCTCATCCATCTTTGTGTCTCTTCTCTCTCTCTGGCCGTCTCCACCTTTAACGGCTGGCCTGTACAGTGTGATGCACAACCTAATGAGTGTTTTTGCAGACGGAAAACTTCGTATCTGGTGCAGCGAACAAAACACAAAAAGCCAAAAAAGACACGATTTGAAATGGGGAATTTATTGATCAGAGGATCCAGTCGAGGTGAGTGCTCTGTGCTGGATTTCAACTTTGGTGAACTCTGACTTCCAAATTCGCACCTCCGATCAGAGCAGGCGGTTGCAGCAGCCCTGACCTTTGAGGGGATGGCAAGCTGGAGAGTCCAAAATAGAGGAAGCAATGTTTTTTTTTTGCTGTGATACACTATTCACCTCCCGTGACACAGTGTGTACTGTTCCACAAAAGAGCAATGGCTTGGTTTCTGTTGAATAAACTGTGTGAACTCACTGTTGGGTCAGTAGTTTGCTGAGAGGAGTCATAGCGAATTTCTCTTTAGTGGCGTGAGACTATAGCAGAGACTGTATATAAACATGGAAGGTGGTCTCCACTTACTCCCACTATCCAGGAATAAAACCAAAATGTGTCCAGGATTGAAACACTGCCATCTTGCCCTGAACACATCATTTGGAGCCAGGGTCTGCGCAGTAGCAATCGGGGAAATGACACACACGCTTGACCACTCACTAGTTAGACAGTGTCATCTTTCTCTGTCTTTCAGTTGGATTAATCCGGTCACACACTGACAGAAACCGTCCTCGAGAAAAAAATGTATTGACATGTATTTTGACTTTCTAGTTTGGTCCATGTCCCATCCACTAACATGGAGAAGGCTGGATTTATGACCTATACTGCAGCCAGCCACCAGAGGGGTAATTGAGACACTTTAGAGATAGATGCTCCATAGCAATGCTAGCAGCTCTATTAAAATTCATAAGCACCACAGCTTTCATATTTACTGTCAATCCATCAGAGCTGTTAAGACATTTCACTCTGGATCAAAGTGCTGGTGCAGATCACAGAGCCGCATTAGCATTCACGTGACTAAAAACAGGCTGCATCTGTTATTGGTGAGTGCTTCTGACTTTCTGGATGTGCTCTAGGTCAAATGTAAACGATTTGTAATGTATGTGAGCACAACCTTCTCAGCAACACACATGTCAACGTGTGTGTGTGTGTGTGTTCAGGTGTGCAGATGCTGCAGGGAGGTCGCACGTGGGTGTGAGTCAGAAGCAAATTGACCACTCATTAATCACGTCGCTGTTTCCTGTCAGTGCTCTTCAATTAGCAGGCCACACACACACACACACGCGTTAGGTGGAATTTCACAAATAGCTAATGTTTAGGCCCCAACTCCCAACAAAAATACAGTTTTGTCATTTGTCTGCAAGGAAGCCGTGTCACCAGATGTCGATTTTCAGGCCTCAGCACGGAGGGATCAGTGTTCTGAGAGAGAGAGAGAGAGAGAGAGAGAGAGAGAGAGAGAGAGAGAGAGAGAGAGAGAGAGAGAGAGAGAGTGTAGGACTGCAGCCAAAGCAGAAAGGCGAAAGATTGAGCAAGAGATAGAGGGAGATAATGAGAGAAGCTGGAGAAAGCCCGTAGATACTGGAAGAAAGATGAAACAAAAAGAGGGGAGCGAGGGAACAGAGATAACACTACGCGGGAACAAAGAAAGTGGGAGGAAAGAAAAAGAAAATGGAGCAGGAGAGAAAAAGAGTCGGATGGGCAAAAGCCTGGTCCGAGGCATTATCAGGCACACGTGCGTATTCAGCCATAAATCGTTTTATCGGAAAGCGTTTACTGTCCGTTTCATGAGGCGGCAAAACCAAAATCTGATCCATGAATTGAAAGCAGGATGTTTCACTGTTGACAGGTTCTCAACACTTCTCTCGTTTATTTAACTCATGGAAACTTTATGTCAAGTGTTTTTTATTCATATGCCCCAAAATCACACGTTACGTAGCTACTTAAAGCTGCATCCATAACACTACGTTATCGTTTGAAAACATCATTTTCAGAATAAAACGATCTCTGCTCACAACAGCATTTTGGCTCTGTGTATATCACGTACACTGGGTTTGTTGCTCAAATAACGGCTTGTCTCTTACCCATCATTGTAAAAATGCAGAATTTAACAGCCTCACAGCTGTTAGCAGAGAGAACAGGGTCAGCAACGCTTTAAATTAATTATCCATGTTGCGTTCCGCACTGGGAATTGTTTTCACACTTGTTTTCGTCTGGAGGAGGGTCATGTGACAGGAGCCTGACGAATCACCGAAGGCTAAGTGGTAACTGAATGCGGGGGCAACAGCGTTTCAAACTTAATGGCTTTGTTTTCACTTGCCCTAACAAAAAAATGTAACCTCACTGTCAGTACCTTCACAGATATTAAAGGTCATATCTGCTTGTTTTGCCAAATTGTCGACCACTGAGACTCTGGGGACATCCGCTGGGCAGGTGGGGAACAGCAGGGATTAACTAATATATTTTGGGATTAAACAAATAAATTCTTATTTCTCAACACTTCTTTTTGCTGTTGCTCTCAACAAAACTCCAGTTGGAGTTTTACACCGTTTCCCTCTTCGAACACAGACAACACGGTTTCTGAAAGAAGACGTTTGTTGGTGCGGGAAAAGTGTGAAAACATGAAGCAGCAGCGGTTGGATCTGTTTGGATACGTCTGAAAGTAAACACCGCTTTGTCTGAGAGTCTCATGAGGAAACGTCTCCTCCATTTCTCCGTCTTTGAAAACTGTCAAAGAAGCACTTGCACTTTTACTCTACCTGTCCACCTGTCGCATTAAAATGCACTTAACATTTGCACGAAGCGTGTAATTTCCTCTCTGTTGTGGATATACAACGCCCCGTTTTGTCAAACCCATCACATCTTGTTCTGTATGCTGATGTGTGTGCACACCTTAGTGGGATGATATCACCTGGGTTGTGTGTTTGAAAGCCTTTTTTACGTCTTTTTGCATGTTTTTGTTCATTTGTGTAGATGGTTTTTCAATGACTCGCTCAGTTCTGATGTGTGTCTCGACTCCCACATTGGAGCCAGCTCCCTTTTGCTTCTTTCTTGTCAAATGTAAAGTGTAATTTGTCTCTTGTGTGGCGTTTTTTTTTTTTCCTCCCTCGTTTCATTAAAAACACTTTAAAATTTCCATCCATCCTGCCCGAGCACTGCGCTGACATGTTTGGTGTCAGTAAAAAAAAAAAGAAAAAAAGCTTTCTTACTGTGTCACTCAGAGGCGTCGTGCTGTGACAAATCTGACAGTCTGACTGAGCAGCTGAGTGGTTTGCTGACTCTTTGCCTCTCTGACTGATTTATGGACGGATGGATGACTGGCTAGTTCTCACACGGGGCCGACTGGCAGATTGACCGTCTGCTGGGTTGACGCGGTGATTGACTGGACGTAAATCTGACTTTGTGTCCGTCTGGGTCATTGACTGACTATCTCACAGGCCAAGTGACTGGTTATGTAGTTTGTGTGTCCCAATCGGTTTTCCTTCCACTCACTATTGAGAAATGAAGCCAGAATATCCCAGATACGGACACCGCCATCTTGTGCATTTGGAGTCTGCGC
The DNA here is from genome assembly GCF_009819705.1 of Hippoglossus hippoglossus. Lineage (NCBI taxonomy): Eukaryota > Metazoa > Chordata > Actinopteri > Pleuronectiformes > Pleuronectidae > Hippoglossus > Hippoglossus hippoglossus. The sequence continues at coordinate 10,113,725 of NC_047173.1, forward strand.
TTTAGCGATCGGGGATGGAGCCGCAGTAGCGAGGTCCTGACGATACGCATGCTCGACTAATATTGAGTCAGTCTCAGCCGCCAATCATGAAATTTCCCATTTGTATATCATCACTCTAAAAGGACAAACCTCTGCCAAGTCTAATGTCTTATCTCTATTCCCATTAATTATCTAGACTCGCTGCTACAGTTTCATAATGAACCAAAACATTTTTTTAACTCATAATAACACAAGAGATCTCTAACATTGTGTTTTGATCCATTGCTGCATTGTACAGCTGTGTGCAGCCCTATTTGCCTTCATCCATAAAGTTGTTACCGTCCACGCAGACAGGCAGACCTCATCGGTTTAGCTGCAGTTCTCTGCGTACCCACAAGTGGCATGCAATGCAATGCAATTCTCTCTCTCACACAAGAACTTGTCTTTCATAATGATGTTTGTGCACGTGCACCCCTGCTACCGCCAAAGATTGAATGAATGAATTTCTCTCCTGACCCATACATACTCCTTCCTCTAATTTCTATGGTAATTTGTCCAGTAGCTTTTCATGTAATCTTGCTAACTGACAGAATAAACATAACGTCCTTGGCAGAGGTAATTAAAACTAAACTAACACTTCGACAGATGTGTACTTTGACTTTTCAGTTTAGTCCATGTCCCATCCACGAGCCCATGATTCTCTTTGATTGATCCAATCTCACACTGACTCTTAACTGATTAATGCCAACATGTTCCTCACAGAGGTCAAGTTAGGGTCAAGTTGCATTTTGGAGACGAGGCGTTCACTAAAAACCAGACAGGGGCCAGATTGTCTCTCTTCGTATTCCAGTAGCAGCTGTCTTTCTCTGGGTTTTCCCTCACATGTGACTCCGCAGCTGGAGCTTCATTAAATTATACGGGCATTAATAAGTCCTGTCGGGGTCAGCCAGAGTTCACATTTGACAAAGCAGCAGCTCGCAGAACTGTTTCATAATTTCTGTGAGTGTGAAGTATTGAACCACCACCAGGCAGAAACACCCGAAAACCAGGCATAGCAGCATTTAAATGAGATCATTACGGGGTTAACTCAGTCAGATAGAGAGAATGGAGATGTTAAATTTAATTATTTACAAGTGTTTATTTTTTTGAGTCTTTAAAAAATGGTTTCTCTGTAACATTAAACTTGCAATAACAGATTTATGGTTTTACCACTCGGGAGCAGCAGAAAGAAGCTGTAAACGCAGCACTTACGTATATCATCATTGTGTGAGTTGATGTGGTGAACTTTTAAACCCAGTCATTTGCAGTTTGTTAGTGATGATCTGATGAATGTTACGTGTAGTTTTTTATTCTCTCTTTAACTCTGATTTCTCTCCTTCTGTGCTGATTAGCTGTATTTATTTTAGTGCCACTGATGATGATGATGATGATGATGATGATGAGAGTAAACCAAAATATTAAAGCTGCCTGCATGAAAAACTAAAACAATGAGCTGAAAGATGATAAACGTCTCCTTAGCTGAGAGACACTACCAGAATTAGGTGATGAATCTTTAATGTTGATGCCGGATCAGGAACGCCGATCCAGTTTCTTTTTTGTCACTTTGCAACATTTTCATTGATTTCTTAGAGAATAATTCATGGATCTTGATGAAAAATCTGGCCCATTTGTGGGATTGATATTTATGAGTGTGTGCAATTTGGTGCAGATCGAAATAAATAATCAGGATCTAGTGAATTTAAATGTTGGGCCAATTCATGTTTTCATATTTTTCAGTGTGTCATCAGTGATCAGATTGAATCGTGAAGGGTTGCATGGAGGTCTGTGACATCAGTGTATTCTAAAGGAAGCCCCACGTATAAAACTTAGTGTGTTCATGTCAAAGTAACTTTCTGACTGATCCCAGATGTCTTGAAACTGGAATTAGAACGGCAGCTGTTGTTTGTGGTCAAAGAAGAGAGGGATACTTTCACTCCAGCTGAAGAAAGATAGAAATCAACTCCATCATCCTTTCACCTTCACATTCAAAGTCTCCTTGCTTCTTCTCCCTGTGCCCCATCTTTTGTTTTGTTGTTAACCATTCTTCTCTGCTTCTGTCCTTAAAAGCCCCATTTCCTGTTACTGTACTCTCCCCTTTCCCTCGTGTTTATTTCTCTTACTGTATCTTTTATTCACACACCAGTCGCTCTCTTTCTATTTTTATCTTCACACATTCATTTGTTTCAGCAGTCGTCCTCTGCCTCTTCTTTCTTCCACTCTCCTCTTCTAGTACTATTGGTTTTAGCGGAGGAGTGGGTGAAGGTTGAGAAGGTCACTGTAGAGATAAGCGCAGCTTGTATCTGTCTGGCATCACCCCCCCCTCCTCCAGATTGGTTTCCTCCTGCCCTCTAGTCACACCGATGCATAATTCATCTCCCGCTCGCTCTTTGTCTTTAATTGTCGATTCTTGTTGCCCTCTTTCTCCATCCTTTCATCTCGCTCCTTTCTATTTTTTGGCTGTCTCTGCTCCTCTTCTCACAATCTGCTTGTAATCTATCAGAGTTTTTACTCTGGGTCCACTTTTTTCTCTCTTTTCATCTTCATCTGCTCCCTCCATCTCTTTCTTCCTCTCTGCCATTTTTCATATTCTGTTTTGCTCGTTGCCCCGATGCTCAGTTCTCAGATGCAGATAACAAGTGAGGCTGGAAGTGCAGATGCAAAGCTGTCGGAGAGAGATTGTGTATGAAAGATAAACTCTGTGTTTGTGTGTGTGTCCATGCTGGCTTCTCTCCCTCAGTGTCTATGCCTGTTTCACTATAAACTGCTCTACAATACCATAATATGCATATATGAGGATGGATGAAAATACTGCTCCTTAAAAGTGAAGCCAAAGCGTCTCGATTGCCCCCTGGTGGCCGGCTGCAGTATAGATCATAAACTATGCCTCCTTTATGTTAGCAGGTGAGACGTCAAATATATTTTTTAAAAGATGGTTTCTGACATTTTAGGTAGTGTTATTACACTGTTGTATGTTCGTGTGGATTTTTCCAGTAAGTTTGATTTTAATTTGTTATTTGATTCTGTAAAAACAGTGAGACTCAGAGTGAAACAGTGCTTTATGGTGGAGTTTTTGGGTAGAGGAGGAAGTGTGGGTTGTCCACAAAGCAGAAGGTCGGCGGTTTGATCCCCGGCTCATCCAGTCCACATTCCAAAGTGTCCTCGGGCAAGATACTGAGCCTCGTGGTACAAGGTCAACAAACAGCCTTACCTGTGTTCGTCTCTACGATACAGAACCCAAAACACTTCCACTGATAGATCAACAGGGCAGGCGATGGGTAAAGCTGAATGTGAGCGCCTTCTGCTGGATCACGAGGCCAATTACTTCAGATGGTCTCCTGTGCTTTAGATTGTATATTTAGAATTTGAATAGGTCATTACAAATTCAAATATGAACTTTTCCCCCTGCTGGATCGTGGGGACGTGTCGCCCGTCTCTATACACAGTCTGGTGAGTTATCTGCCCCCATGATTATTCCGCGTTTGCATCATCACCACATCCCTCCTCTAGTTAGCAGAACCTTCATTTCAAACTCGACTCTGTTTATTACATCCTAAAAATGACACCGGCACTTTACAATCTGCAGAAGAAACTGTTTCTGTACAGTGAACTACAATACACACACACACACACACACACACACACACACACACACACACACACACATACCCCTCCTGAATTGCTCCAAACAAATGAGTGTAAATAAGGCTGTTTGGGTGTAATTGTGGTACTTCATCATTTCTCCGCAGCAATAATTATTGGACTGTTTTTTTTTTTTCCCTCTTCTTCTTTTTCTTGCAGCCCGGCTCAGTGCAGCAGCGACTGGTTGAATAATGCATGTTTGTTTGTTGGTTTCATTACAGAAGCAGATGTCTCGGCTGGAATATTGGAGGATTTCAGAGCGTTATTTGGTTTTCTTTTGCGACGCGCGCTCTCGTGGCCGGAGAAATGATGAGCACTTTGGGCTCTTTCGGCTCAGTGTGAATGAATTCCTGAGATGCCGCTGTACATTTGATTATAGCTCTCACATATACCAAGCAGTAGTGACGAGGGAGGGGCGGTGGGGGGGGGGTTGTTGTTGCACAGCCAATATGAATCCAGCCTCATTTCCGTGTTGCTGGTCTTCATATGTCATATCAGCCGCAATGTTGTTTCATCCAGGATTTAATAATCTGCACTGTTGGCGTCATTTCTCCACAACTATCACATGCTTGAGCAACGTGACAAAGGCTCGAACACAACAACCGTACATCAGGCATCTCTACAACACACACACTATTTCCCCACTTTAACACAAATGAACACAAGTACACACGCCGTCTTTCTTTTTTAGTGAGAAGCAGTGTCTGTGGCAAACTATCAACGTCTAAGTTGTAATTTATGTTTTCTGTCGCTGTGGGGATTTTTTTCCCGCTTCCATGAACCTGGTACATGAGGCCTCAGTGACCTTTTAAACTCCACTCGCACTCCTCCAAACCTTGTAAAGCTGTAATTGTATTTGGTCGTTTTTTTCCCAGGTTATGAGAAAATGTGTTTGCTACAGTGGAAATATATGAGTAGTTGCAGCCCTGCTTGTACAGTCTACATCCCTGGTTCAAACCATCTCTGTTAATCAGAATCTCTTCCTCTTTAGCAAGTTGTCTTCAAAGTAAAAGCTCAACGTTCGTTTTGTCTCTCCAATGCTTTATATCGAGCTGGACTGCAGAGCTTTTATTTTGAAAAGGTGTGAGGCTTGTGTCGCTTGCTAAACAGAACTCTAAAATAACACCACTTCTGTAATTCATTCAAACTTCCAACAAGCCCCAGATGTGAACAGTAATAAAGCAAATTCTGTTTCATTTGATGAAAAACATTGACTTAAAAAAATCCTCATACGATCAATCAGCATCACCACAGACCGAGCAAACAGCCCGTTCCAAGCATTCATGTTCAGAACAGACACTGCACCAAATTATATGAAACTCCAAAGTTTCCTGGAGGCCTAAGAGACCTTCTTCAACCGTCTGCTTGATTATCATCAACACCTATAGGCCAAGCTGAAGCCTGGAAATGTGTGTGAATATTGCATTATGCTTGATAATGTCCCAAGGCACCTCATTGTGTAAACATACGCTTTAGAAATCCTCCGGAATACGTAATGGTTTGGCTGTAAGTGGTGCCACTGCAGACACCGGATGATGTCAAAAGTTTGATATCTGGGAGATAGACACAATAGATGCTTTTACTTTGAAAAATAAGCCAATGATACTATGACTAAAAGGATGTTTTGTGGAAGGAAAATCAATCACAGCCAGCTCCTCTTCACAAAAGATGAAAATAAGACCTTTCACAGTCCCAGAAACTAATATCAGCTTCACATCTGACTCACATCTCCTTAAAATCCAACGTGTTTACCCGAACAATATCAAATTGTCTGTGGTCAAATAGCTAGTTAGGTTCACATTCCAGCACTTGTCGGCTGTAATTGCAATAACAGTGGAGCTTGAAATGACATGTTGCCTGAAGGGAAAGTGATCTCCATAGAGGCCGCAGATGTGAAAGAGGTACACATCAACATCACTAATATGCAACACACAAGGCAACGACTTCATCATGTTTTTAAACTGGTTTTGCCTGAAGCGGTTTAATGTCTTTCCGTCACCAGCCACGTTAATGTCACACTGCGAGTATTTAAACCTGTGTGGTCAAAGCCAGGGGGCAGCCTTCACCGAGAGTCAAACTACTGCAGTGTTTATATTTATGAAATTACAAAGCTAATGTGTGTGATGAAAAACCACATCTGTCAGGAAGGAGTCATATATATATATATATCTATTATCACAAGTCACAATTAAATCTTATTTTAAATTAATTTTTCCAGAAGTAACACATTTAATTGTGCTGTACACGTTTCCTTCGTACAATGACAGTAAAGGCTATTCAATTGTATAACGGGACAATTTTGTCACACTATAAAGCCAGACAGATGCTAACTGCTCCTTATTAAAAGCTGCTCCTACATGAGTCTGGTGGAAATGCAGAGTTGGCAGTTTGAGGCAGTCGGGGAGTCGACAGAGAGCACGGCCAGGCGCAGGCGTAGTTAGCTTCCCCAACCCGCCATCTTCCTCCACGTCTGGGTCACAGACTTCTCCTCCTCCTCCTCGCTAGTTGGAGGCTACAGGAGTCCCAGTTGGTCTGTTATGAACTGTGGAGTCAGCACCTGCTCCACACGCAGGCAAAAGAAAACGTGTTTACACGTCCTCCCATGTCTAAGGACAGGGTGTTATCCTTGTCATAGCCTGCACATGCTTACATACACAGATGCTACTAAACAGCGTGTTGACAGACGGTGCACACGCTCGTGATGAGGTGCAGTCCTTTGGCGGCAGGAATTAATGAAGCAGCAAATAAGGGCACGCTGAGCCGCAGACTCCTCCAGCTCCTGTGTGTCTTTTGTTTCCTCGACACTCTTCATTTATTTTGGTTTGACTCCAACTTTGTTTTTCTCTGAATCTCCGACATAATTCTATAGCCTTTACATCTCTTTATAATATATGTATACATGTAACTATATCTATCATCTATCTATGGACTATATGTCTCATTTTAATATACATACATGTTACTTGATCTCATTATTCTACAGCTTATACGTCTCTTTTTAATATATGTAATTTAGCTTGGTTAAACCTCGGTTAAAGCCCAAAAAGAGGAATTGTTCATATAAAAGTATATACAAACATATAGTAGTTTGGAATCTGTTTTAGACTTTTACATCTATATTAGACAGTGAGTAGAAAGTTTCTTCTTTCCACTTTGTGTCTCCATCACTTTATTGTTACTCACAGTCACAGCACAGCATGTAAGAATATATATAATGTGCGGCTGCTTATTAGAAGATCCCCCTATGGCCAAGTCGAAACTCTGGGATATTTGGTTTCCTTACTCCGAGACCCAACGCTGGTAATGATGAAACTATATAGGGAACAGGCACATGCACACACACACACGCGTACACACACAGACACACAGTCATTAGAGGGCAAGGATGAACATGCACCTACAGAAACAGGCCAGAGTAAAAAAAAAATGCATGTAAATGCACAGAGACACAGTGAGAGCAAACATGTGGGAATTTGTATTAGCCTGGAAATAGCAGCCAGTGTAGTTGCATCATTTTAACTATTAAATGATTTCCTCCTCTGCAGCCACGGCTTCATTTTCTGTCCGTGTCCAGAGACGACTGTAAATCAGGAATATCATTAGAATACACATGTCAGTGTGCATCCCCCTGATCAGTGACATTTTGTAATGATTATGTAGAAAGTGGATGAAGCTGTTGAAAATAAGCACCTCTCGCTGGCTCTCTGTTTCTCCCTCTCTCGGTGCCTCACTGTAAGGATAGTGACATCTGCTGGCCACCTGAAGAACACTTTATTATTCCAACCCCACAAAGTACACAGTCACATGCAGACAAACTTCACACTTCCTTAAAAAGACAAAGCCCTCATTTATCTGCTCTGAGACATTTGTGAGAAAGAAAATGCACTGAAGAAGAATAGATGATTTGCAGTCGGTGCTTCTGTTTAGCTTCACTGCCCCGAACAGGAAATGGTGTTCCTGCTGTGTTCAAATAGCCTGTGCACAATATCTCAATCATGTGTGTTTTATCAGATTATGATGGAAACTGTGTGATGTTCTTTCAGCGTCAGGCTGACCATGGGGGTGATGGAGCAGGGAGGGTGAAAAGACAAAGGAGGAGCGTCAGGGGGGGGTGACAGGGCGCCGCTGTGACCTGAGTTGCGTGAAATGTCACCTCTGAAGTGCAGCGCTGCCGAGACAAATACTGGAGCTCGCACAGGGAAACCATCCGACTGCACAGGCACACACACTGTTGACTTATGGTGATTGCATAGGTTGCAACAGAAACACACTCATCTACACAAAATAACAACAAGTTACCATGCAACAAAATCTACCCAATGAGTTTTGGCATAAAGACGTCAGCATTGGGCCTAAGTGCTAACACTCAAAGTAGCTAATGATTCATTTAAATAACTTGATTTATCTTTTCGGAAATTCGCTTGGACAATGCAACAGCAAGAGCGGGACAAGCTGGTGACGCAAATCAAAAAATCCTCCATCTCATTTCGGCTCAGCCTTCGCAGACTACTCGGCCTAAATTGAAGCTCAATCATCTTGATCGCCTCCTGGTGGCTGGCTGCAGTCTGAGTCATAAATTCTACCTCCACCATATTAAACCAAAACGTCAAAGTACAGGTACCATGGCTGCAGTCCTAAATCGCCACTGCACAGACTCTGGCTCCAAATTACATCACCGGGGCAAGATGGCAGCACCTGTATGTGGGATACTGTAACTTCATATTTATACAACATCTTTATTTACAGCCTATGATTTCAATGTGTCTCTGTCCATCCACACACACACACACACTGATACTATCTCTTCTCGATACCACGCAGTAAATATGACCAGGCACGTAGAGGAGGAAGCAGAGTGATAAACACTGAAGCTGTGGAAAAAGCAAACAAACATCAAAGTTATCATTCGACCATCTGTCAGTAAACTGCTGGAAACCTTCCAGTTTACTCACAGGAGAGCAACGCAGGCTGAGACCATCTCTGTCTCACCTTCGCTGACACAGCACTTTGTCACTCCGCTCTCTAACGGGCCACTTCTCATTGATTTCTGCTCTCGGTGCCATTCAGTGGCAGTGGATGATTAAGAAGCTCCTCGGAGCACTTTAAACTTCTCTGCACTTTCCTTTAGCTCCGCTCAAGCACTTGGTAAATGCATTGTCAACCAGCAGAACAGCTGTTATTAGCCCGGGCCTGCGCGCTCAGCTCATTTCTTTTCACTCTTTGTATAAAGGACTGTCACACCTGGCACTCCTGAGGCTCAGCAGCCAATATCTTACTGCGCTTGAGGTAACTTCCTCTTTCAAGTTGTCGTTTCCATATCTCTTCCTATCGATGGTAAGAAGGTGTCACTGAACCCGAGCTGCTTCATTTAACCAAAGAAAACGCAGCACAACTTCAAACACGGAGTGATTCGCTTCCTATTCTCTCCATTATACACAGCACTTAAAAGTCATGAGGCATCTCCACCCTGAAAACTATACTTATTCCCATCCATGTGAATCTATTTATCAGTATAATTCTGTAGGGTCCCGTGTTCCTGCCTCCTCCTCCTCCTCCGGTACATTGCTGTAAATATGTTGTGAGGTGATTAAACGTCAGGGTCAAGAGGTCGAATGTTTCTGTGGCTCCGCTCTCCGTGAGACTTGTTCATCCACTTAGAGCTTTTCAGGATCAGTAGCTGCGAGACGACACACTTTACTGTAACTGTATCTCTGTAAGGGTCATTTACTGCAATCATACAGCAGAGCCTTTAACTAATGTAGTGAAGAGCGGATACCATGCACCAGTCATTCACACACACACGTTCATACAGCGCTTCTATATGGAGCATCAGTTGTAAAGCTGCGCATGTTGAAAATAACACCAACGTTTCACCATATTCTGCTCCAAAACGTTAAAAACAGTGGTGTGAATTTTTAAAGTCACTGTTTTTCTTTACCAGATTTACACAAATTGTGAACCATTTCATATTTTCTTTTTTTTTTCCCCGTAAAGAATATGTTAAAGACAATGTCAATGTCAAATCTAAATGTGAAATATAAATATTAAATATAAATGTTATTAAGTTCAGGGTTTTTGTGAGACATAAACTTTGAGGAAGAGACAGAGGGAAAACTAAGCGATAAACGCAACAATACTGCTTCTTCAATAAAACAGTAATCTTTGGTTGTGTTACAAAATGAATCACGTTATTGAATTTCTGTATGTTTGAAAGATAATAAACAAAAATGACTAACTCCAACCCTTATTTATTTTATTTTCACATTTATTAATACATCTGTAAATTCTTAGATTATTTTTCATATCTGCCTGGTGTTCTTGCCACTCTGATCACTAGATGGCAGTATCTGCCTGTGTGTTGGCCACTGGGAGCCTCCTGAAGATGTGCTGACACCATTCAGAGATAATGTTATTCATTATAAAGGGATGAAGCCTAAAGGGCGATTAAGTCTTTGCTGAGACACGAATACTGGACAGAAAGAGGTGGAGCTACAGCCACAAACAGATCTTTACCTCTCAGAGACAAAAACAGCTGTTTGGTCATAAAGTCTCATCTTTTCTCCTTATATTCATTGTCCATAAAGCAAATTTCAGTGTGACATAGTCGTAAGAACTGCATCTACAGGTTAAATAACTGTTAACAAGACCACATCTCCTTTGATTTATATAGAAGAAGAACTTTCAGAGAGAAAAATGAATGTTAATAACTTAGAGGAAAAAATGTATGTGTTTTCTTCACTGGAGCTTTGTGCACTTTAATCATTTCTATAATTCATATAAGTGGGCTTGTTAATGTGTGTGTGCGCATGTCTATCTGCAGTTATGAGGGCCAATTTTGGTTCTATGCCATCGTTGTGAGGACATTTTGGCTGGTCCTCACAAATTAAATAGGTTTTTTGATGGTTAAGACTTGGTTTTAGGATTAGGGTTAGAATTAGGTTAGGGTTAGGTTTAGGCATTCAGTTGTGATGGTTAAGGTAAGGGGCTAGGGAATGCATTATGTCAATGAGTGTCCTCACAACTATAGAGAGACACACGTGTGTGTTTGAATCCATAAGTCAGCTTATATCTGTGTTTCCTCCGTACTGTGCGTGCACACGTGTGTATAATTTATTTTGCACATGCATTGAATCCATGAAATCTTCATGGCCCTGGCATGTACTTCCTGCCATCTTCACTATGTGACCTACTAAACTCAAGATTCTTCAGCTGCTGCGTGTGTGTGTGTTTGTGTGTATGTGCGGTCGCTCTCTTATTTGCGTGTCATGCGTGTGCACACATGGTGCGTGCCTGTTTGCCCTTGATATCACTCTGCGTCCGAGGCGTCGAGTGCCTCCATGCGTGAGTCCATCAGCGAGAGAGCCTCTCTTCTTTATCTCCCGCCCACACACACCAACCGGCAGAGTCTCCCCGGACTCCACATACAATAGACACGATAATTACATGTGAAGTGTTGCCCTGCGCCTTCCGGCTGATTAAAACGGTGCCATAAGTTGTTGTGGTGGTATTTTCAAGGTCAGACAATCTGTGTAATTCGAGGGATTGAACCTGTGAAGCTAGATGGACGCTGAGCATTTACTGAGTGATAAGCTTTGCCATGATTCACTCGCAGTGACTCAATTTGATGTCAAGAGGAAAAACTGAATGTTTCTATTAATGCATATATAACCCATTGTCGATGGAAATGTCCAAACTTTCTGGGAGGATGTTTTTAAAATGTCAGAGATGTTAAACACCAAAGTCCCATTTAACTTCACACTTTCCATGCTTGGCATATGTCCTTTATCCAAACTTTGAAACTGAACAAACTTCTGGACTTTGGACTTCTTCAAGCCAGGAGAGCTATTGCACTGAATGAAAAATCATTGGAAACGTGGATATGGGAGCTGTCACATTGTATCGGGTCTGGAAAGACTAACTTACATTGCTATGGACAAGCGGAAAGACTTTGTTCAGCTCTGGGAAGCAAACACGAATATTAGTTCATTGGTTTTTTTACGATGTTCTATGAGAAAAAGACAAGAAACACAGTGAAGAGGCAAAGAAAAGTTAAAGTGCGAAAAGTAAATCTGCATGCACCTCATTACTCACTCGCTCTGATCCTTTATTTTATTTGACTTACTTTTGCCAAAGGGATCATTAAACTTTCACTGAAGCCCAAAATACTGAAGACGCTCTGCAGAGTTTCTCTTATCAAGGTCAGATGAAGATATTGGCAGGAGCGGCTTAAGTTATCTATCTTCAGTAGTCTTCTCCCGTGGTGAGGCTTGGCTGTGTGGGAATGTGTGTGTGTGTGGGAATGTGTGTGAGTGTGTGTGTGTGTGTGCGGCTCACCCCTGGATGGAATTGGCTCCAATCACCTATTTGATGTAGAAGGTCACCAGCGAGATGTCTGCCGCTTCTGCCAATTCTCTCTCTCTCTCTCTCTCGAACGCTCTCAGTACCTGCATGTGTCGGAAAACACACACAAATGCAACACTATTAGCAAATACTCTGTTTGTATTTGTCTGTAACCACATGCTGGTTTGTACAGTATATGTGCACACACTTTCATTACAGCAAAGCTACATGCTAGTAAACTCTTTTTGTGTGTGTGTCTGTGTGAACATTGTGCTTCTGAGAGTGCGTTGTGTATCTTTTCTGCCACATGATGAAACCTGCTGCCTGCGGTGTGAGCGTGCTGCCGTGTGAAAGGCCCGTTTACAGTACTCAGAGCACTTAAGACATAATACGCTCATTTCATTTAGTCCTGAGAGCCTCTTGAATTATTGACCGAGCTCCTGACATACAGTGCTTTAATCACAGGTTTGGGGTTTGTACTGTGTGTGTGTGTGTGTGTGTGTGCGTGTGTGTCCGCTTTGCGTACATGTGTGTGTGGTCACATATCTCTGAACTCTCTGTCACAGTGGTTCCAAGATTTTTTTGTCACTCACCCCTGTTACTTCAGTCAAGTTCCCTTCATAGATCGTTGATCGTTTTCAAACTAGGCACCCCATTCTTTCCACATAGTCCCTGAGTAGGTTGCTGTATATTCACAGAACAAATGGATGCTGACCCCCTGTAAATGTGACATATTTGAATTTGGCTAATTTAACTGGTTCTAATGTGCTATTGAACCCGTTCTTTGAAATTTATTTCAAATCACAAAAAAACAAGTTCAATCAACTTTTAAAAAGTACACTAAACTTAAAATATATAACTTGATTGTGGACATCATACATTTGAGCAAATTCACTACAGCAATGTCATTGTGTCACACTAAAGATATTACTATGTAGTACTGCCACAGATATAAAGTACATTATGCAGAATGCTGTGGTAACTTTGCAGCAGTAAATTGAGAATCCACCTGAATAATGAATATCTTGAGTCTATAATCTGAAAGTATTCATTTCTCAAACTAAGGTGAAAGACTTTTCTTTTGAAAGGTGCTGTTAATTGTAATCAAATTAGGTGAGTTGACTTAAAGGCGTCTGCGTAATTGTCGCATGAATAGCAGCAACGCCTGTGCGTAAAAATGCAAACCACGATGGGTAATAATATTTATCGGCACGTCTTGTCGGGCGTGGCTGCGGTGCGTCTGCCGCTGGAGGGGGGGGGGGGCTGGAGCCGTAGTCTGCTCCGGGGACTGCTGGATGCTCCGTGATGGATGAGGAGTGACAGATCGGGGTTAGCCGCCAGGGGAGTCCATTTTCTTCCACGGTCCTGTACCACTCGAGGAGGAGAAAAGCAAAGGGGACGAGGAGGAGCGGTCGGTTTCCACCCCTCCTCTTTCTCTCTTTCTCTCTCTCTTTCTCTCTCTCTCTCTCTCTCCCTCTCCCTCTGTCTCTCTGTCTCTCTCTCCATCCTCTCCTCTCCACTCCCGCGCATCACAGCCTGGTGGTGGTGGGCTTTACCCGGACTGCACCGCATTGCTGCTGCTGCTGCTGCTGCTGCTGCTGCTGCTGTCGACCCAACCCACTGAACTAACGCACCAACACACACACACACACACACTCTCCTCTCGGGTGCTGGGAACTGAAGCGGATTATGTGAGTGTGGATATGCAACAATTCCTCCTCTGCCTCTCGCTACGTCCCCTCTTTAGCGCAGCCGGACTCTGAGTCGCTGTCCTGCTCGGTGATGTCAAGACTTCTGGAGCATTGGAGGTTTTTTGCAGCTGCAGCGCCGGTGCACCACTGAGCTGGGATAGAGCCCGAGTAAAAGTCTGCAGAGCTACTCCCCCCCCCCCTCGCCCCCCCACCCCTGCATGCAGCGGATCACTCGTAACCGTGAGCTCCCCTGGGTGCTGCTTCCAACATGGGTGTTGACTGAATGGAAGAGTGTCCCCGCGGCTGGCACAGAGGGATGAGGACGCACTCGTGAGGATTTAAACCCTGCGCTCAACACATTTTCCTGGACCATGATTCTGCAGCCCAGGACGTTGTTTGTGTTACTGGCCCACGCACATGTTTTAGTATCTTTGAGGAATAATGGGGAAGTGCGGGGCTACGAGGACACCAACGTCGGCGCGTACTCCGCCAGGACTTTCCACGCGTCACTGCGGGAGAGTCACCAAAGCAGAGCCAGGGACCGCGCGCTCTCGGCGGGGTATGCCACAGGTGCGTCCTCGGCGGAGCGGGCGATCTCCAGGGGGACCCTTAACTCCACTCACCCCTGGAGGAGAGCGTCAATTGCGGGTGAGACGAGGCGAGTGGGACACAACAAACGCGACTTCAATAGGACTGTGACACCCATGGAGGATCCCCACGCCGTCGCACATTGGGACGCGACGCGCCGCCATAATAAGAGGATAAAGTTGAATGGCGCTCTTGATACTACGAGGACGCCAGCAGGTGGACACTACAATGCGGCTAAGCCCTCCTCAATGGGCCGGGGAGGAGGGGGCCCCGAGGACGGCGACAGGCACAAGAGGGGCACAAAAGACGAGCAGAAGAAAGGATGGAAGAGGGGGAGAAGCCGGCTGAACAAAGGCGTGGTGCCTCTGGCTCAACCCCACACGTCGCCGTGGGAACCCATCCCCAAGCCAGTGGCCCTCACCTCCACCGACCTGCCCTTTGACCTCTTCACCAGGAGGCCCGAGTTCTTCACGTTCAGGGAGGAGAACCCCTGGGACGCCACGCCGATCACGCCCCCCAGCTCGCAGGACTTTGGCGACGAGATCAAGAACCCCTTCTACCCGGTGACCAGCGAGACCTACGGCGCGTACGCCATCACCTGCGTGTCCGGGGTGATCTTCCTGGTGGGCATAGCGGGCAACATCGCCATCCTGTGCATCGTGTGCCAGAACTACTACATGAAGAGCATCTCCAACTCTCTGCTGGCCAACTTGGCCGTGTGGGATTTTGTGCTCATCCTCTTCTGCCTGCCCATGGTGGTGTTCCACGAACTGACCAAGTCCTGGCTGCTGGGGGAGTTCACCTGCAAAGTGGTGCCATATGTGGAGGTAAATTCCTTGGGTTTGGGGTTTTTATTCTGCTCTGACAGCAAATTCTTCATTTAGTTGAGATGTAGATGCTTTGCCTGTAGACGCCTGCTAGAGCGATGTCGAGAGATAAATGTGGTTCAACCAGTGTCTTGAACATTATCTCCCATCTTGTCTGAATGTGATCACACTATAGCAACAACATCTCCTGGAAGGGTTTCACATTCACTATGAAGTTTCACAATGGACCTACAGGGTTGGGTTTTCAGTTTCAAAGCCCTACCAGGCCAGTTGTGGCTGTATAGGATGTCATGTCATCCAGTTACAAGTGTTTGTCACTCGTACACCTGCTGCTGGAGAACCTCACCTGGGCCTCGAGGCGTGTAGACATGACGCACACACACCGGGATGTAAGACAAGTGGCTCATCCTCTCCCTGTCACCCTGACACATATCTAAGTTAGGGTGACGGGGAGATGGCGAGCTACACAAACACAACAAACACACACTCACATAGCGTGTCGCTCTTTGTCCCTTCCTCGTCCCCCCCCGTCTTTCGGTTTGTCTTTCAACACACCTACGGTATATGTACGGCAGCACTGGAGGGATGTTAGACAGGTTGTTTACACCAGGTTAATACCTTCCCTTTGTGTGCTTACTGCAATTACACCCGTGTCAGATTCACCCGAAAAGAGTCTTTTGTACAGAGCTGGGGTTTCCAGCTCAGGGGCTTTAAAGCTTGTTTTCAGTGGCCTTACCTTGCACAAGGAAAAGACAAAAGAGCGGAGGCAACACACATTCTTTTTGAAGCGTTAAATTAACCCAAATACAACGTAAGCTACGCTAAATCAGACAGAGCTGGAAGAAACTAAGTAGTGGATGGTGTCCGAGGTGCAGGAGTGAGAGGAAGACGTTCTACATAGTGCAGCAAACGGAGAAACCAAAATGTAACCAAACCTAAAATAGCCCAGACGTCAGGAGAGAGAGAGTTATCCAGCCTCCAGGCAGCGAGCCAGAGCAGGTGTATTCAACTTTGACCCCACCCTCCAGAGACAAGGGAGGGCCGCCACATAATGAAGAGGTAACATGAGCCGGCGAGTGGCGTGGTATTGTCCTCGCGGGGCCTTTCACGATGAGGTTCCATGCGACGTTGAGCTGAGTGAAGCGTTGAAAGCCTTTTCAAAATCATCCCAGCAGACGGATGTGACGACCGGTTTCTGCATGGAGCAATATTATAGAAGTTAGTCACTGTGGTGTGAAATTGACATCGAACCAAGGACCAAGCAATGATTTACTTTGCTCTTTTGTAGTGAATGAGATGCTGGTAATAGTTCTACAAGAAATCAGATCACAACTTCAGAAATCAAAGTTTTAGTTTCAGTAGATGAGTGAAAAGGTATAAAAGCCATATGTCCACTGTCTCATTTCATATTTCTGTGATGCACAGCATGTCACTAACACCTTGCATGAGTGCATGTGTTTTAATTATGGGGGATTATAGAGACACAGACCCCCCTCCCCATCTTATTGCATGTCCAAGAACCACAGGATATTATTTAATAACTTTAACACAGACTCCTATAGAGCTCAGACCAAATCCTGATTCTTAATAAACTGTGTGTGTGTGTGTGTGTGTGTGTGTGTGTGTGTGTGTGTGTGTGTGTGTGGGAGTTGTTCTCACTTGTCTCCCAGAATTTAAGATAGCATGTGAATATGCAGTTTGTATCCATAAGGACATGTGCACTGGGGCCTGTCTATGTTCACTGTGTCGTCAGTGTGTGTGTGTGTGTGCGCATGCATGTGTCAGGCCATGAGTAATGCAGCCTGGGGCTCACACTCTCCCTGTGGAACATTCAGTGAAACACACACACACACACACACACACACACACACACACACACACACACACACACAAACACAGTCACCCCCACTGAGTGACTTTATTCTTCACTTAACCCAAATTCAGTCACAGGGGACGTCAACATTCGGCCTGAAACAAAGACTCACAAACTCACTCACACATGCCGACGTTCGCACGCAACTCGCTCACTCGCACGAAAAAACCCAACTTCACGTGTGCACGCATACGTGATCAGAAGGTGGCACAGATAAGGTATCAATGTCCGCCGAGACACGAGTCCGCCACGCTGCTGCCTTCACTAAACCTTGTTTTATTCCGTGTTTAGCCGGGTGTGGATTTTTCCAAACCTCAAAGAGGAGGCAATTTCCAGGTGTGACATGTGAGCTAACGCGGCGGGGAAATTGTAAGGAATGGTGCACAAAATAAAAAATGCCAGCTACAGCCGGGGCCTGCTTTATTTCAGACACGCTCCGGCTTCACGCTGCTGTCACCGCAGACGACCCCTCCGGGCCGCGAGGCGCACGGCGGCGAATTCAAGCAAAACTAATGGGCAATAATTGGGTTTTCACACCTGGCAGTTGATTAGGATAAGACCTGAGCGTCGGCTGAAATAACAAATAAGCAGCGCGGCAAGTATTTTATAAGCCTCCTTTACTACAGGGAAGCGAGTCAAGGTTCATTCAGAACTGTGCTGCTGTGACACAGGGATTTGCACGAAAGTCTCATTAACTGTAAAAAAATGATGGAAGAAAGAACAAGATGTTGAACTTGAATAATGATTTTATGTCTTTTTCATGCTGTGAACATGGATTATTATCAGTCGAAGCTTGATCCTTGTTTAAATAGCATGAAAACAGTTGTTCACAAGATGGCAATGATGATGCTTGAGACTGAGACAGACAACCCACATCTCATTCAGTGATGTGAAGCATTAAAATGTCAACGTGTAAGAATGTGCACATGAGCACAAGTGAAACCAAGCATGCGTTTTCGCTTTGTCCCGATTTATCAGCTCATAAATCCGTCACACATAAACTCGACCATTATTTTGAAACTACACACAATCAATCAATACAACATATTTAAACCATGAGGGCCGTTGGATTTGGAGCCTAAGTAAAACCAGACAGGGGATAAACATACACACAGAGACAGGCAATTACCAGAAGGGTTATAAATACTAATAATAATAATAATAATAATAATAATAATGGTAATAATAAATATACATGGAAAGGCATTTAAATACTTATTTGCCAAGTTCAATGGAGCAGAATTCTCCTCTAGTTCCTTTATCTGTGTTTTCAAAGATATTTAGCCTAAGCTGATCCGATTTGTCACACCATGACATCATGAAGGGGTCAGATTCCCAGTAAGAATCTCAATGTGAGAACTGAAGTTAACATGGTGGCATTTATGTTCCTGTTATTTGTGCAAAGATTGAACAGTAGGATAGGACGCACCCTAGTGGTGAGCCTGTGCTGGTGTGTTTGATAAAGGACTCTCTGGGGTCTGTTCCGTTAAAGAAATCCATAATCCGTCAAATCAGCATAGATTGATATGAGTGTACAGGTTTCTTGGCGAGGACGACTGCTGCATGGTGTGTCCTCTCTTCTCCAGCTGACTGTGAATGTGAAACTCCTGCTCAGTTTCATTTCTGCTCTGGGTTCTGACTCGGCCCCGACGTCCTGTTTCACCTTTCTCTTGATGTGTTTTTCTCCTCGGCAGATGCTGTGAAAAACCATCTTCTCTCATTAAGGAAGCTTTCAGGCTTCTTGGTCACCCAGGGTTTGTAATTGGGGGAATAACAAACTCTAGGTGACCACGGAGAGCTGGCCTCAGGTATGCAGCGGCCTAACGACCACTCCCATTAGCAAACACACATGGCTGCGCTCACGCCGTCTTTAAACCTGATTTACAGATAACTGCCTGTCATCATCGTGGGACATTAGTGACTCCCTAAAGACGCGTTGTCTCATTGAGTGTTATCGGCCATTCCACAAACAGTTTAGCTGCATTATACCAAAACCAGTACAACGTGTGCTAAAAATGTCATGTTATAGTACGACTTTCACTCAACACTGACCTATTTTGGTGTGTGCAGTCCTTTAGTGTGTGTATATGTGTGTGTGTGTCTCATTTATACATCTGACCTCTGCTGCGCTGTTCAATACCCTGTAGACAGAGACTGTGGGCTGTCTGTGCTATGGTACAGTGGGCTTTGGCAGGCAGGCAGGCAGGCAGGAGAGAGAGGGGGGGAGCGAAGCAGAGCAGGAAAGAGGATGAGAAAAGTGATAGACTGGCAGAAACAGAGAAAGAGAGGAGGCGGAGGAGGAGAGAGGGGGGCACAGAGGACCAGTGCTGGAGCCGTGTGCTGTTTTGAATCCGGTGGTGACGGCAGCACATACATCAGCCTGATGCATTCAGTGTTTCAACCCACACAGGTAACGCACACTTTCAAGTAACAATCAGAACTGCAAAATGTGGTTTCCGTGCATGTTAGTGAAACATCCATCAAAAGAAGGATATTGCAAAGGAGATCCCAGACGTTATCACCTTCCACCCACTAAAAGGAATCTCACTTAACCTTTACCTGGAGCTCTCATAGACTGTATATAAAGATGGATGATGTGGCTGTTCCCAAAAAGTGAAACCAAAGCATCTCGATCGCCCCCTGGTGGCTGGCTGCAGTATGAACCCCACCTCCTCCATGTTAGTGGAAGGGACATGGTTTACACGAAACAAAAGTGCAAAATAATTTTCACAAAGATGGTTTGTGTCATTTTAGGGAACAGTTCTTATCACACTAATGTTTGTTCAAGAGCTCATTTTTCCAGTAAGTGTGATTTTAAATCAGATATTTGACCTGATGAAAATGGTGTCATGATTGACAGCTGAGACTGACTCATGATTGGTCGAGATGGCTTCGATAGTATGCAGGATATTTTGGCTTCATTTCTCGATAGTGTTAGGAAGAGGAGATTATGGTCTTATCTTTATATACAGTGTAAAGGAGCTCTGGAGATGTCCACCTCCTTCATCAAGAAAATCATCAAAAATAGGTCCAGTCTGTGACTATATACGGTTATATACATCCATAGACTGTTTGTCTATCTATCCAGCAAAGTATCTAGACCAGCACACACACACACACACACACACACACACACACACACACACACACACAGGCAGTAGGGCGTGCTGATCCTCCAGATGGGTGGGATGGCCTTCTCTCCACTGATCACTGCCCATGGCTCCGCTCCCTCTCTTTCTCTCTGCATCAGCTATCTGTGATTAGAAGTGAGCCTAAGGGAGAAGACACACACACACACACACACACACACACACACACACACACACACACATACAGTATGAAAGTATTGGGGCACATAAGCACGATTGATCTTATATGCCAAGTGCACCGTGGCAACACATAAACCCAACTCAAATCCACACTGGATCTCCTGCCCTCTGCGTCTATTAGGCTCAGGAATGACAGTTAATTGGAGGATATGTAAATTATTCAGGGTATTTAATTAATGGCTCTTCGTGATGCACGGCGGTGAGTCCATGCAGACAGCTCTCTCAGTCCATGGATGAGCAGATCGTGGTTTGTGTGATGAGACAAGACCACACAACAACACGGAGCACAGATTAGGCCTGCTGCTACATGCAATTACCCAAATTGATAATTACCCATGTACATATGAAATATTCATGGGGTGATTGTCATTATGAATTAGGTGTGTTGGGGAAATGGAAAAAAGAGCAGCGCCTTGGTTTTGGATCAACATAGAGCAGGCCGGCGTGTAGCCAACCTCGGAATAGAGAAGAATATGACAGCTATTGCGTTTTCTATTTTCACCATCAAAACACTTCTAGGCAGGAATCAATGACCTGGAATAAGATGTCCCAGAGGCCACTGTACACCGAGGGCAGAATACATTTTTCATTGTCCAGGGGGAAATCTGCCACAGGTCAGGATATCGTTTAATGGAAGAGGAATTTATTGTCTGGAATTAAGCGCCTCCGACTTCACTGTAAGACACAAAGCAGCAGAATAGAGGAGGGAACTGTAATTTATTGTGGCTGTTAATTTAATTAAAGAAACGAGGAAGAAGAAAGAATGTGATTGCTCGCCCCACTTCTGTGTGAATTCTGTGGAATATAATAGAATTGGATAGAAAAAGACTGAAAATCTTTATCTTGAAGACGGTCTTAGCACAAAGCCCATTCTCTGTCCAATAGACATATAATGTGTTCCTTAATGGGCTTTAGTGGTGCTGTTTTCCAGTCTTTGTGCTAAGCTAAGCTAACTGACTGCTGGCACCAGCTTTTTATTTACTGTAAGGACATCACAGTGTTATTGATCTATTTATCTAACCCTCAGCAAAAAGGCAAACAGGAATATTGGCAAATTGTTGGAACTATTCCTCATGAGCTGAGGAAGACCATGTGATGTAATTGAAAGCTCCCAAACAGCTACTAAATATAGATAAAATAAGAAGTAAGTAATATAAACCAGGAACTATAAAGGATAGAAATATGTACAATGTAATCAAACTATAAACAGTATTTCACATGTATGATATTGAAATTGCACCGATAGAAAAGAGAGTGAGATAGATATAAGATGCACGTGGATTACTGGGAGCAGAGCTGATAGTACAATGTAACAACAGCAGGATATAAAAGATTAGAACAGAATAGTTTTAACATGTGGTTCACAACTAAACCTTCTCCATTACAAGTGAACTCCATCCACAAAGAGAAGACACCAGATGTGGTTGGAAGCTGACATGTTTTTGTCAAGCGAGAAAAATGAGAAAAGAAAACAATGAAACAAGGAGATGTTAGTTGTGGTCTTTGAAAATGGTGTTCTCTAGCATCACCCACCCACAGTCTAAAGATAGAGTCTGCAATACCCCACACGCAGACGCACACTATGCGAGCACCATCCACACAAGCCCACAATAAAATACATAAATGTGGCCGTGCACAGACATGAATACATGCTCACATGTGGGCGTGCACGCTCGCCCACTGCACCTTCCCTCCTTCCCTCCTTCCCTCCTTCCCTCTTCCAGACACGCAGCACAGCTGTGAGACGGATGGTGGCTGTCAGTGGCAGGGTCGCTCTGGTTAGAGTTATGGTCTGCCCGAGCCTGCACTGGGTCACACACAACCTAGAAGAAAGCACTGCAGCAGGAATAACCCTTTGTCTCTCTGGCTCATTACTATCAGACCATGTGTGTGTGTGTGTGTGTGTGTGTGTGTGTGTTGTTGTGTCTCCACATTAGCTCATTCATCACCAGATAACAGCCATTATCCCTGACAGTGGCTGTCGTCACGGCGCGGCTGCACAAGCTCCACCAGTACTTGTTAAGACCCAATTAATAACGCGAGGCCTTTGTGCCACCGGCTCACAGGACCTTTAATCAGGAAGTTAATGGGCCGTTATTAAAAACAGCACCGGGGGAAATGTCTTTCTCACCTGCTGCGCTGATCGACGGACAGGACCGGAGGAACAGGTGTGAGGGATGAAAGGTCGTTTCATGTTCTTTCCCCTCTTTGTGAGGCCTTTAATTCCAAGGTTGAGAAGAAATAGAAAAACCGAACGGAAATACTTTGAAATTTTACTTGATAACTTAACCAGGTCAAAGGGAATATTTGTAAGAAAAGCACTCAATATACATAAAACTCTATATTAGAAGTACTACTTTGACATTTTTAGATGAGTTAGATGAAGTTGATTGATGCCACTCTAATAGTTGTTTAGTAAATGTATGACTACAACATGCTGCCTTTGTACTTAGCTTAGCATAAAGAATGGAAACAGGAAGCAGCTAGCCTGTCGCAGAAAAATCGGTACAAATACGTTTAGTTTAAAAACAACAGCTGTAGCCTGACACTTAACGATACTAACATGGCAGTGGAGTCCTCTCAGGGACATCGAGGCATAGAAACCACAATAAATACAAAATACAACTACACCCCAGCTAGTTTAGTTTAGCATTGGGAAAATAGCTAGCTTGGTTATGGCTTTATGAAGTGTTAGACTTATAACCACGATACAAACATGGGAGTTATGTCCTCTGGGTTAACGAGACCATAATAAGAGCTATTTTGTTAACTGAGGTTTACTGGGTACTTGTGTAATTGTACTACTGTTTTAAATAAATATTGAGACAATATTTTAGTAGCAAAATTTCCAGCCTCAAGCCCAGTGGGACTGTTATCCATCCAGCTGGTAAAATTAACATGGCAGGGTCAGGGCTGCCGTCTGGAAGAAATGTCACATTAACATTGTTAATAATTCTGTACAAGACCTGGCTTATTTCTCTCTCCCTGTCACTCGGGGCTGTGTCTAACTCACTGATACTGTCCCCTGCTGTCCCTCTCTGTTCCCTCTCACTGTCTCAGTTCTCTAAGTCGGGCAAACTGCATTTTCCGACATACGAAGAACGCAGCAGGAGATTGTGCGGGTCAGACGCGTTCACAACAACAGGAAAATGTCTGTAGAAGGAGGCAGGAGATGACGTATATATTGGGCTGTGTTTTTGTTTAGATCACATCGACACCGGTGTCGCCCCCTATCAGCCAAAACCCTCAAATTCCTCACTCACTCTCACATTTTCTGGACAATTTACTACAGGTCTGGCTTCTCTCGTACAGCCCCTCCAGAGAATTTCAGGAAAACATCCGGACTTCAGTGCATTGTCCAAAAGCCTAGTATCTCCCAACTCCTTCATTACTTTCTCTTTCCTTCTCCATTCTTCTTCTCTCCCTGTTTCTCATCCAGACACATTTGCATAACCACCTTCCACAAACACACACACACACACACACACACACACACACACACACACACACACACACACACACCACCATCACCCCACCAGGCCTGATTCTTGCACTCTCTCTCTCTCATCTCCCCTCCAGTACAAAGCCATGCTTGTTCGTCCTGCCCCTTGCTCTCCGCCCCAACACGCTGATCAAAGCTGGGCTCCCGAGTCCTCCATGACAGCCTTTAAAGCCATTCCAGCCCTGTTGTTCGAGCCATGAAATATTCACAGTGTGCAAGCATCCATGTGTCGTGAGGGTTTGTGCGGGCGTTGTGCACAGCATGTGTGTTGGCAAACAGCCACCACATATGGGAATACAGGTGTGCTTGGTGTGCATGTTTATGGAGAAAGAAGTGGGTCACTCATAGCGCCTGATATGATGCTTCTTCAACTGTAAAATGAAGGAATGTAGGTCTACGTGTACACAGGCAAATTAAGGCCTTCTAACTGTTCATATTCACAATATGGGGCCTGATCCGTGTGATCCAGCAGCTGTCAAAAACACCTCATTGTTCTGCGATGAAAACTCAGTTCATTCCAAACGGGCAGTATTTTAGTTTGTAAACCGTGGGGCGGGATGGAGAAATACATAGCAGGCAGCAATTTCAGTAAATGGTATCAACGGCTGACAGATGAGTCAGAGAGTGAAGTGAGCGGAGCGTCGGTTTCAGCAACATGTTGCAGGGGAAATGTGCTTTTATTGTGTTTAAACTTTCACACTGAAAAAAAAGGACAGGCTGTTAACATCCTCTTTCAACTTTAGTCACATAACAGCGACAGAATGACACTCATCTTGTTAAAGAAATGACAGTAGAGATTTAAAAGAAGAACTTCCTGTTTCATTGTGAGCATTCTACTGCTTCACAGTTGCAGTTGGTTAATTAACTCTGGGACATTTAAACCAGAAAGCCACGTTTGAGTCGTTTTTGTCTTTGCAGATGACTGTAGTGTCAGAAAAAGACGAACTATTCTAAACAGACAGCATGAATGAACAAATCAGGGCACAGATATAATGTTTTACCATCTTGGAAGCAAATCCAAAATGGATCTGAACCCATCCCTATTTAGGTAGCACCATAGACTGTATATAAAGATGGACGAATTGACTGCTCCACAAAAGTGAAACTTATTGTAATAATCCCTCCTCCTCCGTGTCAATGGATGTGACAGGAATCATACATTAAAAAAGTACATGTCAGATAAATTATTTTTGAATACGTGTCTGTCATTTAAGGTAGTTCTCATCACACTGATGTTTCATCAAGTGTTGATTGTTCTTATGAATTTGGTTTTAATTAGTTATTTTAATGATATAAACTGAGCTATATAAAGTGGTTTCTTTCTTGATAGTGGAAGGAAGTGGAGACACATCTTTATAGACAGTATGTGAAGATCACTTGTAGATTGAGATGCATTTGATTGGATTGGGCTCAATCAGTTTAAAGGTCAATGTGTAGTAAAATGAGTAGAATGCCTCTATGGATTAATGTGTCTATTATATTTGATTATCTGCAGCACAGTACATGTGGTTATTACTTGCACTCAGAAGCCGTGCTGCGATGCAAGATTTTTGTCTCTACCGCAATCAAACCACATGTAAATCCTGTCCCTAACTGTCCATGAGCATGATTGACTTTTCAGAGCTTTATAATTTACCTGTTCTGAAGTTAATCATTGTAGACATTGATGAAAATTAGCTAAGCTCAGGACTGCTGCAGTTTCCTGTATGTATTCGATTTTTAGTACGAATTTTTAACAATTGACCGAAGGATTTATTTGTCTGACTTGTTTTGCTCAAATCAATTCAAAGTTGGACTGAATTTTTTTTTGAACACAAAGGATAATGATTGTTCTGCTTTGGCTAAATTATAAAACAATTCACATTTATAGTTGCGAGATTGTGGCGTGACAGCAGGTAATAAACCCCCCCGGTCCGAAGCGTAGTCACATTGATCACAATTATTGTTCAGTGCTGGAGTCTGTGGGGGGGGGGGGGGGGGGGGGGGGTTGTCTACCCCACTTACCCCCTCGCTGTTCCGTTTGGTCGCCCTTCATTAGCCTGGTTAGCGTGCGTGTGTGTGTGTGTGTGTGTGTGTGTGTGTGTGTGTGTGCACGTGCATGTCCAGACACACAGAACATCTCGCCGTGTGTGTACATCTCTATCTGTCCAGGAAGTATGTGTTTAGAGCGCTAAAGCCGTGGCTCACCGGGGCCATCTGGGAGGCTGGCTGTTGTAATTAAATTTGAAATGAAGGGAGGAAGGAAAGGAGAGGTGTACAGAGGGGAAGGGGGGTGAGGAGAGGAGGAGAGAGAAGGGAGGAGGAGATTTTAAAAAAAAAGTGAGAGACATAGGGTGTAAGGGAGAGGGATGGAGGAAGAGGGTGGGTCAGATCCAGCAGATATGGTGCTCGAGGCAAAATCTGAGAAGAAACTGGTTCAAGTGAGGACACACGCACACACACACACACACACACACACACACACACGTTCCAGCTGTCCGTTTTCCAAGTTTGTCCAGCAGGTGCTTACACGTGCTGAGGAAATTTGTGCTCTCACAGTTTGCAGAGCTTATGCATGGAGAACATTGGTATAATGCAGGTAATTAACAAAAGCAGTGAAGTGTTTAGGTTTGTTATTTAGTAAAAAAAAAGCCATTGAACAAGGGGCGTGAAAATACATGTGAATGCAGCTCTGACAGCTTTTTAATCCCCCCCTCTCAGTCGCACACATTCAGGGATGCAACACAACCATAATAGCAGCTTACGGCTGTCCATTGTGTTGCTGACGCTCCACTACTTGTGATTATACCTGTGTTGCATGCAGCTAAAAGCCAATACCATTATTTTCTGTCCTGCTCTTCAGTCATCAAGTGGAAACAAGGGAACTCGCAGCCTTCTTTTATGTATCCGTAAGACATTCTCTGCACTTTTGTCAGTTTCTTTTTATTCTTTGTGTCACATGAGTATTGCTCTTCTGTCAGTTGGAATGATTGTAGATTATCACCAGTACAAGGCTACTGTTAGATCTTGTCTCGACTCCTCATGCCTGCAGCATTGAGATGTTTCCTGCACAATGTTTAAATATATTGGGAACGGGGGTGTATCTTTAAAGAACCTCTATAAGCCGCCAAGCAAATATCAGAACATTCATTGTACTCGATGATTTGAAGTGACTTCTCTCCTGATAAACAATTCCTGCTTGTTTCCTCAGGTGGCGTCTTTGGGCGTGACCACCTTCACCCTGTGCGCTCTGTGCATCGACCGCTTCCGCGCAGCCACCAACGTCCAGATGTACTACGAGATGATCGAGAACTGCACGTCTACCACTGCCAAGCTCGCCGTCATCTGGATCGGCGCCCTCCTTTTGGCCCTCCCTGAGCTCCTCATTCGACAGCTGGTGACGGAGGACACGGGAATCCCAGGCGAGCCTCCCGTCGAACGCTGCATCATCAGGATATCCACCTCGCTTCCTGACATGCTGTACGTGCTGGGCCTGACCTACGAGGGCGCTCGTCTGTGGTGGTGCTTCGGCTGCTACTTTTGTCTGCCCACCCTCTTCACCATCGGGTGCTCGTTGGTAACGGCGCGCAAGATCCGGCGTGCGGAGCAGGCCAGCGTGCGTAGCAACAAGAAGCAGATTCGGCTGGAGAGCCAGATGAACTGCACCGTCGTGGCGCTGGCAATTGTCTACGGTGCGTGCGTGGTGCCTGAGAACATCTGCAACATAGTTTCTGCATACATGGCGGCCGGTGTTCCCGAGCACACCATGTCCATCCTCCATCTTCTCTCCCAGCTGCTGCTCTTCTGTCGGGCCGCCGTGACGCCAGCGCTGCTGCTCCTCCTGTGTCGTCCGCTGGGCAGGGCCTTCCTAGACTGCTGCTGCTGCTGCTGCTGTAACCACGTGCCCTCCTCGGCCACGGCCAGCGACGATAACGAACACGAGTGCACCACCGAGCTGGAGCTGTCGCCGTTCAGCACCATCCGCAGGGAGCTGAGTAACTACACACCTGCTGGCTCCAACTGCTAAAGTGACATTCCTCATCAGGGGTGGAGATTTCACTAGCCTGCCTGTGGCTAGCAGCTCTCAGACTTGGCTAGGAGAGATTTGCCTTACCTCATCTGGTCACAGAAGGAAGTTAGACACTGAATAATCACGTTCAGCCAGTGTCTTTCAGCCCCGCACTAATACTGGACATTTCCACTAACTGTATAACCATTACTTCCCAGGAAAGCTAACAAAAAGCTAAATCTTCTCTCCACTCATGCCCTGGGGTGCTCTTAAAACAGGGTCATATTTTTAGCAATTGCGCCTGAAACCTTACAAACCTCCCTTCTCTTGACCTTGTATGCCTAAATATCTTCTGACAGTGGGGGTCTCTATGGAATCAACTTAATTTCTTTTAATGAACCTAATCCCTAGGCTGAAAAACCGAGCAAGGAAAAAAAACTGCTGGCCTCATGGTATCAGTGACAGGTAATATTTATGCTGTACAACGTACAAATGATTGCACAGAATGCGTCACAATAAATTCTTAAAGTTAATAAAAGGGGCTGTGATGATAAATGTGTTTGGCCACCATAAATAATATTTACGTGCAGGAAACTGTGTTGCAAATCTTAAGGGAGAGAAAAAGTACTTTAAATCACTTTCCAAAAGTGTCACTGATGAAATTATGGCGACTAAGCTAATTAATCAGAGAGCGACCGTGTACAGTAATACAGCATCCAGTCGGCAGACACTGCCTATAGATGTGCAGGACTCGCTTTACAGATCACATCTGCTGCAAATGGACAGTTCATAAAATGGCGTGCACGTGGGAACAAGGCTTCTGATAATTAAACTCGCAGAGGGCGTCTCAGCGGTACTGGCAGTTTGCAAGAGGAAAACACAAAGAAGACGCTTCGCGCTGGAGAATCCAAATGTACACAACACTTACACTGTATATTGAAAAATATCCAGTTGACTCACACATAACTGGGCTGGTCTCAGAACAACAACACAGACTGGGCTGGAATTAAATGCTCTGGAACGGACTAATTGAAATCACATCAGAGTTGAACGGAGAGGAACGGAATCGTGACAGATGAAACTGATTGAAGTGAATATGAATAATGTGGACAGTAATGGAACATAACACGGCGATGGATAAGTGAAAGGGATGGACTCGGCGTGAAGTGGACTGAAAATGGATATCTGCACTACACTGTTGTATCATGTTACGCCTTACACTTTGGGCTGTATATAAACTGTACACTTTCTTCGGTGCTCTTATGATGAATGCGCTGTAAATAACAAATCCATCGGTTCGACTTAGAATCACAAGTAATTGAGCTGCGGACTTTGTCTCAGGTCAAGAAGACAGATTGCAGCTATCTGCAACTCTGGAAAACACGAACAATAGTGAGGGAAGAAAAAAAATCAATATGGAGTTTTTACACAGAAAGTTTAATAAACCTCACCGGACTGCCTTTACTGAGAGTGACGGCTGTTTGAAAGCTGCGCTACAGATATGGTAGCACTTTACTTTACAGTACAGTAATTACTTAGTGTTTGATTAATCACTGACATAAAAAAAACGACATGGTATTAACATTGTTATACATCAATAGATGCAATAAGTATTACCACATATTTATGTCATCAGTACAGACATATAATTAAAGGCCTTTAGTTTCATTAAGCAAAAGGGACAGAAAATATCAATCAATACTAGATTAAACCAAAATATGAACGTATTACAAAAAAGTGCCAATGCAGCGTAACACTGTAAATACTAGAAACTTCTGGACTGTAAATATAAGTGGTATTATAGATTTAAATCAATGATCAATGCAAAGTTCGTTGTAAAACTTTTAGGGTTATTCATGTTCATGGTTATGATTCCTGAACTGTAAAACAAAGTGATACCACAACTTCAGAGGCAACACTGCAAAAGCTTGTTTGCTAAACCCTTCCATTGAACAGTGACGCTCCATCTCGGCTCAGTAGCTTTTACGCTAGACACGTTGTGTGTTGGAGGTTACAACTGAAATGCTGCTTACTCATTTCGCATAGGGTGTTGCCGAACTGCACTGTGGTTCCGTTGCGTCGCATTGCTCGTGTTTCATACTGTAGAAGCTGATGTTAACTTTTATTGCGGCAGTGGAGGCACCAGCCAATCAAATCGTGCTTAAACAAATACTCAAGTGCAGGCGCCAGCCAATCAAATCATGTTAATGAGGAAAAGGAGCCAGAGGCAACTGGTGATCCTGGTGTGTGTTTATCTGGCTGTGGATTTTATCTCCTGTGTACTTCTTTTTAGCATTGCATTTATAGCTAGCATGGCATGTTAGCACGAAAGTCGGCTATGCTGTGTGTCTTGAGCATGAAAGTGTAATTGTTGTTGTTATGACAATCGTACCAGCGCCAGTCAGGCACACCAGAGGTCAAGGGTTAATGCATCGTAACGGGCAGAGATGGTCTGTCAAGTTCCACAATGAGTAGCGGGCTCCAGGTCTCTAGCAGGAATGATTCATAGAGTTTCTAGATTTCCCAAACCAAAGACTTAAGCTCAGCATTTTCAGACGAGTCCGAGGGAAAGATTACGAAGTCACTCCGAATTTAAACTGTTAAATTTAGCTTCATTAGCTTGTGAGCTACAGAAAATCCTCTAGCGACAGGTGTTAGTGCAGCTGTTTGAAATAAAGAATCCATTGTGTCAATAATTACTAAGAAATTCCACCAATGTTACCACTGTAACCACAACAGCAACCGAGGAGTGCAGGGTTTAGCAAAAAGTCAATGTTTCTGTGTAAATTCTTGACCTTTAAGACCCTTAGCTGTTCATTTACTTGGGTTTTTAAGGAGAACCAATGAGATGTTTTTCACAGTGTATAAATTTACAAGTGTATTGTACTGTAAATCTGTTTCCTTAATGCTAATAATCAGACCTGGGTCAGAAGAAGGTTCAATCACTTAGTTACAACGCAGGTAACTGAAGTGATACAGAGCATCGAACAACCCGAACCTTTGGTATAATCAGGTATGGAAGACGTAGATCATGACTCCTGACCTTTATTATGTTTCTTAAACTTGAAAATGAATCGATTTAAACTTAAACTCCTTTATAACTTGGATTATATGGTGGTGAACCCTGTGATGACCCAGGTGTGATGTTCATTGGTATACTGTATATTGCGATGAATCTTTTACTTACGATTCTGCACTGCCAAACACCTTCTCTGTGTCTGTCTCTTGTGCTCTTGTGGTAGTAGCACACTATCTCTGGGTGTCTCTCTCTCTCCCTCTCAGTGCGGAGGTCAGTTTGCTCTCAGCTCCATCTGTGCAGGGAGAAGAAAATTACTACAAAACATAAACCAGAAGAGGTCTGACAACACCCACGGCCAGTCGAAAAAAATACAGCTCGTACGTACACAGTAGAGAGGAAGTGTGGATGGAGAATCTTTTTTTAGCTTGAGGCAGCAGCCATCTCTAATGAACTCTTGTTTATGAGCTCCAGGAGATCCAGGTGGATGTGGCCTCATGTTGGCGCTGCCTGCAGCTCCTCACATTAATACAGGAAATGGGCGAGAACACAGCGGCTCTGCATCACTGTGCCCTGCAGCCTGTTTGACAACTCTTTTTATTACCTATCACTATCAGGGTATTGAGGAACGGTGTGTTAACCAGTCCAGGGAAATTACACAGTACGCCCCTTGCACAAAAAATACATGTTCCCCATTAAATTACATCAGCTCATAGTGCTGAAGTCTGGACTTCTGCTTTATTTCTTGATGGGACTTGTGAGTAAACTGACCTCCTGAACCTAATTCTCTTTTTCTGCATATTTCTGGGAGCGTAGCTCATTCTAAATGGCTCAGTGTGTAGTAACGTGGTTCAAACTATTGATGAAGTGATTCTTGTAAAACCAGTCAGTGAGACGTTTATTCTGAACTTTGTGAGCATCCTCTTCACTCTGAGCAAAACGTGTCCGTATTGGATACCGGAAAATGTAAGCACACGGCCACTACTGTCTCTAAAGTCTAGTCACTGGTTTCTAAATAGCTTTTTATATAGCCAAAAAAACTGTCCCTTTGTTTATCAAAGAACTTTATCTTGAAGACTGTATATTAAAATCCTAAATGTTCTATTACTGCTGATTTATTGGGGTCATTTGCTATTTTGGATCTTTGATGAGCAAAATGTGTGAGTGGCATCATCTTTAATCCGTCGTCGTTTCACTCAACTGAAACACAACTCTGATAATCCAAAGAACTCCTCCAGTTCAAATCCAAAGCAAAGAAGTTATTCAGTCTTTTGCCTCGCATGCCAAAGGGTTGTTGCCATGGATACAGTTGAAAGGGGAGACTTGAAAGAAATAAAAAACAAATGTTTCAAACCGACGCAGCAGAGGTGGAAACATCGGAACTCTTATCTTCTTAAATGGGTCAAACCCACAATACTGGATCCTACAACTGTCACAAATATTGTTTTTCTTTATATCCTTATATCCCTAACTCTTACAAACTTTTCTGTCATAATCTTTAAACTTCAGTTTGTATTGCATCAAATAACTAATTAAGACACATCAGTGTGATAAGAACTCTTTATGAAAAGTTATTTTAACATGTACTTGCCTTTTTAGTTCGGTCCATGTCCCATCCACTATCATGGAGGAGGCGGTGTTCGTGACCTATACTGCAGCCAGCCACCAGGTGGCGATTGAGATGCTTTGGCTTCACTTCGATAGCGACTGTCATGTCGTCCATCTTCCTATTCTGTCGATGATGATAATCAATCCGAGTCTGCAGAGCCAGAAGTGCAAGAAAAATCAAAAGATGTTAAATTAAGCTATAAGTCAACATACTTCACTTGATTAACATTCCTCACCACATTGACCTTTACTTCTCTGGAATGAAAGACAGGTTTTCTTTTGAAAATATGCAGAAACACTCAGAGCGTGTCCTCACATTCCTGATTTACTTAAGAATATCCTCCAACTACATCTGTACTGAAGCGAGAAGTGTCTTCATTTCTCTCCACATAACAGAGGACCCTTTAAATAATTTATCGGCGATGTATCACTGTGCTCTGTTCTCCCAACACATCCTACACACACACCTCTCTTTTCCCTCTACTCTCTCTGTTGCCGTTCCTTTGTCTGTTGCATCCAAAGTGTTACACAACGATGACGACAGCGGCCAGGGCGTCCTGGATCTGTGTTTGTGAAATGGACGCCGAACAGAACTGTTTATACCTCCTGCAACAGAATTAGCTGTCGGTCTGGAACACTGAGCAGATGCCAGAAAGCTTCCGCAAGCACCAAACACACAACGGAGAGATCGCTGCTCTCTCCCACTGTTTTGAGGTGGAGGTCTCATTTCTCTCTATGTCTTAGTCTGTATTTTGTCAGGAGAGAAAGTGAAGGTTGACGTGGAGGCGGAAAAAAGGCAAATGTGTGTTGTGAGATTTGCTGAAATTCAAAAGAAAGGAGATAATTTATGCTTGAGATAGATTTTGTTCTAATCTTCTTTTAACGTGCCAAGTTTTAACTGTGCAAACACAAACGGTTATAATGACACATTAAGCATTTTAACCATTATTTTGAAAGTCTAAAAGCATTTGTGTAATCACACTTTCAGCCAATTACTGCCAAATCAACTGCTCATTATGCTCTTTGAATTAAACCCACCAACGATCCGTCATGTTTCTCTCAGACGGAGAATGAGAAAGTCTAATTATGAGACGTCTGATGAAAATTGAGGGATTGTTCACTTTGAAATGAGCCACGGTTCGGGCTTTTATCTGTTGTCTCTCCTATCTCCTCCCTTCTGTCGCCGTGTGTGTGGCTCGTGATTTACTCGTGCTGTGGGGACCTAAATCTTTTTGCACAGTCACATTATGGGGTCTTGTGGTTCCAGGCCCGTGCAGTAATTCATTGAGTTTTAGGGGGATGTCATGTTTTGAGGTTCCCCAAGTAGAAGTTATGTTTAAGGTTGGAGTTTGTCTGCAGGACGTGAGTGTAAGTCAATGTAATGTCCCCTGAAGTTATAGAGACATGACTGTGTGTGGGTGTGGGTGTGTTTGTCGTTCCAGAAACAAAGCTGACAGGCGACGTGCCACTCATTCTGTTAATTTCCCCAAAACTGTTGGCCCCCTGCCAGCGCACTCACTCACACTCAATCAGCCTCAATCAGCCGCGTACTTCTAAAAGTGTCTGCAGCCCAGACTGTGTGTGGGTCTCTGTGTGTGTGTGTCTGTGTTTGTCTTTTTGTTGTTTCATTGTGCGACTGCCTTCAAAGGCCGTTTTTCCGCTAATTCAGCTTCCTATTGTAGCAAAAGTCTTTTCATGATCAAACACTGAGAAGTTCTGATTCCCGTTTTTTTTCACTGTCACTTTTTAATCTCCTTTATTGTGCTGCTATTTTCAGCTCTGCAGGACCAACACTATAGGCCTTGATTACAGTTATACAACAATGCACTGCAGCATGGATGCATTGTGCACATACAATCTTTAATGGATGCTTTATTTAGATGAAAAAAACCTTGACTCGTTTCCAGGGAAAATAGAGAAAGTCTGTTTCTTTATGGGAGTAAATACTTTCATATTAAATTAAGAAAAGCAATGAGTCAGTATAAAAGGGTTTCAGCATGATGAGAGAATTTCTGTACCGTCAGCATCAGCGGCTGCCAAGCAAAGTGGGGATTAAAAAAAAAAAAAGTGGCCGGGGTTCAGAGTTTCTTCCTGGAGCTGCAGGTTTTGGGTGTTTGTTTTCGAGACTCTCACACCTTTCTGTTTTTCCAAGCGCGATTGGGCATTCGTTAAAAGCAGGAAGTCCCAGCCAAGCAAATCTGGCCGGGGCCCAGTCTTTTTCTTCTGGTCGCTCATTATAAATGGTTGCTAGGTTACCACAAAGTTAAGTTGCCATCTTTCTGACTTTTTGCTTTTTCCTGTTGTGTAGCTTGCATATAAAAAGGGGGCATTGGTAGCCACTGTATAAAAGAAGTGGAGGCATTTGACATATTATGGCTGCATAATATGCGGGTACACTACAAAATTAGCAGCTATAGTTAGTAGCTGTTAGCGTAAGGTCAGCGGTTTGAACCCAGTCTTCCCCATTCTGCAGGCCGAAGTGTCCTTGGGCAAGAAACTGAACCCCAAAAGTGGCCCATGCTTGTGTCTGTGTAGAAGTCGGCCATGTTTGCTTTTGTGCAGTTGCAGTACAAGTGCACATGCATGCGAAAACATGCAGATAGAAACATGCAATCGTGTGGACAAGCACTCGCAGACACTCATGCACATAAATGCACACAAGCAGCCAACACACAACCCAGGAGCCGAGGAGTTTAAAGCCAATATTGCATTCCAGTATTTACCGAGTGAGACTTTTCATTTGGAAGACTGCGCAAAGATATATTGAGATTGTCCACTGGGAAACTATTCAATAATATCCCGCCCTCTCCATTTCTCTCTCTCATCCTCCCTCTCTTTCTTCACCTCTCCATATCCCGCCTCTCCGCCCAGTCATCTCTCATCTGCTCTAAAGCGCCACCCTGCCCCCTCATACATTTTAATGGCAGCATTTTTGATCCGACTGGTCAAAGAAAATAAAATTCAAACGCATCCACTTGTGTTGAATAAATACATAATTTAGCAACACAAGTCAACCCCTGTTCAGCGTTGTGGAAAGGACAAGATAAATAGTTCCCTTTCTGAGGAGTGGGTAGAATGGGATTCAGTCGGAGATGAGATGCTGAGTCGTGTGCTGCTGCAGCCAACGTTAATTTCAGCAGAGTTTCTGATCGAATCTTTATTGGTTTTTGGTCTCGTTTAAATGCAACAGAGAAGCACAGCCTGTTCATCACAGGTGTCATACAGTTTTACCCAGAAGACGCGAGAAGATTGCTTTGGAAAATGAAACACTGAGCATATGGTTGATGGAAGCGCCACAATTGAAGTAGGGACTGCAGCGACAACAGTTTGTTAAAGCAATGTTCACAGACTGTATATAAAGATGGACGACACGTACACACGTCCTCCCGCTATCCGGAAATGAAGCCAAAGTATCCCAGACACAAACGCTGCCATCTTGGGCTGATGATGTCATTTGGAGGAGGAGTCTACACAGTATGTAGCCACAGTATCAAGGTCC
This sequence comes from Hippoglossus hippoglossus, assembly GCF_009819705.1. Taxonomy (NCBI): domain Eukaryota; kingdom Metazoa; phylum Chordata; class Actinopteri; order Pleuronectiformes; family Pleuronectidae; genus Hippoglossus; species Hippoglossus hippoglossus. The sequence goes on from NC_047173.1 coordinate 10,149,643, forward strand.
TGCTCAATCATTCACAGGTTCTACCTAAAATCACACAAACCGTCTTTGAGAATAATTATTTTATAATTATACTTTTTTTGATTAGTCCGTGTCCAATCCACTCACATGTAGGAGGGGTTTAAGAGCCCAAAATATAAATGACCATGTTTGGGTAAGTTGTTGACTTTCAAAACATCATTGTTAGCATTTTATAATTTTGACATTACCAGTCATCTCAAAGCTCTGCAGAGTCGCTAACAAGGCTGAAGACTCTTATTTTGGGCACCACACTCAAATTCCAACTTCTCCTGACTCAGACCCCAAGAGACATGACGTACTTGTAACCAAGTGAAGGAAACAATCATGGCTACAAACACCAGGAACATTTTCATCACCCCTGACAATGACAGAGAAATCCAACATGTTGTCTTGAGGAACATTTCCCGAAATGCTGGTTTAAATCAATATTATTCACGTGATATAGGCATTTCTGGTTAAATTCTCAAATCAAAGACACTTTGAAAACCGTCAGTCTTTACTGTGCGGAGCAGCGATGCCCCTCCACAGATGAGCACACGCTCAAAGACGATTTCCACTGATCATGTTTATGTAGAAGACCGAATGTGACTCACAGGGTTGAAACCCTCATCTTCTGCCCATTTCCAGTCGACGCGTCATTTGGATGCGAGTTCTAACGGCTGAGAGCGAGGGCACGCTGTGTTTCCTGATTGTCTCCTTTGTTCAGCTAAAGGAAATTTTCCCTGTCCCTTAAAGCCGGGGCCTGAACTGAGAATACGCTTCAAAGAGAGATATTAGACTCCATCCATGACTTGAGCTGTAGTCGTTTGTCAGCGGAGTGAGGATTTGATGTCGTCACAGGCTCCTGTATCTCTCACACTGTGTGCGTTTTGCAAGTGGATGTTTTTGACTGAAAGGGGAAATTGTTCATTGAGGGAAAATAGCTTTTAAGATTGTTTTTTAATGAAACTTTGAAATGGAATTATGTGACGTTACAGCATTTTGTCCAGCAGCTGCTTTGTCAAACGCTGATGTGTCACGTCAGTGGAGCAGCAGCTGAAAACCCTGAAGTGAAAATGTACAACAGAAGCTTTTTGCTAACAGCCATTAACATAGAATAGTACAGATGGGTCGTAATCACCATACTTTTCTGTGTAAAGCCACCCACTTTCCTGGGGCACCTGATTACTCCTGTTGCTATGGATACAATTCAACACTTTCAGTCCACATCTCATGTCAATTAAGGACATATTCAAGTTTCCCCGACAAAATCCAAATTTACTATTCTCTGCACTCGTGCACGTTGCGTTCAGTGGCTCTCATGAGGCACAGGAATTAACTTATTTCAAGTAGGTGAGCGGTTAAATTTCTTTCTACATGTTTTGAGACATGTACAGATTTTTGCTAAATGCTGTTTTTAAATTCAAAGTGTTATTCAAAGGTTTGTGTCACACACACAAGTAATATGTGTCGTATAATATAATGCATGACCAATAAGGATTTTGGGGGCTGACGCCGATACAGATATTAGGGAGTAAAAAATAACTAATATCGATACATTGGCAGATATATATATTTTAAAAAATGGCAAAGGTGTTGTTATCAAACCCTTATGACATTGAAATGTAACTGAGGCTCGATATAATTTATTATAAATAACTATACATAAAAAAAGCTAATACTACTAAATATATAGAACTTGAAAATGAAAACAATGTTTCATGTAAAATCTTAACAAATATGATGCATTGTTTTCATTGATTCTGTAAAATAACAGTTTTCATTTTGGCAAACATAAACACCGATATTCAGCCAGCCAATAAATCGGTTACACTTTAGTAAAATAGAATGTAAATGTATTTTAAATATACAATATGTGTTGGGCACAGTGTAAAGACATTGTGCTCGACCAGGCTTGAGGCCAGAGGACAGAGTTTAATATCACAATGGGGCTTTTTCTTGATTCATCTTTGTTAGACTTGCGGCTATGCAAGAAATATCTGAGTGTTTAAGTCTGTTCCTTGAGCGGTGGGGATTCTCTTTATAAACCTGCTCTGCACCTTCTGCTGTATAAGTCTGGAAGGTGGGAAGCAGATACTTGGCTCAGCTTTAGGGCTCGAGGATCCTGAGCAGAGCCGTTCCCATACAGATGCTCTCTCCACAGAACCAGAAAGAAAAAGACCTGAAGATCCCGACAGAGACTCAGAATTTCTATAACTTTTAAGATGTGGTAGAGGAGTTCCCTCACTTTCCCTGTCAAGACGTCCGTGTGCACACACTGTGTCGGACCGCGTCAGATTCTTGCTGCTCTGCTGCTCGCTCTCAAAGTCCAAAAACCAGCTCCTCCCTTTCGCTGTCAATCAGTTCACGGTTGTTGGCTTCGCACTGAAGTGACAGATCTCCGTCCTCTTCCAGGTTGTCTCTCTTACGAGTGTTGTCGGCCATCTTGTCTCTCTGTGAACTTGACGTTTGAGGTGGGGTAATGTGGGGACTTCATCGTGTCAGTCACTTCTATTGCTTATTTCACCTTTATTTTCATGCAGTTTGCTGTATTCAGTATCCCTGTATAGCCTAACCAATACAAATCGAAAATAAAATAAGCCAGTACACAGCAAGACAGAATTCCAAGGTTAAATAGTTTAAAAACCCAAATTTCTCGCGACGAGTACGATAAATTAAAAAAGATTTACGACACACTTTGACATTGGCCCTCTTCAGGGAACACAAAGCTTTAACCTTCAAACATTCAAGCACCAAGTACTGCATTGTAAATACTTTCTATTGGGCTCAAATGTCTTCAGAGGGATTCATGACCTTCAGAGCATCTAAAAATAAAAGTTTCAAAAACTGCCACAGTGAATAAATTGCTCAATATCTTTTTCCCAAAACAAGCAGCCCTGATATTTACACATGCAGACTCTTGACTTTATGACAGAATTCATAAATATTTTTCTCTGTAGCTGATCCAGCTGTTGACCTTCCACCGACCTGCCGCTGCCAACTGCATAATTATCTATTCTAGAGTTTGGCTAGATCGCTGATCAGCCAGACTCTTGACTTTTTAAACAAACGTCTAGAGTTGATTTTTTTTCATGTAAGATGCCCTGGGATATCATTTGGAAATGGAAGTTTGCCAGTTTATTTCTTGGTCTTTTCCATCTCTAAAATGTTCGTACCTATGGGTCAGAGTTAGCGTCCAGGTGGGGGCGCATTCTCCCATCAAGTTTTGCGTGAAAAGTGGCGTACGCATCTTTCAGACCCAGTTTTGTACGCAACAGTTAGAAATGAGGCTCCTGGATGTTTGGCTGAGCTTGAGATGTTGCTCGTTGGAGGATATTCACATCACCATTCCCATGTGTGTGTGTGGATGCATGTGCGGTAAAGCAAAAGACCTTCACCCCAAACCCAACATGCACCCACACACACACACACACACACACACGCACCACTTATAAGCTTCTAAGTGCAATGAAAAGAAGCCTCTCTCTACCTGCCGTCACTTTCCATCTGAGAGCTTTGAGCTGCTGCTTTGTTAAAGCTCTGCGGCTGATGAGAATCCGTCTCACTTCAAAGGTCGTCTCTCTCCTCCTCCTACTCCTCCACCACCAGGGCCGAGTCTGAACTGCGGGTCAGCACATCAGAGACGGGCGGTTGAAGAGAAATGACAGAGTGGACGATGACTGAAAGACTCTCGCTCATATAAAATATGAAGGTCATCTTTCTTTGCATCTTAATGGTTTATGTATTCTCCAAGCTCATGCATCTCCTAACTCCAGTTTATATTTACTTGCACAAAAAGTGGCTCGATTCGTTTTTGGCTGAGTTTGCTTTACTGCTGTTTATATGATATTGAAACCTAAAATCTTATGTTCTAAAAGCAATAAAAGCACTGAAATCTCTGACAGCGGAGCCTCAAATAAGTAAAAACATCTTTTTACTACAATGCCCCAATGCATCATTTATACAATGATCATGTTTAAGATGGTTAAATGTGTCTCAGTCCTCCAGCGAGGCACAACAGCACATTTGAATTCTGGCTGTAAAATGATGGAAGGCCGGCAATTAAGTTAAATATGCAGCCCTTCAGCACACTGTGATGGTTCGGCTCACAGCGCAGGCACTATCAGACTATTGAATTTCAACTCAGCCAATATTTGATGGATTCTTACGATGGAGTTTAAAAAAGCAGGAGGGCATCAGTCCGTTATAAAGACAACACAGTGAATTGTTTTAAAAACATTTGAGGAAGTATGAATAAAAGAGAGTAAGTTTATTGTTTTTACATTCAGGTGTCTGGATTACACACATGATTTGACTTTGATTTCATTTTGAGATATTTGTGTTTCCAGGCTGTGAGAACACAATGTCCCCAGCAAATGAAGTTCTCCTGTTCTGAACACTGCTCAGAAACTGCTTGTAGTTACAGAAAGTGGGAGAGAAGTTAGGAAAATATGCAAATGAGTTGTTCATGCACCACAGTTGCTCAAAGTAAGGAATAAATAAACATGGCTCAACTAGAAAGTGGTTTGCAAACAGGTTTTTATGTTTTGTGTTCAGTTTACAACACATTCCCTTGCTTTAATTATGATAAAATAATAAATCGTCGCCACTGTTAAACAACATGAAACAGTTATTTTAATTTGATGATACGCTCCTTTGAACACAATAGACTGAAGTAAACCACCTTGCAACGTTCATTACCTCAGCAGATTATCCTTGTTTTGGCTCAGAGGGTCGGCGCTATGAGAGCTTTGTCTTGGTTTAGCTCCAATTAGGGCCGTCCTGCCCCAGATTAAGAGATCAGAGGAGAAACTCCCCCCAACATCCCCAGGTTTTTATGTCAAAGGCTCTTCACACTGTACACGAAGTCTCAGACAAAGGAGACGGATTCTGGAAAGCCTCTTACATGTCAGCGAAAGTTCACTTTCGTTCTTGGTGAATCAAGAAAGTTCGGCCCGACATTGTTGTGTAAACGCTGTGGTTTACTTACAGCGGTGCTCTCAACGTGAAGTGCTGTGGAAATGACTCAGCAGCGAACCACCTGCCACGGTTTGATCATCTAATTACACAAGTAACCACTTCATGGTGAATAACACTGATTACAGTCATCAGCTGCTAGAATAATGTAGGGAGAGAAGAAGAAAAATCTGCTAGTCCTTAAGTCCCGTCAAATATAAATCAAGCAGGCAGTTTTAACTTTCAGAATTAAAGCTTATCACACAATTTAAATAGCAGCACTACCTGTAGGATATTCACCTGAAAACACACATTCTCTGAACAAACGGCACTCTCTCTTATTGGGGATGGAATCACCCCTCATCCACCCAAGAATCGCCTACTGGTCATAGTATGATAAGGCGAAGAAAACCTTACAAAAATGTAATAGTGTAATAATATCATTAAAATGTCATAGCATGGTACATTGTCCAAAATCTCCAAAATCAACATTGTATGGTATGGTGTCAAAAATCTCATAAAAACCACCTGCTGTAGTATTGCGTCCAAAACTGCACTAGCACATCATAGTATAGTATGGCGTCCAAAATTTTAATAACTTCACCATATATTAATGTGTCAGAAACCTCACAACAACCTCATTCCATCTGGTCCTGCCCAGTTATTTCCTGACTCCCTGATGTTCGGTCACTCTCTGCAACATCCACTGAGCCTCCAACTGCATCTCTATCTACAGAGAACTGCAGCGGCAGTGTGCAGAAGAGTAGACAGTGCATGAGAGCACAGTGAGATTACAAAGCACAACGCACACACCCACATCCAGTCCCAGGAGTTACAATTACAAACACTGTCAGACTACACACATATACTCATCTCTGAGAGGTAATTACTTCACTCGCCACAGTCGTCTTACCCTTTGAGCCTTAATGCAGAATTTCACACTTTGACAAACTGCCGTCTTCATTATTTAAGGCGTCACAACCCAGTCATACACAAAGATGTATAGCTGGAATGCATGGCAGGCGTGTATTGTGTTGCAAACTGAAAACTCAACTCATTGCTCGCATATGACGATGCTTTAATATCCCTGAGGACATGTATATAAAGGATTCTGCCAGGATCTGTCAGTATTTAATCAATATGGCTTTATTGTCATTTCAGAGGAAAAATAACTTGTGGTGATTTGACAACTGCTGTTGATGAATTCTCCATCTGCTTTGCCTTAGATTTCATGAAATAACGGCGCCAAGCAAGAGGGACTGCTGCTGTCAATCAGTACACTTAAAATACAGTTTGTTGTGTTGTTGTGTTAATGCTGCAGAGTTCTTCGATATCAGGTGCAGTGTGCCCCTAAATGAATTAAAGCCAGTGCACCTGAGGAGTTTACAGAGTGCTGTGAAAGCAATATGTGGCCGTTTACGAGTCTATACTGGCCCGTAAGACTTGTAGCATCTTTAATTACACCAAGCACAGTCGCTGTTCATACACACAGTTGGATATTCGGCGTTACGCTGTGTTTCAACTGTTCTCTCCAGCAAACGATCATTGCTGTTCCAGGTGTCTTCTGAAAATTAGAAATCAAACTGTCTGACATGGTCACATTCAGATAACCCAGATCAAAGGAAAAGGATGACAGGTTGTTTTGGGTGGTTGGTGTTACTGCAAGTAAATAAAAGAAAAGCCCTTCGTCTAGCAGGCACTATAACTGGCTGCTAAATGACATGGGAGTTATTTCTCATTAGTTTTGTCCGTTGAGGCCAATAACAGGGCCGGTCTGATACTGTCTGATAGGGGCAGTTCAGAGCAAATAACTCGTCCGCCCACCCACTCAGTGACTGCCAAAGTAATAGGATGTATGGCTGCCAAACAAACAGGGGAATTTCTGCGTCTGACTGACTTTGTTTCAAATTAAGTTGGGCAGCGTGAACCGCAAACAGAAACAGATTAAACAGAACAAATAAGCAAAAAACTGTGATTTTAGAACGAAGAAAAACAGCAGGTGTGGGTTTTGTTTGCGCTCCAAACAAAATCAAATTTGGTATGACTGACTGCTTCCAGCAAATTACTGGGTGCTAGAAATTGAAGCTGTATTTGTGTGGTGGTGTTTTATTTGCGGCCGAGATGAGAGCAGATATCAGCTTAAGGGTTCCTCACTGAAACAATATCGTCACCCGGCACAAAGCTGTGCCGAGTTCTCCGATTCCTCTGCTTTGAAGCATTCTTTCTTACTAACAGGCAAATTCACCATTATGTTAGCAATGTGTTAATCTTTGATCGTAATCTTTGAAAGGGGATTGGAAGTTTGGTTTGATTGGTTCATTGCATGTTAAACCCTTTAAACATCCTTATTTATTAAGAGACTAAAGTTGTGTCCAATTTCAGGGGCTGCATCATTCGCAGGACATCCGTAGAGGCCAAGCCGAAATGAGAGACTTAGCTAGATTGTTAGCTTCATCACCAATGCACCATTAATCCTGGGATAGGTTGGCCTATCCCGATCAGGAATGGAAGGAAGCATTTGTTGGCCACATTTGAAGAAGCCTTTTGAATGGTTCAAAGTTCAAGGTAACTTTGTTCGTCCCCGAGGGGCAATTTGTTGTACAGCCAGCATAACTATTACACAACCAGTGGACATATACATAACATGAAGACATAAACAGGACGGACTAGTTACGGTAGAGGTATGCACTTTACTGAATGCTCCTCTAGTTAAAATAGTTCTGAAACGCATAATATACTTCCATCATTGACAGAGAACTCACACTTTGTTCACTTGTGACTCTCATGCCCTCAGAACCCGAACTGATACAGCTAACTGATACACAGCCTGCAGCAGGTCTGACCTTGTTTACATGCTACAGTGCACTGGGGGCCTGTTCAAAATGTACTTGTTATGCTGACCCCCTGCAGCTGAAAGGTGGCCCCATCTTCATTTGTAAAAACACACACACACACATCTTTGGTTCCCTCTGCAGCAAAGTGACCAGATTTTGGTGCATGAGCATCAAACCTAAAAAAAGAAATTTCATTTCAAGGAGTCAGCTGTCTCTGGTCTGCTCACACAGCAGGATAATCTGCACCAACCACTGTGCAGCCATCGGGAAGAGTTATGGTTGCCTATTCTGTTTGAAGTCAAACCACACGTCAGTTTGAACATTAAAATTTTTCTATGTATTTATCAGTAGATATGGTATCAATTCACAGGCCACAATAAACTTTATTTTGTCAAATACCATATGAAATTATTCATCAACTTTGTTCAGTTTTTCCCCAAAACTTTTTTTATGAATGTAAACTGTGTCGCTCGCTCGCTCACACACACACACACACACACACACACACACACACACACACACACACACACACACACACACACACGCACACACAATCCCTGTCTAGTTCTGGCTCAGTTGTTCCTGCCTGCAGTGACAGAGGGGATTATGGAAGAATGTGCAATGTTGTCTTTTATGAACACACACACACACACACACCACAGCGGGTTCTTACTGTGCTCCTCACTCTCTCTCTCTCTCTCTCTCTCTCTCTCTCTCTCTCTCTCTCTCTCTCTCTCTCTCTCTCTCTCTCTCTGAGCACCGAGAGCACCGCCTCCTCTTAACGAGAACCCACACGATAAAGGGAATAATGCTGCATCTACTGTTGCTTTATCTTTATTGTAAACACAGGTAACTTTAAAAAACAACAATGGGACCATTAGAGATTCGTTCATAGCTTGTTGTGCATGTGGGAGGGTCACAGATGGACACCTGCTTGCCGACTACTTGATTGACTCTCTAACGACTTGAAATATTACCATGGCAACTCCACTAAGCGCACACACACACACACACACTCACACACACACACACACACACACACACACACACACACACACACACACACACACACACACACACACGTGGTACAGCCTGCAGACTGATCATTAGAGTCTTGTGATCTTTCTCCTCTGCATCCTCTCCGACCCCCCATTGCCCTTCCGTGGAATCCAAGCAAATTGCCCCCCCTCCCTTTATCGCATCATTCTTCCCTACCTCCCCCTCCATCCCTTGTTCCATTCTCCAGCCGCCTGATTGTCTGTAATGGCCCTTTATATCCTCCCTCCCACTTATACGCATCCTTATCTTTCACACTATTCCTCATATGATTGGAACTATCTTTACCTTCATCTGTCCATCCCTTTTTCATTATCTGCCACTGCCTCCATCCATTTGCCCACCTCCCCTCTTTTCCTGCCATCCCCCTGTAGTCCATCCATCCATGCCTTCATGTTCCTCTTTTCCCTCCACCAGCCCTCATACCATCCATCTCCTCCAATAATTACCCGGTTGAAGGTTTTAATTAGAGAAAGAGGAGCCGGCGTCTGGAGCGGCAGAGCCCTAATTGAAACCCCAATTAGTGTCCTCTGGTTGTCAGTAAGCCGAGGGAGCGACCACTCTGCCGAAAATCAGATTTTCATCAGGAGGTGAATTTTCAGAGGCGATTACTTTGACTTGTAATAAAATGTATTATGGTGGCAAATGAAAAGTGCAGGCACGAATCAGTCTCCCTTATCACTAACGGTTATAATTGCCTCAGGCAATCTGCCTCAATCTGCTTTGGAAATTAACAGCAGGAAGCTGCTGCAATTGGGGCAACGTGAAAACAAAAACAACAAAAAAGTCACTACGGTAACTTGTTGCCGTGGTGATTACCATAGTGATGGCAAAGTCGTAGGAAAACCAGCCGCTCTGGTTTTGGGGAGGAGGGAAGTGTGGTACAAATGCAGGGATTGAAAATGATTTGTGTGTGTGTGTGTGTGTGTAAGTGTGTGGAGAAAGAAAGAGGCGACAATGTGCTCAGCCTTTCAGCCAGTTTGAAGCCAATCAATGGGAGCTTATCAGGATGTGCTCTGCTCTGCGGCTGTCTGCGGTCGAATCCAGAGGCAGATACGACTGAGCCGGGTCTGTCTGGGATGGACTCAACAGGGGGTGGAAGAGGGAAGGCTTAACAAGTGCGTGTGTGTGTGTGGGGATGGGGATGGGAGCGTTCATGTAGAATGTGTATTGCTGGATCTGGAGAAGGACAGAGGGAGGAGTGTGTGTGTTTGTCATTTTGTCAGTCAGGCGGAACATGTGTGTTCAGGGTTTGGTGACCTACAATATTTATGAGAACGCAGTGAATATTCCTGTCCGTCAAACCATCCACATATGAGGCTTACAGATAGCGATGGCCGATGTATCACTCGTTATATCACAGTAATAAAATAATGGATACAAATTTAATTAGTAAAACAATGTATCTTTAACTTCTTGAAAGCAGTGTCTTACCGGGGCCAGATTTGCAAATCAGCATATCCTGTCAACTCATTTTAAACAAATATGTACACTGAAGCTATAGCAGTCCCTGGGCCAAGTCAAGTTAATGATATATAAAGATATGACATTAAACTATAAACCGGACAGATACTTATAGTAGACTCAACATTCACAACCATTATGCACACGGTCAGCGGCATTTTTTTGTCTAGCGTCGCTAGTGAGTTTGTATACAGTATAGACTGCACATAAAGATAGACGACGTGACTGCTCCTCAAAAGTTAGGCCAAAACGTCTTTATCGTAAACCTTGTGGCCACCTGCAGGGTGAGGAAACAAATCCTGCCTCCGTCATGTAAGTGGATGGGACATGGGCCAAACTAAAAACTCAATTACATATCAAAAAATGTATTTTGTAATTGTAGGTAGTTCTTATCAAACTGATAAGAAAACCAATATGAGACTGAATCTGGTCGACAGAGGATTTCCATGATCAGCATCACCAGCCTGTCCCACCCTTATTGTTGTAGCTAAAGTTGGAAACTGCAAAGAAAAAGTTTGAATGCCCTAATGTGTACCTGCTTGGTTGAGTTGAAGCGTGATACTCCATCATTGGATGTCACTTGTCGGTGAAGGATCCACCTGTCGGGGCTTTCGTTTCTCAGGTGACGGAAGGACGCGTTTGAAGGAGCCTTCCAAATGGGACAGTCTGTGATGCAACCAGTCCATCAGTCGAGACACAGAACAGACGAACATGCTGCTTAGTTCATTTCTCATTATTACTGTGGTTTTTGGAAGGCCTCCTATGCAACTATGAATCTAACAAGCGCTCCAAATCTAAAGCTCGGCGGGCCTGCTGTGTCTAGCCACGGTTGCAGATTGGACAAGCACTGTATGCCGGAGAGGTTTCACGTCAGCTGGGTGTAAACATTCCCAAAAAACGAGATGCAGCAATTATTGAATGATTGGGGAGAGAGTTTGAAAGGATGAATATATGTGTCTGTGTGTAATTGTTCCACTTAGGCTTTGAGCCAACTTGCTAATTGTAAATCCAAAGCATACTGAGTGCATTAGGTTGGGTCCTCACACTCTTTCCCCACACACACACACACACACATATATACTCACTGGGGATAAGAGTAGAGAGGGAGAAGGGGAAGAGAGAGAGAGAGAGAGAGATGAGGAGAGAAGGGTGATGGAATAGAGACAAAATTCACAATGACAAAAGCGAGACAAAAGCAGGGGTAAGGGGCCGGCACTGCGGCTGGAGGGAGACAGAGGGAGAGAAAGGATAAGGGATGCAAATCTACAGGCAGAAGTGTAGTCAAAAGGAGCTGAGAATAAATCAATAAGCATATCAGTGTAACAGAGAAAGAGAGAGGGGAAGAGAACGGGACGAACAGGCTGATAGACAGCTAATCAGAGCCCAGCAGGCACAAAGACACAGAAAACATATTAAACAGAGACTGAATCAAATAGAAGTTACATGGCAAGAATAATCCAGGTAAACCAATTAATGTCTAATGTCTTCAATGCAGATTTAATTAATGAGTTTATATGGACATCAATATTCCGACTATTGACCTTATTCAAAATAAGTATCTATATTTCCCTTGTGTTTATATTGCATTTTTACTTATTACTTTACTGATGTCTGTTTTTTTACTCTCCTCTTTGCTGCTGTCCAACTGTGGGACTAATAAATAATGATCATATCTTAATTGAATATTCCGTTCACATTCCTGTTGACATGTTACAGAGCATAGCCCGATAATGACTCATGTCATTTTGTCCACGACGCCATTATGTCCAACCTTATTTTGCCAATTTTAAAACCCTCACCTGAAATACTTTCATGCACGATGCTAATGTAAATCATGTTGGGTGTTTTTTAATTAACTCCTTCTTGTGTCAATGTCTCAAAATGCTGTGAACACTCCAATCGGACGTTATAATGCGATAAAGGCACAAACATAATAAATTACCTTAACCTCAATAAGGTCATAGTCATAATTCGCTTTATTGCAACTTATGACTATGACCTTATTGAGGTTAAGGTAATCAGACAATGCTGTTTACATGGCAGTGTCTTATTCAGAGTATTGACTTAATCAGGTTAATATCAGAATATGTGGTGTCCATGTAAACATAGTCAATGACAAGTCCAATACAACAACTCATCATGTCCATGTTTGTGATATCAAACCGAGTAAAAGGTCCTGACCATTAATTAGCACCTTCCTCTCCACCCTGTCAGTGCAAAGAGGAAATATAGACAAAGCCAGATTCGTGTCCTCAACCTGGTGAGAATTCATTCTTTGCAGTAACCCGCTGCATCACCTGGACAATGGGGGGGAAATGTAATAGAGCCCCTTCTGTTCCTGAGGTGTGACTGTGTGATTGTTCCACCCGGCTGCGACAGACGGACCCGAGTCCTGCTGGGCAGACGGCAGCTGATGGGGGGGGGGTTAACTACTACTGATGCACTGGCATGAGGGGACAAGGGCAAGAGGCTGGAATCCAATATAAAGTATCTGAACATCAGCTCTGATTTCTTCAAGACATTGCTACAGTCCGTGTTTACAGTCAAGGTGAACAATGTTTACATGCACACTCCGAATAAGTAGTTGCACTAAGCTCTGAAACAGCCAAAAGACAAACAACTCAAAATCATAATTCAATCATTGTCGGCTTATAGGATTGTTGCTTGTGTTGTGTTTGGCTAACCCAGTATATTCTCAGTCATGGTCAGCATTAGCTCAGCATTAGCTTAGAATTAGCATAGCATTAAATGTTTGTTAGCATGGTAAACTACCCTAATGATAAGCTAATGATATAATATTTTAACAACCGAGGTCAATTCAGCACAAGCTTGTGTGATTGTGAACGATAAAGAGGCATCACTGGAAAGGGATCGGCCCGGTTCCAGGTTTATAAACTGAAATTTACTCAGGTATATTTCTTTGACTCACGACAAACACACGTCTGCCAGAATCCACAAACAGCAGGATACACCCGGATGCTCGTGTGCACGTAACCACGAGAGCGCACTTACTGTTTCCTATCCCGGCTGTAACATTCACTTCGAATGAAAACTCCATCGTATATGTTGTTCGTTTACAGTCAATAATTCAGGTTACTGTAGCTCCCGGGGAACCTGTGTTCAAAGCCAGCCAGTGTGTGTGTGTGTGTGTGTGTGTGTGTGTGTGTTTGTGTAGCTATGCCCTCTAGTCAGAGAGAAAGCAGCAGGATACCTTGGCATCACCTTTCTTCCTTGTTTTCCCTCTCCTCCCCTAAAGACTTCCTCTCTCTTCTTCATCCCATATCTTCCACCTCCCTTATTTCTGTATTCCTGCCCCCCCATCCTAATTCTCTTTGACACACAAACACACACACACACACACACACACACACACACACTTTCTTGTTGTTATCCCCGGCACACAGCATCTCTTACAGAAAGCCTAACCTGCCAAAAGGTACGAAGAAAAAAAAAAGCACTGTCGATACCACTGTCAGATTGACTGTGTTTCTCTGCGATGCATTAGCCGCCCTGTGCTGTTTATTTTCCTCACGCTCCGTCTGTGCAGCAGTCATGCTTGGAGGGTTGCATTGGATTGTCCTTGACTGTCCTGGTTCCAGCGCGGCCACAGACGCTTTTAACCGTTTTCTATTCTCTGTGAAGCTGTTTTTTATTGCATTGGTTTCTCATATTACTCTAAAAAAAATTGTTGTTATTGCCATTGGCCCACATTCGTGCTGTCACTCAAATTCTCCTCTTCGGTGTTTGCACATGATGATATATTTTGTCAGGTTATACCAGATTATTACCTCCAGGTTTTTCAGGCTGCAGGTGTTGAAGAAAAAAAAAAAAAAGTTGCCCGATGTTTTCGTTCGCGTCCCAGAATGCCTTGCAGTGCCCCTGCAGCACGGTGCTGTGCTGTAATGTGCTGTATGCAGTGTCATGCATCATAGGACCTGTCTCAGTACTCAGCTTCAATCTGGGTAAGTGTTTTTTTAATCCACTAAAATATGAATGCATCATAAAACTTGATATTTTGAGCTGCTCCCTTGACTGGCACATTTCTATATGAAGGTGACCATGATGCTCTGGTCTGTTGTTGAGGTGACTGTGACCCTCTTCTCTCTTGTTCCGCTGTTTTCTTACGTTTGCATCAGTCTGAGGATGATTCATCAGAGGCAACAGCAATGTCCTCTGTGTTGAATTGTCACAATTTCCAGACATTTTAATCTTCATCTTTGTTGCACTGAAAATGCTAATGGAAGGAATTTGTAGTATACGACCAATATAACCAGAGGTTCCCACATTTTTTATTCACAACAGATAACCTTGGTTAAAATCAATGATGTAATCCAATGAAAAATCAAAACATATATCTGTCATCCAAAAATAAATGGTTGATCGATATATTAAACAAATATGGCAATGATTCGATGTTGTTATCAAAGAAATTACAATTCCATTGTACTACAACTCATTATCTTTGAGTTGATTGAAAATAATTTGACTGTATTCATGGCAGACTTCAAATATCAAATGCAACTGATATTTAAATAATGAAAACGTGAATACCTGAACCAATTTTGCTGGTTGCCCGGCAACCTCACAGCACTCACACAGTAGGAGCGGCAGAGACCAGTCGACTTCAGAGAAGGCAACAGGTGACGAGTCTGGTGCTGCCTCCAAACCCGTATTACTGTAACATCCATAAGCACTTATCTGAAATCTGCTCACGCCTCCTGATGAACAATCCAAATCCTGTGGGACAGTGAGCGAGCTGATGACGTTTCTAACACTAAGGGACACAAAGGTGGAAAAAGCAGAGAGGATGCAAGTATCTCGGGATGAAAGACACGTAGACGACGCAGACAGAGATGTCCACTTGGAAAGACAACGAGATTTAAGAGCTTTTGGTGATAAGAACACAGGATTTCCACAACAGAATATGTGCGTCATGTTCTGTTTTCCTGTTGTCGTGAACACAACAGTAAAAGAAAAACTCCAGAAAATGTCCAGACCCAATTTTCTGGACGTTTTCTGGGGTTAATGTCTGAAAACAGCTTTAGCAAATTCAGTGTATCTTCCCTCTGCATAATCACCAATTTAATATAGTGAATTTAATTGTCATAGATAATTTAGAACTGCATTCCTTGAACCTGGCTAAAATTTCCCATCTTAAAGGTTCAGTGTGTAGAATGTAGTGACATCTAGTGGTGAAGTTGTATTTTGCAGCTGAACACCCCTCACCTCACCCTCCCCTTCCAAACATGAAAGAGAACCTGTGGTAGCTTCAGTTGTCATAAAAACTCAAAAGGTGTTTAGTTTGTCCAGATTGGACGACTGTAAAAAACATGGCGGCCTCCGTAGAGAGGACCCACTTCCTGTAAATATAAAGTATTTATATGTAAAGTGGCCATTCTAGGGTAAAGAAAACAATAATTTGCAGAATTTAGATGAAACAGACTTATAATTATTATTTCATATTCAATTTCTGCTAATTGATCCCTTTCACCTAAATCTTGGACTTTTAAAACACACTGTGGAATATTACTAATAACCCCCTCGACTACATGGACATAATGTGAAGGGAATGAAAGGCCAGAGTATGTCGCTAACAACTGACCTCCACACATTATGCTAACTGCTCACTGCATCACTGACACATGGAGGCTGAAGGCCTGAAAGCTGTCGCTGTGATGCCAGAGAGACAAACTGCCGCCAACGTCTTCGTCTGTCACATCACTCAAGCAAACAGACACTTATTATGGAACTAAAGCGACCCATCCTGCGTGTGCGGACACAGCGAGTCGCGTTCATTTCGCCTGGGTTATCCAAACGGCCGCTGGACCACGGAGAGGCGAGCGAGCTCTGAAACTGTCCTAAACTGTGTGTAAAAAAGTGGGACAGTAGCTCCATGTTTCTGACAGCGTGGACGTGGAAACAGGATGCTTATGCCTCAGATGCAGTCGGCTGTGTCGTCGCCCTCCGTGCTCTTTCTTCCTCGCTGCTCGCAGGCTCGTGTCTTATACAACTATCTTCACCAGGACTTGCTCACACACACACACACACACACACACACACAGAGACACAAATGTCAGCCGATATTTCACATTCTCTACGGCAAAATGTCAATGCCGGGGACAAAGCTCGTCCTCCTTCCTGCCGTCCTGTCTCTCTGTCCGTCCCACTGACATCTGCTGTCACCGCCTGACATGTCACATGCTCGGGGGGGGTCACAGAACAAACTCGCTGGTTGAATATTACTCAGGTGTGTCACACAAGGTTGGGATGGGTTAAACGTGCTGAATGCATAAAATACGTAGCGGTCGTAGTAGGAAAAGCCCTTGTTGACAATCAGGGGAGTTGTTTTGATGATGGCGGCGTAAAGAGGCTGCGTTTTATGTCGTCACATTTCGGGACTTGACCTCAGCGCGACAGGAAACATGCTGATGTGGGCCAGAATCTACCTGAGAGGACAGATGATCACATTCGGCTCCAGGCTGTGCAGGGGTCATGCATTGTTGTGCTCAGTCTCCCGCAGGATCACATTCACCTTGGGTGGCGAGACAATTAAAGTCCAGCCACTAAACTGACTGTGGCGAGGAGTGGAGTGAATGTGTGGAGGTAGCACAGGATCCCAATTAATGTTGACATTTATAGTGCAACATACGGTAGTTAGCATGCATGTGTATACAAGGTATTGATATTGTTGCAAGGGAACATTTGACCCTTTTTCATTGGCTGATATCAACACTGTTAATTGTGCGATATTATTTTCAATTTGGAGAGTGAGTGTTATTCAGCACATCATTATTAAACTATATTAAATCTATATATGAAATCTACAAGGCCTATTAACACATGTACAGTCCCTAAAGATACTATGATGAGGAAAAAACATTTCTTGTTATAATTTTGTTAATGATGCTTTGTGGCCATCAAGATGGATTTAAAAGCCTGATCCATTAACCGTGTTGCGTTTCCATCTTGGACCCTGTTCAGGTACGTTAGACCATTTTTCCACTGTTGATCAGTGTTAAGCCTTTAATAGGATCAGAGGTGGGAGACTGCATTAGAGAAAACATAGACAGAACCCCCCATCGACATTTAGACTCGTCAAACACAGTGAGTAACGTTAACGATGGTTGAATTCCATTATGGTGGATAACTGGCTTACACCTACAGTGAATAGAAGGGAACCATCATTAATGGTAACAGTTACAACAGTGCTTTACCTCCTATGTTTAGTCAAAATATATACAGTAAAAATAAAGTATGGGCGTTTATAACGTGTTTGCTGTTTTGTGTTATTTGTCCAACAAATACCTTGTTGTGTTTAAACATTAGAGCTTGAATTAGAAATACAGTTTCCTGTTTGAGTTTATATTCTGTACATAAGATGAGACTTTCTGCTTATTATTCTAAAACGCCCCGAGCGACAGTCTCATCATGCAGCTGATTGATTTTTCTCAAACATCAGGAGGACGAATGGTTATTTCTGTTCGAAATATTTCAGAGGTCGAGAGGAGTCGGAAAACTGTTGTGACAAGAAGAGGAGAAACTTTTCATCCATCCTTCTTTTCTCTCCTCGGCTCTGTTTCTCTCTCTCTCTCTCTCTCTCTCTCTCTCTCTCTCTCTGTCTCTCTCTCTCTCTCTGTCTCTCTCTCTCTCTCTCTCTCTCTCTCTCTCTCTCTCGTCTCGATAACTTACACCCACATCCGTCTCTGCATTTCTCTCTGATTTGGATACCGATTTCTACTTTCTGTTTGATTTAAATTTAGCTGAGAGACGCGTGACCCCGACCACTGTGCCCACACTGTAATCTTATGGGATTTCAACCATCTGTGTCTCATATAGGCAGTTGAGGAGAAGACAAGAAAGTGGGATGATGGGATGCAAGATTTGAGATTGATGATGTTTGTCTCCATGTGTTTGTGCTGTTTTTGCATTATGCCATTTTTAAACCCCGGGTCTCAGCATGAGGGAGTGTAAATATAAACCATCGTGTAGCTTAAGGTTTAATTATTTCTCTCCGAGACAAACGCGATGCTGTTTTTCAGTTCTCTGGCCAAGAAAATTGAATATAGTGGTCCAATTAAAAGTCTGATCGTGATTTTGATGTCAGGGGGTTGTTTTGTGCATCCCGCTGCCTGGTCCACAACAAATTAATTTGGATAATCAGAAAGGAAGCATCTCCACACTAGTGTTCCAGACGCACAAGGAACTGGTTGTTTTAGCCTGTGCATGGGAGGGATGTGCCACCTTAACATATTCAACATGGGGTTAAATATGAAGGTTTACAGGAAGAGCTCACAACTACTGTGTAGTCTGAGACGCTATGTGGGTATTATGCAAATGTCGGGCATTGTGATGTCATGTGACTACTGACGACGCATTTCAGAAACTTCAGGAGCAGATTTCTTCCTGTGGAGGAGAGGAGACTTTCACATACACAAAAAAAACATACAACACACTTGAAGAAAACTGAAAAAGCGTCTTATGTTTTCAACGTTAACATTGAAAATGAATCCCACTCGTAGCTTTAAACCTCGACCCGTCAAACTGGACCTTCTTGGCTTAAAAGGAAGAAACACAGTGGCTCCTCATCTCACCTATAATTTCTCTACATTCTGCTTTTTAATACTAAGCCTCAATTAAACTCAGCTCTGTTTAATTCTCAGTTTTCCTTCAACGTCTACCTTTTACTTACCATTTAAACAGATTAGTCTAATCCACACACACACACACACACACACACACACACACACATACACACACACACACACACACACACACATACAAATACACACTCACACACTTCAAAGCATCATCTTGCACAAACACACACACACTGACACACAGCCTCACATTAGTCTTAATCTGCTCATACCTGCCCAAAAAAGATCAGGGACTGAGGGACTTTATTTCCTCAGTGGTAGACCAGTGAAAAACACTTTACAACAAGCAACACACACACACACACACACAAACACACACACCGGCTCAGCTTGTCATACGGTTATCCATTTTTAATGACTCACAGACAGCTTGACCTAGTATTGCTGCGCTCTGTGTGGTTGTTCTGTGTGTTAGGTGTGTGAGACATGAATGTGTGGTCCTGTGTGTGTTTGTGTGTGTGTGTTTGTGTGTAGATGGCGTGTGCGGTTTGAAAAAGCGAAACTAAAACGAGTTAGTTCGGTTCAGCTCGCTGTCAAATTACATCAAACACACGCCGCCGGTCAAAAAACGTTCGTCCCAATAACCTCAGCTGCACTTAGAGCCGGCTCACTTGTTAGCCAGGTAGCTAACCATCTGCAGCGCATGCACATAGAGGTCACACTCAGATGTTAGTTATTCATCCGTGCACTGACACACACTCACTGACACACTCTCTGCCTGGCTGTGACCTCTGTGAGACCTCACTGTCCGTCCCCCCTCTGGGCCGTCATCCGTCTGTCTCACTCTCTCTGTACTTCACAGCCACGCCAGCTGTTACAGCGACAGAAGAGCTCCTCCATCTCTGCACAGTTACTTCAGTTTTTTACTTCATTTACTGTGGTAATTGAATACACCTGTCAAACTCTTGTCAGCAGGCGACTCCGAGATTTAAGAGCGGCGTCTTCTAATTTCAATTTCCCCTCCTCCACTTACTTAACATGACCTTTATTTCAACAAGACGGTAATTTAAAGTGCTTTACGTAAAAAAAACATTTACATCTTTACAAGATACACTTTATTTATTAACATGGGACTAAAATAATTTTAACAAACCTTTGGGTTATTATGAGAGCCGAGTCGATAGTCTCCGCTGTTATGAGTCTTTCGCAGACATATCGAAATCTGTGTTTATGTTTTCTGATATACACCCATTACACTTTCACTTTACAAATAAAACAATGCAGAAAGATGCACATTTATGTTTAAATTTGACATAGAAATGTATATTTATTTATAATAAACTGTTAAATACAAAGCCTCATGAGCGCCTGCTAGCTCGCCCCGCGCACAGGCTTGAGTCCTCATGCTTCCCTTCAACTGTTCTATCGATAAGATAAAGAAAAACATCTTAGAATTTTTTGTTTCCTTTTTATTTCTTTGTCATGAGGGTCTCATGATGACATCTAAGAATATCTACCAATATTAAAGTATTGGAGATTTTTCATCAGCCTCTAAAAAGCTCTAGTAATTAGGACTCTAAGATTTCACTTCCTGTATTCTTCTGTTCCTAGAAGGAAAATTGTTTTAATGTGGCCTGTCATGTGTTTTGGGAGTATGATGTCTTGGCCCTCACTCACACAAACTTGTATAATCAACCCGGACCCATTCACAAGGACAAAACAGTTGAATGTAAACGGTGCGTCATAGGAAAAGATTAATTGGATGTTCAGCCTCCTACTGATGCACATAGAAAAAGTGTTATTTACATAAGCACTGTGGCTCGGTGTGTGTCCCTGTAAGCCACAGGAAAAATGACTCACTGTTGTCATGGGGAAAGCAGAGCAGCGAGACTGGAGGGATTTACTGAACCATGTAAAACACACACAGTCAGGCGTGTGCACAGTCACACACCAACTTAAATCGAGCATTTTGGTGGATTGATTAAACCACAGTGAAATAAAGTCCCGCTGTAATGCTTCGGCGAGGTAAGAACCCTAACAACATAAATGAAATTACAAAGGGAGCGACTACAAAAGAAAGTAATCACAGACCTGTAAACAACACTCACACGCACAGACGCACGCCGAGCATCTGTGCCAGGTTGTTTGGCAAAGGAGCCTTGAGTTCATCACAGACGCAGATAAGTACAAAGCAAACAATCCAAAATGGCACACACACATTCATTTCATTTCCTCTATCCCCTCATGCTTTCTGTCGGTCTCACATGCGTGAACACAAACAGAGCGGTTCACATTGATTTCAAGAAAAATCCCTTAGCATGATGCACAGATAGCTCATTAGCCGAGGCTGCCAGTCGAAGGCCCTGCAGAAAATCCCCACTAATTCCAGGTGAGTGGTTTTAAAAGGTGCTAAAGGCTCAAGATGATCCTTTGGGTGTGTGTGTGGTGAGCCCATTAAATCACACGGTAAAAAAAACACAGAAAATCATGACAGATTAAAACTACGATGGAGTATTAGGGCCAATTCAAGAGGAAATATGTTGACAAGAATGTCAAAAATATGGTTTCGTTAAAGTCGCAATGTTACAAAAGGGTCGTGATAGTGCGGGAATATTTTGTTATCAGAATAAAGTCGTAATACGACAAGATTAATAGTATTATGACTTTTTTCTAAATAACCTACGACTTTATTATTGCAATATGGCCCTCATACTTTGTTTTAGAAAACAATCAGGTCAATTAAAGTAATTTAACTAATTCGATTTTGTCCACTTACATGTTTTTTTCCCATTTACCTCTCAGTTGCTATGGGAGAGAGAGCGATGGATGGAGAAGGAGGCAACAGGGGGCACATGAAGTCAGAGTGATTTGAATTGAACATTGATTCACTATCGAGAGAAGAAAGAACAAAGATGGAGAGAAAGAAAGAGATCATTGTCGGCCACTTTGATGGGAACACAGATATCAGAAGAGGAGGTGGATGACAAAGGAGGAAGAGGAATGACAGTGTCTGTTTTAAACTCTTTCTGGGCACTGTCTTCCAAAACCGAATCCCCTCATGGTCCTGCAGACATACTCTGTACCTCCTCAGCCCTATTTTTGTACAATTTCAGCACAAGTCGAGAGTTTCGACATCATAATTCTGTGAATATAGCACCCGGGGGAGCGACGCACTCCTCGCCTGGAGGCTACAGTGAGGCAGGAAGCACAGAGAGAGAGAGAGAGAGAGAGAGAGAGAGAGAGAGAGAGAGAGAGAGAGAGAGAGGGATGTGAGATGAGACAAAACGCTGCAGTACAATGTAGACGTAGGTTTCCCTCCATCCACAGAGTGGCCATTGTACAAGTGTGTGTCAAGTGTTTGTGCTGAAAGACTAACAGAGGAAAGAGAAAGATGGAGAGGGAGGGGGTCATCGTTCTGGACAGAGGGGAGGGAGAGAGAGACACAGAGAGAGAGAGAATGTGAGGGTCAGTACACTAGTCACTGCCCCTGCTGTTTGTGTTAGGCACTGTTGGGTGGGTTTGTGTGTGTGTGCATGTGCGTGTGTGTGTGTGCACACTACTGTATATGGTTCAGCAGCATGTGTGATGGGGCTGCTGGATGAAAGAAAGAAAGAAAGAAAGGGTGTGGCCGTGGTTTGTGTGTGTGCACGTGTGCTGGAAGGGATGAAAGGGATGGGGAACTCTGGGTGTCATCGCTCATCTGTTGTGAAAAGTCAAGTCCGAGCTGAGGGTAAACTATACAATTAAAACTTCAATTAAAAATGCTGCTGTTAGACATGCACTGAACACCAGATCTTTTCCAGACATTTTCTAGAGGGGCCGTATGTGAGAACGCAAATGTCCGAGTCAGTTGCTGTTGAGATTTTCCAGAACCTTTCCTGCCAGCCCTCTGGTAAAGTGTCCAGAAAATGTCAGAGTGGGCGTGTTGATTGCAAAACTGAAAGAAACACAAAGAAAACAAATATATCAGGATGAATACACGTAGAAGAGGCCAGCAAAGATGTCAAAGATGCCAAAATTCTAGATTGTCGATAATGGCAGACGCTTGTTTTTTTCTGGTTGTTGTGAACTCGCCTGACCCCAAAAATCTCCTCCTGCTTTCATCACATGTGGAACATCAGAAAATGTAGAAGAGGCGCAATTTTCCGGATATTTTTACTTCTGAACGGCTTTACAGTACCAACTTAGGGCAAATAATGAAAAGCATCGGTCAAAACAAACAAGCAAACAAACAAAATATAATTATAAAAACTGAAAAACCCAGAAAATAATAATTTCCTATGGACTGAAGGCACATCGTGTACCGAGTCTGTGCTGCTGGCCTCTGCGACGCCTCTGCACACACAAGCAGATGGGGCCCAGAGGAAGTAATGTAATCACATGAGCTGGTTTGAGTGCGGTGTATTTCTCTCTCTTTGTGATTGACACATATCAGCAACCACTCGTCCCTCTATCCACAGATATGAACGCTGTAACTGTCAGACTGAGAGCAGAACGTGGCATTTTATAGCAACTTATCAGACGTGTGGCGTTTTTTTTTCAAAACAAGTGTTAAGAAGAGCTGTTTAATATTCCATAATGTGAGTGTGATTTCTGAGACCTGCTTTAAACGGCTCTCGGTGTGAATTTCACACCCGGCTCTGCTGGTTTTTTATTAAAAAGGTGGTGAAAATAGAAAAAAGGGCATCATTTCCACAGTCACATGGACGAGCTGGGACAATGGCCGCTTGTGTGCGTCGTGTTGTGTTGTGTGCATGTGCGCGTTTGTGTTGCCTCGGTGGTGTGATGGCGTGTGGGAGAGATCCGAGAGGACCGCGGCGGTTCCTTGTCACAGCGTTCCACACGGACGTCTGTCCGACAAACTCACCCACCTACACACACACACACACAAGCATGTGCAGGACCACACACAACAGCACATGCAAGATTCAACTACACAGTGTATGAAAGGGCCACACACACACACACACACACACAGAAAGACCAACAAAACAGATGAAGGAAGTGAGGAAAGTTGGAGCATTTGATTTAAGCTTGGCCGCCCAACAACAATTTCCATTTAGTGGTCTTCAATCATTGCGTGTATTGTCTGTCCATGTGTGCATGTGTTGTGTACTGCGTTGTGTCCACTTTGTGCGTCACTGTGAATGAATTAAAGGAGGAGGTGCGGCCAAGGTCAAAGTGGGCGGCGTCTGACACACTACAGTCCCGCTCTGTGTTGCACAACGCCTCCAATTTCTCTCTCTCTCTCTCTCTCTCTCTCTCTCCCTTACACATTGTGTGTATGTCTCTCGGCCTTTTATATCTCTCATTTCTTCTCTTTAGCTTGTGTCCATTTGTTCTTTCTGCCTTTTGTTCTTGTTCTCGCTCTCAGTGGTCGCACTGTTTCCGTCGGGAGTTTTTCCTCCCACTGGGACTGCAAATGGCCAAAGTCTATTCCGCCGTCCAAAGAAACGCCTGGCGCATACAAGCACAGCCAGCGGACACACACAAAGGCTTCGCTGGTGAACTATGTAGGGTGTTGTGTAGCTCCTGGTTTCATACGGGAGTGAATAATTATCTAAATGTGCTGCTGGACTGAGTGATACTGATCAACTCTGATAAAAACAATCCATTCATCGCATATTTAGACAAGCACCAGACCGTTATGAGTCTCAATTCACGATTAAACAAACGAAAGAGTCTATTTGTATTCAAACGAGGTAGAAACGCTGATCCCTGTTCTGACAACGTGGTAATTACAGACATTTGAAGAGGTGCGGGATTATTACAATTCCACACAAACTCTTTCTTTATCAAAACAACAAAATACTCCTTGTCGGCTGCGAGTAAAAAAAGCTTAATTGCGTCCGGTTGCTACTTGACAACACAACAGAGCCTCAAAAAATACACTTGATCTCATGAAAACGGCGAGTGCGGAGTCATTGATCACGCACCCACGCAAATTCAAAAGCGCACATCGCCATCACATTGTTAGCCTCGGCCGAGCCTGAGCAGCTTCAAGAGCAAACTGCAGAAACGTTAAGCAGATGTTGTTCCGTGCAGATGTAACCAGATGTAGCCAAGCGTGCTTGTGTACTTGTAAACATCCGCCACAGTGCACATGCACAAGCAAACACCCACACAGGGTTTTTCCTTTGTGCGTGGCGATGTTAATTTGACTACAGTACCTTTAGACTCATTAGACTCAGGGAAGTGTGAAGACATATGGGCCTCGCAGATGGTCCCTCTGTCTTCACTCTTCAAGGTGAAAGATGCCTTCAACGCTTTTGTGGCCAGGGAAGTTAATTAACTGGAGTTTTTATGTTCTTTCATCTTTTTTCTTGTGTTTTTGACGGCGATAGATAGCTGAAAGTTTGACCGTTTTCAAGATCATCCTTTCATTCACGAGAGTCTGACTGAAAGCTCTCAACAACTATAGGATGGATTGCGATGAAATGTGGTGCAGATATTAATGTAGCGCCATCATCGGGTCAATGAGTGATCCAGAGATATTTACTAAACTAAACTAAGATTATCCCTGGCTGCCGTAGAGCATTGGTATGGTGGGTATGTTAGCAAGATGACGTTAGCATTTAGCTCGAAGCACATCATAGTACTTTGCTAAAAGATAGAATGAAGCCACTGTCGTATGGTACTTAAAATGTCAGTTGTTTTTTACAGAAAATTTTCATTTTGAATTACTGTGTATGTAGATACAGGTATTTTGAGAAATTATTACATTTTAGGTGGTTCCCCCCTTCATTTTTACTTCCAAATGAGTGATTTAGATTGAACTAAAACATGCACCATATCCTATTTGTAGCATTGAGTCTCTTCTCAATGATACAGTGTTTTAAAAAGGTTAAACTCCTTCTACATTGATCATGTTCGGTCTATATTCGCTGCTTCAGGGCCGCACGTAGCGGACACTTAACCAGAGGGATGCTGCCAATGACAAAGCACTGTTTTGCCTCAAGTTCATTTCATTGTGGAGTTAATTAGAAGGATGCTTTTCACGGTGGATAACAACCCATCTCAAGTGCCCTCCAATCAGGCCGTGGGCAAAACCGGTTTTGTTCTACTGAGCTGGCTCCTATCGGTAAACAAAAGTTCTTCAGATGTGAAGTGTTTAGTGCTCAGTTAAGACTCGAATCTAAACAATGATTCCTGAAATAATTATATATTTTTACTTATTTCGAACATGTAAATAAAAAAAAGTTATACAAACAGGTGAAAAGAAAGTTTACAAGGAGTGATGAGGGAAAAAAAACACTTCATTATTTAATCTACATATTCGAAAAGGAGTGAGAAGCAGAAACTTATTTAATCTAGCCCCTTCTCCATAAGTCATTAATTAATAATTATCTTGTGCTTAACCAGCTTCCTATATATCTATAAATATGTTGTTTAACTGTGCTCTATATTGTATATAAAGTACAAAAAATATATGTAATAAAAAATACAATATAAATAATAAAAATAAGGATATATATACATATGTATATATATACAAACTCATACACCTATACCCGAAATAAATCAAATATAACTAAGTAACAATAAATATTAAGTGACCAAATAAAGAAACAGTACCCGTGGAAACACCTAGTGATCGTCCAATCCCCTCTTCATCCCTGTGGTATGAACATAGTGGTGTCAGATAAGATCTTCCTACTCATGAAAGCCTGTAGCCCCTTTCCACTGGTCGTAAAAAACCCACTAACATCTGGCTTTTGTCTGGGAAGGAATACAATCAGCATTCTCCCTCAGATCAGGTGACTCTGCAGTAGACTCAGATTTTTATCATCTGTGACTCTGATGGAAACATGACAACTGGGTGAACGAGCTCATTTGGCAAGACAGCGACTCAGCATCTCAGTTTCAGTTTGTGACATTGAACATGATGCACCGGGGGGGGGGGGGGGGGGGGGGGGACAAGGGAGGCACACTCCTCTACTGGCAATGGGAAAGGAGTCAATCACCTGTTTTTAAGTGGCTTCAACCCAAAAGAGATATTCGATAGACTCCACGACCTTCGACAAGTCTCACGTATTTTCCCCGACCCTTCGTCACAGCGTGAAAGTTGCATTTCTCATTTGGGTCGTGTGCTCTAAATGTGTCGAGGAGAGTGGCTGTAGAGGTTTCACTAGGAGGTGTGTGCCCTATTTTGTGTTACATCCCACCTGGGGGAACAACACAGGAGCTGACTCTCCTCTTGAATATGTCAGAACACAGTGGGTCCTGTCAGAAAAAGGCAAAATGTCACCAGGACTGACTTCTTCCCTCCAGTGTCTTTTATAATAGAGACTGAGTCCTCTCCACAACCTGCCAACATTTAGTTTAAGGTTAAGGTAAAGGTAAAGGTTAAGGTTAAGGTTAAGGTTAGGTAAGTCACCAGGAAATCAATGTATGTCAGTGTAATGTCCTGTGAAGTCATGGAGACACGACTGTGTGTGTGTGTCACAAACAGCAGCCTACAAAGAGAAAGAGAATGAGTGACTGTGTATGAGTGTGTGAGTGTTTGTGAGTGTGTGTGTGTGTGTGTGTGTGTGTGTGTGTGTGTGTGTGTGTGTGTGTGTGTGTGTGTGTGTGTGTGTGTGCGTGTGTGTGTGTGTGTGTGTGCGTGCGTGGATTTGGAGCAAGTTCTCAACCCAGGTATAATTACACATAGATGTTCTCAATCTGACTCCATTCATCAGGAACCTGTCACGTTCATATCGCTTTCATTGCCATAGTAACCAAAAGGTCTCTTTTTGAATATCACTCTTTAGAGGCTTTCACGCTGCCGAAGCCTGATCTGCTTAAAGACCAGTAACAGAGCATGTGTGTGTGTGTGTGTGTGTGTGTGTGTGTGTGTTTGCGTGTGTGCCAGTATACCTGCATGTGAGCATGTAAATTCATTCCCAGTGTTCCCAGTCACAGCATGAGGGGGGTTGAAAGAGACAGAAAGAGAGAAAACAGGGAGAGTGGGCGCTGGGTAAGAGAACAGGCTGTTGCTAGGTGGAGCAGGGCTGACGCTTTGAGGCAGAGATGTTTGTAAGTACACTACACACACAAACACACACACACAGACAGACAGACAGACACAAACAAACAGACACACACTCTGAAAATCTGTCTCACAAGACACACATAGTAATAGACAAACATATCTACAGTATATATATGAACATATCATACAACTGCATTTACACACACAGACACACACACAAACAGAGTAACGCCATCACACACTCCTGCACCTCAAACAGCAGTGTTGAGGTTGAAGCCCAAGCAATCTGTGTACATACATACATACATACATACATACATACATACATACATACATCTGTGTGCGTTAGCGGTCACGTGATATGCTTTGTACGTGGATTAAAACTGATACAGAGCCAAAACGCTTGTGTTGACAGAGATCGTTTATAAACAAAAACGTAGTAGTATGGATTTAGCCTTATACAGTTTTAACCATAGATTGTATATAGATGGCCGACATGAGTGTTCCCTATAAGTGAAGCCAAAGTGTTGTGATTGGGTGGCTGGTTGCAATATAGGTCATAAACCCCGCCTCCTCCATGTTAGCAGATGGGGCATGCACCAAACCAAAAAGTCAAAGTACACAACACACCAATCACTACGGCAGTCATTCTGAAAGTGTGGGCCCCCTGGTGGGCCGTGAAGCCACTGCAGGTGGGCCGCGAGAGGTCATCAGAAAATGCATAAATAAAAGAAGCTTCAGAATCATCACAGGTAATGAAACAAAGCCATGAGATTTAAAATCCACGTTGTTCTTATTATATCTGACCTATAGAGCAGGTGTCGTTGTGTTTGCTGACCGTCACATTAACACCTGAACGCATCATGAGGTGAGGGGAGAACTTTGTTGTGAGCTGGGTCGAGCAAGATGGAGCAAGATGGAGCAGAGGGAAAGTGTTAATGGCGAAGGGGAATCAGAAAGTCAAACTGAATCATTACAAACTAAAAAGAGGACTCGCAGAAAGGACTCAAGTGAGTAACTGTCGCTGGGATTTACGAGGACAACCCCCAAGCCTGTGTGTGTGTGTGTGTGTGTGTGTGTGTGTGTGTGTGTGTGTGTGTGTGTGTGTGTGTGTGTGTGTGTGTGTGTGTGTGTGTGTGTGTGTGTGTGCTGTGCGCAGAGATGCTAGCTAACGAGGCCCTGGGACCGTGTAAGAAACTAAACATGGACAATATTTATCCAAGCCTCGAGAATCTTTTTAAAAAACACGCTGAGAGAGCATCGGAGCCAGCGGCCCGGCAACAGCACCCCTCTCATTGGGTGAGTTACAGGTGACACAATGTAACTTCACGCGATATGTGATTCAATATCATGTATATCGAGATAAACTGCTCGAGGTGTCAGACTGGAGGAAATCCAGTGTTAATGTTTATGGACACGTGATAACGAGCGTGTTTTTTTGGGGGGGGGGCTTAAACGCCTCAAGTATATTTGGTTACGCCTCAAATGTGTTTTTCCTCTTCCTGATATTATTGTTTTGTTCTGTTATACAAACAGCAACAATATATGTTTAACAATCCACTATTAGCACTACATTTGTTGCATTGCAAATTTTAACACTTAAATGTGGATGTTATTGGATTTGCCCACGTTCATATACAATTATCTTGGCTATAAAATTAACAATATGTATGGTAATTGTTGATTCTGGTCTGGATCATATATTTGTGATTAAAGGTGTGGGAGTGGCTGCAGTATGGCACAGTCTCTGGCTCCAAGATGGCAGCATTCGTGTGAGGGCTATTTTGGCTTCATTTCTGGATAGTGGGAGGAAGTGGAAACGCGTTGTCCATCTTTATTTACAGTCTATGGTTTTAAAACACAGCCAGATGTTGTCCAGCCGGCGTGACCCGAACATCATTTCTATATTTTTGTTTTGCACCTGAACCATCCCGGTCCCGTCAGACTCAAGTCAAAAATCCATCCACGATACTTCACTCGCGTTCGTTTTGTCAATAATTCCTTTTCTGAAGTGGTCAAACAAAAGATTAGTTTGTCCGACATAATTGTGTATTGATTGTGCAAACACCTGTTTATTCCACTTCATGTTCGCCTGTAATCTGTGGCTTGTTATGATGTGAGCGCTTTTGTGTTTCGTGCCTTGTTTTTGTGCAGAAAGAGAAATGATTGGAAGGTGATGGTTGAAAAAAGACAGGAGAGAGAGAGAGAGAGAGAGAGAGAGAGAGAGAGAGAGAGAGAGAGAGAGAGAGAGAGAGAGGCGTCTGGACAACAAACAGCCAGACTAAAAGAGGACAAGGACCTCTTCCTCCCACCATCTCTGTGAGTCATCACACCCCTCCTCCCACATCTGTCTGAACGCTCGCTCGTAGAGGACACGTGCCCCCAATAAAACACAGGCTGATGCTCGTGCTGTGCACCGTGTCTGTGTGTGTACCTGCACAAACACTGATAACCTGCATATAGGTGAACAGCAACATGCACATATGAACATGCACGTTGTCAGAAACACAGATTTATTAACAGTGAAGCATGAAGTTGCACACATGAACACACACATACACACACCTATGCACTCGCTGTAGGCCGAAGGGAGTTCACCATGGCAACAGGAGAGTGGGGCAGCAGGATGTAGTCTCTGGCTGACACAGGTGTGTGAACAGATAAAACTTGCATGCACGCACACACACACACAAACACACCCACACACACACACACACACTGAAGTAGAAAGGGAGGTATAAACGTACACATCTGAACAGTGAGCACATGCCTGTCCTTTTCTGTTTGTTCTGTGTGTTACTGTAAATGTGTGTTCAGATAATGTAAAAACATCCATGTAGCACAAAACAAATCTATTAAGGCTAAACAGACATGTGGAATTACTTGATTACGATCATTTTAAGGAGAGCATGTCAAAACTGGAATCGCCCTCAGTAGAGCGCATCCCGAGAACTTTCATGGGTTCTTTCCTGACGCACCCTTCCATCAAGTTTTGTGGTAATCCGTCCAGTAGTTTTTGCATAATCCTGTCATAATCCAGACGAACATGAAAACATAAACCTCGGAGGAGGAGGCAGATGTGCCTGATTGTTTCATCGAGATCTCTGCATTTTTCTTGACTTAATTCACAAAAAAGTTATTAAAAAAACACACCACATCTCGCTATATTAAAAGAAAGACATCTTGGACCCACCCCTATAATCCAATCTGCTCCGTACCGCACCCTGACACCAAGTTTCAATCAAATCGGTTCAGTAGTTTCTGTGTAATCCTGCCAATAGACAGATAAACAAACATTAATGAAAACGCTAGAAGAGAACCCAGAGAGCATTCCTCTGCCAAGGCTAATGCTCTATCTCACCATGTTGAAGAAAGTGAAAAAGAAACATCCTTGATCCGCTCGGAAATTTACAGGTTTCTCCTTGGGTCATGCCAAATTTCATGGAAAGCAGCTGAGTTGTTTTTGTGTAATCCTGCAAACAAACCACCGAACAAACAAACGCAGATGAAAACAACCTAGTTGGCGGCATTAATTATCTTTCGGTGGTGGTAAATATAGTAAATAATATAGCATAAAAAAATTGCCTGTATAGGAGGAGGTGCAACTACTGAGTCTATAGGTGCCTGGAGGTTATGAATGTTGTATGATAGAGAACGTCTCCGAGAAATATACGGACTCTGCATCCATAATGATCCTGACGTCAAGTGATGGTGCCGTCAGTCAGCGATCGTCAATCTGAACGACACGGGAGTGTTTCCTGGATGAGAGGAGCAGAGCGAGGATAAAAAGGTGAACTCAAAGTGTTGTGACATAAATCTGTAATTAGGTGCCATCGCTGGAAATATGGGGCGTCTCCTGACACCCGGCTCCTCTTAACATGATGCAGAGTGTCTGTTAGCTGCGAGCGCAGGCCACTGGTGTCATCACATCAAGGAAAACCAAATAAATGCAACCAATACTTTAGAAGTATTTCAGGATATAACCGTGTTACGGCGTAATGGAGCGCTCGGCGGGAGTCGCTGTGGACGTGATGCTGACTTCAGCTCCCCTCAGGCTGACTCGCTCACTTCCTGCAGGCAGATCACAGCACTGTGAGGAGCAGTAAATCATATGATATTTATGTATTCTGCAGGAATCTATTTAATGAGAAACATGCATGTGTATATATATATATACATGTAAGGTAGGAAATAGATTTACACCAGCGTTTATGTACTCACCATTGTTTTTTAAATCCTCAAAGGTCAATTCTCCATCTATTAGGGAAAAACACATTTGTTTTCTTGCCAATAATGAGATGAGAAGATGAATGTTAGTCTTTTAAGGTAAACGGGAGGCGGATGTCAGCAGGTGTTCAGCTTCATTTAACACAAACACTGAGAACAGGGGGAAACGGCCTCGCTCTGTCACACCAAGAAGACAAATAAGTCTATTCCCAGAAATGTCAAACTATACCTTTTTAATAAGGAACATTCCAAGGAGTAGGGATGGGTATGGTTTTTATTACCGCTCTTGCCGATACTGCTTGTCGACCTTGTACGCTTAATGGCTCTTATTTATTTATTAGTAGTCAAAAGGCAGCAAATCAAGAGCTGACTATAAACTGCTTTTTCTCATATGATCTGCATTTAAAATCACGTTGAAAAATGTTGAACAAATCCTCATCATAGACGTTTACAGTGGGGTAGTTTGCCGGCAGCCTCCAATCAGATAAATCTACACAGAGTGAATTTCAGCTCCTATGATGCTGTGAACATTTCACGTTGAATTTATCGTAACTGAAAATCATTATGTTTGTATAATTTAGTTAATTCTGCGTGTGTGAGGGCGCCAGGCTGCTCACATACAAACACAACATAGCATTGACATGAGCAGTGAGCTATTGGCAGTCGATAACTGCATTTCTGCTCCTGTATGTGATGCACTTTCACTATGTATCAACAGATGTGTTTTCAGGCTTGTTGCTCTTGTGGCTACAACCATTATCAACATCCACTCAAATTAAGTGTAACCGCACATTTGAATATTTAGTTCTGGCCACATTGACAGAAAGAGGTGCGTGCGTGCGTGCGTATTTTATTATCGATCTTAAGTCACACAAAGTCCATCACACACCGTTCATCCACTGTCGGCTCAACCTTCAGGGGCAATTTTGAGTCCAGTATTTTGCCCGAGGACACATCGGAATCGGGATCGAACCACTCACCTCACGGTTAGCGGGCGACCCTCTCTACCGCCCGAGCCCACTGCCACCTGCCTTAAGACCAGACCAATTTGAGATCAGATGAATTATCGAGCGCTGCCTTGTGACACGTTTTCACCTTTTTAAAGCCACAAAACATATCGGTGTCAGTGGAGCAGCTCCGACTTGTAAAAGCTGATAAAAATTCCCACTGATTTGAGTCTTGGACGCTCGCGAGCTTGACGGGACACAAGTGGGAGGGTCTCTCGCTGGCGGGTATTGATTGAACTGTCCTTGGTAACAGGAGCGTTATGTGTGAGTTAAATTGAGTGGTGTTCCAGTGTAATGCAGACAGGGAGATTGGATATAATGATAGAGTGAATCCATTACGACCACAGAATGACTCCGAGACAGCCAGATAGAATTGGGTCATTGGCTAATTGGACAGAAATACATCAGTGCACTTGGACACGTGCACGCATAACTGTGCACACTCAGACCTGCACGTTTAGCAGCCCTGCAGGCAAGATGCTGCAGAAGATACAGAGCAAACACGCTAATACCACAGTAAGACATTACTCTATGGATCATATATAATGATAGATTAGCATATAATAACCATTTAATCAATTATACCCAATCAGAGCGTGAGGTAGCCCAGACAGGACCCACATATTCATTATGCAGGATCACACAGAGACACACCCACATGCATACAAGTGCACATATCATTCCTCACATTGATTAGAAGCACACGCGTGCACACACACACACGTGCACGGCAATCCTGTGCACTCCGATTTACAGTAGAGAGAAGTGAAGGTGGCTATAAATAGGATTTAGCAGACAGTCAGAGAATTCGGAATAAATTGTGGAGAAATGTTCACCCCTTAGTTTCTCTGTTGCAGGGCAGAAATGGAGAGGAGAGGAGAGGAACAAAGGAGTAGGGAGGAGAGGAGAGGAAGAGAGGGGAGTTAAAGACGAAATAAGGCGTGGAATCGAGGGGAAGAGGAGAGGAGAGAAAGAGAGGGGAGTTAGAAAAGAGAGGAAGAGGAGAAAAAGGAGTGAAATATTATATTTGACATCATATCGTGTCTGAGCTTCAGACGTGAAAATTAATTCCAAAGACAAGCAATCCCGAAGACAAACAGTAACAGCATTTTAATCATTGGCAGCGTTTTTTTTGCATTTTGCTGCATCATGCTACAATCAGCACTGAAGAAGTGAGGAGGAGGAGGAGGAGGAGGAGGGTGGGTAGGGAGGGAGGGAGAGAAAAGAGACGGGGGCACACACACACACACCTATACACACACGCGTAAACTCACACTCGAGCTTGATGTATTTCATCTCGGAGCGCTGAATAGCACCGAGGTTCGGAGGAGCGACACTTTGATCTTAGATTTCTGAGCGTTGGAAGATTATAAGGATTGTTAGCTGGAGATACGGTGAAACGGGGATCACTGAAAATGACTGTGTCAGGGAGTGTGTTTGCGTTCCCGCCTCGTGTGTGTGTGTGTAGCAGCTCCTCTCGATCTCTCTTTATCTGCCATGCTTTGTCAATCCCATATCTTCCTCCTTTTGTACACGTCCCTGCACTATCTCCGTCTCTTCCCTTTGCCTTTTTCTCCTTCCTTCCTTCCTTCCTTCCTTCCTTCCTCCCTCCCGTCTCCATCTAGATGTATCGATTCATCTTTTCACTGCAGAGCAATAATCTTTGAAGCTCTTGCATTATGGCAGCAAACATCAATATTTAGTGTAGCTCAGTTAAATAAGGCATGATGTAATGATTAGTTTAATGATTCATAAAGCACACGCACAAAAGGTCGTGAGTCTCTGCACAACATACTAAAGTGAGCCACAAAATGGTTAAACAAATGCAACGTGCAGGAGTAGTTAGTCATGTTTTACTGAACACGTCACATAAGGCTTAAAATGATATGTGCGAAGCTATGAGGCCTGGTCACATCCTGACTTCCTTGTGTGCCATGGTCAGGTCCCCAGACCCCCATCTGAGAACCACTGGTCTGAACAGTGCTCCTGAGGGCACGGAGAAAGTGAGAGTTCAAATTGGAGGATGCTATCGAGTAGAAAAAGAAGTTCCAGGAAGTATTTTGACCCGTTGTATCATTTTCTGGCAAGAGCAGGACTCTAATTCTTTCTCTCTCACGATCCAGACGCCTCGATTATGCATCTCTAAAAGCTCAGGGGATGAACTTTGGGAGTAGTAAGACGTGTTTTCCTGCTTCTCATTTACTTATGCATGAGGCAAAAAAAAAAGAGAGGGATAGAGAGAGGGGAGAAGTGTCGGATGGCTGGCAGGGAGAGAAAGAAGGGATGAGAGATGAGAGAGATTAAACAGAAAAATGAGGAGAGAGGGAGAGAAAGGAGGAGAGGGGTCAAAGAGACAGCAGGGAGAGATCGTAATGGAGAAAAGAGGAGGGCAGAGATTTGTGTTATTTTTTTTTTTTCCTTCCTGCATGTCTGGAACAAATTAACAGCTTGGGTTGACAGTGCATGCTTTGTGCCACTGGGATGGGCAAAGTGTGTGTGTGTGTGTGTGTGGCTGAATTATTCAGAGACGAGCTGGGGCCCGATGAGTAAACATTAAGTCGACATAGAGATGCACCCTCACACACAAACAAACACACACACACACACACACTCCTGTACTCCCGGTGTTCAGGGAGACTCTCTCCTCCTCTGGGGGCCACAGACAGATGGGACAGGAAATGTGTCACTGGGTCAAACTCAGGCGGAGGCGGCCATCTTGGTAGCAGCGAGCTAACTGCCACCTCTATTAACCCCGTAAGAAAATGAGAGGATCTTCCTTATTACCGTTGCTGAAAATGATTGATGTGGAGGGGGGGTGGAAAGCGAGCTGCCATCAGGGATTATTTGTATTCACCTGGGACGGTTAGACTGAACTGATCCAAACAGAATTAGGGGGATTGAAGTAAACTAGATGTAAAAAATAAGAAATTACAACCTAAATTGTATTTAAAAGGGAGGCTAAGCAGATTTTACATGTCCATGTCAATGCAGACACTATAAAGTTGAAAGTTGGCCTATCCACATAAATGGTCGATAAAGAATTACTCATCTTTATGTCTTAAATTAAATCTATAAAGATCAAGATAGAAAGAATATTCAACTGGAATCTTCTTAGATTCTTGGCATTAAGTCTTTCCTTCCGACTGAGTAAAACAAATCTGCGTTGCTCTTTCAAGTTGAAGACACAAAACAACGCGTTTCTTATCCTTAGGTTTTACCAGGTTTACACAGTACAGATGTCTGTCTCTCTGGTTTCCTTGTCTTGTGTAACGTAGCTCAAAAATAAATCTGCCAAGCAAGTAGCCGCATGTCGACGTGAACATTTTTTTAAAAGTCAGTTTTGGATTTAATCGATCACTTGGGGCATTTCTGGAACTTTTGACAGAGCGAAGCTGTTTCCACTGCTTCCAGTGATTTATCTGTAGAGGTGAGAGATGTGCTCATAACATGAAAAGTCAATAGTAAGTGTGTTTGAAAATGCTGATATAAACTATGTGGAGTTTAAAGACATTGAGTGTAAAGGAAGTGCTTGATGGAAGTGCAATACTGAACTGTTGGTGTTATGTTATTATACATTTAACCACAATGATTAATTTTAGCAACTTAGCATATGAGTATTCACTAAAACAGGTTGAGTTCACAATGTTAATCCTTATCTTGTTGTTTACAAGTTTCAGACACATCATCCCTGAGATTTGAGGTAGTTACAGTGATGTAAATATGGCACGATGACAAACGGCTTATCTTGATGCAAGAAACATCTTGAGATTCAAACTAATTAAAAGTGAATGCTTTTGTCATTAATCATAATCCTCTGTGTTTTATAATTTATTTTTCCTCCGTCATTGTTTTTTTCTTTTTGAATGTCACATCATTTAAATTCATTCATTGACTTTCACAGGATCAGTCATCCTTCTAGGTTTTGTGTGTCTGTGTGTCTGTGTGTCTGTGTGTGTGACTCCAGGGATAAATTGTCAGTAATTCCTCAGCCCGTGTTTCTTGCATTCTTCTCCTCCTGCATGTTTTCTCGCTCCACTCTGCCGGTGGAGCAGTGGATCATGGGATAGCTGTCTAACCCCCGTCACCTGTCGAGATACGCTGGATGGGTGCACCCTGTGGAAATTAGCGCCCGGATTATGCAAATCCAAATTGAACTGTGAAGTTAAGAGGCTCGGCCCAGTGACCTCGTCATCTCGCGCAGGCAGGGGACGGGCGAAGGCAGATCGACGTACTGTATTCACATGCACGCACAGACACACACACACATATGAACACACACAGTCACACAGCTGCAAATCAATGCTTTTTCTGTGTGTCTGTGTGTGTGTGTGTGTATATACACACTTGTGAGTCCATGTGCCTCTCCTGCCTGTGCACATGTGCTGAATTATAATTTGGTCATTAGTGCTTTGCCCCAAATTACACACACACACACACACACACACACACACACACACACAGACACACGTATAAACAGGCCACTGGTTTCTCCAGCTGTGACGGCTGAGTCTATGTGCACTCTCATACAAAGAAGAAATTGGGTTTATTTATCAAGCTCATTTAAATCATTTAATGAGGCGACACTATGGCGCACAGCAAAATAAATTTAGGTACTTGAATCCTTGATGCAGGCCTCGGCTTAAAGAGATTTTAATGCCTTTTCTCTTGGAATAGAGAATAGAGAGCTCCTATTTAAATGTAACTGTCAAAACTGTCTTTGCAGCATGCACAAATGAAATGCTGCCAAAAGTCGGAGAACATGCTCGGGACACTTAAGCATAAGATTCTAAACATGTGCTGCGATAAAGATAATATAAACTAAACATTCTGGCACTTAATACAAATGATGTAATATAAAAGAGGTAGTGAGAGTTGTCAACAGATAAGTGATTGGATTAGTTGTGGCAGATCCAAGCTCTATCTATCCATCCATCTGTCCATCTAGCCATCTGTATGTCTATCTATCAATCATTAATTATAAATAAGTATAAATGAAAGGAAAACACTAAATATATAGAACTTGAATTAACAAAACAAAAGTAAATATTTGTATATTTGTCACGCTCTAGTTTGTATATTTGACATATTGACATGTTCACATAATATAATATGCACA
Organism: Hippoglossus hippoglossus; assembly: GCF_009819705.1. Classification (NCBI taxonomy): domain Eukaryota; kingdom Metazoa; phylum Chordata; class Actinopteri; order Pleuronectiformes; family Pleuronectidae; genus Hippoglossus; species Hippoglossus hippoglossus. Next base: position 10,187,871 of record NC_047173.1, read on the forward strand.
AACTACTTTGTGGCTTTAAAAGATGGAAAATCGGACATGTTGCTATTGCTGTACAAATTGATACATCATCATGCATGCAATCCTAATAATTACCATACATCTGTAAACACTGCGGTACATCCATGGTTCTGAATCCAAGGAAGAGGAAATCGCCTGGAGGAGAAACAACCAGAAGAAAAATAGAAAGAGATATGATGTATGTTATATCTCCTCCATTTTTCATCTCTTCATCTCAAACACTGTCAGTCTGCAAGACCTGTGTGACAGATAATAGACGACAGATGACAGATATTAATGTTCACCAACGTCTGCCAATGCAGCGACACAGTCACATACTTTTCCACATTTGCTCACGTACACACACACGCACACACACGTCCTTATCATATTTAAGCTCATGTGCACGTGCACACATTCTGCCAGATTTTAGTAGAATCTAATGGTTGGCATTAGCTCAGCGTTCCCCTGACATTTCTCTGGAAAAGGGCTTCAGCTGCTATAAGTGTGTGTGTGTGTTTGTGTGTTTGTGTGTGTGTGTGTGTGTGTGTGTATGACAGGCAGGAAGACAGCAGTGGGTGTGGGTGGTGTGTGGAAGAGAGAGAGAGAGAGAGAGAGAGCGGTGGCAGGGATGGGGACGACAGGAGAAAGGGAGGGAGATAAACAGCGAAACAGAGAGCGAAAAGAGCAAAGGTGAGTCATAGAGGTCAAGACAGAAGAAAAAAGAGAAGCTGAGACAGTGAGTGGGAAAGACGGATAAATAAATAAACACACAAATAAACCAAAGGCATCATCAGCCAACGTTCTCTGTTTTAAATAATCACAGATTTTCTGCCCGACTGTTCATCACATCACAGCCTCAAATCCAATTTTGGTGATTATGTTCAGATTTATTTAGAGGAGAAATGATCCTTGAAAATTATATTTCAGTTTTTTCCATTTTGGATCTCGTTTTCATATTTGTGCCGTTGTTGACGACATCAGAGCAAATAAATAATAACTAATAACTGCTGAGATGTGGAAATCACTCAGGGCAACAAAAGAACACAGGGACTCATAACACAGTCAGACAGAATATCTAAACCCCGACAGTGAGCACTGTAGATAGATTCACGTATCGTCATGTTCAGCAAAATAAGTAGAAATCCACACGTACTTTCACACATAACACGCAATTCAAAACATACAAACTGTACAAGTGCAAATCTATAAGACAAAGACGAAAGAAAATATGATACGAGTTGACTTGAAGTGATTTTGGACACAGCCTTTGAGTAATAACTTCCCTGTTTACCTTTAGTTTGGCTAACCTGAGTTTGTTTTTAAATCTGTAGGGGGGTGAGACCACAATTACCAAAAGAAAACCTTGCCATATCCTCTTAGCCATCTCGTATAAGAGAGTGAGTGGGATTTGTGTTTGTAGATGAGCATCCTATAGTGCTGCGAACTAAATCATGGTGTCCGTGGCCTCTTTTTTTAAAGTTGATACTGAGTGCATCAGTCAGGTCGAACATCAGCAGCACCGGGGGAAAATCCTGCCTACGTCGGTGATCTGTGGCCGCCCATAAAATCTTGCCCATACTGTCTTTGGCAGGTAGGCAAGACTCAGCATGAAGTCGGTAGATATAGTTTTCGCTGTGCGCATTCACGCAACAGTTCTCTTCTACAGGGGTGTCGTACCCCACATCCCAACCCCCGACAGATCAGCTCCAAAAATAACCACGAACAAATCGCCTACTGTCTGTATTCATTTCATTTCTACGCCTCTTTGTGCGGTGATTCTGAGACCTCGGAAACTGATTTGGTGAAACAAAAAATAAAAGCTATTTTGTAATATACTATATTTACCCTTGAACTTTCATTTTCTCATTGACTTCTGGCAGATTGACATCAAACTATCTCTGTGTGCATCAGTCTTCCCTTCATCCTCTCCAGGATTTACTCGCGCTGTGACGTGCTCTCTCTCTCTGGATTTCAACCCTCAAACATTGATGTCGCCTCTTCCTTCCTTCTTATCTCTCTCTCTGTCTCTCGCCCTCCCATCTCTCTGCTATTCCTCATCCTCCCCCCACTATTTCCGTTCACCATTCATCATCCTGTGACACAGAGGATCATATTCCGTCTCTTGGGGAATATGATGTAAGTTAATGCGGGTCAGTGATACACAGAGAAATGCCCTGCCCCGCCCCTAACCTAGTTAGTCACTGACACTGTAGTGCGTGTGCAGCTTAGGGGTGTGTTAGTGTATAGATACACTGTATACATGCATGCATCAGTGTGTGCAGCTATAAGTATAGTGATGTCTGCCGGCGCCCCCAGCATCAGTCATGTGCTAAAAGGGTCAATACGACCTTAACACGCTCCCCGACCCCTCCATCTTTAGCATAATGACGGTGATGACGGCCTCCGAGGTTGAAAAAGAGACATTTTCTAATTCATTACATCAACAAAAACATTGTGTCCTTGTCTCCAACTCAGGCGCCAAGGCGTTTTGTACCTGCTAGCGCTTTTCTTTTTTCTCAAGAGCAATGACTGAGTGGGTTGATGGGTTTTTCAATTCAGATATTTCATTTAACTGAAGGTCCACGATTTAGTGTAAGAATTCTGAATGCCATGTTTTTCTCTCTTTCTCTGGGTTTGATGAATCGTTCTGTGGGTGGATATTTTCGAACATGTGTTACGATCTTGGAATATTTGAACTCAATAACTTGCGCTAAGAAAATAATATGTCGGGCTGTCAAGCAGAGGATGAACTTAAATTGAACTTTTATGTGTTATTTAACTTTTTCTCTTGGTCGACCCTCATACATCTTTATTCCTACTGTTTCTTATACAGGGGAAATGATATTGAGGTTGGTCAGCTTTATGGCAGGGATGTGAAAAACAGTGTTATAAAGCACTAGAGAGAATATAGTTGCCGAACAGAAGGTTCCTGTTTGTTTAAACACCTGTAGGTACCTGCTGATCATGGCCGATTGGGATTGGTCAGCACCGTGACCTTAATTGGCACTGGCCCGTGTAAATATCGGGCGTCAATTGAGCATCACAGTGTAAATTACTACTTCGAGTTTCGCTCCAGAGGATCTACAGTATAGCTGTGCCTGCTTTCTAGAAGCAACTGTCTAAACATATTTCCAGTTCATTGAACTCGAGTTAAAGTTACAAAGAAAAGTTTTTCAAATTACTGTTTCCATTCAGGCAGAGCTCCCGCAGGTCAGACAAAGTCAGGGTCTGACTCTCCATAAGGAATGCTGGGAGTTTACTAATGAGGCTGCTCAATGAGTCCAACGACTTTCTGACTGTGTAGGAGGGTTTCTTTTCTCCTTCAGCAGCTGATTTCCAGTTCTACAAATGATTTGAATAGTCGTCCAACCGCTTAAACATCAAACCCTCACTCACGCTTTTGTCTCCGGCCATCTCGGCCACTACCTCTCATTGCTCGAAGGGCTCGACCAGAAATCAGTTAACGGCCTTCAACTTGTGCAAAACACAGAAGCTGTAGGTTCTTACAAAAGCTTAGTCTCCATCCTCGCCTCATTGCACTGGTTATTCTTGATTTTCAGAATTGATTTAGTGCTTGTTTTTAAATCGCTAATTCGTCTTGGCTATCATACCTTCTCATCCCTTATACCCCTGCTCATACACTTCAATCTGCAAACCAGGTGTTTCTCTCAGTGAAGGGCAGGACTTGAGACAGAGGGTGGTAGAGTTTGTACTGTAAAGGCTCCAAATCTGTGGAATAACCTTCCTTTATCAGACAGACACGCCATCAGTGCAGTGTCCTCTTTTCAAAAAGCATTTTCATGTATAAAATAACATGTAAAACATCTCAATTTTATGTTTTATCCAATGTCTCCTGCATTAACTTTTTTAAACCTGCAAATGCACTTTGTATTTTTCTATTTTTGTGTCTGAGAAACACGTTTTCGAAAAAGTGCTGAATAAATAGTTTATTGTTATTGTATAACATCGTAGCACTGTCAACAAGAATAATGAGTGTGCATGGACACAAGGGTCAAGTCTCTGTGGGTTGGTTGCGATGGGATAAACACACTGATCGTGAGGGACGTTTTAAATGTAATGATTTGGTAGTTTTTAGTTTTTAAATTGACATATTCAAGTGTTGCTTTTGCATAAATGTGCAATAGAAGTATAAGAAGCTGGCTTATATCAAAACAGATGCATCTTCTGGTCCTCGAGCGTAGCCCACAGCCAGTTTTTGCTGTTGTTTCCACTGCACTGTAGCGAGATGCAATTTGAATGACGCTCTTGAGGAAATTGTGTGTTTTGATTTGTTCTTTCAGCGTCTTGTGCCCTTTGGAAACTGATTAATGCGTCGCTGATAGTCAAGAGTAATGGTTTAGGACAAGAGACGCTCTTGTTTCCGGATAATAACTCTTCCACTTCAGCTTATTTTGAATGTTTACAAGGCTTCATGGAAACATGTTTTTCATGTGCTGTATGTTGAAGATAAAAAAAAAAAAAACTCACATTCAAGCATTAAAACCTACTCTCTCCGCAGTTTTCCATGTTTGCTACTTGACTAATGTGAACATCAAATCAACCTTTCATTAATATGACTGATGCAACCCACGCTTATTAACAACCTAGACATTCACTTAGAGAGTAGATGAGAGTGACCACCTCTATGCTAATGCAGTGCAGAGCATGCAGCATCTGCATCCTCTGAAACATTCAGCAGCACTGCAGGATACTTTAAAGCTGATTTGAAGAGGAGGACGAGGCGAGAGGTGGAGGTTAGAAATGAAAGGGAAGAAAAACAGTAGGAGGAGGAGAGGAGCGTTGATGGAGCTGTTAGGGGAAATGGCTCAATTAAAAAAGGTGAAAGACGAGTGGGGGCAGAAGAGAGAAAGACCGATGAGGGAGTGGAGTGTTGCTCTCATGAGCCGATACTGTACGAGGCACAAACAGTATTCCTCAGGGACAGCAACGTCAGAGACGTGTCGCACTGAGTGACATTCATTTACATTCATTTCAAAGCAATCATTTTAATGGCAGCTAATATCGAAAGTAACGAGTGGCCCCAGTGATTCATGGGATAGATTGAAAAAGACAGATTTTCATTTGTGAGTTATGTTGATGCAAAGAGGATCAGTCTGCTTAAGGATCCGTCATAACATTGTTGTGATTCTCAGTGTTTGTATCACAGAAATATAAAATATATCAAATTGTGATTTATTCTTTCAACTAGACTGACAGAGCAGAACATATGAGCATTTTCCTGCTTTGACACCAAACCATAGACTGTAAATGAAGATGGACGACGTGTCTCCTCTTCCTCCCACTGTCCAGAAATGAAGACAAAATATCCCTGACACTGAAGCTGCCATCTTGTGCATTTGGAGCCAGTAGCAACAGCCAGATGGAGTCGTAGTATCAAGGTCCCTCTGTGACACCAACTCGACTCAAGATGTTCCGATACCATATTTCCCTTCCCGACGGCAACTCCGATTCCAAGACTTTGCACAGACCAGTTCATTTAAGAAAATAACAACTTATTTAAAATATTTTAACAGCTGTATACTAACCCTGTATCGCGGAGATGATTGTTAGGTGCTGCCGGTGTACTACTGGCAATATGGGCCTCACGCCTACAAATATGCAGGATGTGAATTAATACACATCAAGATCAACGTGACCTCTTCATGAACCACGCTGCAGCTTTTCCTGGCAAACAATGAATTCGAGTTTCAGGGGGAAACATTCAAGAAAACCCACTGGAGAGTTTTTCTTGTGAACCCGTGGAGGGAGGCCACCGTGGGACCTCATTAGAGGGGAAGTTCTGTTTGTTTTGTGCCGGGGTTTCTTTTCCGTTTCCTCGTTGCATGTTTCCGTCCAACAGCGGAGTCGCATCTCGATTTCCATCTTCATCCAGCGACGTTATTTTAGGGTTATGAGGCGTTTTGGCATGATGGAGTTCAACACAGTGTCTTATTTCCATATTCAAGCCATTGTTATGCTCATCAAAAGACACTAGTGGTGCTAAGAATAGGCTTTATAGAGCAAGAATAGAGGCACATTTCTCTTGGGAACTGATACTTAATGACAAAATGTGTTTGTTTTTAATAGGATTTAGTGATTGTGACTGTACATCAATACCCTGTCATATCCAGTGAGGGAGCCTAGTTAATTCTTATGAGAATGAAGCATGAAATATTTAAGTTGTTAGACTTAGTATGTTTTAATCAAGGCGGTATTGATAATAGTGTAATAATACATCTTCATTCTTTCATCCTGTCATTAGAGATAGATGTAAAAGTAGAGGTCATCTATTCTTAGGTGGTGAGCGTGGTGCCTCATTCTATAAGGAACAAATATCAATCAAACATAATTTCTTCAAGTGGAAAATTAGATTTTCTCTTTTTATCTTGAAGTTAGTGCCACTCTTGGTAACAGCTCAGGTGGAGAAGGTAAAAGGTAACATCAACTTTTTACTGTGAGCTCCATTCATAGGCTGCATATAAAGATGGATGACGCGTCTCCACTTCCTCCCACTATCCAGACAGGAAGCCAAAATATCCCGGACACGAACTCTATTTAAGTATCTGTGCATTTGTGTGATGAAATGCGAAATGAGGTACCGACTGGGAAAATTGACGTGAACAGCATCTCAAGCCGGAACAACAAATCGGAAAAGCCTAACACTATACTTTTTAGCCAATTCAGATGTTTTTATGATATACGTTTTAAATTATCCTGTTTTTATAGCATCAAATAAGAGATTCATACGTGTTTGGTCATCCATCAGTGCGGTTTTTACGTTTTGGCTTCACTTCTGGGGAGCTGTCATGTCATCCATCTTTATATACTGTGACATTATATAAACCCAAAATAGTTGCCGACCAAAATACACCCCTTAACCATTCAACAATGTATGGATGGGTTCTTTAACTCTTAGATTTAGGTTTCCAGGGAGAGGTCGTGTGTCCGTGACAAAGCTTACAGACACCCTCATTCAAACTTTCATTTCACCTCGCCTGCTCTTTGAAACCTGAGCTCACACTCTACGGGGAAAGGCTCAAAGACATATATCCATAAGGTCAGAGATGTGAGGTCAGCAGACACCGACGTTTGAAAGACAAGACACCTGCTGCTTCTTCCTGTTTCCCTCCTGGCGCCACCGTTAACAGACATCTTCCTACGCTGTGCTCTCACTGGCCGTCTCCACAGTGCTGACCCATCAGCCACCCCACCGACAACTCTCGATCTCCTGCCCCCTTTTGCTCTCCATCACTTTCACTCCATCACTGTGACCGTGCACGGACAAAGATAAAAGACACAGTAAGGAAACGCAGAAGTGAGAGAAAGACGAGGCAGAAAAGAGAGGGAGCATCTTCACTGATCCATATCCATATTACTACAGGTCCAGTAAATGTCCCAGTTGGTGGCTGGCTGGACCAATCAGAGCGTGACACACATCATGGAGTCTTGGTATCCCATGGCTACAATCTCCCAGACCCCCCCCCTGAGGCGTACAAGGGATGGTAAGCAAAATGGACCGGATGCACAAAAGGCTCACGACACAGAGTCTGACTTCTCTCCACCCATCACTGCAAATTACCGCAGAGCTCGTCCCCACTTTAAAAACACACAATTTCTCACCAGAGTTTACAACCCAGCGAAATGAAATCACGCCATCCGCCGCCGCCGCTGCCCCCACTGTCTAGACTAAAGGAGACGGAGAGAGAGAGGGCAAAAAAGAGGACAGGATGTCTGCAGACAGGGACACCCAGGGCATCTGGAGCGCCGGAGTTAACTAACTAGGTTTTCTCTGAGCTGATTAGACATGCGGAGGAGGAGAGCGCAGGATGAGAAGGGAGAGAGAGTCAGGTACGAAGTCGCGGCGGTAGGTCTGAGGCGAAGTAATTGGGTGGAGCAAAAGGTCAAAACACGAACAAAAGACTTATAATAGTCGGAATGAGTCGACAGGAAGGTAAAGAGGATCTGGAGGGGGTTATACAGGTGTGGGGGATTAAGATGGGAGAAATTCACAGCCACCTGACAGAAGAGGGAGGCGTAAGTCGGGAGGTAAAACGGGTTTTAGACGAGAAGAAAGATGATTCGGTTGAAGAGGAGGGATGAGAGGGTAAGTGAGAAAGGTGCAAAGGGCCTGTTTCCATTGCAACAGGCCTTTGAAGCAAGGCGATGTTGTGTGTTTGTATTGATTTTAACGCGCAGGAGGTTGAAAAACGTATCCATCCAACGGTATCCGTACATGGGAGCTTTGAAATGTCGCACAAAAAAAGGTCACGGAAGACGGCTGCGTTCAATAGCTGTTAAGATATTTCACCCTGGATCGAAGCGGTGCACCGAAGACCCAACGAGCAGGAGACGTTACGACATGTTTTTAGAAAAGATAAGACGAGCTAGGTGGGGTAAGAGGGTACGAGAGGGGAAATGAAGGTTGTAAAACATAAGGGAGGAGGAGGCGGTGAGAAGGTTAAAAGGAAGGTCGCTAAGGTTACCGCGCAGAGGATGGGGTGAAATGAGAGAGGAGGAGAGGATAAGCGGGAGAATGAGATGGGTGAGCAGAGGTGGGGAAGGCGCCGATTAATTATACGAGTAGATCACCAGGACTTAGAGGAGAGGTTAAAAGACGACAGCAGCACGTCATGGTATGAATATTTTATTTTTAAAAAACATATTGCCTCGGATTTGGAGAAGATGCGGCTCATAAAACACTCGGAAGAGTCGGTGAGTGAAGAGGACGAAGGAGTGTCAGACCTTTAATGAATTGCAATGTCAGGAGGAAAGGAGAGGGGGGGAGACGGGGGGGAGTAGAGAAGGGTAAAGCCAGGTGAGACGGGGTGAGTCGAGGTGTTGTGTTGCCATGTGACCGGGTGACTCTCTGGAGGGTCGTCAGGGTTACACAGAATTCCTAATGAGAAGAGAAATGGCAAACAAGAGCCTGAGCTGCTCCTGGGATCAGTTAGAATGATGAGTTTCCCTCTGTCTTTCCTACACACACACACACACACTCATTAAAACATTATCTCTCTTTTTAGTCGTAATTCGAACAACATAAATAAACAGTCTGAGGTAGTTGGCCTTGTAATCCAGCAGAGGGCGCTCACTATCACCTATTGCACACCCTCTTGACCTATCAGAGAAAGCCGGTGATGTTACGTTGTTTTGCTACGAACGCTAGCAAGCAAAGCCATCCTGCGTGGATTATGGCAACAAAACAGGGGCGTTGCAATAGCCTGGGGCCCTGAACTGACAAGGGGCCCCCCCAAGAACAGCTTACTCTGTTCCACAGCAATTACAGTTGTGTATGTGCTGTCAAGGACTCTGTTGCCTTGGGCCCACAAAGTCCATTGAAGCACCCCTGCATCAAAGCATCTGAGAAGCAGTGAAGTGTTTAAGTTCTTCGTCGTACCCGGCAAAGAAGAGAAACTCAACAGTTGATGGTTTTAAGCACCATCAGACTATATCTGCTATAATGACAACAGTAATACTCACAGATTTAATAATGGTAATGATAACAGCAGCAAGGAATCAGCACTGAATGATTTAATCGATATGCTATGAAATATTATTTGCAGGACAAAAATGAACAAATGAGAGCAACCAAGCCACAAACTGGAGAAAATACAAAGACACATACACAGCACGAGCCTACGTGCACATACACACCCACGTACACACACACACACACACACACTGAGGGGCCAGCGGTCCATTCAATAATGGCTCAAATTGGAGGAAATGGCTTCTGAAATTACATTTTCAGAGGTTCTCATTTTAAGTGCACTACGGCAGATTCACATTCATTTCCTGCGGGACTCGGTCAAGCGTCACATAAATCAAACATCACACAGCTTCATCTGGCAGCCGTTCACCGCCTGTAATGAGCCTAATAGGAAGCATCTGATGAGAAAATGCTTTTGTATGCAACCGAGTGGAGGCTGTCGAGCCCCTGATATGAAAAGTCTATTTACAAGATCCTGTCTGACCACGATCAGAAGGTAAATGGCTTTAATTCCCATTTATAACAATATACTGTACAGTGGAGTAAGCTTGAGTCTTCCATTGTTACCATGACGATCAGCACAGTGATGAGTACAAACACTTCACGCTACACTGATCGTCACTGGTGCTCTAACCGCTGTGCATTAAAATTCATTGCCTGCTAACACAGTAGTATTGTGTTTCTGTGAATGAAAACAACAAGAGTCAGAGGGGCCCACCCAAACCATAGGAGACTGTGTCACACTGCTGCCACCTAGTGTTGAAATCATTGCTTTCATGCAGCACAATGGATTTCTGGAGGAGCAGTTTGAGCTCTGTGACGTGTAAATGAGATGATATATCATTTTCTTATATTTAACATGTTATAAAACAGCAGGAATTATTGTGTCACATACTTTCTGCGCCATTTTCACTAATCACCAATGCCTGGATGACGAGGATCCACCGAAGCAAAGTAATATCTGTGGAGCATAAATATGGTGAACACACAGACTGTATATAAAGATGGACGACATGACAGCTCCTCAAACGTGAAGGCAAAGCGTCTCAATCATCCCCCCCGGTAGCTGTCCTCCTCCATGTTAGTGAATGGGACATGGGAAAAACTAGTACAGGCTGTATTAGACTTAATGATGTACAGATTTACAACATGAAAGCTCCCTACAAGTGAAGCCACAGCGTCTTGATCGCCTCCTGGTGGTGTAGGGCGTAAACCCTGCCTCCTCCATGTTAGTGGAGGAGACATGAATGTAAATGTCATGATGATAATTTTTTGAAAGGGTGAAACGTCATGATTGCGTCACGGTTGGTCGAGCGCGTGTATCACCCCGACCTCACAACCGTGGCTCCATCACTCGATCACCACTGTGCAGACTCTGGCTCCCAACGACGTCATCGGTACAAAATGGCGGTGTTCGTATCCTGAACATTTTGGCTTCATTTCTGGAAAGTGGAAGAAAGTGGAGACCGGTCATCCATCTTAAATAGATGGAATAAAGTCTGTTATTGATGGCATGAAATAGACAAACCCAGCGTTTAACATCTACAGGAATTTGTTTGATGCACAAAAGAGCTCATCAGCACAAAGGTCAGACATTGTGTTGGGTGACAACAGGGGAAATGAAAATGCTTCATTGTTTGACATGTAGCATATTGAGTATCCGCAGCCTCTGTTATGACTCAGCCTCTGTGAAAGTCTGGAAGTCATCTGAATAAAAGTAATGAGACATGAGGACGGAATTAGTTTGTATCTTCTCTAAAACCCAGGAGATGAAAAGTCATTTTGCCACATCATGAAATAATTTACAGCTCCACAAAAACATGTTTTTATCTGGATTACAAAAGGTACCATCACATCCTTTTCCCCTTATTTTAGGTTTGACTTTCCTCACATCACATAATGAATTTGTCTGGTTCTTTGTGTCCCCTGGTTAATGAAAAGAAGCTGTAAAATATAGCGGACGTCACATAGGAATACAAAAGAATCTAATATGTGAGGCAGCAGCGACCTTTTCTATCTGTCTGACTCAGATTAGGGACAGAGTGAAGCTTCACTGCAGAGAATAATGTTTAAAAACTCAGAATAAATTCATTAGGGAGTGGATTTTTGTCTGGTTATTCATACAATAACCTTGACTGGAACTTCATTTATAATCTAAATCATGAACAATTATTTGTGAGGAAAATTGGTATTTTGACATCTGGCATTAAAGTAGTTTAATGAACGCCCGCTCTGAAGTCCCCTGTGCACACTGACTTAATTTACATATTTATGACAATAAGCATTACTATTAATGATGATTAGTAACAACACAACCACATCAGTAGCAACACGACAAGGATAAGTTTTAATACACCCTTTTTTTATTATGTTTTTGTTTATTTTTGATTGATTTATTTTTCTCCAAGATTATCATTATTGAATGTTTTTGAACATCCTCATTTATGCTCTCCACCAAATTGTTATTCTTACGATCAACAACAATAATAATGCTCACCTGAAATGCTCAATTTCTACTTTTGAACAAAGATCTATTTTTTAACACTCAGGGAAATGTTCTGCGTTTGCAGTTTCCATCAGTGATTGTGTCATTTCTTTACAGTAATTGTAATGTCTTAGAATGAGTGGGGTAGTGAATTATTGATGTGCGAAGGGATGCTGTCAATATGCTGCTGATGAAGAAAAATGTCTGCAATTACCTGTGGCAGTGCTTTTAATGAAGGGGAGAGGATGTGCGACAGCAGCAGGAGGAGATGGAGACGTGTTTGTGTGCGAGAGAGAAAAAGGCTCATTTCTACTCTGATGGAAGATTTGACACAAATCATTTCTAACTTTGTCCTGAGTCTGCTGCTCTGGGTCTGGGTCAGTACACTTCACTAAGTGGGGACCTGATTCTGATGGTCCACTTTCTCCCACTATCCAGATATTAAGGCATCGAAAGCAGCCATCTTGTGCATTTGGAGAAAGATTCTGCGCTGTAGCGATCGAGGGATGGAGCCGCGGTAGCAAAGTCCCCGTCGATACGTGCACTCGACCAATCGTGAGTCAGTTTAAGCTGTCATCATGATTGTTCTCCCCATGTAATAAGAATTACCTAAAAATAAACATCTTTGGTTTAGCCACCAGGTGGCGACCGCAACACTTTGGCTTCACTTTTGGGGAGATGCCACATCCTCCATCTTTATGTTCAATCCATGGTTTTAAACCAAACAATGAAATAATATAATCTCTTTGTGTCAAAGAGACCACTGATATTTCCTGTGTTAACACACACATACACACACAGAAATATAAAGACATGCAGACAAAAACTGATCAAATATTGTTAAAAGCACAAATTAGCCGACAAATATGCTCAAATTCATCCTCTCTCTCTTCGTGTGCACACAAACACAAAACCAATCTGACTTTCTACGCACTTTTGTGTTTATTCAACACACACTGACACACACTCTTCATCCACAATGTTTACTACAGTCCGACACATCTCAAGAAGACATGGAGGAGGTGAACACCAGATGGCACAATCTCTCTCTCTCTCTCTCTCTCTCTCTCTCTCTCTCTCTCTCTCTCTCTCTCTCTCTCTCTCTCTCTCTCTCTCTCTCTCTCTCTCTCTCTCTCTCTTCCCCTTATCTACAGTATTACTCTGAAAGCAGTGCCCCATGTGGCCATACAGGTATACTGCAAGCCTCCTGACCACTGCAGGGGTTAGATTAAGGATTAATGTTAATCTGGAGTAAGTATAAAGTAATCATGCTCACGTCCCGTAATCATTTGCACTTCCACTCCATTACACTTCAGAGTAAAAATATTGTACTTTCTAATCTGTTTTTACAGTTTTAGTTATTGATATTTATTTTTCTGCATTATTGTAAACCTTTTTAAAACCTAATTAAATCATCCTCCTTTACTCACACAGCACTTTGTTGTGATTTGATAAAACTGTGATATAATATTTACAAATAGTATTTAATGAGCTCCTTTTTTAACAGATGAGTTTATTGAGGGGCTCTTATAGCAACATGATGGTTTTCTGTTGTTATTAATATTAAAGACTCAAAGATCACCTCCAAAGCCAAAATGTCTAAATTCTACCAGAGATGAAGCCTCCATCAGGTCCTTAGTGTGATACCTACAGGTGGTGCTGGGAATTTAGAAAGACTCTGAACACAGCACCTGCATGTAAAATCAATTCTGTGTCGTTTCGGTGGATTGTCGGTCACACTTTTATGTGAAAATGAACTGCTTAATTTAACTCCATGCTAAAATGGACAAGATGACGCCTTCCTATAATTTGAGAAAGCCAAACCGTCTCAATCGCCCCTGGTGGCTGGCTGCATTATAGCTCAAAAACCCTACCTCCTCCATGTTAGTGAATGGGACTTGGACCCCCCCCCCCCCCAAAAAAGTGAAAGCACACCTAATTTTTTCTCAAATATGGTTTCTGTCCTTTTACCTAGTTCTTATCACACTGATGTATGTTCAAGTGTGGTTTTTTTCAGTTACTTTTTAATTAGTTATTCAATGCTATAAAAACACAGGGAAGTGGAGACGCGGAAAATTCCAAATTACAATTTTCCTGCAAGCACGTGAACGCAGCATCAGTCACCACAGTAGCGGGTGATGCCTTCAGGCGCAGCTCGGTCGTCAGAGTGCTGGTGCAGCGGAACACAACAGAGAACAATGTGGAGCCGGAGAACAGCTGGATCTCTCCACACACGCTGACCGACCATGGCCGGTGCTCGCAGCCGCTGCTCGCAGCCGGTGCAGACGGCGCAGACGCCAAGCCGGGAAGAACCGTCCGGGGAGACCGGGGACGCGGCGGGGTCGCTGCGGGAGCTGCCGCGATGGATGCGGCTGTACTTGTACGGGATGCACGGCATGACCCTGGACGTGCTGCTGTCCTCGCTGCACGGGGTCTGGAACCATCGCGACCTCAAACTGCTGGGCTTCTCCTCCCCGTACCTGTGCGTCGTGCACGCACTGAGCCACTTCGCGCTGGAGAAGGTGTACGCGCAGAAGAGGAGCTTCCGAGGTCGGCCTGTGGTGTTTCATCTGGTTTTCTATCCGTCCATCTACATCGGGCTGCAGCTCCTCATCGGCAACTTGAGCACGCTGAGCGAGCAGGTGAGGGTGGTGTCCGGGACCCAGCTGGCTGTGCACTACGTCCTGGCTCTGTACTTCAGCCAGGTGTTCCACAGATGGGTGTCCAGGCTGAGGTATCGCTCCTCGGGCACCGCCGACCTCCTGAGCCCGGGGGACAGGGGTGACGCGCGGCCTCATGCGCCCCAGGGTCTCCCCGGCTTTGTGCGCTTCTTCTTCTTCGGGATGCAGGGCTTGCTGGACGAGGTGCTCTTCACCTCCATTTTCAACCTGGTGGAGAAGTCGGACCGGACCCTGAGCGGCCACACGTCCGTGTGGTCCTTCCTGATGTACGGCAGCTGCAGCTTCGTGGTGGAGAAGCTCTACCTGCACCTGCACTTCAGCAGGGGGTGGAGGACGTGGCAGCGGCTCCCCATCTACGTCTGCTTCATCTACACCTGGGAGTTCTGCTGGGGCCTGGTCCTCAGGGAGTTTGACGCCTGCTCATGGGATTACTCCCACTACCCCTACAACCTCATGGGGCTCATCACCATGCTCTACCTGCCCGGCTGGGTCTGCCTCAGTCTGTACCAGGACATCCTGTCCAATGTCCTGCTGAGGGTCAAAGTGTGCACCAAAGATGGGAATGACTTGGGTGAGGAGAGCAAAGAGGTCAATGGAGAGCTGGACAACAAGAAAAAAATACTTTAATATTTTCTTTTAGAAGTTTTAATCCTTACTTTTCTGACCCACATCCTACTGACGAACAATTATTTATTCTAACAGAAAGTTAACAGGGCTTATATTTATTACTCAAAACTTAATGAATGAGAAAAAAGTTAGAGTTTAGGTAAAGTATGTTATAATGTGGGACCAGGCTTGGCTTCAACTCAAACCTTGAGTTATTTATGTGTTACCGTGACAACAGATGCTGAGATTCTCAAAGTTGGGATTCGGGAATGAGGACAAATGTGAAGATGGGACATTTAAGGCCTGATATTTCTGGGTCCATTTCTGAGGATAAAAACACTGGAGCCTGTTTTTAACATGTTTAAATTCACTTTACTGCCATTTTTACCTGTCTGACGTGACCTGTGGTTTTAATATTAAGCTGTTTCACAACTTTGAAAGTGTGAATATTTTTAAATAACTGTGGTGGTAGACTAGCTTGGGTCAGATTATATGCACTGGCATGCTTTAACTGTAGCTGAAATCTGCATGCTATAACACAAATAAGTAGAAATACACTTTTAGTTGTATAATTTAAAACTCACATAGTTCCAACAAGAGGATTGTTTCCATTTGCCCCTTTTCTTTTATTCCAATAGTGGGTTTGTGAATGTTTAACAGATTTTATTGCTTTATGAGTGTACTAGAGTGACGCATGGCCACTCTTAGCACATAGAGATAAACCCAGAGTAGCAATGAGAAAACCTGTAGCTGAGCGGAGACGAGGGGCCGAGTGAGATGTTACTGTGAACCTTTCATGAACCAAACGTGACTTTGCTGCAGTGCCTTCCTCTGCAAACCGAGTCGGCTGCACTCAAACTGACCAAGTGTCTCACAGGTCTCCGTCTGTTCCACAGTTCTACCTGTTTCTAAGGAAAAGAGCATGAACTATAACCAATGTCAATACAAGTGATGTTTAAATTTGAACATCGCTACGTCCTTAAACTAAAGAGTTTCTTTTTTATAAGTCCGAGCATAACCGAATAAAATTAATGCCGAAGCACTTTGACTGAGCAAGTTTATCTCCAACTGACGGATTTGTACATTTCATATAATCTCCGTCGATCAGCGTCAGTGCTGACATTTAAATCTATCTCACAGAGGAAAACATTTAATACAAATATATATTGATCAACTTATCTTGAAGTAGATATCACTCGTGAGTTCAGGGGGAACACATTTTACTGAAGCTCTTTTGAAACCTGACTTTACAGTGGTCTTTAGTCTAATGAGCACTGTGAATAAACATAACCTTACCATGTATGAAGCTGCCTTTTAATACAATTGTGTATAATGAGGTCGCAGGTTGTTCTCAATACAACTCTAGATGTAGGTAATTTCTATTGAACTACTGTGGGGATGTCTTAACCTTTTCCTAACGTTGAAGGTTTTAGATTTACCATACAAAGTTGTTTTGAGAGTTTGATCATCCATCTGTCGTAAAACATTCCATTTCAGTGCTAAATATAATAAAAGGTTTATGGCCTTCTACACTCTGGAATGTCATTCAAAATTATCAGGCAATCATTGAAATGTATTAGAATTATTCACTTTGGATTCTTAGAATGAATTTTTATCTGTTAACAATTCCTTTTATCGTCACATGAGCGAGTGGCATTGACCTTTTTGTATCCTAAAGATTTTCAATGGTCAAATAACTGTAATTCAAATTTTCCTTCTGTGTTGTGTGATTCACAGATTATTTTTAAAAAGTCAAAGTGCTTTTAGAAAACGGTTGGAATAGAAATGGAAAGTAAAGATGGCTGACTTCCAATGGCATGTACAATATGACTCACACTTTCAATTAAACATTCTTTTCTGCAACGTGACTCCTCCATTTCTTCACTTCAAATGTTGACGAGTGCCATTCAGCAGAGTTCCGAGTGAATGTGTTCCACTTTGTAACAAACTTTACTTCCTCTTGTCGTAAAACAGACGAGGAGGGTCCACATAAAAGCTTTGAACTCGTGCTTTATTTGACTGTTCCAGTTGTAAAGCAGAATTGCAAAAAGGGAAAATGACACAGAGCCTTCGGAGAGAGGTTGTGCAAGATGGAATAACAGGTTTTTCTTTTGTCTTGTTTATTTTCCATGCTGGTTGTTGCGGCCCCATTCTCTGGTTGATTCACAACACTGACATGGTGTCGTCAGCAGCAGATAGCACTTCATTGTACATTTGTGTTTGTCTATATACTCTGTATAAATCCAAAGACACTAGCAAGCAGATTATATTACAGGTGATGTTGGTTTTAAGCCTGTTTGTTAGTCACAGTAGAACACACAGTCTAGTTCCTGGTGCACTCTATTGTCACTGCTTTATTGCAGGGAGAGTGTAGAGGAAGCAGTTCCACAGAAATCAGTTTGTCATGTCAAACTCGGTCTGAACAGCAAGTCAATACAAGTTTTGCATGAATTTGAATGTGCCTTACAGTACAGGTTTATCTGTCACCGGTTTGTGGACAACCCGCTCTACCCCCCCCCCCCCCCCCCCCCCGAGCCACAGCATAGAGAAGTAACAAACAAAAGCAAATAACCAAGCAACACATTTGAGTGATAGAGCTGTGATGCAAAAATCAACATGTGAAACTACTTCTTCAGGAAACCAAGCAAACACACCCACAAGCAAACACACACACATTCAACTCAATCTCCCACTCAGCACCCAGAGGACCCACACTAATACACCAATGACCCACAGTATCTGCTGACAACGCCACGATGGGAATAAAACACACAACTCCTCCAGAGATAAACATGAAAACAGGCTTTCACACACACACACATGGAAACAAACAGGCAGACGTTTCTGTTTGCCTGCTGATTGGCCTCAGTCGTTTTACTTCACTTCACTGTTTCCACACCTAAAAATGTCCCCTTGTAATGTGCCAGAGCAACAGGTAAACTCTGCTGTTTACACTGTACATCATCCGCCTTGTTTGCAGTAGCAACAAAAAGCTGTTTTCAGTGAAAAAAAGAGATTCACAATACACACACTGTAAACTTCTTTGTCAATAGTACTAGTTGATTCAAGAAATGCACATTTTGCTCCACATCTACTGGATGTAAAAGGGTAGAAGCAACATGTGGCAATGCAGGAAAACATGCAAGTTAAATAAAGTCCAAGTGCTAATGTATGAATTATCCTGATTAAACAGCCACAAGTGTCACGGAAAATAATGATAATTTGATAATATACTGAATATACTAATATACTACACTACATTTCACAGACGAAGAAGCAAAGAGGAAATCATTTCCATTTTGCTTGAATGTCAGAGCTGTGATGTTGCACATGTTACTTCAGCCTGAATTAGCTGTTGTCACTGTTATGAGGAAGAGAGAGCAACCTTTCTCATCTCATGCTCACAACACAGCACATTTTGAAATAGAATATGAATGTAGCTCAGTTATTAATCTAAATTTAAATCAATTTGATTGGATTTGACTATATTTTGGGACTTGCTATTAAAAACTACCCAGTCGACGTATTTGCTCTGTAGATTTTTACCGTGAGAGGTTGGACACATTACAACACTGTCGCACCCCCTCTTTCCATTTATTTACATGTACAGTCAAATCACATACAAAAGCCTACAGTGAATAATCTGACGTGTTTGATAAGGCACCATCTCTTTGATTGTTTTCCTCCTGGTTTGGTTCTCAACTGCAGACTGTTGACTGATTTGTTCATGTTCTGTCAGTGTGGTCACAGTGCGGAGGCTTTGATGAGGTGACGCTTCCTGTGTCCTTTAAATTTATTTATTTGTGATGGGAGACCGGGAGGAAGAGCCGTTCAGCCTGCAGCTCCACTGATGTTGTATTGTTGCGTCTGCTTTAGAACTCCAGTCGAGCAAGAGCCGGCCGGTCTTTTCAATTTCAATCACAGGAAATGCAAATCAGGCTAATGGAGTGAAACACGGAGACGCCTTCTAATCATCTGGATTTCAACTGGACTGTGCATTCTCCATGTCTGAACTGAAGGAGTAGTTTGGTTTGATTTGTGCAACAAGCTATACTTTCAAGTTCTTCTCAGTATTGTCTTTAGCAATACTGGCTTGTTGCATATCATCCAATGCGGCTTTATTGAGTGTGTGGGCTTTTTGGTGCAGCCCCTGTTTCACACTGAACCTCAGGGCCTTGGCGAGCTCCCTGTAAGTCCTGGGAGTGCAGCTCAGGCCTCTGTAGCATTGACAGGTGAATCCCCTGCTCAGAGCCTTCAGGTCCGCAAAGGTAGGTCTCCCAAGAGCCAGGTAGCGCCTCTGAATATGCACGACCCTGAAACTGTCAGGGTTCAGGTGGAGGTAGTGGTTGGAGTTGTAGTGTTTGCGGACGCAGCGGCCGTTCCCCCGGCACAGGAAGCTGCTGCAGAGCTGGGCGGCCGCGGAGACGTTGGTGACGTAAGGGTTGAGGGTGGAGGAGAGGTAGGATGAGAGGGATTCACAAGAGGCCTGGGGAGGGAAGGAAGGGGAGGGGAGGAAGGGGCATTAAAGAGCAAGAAGGGAGAAGTACTCAAAAAGCAAATATACATGTTTCACAGTCGTAATGTATGTTACTGTGTCGCTTGTGAATATAGGAAATCCTGTTGTTGGATGAGATTGATAAACCCAGGAGCCTGGGGGGCCCTTCACTGACGTTTCAGAAAATCCTTTTAGTTTTTGTTTTAAGTCTTGAACCAGGTCGACCAACTGCTAGATTAATTGTGACTATAAAAGATATAATGTAAAATGGACATAAATATATTATTCTAAGAGTAAATGAACCACTGCGAATGCTTGTCCAGTGTATAGTATAGTAACCTTGTGTACTAACGCTGAATGACCTGATTGAAGCCAACACGAGTTTTCGCAGTCGTAAACACTTCCATGGTAACGGCGAGCTCCACCAATCAGAGACATCGCTATAACCCCTGAGGATTGTGGGTAGTGTGAATAAAACCCATTTTTCCTAAAACGCAGTTGCTACTTCTACAGTAGCGTTTAACATCATTTCACAGTCCCGTAGCTTGTGGTAAGTCTTGGCCTTGGATGGGTAGCAGACTCTTGTATCATCTAACTGAGCCCTTTGTCTGTTTCTGACCAGCCGCCGTCACTACACCTCCATGTCTTTCAGCACAGCGGTGGAGGTCTGCGGTGTGATGTTACCTGGTCATCGTAGTCAGCGCTGGCCCCCCACAGCACAGCGCCAGACGCTCCCACTGCGGCACTCTCCCCCACGGTGCTCACCAAGTCCCCCTGGACACAAATGGTTCAACACGGCCTCTATAAAATGCCACTGTAGACTTAATGATGATGAATACATGTTTACATGCACGCTGCACAGACAGGCTGCTGTTGTAAGGTTTTAGACACGTTCAGGTATGAAAACACACATAATAGGTGAGAAGAGAGGAGGAGGATTACACGCTCAGGCGAGAGTTACCACCTGCACAGGGTGTCGTTACACCACAGAAACCAAACTCCACCTCAAGCTGGACCTCAGGCGAGAAACTGCTGCTGAGATGAAGGTGTAACTCAAGATGTGGCTCATCTAGTTCAGCGTGTGGCCGCTCCCTAATGACATATTTCTTTTTTTTCATTGTGTGTGTGTGTGTGCGTGTGTGCGTGCGTGTTTTCTAAATAAAAAAAACTAATTTGGCAGAGCATACATGTAAGGAGGGAGGTTCAAAAAAATGTACTGTAATACCATTAATACTACTACTACTACTAAAAATAATAATCTTATCATTGTATTATTAATCTAACCACTACGATAATAATTGATCAGTATGATCACTACAACAAACTCTCATCATCACAACAATTATTTATAAATGAATAAGAATAAGAATAATGAATAAAAAGATGATAAATAAATAACACAAAAGAAAAATAGGAGCATTAATACACCTTTTTCACAGTCGCCATTTTGACATGAAAGAGAGGACTCAGGTGTTAGATTCATCAAGGCTCTATCTTAATAGAGCACAACCTTAATTAATGTGATTAGTAAAATCGAATCAACTTTATTAATAATTATATCCGTAATAAAGGAATGAGGTATTTTCAAAAGATGGTGAATATAATAATTTATTTATTTAGTACGATTAGTACATAGGACTGGTGCTGTGCGCCCTTTACGTCTACATCTCCTGAGTGAGGCCTGTATTTAACAAATCAACATTTACATGGCTCGTATTTACCCGGCTGAGGAAGCGTCTGTTCTGATCGACAAAGACGGGACGCGTGTAAACGAACACGGGCGCGGTGCCTCCACTCCGCCGCGGCAGGGTGGACACTCGCAGAGCCTCCTGGACACGGTTCCTCACCATCAGGGCAGCTCTGGGGTTATCTGCCAGTGAGGCCTGAGAACAGAAACACAATAAATCTACCTGAGAGGTCTCAAATCTGGAAGTAAAATTCAGGATGGCCCTTTTTTTTAAAACCCAACCTGCAGGTAGACCGATGGGTAGAGGGCCGTGCTGGACTCCCACAGCCACAGGAGCTCATCATTCTGCCTCCTCACCTCCTTGGAGCACCGGCCTGTGTAGCTGGGCTCCAACCAGCCATAGTTATAGCAGTTGGGAAACAGGTAGAAGCCCCAGAGGTAGTTGGGCCTCATGGCTGTGCCCATCGTCAACATCCCTGACATCAAACTTCTGGCTGCCACCTACAAAGGAAGAGATGCTCATGAATATTCACCAACCAGATATCTAGTTTGAATCTGTCCTCATAGTTAATTCGGACCTGGAACTGTTGTTTGGCTTTTTCTGTGGCCTGCTCCACTGTGAGCGAGCGGTTTGTCTGCATTGCATGGGCCACAGATAAGAGCTGGTAGATTCTCTTAGTGCCCCAGTTCCTGTCCCACAGGGGGCGCCATTCCTCCCAGTCTATAACAGCCAAGCCCCGGCTGGTCCTGGAAGGAAGACAGGAGGAAGAGTATGTTAGGAATCTGTGTCAAAACATGGCCAGTTACTAAAGGGTGTATTTCTGCGACTCACTTGGATGTGATGTAGTAGGTGATATCAGCTCTGGCCTTGTTCATACTGGCTCTCAGGTTCCCCCTCTGAGGAATACCTCCATTCAACTGTTTTCTCCCAACAAGGTCTACATGTGGGTAAAGACCCAGCCGGTCTGTGTAGAACAGAGACAGGAACTGACCTGGGACCTACGACAGAGAGAGGGCGGAGTGAAATCAACTTCAATAAGTAGAACAGGAGGATTTTAGAAAGAAGAACAGCTTTACAAGTTCAGGTTAAAGAGGCCGGCATGGACATTAACCTGTCAATATCCATTCGTTTTACTGTGTTGATTTCATGTAGAAACAAGAACTTACAGCAAATCTACAATAGAATGTGAGAGCCTGGCATAAGGAGAAAAATTAATTAAATTTTGAATTGTTGATGAAAAAAGTCCAAATGTCGAGAATAAAATCAAAATGAATCTGCAAAGATGTTTTTCTTTCATTTTGGATGTCGAGATCAAACGTTGAAATGAGAGAAAATGAAATGAGACAATTTTTTTTCAGGGGGGGTGGGGATTTTGCATGTGAAGAATAAATGTGAAGCTGAGATAAGAATAAACTTGAAATTCGAAGATTAAAGGCAAAGAAAACATCAAACTTTGTGAAGCAAATGATTCATCTACAAAATGACTCGAGTAGATGAACTGGTGAAATTGTTCTCCAGTTTAATTAACGAGCAGATTCTTTTCTCTTTTAACAAAACACAGTGTGGTGATCAGTATTCAGACTTTGAGGAGATTGTGCCAAAGTATCTTCCACTGATTTAGTTTGACTTTATCATCAGCATTTTCACTTCGTTATACAAAATACAGAAGGAAAGAAACTCTTCCTCGTCTCATTTTCTGGTCCTACTTTCCGAACAAACCAGAGATTCAGAAGGTGACATACATTTTGAAATGTCCAACAGAAATCCTCAGAGTATCCGTCGCCTCACCTTTGCAGGCGTGGCCACTCCTTTAAACGCTGAGGTGTCCAGGGAGATGTTGTATCTGTTACACACCAGATCAGGGATGTTCCAGGTCACAATGAAAGGTTGGTGCTTGAACAGCGGACCTGTGGTGTGAGGGAGGGATCGAAGCGGAGCTAGCTTGGACCGATGAGGGTTCGATTCCTTTGTGGGAAACGGCGACAGTTCGAGGAGAGGAACGGGTGGAAGTTCAGAGGGGGGCGGCGGAGGCGTTTTCGAAATGAGAGACGAGAATGTCACGGGGGAAGATGATGTCGAAACGGGGGAGAGTGGCTTGTTTGAAGAGGTAGAAGACGAGGAAGGTTTTGTGGGTAAAACTGAGTTAGAGGAGGAAAACGGAGACGTTGGCGAGACAGAAGTCTGAGGTTGAGCAGGATGCAGAGACATTTTGGACAGAGAGGACTGAGGGTGTGTGTGTAAAGGAGGCTCCATCGTTTTAAGAGACACAGTCGAATGTTTGCAGGGGTCTGGTAGCCGCTGAAAAATAGGTTTTAGAGGTCGAAGAAGACAATGAGATGCAGGGTGAGTGTGGAAGGAATCAGGAGTCAGAGAGGCCTTGTTGGAAACTGTGGACGAGTTTAGGACATCGATATCTCTGGTGGACGTTTGGGTAATAAGTGGCACTGACGTTGTAGAAGAAGATGGCATCAAACTTGTTGAAATAGAGATTTTTGACAGAGACGATGTAGTAACGGCAGTAAGGGAAGAGAAGTCTGTGGCCTGCGAGGTGGGGGATGAGCTTCTGATCGCCGAGTTGGTAAAAGCTGTAGAAACCGTCGCCGGTGGGGGGGTGGTGGAGGTGGATTTGTGCATGCCACTGACGGGAGGGGTCGCAGCCTTTGTCGTCCTCAGGTCGGCTGTCGCGAGAGCAGGCCAGACGGAAACGATTGCCACGGAGAAGAAAGAGAAGAGGGGCGGAGGGGGGAGGATGGATTGTGTGAGCGAGAGGAGAAGCAGCACACAGCTTCTGCTCTTCTGTGCGACGGAAACCATCCTTTCACCCGTCTGAGGACAAACAATAGAGACTGTTAAACTCTGTGTTTCAGAATATCAGAACAAGAAAGATATTACAAGCTTCTCTAGATGTTCAGATGTTTGAATGATTGGTGTGTACAAAAAGGCAAAGTGTGTGCATAAGTCGCAGATTCAAAATAAAAATCAGGATCTAGTGATTTCAAATGTGGTTGCAGAAGGGGACTGTTGTTAAATCTATATTAAAATCAAATATACAGTGTAACAAACCATCATATAAGTCATTGTACTGAGGCTGTAGTTTCCTTTATTTGTGGCGAAGCTCTGCCACGAGGAGAAGGTGCACGATTTCTCAATTCATAACCGGAGACTTTCACATCTACAGTCCCACAACAAGTCTGCTCTCGTCCTTCTGATTTTAATCAGAACTAAATTACTCCACCAAAATGTAATCCAGCCTCACATGAACCACCAACTACCACAAAACACCCTTTAGCATCACAAAACACAACGTACAGTATCAACACGAAACTGACTTAACAGTGTAAATAAGAACACAATACCTGGACATGCCTTCAGAGGAGCCGTGTCACCGTAAGACGTCTTGACAGGAGCCGAGCGGGTGAGAGTGTCCTCGCCGGAGTGACACTGTGTGATATAACAAGGGGGGAGAGACACGGTGGGCTGAGCCGCACACGAGCATGTTGCCCACTTGTTTGTGTCAGAAAAACATTGTTTTGTTTTCCATGTGCCAAGTTTGACTTGGAGCAGAGGAGGGATGCACACCTGGGTGTGAGGTTATGGAGCGTGCACCGTGGCCCACTGAGCTGGGTCTGAAGCTGCTGATGCTCTGGTGTTGATGCTGCTGCTTGTCACCTCGGATGGGTTTCCAGAAAATAACAACAACACGGGCAACTGCAGTTTTAAATTCTTCAGTAAAAACTACATAAATGTTAATGTCATCCCCTTTGGACTGTTATTCATTCATTCAATGTTATTTTGACTGCAGGTTGTGGGTTCGACACCAAGTAGATACATTGTAGAGGCCTGATCGATTAAATGAGTTTCATCACCAACAAATTATATCATATGTGGATCCAGGAATAGCTGTTTTGAGGCAAAATTATATTCTAAATGTCATAAAAGAGAAATGTGATTATTTTATTGCTGGAAATGTTCTTTAAACGTTGTCTTTAAACAACACTCTATTGGGTGGCAGGGTTAAAAATAAATGCATCATATGCTAAACTGCAGCCAAAATTCCTTACACACTCCCTCCTGCTGTTAGGAGACAGGCGAGTCTGACACCTGGCTGCTAAAACATGAGTTGGATGGTATTAATAACAGCACCTCCAGTTTCCGTGTGAATGTAATTACATCTGACACACACTGAAGTTTACAGACAAAAAACAATAGAGCAAACACCAGCACATTTCTCCTCCATGTTAGTAAATAACAGTAAATTGTCTGGGATGTGCAGTATATAGAGAGAACATAGGACTTGTTTTCACCCTGCATGTACTGTGTGTGTAACGTGTTTGTGTGTCTGCGTCATGTGATACCAAATGGTGGTGGTTGTTTCTCATGTTAGTGGCACAGTGTGAACAGTGGGACGGTGACCTGTGACCCTGCTACGTGTTTGTTTGGAATGAAGTGTGTGTACCTGTGTGCATGTCTGCTGAAATCCTACTAGAAGGTGAATGTGGTAAAGTAAACAAAACTAGGTCTCAGCGAAAAATCTAAAAGGTGTTTTCTTTTGAATAATAGCGGATTTAGAGCATAAAATAACCCATAAACCATATTTTATTTGATGAATACTTTAACTTTTTAGTTTGGCTCATGTTCCATCCACTAACATGGAGAAGGTGGGGATTTTTTACCTATACTGCATTCAGCCACCAGGGGGCAATCAAGATGCTTTGGCTTCACCTGAAGGGAGCTGTCATGTCGCCCATCTTGCCTACTGTCTATGGAACAAACCTGTTCGGTGTCATTTTCTCTTGCAGAATTACATTAATAAGGAATCATTTCTACTACAGTTAGGATCAATATGGGGTTTATGATTTCATGATATATTTTCTTTATATGATGTTTTTCCAATGTACAATAGCACCAGAATAAAAGCCTGTGCTGATCTTCATTATAGCCCAGATTAGGTTAGATTAGATTAGATTGGATTAGATTAGATATTATTAGGTTAGATTGGATTATATTATATTATATTAGATTGGATTAGAAGGATTTGCTGGTTAACTCCAGCTCAGCACTTTCAAATGCCCACTTAAAGCTACACTATACAACTTTTACTGAGCGACAGCGCCCTCTGCAGCCACATGAATTCTGTTCTCTGTGTCTGAGCAATTAATAGGTTTTCATGTAGAGAAAACCACTAGACCCAAAGTCCTTCAAGGGGTTGTCTGTGTAGTCCCACTCGCTGAACTGAAGCACAACTGAACGATGGATTTTACCCATGATCCCCGGCTTCCCCAACCAGAAGAGCTAAAATCCACCAAATTCTTCATATTTTAAAAGTTTCCTCACTGAATATCGGAGATAAGCGCTGGTTGTGAGAGACTCATGAGTCTTTTGAACAGATCGACAGCTCAGCAATGTACTTCAACCTGCCGGACCTGATTGAAGCTGCGACTCTCGTACCTGCTCACCAGAGTTGCATTGAACAAGAACAGACGTTCAGTTTGAGCAGCAGGAATGCAGCCGCACCTCTCTCCCTTTTCCAAGTCAGTGAACCATCAGACTCATTTTGAAGCTGCACATTTAAGGTCAATAAATTGCATAGTTTTGCTTTAAGCCACAAAGATCTGATACTCAAGACGGTATGTTGTTGTGCTTGGTTGACGAAGGAAACATGTTGATACAAAACAAAAATGTGCCGATGCAACATAAGATAAATATATTACATCCTCCTCTAGGTTTTTCTGCCGTCCTTTGCAAATAGGCTGACTTGCAGAGATTAAATCTCAGTTTTCACTTTGATAAAATAAAAAACACAAGATTAAATCATTTCTAAGAAGCTACATGAACCCTCAACCACCAAACTCTGAGACTGTCAACCTCCACTAAGTCTCTTCATACTTTGCAGGTGACTCATCAAACTGCTTGTTGTGTGATGACATGTGCAGGCAAGCACCACAGCTTGGAGCAGGTATTGTGTTTTGGTTCTGGTGTTGTCCTGCTGTAACTTGAAACATTAACCGTTGAGTTGAGTGCGCCCTCCTGCAGCAGTGGTGTATCTGATGTGATGCTGCCATCTTGTGGTTTAAGCGTGCGTTTATGGTAATACAGTTAAATAAGGAGTACCAGAAACTGCTTTTAACTACAAGTCACTTTCACACACGTTTATACAGAGATTCTACTTTTTCTGTCACACACCATCGGCACAGCTTTCAGGGGCAGTTTGGGGTTCAGTATCTTGCCCGAAGGCACTTCAGAATGGAGAGTGGAGGTGCTGGGGATTCGAACTAACGACCCTCTCCCTCCTGAGCCTTAGCTGCCCATGCACAAGACAAAACAAGAAATCTGAAGACATCAACTTGGACTCTGCAGCCACTACGAAATCGAACCATCTTGAAAATTGGGCTTCAACCCACTTTTTGGCACATTGCTGTTCAATTGAACCAAAAAGCATTAATTGGTAAAAGTGTCTAGTATTTGGGATAAAAAGCTAATATTGTATAAGATTTTTGGGGAAAAAAATGTAAGTTTGATGTATTCACCTTAAATTAGTGCATTTATACGAAACTTAAACTGAAGTTTGTTGGTAAAGAACCAATAGAAAGCACTGTCAGTGTTGCAGCCACCAACTCTTATCTGTTCTGACTATTATCTCTGAATCAGTATGTATGCAAACCTGTTTAATCTTCTAGCCCTCAACCAGAAGTAAAATGCCACCTTTGGCTCATCACAACACTCGCTTGTTCAGTGTGTGTGACCCTGTGGTGACATTTACCCTAAATCCACACTGTCGAACACGCCGAAGAGACAGGGAAAGGCCAACTTTATTAAATATTCATACCGAGGGCCTTCAGGGGATATCTTCCTCCAGAATCCCAAATATAATATTCATGTCGTCCTCTTCCCTGCTTCTCTCGTAACCTCAATTCTCTTTTGTTGTGGAAAGTGGGTCAAGCGAACCTTTTCACGAGGGCAGCCCCCGAAGGTTTGACTGCGCTGGTACAGATAACCCCCCCCGAAAAACAAACACACCGTAAACACCTACATCCATTCCTCAACTAGCAGAAACACACATAAAAAAAATATAATTATACATGCGTTGAAATGAATTTCCTGCTCAGGATCACACCTCCCCCATGCTATTCATAAACGTCAGTGAGGTATCTAACACAAGCAGCAGGGTGTCCTCCGTCCAGCTCTCTAATTGTCATTGTGTGAGTAAGTGCATACCAACCAGTATTGACAGTGTCACTCCTTCCTGTGAATAGAGCATCTGGATCATTCTAGATAGATAGATAGATAGATAGATAGTATATAAGAAAATACTAAACTTAAGTTAAACGACAAAACAACAACTACTGCTTCTCTTTCCATTTACTTTCCATTTTCCCTCCTCTCTCAGCCTTTCTCCTGCTCCGGAATACCATTATTCTCACCCCCCCTTGCATAAATTAAGGTAGTTCCCTTTATTCGGGATGAGTCGTTTCTACATCTCTCTAAACCAGAGGCCAGGTGGAGCGATGCAAAGTTTCTCGAGGTGTTTCTCTGGCTGTCGGTCGGGTTTTTCAAGTCCGACCAGACTCTGCTGAAACGGCGGCGGACTCGGTTCAAGCCGGTGGAAGAATGTAGAGGAGGAGTTGAGGTTACGTCGTAAGTTATGTGTAGGCTGCCCTTTAAACAAACATTACCATATATAAATCAGCTGTTTAAAAAAACAGTAATAGTATTTCATACAGGTCATATTCATCTATCAAATACTAACAAGCTTGCTCTGTTTGGTGAATGTGCCGTGTCATTCACAACAGGTGTCTCGTATGATTTATCGATGTGATCAGTGCCACAGGAACTTTCTCTCACCCCGCACTGATCCAGTAAGAGAGGAGAGCTGCTAAACACACACTCACGCTTACTCAATCCAAAATACATGATCACACACACACACACATATGTTCATGGATGCCTTTCAAAAAAAACTTGTCCTTACAGATAATCACAATCAGGACCACGGTGAAACAGCAAAGAGGGTTTTTTGACACAATCAAAAGCAAAATGTGGAGGAAATGACTGGAGGGAAAAATATTTTCCAAACAAAATCTTCGCCCTAACACAGTGACACAATGATAATCTTGGCTGCAGATTTGATGAAATCTGAGGCAGAAGAATTTAGCATTTCATACTGTATCGCACTGTGTTTACATTATTTGGCTGATAACAGCATCTACACTGATTTAAATGTACAGCATACAATGATTAGACTAAAGTGACATATAAGAACATGAGATCTACATGTAGAATGTAAACATCAAGAGTTTGTTTTAACACTGATCCAACTGGGAATATACCAGAGACAAACCGGGGTTGCAATTTGGGTCATGACGATTATAGAGGAGCTTATTTCAACTCAAAATCCTCATGAATCATTGTGCAAATCAGAGTTCCTTTAAAAATAATGTATAAATTAACATCCTGGTAGAGGTACATGTACTATAAACATTACCTGCACTCTTACTATTTGTATTGGTCAGATGACTTGTACATGATGTGTACTGAGCAAGTATTTGTGGTTTTGATTCTGAATACAACACACTTAACAAACATAGGGACAGCCCTGTTCTGTTTCTGGTACCCGACAAAGGATTTATTTCAAAAAGTAAAACATGAAAGATGCACATATGTGAACAATAGAAAAGTCTGTTGATCATTAGGGAAAGTGTTTTCTTCGAATGACCTCTCCCGCGAAACGAAACCCTTTTACGAGCCTGACTGAGCATGCTGCAGACGCCCTTCAGCACATTATTAAAATATGTAAAGCTTCATGTGGTCCGCCCTTGTTTTCGGCCACTAAACAGGCCTGTTTGATCACGGCTGAGCTCTATTCATCAAGAAGAGTGAAATGTTTCCTGTAAAAAAAGCCTTTTTCACACGTCAAGAACAATCTGTTTTATTTTAGAGTCTCAATTTACGGATTCTGGAGACACATATGTGTCAGACATATGTCAGATCTGGCAACCTCCCCCCTGAGGCTATATTTAGAAACTGGAGCAGTCTTAATCTTAACTTCACTTTATCTATATACTATTTATAGTTTAGTTCAAATCATTCTATATCCCAGCAATAAAACAATAACAATAATTATCGCAATGTCATTTTCATCATTAGCAATATGATAAAAGTTCAATATATATATATAGTCTGTCAATATAATGCTTATTCATTGTGCAAGCAGAGTGAGGAGACACAAAATTGGTTTTAATTTGCAACCTCAGATTTATCAAATGTTTGGGAAGTGTTTTTTATTCTCTGCTCATAAAGAAGAGTTTAAAAACAAAACCTTAACTCAGGAGCTAAAATCAAGTCTTTAAATGTGAAAGAAATAATTATTGAATGATTTATTGTGATATTGACTTTCATTATTATTATTTGATTACATTATTGGCCATATCACCCAGGCCTCTCCTAGGACATGTCTAAGGTCTGGATCATGCCCTGACCTCTCTGACTTCAACAATAATATAAGCAGAAATAAAATAAAATAGTTTTCCCTTTATTGATGAGCATCGATTCGAGTTTAAATTCGAATTAAAGTGTAAAGTTAGATTTTGCACGAGTTGTACACTTGAATGATTCCTCTCACAGGCAGCATCAGAACAGGATCCTGGCAACGTGCACCTTGTTTCTGCTCTCGCTCACATTCCTGTCATCAAAGCCACGGGCGGACTGGACCAAACCATCTCCGCGGAGCTTGTCCGGAGAATTTCATGATTTTACGAAGCTAAGTTTGACCACCTCACTCTTTCAATAAATACATTTTAATGTCGGACTGACTCGTGTGGAGGCTTCTTGTCGTCTTCAGTGCTGAGCTTCCCTCTTAGTAGTGATGTGGAACACCATGGGGGGAAAAGCGCGGCCCCCCTCTATTCACAGACAGTGGTCTCGTCGCGGTGTTGTGCCCAAAAACGATCCTCTGCCAGAAACTGATCGCCGTCCGCGGGAGCGCGCGCGCAGGCTGTTAAAGTTGTATCGGCCCGTTTCTATTCGTCCACAGCTGCTTCTATCTGAACCAAACTATTATAACGTGATAATAATAATAATATTAATAATAATAATAATAACAACGTTTATCTTAACAGAATGATCACAATTAGGCAAAAGGCAATACTACACATTGTCCCCAATTTGCATATGTATTAGTCTAGTATTGTTTAGACAATATTTGGAAACTAGACTATGACTAACTAGATTTATGGATAAGCTACATATTAAATAAAGACATGACCTTATTTCCCATCATCCTTATGACTCTGCATTACTTTTACCTGCTCTGGGCCCAAGTTAATAGCCAATCCTGTCTCTAAGAGCAGGTTATGGATGGTTGAAAGCCACTTCTTTTTAAAACACCCCTTTCCTCTTGCCATAAAGTGAATGCAGCTCCTGGTTTGTAATTAAAAGTGTGTTTCTGCTTTTAAAAAGCCTTGATTTCATCCGTGTGGGTTGTGTTTGGAAGATTATAGCTCACCCAGTCCTTTATAAGAGGAGGGTTAACCCTAACCCTAACCCTCTATTTAACCACAAAGACAGTCACTCACAGATTACACATTAAGGACACAAACGGCACAATCAAGGAAGGTCGACTCCAGAGATGGACTTAACATTTTAGGGAGCTGCTCAACAGACAGACCCCTCCATTCCCAGCAGAGATCCCACCAGCTCCAGACCTGCTGGAGATAAACTGCCACCATCCCACCTAGATGGAAATAAGGAAGGCTCGTCCAATTATGATCATTCTGTCACATAAACATAAGAAAACACAACTATAGAAAAACATAAACAGCAAACAGCAAATAAAAGGGGCGGTGCTGCCTCGACAGCCTGCGCGCGCGCTCCCGTGGACGCTTTCTGGCAGAGGATCCTTTTCTCTGCGCGACACCGGCGCTGCCATCTTGGTCGGAGCTGACTCCGGCTCTGCAGCGACACGACTTCCCAGGAAAGTTTAAACATCTCGCGTCTCCGCTCCGGTCGCTGCTGAGCTCGACGTCTCACGGCTCTGCCCGAAGGACGCACACTTCCCCCCCCCTCCCGGGGGAACACGAGGGACAAGCCGAGCCGGTGAAGAGGAGACGGGAGGACGGGGGGGGTCGCAGGAAGGCCACGGATCACCCGGTGGGATTGTTTAAAGTGTCATATCGGATCTGTTAGAACCAGTTCGAGGCGCTGCTTGCTTTACAAACTCCGCCACCATGAGTGGACACCCGCCACAGCGGCGGCAAGCCAACGCCGGCTCCTCGCTTCTGTCAGCGCAGCAAAACGAGTGCCTCTTCAACCACCTCGGCAGGAAATGCATCGTAAGTTTCCCCCCCCCCTCTCCTCAGGAAACTTGTACTTCTAGTTAGCTCGAAAAACAGGCTAACGCTGCTAGCTCGTTTCCTGTCCGGAGACGGGCGCGAGCGTAGAGTTGTACATGTGTGTGTGTTTGTGTTTGTGAGCCTGGACGTTATTTGTTGTGATTCCTGCGTGTGACTGGGGGGGTGAAAGAGGTGGGTTTGTTTTGACAGCCGGGGCGACCGAGGAGAGAGGGAGGGAGGGAGAGAGGGAGGGCTGGGAGCTAGCTAAGTAGCCCGGTCTGGGACATTTGTTCAGGGGGACAAACGGCAAGTTCCACCCCGAGCTCCAGGTCTCCTCTCCGCCGCGGACACACCTGGACTCACCCAGACATTCCCGTGACACCCAGCTCCGACTAACCCTGACCCGCCAGCAGGGGCTTCATATCCCTGGGGTTTGTTTCTGTCTATAATGGGAGGGGGGTGTCTGCTAAATCCATCAGTGGTAAACAATGATATTTTTTTTTTGCATTGGTGTTCCACAACATAGCTGCACCTGGGTTGTTGTCAGGAA
Source organism: Hippoglossus hippoglossus (assembly GCF_009819705.1). Taxonomy (NCBI): domain Eukaryota; kingdom Metazoa; phylum Chordata; class Actinopteri; order Pleuronectiformes; family Pleuronectidae; genus Hippoglossus; species Hippoglossus hippoglossus. The sequence continues at coordinate 10,221,193 of NC_047173.1, forward strand.
GTCTGTGTGTGTGTGTGTGTGTGTGTGTGTGTGTGTGTGTGTGTGTGTGTGTGTGTGTGTGTGTGTGTGTGTGTGTGTGTGTGTGTGTGTGTGTGTGTGTGTGTGTGTGTGTCTGCACAGAGGAGATCGTCCTGAGTCGTCCTCCTCCTGCAGGACCTGACGTCTTCACACCATTACTGCAACGTCACGACTCGACACATTTCCCATAGTCTCACATTACGTAACACGTTTTGAATCGAGCTGAATCATTTTTGTGTGTGGATTGTGCAGCGAGCTCCACAGTCCACTGTCAGCTCAGTGCTCGTGGATTGCTCATGAACACTAGTAAACTTCAAACTAGTCCTCATGATTGTCTAGTGACCAGTTCTCCCTCCTCAATTATCTTGTTCTTAGTCAATAATCATCACCGGCTGGCAAAATGTAATAATTCCTTATGCATAACCAGCATTTAGTGGTTGTCAGTTTGATTAATAAGTAAATGTAGGTGCCTTGTAGGTGAGGCGTTGGCAGCTATATCAATACTAGACTTGAATCTAGACCTCATGTTTGTTCAGTGATAAGTTTTCCCTCTTATGATCCTGCAGGATAGTTTTCTTCCTTCTCAGTCAACACAACAGTTTTTGCTTTTCAATAATCCTCACTGACTGGCACAATATAATAATCATAACACATGTAAACTATTTTGGAAAGCAAACTAATAAAAGACATGACACGCTTTTAGTGGATGCCTGTAGTTCCCACACCTAGAATTAAACTGTCAGTTTGGCTAACAAGTAAATGTACGTGCCTTGTAGGTGAGGCGTTGGCAGCTGCATGAATAATAGTAGACTTAAATCGAGTCCCCAAGTTTGTTTAGTGATTGGTTTTCCCACTTTATTATAATGCAGGACAGTTTTCTTATATATATATATATTAGTCAAACATCCCTACCGGCTTAGACATTATCATATTCATAGGTAGGCAAGGCCTTTATTTCAGAAAGGAACATGTATATTACCAGCATTTAGTGGTTAGTCATTTCACACCCAGAATTAAACAGACCATCCCACTGCAAAATAAACAATATGTAGATTTATTATGATCCTTATGTACATGCCTACACACGTGGGCTCTGTGGCGCAAGGGCTTGTGTGTCTTTCTATCACTTAGGGCTGGACGATATGGCCCGAAATGATATCAAAACCAAAATGTTGATATCATTCGATTTATAGATAATATTACGATATGTGTCAAAGTTAAAAGACTGATTTCTGCTCCTGAGTCAAGGTTGTGGGTTTAAGCTCTTCTGTATCGACAGAGAACGATTAATAATGTGTTATACCTCCTCATGGTTTCTGCACAATAAGCATTATATCGATTTATGACAATTGTGAGAATTATTTGATATTATTTTATTGCCCAGCCCCAATGAAACGTTTGCAGCTTCATGTTCACAAATAGACTTAAAAACTAGTTGCCATGTTTGTTTAATGATTGGTTTTCCCCCTCTATGATCTTACAAGACAGCTTTTACTTTTCAATAATCCTCACTGGCTGGTACAATATATTATTCATTAACTATCTTAGAAAGCAAACTAATACATCATAGTATATTACCAGTATGCTGTGGTCAGTAGTTGTACACAGTATGTAGACTTAATTAAATGATGCTCATGCAGACGGGCACTGTGGCGTAAGTGGTTGCGTGTTTTACAGCAACATCATCGTGACCCTTTCCGTCACCTCATGAGTCTTCTGCTCAGTGCGCCACCACCTTTAAGGCAGTGATGCACTTGTATGTCTTTATTGGTTCTTCAATAAACAACCCTTACTTAACCCCTCCCCCAGTAAGGGTTGTTGCTAAATCAGCCTTTATTCCCTCAACAAGGTGTGTATGTGTGTGTGTAATTCAGTCTCAGTCAGTATCCATTCCTATATCTTTTAGCCTTTCTCTCTTATTTTGAAATTGGGTCATTTTTCTTTGCCGTCCGGTTTTGCAAATGTCACACGGAGATATCAGCCGGGAAGACTGTCACAACCTCACCTGTGTCCGATCCCCTTTACAGATGAGATGTGTTTTAAAGTGGAGCTGTGTAACGAACAATCGGCTTTGCTCTGTGGATATGGGTCAGTTCAGGTAAAAGACAGAAGCGCAGAAATAATCCCTCCCTAAATGTACACTCAGGTCACTTCCTCATAGTGATCATAGTTACCTTTTAATTGTACAGAGGAAGAGCTCTTCTTCATTGTCAACTTTCTGCCGTGAACCAGTTATGCCCTTGGTTTGTGAGGTACCTGTATGTCCTCGCATGTTTGCTTTGGAAAGAACACACTTCCTGTCCCATGACACAAGTATGTCAGGCCCATGTGTGGTCATATAGCGGGATGTCCTGCCTCACCCCCCCCCCCCCCCCCCTTTTTTTTTTTTTACACGAACAAACAACTCACAGAGGCGCGTCATCCTACGTCTCTGTAACCTGTTTTAAAAATCCACTGACGACGTTCCGCTGGCATTCTGTCAACTGTGTCGCTCGACATGTGACGGAGACGAGGAATCGGGGAACATTCCTCACTGTCCTACGCTCTTGTGTGTCTGTACACGTCTTTGCATGCAGAGTGGGTTGGAAAGAGAGAGTGTGTTTGTGTGTTGAGAGGGAGAGAGAGAGAGAGAGAGAGGACATTGCAAGAGACTGGCATTGTGTGTCTCCCTGACCAATCTAATTAAAATGCCCATCAGTGATTTAGTGGCTGACTGAGTGATTGTGTGTTATGTCATGCCCTTATTATGCAGACAATGTAAGAATCGGAAAGTCGCCTTGGCTTTATTTCTTTGTGCTGTCCAGCCCAGGCCTTAGCTGCCTGTGTGCACATAAATTCTGTGAAAGCAAAGCTCTCCTTACCTGTTTGTGTATTTTTAGTACACAAACAGGTTTGGACTGTGCCCAAAATATGTTGCCACTTCTAAAAATGGCAAGTTCTCATTAAATACACAGATTGTTCTATTGCTGCAACTTTATATAGTGTGTGTGTGGTTGGGGATTTTAAGAGCACCAATTAGATTCTTTCCTGTGTGTGTCATTGTGCAGCAGAACAGTTCATTTTATTGACAAATGCATAACTTGGGAATTGTGTACACACCCTGCGTTCTGCATGTCGTAATCGCATTCAGGTGCACACGCAGTAGGCTGTACTTGTTGGTTTCACTCATTGGCATTCCTTGTGCTGTTTTCACCGTCAGCAATGCTGTATGACTGGGCAAAAGGTGGAAGAGGTCCAATTTGGTGTGTGTGTGTGTGTGTGTGTGTGTGTGTGTGTGTGTGTGTGTGTGTGTGTGTGTGTGTGTGTGTGTGTGTGTGTGTGTGTGTGTGTGTGTGTGTGTGTGTGTGTGTGTGTGTGTGTGTGTGTGTGTGTGTGTGTGTGTGTGTGTGTGTGTGTGTGTGTGTGCGTGCGTGCGTGCGTGCGTGCGTGCGTGCGCACAGAGACTGCCTGATCAGCAGTCCTGTCCTACAGGAAGTCCCGTGGTCGGCCTCCTCTGGTGATTTGTGCTGGAGAAGTGGAACATGACTCCTCTTTTCCTCCGCTTCTCCTTCTTTCTAAAATTCCCTCCTTCCACACTCTCACCTGAGCTCTTTCTTATGATCTGTTCCAATCCCTTGCTTTTCTGTCATTTTACACATTTTCCTTCGACTCATCTTTTGCTTCTTTTCCCATTCTTCCTCCCTTCCTGCCTCTTCTTTACCACAGTGCCTTTGTGCGTCAGCCACTTATCCCGTCTTCTGTTTCTTCCCACTCCTTCCCATCATTCACCAGTTTATACTCGCTTCCTCCCCAGGAGATTTTGTGGAATAGCTCATAGTTTGTGCCAGGATGGAACAGCTTGACAAAATGGTTGATGGGCAAATCAGGACACAGGCCCTAGTTAGTTTGTCTGACTGGTACAGCTTTTTGACACAGTATGTTTCACATCCAACTGTTTTCCTTTTTGAATACATTATAACAATTTTATTAATTTTGACACACCCACTTCCTGAGTTTATGATTTTCAAAAACTGCTGATTCTTTTTCATCACCATGTTTCTGTTTATTTTCCATATCTGCTTTTTATCGTGCCATTCCGCACATTTTGAACTTTTTTGTGCTTTTCAATTCCAATTTTACTTTTTTTTTTATGTCACCTGCACGAATATCAGCAGTTCCCTCTTTCTGTCAAGCTCAACTCTAGTTAAAACACCTCCTGTGCGTGTCTTGCCCAGGTGATTCAATCTTCATCATAGATCAGGTCATGTGTAGCTGTAGCAACTGAGCGTGTTTGTGCACAACAGACGGAGAATTTGTCCGTGAGAAAGTGTATTTTTGGCGGGTTTTGATGACGCCATAGAGCGAGCTCGGCTTCCTGCAGCCTTTGGCCCTGTCATGAGTAATCAGTGGTCCACAGGCAGATGAAACCCCAGGGCCTCCGAGTCTCCACACTGTTACACTCAAAGAGAAATTCAATCATAAAGCAGAATGCATATTATTCTTTTAATCAAAATGTTTTAGATGTAAATCCAAATAATCAAAAGCTTCCAAGGGACTCGATGTTTGTAGAGATATGAATAGAAATATTTTGCACATGAAGGACAAATTGCCTCTAAGGAAATAGTTCAAATACCATAACACAATGGGACTTGGCTATACAAACGCTATAGTGTTGATAAATGCAGCTATGAGGCCGTGAGAGAGTCCGCGATGTTCTGCAGTGTCATTCACGTTGCGAGTTTAAAAACTGACTTACAAACTATCACTATGATGTAACGGTTCCTCTGCAAGTGCACGTGTGCTTCTGTTATCTCACACAGGCTGTGTAATGTGCAGATTAATGTTGAACAAAGCTACATTAGCTACAGCTATTATGAGCCTTTCAGCTGGTTCCCTGTGGCTGTGCAAACAGTGAAGATGAAATGAACCTCCTATATGAAGAGCTGTGGTGCGTCAAATCCATGAGAACAACAGTGACACCCATTGTTTATTTGAAGGCCACACCTAAAGCACGAGCGAGTACGAGGAGTAAAGGTGGCGTGTTTATGTGATAGTTGGCGCAGGCAATGTGACCAGTCCGTCAAGTGTCAGCACAACTTAACACCATTTCCTCCTGAGTGACCCACTAAATTCAAGCAGAAAAGAAACCCCACAAAGTCTCTATGCTGCACTGATGCAAAAATTCCTGGAAGTCTGGTGCTGACGAATAAAAATCACCAGGCGTCTCCCCCCGTTGATGCTCCTGCTTTCATCTGTGTGGTAATGACTGAGAGCACGGACCCCTCAGCGTGAGGAGTCCCTCGGAGCAACCTGTAAAACCAGTGGCAGTCTGATCTGGTCTTGTGATCATAGACGTGTCTCTGTGCTCGCTGCAGGTGTGTTTTTATGTAACTTCCAGTGACTTCCAGTAACTTCCAGTTACACACCATAGAAGATGCTCCACAATTGCTTTGATGTCTGTTATACTTGATTTTACACGGTGTAGTCGCTAAGGTATTTTTTTGTGTGTTCAGTCTTAATATAGCATTCATCCTTGAGGGTTTTTCTGCTTCAGGTGATACTCAAATATTTGCAGTGTCCTTAAAACACAACCAGAGTGAGCTCATCTCTTGCAGCTGTAGTTGAGGGTAGTGTGTGTGTCCTTGGTGACTTCCTGGACAAGTGTGCACTTCCTGTCAAACAAGAGACTCTATCTCTTTGACAGACAAGTGTGTGTTGTTAGTGACACAAAATCAGCTTTAGTTTCTGCTCGTCGGACGTTTGGCCTTGACGGACCCCCAGGGCAGAGCGACTCGACAACCCACAGAGTCACTGTCACTCAGTCGTTGGTAATACGGTCATTATACTTTGATGCTGCCCATCAAACAATGGGAAATCGTTTTTGGATGGCGAATTCTCAATACTATTTACCTTTACTTTTATTCATCCCCTATTCCCTTCTAACATTTACTCACATCTCACAGTTCCTGTATGGATTTTATATTATTCTCTTCCTGTGGTGTGCATCTTAAAAACCCCGGCGAGAGACATTTACATGGGTTCTTACAAACACACCAGGACTGTCCATTAAGCAGTACAGGCCCAGCGTGACTCTCCCTCTCTGTCTCCCTCCCTGCAGTCATTGTCCTCAGCAGTGGTCCAGGTGTTCGTAGCAGATAGGAACTCTAGCTGGAGCAAGAAATGCGGCGGGGTGGCCTGTCTGGTCAAAGACAACCCGCAGCGATCCTACTTCATCAGGGTCATTGACCTCAAGGTAAGTGAAGACACAGCCAAAAAGACACTTTGAGGATTACTGACAATTTGTGATTTATCATAGCTGGTGCTATTAGATGATTGTACTCACCACAGTGAATGTCAGCGGTGGTGCACCACTGTTCGATATCCATGTTAAACTTTATGTATTCATAGCCACACAGTACAATCTGTGGGATGTCTGTTATTAAACGGCGTATAGCATTTATTGTCCTATGTGTTTTTGTGGACACCAATAATCTATAGACCTTATTCTGAATAGGACATTACTCGCTATTAGTTGCTAATAGAATATTCCATTCATATTCACATGTTACTGAGCAAAGTCTAATTCTTACTCATGTCAACTTTTTTTACTGCAAAACATTTAAAACCCCAAACTGAAATAATTTAAGGCACACTGCTTCTGTGCTAACTATTATTATTCCGGTTCAGATAGAAAGTGCTGTTTACATGGCAGCATCTTGTTCAGACGATTATCTTAATCAGGTTAATATGGGTATTTTGGTGTCCATGTATATGCGTTAATTATCTGTCTGTTTCTTTCCATAGGATGGCAAAATTCTGTTTGAACAGGAGCTGTACAATAACATCAGCATCTACACCCCAAAACCCTACTTTATCACATTTGCTGGAGACGTGAGTTGCTTTCTCCTTTCCTTTTTCAAGTTTCTCATTTTTTATCAACCTATTTGAATTTGCTGTAAATTTCTATCTATTTAATGAAAAAGCCTCACCAACAATTTCTGCCTCTCGCGTCATAATGCTTTTCCTCAGTGAGTCACAGTTTCTGAGTCTATTTTTTAATATTCTTTAACGAAACATGCATGTGCAAGTTATTTCCTTCATCAGAAATCTAGTCCTAATCTTGATGACGTCTGTTCCCATCATTTAAAACAACATTTATTTTAAATCTACGTGATAAGACCCCTTTTATTTGTGGACTGTCTTAGCTGGTGGGTACAGTGGCTCAGACTCCAGCAGACCATGAGGTATGTGGTATCTGCTGTCTGTGCTGATAAGACTGGGATAGTTCACTGGAGATGGATTTGTAAATCCCGTCATAGAAAACTGATTAAATAGCTAGGGAGGTTGTTGGCACCTGACAAAACCTTACTGACTTTACAAATGTACTTTTGTTGAATTTGTACAATTTTTTGTTTGTGTGTTTCCAGACATGCCAAGTGGGTCTGAACTTTGCCAGTGACGATGAGGCCAAGCGTTTCCACAGCCATTTGACAGAGCTGGTGGGGAAAAGACAGAGGAAAACCGGTACCAACTTATTCTTGCAGCGGTCTCTTCTACAAACCTACCTGCTCTCCTAACACAATTTAAAAATAAAAATGATGTGTTTAGTAATTATGAATCCTGTGCTCAAAATACAGCAGCTTTTAAAAACCTGTATCAAGCCAAAACCTCTTGCTGTAGTGACATTAAAAGGTGCAGTCTGAGGTTTTGGCTTGAACTTATCTGACTGATGTGAGCACAAGAGCAAATTCGTTTCTAAACATGTCATTTTTATAAAGCTCTATCACACAGAACTGGGCAAAAACATCTCAATACATGAAATGAATGTGGAGGTCCTAGATTGACGTCCTCTAGCTGCTATGTGAACTGTTCTCTGGTTTACACAGACTTAAACCTCTGATCTAAAGTGTCATATATTGAAAACATTTTTTTGATTTACATTTTTTGCCTGGTACTGTCACTACTCGTTCTACTTTTCCTGCCAATCTGAAACCTCTCCTTCAGCCTTACCTCTTCAGGTCCTCATGTATAAATGAATACTTTCAGAATTTAACCCAAACTCCTTAAAAAGTCATCTACCAAATGTTTCCCTGTATGGAAACCTCACATTTACCATGGACCTCAATTTTTAGTTTCCCCACACACATACAACAGTCAATGGGACATTCTGGATCAATATGTAGGATCTGCTGGATCGCATGGTCGGAAAATTATGTTGACTGGCCCAAAGGGGGCGCTACAGTTTCAGTTTAAAATGAGCAAATGATTGATATATTAAGAAAAAGGTGACTTTTCAATATGAATACAATATAAATGGTTTTTTATCCAGTACCAACATTTCAACTTTGGGACTACAAGACCTAATGGAACATTTACAATGCTTTTGTTCTGCGTTCCACCTTCTATCTTATCTCCTCATCTAAGGAAATGAGCTGTGAATGTTTGTGTGGGTCTGAACACAGTGAGGATTCAGTTGAAAACACCTACTTCATGCAAAACCACACAGATACATTGTTAACCCTATTATCCTCGCACTTTTATCATTGCTTGCTTGATTACGACCGACCGTCTTCCTTCTTCCTCCTCCGCTGGGTCGTTCCCTGACCTTTTCAAATGGATCGTCCTCTTTAATCTTTTCCTCTTAAGCTATCTGCATTGGATCCTCATCTTATCTACAAGGCCATCAGTATTTTATGTTTGTTGATGTGATGGTGTTTTATGGTATATTTATGGTTCTATGTGAGACAGAAAGAGGGAGGCATATTGCCCTCTAGACAGTTGAGTGTTATGCATTCATATATGGATATAATATGGATAATATTAGCTGTAATGTGTGAGTGAATGAAAGTAATGTCTGATTTACGTCCCGTTAACGCACTAATCGAACACTTTGCTTGGCAATTTTTTTCCGAATAACTTTCACATCCCGTCGAGCCCTTCGCTTAAAACAAACAACACTTTCTTCTGTGCTCTCACGCACATTCTCCTCTCACTAACCCAATCCGCTGCTCAGCGCTGGATTGTAATGGTTTGATTTTTGTCTGTGTGTTCACAGAGAAGAGACGTGACCCTCCAAATGGTACGTTTTTCACCATTTCTTGAAAATAACCTCAGATATGAACAGAGGAGGAGTGTTAAACCCGCTTCTGGTGTGTGTCTGATGATGCTGGGAAACGTTTGGGTCAGTCTGTGTGGTATGTCAGCTGGGTGAGGTCTCAGGATCATTCAAATATTTGTTTTACTTGGCAACATGTCAAGGCTGTGCAGCATACATAGAATTTTATGAATGAGTTGTCCTTAAAGTAAAGTCAAAACATAATGCTACATTGATGGACACTATTGTCCCACAATTCAATGCACAAAGGAAATTGGGGATTCTTCTTATAGCAGGAAAAACTAACGGTAAACGGTGTTGATACATTTCTGGGAAAAACCTTGAGATTGAAGTTGTAGATTATTTGATATGTATCGTGCAAATCTTGTGATATTTTCCGATTGTACTACATGCTCAAGACTGACAAGTACAATGTGTTTTGGAAGTTAGACACAATTATCTGTTCTGCCTCCTGTACTACATATTTTTTATACTCTTTACTGCAGCGCATTAAGATTAGAGCAACTTAGAAAAACAAATGTTTATTCAGCTGTAGACAGAAGCAAACATCTAGTTGAACAAGTCAAGTCCCACTTCAGAAGCTTATTAGAGTCCCTGAAGCTCTTCTTTGTTCCTCCAAATTTCATCTTCAAAAGATTTGTTATGATAAAAATCCCTTTTAAAATGGCTTAAATGTAATTCCACTCCTTACTTCCTCATTTCCTGACTGGGATCAATGAATATGATAACATGGCCATGCAGCTGCTCCCCGTCTCTATACCCTCACAGCGCCACCTGCTGTTCAGTAGAGACTAAGCCCCACAATCACAAACCAGACTTCAGACTTGCATTTGATTACTGTGTGAAATTCTTAGCCTTGCTATTGACTACTTATTTCAAGTCAGAATAAATAGAAAACTGTAGGAAAGCAGAGGAGATATAACCCCATGATCTTATTATTATGGCACTGTGTTTACATCCAGTATAACATAATATTACAGCGCACTGTAGTAGAGTCTTAACTTGTGACTTATGTGTCATTCAAGGCTTCACTCCGTCACTCAGTGTGGTCGGATGGCTAAAGAGATGTAATGTATTTGTAGATAAGCACACATCTGTTTTTTTTCTGCACATATGGCCCAATACACAGCCTCGTTTGGGCCAGTAGGAGCAGGAGATGAGCTCAGTTTTGTAAAGAGGCTGCACAGTTTCACCGAGCTGGCTTATTAAAGTTTGTGTGTGTGCGTGTGTGCGCAGCTGTGCAGAAGTCTTAACTACACAATTTGACACATTTAAGCATTTAGCTGATGCTCATATTCAGAGCAGCTTAACAGCACTGGGCCTGTGGATGTTTTGATTTGGGTCACACATGCTCACAAGCCATATATGGTCATGATGTCACTAACCCAACATGTAACCTGGAGCGATGCGATAAACCATCTTGCGCTGATGGTTGACTTCCTACAGAGAAGGACTCTGATTTGTGCGGCACACGTGTCTGAGCCCAGTCGTGCCGTCATGCCTCACTGTTAATGCGAGTTTCTCTCGGATAAGTCGTGCATGGTTTCAGTTTCTGGAATAACTGCATCGTCGTCTCTGAATTGGTTCAGTTCCAAAGGAAATCATCCTTGATGTCCTCACACAGACGTTTCTTCCCTCCGTCTCCGTCTGTCTCACTCTCACTCTTCCACCTCTGCATCATAGATGTGTTACTGTCTTTCCTTCTCTTCTCTGCCTTTCTCTCTCTGCCATCTCCAGCTCACCCCTGCTCATCGTTTGTCCCCGTCTGCCCTCCGCTCCTCATTTAATTTCTCTTAAGTTCCCCTCTTTTCTCTCTCTTTGCTCCTGTCTGCCTCGTTGCCTTTCTCTCCCATCGTCTCACCCCACAGATTCATCATGTTTTAGAAACCCCTGAGATTAACGCGAGATTAAGCCGTGGGTTTAATGGTTACGTAAAGTCCAGGGCTAAATCCCTAATAATTTGCCGGGATTAGATCCATTTGTGTGTTTTGCAGGGAATGGGAGGAGATTGTGGCCGAGGTGGGCGGTGAACTGGATCGCGTCGAGCCAGTCAGAGCACGATAATATAACCGGGCACCCTGTTGAAATAAGGGAATCGAAAAAAATGATTGCAAAGTAGATACACAAATATGCAGAGCTCAGACGCGCTGGCACAGCAAAGAAACAGAGACTGGGAAAACAGGAGACATGGAAGAGCGCTGTTAAAGTAATGGAAGGAATGTAAGAGGAAGAGTAACTCCGGCTGTTGGCTGGCTGAGTGGCTGGCTGGCGCTTCTCCCTTCCCATGGCATTGCTGGATGTCAGCCTTCACAGCTCAGACAGCATGTGTTTCAGCTCCACCAGATGTCTGCAGAAGTTATTTAGTCCATCGCACGTTGACTTTTTTCCTCAGCTGATGTTTTGGAAATCTTGAGGATCCTCTTTGTTTTCTTTAACTTGAGAAGACTGGAATCATTTCTGAGACGAGTCAAGTGGATTCTATTATTTCTTTCATCGTAAAGAGTTGCATCTAAGAGGAAGGTGTTCTTTTCTGAAGCAGTCGTCCCCTGCTGAGCTTGAGAAACTTCTTGCATCAATCAGAACTTCTATTATATTTCTGCACATTTTTATCTTGACCAAGACACAAGATCCACCGTCAGACCAAGATACTTTTAGTTGCTCTTCCCTTACCACTCATGCCCAGCTCTCGTCTACAATGATGTTCTGCACCACCTTTCTGTCTGCTCCCTCTGAGGAACTTCACCCCGAGGGCAGTGGCGTAGGAGGGGGAACAGCAATGGGAGGTGGAGGTTTGGGCCCAGGTAGCTGCCTGTCTTCCCTGCACTGCCTCGTTCTCCCTCAGGACGATCTGTACCCGTCTCTCTCTGACCCGACCGCTCGGCGCTCAGTTTGCCCAGAAGAGCGAGCTCGCAGCTTGGTGGGCGCGATGCTCCTTGACGTCAGTATAACAACCTGCGCGGCCAAAGAGGAGAGTGGGTGCATTTGGGACCGGGTGAGAAGGCGACGCAGTCGGTCGGCCTCGCCTTCACCCAGCAAAACTCCTAAAAGTCCCTGTAGTGAGAGTGTCAAAGGTATGTGCTACGGCTGAGGCACTGGTGGAAGAAGTAATGAAACCATATTGAATGTGTTCAGTTTTTAGATGGTGGAACATGTGGAGAATACATGGTATAAATGAACAAACCAGACATAAATAGATAATTTGGGTTTGGTGCCATAACAGAATCTGAAATACTGACTGGTGCGTGTAGTGTTGGTGAACATTTTTGCAGCGTGCTGACCTCTTGTTGTCGATTTAAATCCCATGTTGTTTGGCTGCACGTGTACAGTTGTTGGTCCTTCTGATTGGTTGTTTGCTGTCCACATCACCATGTACAGTTATATGATGTGTCGCCATGCCCAGGTTCCCAGCTTCTCGTCTTTTTTTTTTTGTATTTTCAAACGAAAAAATCATCCTACTCCTCGCACTGATATAGAAACGCCAAACATGTTCCATTATTTCCAGAGTATGTGTGGGGTCTTAAAAAGTCTAATGATAATCCATCATCTGAATTTTAGGCCTTTAAAAAGTCTTAATTTTGTTTAAATATAACGTACTAGGTCTTAAATATGTTTAGGTAGGTCTTAATTATGTTAACTTTCATTTAGCGCCAATTCCACTGTGCTTTAAAATTAGATTAATGGTATAATAATGTAAAAAAAATCATACAGTTTGTAATGTCTCTGTGTTGTAGTTCTCTACAAACACCATGGTCAGAATTGATCTCAGTGCACTTTTGATGTTTTTTTCCTATCTTCATTTAAGAGCGTGTTCTTTTAGTTTGAGAGCAGGACTTAGTGATTGTGTAATGCCCTCACTCAAAAGTGAGAGAATGTTGTTTTACATAAGTGACAGTTTGAAGGATTGTTTCGCACACGCATCATCTGTAAAGCGATCTTGCGTTAGAATGAGAAATTACGGTATGGAATGATCATCTTTGTGAAGATAGTGTGTCACCAAACACTGAACAAGCTTTGCCATAGATTTACAAACTTTTATACCACAGAGACATTTGCCCGTCTTTCTGTAATAAGATTTTGTTCAGTATCGACTCAGTCTGATTAAGTTTGGACATTTCTGTTTGTGGCAGTAATGAGATGACACGATAATCCTACATAGCCTGAGCCACTTTCACGCCCTTAAAACCGTACTCGTCTGTGAGCCAAAGTCTGTAAAATCCATTAAATAATGGATTACATAATGAAACGGACACTGCTGGCCCTGGAACTAGGGTCATTCTTCATGTTTTATGACTTGTTACACACTTAACGCTTTTATGTTTTCTCAATTACCGGACTTTTATAACCTGTGACCCTTTAAATATAAAAACATCTGTATTAACTGTTTAATAATACTCCATTAGACATGATGGAAAACCCACAACCCATTTTTCCGTGTATTTTTAACAAAACCTCTCCTCTAATGAATTACTACATGTGCCATGTTACATAAGCCGTAACTCTGTCCCCATCACTTTTGCAGGTCCCTCATTGCCCATGGCCACAGTCGACATCAAAAACCCGGAGATCAGCAATGTTCATCGTTACCATAGCAACTCTCAGGTGAACAACATTGTGCACTCCGCCTTCCCCAAGAAGCAGAAAAAGGCCAAGGGGAAGACCAAGAGGCTGACCAAGGCGGACATCGGCACGCCGAGCAACTTCCAGTGAGTCGGGGGGGGCGCAAGTATGGTTGCGTATATACCGTGCCCCTAGAATAGATGCAGATTTGCAAATTAGATTTCATACATTTATCACCAAATTTGGAAACGACATCTTGAATAACCCTGTCTAACAAACCCTGTACACTTAAAAGCAAATCTGCAATGTTGTGGTAATGTTTGCATGGTTTAATCAGTGTTAGAATAAATGAAAATCAGTGTTAAAGAGCTGCTGAATGTAGGTGACGTTTGGCTTTATCGTAGATACACTTCCCATATGAACCACGACTGCCCACAGTCTGATCCCGTCCCTGTAACTCTCCATATAAGCGCTGCTGAATCTGGGGGAGGTATTAATCCAGGCTGTCTTTACTTATCCTGTGAAATATGTGATGAAGATTAATAATGCAGACAAATCTGTGCTGTGCTCTCAGGAACTATGTCAGTGTTTGTAAGATACTGCAGGTTAGCTCTGGGTTATGAAGCCGTTTTCCCTGTGTTTGCAGTCAACAGATTTATTGTCCTCCATCAGTGTGGTGCAAGTTCTTTGTGACCTTTACTTGACCTCACATCCTCTTGTTTTTCTTTTCTCACAGGCACATCGGCCACGTAGGATGGGATCCAAACACAGGCTTTGATGTAAGCAGAATTCACATAACCTAACTAAATTCTGAACATGTCGCAGTTCGTGACCCTTAGATATTCTTAAAACTTGGCCCATGAGCTTATCCATTTGTCAGACCCCCCCCCCCTCCTCAAGACACATTTTTCAAATTTAGTAGCAGCTCCAAAATATTAAGCCGAGCTGCGTGGCCAAGTCGCCATGAGCGTTACACAAGGAGATTTTGGTGGGAAGAGAGTCAACCTGCATCTGCATAATCCATGGACTCGTTCCCAAAAAGCTGCGTCAGTAATTATGCTGCATGGCGAGTTCGAGATCACGCAGGTCAGAGGACTTACTCTGTTCATAACTGGGGGGGGGGGGGAGAGAATCAGATGATTTGGTTTCATAAGGTAATGCTTTCAAGGACTTAGATTGATTTGAATGTGTGACGTCACTCAAACAAAGCTCGCTCACCTCTCAGAACCTCGGGCTTGAAATGAGTGGATTCACACTTTGGTGAAGAGGTAGATTTTATATTCTAAGTAGATAAATTTGTCTCTTTATTCTTTTATATCCTTATATCATAGAAACTAATTTAAAGCACTTCACTGTAGATAAAGTAAAAAGGACTTTAAAGCACTTCAGATCTTGTCCCATATTTTAAGAGATAATCAAACACCAATTTGGATTCATATAGTAATGGTGGGAAAAAAAATACATTAAAAAATGTGAGCATCTGAATCACTTCATCTACAAAGGGTGTTAACTGGTGCACCTTCACATAGCTAACCTAAAAGTTAATCTCTTTATCGTCTGTGCTGAAGTGGCCAAACCTGTTCGAACTTCTATTTAAATCCAGGTGAATGAAATATATGTTATTCCAGCATCGCAGTATGTAGTGTTATCCCACACCACCAGGAGGCAGCATCCCCTCTGATATTTTGGTCATATTTTAAGCTGTTTTTACAGGGAGAGCAGAAAGTGTCTCCACACAGAAATTAATACTTAATCTTGTTAACATAAATAGTTAACAAGATTAAGTACGTCTCACTTTCACCTCCTCATTAAAACAGAATAGTATTTTTATTATAGCCAGTGTCAAAGGAGAGAAGTGAGAAATATGACTTATGGTTGAATAAAATTAGGCCAAACCACTGATTAGAAACTTTTGGTTCCTGTTAAGGAATTCATCACCATGTTACACATTCAATATTTAATACAGTTAAAGTCACTATCTCAATATGTCCCTGAGGATAAATCAATGGCTTCTTATTTCAGACATTAACAGCTGGTAGACTTTTCATATGCATTTCACAATACAGTATATTTATGGTGTCTTTCTTTTGTTTATGCCACTTTACGACTACCGCCCAGTTATTAAATTGTGTCTGTTCCATTTTGAAGGTTAACAGTTTGATTGTCACCTCCACTGCCTCCATCTTCAGTTTACATGGAAGCATTCATCAAATGTCATGTGTTTTTTTCCCCTCCAGTTGAATAACTTGGACCCGGAGCTAAAGAACCTCTTCGACATGTGCGGCATCTCCGAGGCTCAGCTGAAGGACAAGGAGACCTCGAAGGTCATCTACGACTTCATCGAGAAGAAGGGAGGCGTGGAAGCTGTGAAAAACGAGCTGCGGAGACAAGGTACGGCAGACGTGGAGTTTGAGAATACAGATTGTCCCCCTGCCCCAAGAAATGACCAAAAAACCCGATATGTACATGTTTTGGCAGGATTGGCATCATGTGTTTTTAAAGCATCGATTGTCACTTTAAAGACAATCTAACTAGTGTGGTGGTTTTATCCCCAGGTCCGCCCCGGTGGAGCGGTAGGTTTCTATGCATGACCTGCTGTGATAGCTCATGACTGTGCATGTAGAGTTCCACTTTAAAACGGCCAATAAATTATAGCGTGTGAGGCTTTTATTGTTCCTTAAGTCAATTCAGTGTTTGCTTTTCTACTCTTGTTTGAACTAGAGGTGGATGTGCTTTTATTACCCGTCTCTCGGGCTTAATTATCAACAGAGACACTATAAATACAGCGTTCCTGTTCCAGGCTGCATCGTATTTTAGTCAAATTTATGAAGTTGTTGTCATGCAACGATTATGTCTCTGCTGTGCAACTCCTCTCTGAGCCCGACACGAGGCTAAGCCACACTTGTAAAACTCTCCCTGTGGTTTGCTTTACTGTAAACTCTGTGAATGAACTCTGCATGTGAACTGGCATCTTTTTAACCAGCAGACAGACTCAAGTGCACCAGATCGAAACTTTCAAGAGTAAATCATGAAAATGAAAAGACCGTATGATTGGAAGGACAATTTCGACGTATTAACATCTGAAAGTTGTTGTGAATTATTTATTTTTTTTGACAAAACTTTTCCTTAACAGATTAACATTGGTTACATAGGCGAAGGCTGCCCCCTGTGGCTTGGTTTTATAACTGCATGGCTTGATACAAGCAAGAAGTGGTGAACTGATGAGCATTTTGAAAAGATTTGCTGTGAAGTTATTTGTGAATGTCCACATCTTCCTACTCCTCTTCACAAAAGTAACTTGAATATGAATTTCTTCCAGCTGCAGTTTGAGCTCTGAATGATGAAAACTGATCATTAGTCTGTTCTAACATTTTGTTTCTTATTTCTTTCTCTCCTCAGCTCCTCCACCTCCTCCATCCAGAGGTGGCCCTCCTCCCCCACCCCCACACCACAGCTCAGCCCCTCCTCCCCCTCCTCCTGCACGAGGGCGAGGTGCCCCGCCGCCACCTCCTCCCTCCAGAGCTCCCATCTCCACGCTCCCACCTCCCCCTCCATCTCGGCCGGGCATGTCCGCCCCGCCGCCGCCCCCCCCTCCAAGCCGAGGTTTTCTCCCGCCTCCCCCTCCGCCGTCTCATGCCTCAATTCCTGTGGCGCCGCCACCTCCTCCACCTCCTCCGCCCTCATTCTCGACTCCATCCGGTGGCGGCGCACCGCCTCCCCCGCCTCCTCCTCCCCCACCCCCTGGCCCTCCACCCCCTGCTCCTCCGCTGCTCCCAGAGGCTAACAAAGGGGACAGCGTTGCGCCCTCAACCGGCACGACGGCACTGCTGAGTCAGATCCGAGAGGGCAGGCAGCTGAAGAAGACTGAGCAGAAAGAGAGGCCAGTGTCCAACACCGGCAGAGACGCACTTCTGGACCAAATCCGACAAGGAATCCAACTTAAAGTGGTCAGCTATTCACTCAATCATTACGCACAGCTCGCCTGTCAATCAACCACGTCATAATCTGAATCCTGTGCTTTAACTGTGGCTGATTGTGCCGTCTCGTTTACAGAGGGACGACAATACAGACTCACCTCCTTCCAGCCAAGGTCCCTCGGCGGGCATCGTAGGAGCGCTGATGGAGGTGATGCAGAGAAGGAAGGCTATTCACTCTTCAGGTAAATACACGGTGACACTATGAAATGTTTTGGTTTGTCCGACTAACAGCCCCAAAACACAAAATATTCCATTTACTATTATGTAACCGATGTAATAAGTGAATCTGGAACGAGCACTAGATTTCATTATAACTTCTAAACAACCAACTAAGAGTATTTGTCTTACCTGTAGATCCCACTCTTGACATGATATAAAAAAAGTATTAATTTATAGTGAGTCATATATTAATACAAAGAAGGATCCTAATTATTGTTTTAGATGCAGCTATGAGGATCTTGTAATAGATGCTTATTCCACAACATATGTGTTTTATGAGTTATTCTGTACAAAATTGCTGCATCAGCTTAACATTGAAACTAGACTTTGTGTAGTTCAGTGTGTCAGGTGACGCTTTGTCCCCAAAATAAATCAGACTTTCACTACCTCCTCATCAGTCTCAAACAAACTTGTGATATTCTATTTCAAGCGTCTCATTGGGTGAAACGTCTCTTCCCTGCTCGACGGTAGTTTCTTTAAATGTATCAGGAGAAGGAACACGACGAGAACACACAAATACTAACAAAGTCATTGCCACCACACACACAAACACGTGAATTTGTTTAAACCTAAAAAAAGAGCAGCGTTGTCACAGTGTCACTTACTGTGAAATCCGTCTTCTGTTCCACAGACGAGGACGATGACGATGAAGATGACGAGGACTTTGAGGAGGATGACGAATGGGACGACTAGCGATTTCCTCTTCTTTTTTTTCTCCCCTTCCTATCCCTCTGGATGACTATGACACTAAAAATTGTTCTCGTCTTTCTAAAAAGAAATCTTTAATTTCAAAATGATAAATATAAATGTTCTATCAATTTGCTGTATATTTTTGTTGCCTTTATGCTTTTTTTTATTTTTATTAATCTGTGCAATACCTCATTTAACCTGTAAATGTTTGTCACTCTCACATCTTAGGTTTTTTCTCTTCATCTTCGTCCCGTCTGTTCCTTGTTGGCTCCTTTTCCGTCTCTGGACAGTAAAATGTCTCATCTGTCATTTTAACTATGTTCTTCCCACGTCCCCGACTCTGTGATGTTAATCACCTCCATCTGTCACTCAGCCTCCCGTCGCACATGTTCCCTCCCTCTCTTATTCCCCAGTCCTTGAATCAACATGTGCAATTTTACATCAAGTTGTCTCTTGAACCTTAGAGTTGAATGTTTTTTTTGTTTTTTATTTTCTTTGTTTCATGTTTCCTTTGGTCAGTGATTGAAGGGGAGGGCTTTACGAAACAAGTTGCCACAAATCCTTCATAAGTCGTGTCAGCGTTGTCCATCAGGAGAAGAGAAAGAAAAAAACTATTTTCATACCCTATTGCTCTGTAGTTTATTTTTACTTATTCAAATGATCCTAGTTTAGCACTCATATTTTCTTAAAACACAGAAGAAGAAAAGAAATGAAAATATTTAGCTCTGTTTTCTGTCGACTGTAAATTTGCTCCAGAGCTTCGAGTCTCGTTATATTTTTGCATACAGAGTGAAAGTGGAGACTCAGTACAGGACATTTTCAGGTCTGTGTTTGGAACATGGACATGCTTTACGAAACGAGGCAAAGACCATGTGGACGTCAAGCATTTGAAACCGTTATTACACTACATGAAGTAAACACAAGGGGGCAGCCTACATGCCACATGTCTGCCTATCGATTGTGGATACTAGTTCTCTTTTTTTTTTTTTTTGTCATTGTCACACTACAGATTCTACAGACAGATAAATGCCTGTTTGTTGGAATCAGGTATCTCATCATGCTCAGTTTGCGGAATAAAGACATTTTCGTTTTACACTTCTGACGCTTGTAATGGGTCCATACACTACGTTACTGTACAGAGATGGGCCAGGTGGTGTTGTCCCTCTTGTAGACACTAAGTGCTGAGACGGGGACAAACGTTAGGTTCATGGCATTATTCAATGAGTATCGACAGTGTCTTGGCTAACCAGTGCGTAATGAGGTGTAGCATTGTACCAGACCGTGGTCAACTTTTCCCTGCAGAGACCAAGCAATCACATGGCGACGTGTAATTACTTTTTCCCAGTAATTCTTGGAATATGCTTCGTTCCAATGTGGATTTGCCACAAAGCAAAAATATTGCTAATGCTAAATTATTCAATCAGTAACAGGAATGGATTAAATAAACATGGCCGACATCAAACCATTTATAACCATCTTATAAACCATATTATTTATACAGAGTTAATTCAAATTTAAAAAAAATACTTTTTCTACTGATTCAATATTTAATTTAATTAAAGGAACAATCAGTTATTTCTACTTTGAAAAGTTGCGTGGTCCTGCTTTAATGGAAGCCATCTTGGCTCCACAGAACGAGGTAGTTAGTTGGTTTTTAACCTTCATATTTGCTTTGTCGACCTAAAGCAGGTTTAGAATTTCGCTCTTTCATTCAACCAGACTCGTGGTTTATTTCTCTTTGGCATCTGATAATCCAAGACATTGTTTCTCAAGCATTAGCACTAAATTAGCACGACAATATTTCAAGATATTTTGAAGAATTTTTTGCAACACTACCAGGGGCTGTGGGTTATAGAAGAGCCAATACTGAAATGTTTGTCGCTCTGTGTCAGAAAAACTACATAATTATGATGAAATATCTTCTTTGTTTTATTGTTTTGTTTTTCTCTTGTCAGCCAAAAGAGGCCTGTTGGTGTTAAAGTCTTTGAGAGACAAATTGCCACTAATTAGATGTAAGAACCGACCTCTTGTGTCAGATATCAAGATACTTTTTGGGGGGGAAATAAAAACCAAACCATGTTTACGCTGATGTTCGCGTCTGTGGGTTAAGATGTGGATGCCGGGCCTCATCAGAGAGGCCTGACAAATGATGAACTCGTACGTTGTACACTCCAATAAAAAGGTTGAGATTTACATGCCGTGGTATTTGGAATTCTTTTATCTTCAGGCAGTTGATATATTTTGTGCTTCTAGGTGTTTGAAGAACAGCCTTTTATTGTCTAACGTGATCATTTACATTTAATTTATTGAGCGTCATATATTTGATGTTATGTCATGTAATTTGAGTATTTGCATCTCTTTGTCCATATATGTGTGTGTGTGTGTGTGTGTGTGTAATACAGGCCTCATCACCTGCAACAGATAGGAAGTTGGACAGACCTGAGAGCAGACGTACAGTTAGTCGATCTTTGTTTCAACTTCTGTGTGAGGGTGTAAAATTACAGTTTCCACATAAAGAGGAAGAAAAGTCACTCACATATCATTCTTGGAATGCTAGAGAGACCCCCCACCACCCCCACCCTCTTCATCTACCTATCAATAGCAATATGCAGCTGGGCTATAAAAGTGATTCATTGTGTGTGAGGGACTGACATAGTTGACAGTTGGTTCTGTGAGTCCGTTTGTCTTGTGCGGCCAATTCACACAGATACCAGACGTCTGTCACATTTATTTTTGATCGAGTCCACGTGTCAGTGTGCATGTGAGCTAAAAATACACCAACTGTGAGAAAAGAACACAAGATGACCATAGTGACCTTCCAGGAAAACAAGCCAGGGACTAAAAACAATCACGACAACAACCACTCGGTTCCCTTTACGATTTATTTTTAGTTGATGTCCACCACACTGACCCGGTATCAGTTCCCTGCTGCAGAGCTCATGGGGGGGATTAGAGCAGGTGTGGTACTTTCCACCAGATGATATGGACACTGATTCCGACCAACACACAGACTCGTGCAGATAGACATAAAGCATTTAGAGAAGCCGCTGCATGCATGCAGTTTGACTTGATGTACAGTGTATACCTATAAATACACAAACATATAGGTATATATATATATTTGTATATTTACATATGTTTAAATATATATATATTTATATAAATGTGTATATATATAATACTGATATGCTATAACATTAAAGGCAGCTTTTCACAAGTAGAATGTTATGTCAAATACATACATTTATATCTATAATGCACATATACAGTATGTGTGTATATAGATATGTTATATATTACGCATTTATGTGTGTTTGTGTATAAAATTTATAAAATAAGCGTATGCCAATACAATGCAGTGAGATGCCCAAAGTAGAATATCACAAGTAGAATATTATGTCATTCATATATAATATCTATATACGAATCAATGGTGTGTGTGTGTTTGCTAATACAACGCAGTCAGATGTCCAATTAGCTAATTGTTAAGTTAAAATATCACAAGAAGAATATTTCATCAAATTTCCCAAATCAACTTGCTGCTAGATTTTCTTTTTATGAATGAATCAGGCTTAAACTGCAGCTCAGTATTTATTTGAACACATTCAAATACTATAATTCTGCTGCAGCTCAGAGACTCGTATTACATCTCCCTGCAGAGCACGGACACCTCTGTCCATCCTGACGATAATGTCCTGAACTGATGATGCAGTGACCACCCTGAGTGCACAGACCCCACTTACACGCAGGAAGTCGGTGCATTTTACGGCCCCTCTATTGACAGTTGGACGGATATGACAAAGTGCGGTGCTTGAGTAGAGGAAGTTTGATTCTCAGACACTTAGCTGAAGGAATTCATTGTGCTTTCTCCGCCGCTGTGGTCATTGAACAGCGGCGTGTTGTGTGGAGTGTAGCCAGTATGTGAGCCAAGCTCAGTTCTATCCAAATGTGCTTTTAAATTAAGTATATATATCATACTCCATATTCCACACACACCACTAATTAATACTTGTATTGAATATGTTTACATAATTGAAACGCTTAATATAGATTTATGAATTCATCTTTGGAACCCGCCAGCACCCGGAGAAAAAGAAAACAGTCGTACTGAAAACACCAAATGGTTATATTTCAACATACAGTTCAACCAACAACACATCGTATTTACAATTTTACAGTGAAGTAGACAAATTACCAGTAAACAGTTCAGCTCATTTCAAAATGCCGTTGTCTAGATGCACGAATACTTTTTTTTTTTAAACGTCAACATTATTAAAATGTAAAGCGATTACTGCAGTGCAAATATCCAGTATATTTTTTTTGAATGAGTAAGAAATCAGTTTGTGCCTCGTCAGACATCTCAGCGTGTTTTCACCTTCATCACTGTTAGTCGCTCCATCATCATCATCAGATTTCCACAGTAACGAATGGCCCTCTTTTATCCACGCTTGTACTATCGTAGATGAGGTGGAACCTCCACCTAGAAAATGACAATGGTACATTAGCTTTAAATTTCATAGATCATATTTGTGCCTTTTAAACAATATCATGGTGAGAGCAGATATAGAAATGAGAAGAATCAAAGAATCAATAGTTTTCCTAAAGACAAGTCAACTTTTGAGATCACGGCTTTGGACTGATACGAGTTTGGACTGATACACCCTTCGACATTGCGTCGTGATGTCGACAGATAAAGATTTTATCGGTGTGATTTGTCGCCTGTGTGTTTGTTGTGTGCTGTTGTGGTAACGTATCGTAGATGTCTTTATCAAAGCTCTGGTGAACAGCTTCTATAAATACCTGCACTAAGTGGCAGGAATTTCACAGCTAGGAGACCCCGCCATCTGAGGGCAGAGCTGATTTTCCACTCCAACCACGTAACAAGCCTTGCTAGCGCTTCAGCCGCGGTAATGTGCCGGGCGAAAAATAGCAAACACTCGATGTAACAATAGAGACATGCTCAGTTTTCAAGCAAGTCCGTCTGGTTTATTCTTCGTCTGATTGTCTGTGTTTTCAAGTATCTTCCGGTTTAGTGTGAGAATACTTGACATTTTCATTGGCCGTTTGTCTTTCTTTCCTGTGTCTCTCTGGCTGTAAAAGCTGGTGGTAGGCAGACAAAAGGCTGTGTAGAGACCCGATGACTCAGACACCAATGACTCTGTGTCATCCTCATCTAAATTCAACTTCCTACTCGCCACTTTGCCTCTAGAGGGACAGTTATTTTCCTTTAGCACTTTGCTGAACTGCTTGTGGAGGAGAAATGGTTCTCGCAGATGTTTTCTAAATAACCCAGCGTCAATCTGATGCAGTATTTAGGGAACAAAACCGGGGGCAAAATTGGGGGCTTAATTGAAACATAATTCGATCGTCCCAATTGTTCCACTCACCCGTTTCAGGTTGCACATGCTGTTGCTGCGGATGGACTCCATCAGCTGGTCGTGGGCTGACCTCAGTGGCGTGGAAGGCCGGCTGACCTCCTCCGCCCCCCTCCTCTCCAGCAACACGGGCCTCAGCGCGTTCTTCAGCTCCTTAAGGATGCTGCTGGTCTCGTCTTTCTGCTTGCCCTTCTTGCCTTTCTTCCCCTTGGCCTTCGTCGACTTCTTGCTGCCCGCCTCGTGCGCCTTGATGACCTCCGCGATCATCCTGGTGGGCTTCGTCTTCTCTTTCTGCGGGGGAGGCAGCGGTGGCGGGGGAGGTGGTGGAGGAGGAGGTGGTGGCGGAGGAGGAGGTGGAGCAGGTGGGGTCTGCTTCTTCGGCAGGTCACGACGGGGGAGTTTGGGTGAGGACCAAGGTGAGCTGTAGGGTGATGAACTAGGTGTTCCTCTCTAGATATAGAGACAGGGAAATAGATCAATTCAATCATTGACATCTTTCAGTCGGACCAGTTATAAATCTCGTTTTGGGGCAAAGTTACGTACTAGTGCAGTGGTCCGGGGGTTGACGGCTCCCTCTGTCCCCCCTTGTTGTCCCTGCTGCTGCTGCTGCTGCTGCTGCCTCTGCTCCTGAAGCCGTTTCTGTCTCTTGCGGTCCTGGTTCCTGGTGAGGATCCCAGTCATGCTCATCCTGGGACCAGGGAGGTTGAACTGGTATCCCAGCTTGATCAAGGTGCAGTTGTCCCTCAGAATCTTCACCATCTCCATCTCCACCTGTGGGACGAAGTTTCAGGAAGGAAGACAGGGTTACAGATGGGTTGTTTAGGTGAAGGAACCAAAGTAGAAGATCAGGGAAGAGAACCAACCTGTCCTCCACACATGTGTCTCTGGTTGTGGAACCGAAGCTCAGTCAGGGTGTTGTTTCCTGGAAGGGCTTGAACCAGCGCCATTACGCCCTTTCCAGTCACATAGTTGGACTCTATATTCAGGCTGGTGATGGACGAGTTCTCCCTCAGCATCTTAGCGGTGGCCAGGGCCACAGGGTCGTCGGCGTGAGTGTTCGCGAGGCTAAAGATCTGCACGTGTGTGTTGGACCGCAGGGCTTCAGCGAATCGGATTAGGGTGTCCTAAGAAGGAAATGAGAGCATATTGAATGCCGTTTGACCTGTTTACAACAAATATATATTTAGGAAGCGTAATAGTTCATTCAATGGGATGATGGATAAAGGACCATTGACTCTCCACCACCACCACTTAAAATATTCAACACTTCAGAAGGACCAGTGTTTATCAAGCCAACACAAGAGTTCTAGCTCTTTTGAGATGCAATCGTTACCCACAATACTAAATTGAGCACATTAAGCAATTAGCTGCAACTTACAAACTAAAACCACTTGCTCCATTTCAACAGTAACCTCAGAGGACACCGTGTTTTTGTTCATTTTCCAGTCACAGGAAGTGTTTGTATCATATGTGTACTGTAAGTGCGGTGTCCATTACTCAACCACAGTGAGATTCCTTGTTCTAAAATGAAAGTTGGCATACGGTCAAAAGTAACTCAACAGTGAGGAGCAGGATGCTAGCTAGCAGGAAGCTGTTTATCTCGGAGAGAACTCCACCATGTTGGAAACTGATAGCTATTACAGAAAAATGTAGAGCTTGTACCTTGTATGTTGGAATGAAGGAGGTCATAACTTTATTAGAAACTGTTAATATGTTAGATTTAATCATGTGATATCCACACAATTTGTAGTGTTTTTTCTAAGAGACACGTTAAAGCGTCCAATTTCTTGAAAAATGCAGTAGATTTGATTGTTTGATTTATTTACGATTTTTCTAAACTTCTAATTTAGCTACTGACATAACTTGGGTGGAAAATTTGCAAATGTTGCTAAAATATTAAACGTTCCCTCAAGTGACTGGTATTTTTTCCGTGACTAGTTTTACATTTTGTCTTGAAAGGCCTACTCGTCCGTGTTCGTACCTGTGAGATGTCTTCAATATTGTTGAGATTGACCTCTGTGAGTTCAGGATCGTCGCTCAGGACTCGTTGCAGAGCTTCGTCAACAACCGTCGGGTTTCCGGTCGCGTTGGTGTCAGCAGGTGGAGGGGGAGGAGTCAGTCTAACAGGCTCCACCCTCTGAGGTTTTAGTAGTTTTGCGGTTTCGGCCCATGACGTCCCAGAATCTTTTGAGGGTTCAAGTTTTGATTTATTTTCTTGTTCCTCCTCTTCCTCCTCCTCTTCCTCCTCCTCCTCCTCCTCCTCCTCCTCCTCTGTTGCAGCTTCCTCCTCTTCCTCACTGTCTTCTTCTTCTTCTTCTTCTTCTTCCTCTTCTTCTTCATCTTCATCATTCTGTTTTTCCTCCTCTTCTTCCTTCCTTTGATATTTTTTCTGTTCTTTCTCATTTTCATCATCTTTGTCATCCTCTGCTTCACTGTTTTCTTCTGTCACACACTCCTCGTCTTCCTCCTGTTCTTCATCCTGTATTTTAAAAGTGTTTGGAAATGCAATATTGTTATTATGAGTACCTTTTTTTCTTTAAAACGTATGGAACAAACACATATTGTAAAATAACAGATGGTTTTAAGGAAGCTGTGGGTATTTGGTATAATTTTACTTCCTATTAGTTCTCTAAACAACTTCTTACTTTTAGCTTTTTTTGTTAATCTGTCCTGAATTCCATCTGATACAACTTCAAACAAGCTGACACGGCCTCTGGCACATTTCGCAAATGCCAAGCAAATCTAATTAAACACCATCACTGACCAGTTTGGGGCTTCCTCCACCTATTTCGTCCTCCAGCAGTCTACGTGTCTCGCTTTCCCAGTACTTCATGAGGGCCTCTCTGCTGAAGGTGCCCGTCGAGGTCTTGTCCGTCTGGTCTCTCTGCCTGAGTCCGATGGGCACGTTGGCGTCAGGATCGATGTCCGCCAGCTCCTTTTCCAGCTCGGCAATCTCCTCGGGGCTGAGGGAAGCCAGAAGCTCGTCCTCGTCAACATCTTCGTATTTGCTCAGCTCTCGTCTGTATCCGAAACAACTCATGGCCAAAGCGGGAGCCGCACAGACCAGTAAGAATCACTTTGAGATAACACAGATAGACCGGTTTTGGAGTCGCATGTGACCCAGAGTTTACCCCAAAATAAAGGAGAAATATTGGGATAGAGAATCCAACAAGAGACGAGATCCGTTGTGAGGCGGCTGGTGAGCCAAGGACATAAGTCCAATAAGTCCAGTCAAGGAGATCTTTTCCAGGGAAGGTGTTTGGACGTTCGCGCTCTAGCTGGGTGCTTGTGATGATGAGCATCCACTCCTGTCTCAACCCGATCTGTCCTGACTGCCTGTTTCGCTGTGAGGAAGAACCTTTGTGTGTGTGTCAGTGTCCTCTCCTCTCTAATCTCCCCAGCTGCTGTTCAGGCCTTAAGAGAGGGATCAGAGGGGAACATAGCGAAGTGCGGGCCCCATGATGCAGCGTCTTTTTTGGGAGGCAGTGCTCTGAGAGACAGAGCCACAAAAAGCATGTGAGCTCAGACACTGTGAGGCCTGTCAACGTAGCAGTCTGTCACCGCGGCCTGAGCGGCTTTGTTCGTGGCCAAAAAAGACCAACTGGACCCAACGGACACACAGAACAAGAAAGATAAACAGAGATAATGTGTCATCCCCAAATATCGACACAGGCTCATTCTCCGCATGTCCAATAGTCCAGAGGTGTTGGCTCATCTTCCATTCTTAATGTCAACTAATCTGGATGGTGATAAAAATCATATCACTGTGGAGATAGAACATTTGGAGGCAGGGACAAGGAAGACAGGAAGTGCTGACTGATTTATTGATGTGAAGTTGTTTTTTAACCTGGTGATTAAATGTACTCTACACAACTTCAAGACCAAGGTATGAGCTTAGATATTTATAGTTTTTCTTTGTAGTTTTTGTTTTTATTTTTGACGTGAGTGGGATTAACCAACACATAACCTCTAATGTGGACAAGAATATAGCTTATTGGGTTTTTTGCCCAACGTAGCTCAGGGGATGGTCAACTCATAGTCTGTGTATAAAGATGGACGACGCGTCTCCACATGCGGATACAGGGCCGCCATCTTGTGCTTTTGATGTATATTTGAAGAAGAGTCTACTCAGGGTGATCTTGATGTGGAGCCACAGTATCGAGGTCTCGCTGATACACACACTCGACCAATCATGAGTCAGTCTCAGCTGTCAATCATCACGTTTCACCCTGTTGTAATAGCATCAAAAAAACGAATTAAAAACCTCATTAGAAAAATTTACTCTTGAACAAACAGAGTGGTTAGAACTACCTAAAATGACAGAAACCATTTTTACGTGTGCTTTTTAGTTTGGTACATGTCCCATCCACTTACAAGGAGGAGGCAGGGTTCATGATCTATACTGCAGCCAGCCACCAGGGGGCGATTGAGATGCTTTGGCGTCACTTTTGTGGAGCTGTCATGTCCATACTTATATACAGTCTGTGTGTCACCTGGTCGCCCCTCCACTTTGGTCCAGACTACAAATATTTCTGGATTGTCATAAAGTTAAATGTTCCACAAAGGCTGAATCTTACAGATTTACCTTTAAAGCCACAGAGAAGTTAACATCTGTGTTTTTAAGTGACCCCCTCAGCCGGATAGAATTGAACAATCGCTTTTTATCTCCTTTGTTTATGACCGGACTTCCAAAAGTTATCACGTTCCTCGGCCTTTGCTGTAGATCTGGTCGAGAACAGATTTCTACTCATCTGGAAGTTATTTACACGCAGACCTGCCATGTGGTTAACACTGTATTACTCATGTACACACAGACGCAACACAAGTACATGCTTTCCAAACGCAGACACATGAGCTGCATACATACATACCTCATCATCTGGGTCATCGCTCCACATCGCCTCCAGAGAACATAACGAAAGAATTATACAGATATTGTTCCAGGCATTTATAGCTGTGTTTGTCCTGATCTGCTGTTGAGGGATGAATAATGGTCAGAGATCTTTTACAGAATAGTTGTTTTAATACAGAATGAAAAATGAAACATATTGCTGCTCTGGTGAATTCAGCCATTTTTATTACAAAATAGAAGAAAAAACATTTTTATTTTCAAATCTCATATTACATAATTCATACAGTGAATTTGTAGCTTATATCTTTCCAAAACATTTTACACCTCATCTATACAGGAATAAATAATGCATTTTATAGCTGACGACATGTGATATGATATATGACATATTCACTAGATGGGTAGAAATGAGATATTCTAACATATAAAAGATATTCCAGTTAAAACTATTTACGAGTGCTTTGTTAATATGAGTTGTTCACGTAGAGGAGAGGTCAGCGTACAGGTCGTACTCTCTGTAGGTCAGGAAGCTCTTCAGTCTCGGAGGAAAAGGAGCAGCAGCCATGGCTTTGGGGTCGTTCAGCGCCCTGAGGCTCATGTGACGTCTGATCACCAATCGACACAAGTGCTGCAAGGAGCGAGGTTTGCCTTGGGACACACACACATATAAACATATAACCTCCAGTTGTATGTAAAGTCAAATTTACAATATGTATGTTTGTTTTATTTTACTCAGTATGTCAGAGATCTCATCCCACTCTGGCCTCCTCTCCAGGATGCGTCTGAGGTCCGGACAGATCCTGACGTAGTCGACGTAGTCCAGGAGCATCCTCACCACGCTGCCCGCCAGGTGTGTGAGCCACGACACCGACACAAACTCACAGAACTGAAAAAGCAAAAAATAAGTAAACTGGATTATTTTTAACGGCTCATTTATTATCCGACGGGCTTAATGACTTGATGAAAAAAGGTGTCTTTCTTTGTATTGCTCTTACTGGGACCACAGTAGGTTGACTGTAAATTTGGTAGACTTGGTTATGGAGGTCAATCCAGGTACTGTCCATTTCTTCACCGTCGGCATGGCAACACTGGAAACACCTAGCAGGGGCGGTGTAGCAGAGACGTATTGTTGTAATCGTATTTTGTACATGACCGCTTTTCACGTTGAATCCAAGTTAAAACTCAAATTAAATCAATACAATTTTAATTGATTTGACAGAAGCTCTACGTACTTGTCAGCGCGGTATCCGCTGTTGAGCAGCAGCCGCAGCATGACCTGGTTCCTGAGGCAGTACTGCAGGGCTGTGGGAAACACTGTGTTACTGATCACCCTGAAGTAACAGTTCACCTCGGCTCCGTAGGACAGCAGCAGCTGCACCAGCTCGTACCTGCACAGAAAAGGTTACAGCGACAACGACATCAACCTTGCTACCACATATCAATGAATAAACACTTGCACACCAAGCACCTCTCGGCTCGTATAGCGACCAGGATGCATTGCAGCGGGTCCAGGTCGGTTCTCGCTCCAGCCGCCAGCAACATCTCAGCACAGGTCATGTCATCGTTGGAGACGGCGAAGTACAGAGGCGTCTTCCTGAGGTCCCCGTAGTTCTCTGAAACGAGATTTACACAAGATAAGTTGCTTAAAGCTTTTGCAAAAGATTAGGAATTCAAATTATTTAAATGAATTAATTCATTTAACAGGAACAATGTTTTTCGTGTGTTTAAGAAAGTGATTGATGCCTGACGTTTGCCATATTTTTCACACTTGAAAGTCTTTGCCACTGGTTTGAATGTAGCTTTAGCTTATTATCTGCAATTAGCTTCACCTTTTCGGGACCCCCTGGTTTACACTTATTACCATATGTAGCTAGAATGGCACTCAATAGAGCACACACCTCCACCAAGGTCCAACAGACTCCTTAAATTTAATCAAGCTGCATCAGAATTTACACCCTCATAGATATCATTCCTCTGATTATGCTGCATTTTTCTCATCAAAATCCGGGAACTTTTCCCATTGAAATTGGTGAAAATGTCCCAAACTCAAAATTCCTGTATCCTTTGTCCAGATCCAAGCAAAAATGTAATGATTTCCTTCTTGGCTCATGTCCCATCCCTCCACAAGGTTTTGTGGAAATTTGTGAAGTATCTTTTATGTAATGCTGTTCACAAACAAATAAACAAAAAATTACTATTGTGCGTACGCTCCCCGTTTTAAGAGAAATGTCTTGCCTGCATTAGTACATGTATGTGTCCAGAGATCCGGCCCTGCATGTATTCATCAATACACTTCCTGACCCATACCAGAGATGTGCGTGTGCAGCAGGGCGCTGACATCATATCCTCTCTGTATGAGCAGCTCCAGACACTCAACCTGTCCCCCGTCAGCTGCTGAGTGGACGGGGCTCTGGCCTGAGAGACGGATCGCTCGCTTTGTGGTGATGGGGATGAGAGTCCTCAGGGCTCTGCAGCGAGAGAGAGAGAGAGAGGGAGGAGGGGGCGGGTAGAAACAGTGAAAATGCGAAGGGGAAGAAAACAGGACATAGAGAAAAATGTTCATTAGACTGTGGTTTGATGGGAGTGAAAAACAGCGATCAACAGAAGGCTCTTTGTGGAAATGAGTGGAGTGAAAACACTGCCGAGCTGTGAGGTGGAGACGGACATGTTCTCGAAATTCATGTTAATTTGTCTTGGGCAATTTCTTTCTTTCGGGCCTTCACGACTGCGTTGAGCTTTTGGCATGAGAATATGGCCAGATTTGATTGTGTCAGGGTGACTGACTGTTCTTTTGGTGCGTGCACAGTCACACAGCTTCAGAAAATAAAGGTTAACTCGCAGTATGTGTCCTTCGTATGCGGCTCTGTGGATGGGCAGCTGGCAGGCATAGCTGGCCACATTCGGGTTGGCTCCGTGCTGCAGGAGCAGCTTGATGCAGTCCAGGTTTCCAGATCCCGACGCATCATACAGAACCGTGTCTCCGTTGCTGGCCTGGGCGTTCACGTCGCCACCTAGTGGAGGACAGGGACAATACAGCCGGGTCTTGACGTGTACGCTGTGCACACAGTGGGTTTCTTGACAGCGTTTGAGCACGTTTACCGTTCTGTATGAGCAGGTCCAACGCTTCAGTGTTGCCGTATTCAGCCGCAACCCCCAGAGGTGTCACCCCGTGTCCGTCTCGGCCCGTCACTTTGGCTCCGTGTCGAAGCAGCAGCGCCAGGATGGCTGGACAACCCACCTGGAGGAGGCGAGGAAACAAGGAAGGATAGAGGAGCTGAAGACAAGAGAAAGTGTTGTCTTCTGATTTTGACATGTGTAGCCGCCATTTATGCCTCGTAATCACCTTTGCAGCTTCATGGATGGCCGTGCACTTAGTGAGACACATCTGCTCCACATAGGCCCCTCCCATGATGAGGGATAGAGCCATGTCATATGACCTTTCTCTCACGGCTGCAAGATGTACAGAATACAGAGAAAACATACTTATGAAGGATTTTTGATTAAAAACTTTTAGGCTAAAGGTCAAAGCAGTTTTCAATCTTTGCAATTCTTATGTCAGCATGCTAACAATGCTGGCTTTTGATGTAATTTGGCACCAGAGTCTGCAGAGTAGTGATCTTGGTGTGGAGCCACAGTATCGAGCTCCCAACAACACATGTGCTCCACCAATCAGGAGTCAGTCTTAACTGTCAATCATTACGTTTCACCACATTTTTATAACATCAAATAACTATTTAAAATGTATCCCCAAAAAATGTGCCCTTGAACATACATCAGTGTGATAAGAACTATCCACGTCCAATTCATTAACATGGAGGAGGCGGGGTTTATGACCTGTACAGCAGCCAGCCACCAGGTGGCGATTGAGATGCTTTGGCATCACTTTGGGGAGCTGTCATGTCGTCCATCTTTATGATTATCTTAGTTTTGTTGTATGTAGTCATGTTGGTATGCTAATAGTTGATAATATGGTAACAACTAAATACGCTGAGTTTGTGACTGATGTATGAGCGTTGGCTACGTGTGTGGGTGTGGGTGTGGGTGTGGCTGGGTGTGGGTGTGTGTGTGTCCACCAATGAGCAGAGGAGACTCGTTCCTGCTGTTGGTGCTGTGTGGTGAGGCTCCGTGCTGCAGCAGCATCCTGACGTTTTCCACCAGGCCGGCCTCCGCCGCCAGAGTCAGAGCCGTGTCCCCGTCCTGCGTCTGCTCCTCCAGGGTCAGCTCTGTGGAGGTCACCACCACTGTGAACACACCATCATATGTTAAAGATACACTCCACATCTCCGGGCTCTTCCCTTTACACTTTACACCCCCAGCCTGTTGCACTGAGCTCTCACCCTGCAGCAGCGCATCCAGGATCTCAGGCTGCGGCTGCACAGCTGCTACGTGCAGAGGCAGCCGGGCCCTGCTGTCGCTCACTCTGAAGGCAGACACGCAGCCTGACAGCTCCTGCAGTGCACACACATCACCTGTGGAGAACAAACCAAGACCACATACAGAACACACACAAACACACACACACACAAACACATTTGCTATATGTATGCTCAACAGTGATTTCATGCACATACACTCGCAAGAACATGAATTTACTTTACTTTTGTTAATCTCTAGGTGCTTCTACCTTATGCAACTTAACATAGTGTCACCTGTTATTGTTTTACCCTAACAGCAGATGCAGATATAGTTTTTAGCCCCAACAAGGAAAGAAAGAGGAAGAATTGAAATAGGAAGCTTGCCTTTATAAATGGCCGACATTATCTTCACAAAGTCTTCACTGTTTGGTTCTTTCCTGATGAGCAAGAGAAGAAAAGTGGATCAAATTAAAGATTTTACTGCAGAAACACAATGAAACAGAGTCAAAACAGTGTTGGGGCTGTTTTCAAGCAATTAAGCAAAAAGTGCAACATTAAAAGACTGCAAGAGTTGTAAATGATGAAAAACATACATAAAACATATAGAGGTATGCTTATACACATAAAAAGATAAAAACTCTATAATAATAACTCTTAATAACTCAGTGACAGTAATAAAGATTGAAGAAGAAGTACTTTTCATGGGTTTGGACTCCTACCTGTGTGTTTGTACTGAACATGGCAGCTTGAAGGCATCTTGAACGCTCTCTTGAATGGCAAACTCAATCAGCTCCTCATTTATACCTTCTCGCTCCGAGTCGTCCATTTCTATTATGACGGGCAGTAAAATATGTTTCCAGGTTTAAAGTTTCAACTTTATCTATATCTGTCCAGCTGTATCTGTAAAACACACAGTGGAACGAACTTGCGTTTCTCAGAAACACACAGTTAAAAAACAACACAAAAAACACATAATTAAAGGCACAATAGATACTTTGGTGCAACAGTAGGTGTAGCTTGTTTGGGACTGTGTAAATTAAGCAGTTTTATGGCCTGCGGGGAAAAGCTGCCACTCTGGCTCTTTTTCTTTTGACGTCAACACTGAGCTTCCTGAATGATTTCTCATCATTAAAAAGGAGTTTTGCTACATGTGCGGGCAGATTTTACTCGTTAAATTCAACATGTCTGCATTGTGGGTGCCTTGTCTGGTCCTGCAGACGTGCAACTTGTTTATCAGTGACTGACATCTGGCAGCGTTCACGCTTGAAATGCCGTCACATGTGAGTAAATCAGTATGTGCGCTCGCATCTGATTGGATCCCAGAAATGAAGTGATATTTTTGATATTAGTCCGATCGTTTTCCTCTCACCTGTTCACGTGACAGTGTTCTGTTGAACGCTCCAACTTGCAGACTGTTTTTGTTTTTGCAGCGTCCTGAGTCCTCTGGGTTATATTTAGTCGTGACCTGCTGTGGAGTGTGGACGACCTGACTCAGCTCAGAGTGTGTCTGTCACACGCTCAGCTCCAGCAAACCAAGCACCCCCCCCCCCCCCCCCCTAGTAGCTCCACTTTGTTTCATCATACTCAAACAAAACACACGTTACATGTTTGCAGAACGTTACATGTCCAAGATCTTCTCATGTTACGTTCCCGTACGAGTAACCATTGTGTAACTCATCTGCCCCTTTGTGCATCCTCTGTGACTGCCATTGATTTGATAATGGAAATCAATTATGGATAATAGCTTTTGCTTGGATTCACTTCATCAATGTAAGTCACGAGGAGATTATGCAACAGGAATTCTTCACATCTGCACACACACACTGAACAGAAAGGTCTTCTCTGAGCTGCAACAATAGGAAATAATGAAATATAAATAGCAACAATGAAGTTTGAGCACAAATCCTCCACCAGAGATTGTGTTATTTTCCACTTTCCGAACACCAGCTTGCAGAATAACCTCGGCATATTGTGAAATATTTCCCTCGAGAGAATGAGTGCCCACTTTCTCCTGACGAACAAATTGATACGTGGGAGTTATGGAAAAGGGGAAAAAAATGCTCTCAGACAGCGTCAGCCTGTGACACAGTGACTCAGCCTGTAGGCGGCCTCTCTCCGCCGCGTCAGAAGACTGCACCGATGTGTCTGGAGTGAAAGCACACTGCCAGCCCATCCGCAAGTTTCACTACACGCTGGGACACTAAACACACACACACACACTCTCTCTCACACACACTCACACACAGAGAGGGAGAGATGAGCTCTGCCTTTGAAAGAGAAACACTGACTTTCATCCACTGGATTTGAGCAACCGCACTTTTTTTGCTCCATATGAGGAAGAAAGTAAGTAACAGAATTTATTGTTTGTGTTTATACAGTTGGTTTACTTTTTTAATTTTTCTAATTTACAAATGTCTTCTCGTGTGCTGTTTGATATTATGTAGTATACTTACTATTAGCTGAAAAAGTACACCGATATTTATGAACTCTTACCTTAAAATAACATTCCTGTAGTATTTATAGTGGGGTTCAGTATCTATTAAAGGTGTCGAAATGAAGAACACACCCTTAATGAGTAACATTACTGCTGGTATTTAATGAGAGCAGCGGTCTGTGGTAACTGCTTCACATCCTGCTGCTCGATATATTGAATAAGGAAGATCAGCATGTGTTTCCCTCCCAGGAATCAAACTGCAGGTTCACTTCATTCTGCTGTGAGATGATATCTTAAGAGAATGAATTGGATTTTTAAGGGAAACTTGCTCATTGTGTAGTTGTTGGTTTAATGTCTTTGAAGAGTCTCTTCACTTGTCACTAAAACGTTCTTAGTTACTCAGTATTATATAGTATTATAGAGAAATAGTTTATATTTTGGATTAGGGCTGCTACTAATGTGTCACTGCCCAGGGTTATGTCTTAACATTGCCAGTTTTGTCTTATTAATGGTTCAATACTGAAAGATTTTCAGTTAACTGTCATAAAATCAAGCATAAAACAACAAATATTCACAAGTGAGAAGCTGGAACCAGAAGATACTTGATATTTTTAGCTCAGAAAATGACCAGAACGATTAATTGATTATCGAAATAGAAGCAGATTAATTTAGTCTTGTTTGACTTATTGATTAATTGACTAATCAATGCAGCTCTGTTTGAGATTTGCTGGGATACTAATGGAGGAAATCTGATACTGAGCTCTTGGGAAACGTAACATCAAACCAATGTGAAGAAAGATTTTGCACAATACTGTAAATTGAAGGCTGTATTATGAAGAAGAGAAATATATGATACATTACTGCATACACTGTGCGAGTGTTTCTGCAGTTTTGTCTTCAGTTGTTTCTCAGTGATTATTGGTTAAATATCATGTATTAACTGATTCTTATGATGCACACATACACCAGTACATCTACTCCTAGAGTTTAATTTTGCGATGTCCCCCCCCCACCAGGACTTTCATCCTTTTCCTTTTCAACACAATAAATACACAAAGATCATCAAAAGACATTATCAAAAATCATTATTTTAACAGCCGATATGTTTAGGAAATGCATCGGAAACCTCATCCTGCCTGGGCAGGGAAAGTAATTCAGCTGTCCAACGTCTGTTTGGAAATTCAATATTGGTTTTAAAAAATTTGCATAAAATTGTATTTGCTGAGAGGTGGTAAAGTTTGATCTAAAAAATAATAATAAACCAAGGTCCTCTTGATGTGGAAAAATTTAAAAGCTAATTACTGTAGCTAATGCATGGAAAAGATTTATTTTTTCAATGCACCTAACCATTGCGGCACACTGGCCTTCATCAGGGTGACTAACCTTACCGTCGTTCACTTGAGCAAGGCACTGTGGGTGTCAGTGAGAGTCCTCAGGAAAAAAAACATTGCCTATGGTCATTGTTACGGTATAAAAAATACAATGGACTTTATCTCATATATAAAAACACTGTGTGATGTTTTTAATGCTTCACCTCCTGCAGATCTTGAAAGCACCTTGTCTCCTCTTGAGTCTGTTCACAAGTTTGAATCTCTGCTCTGGAAAATTCGGGACGCCGATAACTGATGATGTGAGCAAGCTGGCGTTACTGGTGAGCTAACAGAGTTATAGACACTACAGTATGTATTGCTGTCACATGATCTATGTTGCTGAAATCAGATTGTAAAAAAATCTTTCTCTGTCATGTTTTCCATCGTAGAAGCAGAATATCCCGTCCGATTATGAAATTCCTGTTAGTTACATTCCCAAAGAAGTGGTAGGTATGAAGCTGTGACAGCAGAACTGGCATGAACCTGTTAAATGGAGATGACACTTTAATATCTGACTCTTTTCATTCCTCGGTGTCCAGGCTGGCACGTGCTGGGTGGTGTTAAACATCTATCCTCTAGAGCAAAGTCTTCGGAAGCTGGCCGGCATGTTCGGGGCCATCTCCTCCAACAAGGAAAACATCATCGTCTTCATCGCGATGCTGAAGAGCTTACGCTTCACCTTCGACCACGAGGAGCTGGTGAGTCATCTGCAGCTTGATTTAGACTTGTGTATTTTGCGTATTTAATTCTATAAATGAGTTACGTCTGAGATCTCTTGTGGTCTGGTTCCCACCAGGAAACCACCATGCAAGTCTTCCAGTGTCACTACAGGGAAGGGAGCCTAATGTCTGGACTTTACTTCGACTACATCAAAGACATTTTACAAGCCGCGGCTCAGGGGACATCCGGCTTCTTGTGCAAGCCGCCACCACCGTGTCTCAGTCCACGTGTCCCACCAGGTACGCCATTCATTCCATCAATCAATCAATCAAATGTTATTTGTATAGCCCATATTCACAAATCACAATTTGTCTCATAGGGCTTTAACATGGTGTGCCATCCTCTGTTCGTAACCCTCAACAAGAGTAAGGAAAAACTACGAAAAACCCCTTTTAACAGGGTAAAAAGTACGTAGAAACCTCAGAGAGAGCCACATGTGAGGGATCCCTCTCCCAGGGCGGACAGAAGTGCAATAGATGTCAAGTGTAAAGGAGAACATCACCAAGATAAGGGTTTTAGCAGCATTGATAAGAATAAACACTTTGTAGCATAACTGAAGGTCAATGAATTGATAGATTATTGTCAGTAACAGTCGAGTATCCGAGGAGAAATACTCCTGCATTAGTGATTTCTGATTTACAATTGATGCCTCAAAAATTAAAGCAGCTTAGTAGCCGAGAGAAGACACTGATTTAGGGGTCACCGAATTAAAACCATATACTTTGGATAAAGAAAATTATATGATCTAAAGAGAAGTTTCATAAAGCCACTTGGCAAAGCCTTTTTATGTCAATCAACATCTCAAGAGGGAAGTAATGTGAATAAAGAAAACGTCTAAACTGGTCCAACCGGAATCCTCTTCACTGGTTCAATAAACAAACGTCAAGTGTTTCTGACTTCCTACTTTCAGATTTCTGAGGTGTAACTATGTATTCAGTTAAATTTCAAAAAAATATTTTCTTTCCCCAGGGGGTCAGGAAGACGCACGACAATACAGCTGGTCCAAGAGAACGCCCGTGCTCCTGGCTCTCATCCCCTTCATAGCCTGCGTTGTTCTCATAGTGTGGCAGGTAAATACATGAACCGTCACACTTTCACCTTTTAACGCTGTGTGTATTTACCACTTTACAAGAAATATAGAAACATGGAGAGATTGTTTTGAGAACGTTCAAAGAGAATCATCATTAGGATACATTTTACCCAGTATTTTGTTTTATGAAGAAATACCTTCAAAATATGATGAAAATACCCGTGCTCGTTAGAAAGTGTGTAACACAAACGACTAAAGCTGATTTCACACACGTCCAAACATTTTCCAAAACTTTTCCGGAAGGTCTGCATGAGAGAACGCAAATGTCCAAGATCCTGATATTTTTGATAAACCTTTCCTGCAAGTAAAATGTCCGAGTGAGCCCATGTGAGAAAACAGCAGGGGAAATTCAGGGCAAGAGAGTGAGCGTGTCCGTGACGTTTATAACAGCTGACGGATGTAAAACTGAAAGACATCTCGGGACGTAAAAGAGTCGTCATACTCATAGAAGAAGCGGACAATGTTAGAAAATTATTACCATAACAAAAGTACAGTTACAGCTTTACTGCGAACACTGTAGCTGTAACACAATCATCCTATTATTCAAACTAACAACTGAATGTATGTATGAAAGGTCAGTAATGTCAAACCCAGAGGAAATTAATAGTTTCTATAGGACGATAAGCATTTACTTTTATTTTTATTATCAGCACTTGTCAGCAAGTGTTTTATGTTTCCGCCGCTTCTAGGATGAAAAATTCTCTCGGGGTCCATTTTATTATTATTTATTCAGAGAAGCTGCCCCTCTGGGTATATCCCATAAACTGTATACACCCTAAACTATAGTGGCTTGCTTGCTTTTTCTAACGTTATACATTATGAGAAGCCTCCACCACATTGACTCTTGTGCATCTCGCGGTCTCTGTGGGTCAGTCTTATAAAACCTGCATGATAATGCGCCTTTGTTTCAGTCAGCACTTCCAGGAAGTCCAATCTTGTAAAGTTAATAACCGCTCATCAAATATTCAGCAGTACTTTGAGGCTCAGTTATTACCTAATGTAAGGATGTTCGCTTTGGAGATTTATAATGCCGTGTGTCCGTCATACAAAACAGGATAGAAGAGTCATTTTCTATTTTTCCATTTTTTATTTTAATTTTTTAGGTCAAGTCTGGAAGGCGCTTACCAATGTGCAACACCGAAAATAACCCAACGCCATCTTCTGACACGATCCCCAGTGTGTCTGTCTCCATCCCGCTTCAAACACTCACCCACGCTGCCGACACTCAGCCAGCGGGGGAGGCGATGCCCGAGCATGAGAGTGGATGAAGCACGGAATTAAGAAGAGAAGGAAAAACTCTCTGCAGGTTGTCCTGTTCTTGGCAGGAGCCTGCTGGATGTGAACGAGTGTGGTCTGACACTCTTCCTCCTGCTTTCACTCATTTGAGAGAGCGGCCATGATAGAAACTCACCTGCTGCGAAGGAGGAAGGGCAAACTTCCCTCAGGCATTTCTAACATCTAACCAAGCAAAGAGACGCACAGGTTATCTGCCAACATGGCTGGTGAAGTGTATCGTCTTGCCTTGGCCGGCGTTTATCAGCAGGCGACTGGCTTCGTTAGAGCTGATCACGTTGATTTATTTTACTTTCCCTGCCACTCTGCACTGGTGCCATTCAGAGGGATCACCAGGTTCAAGCTTAAAGCTGCAATCAATCATCAGAGATCAAAATGATATGACACTATTCTGAGGACATTTCTTTCCGCGATGATACACCTGTCATCAACTTGTTGGCCGCATCCTGCTCCTGTTTCCTGGTTCCTGCAGAAATGCATTAGGGGAATAGGCAAAGAGCCACATTCCTACCAAACCAGTCTTTAGTAAAACAATTGAATTGCAGCAGCAGCTTGTCTTGTACTTCTGTGATCTGTGATCTGTCACAAGATGTGAACCTGCTAGTCGCAAACAACACGCTAGAGCAACTCAACAAGCGTCCCACTTTGTGAGTCAAAGATCTGACCAGATGGCAGATAGCCATCGCCAGGGGCACTTTCAATCCCGTCATTGTATCTCGAAGCTGTTGCCCAGTGATCTATAGCTGCTGCTCGGCCTCCGCGAGTGTGTTAGAGTTTTTAATGTCTCATTCACTGAGTCAATCCCCGTTCAGTCATTGGAACATGAGTGTGATTACGCTCGTACTGTACATGACAGAGAGAGTGGGGAGCGAGAGACGTGCCGGGCGGGATGAGAGAGAGTGAGGGAGATAGGGATAGATAGATTAGTGGATGGGATGAGCTCAGCGTCGAGCATAAGGAGCGCTTGTTCTCGCCACAAAAGAACTGGCCGTAGGCAGGAGGAAATGCCAGTTACAAACACGACTGATGTCGGCAGATCCCCTATGAATCAACAGGCGAAGAATCCCTCCAGACCGCAGGCTATGTGGCCTCATCTGCAGAGGATGGTTAGTATTTCAATAACAATTTTCTGTGTTCGAGTGATTTACTTCCAAAACACAATCAATGAAACGCGGAAAGATTTACCTTCATTCCAACTGTTTTCCTGCTGCGGACAAAGTTCTACGAGTTCTACTGTTGTTTCTCATCTTCTCAGTGACCAACCTGTGTGATTTTCATTTTTGTAATTTTGTGAAAATGTGCATTTGTGAAATGTTTAACTTATTTTGTTACACGATACTAAATGATTGTGATTAACATCTTCAATAATAATGCAGAGGAGGTAGACAGAATACTGTGAACGCTCAGGGAAAATGCAGTATTACTGTGAAGTAAAATATGTCAGGGCAAATATTTCTACAATTGTGGGTTGTGTCGTAAATGCCAATAGATGCATTCATCGACCCCCCCCCCCCCCCCCCCGTCCCCGTCTTTATATCTGTCACATATTTCAACTTCTGACTCCTTTCTCTTCACTTTATCCTGGTTTCTGTGACTTTTACATACACTTTAATATTTCCTATTATTGTGAAAACTCACAAGGAAAAGTGTTCATTGTTGTTTGTTCTATGGCTAATTAGGATTTAGATTTGTAACAGCTTATAACTAATTATAGCTTTGGTCAAATTCCTTTTTTTAATGAAATGTTGACATTATTTTGTGTACTCCCTGCTGATGGCCTATGAGCAAAACTACTTTGTCAGTGTTATATATGTATTTGTCAATAATATAAAGATATATATATATATAGAAATGTCATGTTATTACTATTGGAGAAATTTTGCATCACAAAAAGTCTGAATCTGTTTTTATATATATTTCTAATAATGAGTATGTTATTGAATAGAACAGCAGAAAATAGTTAATAAACAATAAATAAAAATAATAAACCAAAAGTGTCCATGCAGAGCATTGTGGGGTTTTTGACTATTTGACCTTATACGGGATAAAAAAAAGAGAGACACATTCACTAACAGAGATATTTGATATTTATTTATGAATTAAACCAGTGGCTATCAAACCACCAGACCCCACAGTTTCCTGTCACTCATTAATAATCATAGGGAAGCAATTAATTGAAGAAAAAAAAAGGGTCCAAATTCCGTGGTTGTGAGGTAAAGGTCAACACGACAGCATCATGCAAACTTTTCTGTCTATTTTTCATAACATATTAATACATATTTAACATATTAATGCAACTTGGTGTCACTTTATATTTTCCTCTGCTCATCCATGCTTCCTGGCATGCGAACCACTGGATTACACTAATATGACAAGATAAGATAAGATAAGATTCCTTTATTGGTCCCGCAACAGGAAAATTTACTGTGTTGCAGCAGAAAAGAGGAGACTCAGTAAAGTAATTAATAAGTAAACATGCAATACAAACACAAGGAAAATATAAAAAGTATATATACAATGTAAACAGAATATATACAGTGAAACGTATAACACATGACATTAATGCCAATACCGACATCAATAAAATTTGTAGTAATAAAGCTGTGTTGATGGTTTGAATGTTGAACTCTATTGTTGTGATTGGACATTTGACTTTATTACAATGTTACAGTTTTATTAAAAATAGGAAGGATGTAGACGTGAGTAAATAAAAACAAAACCATTCAACAAGGCAACATATAATTATTAAACATTTGACTAAATGGTAAATATTAACTACTACATATTATACTATATGATGATTTTACACACACACAATCATTACATTACAACTTTAGGTCCCTCAACTCAACATTTCAAAATACGGTGCTTTTATTTTATACAGCTACATCCGCCGGAAGCTTTTGGACTTTTGTTTTGGAAAGCCGCTGCCCAGCGGTCGCCATTATTCTTCCTGGCTTGACGTAGCGAAGAAAGACGGTTAAATCCTTTTTAACGTTATAATTCGGTGTGAGCGATATCACGGCGAACGTCCACGGTGCCGCGGGCTGGTTGACATGTGTTAGCGCCACTTCCTGTTCACGCGATGGAGAAACGCTCCGATACAGCAGGTAAGTTGCTAAGCTAACGCTAGCCAGCTAACGGCAGCCGCCGCCGGGAGAGCGGTGGAGGAAATA
Source organism: Hippoglossus hippoglossus (assembly GCF_009819705.1). Classification (NCBI taxonomy): domain Eukaryota; kingdom Metazoa; phylum Chordata; class Actinopteri; order Pleuronectiformes; family Pleuronectidae; genus Hippoglossus; species Hippoglossus hippoglossus. The sequence goes on from NC_047173.1 coordinate 10,264,413, forward strand.
AGATGCAACATGTGCGATCATCGGTGAATGAGACACCTCCGCTGGCTCGTAGCCGCTGATCTGCGAGAATACAGCCGAGTCTGTGCGGTTATATCCGGGCTAAGTGTGTGTGTGGTAGTTAGCGAGCTAGCTTTAGCTTTGATTTCAAATGAAATCCTGGTGCTTCCGGATGCACCGAATCATAAGCTTCTCTGACTCCACATGCAGCCGAGCACTGTGCTTCTGCGGGTGTTTGAGAGTTTTACTCGAGCTCTGCTGCAGATTGGCGCTCATTCTCTACACGACTGCACGCGCACACGCGACGTGCACACTTTCTAAACCCTTTGCAGGGGATCGAACCGCGACGTTTAGCACAGCAGCGCCCCCTACAGCAGCCCGTTGTTCCACCTGCACAACCAAAGCTGCTGATGGGAGTTTGCGTTGAGCACAGATCAACCCCAACATCACACCACTGATAGAGGGAAGACTTACTGTGTGGATGAGCCTGGACTGTAAACACACAACATATACAGTCAATATAAAGTAACGTGTATAAACATTAAAAGTGTTGCGGATTTAATAAAAGATCAATAAACCTATAAAATATCTCTTATATATTTAAGAAGACGTCCTCCATGAAACATCTAGAACCAAAAATCTTGTCTGGTTTAATTGTTGTCAGTTAAGGGGTCCTTGATTTAAAAGACTCAGACATTTAGGTTTTACTTTTGTTTTATATCTTTCCACATGTAATTTGTTGAAGGAGAATTGTCTACAAATCCTCCAGGGGCTTGAAAAGTGGCAGAAAATGACAGGAAATCATTGAATATGCATTAGTTCATACAAGTAGACTAGGAAGACCAGGAACATGTTCTCAAAGTCTGAGTTATTATAAGACAAGATATATAAAAGAGAGAATCACCCATAAGGATAATTTATACACAATATAAAAGGCCTCAATACTTAAAATATTAACTCGACCCAGTTTAAACAGGTAATTCATATGGACTCTATTGGTTTGTTAGGGAAAGTGATTTTCTCATAAATGAATGTTTTTGTCTCGACAGGGGCTGGAGGTGCCCTGCCCCTCACCTCCCTCCGCTTGATGGCCTCCCCCCTGCAGCTGACGTACTCGTACCTGTGGCAGGTCATTCGACAGCGGAACGTGAAGCAGTACGGCAAGGTGGAGGAGTTTGTGACCATGGTGACGCAGACGGTTCCCGAGCTGATGGGCTTCAAGCAGACTGCCCAGCTCATCCTGGGGTTGAGAGCGAGGGTGAGCGCCCAACATGCGACAATACAATGGATAGAGATCAAAACCAAGGATCAGTAATTTGTGCAGGAAGAGACGTATAGTCTGGCGGCTGTCTGGTCCTGGCACTCCATTCCTCAGACAGTTTATCTAAGCCCCATATCCCCCCCCCCCATCACTCTCAGCCTTTGATGCTGCGCGCCCTCCAGGCTTCTAAAATCACATTCCTGATTTGTCTCTTAATGATATTGACACCTCACTGATGTTAATGAACTCCATGTGTTGGGTATTAAAAAACACTTGTGTCGAGCGCTAAGAGAGTCTTTGAAATTGTCTCTTACTCCCATCTCTCTTTAATTGATTGTTTTTTTGGGGGGATTAAGAGAAGAATTTATTATTTAGAAAAACCGTAAAACAATACTGTGTGATCTTTATTTTGAGCTGTTACACTATTTGTTTTTTTAAAGCTTTTGATTCTTCTGATTTCTTTTCTTGGGCTGTAGATCATTTTGGACTTGCTTCACAAAGAGGGTCCACCGGATACCCGAGCCATTCAAATTCTTATCAACAAGTTGAAGGTCTCTTCTTCGGGGGTAAGACTGCAGAAACCATGTATTCAAGAGATACATGAACAGTTGTACCAGCTTTATGACGGATTGAAACTAGAATCAAATCTGAACTGTGTTGCAGAAGGAGACAGAAGTGGAGAAATGTCAAACCAACTTCTTGGTGCTGGTCCAGAGTCTGCTGAAAAACCCTGCTGAAAGGAAGCGCTTCTTTCAGGTACCCACATTCAGTCATCCGTTCCTTTTAGATGTGGTGACAGAAGCTGTGTGGCTGTACTTAAACAACCAGCATCACAGCACGCACGCATCTGCTCAGATTTCACACTCGTTCCATTGTCTGTCAAGGGAAGTAGAAAAACATGCAAATAAATGTCACAACAAGAGTTCAGCTGCATTAAAACACAGCACGTGTTGATAATGACAAATTACATTCATTTATCCCTCATACTAAGTGTTCAGCGTTGTCGTGTTTGACACTTTGTTCTCTCTGCAGGAAGTGTTTCCTGTTCAGTACGGCACAAAGTTTGACACAGCGCTGCAGGCTCTGACCGCAGGCCTGGTGTGCAAGCTGGAGCAGCTCCTTCCTGTTCCCAATCTGACCCAGGTATGCACACATACTGTCACTGGATTTTAACAACAGTTACTCTGATGCTGTTAAAGCAGGATAAGTTACTTCCACGCAGACAGGAACAGTCTCACTATAATTGATCTTATTTAACAAGCTTTATAGTATCTGGATTAAATGTCTACAAACAATTATTATAAATTACTGTCAGACTTTGCTTTACATTTCTTAACTTTGCTGGAATGCAGCATCAAACTTATTTACCATGTAGATACAGTTTAAATAAATTGAATATGCTATGAATTTAATTGCAGACGTTTTACATCTTTTCAGAAGCTTGATTCAGGATTTCATTTCTTATATATTGCACATAGGTTAGCATAAAAGAACTGGGGACAACTTTCTGAAAAGACACCATGTGCATTCATTTTAAACAAAGATACTTGATGTCAGACAGTGGAAACAGAATCGTGTGATCGAACCTAAGAGTCTGTTCTGCAAATGCATTTCAATTTCTTGCCTCTCGACTTCAGCTCGGTACCATGATCTCATCCGATCCCGGCCTCCTGGAGGCGTGTGGAGGCTTCATCCCCGACACCAAGGACCTGAAGACGCTCCTCCTACACCAGCAGGCCAAAGGACTCCTTGGTGTTAAAGGTAAACTTTAGGTGGTTTGTATTAAGATGTGATGAAATACAGGAAACAAGACGTGACATATTTATGATCTTATACCAAAAGTCTTTTAACAAGGTAGACAAGATGTGTATTTGAACTGTTAAACATTTAAAAAGAAATTCACTAAGATTTTTAATTTTTGCGCAGCTACCATCTCTTCATCAGTGGGCGACTGCGTACTCTCTTCACTCGCCTTTCGGCCCAAACCAGTGGAGCCACCGCCACCACCACCACCACCTCCACCAGCAGAATCACCGAAACCATTACAGGTCACCCTCATGGACACGAGCCCAGCCTCCCTTAGTGACACCGAAGACTTGGGAGTGATGTCAGAGGACGCGGACAGCCCAGGAACCCCCGCTGCTAGACGACAGCTAAGAGGGCGACACAGTGAGAAAACCAGCAGGTGCAGCGCTGCGAAGGAAAGTGTCACAAAATTAGCTCAGAGGGAGAATCTGGCGCAGGAGAAGAGTTCCACGCAGGAAGAGTCTCCCACGACCGAACAGAGCACAGCAGAAGACGGAGCAACAGCAACAGCAACATCAGAGAAACCAGAGCCACAACAGTTGCCGTTGAAAACAATCCCTTTCAAGGTAGTTCCGATTAAAACTCCCTCCGCCTTACAGAACACAGGCAGTGCGGGAACGAAAGATGGTCAAAAGCCCCAGACTCAGAGAGTCACGCTGCATCAGTGGGTGTCGCAGATCGCCACTAATTCTCTCTCACTTCCAGCGTTGCCACCGCTTCCCCCAGCCAGTCTGGGTGGAGGATATGGCATAAGACCGAGGAAAAAGCAAATCAGGCCGTCATCTGACAGATTTACCTGCAGCGTGTGTGATAAGAGCTTCCCTTATCAGTCCAAGCTAATGGACCACGAGCGCATTCACACCGGAGAGAAGCCCTTCATGTGCACGGCGTGCCACAAAAGTTTCCGAACACAGGCGTTCCTCAACAACCACCTGAAGACCCACAGCACGGCGCGTCCCTACGCTTGCGGCCAGTGCGGCAAGTGTTACACGAAGCTGCAGAGCTTGACGAAGCACATCCTCGCCCACAATGGCCAAAAGCCCTTCTACTGCAACATCTGCAACAAGGGCTTCACGCAGTCCACCTACTTCAAAAGACACATGGAGTGCCACACCAGCCAGGTGACGTTCCCCTGCAAGCACTGCAACAAGAACTTCCCGACAGCCTTCAAGCTGACGAACCACGAGCGCTGGCACACCAGGGATCGCCCCCACATGTGCGAGCGCTGCGGCAAGAGATTCCTCGTTCCCAGCTTGCTGAAGAGACACATGGGCTACCACATCGGCGACCGCCAGTATCTCTGCTCCCAGTGCGGCAAGACCTTCGTCTATTTGTCCGACCTGAAGAGGCACCAGCAGGACCACGTGCCCAAAGCGAAGATCCCGTGCCCGATCTGCCAAAAGAAGTTCTCCAGCAAGTACTGCCTGAGGGTGCACCTGAGGATTCACACCAGAGAGAGGCCCTACCGGTGCTCCATATGCGACAAGAGCTTCACTCAGGTGGGGAATCTGAAGGTTCACATCCGCCTGCACAGCAACGAGCGACCCTTCAGCTGCGACGTGTGTGGGAAAACCTACAAGCTGGCGTCCCATCTGAACGTCCACAAAAGGACTCACACGTGCAAGAAGCCCTGGACGTGTGACACGTGCGGGAAGGGATTCTCCGTCCCCGGCCTCCTGAAGAAGCACGAGCAGCTGCATACGAGGGAGGCGAACCCCGACTTCGCCGGCAAGCGCAGGCACAGGGCTAAGCACAAGAAGCACTCCCTGAAGAGGAAGTACGACGAGGAAGACGAGGGCAGTGATGATTATTAAACGACGCCTCTGATCAGTGGTGAGGCTGAAGTCTCTAAAATGTCCAGACGGCTACTGCGCAAGTTAATCTTTAAATCATGTGATTGTCATTGTGGTGGCGATCTGAGTCGTCACCGTGAAAACACATTTTGACTGATATCCTTTTTTATCATGGAATTTAAAATAAACCCTCCGAGTCTCTACTAATTATGTCCAGTGTTTAAATGTATAACAGAGCAAATCCTCATATAATGAGTTACTCAAAGTTGTCACATTTACGGAACAATAAGGTAGTAATAGAGTATTTTGATCATTTTCAGATCTATTTTAGAGAATTGTTGATTATTATTATGACAGAGAAAGAAATGTTTTGTTTTTTTCAAGCGTCACTTTTCTAGAGGCTACCTTAAGCATTTAAAAAAAAAATTGGTAAATCAAGGAATTCAATGCATGTCACTGTCAATCATTTGTCTGCTGTGTAAGGAAATGTGGTCACTTGGAAACATTCAACTTTGTTACAGTATCCTTGTGCCTCAAAGCCACGTACTTTTATATTTAACCATGAAATGTAATCGTTACAACTGCTTCTGCTTTTGTGTTAGACTGAAAATAGGCTGATTTGTGTTTGTAAGCATCTTTTTATCCAGCGGTATATATGCGGTTGTGTTGCTCTTACGGTGTCGAATTAAGACAAAGGGTTGAGCACAAGAATCATTTAACATTGTGTAAAGTGTGCCGTGAAGCTTCATCTTTCCTTTACTTAAGCTATTGTGAGCAGCCTTGTATCAGCATCTTTAGTTTTTGATGTTTTACAGAAAAATAAATACTCTTTGTAAAAAGGCATCGTCTTACTGGTTTGTTAAATTGTGAAACTCTGGACCAAAGCGTCCATCACGAGCCCTGAAATGGGAATAACATGGGCTTATGTTTCGTTGAGTAAGAGTACCAAAAAGTCCTGAATTTAAAACTATTAAAAAATTAACTTGTCAATGTCATTAATAAATATATATGTTATATATAAAGATCTTCATGGCAATGGTCTCTGACCTGCGAGTTATCTCACTGATGATCTGTTTGAACCTTTGGAGCCTTTCAGATCTGCACATGGAAGTTGTTACAGATTTAAAGTTGACTGAGTTTACCGCCAATGGTCGATTCATATTGATCCCAAGGCACTAGAATAAAGTTCCCCTGTGAATGTGATATATTAAGAAAAGATGAGATTTTATTGATCCCCACGGAAAGTCTTGTGCCAGCTTGCTCCAAGATATAAATCAAAAGAAAACAGTGAAAAAATAAACAATTCCTCCCTGAAGCACAACTCAAGTCTTTCACAATCTTCAGAACAAAAGTAAATAGGCACAAATGGAGGACATTTTACTGAAAAGAACAACCCTCATGTCCTCGTACGCAGGACCGTAAAACAAAAAATAAAGTGTCACAAACTTTTTGAATTATTGCTTTTACAAATTTGAGGCGGACTGTCCCCGCTGGGTTTGGAACAGATACAATTTGCCAAAAACACTAACATGCTTGGTACATTTGCTTTATTCTGCAGGTTGCCACTTGTCGTGCATGTGCGTGTGTGGGTGTGTGTGCCTGCTCCACACCTGTAACGTGGATCATTATTGAAAGGTGGAGCAGCTTGGTGAGCACTCTCACTGCTGACACAGATCAGCTCCTGAGACTCAGAGCAAGTGGACGAGGGTTTGATTATATTACTTCCATTTTTTTCTTTTTCTTATATATATGTAAAGTGCCTTTTATTCATATCCAGAAGTCTAATTATTTTAGATCAGAACCTGTTAAAATTGATACAAAGAAACTGCTTAATTGACAGTTTGAGCTTGTGCTGGAGAGCATGGCCGAATATCAGCTCCACCTGTGATCTACAGGTAAGTCTGCATCTTGTTATGTCTTTTAATTGTTTGTGCACACGGGGCCGGAGAAATGTAATTCACTTCCACTGGATGTTTCACATATGGCTGGAATGACCAGAATAAACTTGAACTTGAACGGTCACTGATTCGAGACCTTTTCTATTTCTTTTTGTCCACATTCGTCATCCTCGGCACCTTCCTACGGTTTCATCTGCGTGTGGTAGCCGCTGAGCTGATGCTCCGCTGTTGTTACGTTGTGGGACAAGCTCCTCCGTTGTTACCCTTAAGAGACAGAAGGTCCTGAGTTCAAAGGTAAAATCTTCAAAGTCCAATTAGGCAGCATTCCTCTTTTAACCCTCTTGGAGCACTGAGGATGTCCTCTGTACATCTCCACCTCACTTGGCCCGGGGCCACCACCTCCTCCCCTCTCACACTCTGAGTGGGCCCCACGTTGTTTAGCCTTTATGAGCACTTAACAGCAGTGCTTTGATATTTCTCTTTATTCTTTTTTCTCTGCCTCCTTTCTTACCCTCGGATTTGAGTCCAGGCAGATTTCTCCAGATAATCCTCAATCCCACAGATGTTTTTAAATGTTCAAATTCAACACTTAATCATTATTTCAGTTTATCACACACGGCTTCATTCTGTTATAGTCCCACTGATGAGACACATTTCTTTTAGTTTATTCATTCAGTTTTTAGCCTTTTATTGACTCACATGAGACATAAGATTTTCCAATTTGTCTTTCCTGCCTCTGTTGACAACTATCAATTGAAAGCACATATATTTAAAAGTAATATTAGACTTATTATCATGACATTTCTTTATTGTACAGTGAAGCAATGAGCTGATTTTAATGAAACTTGGAATAAAGGGCACCCAGTAGAGCTCATACGTCCACCATGGCCCAACATTCGCCTTAAACTCAATCAATTTGCTGTGTGTTTCAGTAAAGTATTGTTAAACACATGTCTCAGACATGCAGTGATCCCCGAGTGTCAGAGCTTGTTTGACCCTCGTAAATAAATCCTGGATTAAACACCATGAGTGTTTATGCTTCACTGTTTTCTTCGGAGAATAAAGGCTGTTCTTTTTCTGACCTCTCGTCTTCTACCACTTCTGTCGGGATCGGTGCCATGGAATGTAGGTTTGTGTCCGTTTCCGCATCACTTGCTCTCAGCCTCATTTTAGACAGACATGCAGCCAGTCGTGAAACCAGTAAAATGGTCGCGATGGTGAGGAGCATGATGACGGTACGAAAAGGGAACAATCGGTACCGGTGACCGTCCTCCTGGATCCTGTCCCACGGCAGGGGCAGCACGTCCGGGAGGCCCATCAGGGGTTCCCCCACCAGAACTCTCACCAGTATCCCCAACGCAAAGCCAGAGCAGGCCCCGTACTGGTTCACCCACTGGGATAAGAAGAAGGTGCAAGTCACCTGCGGCGTCATCACTGAATACATGATGTCAGCGCTGAGGATCCAGAACAGGTGAATCGACCTTGATGTCATGGCGAGGGCTGATGCAATTATTCCACACAGGACGATGGACACCTTCACCACCACGATAATCATTTGCTCTGATGCCTGAAACAGCGGAAAGAATTACATATGAGCCATCAAGTTACTTTTATTAATTAAACACTAATAATTAAATGCTGAACATCAGCCTGTTACAGTGTCATGTTTCTGACTCATTTCCCATCATTCAATCAGTAGATTAGCCATTTTAGCTCTAAGCCACAGCTTTGCAGGGCCTGAAGACGTGCTACCAAAACTCTTAATGTGGCCTAGTCTGTCACAGTATACTTGTTGTTGCATGGCTGTGCAGATGCTGTATCAATGCGCGTTTCCAATCTGTATTAGCATGTAACAATACAAGAATAAAACAGTCGAACATGATGTGCTTTTAAAGATGCAGTGTGTAAGATTTAGTGACATCCAGTGGAGAAATTTCATGTTGCAGCTCAATAAACTAAATTGGTTAAACATGGAAAAAGAATCCCTTTTATTATAACACATTAAGTCAATATGTATTCAATGAGTCAACTTTTAGGTCGAACGTGCGCAGATAGTCAAACCAAAAAGCTTAGAGGACAGCAGGTGACAATAAAATAGCCTTACCCGTTTGTAGATGATGTTCTTGAAGATATTCCGACCAATTTGGGAGGCGGCAGACAGAAGGGCGGAGTCGACGGACGACATCACAGATGCAGCTAGCGCTCCGATACCGACCAGTGAGACGTAGAAAGGGCAAAGATGCTGAAGGGCAATCGGCAAGATCATCCCAGCTTGGCCCTCTTCATATGGGCTGGGTGAACCATAACTGGTCTGGTTCCAATCTGACACATATTAAGCAGATGTCATAAAAGTAACATATGAATAATAGGACTGTGTGTTTGATTTGGTTAGAGATGTTTGATTTGTGTGGAATAGAACAATTACCCATGATGGAATACCAAGGGAGGTGCACTATTTACTAAAGACAGTAAAAGCAATGATAAGATGGTTAAGACTAAGTACTGGTAGATGCTGCCGCTGCCCCAATGAGGATTGATGGGATTCCAAGCAGTGGGCATATTCCTGCTGCTGCATAGCAGGTGATCTTGGCTTGGGCATCAGTGGCCATGGAAAGGACTCTCTGGTAGAAAGCCTGGTAGCAGATCCCTCCAACGGCCTTGGGATGAAGACATTCACTCAGTTAGGTGACTGCAACAGAGTTAATGTTGGTGAAACAAATAAATGCCTAATGACGCCATTCGGTGTCCTTTACTATCAGCAGGAAGTCATCGACCCAGCGACCCGAATCTTCCAGCTGCAGTTTGCCGACCCACGGCTCCTGGTGTAGTTTGGTGACGGCAGCAACAGTGAAGTTGGCAGAGGAGGCGCTCGTCAGGACAAAAGGGACACAGAGCCACTGAAATAACGAGAAAAACAGGATGGATACTCGGGATAAAAATACTACTCGCATTGATTGGGTTTTGTTGGCTATACTTTGGCACAGCTGTACTTTGAGGTAAGCGTAATGGAGGTTTTCTGGAAGCCCGTGAAAGGAGAACTCAGACAACACTAAAGTCAGCATGTTAACGTACTCACAATGACTATGAATAAAAAACTAAAACTAAAATTTACACTTGAACATCCATCAATGTGATAAGAACAACCTAAAATAACGAAAACCATATTTGATGCAAAACGTATTTATACCAAACCAAAGAACATCAAGCCAAGCTGGACGACATCAGTATAGGCCACAGAGTACAGTCCTCCCATCAATGTGTATGTGATGGCAACACTAGCAGAGATGCCCATAGCCAGCGACGAGGAGATATCCAGTACCACACTTACTGTTCCTCCTGTGAACGCAAACATACTCAGAGTGAGGCACAGATTTAGAATAATCCATAATTCAACAGAAAAAAAACGTTTTCATGTAATTTGCACTGTTAAAAAGCATGAGGACAGTATCGCAGCCCCAAAGATCTATGTACGTTAGCACTGCATCATACTTCTCACTTCATCCTTTGTTTTCCACGTAATGAATTTGTAAGACATGCATCCATGAAGTTGTTGTGTCCGACTTACCCAGTGCACCAAGAATACATGCAATCCAGAAAATATCTGCCAGGAGAGCAGGGATGAAGAGAACAGCGGCCACTGTGTTGCCATATTTCTCTTGAAAAGGGTCCATGAGGGTGACATAATTCTTTGAGCGAATAGGTTTGACAAAAAACAGTCCACCTGAAGTCACGCAAACAGACAGATTTGAACTTTAAACCTTTGTTTATCTTGGTCCGTCCTCAAGCGCCTTTCAAAAGTTACTCAAGATGATGAACAAACACAATTTCAGTTCTGTCATTCAGACCTCACTCACCTATAATCATGTTGACAGCGAAAGCAGGGGGCCCCAATGCCCATACCAGCCCCTTGGTTGGATCGTAGACCACTTCAGCATTACCCAGAATATAGCCTCCTCCCACCCAAGTAGCTGCAGAGCAGAAGAATACATACAGCCTATGAGAAAGAAATTCTGCTATTACAACAGCACTAAATGTCCCGTTCAGCTATGATGTGAACATTGCCATGATTATTATTTTACCTGACATGGTAAAGATGCTGACCCAGATGTTGAGGTTCCGCCCTCCAACCATCGCAACTTCGCTGCGGTTGCCCGTGCATTTCCTCTCCTCGCGTTTGGACTTCCTGGATGCCCAGATGCCGATGCCCAGTACAGACATGTAAAACAGGCCTATCGACAGCAGCCCGAGCCAGTTTCCTGCCATCTCCGATTACTGTCGGAGTGGGACCCAGACAATCAAACATTCACATGTTCCCGTTGAACAAATTAGAGACTGCACTCATTGCAGCAAATACACAACAGTCAGATTTCACTTTACAGGGGATTTAGAGGGTTTAAACAAAAGACTGTGTATAAATATGTACGACGCATCTTTGCTATGCTAATCCTCCTACATGCTGGCTTTACTTTTCAGACCCAGTCTCCATTCATTTTAAATACAGCCTATATTTGATTATATAAATAGATATTATGGAATATTAAAAATGTCTCAAAGCATGTATGCCAACTAATGGCAAATGCTAGATGATCATTTAAAAATATATGCAAAGAAAATGTCAAGAAACTGAATTTCTGTTGCACTTCTTAATGTTTTGGGATATTTTTCTTTTCACCTTGACAAACAAATATAAAACAGTGGTTTTTTTTATCAATCATATCTATAACTAAGTGCTGATCTGATTGCACAGATACTCCCTTCTCTCTCTTAGCAGTATTGAAAGTCAGGTTATAGATAAAGGATCAACCAACAATGCATTGTCGTCTCTACACTTGGCGTGCAGCCCCCACATTACAAATACTGTCCTTACCTATAAAAGGGGTGTGATGGAAATCTGAAAATACAAGAGGCTGGAACACCAAATTTGTCTTTAATCGGGGCTTTCTGCAGAAAGGATCAACACAGAGAGTCACAGGGATCTCAGAGTGAAGATGGAGTCTAATGCAAGGATCTTATATAGGAGAACTAAGGCTGTTTGTCTGAGCCAGTTCAGACTGGTTCTGAACGTTTCCATCAGGTTCCTGGACAGTCAATAAGTAATAGAAGGGTCATATAGGTTTCAGGTCATGAAAGTCTTAGACAGATATGCAAAAAGTTACTCTTCAACTATAAAACAGGTTTCAACCACACTCCACTAGACTTAGTTTTTTTTCCATTACAGGGGAAAAGAAATAAATGAAGCGGATACGATGTTGCTGGCTTCAAGTCCAAAGTGTAATGAACGAACAAATATACAGACATTGCATTTTCTGAATTCTACAGCAAATATCAAACACATAACCCTTTCGCTCTGTCCCGAAGAGAGACAGGTCTGTAGTTGTTTACTTCAGACGGGTTGTGGGTGGGTTTCTTCAGGAGAGGGTTTACTCTTGCCTCCTTCAGAGAGTTAGGGAAACAGCCAGTTGACAGGTAAGTGTTGATAAGATGGGTGAGAAAAGGAAGAAGGTCAGGAGCAATCGACTGGAGAATGTGAGATGGGATGGGGTCAAGGGGGCAGGTGGTTGGGCGGGCGGAGGTTACCAAGGTAAGAACTTGATTGGGAGACAGGGGGATGAAAGAGGAAAGCAAAGGGGATGAAGATGAAGTTGATGGAAATGTTACAGAAGGTGGATTTGAAAATGAGGAGCGTATGTCATCTATCTTTTTTGTAAAGTAGTTGACAAAGTGGCTTGGTAGAAGGGTGGAAGGAGGAGGGGGACTGTGGGGGTCAAGGAGGTTGGAAAAGATGGAGAAGAGTTTTTTGGGGTGCCCCAGAGAGAGAGGCACCAACTCTCACCAACTTCAACTCTTTTGCGTATTTCACCAGTGGCAAGACGTAAGGACACAATGGGATTTAGGAATTAATACTTTAGACTTAACTATCCAATAGGATGCGAACACCTACATGTAAAATAGAGAGGGACAGGAATTCGAGCCATTCATGGATGTGCTGTTAGAATGGGTGACGCAAGTAGAGGAAGATATACTGGGATGCTGTGGGAGACATCCTCAGACTTGGGGTGACAATTGCTCATGTAACTCTGTTGACGTTTGTATATTGTTTCACCTTCTGGTCTCCTTGATGCAGTCTACATTAAAACCTTCTGCATAAGACATCACCTGAGTTCTCCTTTTTACCAGCTTCCAGAAAACTTCCATAACATTCCTAAAAGGAAATCTCTGTACCGAAGCTTTTTCTTTAGCTGCTCCACCACCATACTGCAGATATGTTGAACAAACTTTCTGACATTTATAGGGATGATAAAAGATAAACGGAAAATTAAAATGTGTCTATCACACATATTGAAATGTATTATTACACAAAAATGTATTATTAAATTGTTTAGTTACCTGTAGTGGCTTCAGAAAATATTGAGAAGGGTTGAAATCTTCATCTCTCTTCCTGAAAGAGTGGTGGGAGATCGAGAAGGGGGGGAAGTTAACTCCTTCTTCAAAATGTCAATAAAAGTTGGAAAGTGCGTTTTCTTCTCTGACTTAGCATACTTCCCTTATCTTGTTGCAGCTCCACCAAGAATTAGCTATTCCAACATAGCTCCACCTACTTGCTAACAGGCGTTTGACATCCACATTCAAAGCTAAAACAAAACCCTATGTGCTTGATCATAAACCCTGTCGGGGAGTCCAACGTGGGACATGTACAATGCCGATAAAATCTTAAAACTTAAACTTAACTTTTAAACTTTTTAAAAACTTAAACCATAATGGCCCTTAGTAGTGCTCATACCTCGGCCAAGGCCCAACAGTCCCCTTATTTGGATCTGCACCATATATTGCTGGAGGTAAAAATCATTCTTTAAATAATTGTCAAACTCTTTAAAATACTACGGAGTCCCTAAAGGTTAATCAATTGATCTTGTTTATTGTAAGTCTCCTCTTTTCTATAAATGTTTTGGTTGCTGCATTTTAGTTAAACCTTAATCATTCAGTATACACTACCGTTCAAAAGTTTGGGGTCACTTAGAAATTTCCTTATTTTTCAAAGAAAAGCACTGTTTTTTTCAATGAAGATAACATTAAATTAATCAGAAATACACTCTATACATTGTTAATGTGGTAAATGACTATTCTAGGTGGAAACGTCTGGTTTTTAATGAAATATCTACATAGGTGTATAGAGGCCCATTTCCAGCAACTATCACCCCAGTGTTCTAATGGTACATTGTGTTTGCTAATCGCCTTAGAAGACTAATGGATGATTAGAAAACCCTTGAAAACCCTTGTGCAATTATGTTAGCACAGCTGAAAACTGTTTTGCTGGTGAGAGAAGCTATAAAACTGGCCTTCCTTTGAGCTAGTTGAGTATCTGGAGCATCACATTTGTGGGTTCGATTATACTCTCAAAATGGCCAGAAAAAGAGAACTTTCATGTGAAACTCGCCAGTCTATTCTTGTTCTTAGAAATGAAGGCTATTCCATGCGAGAAATTGCGAAGAAACTGAAAATTTCCTACAACGGTGTGTACTACTCCCTTCAGAGAACAGCACAAACGGGCTCTAACCAGAGTAGAAAGAGAAGTGGGAGGCCCCGGTGCACAACTCAGCAAGAAGACAAGTATATTAGAGTCTCTAGTTTGAGAAATAGACGCCTCACAGGTCCTCAACTGGCAGCTTCTTTAAATGGTACCCGCAAAACGCCAGTGTCAACGTCTACAGTGAAGAGGCGACTCCGGGATGCTGGCCTTCTAGGCAGAGTGGCAAAGAAAAAGCCATATCTGAGACTGGCCAATGAAAAGAAAAGATTGATATGGGCAAAAGAACACAGACATTGGACAGAGGAAGATTGGAAAAAAGTGTTATGGACAGACGAATCAAAGTTTGAGGTATTTGGATCACACAGAAGAACATTTGTGAGACGCAGAACAGGTGAAAAGATGCTGGAAGAATGCCTGACGCCATCTGTCAAGCATGGTGGAGGTAATGTGATGGTCTGGGGCTGCTTTGGTGCTGGTAAAGTGGGAGATTTGTACAAGGTAAAAGGGATTTTAAATAAGGAAGGCTATCACTCCATTTTGCAACGCCATGCCATACCCTGTGGACAGAGCTTGATTGGAGCCAATTTCCTCCTACAACAGGACAATGACCCAAAGCACACCTCCAAATTATGCAAGAACTATTTAGGGAAGAAGCAGGCAGCTGGTATGCTGTCTGTAATGGAGTGGCCAGCGCAGTCACCAGATCTCAACCCCATTGAGCTGCTGTGGGAGCACAAGTGCCCATCAAGCCAATCCAACTTGTGGGAGGTGCTTCAGGAAGCGTGGGGTGAAATTTCTACAGATTACCTCAACAAATTAACAGCTAGAATGCCAAAGGTCTGCAATGCTGTAATTGCTGCAAATGGAGCATTATTTGACAAAAGCAAAGTTTGAAGAACAAAATTAATATTTCAAATAAAAATCATTATTTCTAACCTTGTCAATGTCTTGACTATATTTTCTATTCATTTTGCAACTCATTTGATAAATCAAAGTGTGAGTTTTCATGGAAAACACGAAATTGTCTGGGTGACCCCAAACTTTTGAACGGTAGTGTACGTTGTACAGAATATCACATCAAAATAGCGAACCAAGGTTTTGGTAAATTTATAGGAATTGACTGTCATCCAATTTGAGATTATTTTGAATTTCATTTAAAACAATAATGTACAGACTGATGCTAATTGTATACTGTAAATATAAGAAAATACAGCACTATAGTGTGTTTTAGTATGTGGACAAACTGTAAATTAAGGTTACAGTAAGAAAACGGTAAATCCCTGGCAACCCTGCTGCCAGCAGTTTACTGGGAAAATAGGAAAATACAGCAATGCACTGTAATTCAGTTGATTTTTGTTACGGTAACACACTGTAAAGTGGATTACAGTATGAGTACTGTAAAATAACAGTTAACAGTTGACCCTGCAGTTAACTGTTAATTTACATGACAATTGTTTGCAGTGTGGAGCCAAGTTTGTGGACCTTTCCATTGCATGCGAGACATGAGGGGACAGACAGTGCTGTTAACTCTTTGATCAAACAAGCTTTACTACAGCCTTCAGGGAGAGAGGCTTATACTTTACCAGTTTCTCCTGAGAATGTATTAAAGTTCAGGTCTGAAGAGCAGACTTTCAAGCCGAGTAACAACCCGATCTGTTATACATTCATAGATGCCTGCTCTTATTTCAAAAACAAATCTCGTGCCAAAAATATCAGTGCCCTCAACTTCTCTTCTCTCTTGGAAGATTTTTTTGAATCCCTACATCAAGGATGGTAGGACTGTGAGGGTGCAAGATGTATTTCCTGGCAGAATTAGTCTGACAACTGTTAGGATTTTAATAATATAATTAGACACTATAGCTCCGAAAAGGATCGATTTTACTCGCACCATGTTTGTACCTGAACAGAAAGAATTAATGTGTGTGTGTCTGTGAAGATGGCAATGAAACTGAACTCTAAACAAATGCAGTATGTTAGACAGGGGTGGGGCAGGGGCAGTTTGGGCTGAATATGTGGGAGAATGTGTGGCCTTCACATAGTGACTGTTAGTAGCCGTTGCTGGCTGGTTTTAATCTTGAAGTTGGTTGTTGTGTGTGTGTGTGTGCGTCACATCGCAGTTCAGTCTTGCACCTGTCTGATAAGGCCTGTTTGAGAAGACTGTACATCTGTGGCATACAATACACTGTACTTTAACTTGTTCTCATACCTAACTTGCTATATTACAGCCTAAACTCCATTAGCTTTATACAAACATCACACATACATGAATGCACTGTTTTCTTAAAAAACTGTGACATACCCTTAGAAAGAATTCAAGCAGCTGCCACTAGGGTCTGAAGGACAGATAGGACTCACATTAGATCCGTCATTAAGTATCTCTGAGTATTTGTGGACCGCAGACGTTTTTCTCTGCCTCAACGTGCATCAACAGTCGGAACATTTTGTTGGGGAACTTTTCCGCTGACACCACTTTCTCAACGCTGGTACCATCATCCACGCTGCACAGTGTTTACCCTTCACTGCCGCTGACCCCAGCCTCTTCCAGTGTCACTCCCGCTCTGACACATGAGGCCGTCGACGGGGTATCGCAAGCCACTCGTCTGACCCGGCGACCTCGTCTGAAGGAAACCTCCCCCCAAAGTGAATATCACAGAGCCGACCGCACTGACTCAGAGAGGCGGCCCACAGTGAGCTCACAGGGTAAGTCTGCTGCTGTTGACTTCCACATGACTGTGTGGGATTGTTCTGGGTGCTTAGTCACTGGGGTCATATGTTGGGATGACTTGACCTTGTCTGAAAGGGAGCCCACGGCTGAATGCAGCGGATGCATGAATGGAGGAACATATGGGCTAATGTACAGCTGGAAATATGAGAAGCACGGCTGACATGGAAAACAAATGACCACAAGTGCATGTTCTGTTGAAGGCCAAAGCATACAGAACAAATGATGAGTCTATTTAATATAAGCACATGAATGAAAAATAATATTTGAACTTGCATTAACTGTTTGTTTTTTTGTTTTGCCTTTTCGGGGCAACACTACAATCACATTACAACTTTAAGTTGCTGCAACTAATTATTAGTTATTAATATTAGCTAACAGCTGCTTATTTACACTTGGAAAAGATACAGAGCAATATTAGCATTAACTTGCTGATGAAAATCAAACATAGACTGTTTATAAAGATAAACGAAGCATCTTCGCTTCCTCATGTTAAATTGTTCAAAAAGCTAAAAGCAACACAAATAAAAACGAAGAACTTAAAAAAACATATAATATATATATACTTGTATGATAAATAAAATATGGGTTCCAGACATGGGTTCTCCTATTTTTCACTTTTGCTGTCATTTGGAGCCAGAGTCTACCTCAGCTGTCAATCAAGACCTCAAATTCCAACTGAAAACAAAGTTGCGGGGAAAAAATAAACTCTGTGATAAGAACAAGCAAAATCAGCAGAAACCATGACCGATACTGTAGCCAGCCACAAGGCACTTTTAGGATGCCTTCACGTCCTCCATCTTCATATACCAACTCTAAATATATTTTTATATATCTATGACATTAACTCTGCTTTATCTCTGTTTTGATTTCCACACCTGAGGCTCCTGCAGGAAATACCTGGCTCTTTATCTCCATGTTCACATCATACTGTTAAGTGCATTATTACCATAGTTTGCACATGGAGAGGTAATCACGAACAATCGAGTCAGAGGAAAAAGAACATTCAAGCTGGTCTCCGACTTGTTATCGTACGTCTGAGGTATTTTTTAACAGTTTCTCCCCGGGTTAAAAAAGAACGACAAAAACGTCAACAAACAACAAAATAGCTGCAAGGCAAAGTTAAATCACTAGAAGCTATATGAGCTATTTGTATTCCGTTTTCATTTGTTAAACAATCGCTGATTTAGACTAAAATCAAACTAATTAGACTCGCCGACATCTTGAGTTACTGTACACTCCTGGAGGGTTTTCTTGTTTTCCCACTTGGCCGTTGCTGTTCGAATGCAGCGTACTTACATTACTGTGCTTTGTTTCCAGAGCTTTTCATGCTTAAAACAGCTTCCTGCTCAGGCCCAAAAACATATAATCATGAGATAAGTGATTGGATGATATTACTGTGTGTTTTCTTCACTATGGTTATCAAATTACATATAACATGTAGCTATTTGAGCCATTGAGCTTTAAATGTTCTTATTAAATATCGATAAAATGTTAGAAAACAGTTATCTACTTTATAACTGCGTGTGAAAAGATGGATGGATGGATGAATGGAGAAGTTAAGTGCATCCCATAACATTACCTGACAATAATATTGGTAGGTTTGTTTAACTTGATCCTCTTCCTATTGCATTTGTGGAGTTTCTGTTTTTCCACTGTACTGAATTGTTGTTGTTTTATTTACAGGCCACATCATCCTTACCCACGAACCCAGAAAATCCCACAACACAGTGGAACCAACGCTCCAAACCCTCGCGTCTGTTTCTCATCCACCTCGAGCAGAGAAGCAAACCGGTGTCCTGCTGCCAACCTCCAGATTAGAGCCAACACAGTCAGCGCCACCATCAAACAACATACAGACCACTCTGCTGTTTCCAGATGTGTCACCGGCCCTCGTATTTAACGGCCCAGCAATTATCAATAACTCAGCAGGGTGAGACAATTCAACATCTGTCCCCTGTTTCATCTGGCATGAGTCAGGATGCCATGTCTCAGCAGAGTGTAACAACTCGGGGGGGGGGGAGTCATCGACCACATGTACGGGTCAGCTGACAGCGTCTGGACCAACTGAAGTGGAGTCTTCTCTCGGGACGTCCGTGTTCGAGCCCCCAGCAGCGAGGTTTACTGCCGGCTTCACCCTCTGAGCTTTTCAGTGGACAACTGGAGACGCCTGATGTCACGAATCCAGTTTTTAGAGTTTGTCAAAGCGTCGCCATCTTTGATCACATGTTGCAGATATTAGGACGTCTCCTCTTTGCAGGAGAATCTCAAAAGCGAAGATGTGATGGACTTTCAATCAAAATCAGGCACAGGAGGACATTTTGATCAAATCCTACAAACATTAAGTAATGTTCAAATTACTCTGTCTCCCAATCTCCCAAATAATCTCAGTCCCATTAGGTGTATCAGAAGACCAGTTGGTTGAAGAACTGTGTGTCAAATCCAAAAGTTTGCTATTCATCCAATCAATGACCCAAACTCTTGTCCATATACAGTTATACAGTCTATACGCAGTTTGAGGAATCTGAGCATATTGATATTACATCACACAATATTCTTAATGCTTACATTTAACTACAACAGTCCTCGCAACAATTACATCAGGACCCAGATGGACATTTCCAGTTCTACCCTCCATGTCCCAGAGCGACGGGGCCACTGTCCGAGGGCCATTTTGATCCAACTGCTCCCCCTGCTGCTCCGGAGCCATTCACTACACCTCCCACTCATCTGACACCGAGTCTGGAGCCTTCATTCCCGTTATGTGTCCAATCTGTGGTAAAGCCTCATGTGCTTGTCAGTGGGTGCACCCTAACAATTAAAAAAATCCACCTGGGGAACTCAGAGGAGGATGTTTTTGACTTTGTGACTAGTTGTTCACCAGGTGAGAAGGAACAGACGACTTTAAAGATTGATTCACATTTCTTCTCAACCCAGACGTCAGTGCACAACTCCTCATTGCACCCGACCAGCCTCCCCCCAGGCAGCAGCTTCTCTGTAATAACACACACCATCACTGGCTGTAGCGCTTTCCACTGATGGAAGACAAAGGTCAGTCCAGCCATTGAGTTCATCATCTATTGTCCCAAGTAAGTTCTAATTCAAATTTATTTTATTTGCCTTCAATGCTTCCTGTTTAAGTTGCAAAGCACCTCATAGCTGTGTTTTGAAAAGTGCTTTATAGATGAAGTTTATTATTATTAATAGATATGCTTAGAATGTGTTTTATATTGAAAAACTTTATTTGTGGGGGGAAAAAAATACAACATGTGGTTGGAAATGGGGTCTGCAGACGGACCAGTCAACCCTGACTTCAGTTCCCTGTCATTAAAGTCGGACCTGTGAGCTACAGACAAGACTGTTTTCCTTTAATGTCCCCTCCCGCATTTAATCCTGCTGTAAAGCCCACTGTGAATCCAGGTTCAGACATCAATTACCCCCCTCAGCCCCACCTCCAACCCCTGTGTGCGAACCGCTTGCCCTCGGTTCAAAGCAGAGACCCGAGGCCAGGAAACCGAGGCGGCCTCCTCTGCTCCAATTTCAGTTCTTCAGAAGTAAACATGATTTACAGTTGTGACTCAAATTTGGGACTTTTCCAATTTAAAACCTGATTGTATTTTGACTTGGAGCCATCATATTTTTTAAACAGAACAGCAACCGAACTGTTTTACCTCTAAATACTTAATCAAAAATGTATTTCTCTGTAACCGTGGAAAGTTTTTACCCTGGTTCCAGTGAATCACGTCCACATTCAATAAAATGCATGCAAACGCCAACGGCAAAGTTTTCTACTGACAGCTTTTATTGTTACACAATATGTGAACATCATATCTACAAAACCATGGGTAAAAAAATTATAAATTCCTTGTTAGAGTCCACCGTCTGTTTTATTTCGATGTCCTTGTTTTTGGGGGGGTTTAAAGTCTGAAAAACACTGATCCACAATCTCATCCCGGGTACGGTTCGAAGCGTGGGGTTACCACGGTGACATCATCTGGTGGCTTTGCCGTTTTCATGAACATCCATCCTGTAAAGAAGGAAAATGTCAAGACTGAGACATATATAGTAAAATCATGTTTAAGTTGTAAAAACATCGGACATATTGTACGAATGATTGACATCTCCCAGTAACACACCCGTTCTCATCTTTCAGTTGCTGGTACAGCTCGAACTTGTTGTTGACGGAGCTCACTCGTCCGACAAACTCTTGGTGCTTCCTGGAATTGGCTGTGGTGATGCGATTGGTCCACATGGTGAGGAGCGAGACCGGACCTGCAGCGACACAAGAACAGATCATAAACTTGAAGTTGGGACTCAGTGGCGTCGCGATGGGTGATTACAACATGTTACTATCGTCAGTAAAAACTGTGATTTCAGAAGCTATTAGATATATATTAGCTAATATGATGTTATTGATTTTTCACTGTGTCTCAGAAGATCTCGACTGATCTAATGTACAGGATACTTTAAGGTTGTTGACTGTGCTGAAGCGTGAGAGTCTGATGAGCTTTGATACCTTTTGCTCGCTCCGGAGGCTGAACCTCTTCTGTCATCAGTCGTGGTTTCTTGTTGAGCGGCTCTGGCGAGTCGGGGGAATCCTTGATCACCTCGGACTCCGGCTCCTCTTTTTCTAACAAACCCTTTAGCCTTAAAAGTACAAAACAAAATATTAGAAAGCCACGAAAAAACTTCAACAACTGTTCTTCTTCTTGTCATCTTTGATTAATATTTCCATGTATATGTAATCGAGTTTATTACCTCTCTGACTCCTGCCAGGTTTTGTCCTCCGGTTCCTTGCTGCCATTTTTCTCTGTCCTGTCTTCCCTGTCCTCCCTCTTCCTCCCCCTCTTCTTTCTCTCCTCCTCCTCGGGCGGTTTGCTGCGGCAGGCGATGATGCAGTCCAGAACCCGCTGGTGTCTGTCGGTGGCTCCGGCGTGAGTCTTCACCAAAGTTTCCAGCTCGTTCCACATTATACGGTACTGTTCATCTCTGGAAAGGATAATAGAAAATCAGTCGACCCTGCTGATGGTTTATTTTCATAAACTGGGACGTTGTGGCTCATTTCTGCTTGTTACCAAATCATGGAGGGTTTTATTTTATTTAAATAAATACCTCTTGGGGCCTTTGCCTCTGGATCCCACAGTGGAAATAGGAAGTGGGTCGTTCTTCCTCTCCATGTCGACCAGGTTGTAAACCGTCTTCTGACAGGTCAGAACGTCCTCCTCAGTCAGAGTCTCCTTCACTATCAGGTTGGCAAGAGGCACCACCTAGTGGAGAAATGCAGAAAGACACAAAGACTGAGCTGGTGGACCAGAATGGAAAATTCTCAGAAGAAAACCAGGCAGATTATATTTATGACAAGCCACAAAATATTTTCACATGCTACTTACGGCCTGCATGTTAAAGATGGTGGTCTGGGAGATGATCATTGGCCAGTACCGAGTGTAACGCTCCAGCTGCGCCTTAGCCCTCTCAGCTGGCAGCTTGCCCGCAGTATTGTGGGAAGCCTCTGACACTGGAGTCAGCCGGTTCTCCCTCATGAATTCTCCAAAGTCCTGAGTGAGACAAAATAAAGTAACAATCGGAACCATTTTGGTACTTGTTGCATCTTCACGGTGCGCTTTGAGCTGCACTCACTGTGATCCTGTAGTCTGTCACTCGGCCTCCACAGCCCTCGCTGATGGAGGGCGGGTCCTCCAGGGTGGAGCGGTTGCTGTTGAGCACGTGCAGAAAGATCTCGCCGCCGTGGCTGCTGAGCATGTGGCTGATGACCTTTGACCCCGACTTCCTGGGCTGCTCCAGAAGCACCGACCGACCTGCGGTTGGTAAGAGAAGTTGTCGCCAAACAATACGTGAGAAGATCAGTTGAGATCGAAGGAAATGTTGGTGGTTACAGGGAAGATGATAAAACAATTGGTAAATCTTAATCATTGACTTGATTTGAACAAATACAGATTAAAGCGTTTATCCATTTTACCGTTCAGGAGAAAATTAGTCAAACATGACGACGGTCGACTGTTCACGTCTGTGGGGGAGATGCGATACGCTCCAGTGCAGTAATGTAGTTCTGAGGTGGAAAAAAGTTCAAACAACTAAATCAGACATCTTTCATTACAGTTGGGTCAACAGATAACTGCCTTTCCTGAGCAATACACTCTACCTGTCTGAAATCCTAGACAACAAACCTATTAAACATTTTCATAAAGTTCAATAATTACTAACAAAGGGAAATTAAGCTGGCCGTGCCCACCTATGCTGTTGGTTCTTGGAGTGCACCATTTCAGAGTCACCGTCTCTTTGAGTCCATTTTCTCGAGTGCTGCTTCCAGCCATGTGCAAGTCTCCTGCACGGTGAAAAGACAAAATGTGAACTGTTAAATCCTGATTTATAAACGAGTGACTTTCAAACATATTGCACAAATAAAAACACAGGATGTTGTACAGAAGCCGCAGACTTGTTTCTCAATTTATAGAGCAACGTTCTTTGCCTATGAAAATGTCGATACCTGCTTTACTCATATTTCCTATTTCAACAATACCCACCACTTTTAAAAAACTCCAGGTGAGCGTCTTTGTGATGCAGGAGCTCGACATCGTAATTGGCTGACGTGTTGGCGTGCTGCTCTTCCTGTCCATCCACAGAGACAACGACAAATACAGGTCAGCGTGGATGTGCAAACTCCCACACACACAGACACACACACACACACACAAATGCACAAACACACACACAAATGCACAAACACACACACTGCTGATTTCATGTTCCAAGGGATAAATGATGATGGGCAAATTAAAAGGAAAATGTTCACTTGCTGGATAACTCAAGCAGGCTTTCTCTTATCTACCTAAGAGACTCGTTTTTTAATGTAAACACACTTAAAGTCCCACAATACATAGCTTCTATTGAGCCTAGACTTGTTTGACAATTTACCAAAACACAGGTGTATACATTTGGCCCAAACACGGCCTGGAAACTACTAATCTAAAAAAACAAACAACAAATTTGGCTTTTAATTTGAATTTTGCTACGCTTTGGAAATAACTTGTAGTTTTAAGACTACATCAGGTGGAATCATGTTTTAACATTTAGATAATGGTCAGGGTTCAAAAACTATTAATCAAGACAGCACAATGGAGCACACAAAGACACTAAGGGGAGAGTGAGTGGGAACTGATGAGGGGAACAACGACCTGGGTAAAGTTGGGATAAGTTTTAAAAAGGTGAAAACACCTGACAGACACTAACAGTATTTTAACTCAGAAGAGGCAATGCTGGTCTCAGATGTCTCGACTTGAAGGCAACGTTAATAATAATATTCTGCTTTTTTTTTTAAATCATTACCTCAACACAACCAAAAATAATGCATTTCTCAGAAACATTTGAATTCTTTTAAAAATAATTGAGTTATTACATAATTTAATAATAAAACAATGTGAGAAGACTTTGTATTTTTCCAGCAAACCCCATTTGAAACCCCAATTGTCCACATGAGACCAGAGTTGCCTGTCCTTCACTGGAGCCTCACCAGCTCAACTGCAGACATCACAATAAACTGAACCCGTTTGCCACAGTAGAGCTCAAAAATACATACTGTACACTACATGGTGTCAACTCTGCCCCTTCCTCACTTGCATGTGTGTGTGGTAAGAGTACTAACCTGTTCGCAAACATTTAATGTGGGCTAGCAAAACAGAAAATACAGCATGAAACCAGCAGCAGGTTCACAGTCATATCAACGTGCAGATGAGATAAAACTAAAAGATAAGACCGTAAAGTTTCATGAGTCATTAGAGGTGATGAAAGGCTTAAAAAACATAAGAGGTTAAGCAAGCACAAAGAAAACGTGTGAGGGCGGTGAGAGAAGAGGCAAAATAAGAAAAAGCAAAGCAATCGTCAAGTAAAGAGTGGGAATGGTGAAATGCATTCTGGACATGACAAGGTTATACTAGAGAAAGAAAAAAAATATATGTTGAAATGTGTGTGAGTTTATTTTTAGGATGAGGTATGTGCAAAGCCAGACGACAGGGCAGGGCGGCCCTTACCTTCATGGGGATGTTTGTTATGGTGGTCGAGGCCAAGTCATAGTGCTGCTGGACCAGAATGTTGAGTTTGGTGGCGAGGTGCCGCCCAGCACGGACACTGTGAACCTCACTAGTGAGCAGGGGAGAGATCTGGGACAGAAGACAAATAACAGCTGTGACTTGGATCCATTGGGTTTGGTGGGATGTTCAAAATCCCCAATATGTGAATTTTATTATCTGGCTCTTCAAAAATCGTTAGCACCCACCTCTTTCTTAATTCGGTCAGACACCAGCGTGTCTTCACCCTGTGGGTGGATGTGAACTAAAACCAGATCACACTTCTGAATGGCCATGAGCCTGAAACACACAACTGTGAGTTAGAAATAGGAAAACAAATCTGTCACTCTGACTTTAGTATCAGAGTTTAATCAATATCACATTTCAATTAAATTTCTTTCTATTCC
The DNA here is from genome assembly GCF_009819705.1 of Hippoglossus hippoglossus. Classification (NCBI taxonomy): domain Eukaryota; kingdom Metazoa; phylum Chordata; class Actinopteri; order Pleuronectiformes; family Pleuronectidae; genus Hippoglossus; species Hippoglossus hippoglossus. Next base: position 10,289,906 of record NC_047173.1, read on the forward strand.
AGCTTCATTCAAAGCAGATTAATTTGAAAAAAACAGGGAGACGTTTCTTTGAACGTTATCTGATACTGACCTGTCTGAACCTGCCGCCAGCTTGTTTTGTTCTAAGATCGTCTCCTGGATGCAGTCTTCCAGCATGCGCACGTGAGTATCGCTGTATGATGAAACACAAACGGAGCAATATATTGGCACAGTCCTCAAGAATATAGTGTATTATATGGGCTTGCTTGATAAAAATCAAGTAATGTGATAAATCATGTCCTGGAGATAAGGCCGAATATACACACAAATACAAAAAAGGGACAATACAACATCCCCTAGTTGTTTCTGTTGATTTCGGGCATGTTAACCACAGTGTTTACCTTTTAGCGTTGGTTAGGCAGATAATCCGGCCCCTGTTGGCCACTCTCTCAGCCGTGTCCATGAGAGAGGTACGCCTCTCGTGCTGCAACTCCGTGATCTTGCACAACGACTCCACCGCAGAAACCAGCCCATGCAGGATGCTGCAACACTCCGGGTCCTCGCGTGGGTTAGGTGGCCCAACAGCTGCCAAAGCTGACATGAGCTGCAAGAGAGAGAAAGTACGTAATCGTGCAAATTCTGAAGAAAAGAAATACAGTCACTGATGTTTTTTTAAGAATGTTGCACTTCTCTAAAATCTACAGCTGCGGAAGACACAGCAAGTACAACTACAGTATGATGGTTTATTGAGTTTTAACAGACGGATGTTTACCTCATGAGTGCTCTGATTCTCCTGCCTCCAGGTGTTCAATATGTGAAACTCTGAATCACTCACAATGTAATTGATCTGTGGAAATAAAGAGGTGGCACAAACTGTTAACGGCTTTGGTATGGATGACATTTAAGATAAAAAAAACAAAACAAACTTTGAAAAGTGACTCACCAGTTTGTCCGTTGGATAAACATCATAGAGAATGCGACAGTACTCCATGGAGCACTCCACAGCACACGTCCACAGGGACTTGGACACGGGGGCCAAAGGAATCACCCCCTGGGCCCGACTCTTTGTCAGCACGTCACACTCCACCTGCTGACGACTGGACTCGGACATGTAGGGACAGTGGTCCACCACGAAGACCGTCTTGTGGGCCACTGAGAACATCTTCATCTTGACAATCTGCAGTATGAGCCGACCTGTAAGCACAGTGAAGAAAATACAGACCAATGTTGAGCTTTTTAAGAATTTTCTTGCAGTATTTAAACAGTTAACTTAACTTACTGGTACAATGACTATAAATAATGAAATGTCACATAAGATAATCCTTTATTAGCCCAAAGTCAACAAGGAAAGTTGCTTTGTTGCAGCAGCAAAGAGGACAATCAGAAATATTGAATAGAATATAATGCTTATACTGTCATTGTACAACTGAATTTGCTGCACATCTACAAAACATAATAACTTAAATTATATATGTATATTCACACATACAGTAGAATAAAATAGACATCAGTAAAAGTAATAAATGAGTAAACATGCAATATAAAAGTAAGTAAATATAAACAATAGTAATACTATGTAGAGTGTAAGCATAATATGTTCATAAAATCTGAGCATGGTATATATACACAGTGTAACAGGGATGCACATTAGTTATTGAATTGCACAGTTACATGAGTTTTAATAATGAATAAATACATGTACACAGCTGATATAAACAATAACTAGACCATGGTCAGTGTGAACTAAATAGTATGTTATACACTGGTTGTCTTAGTCTACATTGAATATATGAACATTTCTGAATACCCCCCGTCGATCAGAAGATGTCAACTCACCTGAGGGAAAAACCTTGAACGCCTCTCGAGCAGGAAACGACCTGAATTCACTCAAACCTGAGTTTTCCCCCTTTTGTCTTCGGTTTTAATGAATAAACTAAAAGTCTGGTAAACAGACGAGGCGCATTTTTTCCGCCGCTTTCTCCAGATGCTACGGTAGCATGTCCGCGCACAGCTTTAGCCTGTTAGCTAACACTGGGCGGAATCATTTGTCTGCTGATTCACGTTCATTGCCGGCGACACGAATATTCACCCATCGTGTCGTCGGGGTGACGCTGAGCTGAGTGTTTGTTATTCGATCCACTTATAGGTAACAACTAACTGATTATGTTGACATACTCGGAATAACTAAGTAACAATACACTGGTGATCGTAGCAGGTTTGTTGTTAACGGAAATATGAGCGATGGTGGCCCGTCGCCGTTTTCCTTCCCCAGTCGCCGGGCCGCGCTGTTTGAAGGTTCCTACCCCGCATCAAGCTTCGTGTTCGGCAGATTTAACTCCGGATTGTTTTACTCTTTTTACTAAATCAACTCAAACTAAGCCTGAGTTTGATCTTGTGTTTACAGCTGAAGGTCCAAACTCCTCTGTGTCCTCCTCCATCACCACTGGAGGAGGACTTGAGGGACTAATCAAACCTATGGACCATGTAGATCAATACCAAAGGAATATTAATAAATAGGTGCCTGTAGACACATGCCAAGTCGCATCTCGACATAATGTTTAATGTAAACATGAATTCAGTTATAAGTTGAATATGTAGTTTAACTGGATAAACAGCTGTGTAGGTGTTCCTAATAAAGTGCTCAGTGAGTGCAGATGTTCCAGATATTTAATTTTTTATCAAAAACAACATCAACACACTCTTCTCCTCCTCCTCTTCCTCCTCCATTTGTTCTTTTCCTCCTCTTCTTCTCCTCCTCCTCCTCCTCCTCTTCTTCCTCCATTTGTTCTGTTCCTCCTCTTCTTCTCCTCTTCTTCCTCCTCCTCCTCCTCCTCTTCCTCCTCCTACATTCTATTCTTCTTCCTCCTCTTCTCCTCCTCCTCCTACTTCTCTTCTTCCTCCTCCTCCTCCTCCTCTTCTTCTTCTTCTCCTCTTCCTCCTCTTCCTCCTCTTCTTCTCCTCTTCTTCTCCTCTTCCTCCTCCCACTTCTCTTCTTCCTCCTCTTCTCCTCCTCCTCCTACTTCTCTTCTTCCTCCTCCTCCTCTTCTTCTCCTCTTCCTCCTCTTCTTCTCCTCTTCTTCTCCTCTTCCTCCTCCCACTTCTCTTCTTCCTCCTCCTCTTCTCCTCCTCCTCCTACTTCTCTTCTTCCTCCTCCTCTTCCTCCTCCTTCTCTTCTTCCTCCTCCTCCTCTTCTTCTCCTCTTCCTCCTCTTCCTCCTCTTCTTCTCCTCTTCCTCCTCCCACTTCTCTTCTTCCTCCTCCTCCTTCTCTTCTTCCTCCTCCCCTCTCTCCTCCTCCTCTCCCTCCTCCTCCTCCGGGTCAGCCCCACCCTGTTTTTTTGTCTCAAGTCAGAACCTGAAGAAACTTTATGAATCGACGTTGAGAAATAAAGTGACAATGAGCGAGGGACGGGGCTGCGCGTCAAACCCACTGGATTAACACACACACACACACACACACACAGATCTGCTGGGGACATTCTTCTACATGTTCGATTCCCTGTGATGTGAACCATGACGATGGGTGAAAACGAGATTCTGGAGATGGACTCGCTGTCTGACACGGAGGAGCCGGACGGAGACCCGGAGTTTGACATGATAGAGGAGGACATCGGTGAGAGAAGCGCAAAAGTGTGTGCGTGTGTTTGTGTGGGTGTTTGTGTGTGTGTGTGTGTTTGTGTCTGTGTGTGTGTTTGTGTGGGTGGGTGTTTGTGTGTGTGTGTGTGGGTGTTTGTGTGTGTGTGGGTGGGTGTTTATGTGTGTGTGTGTGTGTTTGTGTGTGTGTTTGTGTGTGTGTGTGTATCCTGTGTATCTTCTGGAGTTACACATGTGTACATGGACAACTAGACTTGCTTTTAAGTATGCATGTATACTAATACATGCATATATAGTACAGGTATACAGTGGTGTAGTAGTATAACAGTATATGAGCAGTTTAAGCTGCTTTTCAATGCAGAACCAGATTCTAACTACTTATTGTATTGTTGTTATTGTGTAGTGTAATGTAGTCTAACTGCAACTGACTCAAAAATCCGTATCCTCAAAATGATAGATACTGTATATTTCAAAGTAAGTAGTGCAATACTTTCCTAGAGAAAACAAAATAAACAAAATAAAAGTTCATGCTACTTAATATAACTTGAGTAAATGTGGATGATTATGGTCTCTACGGGCTTTAAATGTGACACCCATCAAATCTGTGAAGATTTGAAGTCGTCCTCCTCGTGGTATCTCTAAAGGTTGTGCATGTGTACTTAGTTTATAGTCCACAGACAGTAGATGAGTATCTAAAGCTGCTTTTTAATGCAGAATCCTATTATAACTAATGATGGATTGTGTAATCTAACTGCAACACACTCTACAAGATGACCATATGTATTATATGCAAAATATTATCCTCAAAGTGATAGATACTGTGCATTTCAAATAAACTTCATGAAACGTCATGAAGTAGAAAATTAAAACACTCAACCAAAGTTCACATTACTTATTATTACAAGAGTAGAATTTGCATCGCTGTCAAATCTGTTTATTTAAAAGAAACAATAATGTGACGTTTATTGTGATAATTATCAATATTAACTGATATGAACGTTTTTATCTTGATGTAATTTTTGTCCTTCCAGCCCTATGGTATCTTAAGGGGTTGAGTATTTAATTTTCTATTCCTACATTTCAGAGGGAGTTAGTAGTGTTTTCACTCCAGTGGATTTATTACCTCTGCTAAGAAGGTTGTGTTTTCACCCCTGTTTGTTTGTCTATTGGTGGGTTTGTGTGCTTTTTGTTTACCACAAATCTTGGTGGAAGGGTGTGGTGTGGGTTTGGGACAATCACATCCGATTTGGATCCAGATCCAGGTGTTTTGTTCAACTCCTTTCCACATTTTCACAGTTTCCTAGAGAGTAATTCATGGATCTTGATAAGAAAAGAACCTGACATATTTAGGGAACGGATATTTACAAGTGTGTGTAATTTAGTGCAGCTTGATTGAATTGAAGGAGACTGTTGGTCCTTGGTGGAGACATGAGCTCTACTGAGTTTCATTACAGTTTGAAACGTGCAGTTTATATTCCTGTGAGGATTAAACATTTGCATGAAATACATATCCTACTGTATGATCATTATATGTAGTATGTTGCGGTTAAATCAAATTACATGTGTAACGTAAGATAATGCTCATATACTGGATATAATAATCTATAATAAACCACAAACCTGCAGCAGACTCCTACCCACACATGCAAGTTTAACCTACAACAACATAGCACATATAGATTTGGAATTATATCAGTTGTTTTGACTTATTAAATTGGGTCTTTCAAAAAGGCCAAGCACAGAAATGTCTTACGTCGATGAGAAGAACATGTGACCACACAAACCTGCAGTGAAAAATATCCTAGAGCTCCGGCTTTCTTATTACATTTGAAGAAGAGTCGTCAAAGTTCAACTCCAGTACGAGTTCTGATTCGAGGGCCACGAGTGACATCTCATTACCAAAGCTTCATCCTGCTCCTCAGTTCATGTCTGATCCTCAGCTCTCAGCTCATAAAGAATCAGAAACAGTGCACGTTAATTAAACATTGAACCGAACACAACACTGTGTAATTGGCTCCAGGGCCCCGGGCACATGTCCACTTTGTCCATGTGGTAATTCATCATTTGACCATAACACTGACATAACCCACTTTTCTGCCTCTGCTCTATCTTTTGCCTCCTGTACATTCTGTGTCGTTGCTTCTTTTACTAACGTCATCGTTTTCTTTCACAACAACAAACACCGTTTCCACCACCAGGAAAACACTTGTTCCTCTGTGTTGTTTATCCTTTTAAAGGTTAAATAAATCAGAAGTAGGTGATTAAATAAACTGAGCTGTGAGTGCTGGAGTCTGAGCACTGGCCTCCGTGCTCGATACCCGTGTTACAGAGCGGCTGTGCTTAACAACTGCGGGGGTGTGGTGCTCACATTTTTCACATGGCACGAGCTTACGCCACAGTTTCCACAGAATTGATATCAGTTCTTAATCGTCGGTTAATCAAACTCCACAACACATGTTAAATTCCTCTTTGTTTTTATAGATGTGGCGTTGCCGTTGAACTCGTCGCATTCCTCCTGCGTTCTTTTGTTCTTGCATTCCTCACAGCTGAAGCAACATCTTCACTCTGTGTGTTGAAGCTGCCTCTTACATTACAGCGTGTCCCAGTGTCAGTAGTTGCCTGTGTATTTTGAAGCAAACACGTCTCGGTGTGTTCGCTCCTTCGTGTCTGTCTCCTCGGAGCGACTTCCTTTCTGATGTTGCAACTCGTGTCTTTTTCACTCACCGACTAATGCTCCTTTGGGTTCACGTTAATAGTTGTGAGGGAAACGGAAAAGGTCCTGATCAGGTGGAAATCCCCGCCGCTTTTCACACTGGACCACAGAGGGCACTGCTAAAATGCACTCTGCCTAATGGGGCCCGATGAATTATAGATGTTTACACTTTGCGGCAACAATAATAAAGAAAAGTGGCTCGAACAATACTTATATTTAATGGTATGCTCAATGAAAATTCCAGATGGAACTCTTTTTTCGCAAAGCAGGAAATTCCTCGACTTAGAGAATCCTTCCAAGAAAAATAAACAGGACAGTGAACCTAATCTCTGTCTTTGCACAGACCTGACAGTTGTATATCTCATATTATATCTCACTTTTCTATTGACCACTCAAACACTACAAGCCAAATGCATTCACACACACATTCATACATGGCACTTTTTCTATCACACACCATACACACACTGTTGGTACAACCAGGGCCAAGCCACACCCAATGCCCCCCCCCCCCCCCCCCCCTTTACTCATATTAACTGCTTCACCACAACCTCTGCTGGAAGCTTTGTTCAGTGGAAATGTCTGACCTGTGATACTGTTTGCAAAAATGCAAATCATACAATTCCAGGCAGCGTCTGTTATGACTAATTCAGAGACCTCAGTGTTTTTTTCTGAGCCAGAGGAAGACACCACAATGGAGTTTTACCAACTGTCATAAAATGCCCCCATGTTAGTTTCAGAAAAGAATTTCCTGTCAGAGGGCATGAGGGACACTTGGCTGCGAGTGGCCTTAAACTTGACATGTTTGAATGTGAGCTCCGAGTTCAAATAGGACGTGTTTGATGCACCGTAACGCTGCGAAAAAGACAAATGTACAGAATCAAGTTCTTTGTGTTTGTGTTGTGTTTTGCGTGTGTTGTTGTGAAGGATGTTTCTCTTCAGAGGAAGTGAGGGTGAGTGGGTTGTGTGGCAAGAGAGCAGATTTTTATCAGTGCCAGCACGTGTTTTTTTTTCAAAAGCATCAAACCTACTGTCTCGATTTAGGTCACAGCCAGAGGTTTGGAAATAGTGTTGGGATGGCTTCAATGACTCAGGAGCTGCAGTTTTTATTCACATTACAGATCAAAGTTTTGAAATTCGAAAAAAGAAAGTCTAGGAACTTTACCATCCAATCAACAACTTAAACACTTTTTATTCCTTAGTATTGCAAACACTTGAGAATAAATCCGGCCTGTTGCTCAAAATCCTTTGTACTTTCTGTTTGAACAATCCTAACAGAAAGTACTTGCGCTGGGAGGTGCCAGCGCAAAGCGGACAAACTAATATGTCACTCAACAACACAAGTAACTTCCATCGTCTCGAACCCAAACCAAAGCAACACTGATCAAACTACACAGACGTTCATTTTGTGTGAACGCTCCCAAAGTTGGCCAAATGAGAGCTTCTCAGGTGGGCTCTCTCTTTTATTCACAAACACAAATGCTGTTTTTTTTTTTATTATACGTAATCCTGTTAATTGAGAAAAACAGAACAGAGCAGTTTTTTGTCAATTGAATACACTTCTGTATGTGATAAGGTGAAGACAGACTCCTGAACCTCCTGACAGAGGGACAACAGTTGAGCTGGGTAGGACACTTTGTGAAGGGGAAGTCAAATAAGTTCAGTTTCCCGTGGTGTTACTATGGCTGCAGTTTTGAAAACAGCATCTGTCTTTGGTTAGTTTCCTCATCGTGTTCCACTTCAAATGGAAATATTACAGCACTTTCCATATTGGATGATGTAGCATCTGTCTTGCTGCTCCCACAGTGTAATGCTGCGAGGACGGTTGTTTTAGTGTGGATGTGGTCGGTGGAGTGAATCCTCAACACTGCAGTGGTCAGGGTTCGGACTGCAGGAGGTGGGGTGCTGTCTCTTTGTTTTGTTCCCAGGGAGGAGTGTAGCATTGTGGTGAGCGGGCCACTGTCTGCAAGCAATTAAAAAGCAGCCAGAACAACAAGATGTGGAGGGAAACAGGCCTGTAACAGCAGAGTCACTGGTTCAGTCCTTCAGGCTGTTTTGAAAATGAGTAACAGGCTGCTCTGCCTCAGTGAGCAGGGGGAACACTAAAGGTCCAAAGTGTAGGATTCACAGGGGTCAGCAGGAATGTAAAATATTAATCATAATGAAGTTCTTATTCGTCATAGACTGTGTGAAAACATGGACGACATGACAGCTCCCCAGAAGTGAAGCCAAATCCTCTTGATCCCCCTGGTGGCTGACTGCAGTATAGGTCATAAACCCCACCGCCCCCATATTAGTGGATGGAACTTGAGCCCCATTAAAGGCAAACCACAGGTTAAATGACGGATGATTGGTCGAGAGTGTGTAGCCGCGTGACCTCTGTAGGACAGCTCCAGAACACTATCACTACTGTGCAAGTGCAAGATGGTGGCACCCCTATCCGAGATATTTAAGCTTCATTTTTGTGCAACAGGAGGAAGTGGAGACAATTCATCCAGTTTTATATTGAGTCTATGATTTCTACAAACACTGGCTTCACTTCAGAGAAAGTCTTTTAACATGTGTTGTTATCTGAAGGCCACTGTAGTTGGTTGCAATCTGCAACTTCTTCCATTAGATGCCACTAAATCCCACTAAAGCGCTAAAATAGTAGTGGTCAGTTTCAGGTCAGAGAGATGCACAGCTTCAGCTGAACTGCAGTTAAGTGGCACTTAAACTCAGTGTCGGATGATGTAACCTTATAAGGTGTGTTCCACACAGATGATTCCGAGAAGAGACACATAATTATAATGTGCTTTTCAGAAAACGATAGCTCGGGTCATTTGTTTCAGCAGCTCGTATAGAATTAGAAATACAACTGGTGTGTTTTATCATTTATACTCCAATGTGTGTGTCATTTTACATGAAGATATTTATTGATTTATCTGTGAGATCAAGTGGACAATATTAACCTGTTGTTACTATTAATTATCAGGCTCTGGTTTTGGGTTCATTTTATTGTCATCATGTCTGTTTACTCACTTCTGTGTCTCATCTGTTTCTCTTTTTCAGTTTATCCTGAGGAGTTTTTACCAACGTATCATTCGATTAAAGAAGGATCCAGAGTCACCAAAACACAACTGGTGAGTTATTGATTGCTGTAATTAAAGTTGTCATAGAAACCAGGGGTCGCTTGTGTCTTACAAATATCATGAACCTTTATTTTTATACTGTAAATGTCAGTTATAGTGAGGTTACTGCTCCATGAGGCGCAGCTGTCAAATGACTGCAGAAAACAAAGCGCAATATAATATGCAAATAAAGTCATGTATGTGCCTGTAAGGACTTTTATTAATGCTCAGAGGAGAGAGAGAGACAGAGAGAGAGACAGAGAGAGAGAAAGAGAGACAGAGAGAGAGAAAGAGAGAGACAAAGAGAGAGACAGAGAGAGAGAAAGAGAGATAGAGAGAGAGAAAGAGAGAGACAGAGAGAGAGATAGAGAGAGAGAAAGAGAGAGACAAAGGGCGTTGCTCTGTTTGTTGACTTCCCATTTCACCTGCATGGCCCACATCACATCACAGGTGGAATGGGCTGGTCAAGGTCGGTATTTAAATCCCCGTGCACGGTCTTTCCTGCACACTGGCCCCTCACTCCTCCCTCCGCTCAACATGTACGACATCATGGAGGAGGAGGTGTACGAGTTCCAGGCTGCAGATTTGTCTGACGAGACCGTTTTCTGTCCCCAGACGGAGTTCAACGACAAACCCGACTCCTTGTTCTTCAACGATGGCGTGCGGCGCATCGATTTCATCCTGGTGTACGAGGACGAGGACAAGAAGGAGTTCGAGAAGAGGCACACGTTCCAGAGACGCAAGGTGGGTCTGGCTCGATGCTGTATGTCATGTTAAACCTGCAGGTGTTTTTAAATGTTACAAGTCGTGCTCCTACCAAAATCTATCAGAATTCATCTTTTTTTTTAAAACTTTATTTAGAATTAAATACAAATTTCATCCAAAATAACTTGCTCACTCTTCATTTCAGTATTTTTTTTATTTGCTAGCTGATGTACAGTAGAGATATGATGGGACTTGTGGGGAGAGAGTGGCGGTGGGAATAAACGTTCACAGTCGGACTCAAACCACGGATGTGAGATAATGTAGTCAAAGCTTCAAATCCCTGGGACACTGAAAAACCACAATAAAACAATAATTACTATTAATTATTGAATCTTAAATGTTGAGTTTTTAGATACAGATTTAGCAGCAAATAGTTTTATATATTTTTAAGAATTTAATAATGGAAATAATACTTTTTTTCAATAGTTCCGTGTAATTCTCTCACTGTTAAAATTAATTATGACTTGAATTAAACATGATTTCCTGTATCTGCTTTACTATGCATACAAACTGTATTTACTCTTGACTATTTGTTCAGGGTGTTTTTATTCAGCGCGACGCTCAAAGACCTTTTGTTATCCAGGAAATTGAACCTTGTTTGTTATCTAGTGCATTTGTCCTGTACTCAACACACATATCAGCTAGGATGTGAAAAGTAAAGCTACTGGTTAGAGCTCAAATCTTATATTAACAAATCTATTTATCTATCTAAATCTATCTATTTAACATTCCAGGCATTTTCTTTTTTAACAATGGACAAATATAAGTGTCAGAAATCCATACAGGGATTAACGTGCACAGACAAAGAACAATGAGACATGAGCTGACATCCACAGGTGTGTTGTTTGTTGCTACCTGCGTCTTTCACAATAGGTTCACGGTGATGTGCAATACAACGCTTTGGAAATACTGTTGATCCCCAGACCTCAGTTACCTGCAGTGTTGCAACTGAAATGCAGACGGAGTCGTGTGGGGGCTGAAAATCGTAATTCCTCGATTCGTTAATATAAAAGTAGGGAAAAGAAAGAGGAAGTGGGTGAAGAGAGATGATGTACAAACTGTAAAAGAACGAGCGGGAGAGAGTCAGAGCCTCTTCGCCTCAGATTCTCTGAGACTGAGGCGATCCCTCGTTCACAATCATCATGATCCAAACTAAATCCAGAGGGGGATGAGGAGCGCGGACGTCTCCGCCTGGCACACCCTCCACTCCGTCCGACTCTGTCCTGAAATCTCTCCTGACTGCAGCGCGGGTGTGGTTCAGTTATCATGGAGTTATTTGCCTAAAATCATGCTGAATTTACTGATTGATTTATATTCTGTTGTGTTTGTCTAAATTTCCTCGTGCCTATCGGTGTTTCCTGCTCGTCATGAAAACAGGTTTTGACTGAGACAAACAGCAAATTTGTATTTGAGTTTCACTTCATCAAAGTTTCCTGGAAGGAAGATTATTAATAACCTCAGAATGAATAATGCTATGAGAAAATGTACTAAGAATGATCTCAACTTATCAAAAAGGTTTTCATGAATTGTATGGAGCCATTTTCTCCTTAATATTTTCATATGAACATATCAAATAAATATAAATATGAGACATGCATTCAGTGCTGTGTAGCCTGCTTTAAGGCTGCGTAACAGTGTAAAAGAGGATCCTGGGTTCAGTCATAATAAACCACCAGCTAGATCCTGCTCAGACATGTTGGCTGTATTTTCAGTCATGAGGCTTATGTACAGTGTAAATACTGACTATGCTGTGTGCAAATGGAAACGGAAAATGTCCAAATAAGAGTACTTTACTCTGAAATTGGCTTAAAGCTAATGTAATATTTGAAACAACTTTATCTCCATGTTGTATGTACATGTATTGAGATCAGATACATATAACATGTGCACAGAAATGTTCTGCAGTATGTTGACATTAAACAGGCAAAGTATCAAACATCTGATATAGATGAAAGGAGTATTTGTTAAAGAGGAGTAACTCAATAAAGGTCACCCCCTAAAAAAAAAGCTTTGAATGGATCTGCACAGACAGGGATGTCACGCATTAAACTGCAGATTGAGCCATAATGGACAAAGTGGAGAAGCATTAAAACAAACAGCTCATTGAAACCTTTCTCTGTGTTTTTCTCTGCAGAGGCGACGGGAGTACTTTGAGGCCAGCTTGATGAAGATGGGGGTGGAGCTGGAGGCCACACGTTCTGTGAGTTGTTGTTCAAGCTCTCGTTTCACCTTCCCTTTTTTCCCTCCCTTGGACTAAACTCTTTGTCCTGCAGGTCATAGATGAGAAACTGACGTTCATCAAGGTCCACATGCCGTGGGACGTGCTGTGCACCTACGCCGAGGTCCTGCACATCAAGCTGCCCATCCAGCCCAACGACCTGTCCTCCCACCCCTCGCCGTGGCGCTTCTTCTCCTTCATCACCAAGCACTTCTACCCCAACGAGAAGCTGATCAGCAAGGAGACGGAGTTCTTCACGGCCCCGTTCGAGAAAGACCGCCTGGAGTATTTCTACATAAAGGACCAAGACGTCTTCTTCACTCCGTCCATGAGGAGCAGGATGGCAAGTTGTCCCGTGTTGCTGCTGTTGTAGTCAACTCAGGCTGCATCTTAATGAAGTAATAACTTCTGCAACCAATCGGACGAGAGACACAATCTTGATCTACAGCTTGATTAGATGAACCAATCATTCTTGATCATATTTACTGATTGTGGTATAAACAGCATGTGCAGTGTATTCATCAACCCTCTGATGCTTTTCATTAGTTCTTTATATTTGGGAATGACATTGGTCTTTGGTTCTCTGGTGTGTCCATCCAGTATTTGTATTTATGCAGTTATTACTGGTTATATAATAGAAGATATTAAAAGATATACAAATACATTTTTTTCAACTTGACCACACATATGTAAATTGTATTTCTTTTTTCAGGCGTATTACATCCTGAGTCGAGCTCCCTATGAAATACGAGGAAATATAAAGAAGTTCGGCATCAGCAAACTGTTGGATGGTGGCGTGTACAAAGCTGCGTATCCCCTCCATGACGCAAGTGGCACCACTTTCTTCTTCTTCCTTAGCGAAATTCAAATCGTTTATATATTTTAAATGCACAGTTCCTTTGAGTTATTTCTCCTTGTGGGTTGTTACAGTCCAGGTTCAACGTCAAGTCCACAGAGCAGGGCTGCCCCAACGAGAGATATCTGCTCTATAAAGAGTGGGCTAATCCCAAAAGCTTCTACAAGATGCAGCCACTCGACCTGATCAGGTGAACGCAGGGTTTTCATGTTCTCCTCACAGAGAAATACTTTCATGAGAGTGTTTGAATTCCAGTAGGTGTCATTTTAAAAACTATTTTTATTTCCCCACAGGAAGTATTACGGAGAGAAGATTGGTATTTACTTTGCCTGGTTGGGTTTCTACACGATCATGCTCGCTCTGGCTGCTGTCGTGGGACTGGGCTGTTTCGTCTTTGGATACAAGACTCAAGAATCCAGCACCTGGAGGTTTGTTTGTTCTTCTTCATCAACATTTTAAAGATGATTTACATTTACTTAACCTCATCATACATTATTATTACAGTCAGTAGAAAGTGTCAACGTTCTTTCAGCACTTTGTCAAATCGTTGGATGGAGTTCACTCGGTTGTCATAGAGATGGCTCCTTTGTCATCATGTGACCAACGTCAAGTGACTAAAGTTCTGCCCTAAAGTCATGTGAGCTGTCTCCATGACAACTAAGCAAACTGTAACCAACTGTGCCAATGATGATGTTGTTGAAAACAGACCAGTAGTGTTTCAGTATTGTTGATGGAAGGATAATTCATTTTGTTATTAAAGTACAACTCCTCCATATTCAAACTGTTTCTATATGTGCTGCACAATCATGTTATTTCTGTACAAATGCTTCGTGTTGACGACTTCACCGTCTTTCTGTTGCTCTGCAGTAAAGAGGTGTGCGACCCTGCGATTGGAGGAAACATAGTGATGTGTCCACAGTGTGACAGGTTCTGCAACTACTGGAGGTTAAACTCCACGTGTGAAGCTTCAAAAGTGAGTGGGAGTTCATGTGGAGAAAAGTTTACAAAACAAAAAATTCTAAATTGAAACTCCTCACCTGTTCTTGCACGATACAGTTACTGGGTTCTTTACATGTTCAAATGTGTGTGGCTGCTGTTCATCTCCAGTGACCCAGCAACAGTCTGGTTCAGAGCTGATTTGCATGTCAGCCTGATGGAACGTTTTTTTTTCTATCTTTTCAGAAACTGTCTATATTTGATAACTTTGGGACCCTGGTGTTTGCAGTTTTCATGTCGATCTGGGGTGAGTTTTATTTAAGAATTACAAGATATTTATTTTAATCTTTTAAAAGCAATCCCGCAGATCAGATTCCTGGTTTAAACCCAAACTGTTTCTATGGCTGTTAATTTGAACTAATCATTATCTTAAAGGCAAAATAATCTTTTTTTACGCACAATTTACTGCACAAGTGAAGATCGAGAAAATACTCTGAATATTGTTTAATTATGTGTGTCATTGTTTCCCTGCTGTTCCGGGGCGCAGTGACGTTATTCCTGGAGTTTTGGAAGCGTTACCAGGCGGAGCTGGAATACCAGTGGGACACTGTGGAGTTTCTGGAGCAGGAGCAGCCGGCTCGCCCCGAGTACGAGGCCAAGTGTATCTATGAGAGGAAAAATCCTGTCACAGGGGTAAAACACTCTCACACACACACACACATGCACAATAATCTCATAGTCAGATATTGTTTTGTGTTTAGAGAACTAAACAAAGAAAACTATGGATTCAAACTGCTTTTTTCAGAAACTATTTTACAATAATGACTTAAAGTTGTGTTGTGTTCTTGTTAAAACTCAGTATTTCATAATTTGTTTGTTTGTGATTTAGGTGAAAGAAAAAGTTCCCTATACGGCCTGTGGACGATGTGTTCGGGTGTCGATAGGAATCGGGACAGTTCTATTCTGGGTAATGTGAATTAATAACAATTTTCCATGAAGTTTCATTGATTAAATATAGAATTTGGTTGTAATCATAGGGAAAATTGTCATTTCTTTAAAATAAAAGGTCCATTTTAAATCAGCGTGAATATAAATGTTACTTATTTGTTATTTGAAACATAACTCTCCATATATATTCTAGTATATATGGTCAATATAATGTCTCTACCTTATTATGTAAAGTGCCTTTAGATGATTTATGTTAAGATTATTGCTTCCTTGTCCTTCAGATTCTGTTGATCCTGGCGTCCATTGCGGCCATCATCGTGTACCGCCTGGCCGTCTTCTTCACCTTCTCCAGCAAATTCAGAAACCAGGACATGAAGGAGCTGGAGCCGCTGAAGGAGTACGTGACGCCTCAGATGGCCACGTCCGTCACAGCCTCGCTCATCAGCTTTGTCGTCATCATGATCCTCAATATTCTCTATGAGCGCGTCGCCATCTGGATCACTAACTTCGGTCAGTCTGACATGTGCCTCTGCTCTGTTTTTACCCGTCTGTGGTTTAATCCTAAACTCTGCATCTCCCACACGACAACAGAACTCCCTCGGACCAAGACGGATTACGAGAACAGCTTAACCCTGAAGATGTTCCTCTTTCAGTTTGTCAACTACTACTCCTCGTGTTTCTACATCGCCTTCGCCAAAGGGAAACACGTCAGCTATCCCGGAAAGCCTGTTTATCTTCTGGGAGAGTACAGGAACGAGGAGGTACTGTTTGTCTATCTGGGTGTTACACGTTTAACCAACTCGATTTATATTCTTGAGTCTTAACCTGAGCCTCGTCCCTGCAGTGTGACCCGGGCGGTTGTTTGATTGAGCTGACGACTCAGCTCTCCATCATCATGAGCGGGAAAGCCATCTGGAACAACATCCAGGAAGTCCTGATGCCGTACGTCGCCACAGTCTTTCTACTTGTATATATAGCAGGCGACAAAAAATACAAAACACAGCGACAACTTACAGATGAAGCACGTTGCTATGACGATAAGCATAAGTTAATTTTCTGATTGCTATGGCAGATTATTAAACCTGTAGTGAAGAAAATGAATTCTCCGATTTTGAGAATTAAATCTTAATATTATGAGGTGAAAGTTGTAATTTAATGAAAAGTCATAATATTTTGAGAATAAGAAAAAAATAATTAAGAAATAAGGAGCATGGAGAATCTGTGGTCACCGGACGATGACACGTAGCCTAAGATTGCAATTTTATTTCAAGACAGATATTCGGAATATTATGAGAATTAAGTCGTAAAAACGTTTTTTTCTCATAATATTTAGATTTTATTCTTGTAATATTATGACTTTATTTGTGTAACATTAAGGTCACTGGTTAACAGGGCTAATCGTACATCGCCGCTCCTTCTTCTGTCTGAGTCACTGTTGTATGATCTCGTCCAACCAACAGGTGGGTGAAGAATTTGATTTCCCGGTACTGCACCCGCGTGGCCTCAGAGAAGGTGGTTCCTCGCTGGGAGCAGGACTACCAGCTCCAGGCCATGCCAAAGCTCGGACTCTTCCATGAATATCTTGAAATGGGTGAGAGGACTTCTTCACTTCCTTCATTTGAACCATTAACGTTCTCAAGCTCAAACTTCACCTCCACTTAACTGTCGCATTGAAAACTACTCGAGCATAAGTATCTAGTTATTTATATCTCTGTTTACATGATCATACCAGTATGTGTGTGTCTTAATTTCTCAGCATGTCTGCCACTATGAGATGGTTGAGAAACCTGGAGAAGGTGTTTTAATGCCACAGTGATCTGGGTGTAGTTGATCCAGGATTCACAAAACCAGTATCTTATCTAGGATCCTGAAACTGGGATTAGTTGTTGCACAAATCATAACCAGGATTCAAGTGTGCATGTAAACACACACAGCTTGTTATTATATGATACTGTTGTTTCTGCAACATGTATTTCCTCATGCACATATAAATGAATTACACCCTATGTAGTAAATTAGTTCGAAGGAACATACGAGGGAATTTATATACACTATTGATTAATTGAAAGTAATTGATCAATATACAAATCCTGGGTAATCAACAGTTATTTCACGTATATCTTTTTCTCTCACAGTCATCCAGTTTGGCTTCGTGACCTTGTTCGTGGCGTCCTTCCCTCTGGCTCCGGTCCTGGCTCTGGTCAACAACCTGTTTGAGATCCGGGTCGACGCCTGGAAAATCACCACGCAGTTTCGCCGCATCATGCCGGAGAAGGCCCAGGATATAGGAGCCTGGCAGCCCATTCTTCAGGGTATCGCCATCTTGGCTGTCGCAACGAATGTGAGTCACCGTTTATACCAAATTATTCGTTTATTAGATACAATTGTAAAAGAAAAAAAGTAGGATCTAAAAAATAAAAATGGCATTAACTCAGTGTTACGATTACTCCTTTCACCACGTGTACTCTGCGTCCTGGTGTCTGTACAGGCCATGATCATCGCCTTCACGTCAGACATGATTCCTCGCCTGGTCTACTACTGGTCCTTCTCTGTGTACCCGTACGGAGATCACTTTAACAACACCATGGAGGGCTACATCAACAGCTCGCTGTCCATATTCAACACCAGCGATTTCTCCAGCTTAAGCAGACCCATCGCAGAGAACAGCTCCACCATCACCACCTGCAGGTACGAAGACTCACCACTCAATCGTCAAATTATAAAGAGAAACCTACATGTCTGAGGTTTAACTCGAAATATCATCTATTTAAAAAAATGTCGGAAATTATGTCTTGAACTATTAAAACAATTTTTACATCGAGATTTAGTTATAAAAGTCTTACATTTTGTAATTCTGTCCAATATTCCACTTAATTTCAAAGATATTATTAATAGTGTTGATATCACGAATTATTTCCTTAATACATATATAACATAACACACTTATATGGATGTAAATAGAGTGAAATTTATGGACAAAATACAAGGTTTTCAAACACAGATGTTTGAAAAGACATTAAAATGTGCTTGTGTGTTTTTTATTTTTAGGTATCGTGATTTCCGTTATCCTCCGGGTCACAACAGACAGTACGAGTACAACATCTACTACTGGCATGTGATCGCAGCAAAAATGGCTTTTATAATTGTTCTAGAGGTCAGTTTAAACATGACAGGATGTTGTCCTGACACAAAAACGTCCTTGAATAAAATGTACATATTTATCTGTATGTATGGCAGCCAATAACTTCATTGGCTGCCAGTTAAATTTATGAAAAATGTTAAGATTCTTGAATGCTTTAAATTATTGCTTAAAACATATTTTATAAGAAAGTCTTTTAATGCTTGATTTTAGTTTAACTTCAACCCCAAATTTTGACTGAAATTCCCTTGAAATTCAATTTTTTTTTATAAATGTGATATCAAAAGCAGCATTGATGTGCTTCATCAAAGAATCATTCATATAATTCAGATTACAGCTCCAACTGCTTTTATGTTTTTCTTATTTTCTTTGTCTTGTTTTGTTCTGTGTGGATTAACTCCCGTGTATTTAATTAAAGCTCATTGATACCTTGTTTAGATAAGGGCCATAGAAATAAAGTTTCATTATTAGTAGTAGTGTAATCTCAATGGAGATGTCTTCTTTTTCCCTCGCAGCACATTGTTTACCTCACCAAGTTCATCCTGTCCTACGTGATCCCGGACATCCCGTACGCTGTCAAAGAGCAGATCAAACGAGAGAAGTACCTGACGCAGGTCATCCTGCACGAGACCAACCTGAAGCTGGTGACCAAGCGTTTGAAACCGCCCAGCGACGACGCTCTCAAGCCAACAGTCACCAAAGGGGATAAGGAGGAGCTCGAACTGGATTTTTGACGTTACTGCTCGGCAAGACCTTTAAATAAGGAACGTACTTTTGTCCCGGAACATGTGCCGCAGCCAGTAGGACAGAGGATGTTTTTTTTAAGGGGCTGTTGGACAATAAGGAGAAACCACTGGGATTGTCTGCTCTTCATCTCTAAACCACTGTCTCACATTTCGGACTCCAGTTTCATCCACGGCACCTTCGTCTGAAACGTGTTAAAGTTTTAAACAATGTGTTTGAAAGCTGTGGAAGTCGGTCGACCCACTGCAACGCTGTCCTAAAATATCAGTATTAATTTACACAAAACACGTTACACCTTTGAAAACAATGTTGAAAATCCACTTGTTTTACACTTACATCCCTGTAGCTAGAACAAAATTGCTGTAGTGATTTGTCGGGAAAAGTCCAAGGGGCCAAACTGACACCCGGCGCTAAGCAACGGCGAGCGTCTTTAATGGCTTTTTTTGTCCAGTGCAGTTGTCACTTTCCCATCCAGTGCCCATGCTGTTTCATGGAGAATGCACTTGCACCAATCTGAGCGTTTTCAGGTGCAGTGTTGGTGCATTGAAGGAGTGGAAAGTGATTATGCTTTTCGCACATAAAAACCTGGTCTGAAGTCAGTGGTGCAGTTTTTCTCTGTTATTTCAAGGGCTCATTATCAAGTGGTTTGAAGTGCTTTGATGATGTGAGGGAAGTCGGACTCTTTATCCACAGGCTCACTTCTACTGTTCTGTCTAGCACTTGTCCCAGTCTTGCACCACATTCTGTAGATCCTGTGGTACAGTTTCCACACACACATCTGCACTAGACTGTGGATACCTCCGTGCCAAGCAAGATTTGTCGGGACCCAACACAAAACTTTGAAATGATTTTCAGGTTCGGGTCACCTGGGCTACTTAATTTGTTTTTACCTGCACACGCCTTTAAACTGGGGAAACATTAGGCTCCTGTTAGGTTCAGACTCAAAAACCGAGTTGGGCTCGGAGAAAAAATTGCGTCCCGAGCCACACTAACCCATACCCACAATGAAAAAAGTCCCAGCCTTTGTAAAAACCCATTAAATGTAAAAAGTGATATACGCAACAGCAAGTAGTCAAGCTAGCGTACAGAGACAATATCTGCTGAAGCCACAAGAGGGCAGTAAATTACAAGATTACGGAAACAGTTCATTTTAGATCCTTTATTGAACAAAACTTTCTGAGAAGCAAATCGAGATTTTGTGCCTGTATCAATCTAAACCTTGACAATCTGCTGGACTGTCTATTCGTCTATAACTCCGCTTGCCGTCCTCGCTCTGAAATTACGCCACTGCAGTGATTCAACCTTCTCCTGTGTCATTGCTGATTTCTTAAGACCGTTACCACTGCTGTGCTACTTTCTGGCCTTTAGATTTGAACAATGCTACTATAAACACCATGTATGTAAACAGTATCATATACCTGCAATACAGTATCTGACGATGCATATGTCTGTTGTTTTAGTGTTTTATACTGTGCCAATAAATTGTTTTATAAAAAGTTTCCCTTGTGTTTCTGAATTGTTACGTTAAAGCCAAACAGTGACAGCAGTCTCCACTGGAGGGCAGCAAAAACAACGTTTCTAACTGCTTGTCAAGTTTTTCTTTTAATTCAAGTCTCACCTCATTTAGGGAGAATCTCTTGAATCTGTGTGATTAGTGCTTTAAACATACTGTGTGTTTTATTTCACTTCAGGAGCCGAGAACAACAACAAGACAACATTAGTGTTTCTTTCAACCTGTGAACGTTAAAGGATTAAACTTTAACAATCAGTGCTGAATGAACCTGAAATTAAAGACTTTCCTATATTTTTCAGGAAGACCACAAAATGTGTGTTTGTACTAAAATACCCAAAATATCTTCATCCTCACACGACCCTGGTGTTTGTCAAGGTAACAGCATAAATATCTTGTTTCCAGTTCATGAACTCCTGATCTCAAGATAAAGGAGATTAAGAAAAGTAATCAGATTAGAAAGAAAGCCTCAGAGAAATATGTTTTCTATATTCTTGTGGCAGTATTCTGAGGTCGTTGGCAACATTGTGAAAACTGTCACTCAGTTTTCGTGAATTTTCTCAAAAACAAGAAACGCAATACTTTGGATGTTTGATTTGATTTGATGGTTGAGATTATGATTATGGTTTCTCAGTTCCTTAATAATTCTTAAATAGTTTAATGTCTGTTGCTCTCTTGCTGAAGTTACATATTATAAAAAGAAGTGTTGAAGCAGAGCTGTTTGTGTTCATGGGGTTTTCCTGTATGTTGCATCTCTACTTTTGATCCGGCAAATGTTTTGACGCCGTCAGGACGTCATAGAGACGCGACACGGGGTCCGTTCACACTCACATGTCCGCCCACTGTGTGCGTGTCTGAGCTGCAGCAGTTTGAAGGATCAGCCTCAGACACTTTATTGTGTTTATGTGATTTTAAATCGGAGTTTGTTCACGATGAGTGCACAGATCACATGTGTGGGCTGGGTGAAGAGAGGCGTCTCCAAGGAAACCCCGGACAAAGTGAGTAGCTAGCGACGAGCTAACGTTAGCTACAGGCTAATGTGTCAACATGGCAGCTTCACTGTTGTTTTAGTCATTTGAAAAAACAAAACACAAACTAAAATGACTTCCGCTTCGTTTTGAAATCTAGAACAAGTGTAGTTTTATTGTGAAATATACAGAAACACAGTTAAAACTGTGAAAGTGACACAAATGACAAGAGACATGTTGTTCAGACAAATTATAAACATCTCGTAGTTAAGATGCTGGAGACATTTTGTTAAGTTATTAACAACAAGTTAAACGTGTCTTTTTCTGACAGCGGTCATCTTTCATTCCTTAGTCGTAACTTTCCTTGGTTGTGGGGGTGACATGTTTTAAATGTCTGTATTCAGACTTATTAAACTGAATTATTTTAAATCAAACTGGACATTTAAATACGTACTTTATTCATTTCAGTTGCTGAAGAAAGGTCACAAGTAAATCATAGAGAAAATGTTCCAGCTACAGGTTCCATAGTAGACTGATGTCTTTCCAATGAAATCATAATTCAACCTTTCCTCTGCTCCCTTGTCTAATACTCTAATAATCCAAAAAATGCAATGAACAATTCTTCACGTGAGCTTATTAACTTGTTTGAGTAACTTTCATGTGACTCCTCCTCAGGTTGAGTTGAGTAAAGAGGAGCTGGAACGCATCATCGCTGAAGCCAGACAGGACCTGGGGTACGTTGGGCTGGAAAACACTCATCACCTCAGTTTGTGCCTCGGTTCTCTTCTCTTTCCATCATCAGAATATGTGTCTAAATGTCAGGAGCTGAAACGCTGGCAATGAAAATGAAAGTACAATGACATCAAATTTGTCTGTAGTCCGAATTTTTTTATAATTTCAAGTATAAATTTAATTCACTTTCATCTTTCAGTCTGTTCTTACTTTATATAGACCAAAAAACTAACAATATAAATAATTGGGTAGTTGCAGCCCTGCAAGCCAAACAACAGAAACCGATGTAAAGGTGTTTTTATTCTACTCCTTTAATCAGGGCTCTAGCAGCTGAGGAAGAAGAGGATGATGATGAAGGTTTGCCTGCAGAACCGAGTGCTGATGAGATCACAGCTGAAGTTGCTGAAGTTCCAAAGGACGAGAACGAAGACGAAAAAGAGGAAGATGATGGTCTGGCGGAGTACGGCCTGGATAGATACGATGAAGAAGATTCAGGTGAGTCAGGTGTTTGTGTACCATATATATGTATTTTTGCTTTTTACTGTCCCAACTAATTTCTTCTTATTGTATTGTACTGCTTCATTTCTGTCTGACCTGGCATCTACTGTTCATTCCTCTTTAATTTAGTGACGGCTAATCTTGGCGACAGTCTGGCCGGACTCACAGTGTTCAGCTGTAATGAGGAGGATCCTTACATCACCCTTAAAGATACAGTGAGTTCCCACAGTGCTTACACCCATTAAGATTCAGTAAAGTTAAACTCGGTACCTAAATCCTGGTATCAACCGACAGCCTGGGCCGGGAGATATGCGAATTTAAATCAATATCACGATTATTTAAAACTTTAACCTCTATTACGATTAATGAACGGTTATTTTATTTTGCATTTAAGTGCACAAAGGTCTCGACATAGTAGCTCTGGTGCTAGTTGTACTATTTGATTAAACCTATGAAAAGGGGTCTTAAAGGAAACCAGTTGTTATTCTATAGGAGTTGTTCGGGTTTTATCTTGATTATTGTTGTTTCTCCTTCTTCCCTCTAGGACCAGTATGAGCGAGAAGATTTCCAAATCAAGCCCAACGACAATCTCATCCTGTCGGGCAGAGCCGAGAAGGACTGCTGCAACCTGGAGATCCACAGTAAATATCTTCATCTGTGATATGACAGAGTGACACGAGGAAATATTGAATTTTTAAATATGCGTTTAACAGTAGGTGTCTTTTTTTTACAGTTTATAACTCAGAGGAGGAATCTCTGTATGTGCATCATGATATCCTGCTGCCAGCTTATCCACTGTGTGTGGAGTGGCTCAACTTTGACCCAACTGGAGAAGGAACAGGTAAGCAAAGCCTTGAGTCATATACCTCATTCTGACGAATATCTCTCTCTGTCTAGCAAAATATTTAATGTATCTTAAGAGATTTCCTGATTAAATCAACATTTAAAAAAAACTCTGGGCTGTGTGTCCTCCCTGTAGCAAACTACGCCGCTGTGGGCAACATGACTCCTCAGATAGATGTGTGGGACCTGGATGTTGTGGACTGTTTGGAGCCAGTTTTCTCTCTGGGGAGCAAGAAAGCATCAAAGAAGAAAAAGAAGAGCAAGAAGGTACGAACCTGTTCAGTGTCTCTCAATGATACACAAGCATCTGCATCACGAGAGAGAGTGACCTGGGTATAGTCGGTTTCTGAGAGTTACAGAACTTGTTGGACATCCATGACTTGTTCTCCTGCATTATTTCCCACAGATAATCATTAACATATTGCTATGTGCTGCTGTTCTTGGTGAAAACAGGGCGCAGCAGAGCCTGCGGAGGGACACACAGATGCAGTGCTGGATTTATCCTGGAACACACTGACCAGGTCAGTTCTCCAAGGCCTGGGAACATTCACTGATGTGTTTTCTTTCCATACTGGAGAAAGTAAAATCCTAGTGGGCATTCTGTACAAATTGTTTTATGTTATGTTATGTTACTCTGCACACTCAAATTCAGTGTAAACATTCAAACATATACACCTTCTCTTACTCAGGACTGTGTTGGCCAGTGGATCAGCAGACAACACTGTTATCTTGTGGGATCTGTCTCAGGGCAAATCAGCCACAACTCTGCGCAGACAGACTGATAAGGTACTTCATTTTCAAAAAGAACATTGCTAATGTGATGCACTGTGGTTATTGGGTCCTGCAGCCTCAGAATCTGCAGCTTCTAGACATCAAAATGTTTTGTCCTCCAGGTTCAGACGATATCATTCCACCCGTTTGAGGCCCAGACTCTGATAGCAGGATCATATGACAAGTAAGTGTCATCTCGTTTCATCAGTAGTTTAGTGAATGGAATCAATATTGTACACAAGGTTTTACATCCACAGTTGTTTCAAGATTCAACACTAAAATGTTTCCCCTTTTCAGGACTGTGGTCCTGTACGACTGCCGCAGTCCAGACACCAGCTATCGAACCTGGAGGTTTAGTGGTCAAGTGGAGCGTCTGGTCTGGAACCACTTCTCACCCTGCAACTTCCTGGTAGGGGTTCAAATCCTCCTGCTGGATTCGAAAGAAAACAAACCTTTTAAGACATTGAGGATTCTCAAGTTTCCTCTCAGACTTGAATAGAATAAATCCATTTTTTAAACCTCATATTCATTCATACATTTTGAAGGCAGGTCTGATTAATGGTAATAATCATTCAAAAGCAAAACCACAGTAACAACAAGCTTCACATTGGATGCAACTAATAGTTTTAAATAGTAATTATGCCACAAATTGCATTTATATATCAAGCTGGTGCATCACTGGTCCTTGGTCAACAGAACTTGTTTCTACTTCTTTGGTCTGGTTTACCTCTGAGAAGCTCAGTGGTCAAATGTAAATTGTGTTTGTGTTTCAGGCGAGCACAGAAGACGGCTTCGTCTACTGTCTGGACGCACGCTCAGATAAACCTGTTTTCACACTGAGGGCTCATGATGAAGAGGTGTCAGGTAGGTACAAGTGGGGGGTGTGTGTGTGTGTGTGTGAGATGATCAAAGTGCAAAATGTGTTTATTATCCAAACATGTTCACATTTGCTTTGTTCCTACATTGACTGTACAATGAAACTATGATTGAAACATTTTAACATTTCTGCAGGTTTGGCCCTCAGCAGCCAGATTAAAGGATGTCTGGTCACATCGTCGGCCGACAAACACGTTAAAATTTGGGACATTTTGGGAAACAAACCCAATCTGGTGCATACACGGGACATGAAAATGGTAAAAACTTATACAGCGTGAAGATCTCTCTCTCTCTCTCTCTCTCTCTCTCTCTCTCTCTCTCTCTCTCTCTCTTGGAGGTATGATAATGTTAGTTAAAGGTGTCATAATGACGATCTTCCTCACCTGTGAACAGGGAGTGCTGTTCTGTGCATCGTGTTGCCCTGATCAGCCTTTCGTCTATGCGTTTGGAGGACAGAGGGATGGCTTGAGGGTTTGGAATATCAGTGATGTTGCAGCAGGTACAGTTGTCTCTCAACATTTCTTTTTTTTCTTTCATATGTTCTGTGCATTGAACTACGATAAAAGCTTTAATAATTTGTTGCTTAATTCATACATTTTCACTTTTTCCTCTAGTGACTGAGGTGTTTGGTAGTCGGGAGCGCTTGGTGGTGAACACAGGAATTCAGGCCTCCAGCAGCGCAGCCGCAGCAGAGATGGACGTCTCCTAGTGAAGCAGCAGCCTGTAAACACGAATACACTGAGCTTCCCTGGAAAGTCATCAAGCGGCTCCGATTGTCGCTGTGTTCCCCGTAGTGCTGCAGGAAAAGGATCAACTGAAGCTGAGACACTTGGCCTCAGTGAAACTGGGGCCAAAAGGTTCAAAAAGACTTTGAAATTTGTTCAGTTAAAATGTTCTTATATTCATAGAGATGAATATTTCCAGCAAAATGTGCAAGCAAGGATTCAAATATTTGTATTTCTGTTTGAATTGTTTATTTGATTTCCCGACAGTTTGCCTTGACTTGTACAGATGTACAAATAATATGCTAAGTTTTCACAAAGTATACAAGAAACTGGGTTATAACTTCTATTATCCCACATGTATGTTCATCATAATACATATGAAAATGAAATATTAATCGAACCTAGTGTACAAAGATCTGTGCACAAACATGGACTGTTCAAAATACTGCGTCATCAATAAATACAGTTTTAAATGTATAAAACTTATGTTACTCCAGTACTGTCTTCTCCAGGTATTATCCACCTCCCTGCGGAGTAACAGGAACATAATCCCGTCATGAGGTCACATGGATTCACCTGATTTGCATATTTGTGCATATTTGTTTTAATTTGTCGTTTTGGAGTCTTGATTTATAAAGATTCTAACAATATACAGTGCATAACCTGCAACTGAACCTGAACAGTACAGTCTCTTTATTGTGATTTCATCCAGGTGGTGTTTGAATCTCACAATAAATGTGTTTTGTGTTTTTGAGCAGTATAGAACTAGATTTACAGATATATTTTAGCTTAATGAAAATCATACGACCAAGCACTTTGCATATATTTCCCTATAGAATATACTACACCTGGATCCCATTATATTATCAGTATAATAGTACACTAGTACAGTGTATTATCAGTAAAATGGTAAATTCCCATTATATCACCAGTATAATAGTATATTATAGGTAAATAGTACATTATTAGTAAAATAGTACATTGTTGTATAGTGTATTATATGTATAAAACTGTGTAAAGCAGTACATTAGTTTATTTAATAGAAAAGTTGAATTAACGGTGTATTTTTCATTTTCTCTGTGATGGTCTCGCGCAAAGTGGAACTATTGTGATTGATTCTTTGCACAAACACGGACCCATTTCAGTGACGGACACATTATGATTTGAGCATGGCGGCTCTTCTGTGTAAACTGAACCGTCTCTTAACTCGGTTCACTTCAGGATCAACACTGCGACATGTGCAGAGTGAGTTTTATCAATGTGAATTTAACAAGTTAATTATATCACACGTCCTGTTGGTTTGACTGTGTTTAATGTTTGTGAGCGTGAAGGCAGCACAAGCTAACAGGAGCTAACCTTGAGATTATTACCAGTAGGACAACACGTTTAAAAATGTTCAATATATTATATAAATAAAGTATTGTGGTACAGTAAGTAGTATTAGATAGTATTTTAAAGCTGTTGCCTTGTTAGCAGGCGTCAGAACTTCTTGACTTTACATTTCAGTTCTTTATCTTTAATAACATATAAATAACATGAAATGTGTGCTGAGTGAATTGTGCTTTCAAAAATTGAAAGATTTTCTAAACTGAATTTCTTACCAAGTTGTTGAAATGTGTCTATTTCTCTCATTTAATCTGATATATTTGTTAAATCTGTGTTGCAGGATGTTTGGTGCCAGTTCGACACAAGTCCAGTGACAGTGATCCTGCAGCTCAAGGCCCAAACTGGTATTTAAACTCTTAGTAATTTAAATATAACTTTAAAAAATAATGTTTTGTATATTCATAGGTCTAGGTCACATGTAAACCCTCATGGGACAATTGTAATGAATAAGAACATTATTTAACACTTGTTAACCCGCTAAATGAACAGAAATTAAGTATTTATTTAAGCATTTTTAAGTTTTCAGAGCTCTTTCAAGGCTACATATTATTATGACGATTTTTTTTTACATACACAGTTTACTCTACTGTAGCATTGCTGTGGTTTTATAATCCATGTATATCATGTGTTTCTAATTTATAAAGGTATAACTGTGATCTGAGCAATAACTCTCCAATCTCTTGGATTTAGTAACGTGGACATCGGCGTGACTTCCGATGGGAAAACCTTCGTGTGCTACCACCCCACTGTCGACATTCCTTACGAATTTACACTAGTAAGAGAGTGTTTTCTGTCTAATCTCAGAAATACTATTATTTCAATGTTCTGTCTGATAACTAATGAATCTGTTTTTTTGATGACTGACTGTGAATCTGTTTTTAAGATTCCTAAAACTCTTCCTCTGTAAAAGCTAGAGATTAGCTCACGTTGGTTTCTCTTTTCTACTTTGCTTCTAGAAATTCACAGTCAAATCATAAGTCCTCCAGAAATTCAAGTTACAGGGTGTCCCGAAAAATATCTGAATTTCAAGATGACATTTGTGCATGAGTTTTTGTTAGGTCTCTAAAAAGAGGTAAATAAACCGACTAATTATAAATGCTAAATGACCAGTAGGAGGCCTGGGTTGACTAAATTGTCCACAAGGTGGAACCGTGAGACCACAATGACTTCAGCTACCCACACTCACACCTGAGCTTCCACAAAACATTGACTCACTTCTCAAACTGCAGTTAAATAGATAAATACACCACAACAACAACGCAGAACTGAAAAACGGATCTGAAACACTGTCCACGTGTCTGCACTCTGCTGTCACCGATTTTATATATATTAGAAATATATCAATGTAAATAGGCAGCACAGGGAGATTGAAGGAAAATGTTACACGATTGTTGGAAATGAACATAGATTTGAGATATGTAACAGGAAAACGTGCTGATGATGCTAAATCTTTGCAGCCTGTAGAACGACCCGACCCTATAACCAACCCGGTTGAGACCCACGACCAGGTCCTGAAGGCTCGTCTCAGCAAGGAGGTGCTGAATGACCAGAAGGGGCCGACTATCGAGGAGCTGAGCAAGATGTTCTTCACCACTAAACACCGGTGGTATCCAGTAGGACAGTAAGTAACACAACACTCTTTAGTACAGGGATTCTTCTGGACCCTTTTCCATATGATTTTATGTATTTGCATTTATAGCTGGAAACGTGTGTTGCTCTTAAAGGTTCAGTGTGTACGGTTTACGTAAAATGGATCTATTAGTAGAAATTGAATATAAATAGCTAGCATACATAGACGAATATGGAGCTGGAAAGGTGACCTACTGAATGTTAAGGGAGATATGATCAGTCAAAGTCACAGAGCCTCCCCCAAAAAGTTCCAACTTGGTCAGACCACCTTAATTATGATCTGAGACGCTTACATTTTCGGATCCATGTGTTTTTTTATATGATCAAATCAGCATGACAGATAAAAGAATGAGAACGAAAATGATTCTACGTGGCTTTAAATGTTGTTATAACTGACACGTGACCAGTAAATGAGAAGTTAGGAGCATTTTCTCAAATCTAAACTTAAAAAGGAGGAGTTAGTCACTCATCCTCATTTCTACTTATTGACTTGTGCAGTTTGGTTATCAGCTCCATTATTTACGTGTGCAGTAACCTTTGTCCTTTTTATTATAATATGAGTCAGAGTGGGAGAGCTGGCAGAAAATGTGTCACCCTGTCAGAATTCCCTCTGTGGATACAGGTCAAAAATAATTTCCCTCTGTTTCCTTGTTTGCAGGTACCACACGAGACGCATGAAGAAGAATCCTCCAAAGGACAGATAGTTGAAATGTTTGTTTGAGTTGTTGTCACGTTGATGTATAATAAACTGTTAAATATTGACTTGGGTGTCACGGGTCTGTCAGTCGGTGCTGCTGTAAATGAAACAAATACTATATATGGGTTTAAAATTATACTTAATTCTATTTAGTTTGGTTTGATCACTTTGCTGCCCTAGATTTTAGAGTCTTCTATATTGTCTCCCGTCATTTTTTTATTCTAAATCTAATGGATTTGGACCAGTTTCTCTAATATAATAATGTATGACAACCAATCTGCTCTGACCCCATTACTTTATCAATAATCTCTTCTTAAATCTCAAAGTTGATACTAAGCTTTAATAATTTGCGGCTAATTGTTTTTTTATCTTTACTATCCCTGCAGCAGAAATGAAACCTGCATCAGGAAGGGCAGAGCCGTTAAACTATTAAACACCAGCTCTGGACTTGAATTAAATGCACCATTAATAATTGATCATGCATTTAAAGTAAATGCATCCTACTTGTTGATTTACTCTTAAGAGATAGGGGGAAATGGCCCCTGATTCTGCTGCAGTTCTGCAGCACAACAACAACCAAGATACTTCACAGCATCTGCAGGAACAAATGGAAAAGACGAGAACGGTTGATGTGTGGTGGTGAAGTGTTCAAGGTCATGGACATCACAACAAGATGCAGACGGGTATAGATAGTTTTATAAAAGAAAACTAATAAAAAACAAGGTCTTTCCACCAATTTCCTGAAGTTCACCTGCCAAATTAGCCTTTGGAGAATACAAAATAAGTAACTAAAAAGTAACTAAAAGTACCGAAAGTAACGAAAAGTACGAAAGTAACTAAAAGTACCGAAAGTAACAAAGTAACGAAAAGTACAAAAGTAACTAAAAGTACGAAAGTAACTAAAAGTACAAAAGTAACTAAAAAGTAACTAAAGGTACGAAAGTAACTAAAAGTACGAAAGTAACTAAAAGTACGAAAGTAACTAAAAAGTACGAAAGTAACTAAAAAGTTACTAAAAGTACAAAAGTAACTAAATAATTAGGGCCCGAGCACCGAACGGTGGGAGGCCCTATTGATCGCCCCACTAACCGCAACAGGCTTCAAAATGCCTGTGCTCGGGCCGTTAGTGCTACAACGTAGCCCTAGTTATTTCCCTTTTGGGGCTTTTTCAGGGTCTAGACATGCTCAAATTCCGACCAAAGTTTGCAGGAAATTCAAAACCCCAAAAAGTAGTTGTATTCTGGAGTAATTTGAAATGGGCGTGGCAAAATGGCTCAACAGCGCCACCTACGGAAAAGCCCCTCAGTTAGCTTTCACCGATCCTCACGAAAATGAGGACAGTTGTGTATCATAACCAGATGCACAAAAAAGTCTCTCAGTGCATTATGAAAAAGGCAACAGGATGTCGACCATTTTGGATTTAGTGGTCAATTTGGCCATTTCCCACATTTTTACTTTGACGAACTTGTCCCAGGGATTTCATCAGATCAACTTCAAATTGAGGTGAATGTCATCTCAACAAGATGGAGATATAAACTACCTCGAATTTCGCGTTTTCGTCAAACCTCATTCACACATTCACAGTCCCGCCCTGATCAGATCCATGTGTCAATATTGACTCATCATTACAGCGCCACCTGCTGGCTACAGGAAGTGACATGTTTCATACTTTGATACACTGCTCCTGGTTATCAATTAGATTAATATATTGTGGTATTCATACTTTATTACAAGTAGTACTAGTACTATATTTGACATATACTGTTAATATTTAATACACAGACAGCAGCATCCTCTCGCTGTGAGCAGCCACCGGAAGAGCGAGTGATCTGTCCCCGCCCCGGCAGCTCAGTCAGTCCGACCCGAAGAGAAGGAGAGTCCACGGCTAAAAATACAATAGCTAACACAAGATGGCCGGTTTGCCTCGTAGGATTATAAAGGTACATTTTTCACCGGACGTTGTGTTCACAGGTTAACGAGCCCGCGTGTTTGTGTCGTGAAGATCATTCTAATCTCGATCGTGGACGTTGTGTCTCTGCGTCTCCAGCCTGACGTTAGCGCGGCTAGCACCGTTAGCTCGCCTCTAGCTAGGTGTCGAGCTAGCATCGGTGCTCCGCGTCGGCAAGTGTTGTGTTTGTCACTTCCGTTCACTCCCTTCTGCTCGTCGGGGGGGTTTAATGGCTCCAGTAGCTCGGTGCTCGTGTTTGTATCTTAGCCGCATTAGCACCGGGCTGCTAATCTGCAGCGCGAATCAACACATTGTGTCAAATCGCCATATGAATGGACTGGCTAAGTAAGCTAGGCTAGCAGCTGCAGCCGAGCTGATTGCTACACATGTCTGGCGCTGAGGTGGAGCGCTGCCCTTCGCTGGTTCCGGTCATCCAAACCCCCGGAGACCAAGACACGCTCCTGTGAGCTTTCACTGTGTTTAACCGGACCTGGGGGGTGTGATGTTGGGGCCGGTGGAGCTGCGGTCTCCTCCCTCCACCTCCCCGAGACTCCCCCTCGCAGGACCAGGCCCCGGCGGTGGGCGCGATCCTCCGGGGGGGTATTTATCGCCACATCCAGCAGCAATTTCTCCTCCAGGTTTTTCTTCCATTAAACAGCCTGAGAAGTAACGCTGACACGGGGAAAACCCGGCTCAGCTGCCACGGTGGGAAACCCGCAGTTTGTGTTCCCGGCCACAAGACAGAGAGGAATCGTATTTACAACGAGATCCAACCAGTTTCCTTCCTGTTGACTGCAGATGCACCTGCTTTATGAAATTGCAAAAAAAAAAAAATGAAAAGATGTCCCACTTCCTTATTTTCACTTCTCTCGTCCCCTGCTTGCCTCACTGGGGTTTGTTGATTTGCAGCAAACCTCAGGATTTTATGAGGAAATACCTCAACTCTAATCCTCTTTAAACCCAAATATCGTATTAAAAATGGATTAAATGCTGATTTGCAGCTAAAAGTATGCATTTATCAATCGATAAAAACAATAGTTGTACATTTTTGCGCAACTGTTATGATGAATGAATGATAAATGTAGTCACTTTTAATCAATAATACTTAAATCACTTGTTTCATGTCTAGTTGTGTTTTAAGTATATTAAGCAGGTTCATCTACATATTAGTTGTTAGTAGCACTCCTTAATTGTATCTTATTTAAGAAATGATCAGTTAAATGTAGTGGGAAGTTATTTTATATCTTTTCTTGTACCATACTTGCCTATATACACATATATGTATACACCTATTTCAATATCTCCTTATACTAATGTACAAATACAGTATACATCCTTAAGCACTTCTCTACAAATAGTACATTTCTTTATATTTTGTCTTATTACCTCATTTGACTAACTGCTGCTGGTACACATTGTGAGAAAAGCCCCAGTCCTCAGCTTCTTTTCTCGTTTCTGTATGAAACAATAATCTGTGGAATGTGGTTTTGTCTTTATGTTTGTGTGTGAGCGACCAAACATTGGTCAACAGTTGAAATTGCATGTTTTCATCTGGCACATCCTCGATCTGTTGCCTGCTGAACACCTCCGCAGTAATTTCTAAAATACATCAACAACAACATTGTGTGTTTCTCGCTCTGACCCCAGGAGACGCAGCGGTTGATGGCGGAGCCCGTTCCAGGGATCACGGCTACGCCCGACGAAGGGAACGCTCGTTACTTCCACGTGGTCATCGCGGGGCCTCAAGACTCTCCGTTTGAAGGAGGCACATTTAAACTTGAACTATTTCTTCCAGAAGAGTATCCTATGGCAGCTCCCAAAGTGCGATTCATGACCAAAATCTACCACCCCAACGTCGACAAACTGGGAAGAATATGTTTAGACATTTTGAAAGGTAAGCAAACACGACAGGGAGACACAACTGAGCGAGAATACTTGCAAATATAATTTTTTTTTTGTAGTTGCCTCAGTATGCAACCACATTCACAACATACAGCAGCACTAGGGTTGGATGCTTTTTCCTTTCTTAAACAGTTAAATCCACATTAAGCAATTTGTGACCAGAAAGGGAAGAAAGAATCACTGTTGGAACTTTTGGGCTATCAAGCTGTTATTCCTAATGTGTTAGCTAACAACTAACAACCCAGATCATCATGAGTTTCCTCTCGTGTATTTGTTTTTTTGTCTCTTTCTTTCCGGTATCGAACACCAGACTCGTCAAAGCTTGTTAATAGGAAACCCCAAATTAGCCCACAAGTACACACCAGCGGTTTAAGGTGTAGAATAACAGATTGTAAATGTGGCAGCCAGCTTATGGAATCAGATCCATGTCATACTGCGGGATGAATGAAAAGCAAACAGTTTTATTTGCAGAGAGCACTCCGCTGGGACAAAACGTCTGGAAGCAGATGCGATTACAACCATTAAATCAAGTTCTGAGGTTGGAAAACCTGAAGGTAATATTTATTTGGTGAGAGCAGCAGCAAACAACCACGGAGGGGTTGCCAGACTCGCTTTAAGATATTGAACATCGCTGCAGACTGATTCATGTGCAGACTAATCTGCACTTAAGGTTTGTTACTGTCTCGATTTTGATTCATTCGATTTAATGGAGCCAGAGTTGTTTTCCATTATTATTATTATTTAGCTTTAGGAAAACGAGGATCTCAGAGCAATTGCAGTCCTGGTTGGTTCTGTCTCTGTGTGACTGGCATACTGTGGTTGCAGTACGCAAGTGTCCTTCCCCACTATTACCAGTGCTGTGTCACCCTGAAGTTTCCCTCGTTCTTTCCAAATTTGACCCATAAGCCGTTATTTATGTCTCTCGCATTTTTTTTGGGTCCTCCCTCCAGATAAGTGGTCTCCAGCCCTGCAGATCCGTACAGTGTTGCTATCTATCCAGGCGTTATTAAGTGCTCCCAATCCAGATGATCCCCTGGCAAATGACGTCGCAGAGCAGTGGAAGAAAAACGAAAGCCATGCCATTGAGACAGGTGAGGAGCACTTCCTTAAATCACTCAGGATCCGCCGCAATTATCTTCATCACAGATTTCCACTTTGAGAAAAACGTTGACAGATGGCTGCAACCATTAGATCAGTTTAAGTTCAGGTGTTGCCTTGTTGAATAACAGTTTTTCTGGTTTGAGTGGAGAACAACAACCCTCTCAGTGTTGGTGATCTAATCTGACAAATGTGGCAGTGAGCTTGAGAAACTGGATGCATTTCTCCGTCTGTCTGTCATAATTAGTCAGGAAACACTGGCTCATATACTGGAGCAGCACAGTTCTTTATAACAATGTCTTCAATTGAAAGATGCATTTTAAAATGAGAGGAAATGGGTCGGAAGGATTCAAGTAAAACAAGCAGAGACTTTCCTTGATAGTCGTGCATGGATTGTATCAGGATAGTGAAATAGTTTTAACTGTTAAATAGACGTTAGTTATGTAGACGACTGTTGATGGACATTGTTTATTATTTTACACCAGAAAGGTGAATACGTCCACCGAGGCTAATGCCTTGTCTCGCCATGTTAAAGAAAGTGGAAAAAACATTTTATTGAAAATGTATTGGGTCGTTCTCAGGGTCATGCACCACCTTGCCACAAAATTTCAAGGAAACTGGTTCAGTAGTTTTTGAGTAATCCTGCTAATAGACAGACAAACACAGATTGAAACCACTTTCTCGGCAGAGGTAACAAACGTAGTGTAATTTCTTCTAGGTTTATACTTCATGACGCTTGAGACTTGAGGTTGTTACTATCTGTTATTTTTCCCATTTGCATTTAAACTGCGGTAGTTTGCTTATCGCGTAGACGCATCTTACTTCCACACCACCACTGTCTGCTCAGCTGTGACATGTGCTCTGCTATACGTGCTACAGAGAGTATTGTGAACAACAGCGTAGTAGTGTGATGACACTGTTTCTGCAATATGTTCTGTAAAAAAAATACGGTTTTATATTGGCGTGTGTTGGACAACATACAGGTATATCTGTGATAGGCTAATAGTCCAGGGTTATTTCAGTCAGGATGCTGTTTGATAGTGCACGTCTGTGATCCCTCTGCAACACTCACTTATCCTCCAGTCCTGCGTCGTCACTCCCCCCCCCCCTTCCCTCACACCCACCACAAGCATTTTATCTCTGTGTCTCCTCCCCGCAGCCCGAACATGGACCAGGCTCTACGCGGGCCCCAGCGAAGTATAGAAGAAGAGAGACGAGGCGACTGAATGTGATCCACAAAATGTACTCCTATTATGTCAACATTTGAATATAACGGACACACAAAAAAAAAAACGAGAAAAGAAAAAAAAAACAAGATCATAAGTCCAAATCTATCTCAAAAGAAAATGACTGAATCACTGCTGCAGACCTCTGGGTGACTTATTCTCCCCTCGAAGACGCGTTAAATGTGTGTACGTCTATTATTATTTTATTTTGTTTCTGTGTTGCTATTTAAATGCATGGGCCGAGGATGGCACCCTCCCCACTACAGTCTTAAAATCACCATGCAATGTGTTGTCCTGAAGTAGGCACATACTGGTACGTTTGCAAAATATACATTAAAGCTGCCCTTCTTTTAACACATTTGATTTGTCAACACATCTGTCCGTCTTTTTGTGAGAGATGAATTATGTCTGTGCATACGGACAATTAACAACACTTGCGTATTTAATGGGTGGTGCAGCTACGGTAGTTCACTGTCATCTCATGGGGGCACTTAACACACGTGAAACTTACTACACTTACTAAATGTGAAATCAAGTCAATTTAAAGGGGTTCCACTTAGAAAATACACCCTCAAATGGTTTTTCAGTCCTATTTAAACTGTATCTTCATCTGAAATGTAAGATTCGTAAATAGAGACTTGAGGGGAAAAAGAAGTTTACCTTCCAGATCTGCTGGTAGATAATACACAACACTTTTTAAACCATTTATACGATGGCTAGTGTCAATTTATGGCCCAGACGGATGTGATTCTTCACTTTTCACATCTACACATTGTTCGTAAAGTGAAAGTAAAGACAGATTATTGTGAGATTCGATGCATGAGCCCAGTAAAATGAGGATTGTGCTCAAAATAATCCAAAATAATAAGTATTTTTCTCATCTTTCAATGATCAGTCTTTACAGCCCCGGTCAGACGGTTTGGGGAGGGTGAGCGAATCGCTTCCACACACTTTAAAATTAAACAAAAGCCGTTCCCGACCCATCCAGAAAGGTAGCAGACTATAGAGTGTAGGAATCAGAGCTGTTTTTATTTTTTTTAATTTTTAAATGTTTGTCCATGCTATCTATGTTGCCTGTTCTCGATTTTATTTCCAGAGTTAATGAAACAGAAGGCATGTACCAGAACCAGACTGACATCAGGACTAGTTTTCTATAGGGTTTTTCTTTTTGTCGAGAGTTGAAGTGCTTTTCTTTAAAGGGACAGTTGAGGCTTCTTTTCAAAGGTGTTGTCGTTTCTTCTCACCGTGACTTTCCGAACCGGGTCTCAACCTGCTTCTGCTCTTTCTATATCGATCTGCGATGATTATGCAAGTGAATTCAATCGATTCCGGAGGGACTTTTGTGTTAGAAGAAGTGATGTCACAAATACAATATTCAAATATTCTTCATTAAAGATCCTCTGTTACAGATTTCCTATTGGCTAGAAATCCGCAGTCCCTGAAAACGGAAAATCCTGCGTCAAATTCTGCGTTGATTTATTGTCGATCTTAACAGCTTTCCTTTTAAAGGTCACTGTGTTAGTGCGTTAGAGGGATCAGTGTGACTCGTTGTCCAGTAACTTTAGACCCTTCACGCTCATCTTGCTTCTCTATGGCTCATCTGAGAGAGGACCGTAACGTTACGTTGTAGTAAAACTTATTTTCGTTTCTCTTTTTCTCGCTCTTTCTCGGACTATATCGCAGGCTTTGGTGTTGCTTAGATTTGTTTGTGTCCTGTCCTGACCCCGAAGTATTAAATAACTGTTTCTAACTGCTGCATTTACTCACGTCTGTAAGATGGAGCACGGCTTAAAAGAAGAAAAAACAAAAAACAACCACAACCGAGTTAACTTATTGTTTTCACTGAGGAACTTGACCGCAATCTGAAGGAATAAAAAACGAGAAACCAAGTCACTCACTGGATTTTTGAAGCATCTAGATCAAACGTATTGAGAGATTAACTCTTGTTAATCAGCTCCCCATGTGTAAAGAAGAAGAAGAAGAGTTCTGTCGGTAATTTCAGTACATTTGCATACATGGCTCTTCAAATACTCTGTAAATAAACTGAGTTGAGTAAGTACGTAAGAGACTCGTCTGGTTTGTGTTGTGTTCAGTGTGTGTTCCCATAAAGGTGAAAAAATGTGCAGCTAAGGTTTGATTTGTGCAGCTAACAGACTTCATTTATGTGTCTCTGAGGAATCGAGTTTGCTTTGACAGCTTTTTAATGCACAGTCATTCAGTACATTTAAAATTACAGCCCATATCATCTGTTTTAGGAGGAGTTCAGTAAAAAGCATGGTCGTAAAAACTCACCACAGGTGGAAGGAAGTTGTGAAATGTCCTCGAAACATTGGGTAAAACCTGCATCACATGTTTTTAGCAGGAAGTTGGATCATTCTTCTCCGGCTGAGGGAAGCACCGATGCTTCCACAGCAGTGAGTCATGCACAGGATACTGAAGGCTGCTGTTCATTTTACTTAATTCATGTTTTCATCATATTAAATGCAAAACAAAATGGAAAGTTACATTAAATCCTGGTTTTAAAGTGATTCCCTGCACAGATTAATGCTTTCAGCCTGAGAGAAAGTGATTTAATAAGGGAAATTAGCTGCTGCGGAGATTTACTGGAATGAAAACCTGCGTATCTGAGGCTCCATGGCTCCGGGCTGACAGCCACTGACGTCAAAGTGCAATTTTATATTAAAGATCCTGATTTCACAGTAGACATTTTGACTTGTGAAAGTACAGCAGCAAAGATAAACTGCAGGATTTGAGCTTTACGAGAAAATGAATACCGAAGTCTGAAAGTCATTCACCAATGAATAGAGGTTGCCGGTTATATAGACACATTTTAATTTGAAATCCATCTTTAAATTCCGAGCTTCCATTTTCAAGATGAGCAATTTCGAAAACTTGATGTTTTAGATATCAAGTTTAGGTTCAAATTCCACTTTGCAGCATTCAGTCCTGGATTATATTGACTTTTTATCGTTTTCATATCTAGAAAATAATGTTGCCTATTTTACATCGTTGAAATTCAGATGCCAAAATACCTTATGAAAAAGTCCTGTGGCCATAACTGCTCACATCCATCATAAAATGAAAATATGAATATATTCAACTATATGAATTAGTATTCAGCTACAGAAAGCAAGTTGTTATGAATGTTTTATGTTTAATTCCACTTGTGCCAAAACCTCTCCTTTCACCTGCTGTTCCACATAACTTCACAAGATGGCGCTACACTCAAATGTAGCTGGACCACACATCTTCATACTTCAACCTTCATATCTCACCTCATAAAAGCTAATGGTGTTTCTCTGACAGCGTTTAATTCC
The DNA here is from genome assembly GCF_009819705.1 of Hippoglossus hippoglossus. NCBI lineage: Eukaryota > Metazoa > Chordata > Actinopteri > Pleuronectiformes > Pleuronectidae > Hippoglossus > Hippoglossus hippoglossus. The sequence continues at coordinate 10,329,011 of NC_047173.1, forward strand.
TGTCATTTAATCTTCCACCTCTGGATCAGCTCCTGTTACATCTCTACAAATTCCATCTTCTCAGTTGTATCCTGTTCAGCAGCTTAGCAGCCACCTGTCCGTGTTTTCCCTCCGTTCCCTCACCAGAAACAAAAAGCTTTCACAATGTTTTACGATCACGACTGGCGTTTATGTGGCAACAGTGAGTCACTCGGGCTGGTATGCTGTTCATTCTCTGAGTGGAATTGCAGGAAACGATTCCCAACTCGCTATCTGAGATATCTGACAAATATTAACCCGTCCCCTGGGGGGGGGGGGGCGTTATCTCTGGAATGGGTTTGTTATTGCTCCGTCCATCCTCAGACGGTCTGTGGTGCAGGTGGTATTTTTAGTCTCGGGTCGGAGAATATAACCTCACACGCTTCCCTCTGGGGCTTTTTATTTAGAAATGTGAGCTCACGCATGACACACTGCTTCAGAGTGGAGGTTAGTAGCTGAGGTTGGTTATTGTAATAATTGTTTTTCTGTGAACTCACAAGCATCTGCACATTCTCTGTTATTATGGTTGTTCACACAGAGAGACGTGCTCTGCCTCCACACAGACTTTATGGTGTAACATGTGAGAGTAGAATATATGAGGCAGAAGCTCGAGACAGTGACTTTAAAGTAAGACTTCTCTTGGATGATTACAGTGAAATCACCAAACATTATGGAACAAATGTGCTTTTCGAAATAAAAGCCCACTAATACTTTGCATTTCTGCAGAGAGAAGTCCTCAGTGCTGGGCCAGGATTTTAGAAATCGAGAGGCCCTGACAACCTCCATAAAATGATTTTAAATATTTGCATACATATTTTATTTGTTCAGTCAACTCTATTTTAAATCTAATTTTAAATTATTTTAACACTACAAACTAATAAAGAATACTGTATCCAAAGGGTGGCACGGTGGAAAATGGTTAGCACTGTTTCCTTACAGCAAGAAGGTTCCTAGTTTGAATCCTTTTCTGTATGAAGTTTGCATGTTCTCCCAGTGTCTGCATGGGTTTTCTGCAGCTTCCTCCCACCATCCAAACACGTGCAGGATTGGGGTTAGTTTAATTGGAGACTTTACATTTACCGTATGTGAGTGTGAATGTTTCTCTCTGTATGCTTGCACTGAGATGCACTGGTGACCTGTCCAGGGTGAACCTGCATATAAAGGACAACATAACAGAAATAAAGTTAAGATTTGATTTTATGGTCAGTATTAGGTGTTATGCATTATGCCAGCCAGTGTCCTCATTAAAACTGTACCACCAGTTTGCTGAGGAGTCAAGATTCCCAGCCGAAACACTGAGGACGTGAACCTGAGCTGTCGTCAACAGCACATGCAAATGCAAACCAGACAAACATGCGTCAACACGTTTCTACTCAACAGTTGATGCACACATTAAACAAACAAGGGATAACGTGTCATGTATAATAGCTCCTGAGGTGCTGGTGAACAACAGTTTCCATGTCAAACTCAGAATGCTGCAGAGTAGAGCGCATACCTCCGCTAAGTCCCAGCACTCCCTTTACATTTTATTAAGCTGCACCAGATTCCAAACACATTCAGACAGTCACCCAAAAATGCCAGATTTTTATTAAATCAAAATCCATTAATTATTCCCTGGGAAATTAGTAAAAAAAAAAAAGCCCTTATCTCACAAAGTTGAGGAAGATATTAAAATTCGTTTTTAACTTGAAATCATCTTCATTAGCAGACAACTCGGAGCTGAACGAAACAAAACAGTCTCATTGTCTGAGCATTGTCTGAGAATAAATAGTTTGCTTGACTGTGTGTGTGTGCGAGAGACTTAGGGTTAGGATTCAAAATAGGTTTAGGTTAGCCTAAGTATTTGAGTTAGGCATTTAGTCGTCATGGTTCCGGTTATGGTATGTGTCTACAAGAACAGTTGACCTCATCGGGACCAAACGCTCAGTCCTAATGAGGTAAAAGGTCGTCTCTGAGCTCCTGGTTAATGTTAGAGGTAATGTATGAATTGTGGTTAGGTTAAGGTTAAGGTTAGACATGAAACTGGTCATGGTTATTGTTAGGCTGTACACAATGAATGGAGGTCAATGCAAAGTCCTAATAAGGATAGCTTCCTCACTCTTTAGCCCAGATAACACAGATGTGAGCCACGTCAGGCAATGATGCAGCACTTCTGGTCTTCATGTGGCCCAAATATCCCCAAAACAAATGTGGGACCTTTTCTGGTAAACACGCGGAGCTCTCAGCAAGGTGTCATAAGGATGTGAGCCCAAAGTGGCCCATGTGGTAAATGGTGATTATGACCCAAATAGCACAAAACAAATCCGGGCCACCTTTTGGCTCCTCTGGTGTTGCTATGGCTTATATTTGTGGCCCAGATCTGGCAAACAGCAGCGGGCCGCCCAAGTGCCATCATTCAGTGGTTTGTGGCCTGGATGTGAGACAAACATCTCTAACTTCACACATGTCATTTTAATACAGGGTAATTTATACATAATAACGTGCACATAATAACAATCCAGAGCTCCAGAATCCTAAACATAGCTCCTCTGATAGGACAGATCTTCTCTCTCGCTGCTGACTCGCAGGTGAAAACACTCTCGTCACATGCCGGCGATGTCGAGGCGACAGGTGACGACTTGACTTCCTCTTTTGGCCGCGTGTGTCATCGGTGTCAGCGTTTACCTGAAACCTGACACCCCTGTTGACCAGCAGTGATGGAGTATGGTGCGGTTTTGTGGATCGATGGCTAACAGTTGCCATGGGAGCAGGTTGTGTGTGTGTGTGTTCCTTCGTTTTTATTTTATTCTATTTATGTTTCCATTTTGCATCTTCATTGTTTCCCCAACCCTCCTCTTGTTTTACTCCCTTTTCCTCAGTCTATCCGTTCCTTCTTATCTCCTTTCCCTCTGTCCTTCAACCTCTTCTCTTCTCTTCTCTTCTCTTCTCTTCTCTTCTCCTCTCTGTCCTACTGCAGATGAAGTTTAGAGGGGGGGTACTGCAGTCATACCCTCTCCTCTGCACCCTCCAGATGTTACATAACCCTCCTTACTAATCTCTCATGCATGAGAACAAGTCAAGTCAACCAGCCCCCAAAAAAGAAGGAATCCCTCCTTTCTGTCCACAGCAAGTATCTGAAATATCTCTATCACAGGACATCTGCAGTGGAATACTAATGTAGTTTTATTTCAATGCAAATATACTGCATATCTATACTATTCCTGTGTGGTGGGAGCTCATAGTTTGTTTGTGTTTAACCTCTTGAACCTGAGGCAGCTGTGCTTCGTCTTTCACTCCCTCAAATACTCTCTGCAGGTCTCTGGATGATGTTTTTGATGTATGTTAGGCGAATCATTCCCCAGCCCCTTACCCCTGATGATGAATTTAGAAGAATTGGCAGTGTACTGTAAATGTTGCTATACTTTATCTTAATGTGAAACAAAGGGAGAAGTGAATTTACTTGAATTACATCCCAGTAAATCTGAGTATGAGGTATATATATCTTAACCCTTTGACTACACGTACATTTCTAACTATGTGTGTGTGTGTGTGATTGTTGTTTGTTTCTTTGTTTCCTTGTTTGTGCGGGTGTGTGATCCAGGTATTACTCTAAATTAATCTAAATCAGTGGTTCTCAAATGGGTGTACTAGTGCCCCTGGGGGTACGTGAAGGTACTCCAGGGGGTACGTGAAACTTTTTTTTTTATATATTTAAAATTAGCATCCATTCAAAAATCCTTTAAAAATTGTTATTTAATAAATATTCAATAAAATATAAGTGTTTAATAAATCAGACACTGATGGCACAGCGCTGTGTATTACATCTTTTTTTCAACCAAAAATACTTTGCGCTGGTTAGGGGGTACTTGGCTGAAAAAATATTTCACAGGGGGTACATCACTGAAAAAAGGTTGAGAACCACTGATTTAAATCATCACCGAAGATTTCGGTTAAGGTTAGTGTTACTGGTTAAGGCCAGGAAATGTAATGTCCTCTGATGACATGGAGATATGTGTGTGTGTGTGTATGTGTGTGTGTGTGTGTTGGAGGAATTCCTCCTGTGAGTTTTTCATCCATGGCGGGAACATGCTGTCCTGGACCATCCCTCTATGTCCCTGCACTCTCTATTTATATATGTAACTGTCACGAGAGTACATCCTTAAAGCAGTCGAGGCCCGTAACAGTAACACCAACTACAGAGATGGATGGAAGGGCGTCTGTGTGTGTGTGTGTGTGTGTGTGTGTGTGTGTGTGTGTGTGTGTGTGTGTGTGTGTGTGTGTGTGTGTGTGTGTGTGTGCGCGCCTTTATATGTTTGCAGAGGCCCCTGAATGTAAGGGAAAGGTGGTTTCCCAAGTGTCCACCCTGTCACGTATTACAACCAAGAGCCCTGTGCTGTCACTCCTATATCTCCTTATGCTTTTAAGTAGCAGTTTATAACTCGTATCATTTTTACAGCACGTTCCTCAAAGGCTGTTGTACTTTAACTGATAGTAAAAAAAAACACAGGATGATTCCTCCCTCATTCCTGGCAATTTTCTTTTCTAACCTTCACGCCAACACAAACACTCAGAAATCAGCCTGTACTCGTTTAAGAGGCTCATCTTTTCATCTCCTCCCTCCATTCATGTCCCGGGGATTGTTGGGATTGCCCACGATTGATCGACACGCAACAAATTAAACATGAAGGATTCCCTGTGGTTGGTGTTGAGGTCGATGAGGCAAACAAAGCCTGGCATCCCACCCCCCCATGTTGTTTAGTTTGGATCCTTGATCAGATACTGGAAATAAGTACGTCTGAGCAGTGATCTCGTCAGATCTTGAAAACACACACACACACACTGTGGTCGTTTCTCCCAGCACTGTTAAAAGGTAAATAATTAACTCCTCGCCTGCATTCATTGGATTTCTGTTTTGGGCCTGAGGAGGTACAAGCGTCCCTCCGGTTTTCAAAACAAACTCGACTATACGCTGACAAATCACCGCATCAGAGGGAGTCACACCGACGTAAGTTATGCTGCTGCAGACAATGCCGATCAATAACCTGTCAAACAGTGAGCTGATAGCGAGGGTGTACCACTCAGTGTCTGACATGTCTTCTCTGTTTGACTGAGTCACGCTTGAGTGGGTTTGCGCTTAGAGATAAGATTGACACCGACTAGAGTGACAGATCATTGGCTCACCAGGTTGCAATGTCCAATGTTTCTAACACATTTACACTTTTTCAGGATCTGTATCAGTAAAATCTGATTATTATTAGGAGCATTATAAGCAACTCTGAAACAGAGGATTGAAGATTAGATAAAATATTTGTCATGATGAGGTGTTGCTGAGGTGCTAACCCATGACCTGACTCAGGAGAAACAAATGAAAATGAGTAAATATGAATGAAATTAAGTTCATTATGAACAGAGGAATAAACTTTGGTGCTTAGACCCCAGCAGGAAGTAGAACGCCATGGAAGCAGCACGAAGTTGGGACGTCTCATGAAGGCTTCTGATTGGGCAGGTGAAGGGAGATGACCAAGTATCCAGAGTTGAGGTGGTGCAGGTGGGTCTCTCTGCACGTCTTTGGACTGTGGGAGGAAACCAGAGAAAACTCCACACACACACAGGCCCCAGCCGAGCCTGGATTCGAACAGGGCAACTTCTACAGAAACATAACAGCAAAATGTGTCATGTTTTATTTCCCCTCTCTCAATCAACTCACCCTCAGTGAGGACAGATTTCTTTTGTGGGATGTGAGCTGAAGTGGATCTACTGTCCCGTGCTGTGTGGCTGGGATGAGACGTGTGACCACGGAATCCGTGCCGGTTATTATCAGGTGCTTATGGTGATTCCACCTCGAACATCTTGATAAAACCCCAGCTTTAACGTGATCACACCGGCAATGTGATATAATAACAGGACCTGATGTGACCCAATGCATTCACTACTGTCCGATCTGGGACTGTTTTACAACATATTGTATTTCCCCCCCCCCCCCCCCCCTCGCTCTGTGTGTGTCTGTATTCAGGTCACTTTTCCTTGCATAACAGCTCATTCATAAACCAGCACCACACCTCGGGGGAGGGATGGGGGGGGGGAGACTGTAGACAGCTGCTGAGATGTACAGAAAACGTCTGCGCAGGGAGGATTTTTACTGCAGTGTGAATACTGTGGTTGCGTTAGGTCACATCAAGTCATGGTGCAGTGTACACGCTGTAACCGTCCGATGGAAAACCTAAACCTGTTTAGTTTAGCAAGTGTCCTGTTGTAGAATGTGTCGAGGTTGGCCAGTTGAGTTCTTTTACTGCTCTTCTAAAAAGACATCTGTTGAAGATAAGTAAAGGTGATTTATAATAATGTCAATCTGCATAAATGCAGACTTGAGATATCATGTTCAAGAGACCAAACACATGTTTTATGATGCCACTGTGACCTAAACCTTTGACCGCAGACCACCAAAATCGAATCAGTTCATCTGTACGTTCAAGTAAATATTAGCACCAAATTTCAAGAAATTCCCTCAAAGCATTCTTAAGAAATCGCGTTCACAAGGTAAGAAAAAATGCTTCATGACGTCAGTGACTCAGTGCTCAATATTTTAAAGGGGCCTTTAGGACGTGTTCTGCTCGACAGCAACACTGCGCCTTGTATCTATGCAAGGCCTCTGAGTAACTTTGGGGAAATGACTAGAAAAAGGAAATAGGCCTTCTGATCACACTAAGCTGATCAGTGGAAAATAACTACACTTACTCAAAGATTGATTTTCATATAATTAATCCAACGTAATTTCCTGCAAGTCAGATTACATATCGCTGAACACCATAATGGCTGATTGTTTCCTGGGCCCAGGTTATTCCAGGCTTTGCTTTCGTGCCAACAGAACTGATGATGGTCTCTCAAACTGAGCATTTTCTGTTCATGCCCGTTTTCCTTTTTTTTGACACCTACTTGAAACGATGTTTTTGTACAATCGGCCTCTTTGTGAAGTTCTGTAGCACACAGGATTTTTCCTGTTATGGTTTTTTGAACCATGTGCACCCGAGCTATGTCTTAGGACTTAAAAGAAAAAGAGACATCCTCACCTACACACGTTATCATTAAAGATATTGTATGTAACAATTGTTCATTAAAAAGGTCTGAAAAAGAAAACACATGTTATATATTGTGTTGACTTGTGTACTTACATTATTCAAAATGTTTCCAACAGTGTTCAAACCAAGAAAAATACAATTTTTTTTCGTGGAGGTAATGGGACGTTTCATTTTGGTCACCTTTTAATTATTCTTTTAGTAAAATTTCTCGGGCAAACAACGTACGATGAAAGAAAAACACAGTGCTAGCAGGGGGCATTTTTTTCCTTCCACTGTTTGCATTTGTCACTTGTAATGGATCATTATTATTCATTGTCGTTTTCTGCGTTAACGTGATTAAAACTTTTTGGCGGTGAAAACAACAACTCCCAAGCTGCTTCTCGAAGTCATCAAACCAGGTATTTTGGTTTTTGTTTTGATTGAGAGACCCCTAGTGGCCAAAGTTACATATTGTACGTTTGATAGCAGATCATGAAATTGAAAAGGAGTGCATCTGGGCTGTTTTTTTTATATTCTGCAAATATTTGACCTCTAAAAAGTCTCTGTTTATCCCAGTCTTTTTGCATACAAGAGTAAACTTTTCACTTTTGTCAACAAACTGCTGTTTGTTCCCTCCAGGTCCACCTTTAAACCATCAGAGCACCGAAGCCTGAGAAATAAGCTTGTGAGCAACACCTTCACATTTCAGTCGTCCTACAAGACACACAGCCAGGGTCATAATCTGAAATTTTACCGACCAGTTTTGGGTGAATGAACCCTTTTCAGCCCTTGTGTGTGTCATCATCACTGTGGGGCTTTTTTGTTTCAGACTACTTTCCCACATTCTGGCAATCACACTGTCACTGTCTGGGTTTGTTTATGCCCCTTTAAACCTAATCTTCACATGATTATAGAGTGTCTGTGTTTTTGTTGTACCTCAAGGAGACAGAGGCATCATTGTGAGAGAGACTCTTGCCCGCAGGTAGCCTCAGCAGTCTCACCAGCAGTAGTTAAAGGTGGCATCACATAGAAAAAGTTATTCATTCATCATGGGGCTTCGCAGTCTCAAATTGAATTTTACCGAGCATAAAAAGCATACATAGCATAAAAGCTACACACATATTATTGTTCTATGTTTTGTATTCTCTTTTTATATGAATCTGCGGACAAAAAAAACTAATATTGGCACCACCCTACCTCTCCCTGTCTTGCTGATTGTACCAGACAATTCATGCCTAAGTGATGTTTACGAGCCTGCTGAGTCTATTTTATGTTCTACCATCGTAATGACAGGTTTTTAATATATGCACCAACAAGCACTCATTGTGTCCTTCAGCTCTCACAACCAAGTGATTGTCATTCTTGCATCTGCAGCCTTGAGACCTGTATTTATTCTGTTAAACTGTGTATAAACTGTTAAGAGAGATGTTGATGTGACTTGTTTTCCACTGTGACCTAACAGGGCCCAGCCTGGAAAAAGGCCTCTTACACTGCTGAGGAATGACTTTATAGCTGCTGTGCTACTGTTGAGCTGAACTCATTAATATTTTTATTTCAGCAGAAGATATCTTGAAATATAAGGTTTTGATCAAAGTAGCAAGATGCTCAGGACAAAGCAGAGAGGCCCAGGTTCTCTGAATCCTCTGTTGCTGCCTTGAGTGGATAAAAAAAACTTGACAGAGGGCATACAACCATTTGCAGAGACGTCACTGGCTCCATGAAGAACAGTGACAGCAGCTCACATCCATCTTAGCAGCCTTGGCCGGCTGTCATTGGACGAGCTCCATCCCGTGAAGAGACTCAACTCACCCTTAATACCTTAAAACAATTGCCCTGTGTCACAGTGAATATATATTTTCTGAGGCTTAATTTTAAACCTAAGTGTCTAATAATGGAGACTTTAGAGAATAACAGATGGCCCTGTCTAAAATTACCCTGATGGCTACTGCATGATACTCATGGACTAAATTTAGGAGGATACGATGCCTTATTGTCGCTCTCTCGAACATTCACATCTTTTGTGTCCAAAGGCAATTCAGTTTTTTGTGGCTCTAATTTTGCCTTTCTGGCAGGTAGCCATTCCCTCACATGCCTCATGTCTGAAAGCTCGGTGCCGAGGTCAAAGAAGAGACTTATGGGTAAGCTAATCAGCTCAGGATTTTATACGCATAAAGAGTTTGCACTCTGATCCACTCACAGGCAAATGAAGAGGCAGGTAAGGCTCCGTGGATGAGTGTGGGGAACCCTCTGTTTACTGCTTGAAAAATATGTATTTGTGTGAGTGTTTCCATGTGTTCCACATGGTCGAGAGAGAGCAGGTGTTCTCTGCCTCTCCTGATAAAGCCAGTGACAGGCAGACGTTCATGTCTGGCTTGTCCGTCCCTTCCATCTGTCTCGATGTGAGCCAGGAGAAACTGGATCCTCTATTCCCCACACACCTTGGCTAAAAGGAGGGCCCTTTTAATTGCCTTTCTCTGCTATGCGAGAAGATGATGATAAACCACTTCAAGTACATTGATGACAGAAAGATTAATTTTCCTCTGAGGTGACTGATGCCATTAAGATGACAACATGACCGAGCATCTGTTGTTCTGCTTGGCAGCAATACAACTTTATAAATAACTTGTTATATATCAGATGTGAATGGCATTAAAATGTAGATTTTATAACATTCCTCCCCAACACTGATAGCAAACTACAATCCTTCAAAATGTTCAGACTCATTTACACAGTCAATGATATTTGTCTCTTAATCTCTTAACCATACAGTTAACTGAGCTATAAATAGGAATTCATGTTGTTCATTGTTTCTTATCATTTTGAATATGTATTATGAGTCTGTTTGAATGTATATCTTCATAATGAACTCAATAAATGTGTTATGTATTTGTATATACATAATTGCAAAGTTTCTACATTTGTAATGTGCTGCAAATATCTGTCTAGTAATCAGATCATCATCAGAACAGGATGATGATGCTGGAGTTTATGACCTTTAATAACATGATGACCTGAATGAGAGTTTATTTGGTCTCCTGACAGATGTGAGTGATGACCACTGCATCTAAAATGATAGCATGACTTTTGTTGGACGCTGTTTGTGTGCAACCAGGGAGCAATGAAGGCAAATTACCTCATCAGTTCAGCAATGTCAAAGCCTCCAATTCCTAGAGTTTGTTTTGTTTTAAATGAATGAAAGAAAGTGAAGCCAACGCGATTTGAGGGCCCCCTGGTGGCTTGCTGCAGTATAAATAATAAATCCTGCCTCCTCCATGTTAGTGGATGGGACAGAGAGCAAAGTCAATGTAAACGTCGAATACATTTTTCTCAAAGATGGTTTCTGACGTTTTAGAAATCCTTAAAACATTTCACTCAAAATCACAAATGTCAACCTGCAGGTGGCGCTAAAGAAAAAGTCTGGGATCATTAAGGTCAGTCAGGTTATTTACTGAATGAATGAATGTCTGGACAAATTTTCATGATTATTTCAGTGAACAACAATAACAACTAACATTACCATCCATGCTGCTAACATAACTATACTATATTGTCCACTATGGCCTCAGTCAGGAATCAGTGGCAACAACACTTGAAAACACTTTGATCAATCGTATTCTTTGACACGTCTTTGTCTCCTGGAGGACACTTGGTTTGTGATGTTATCAACATGTGGATCCTCCGTTTAACCTGCAGGTCAAAAGTGAACTGAGCGTGAAGGTAGCTGTTAAAGCACCTGGGCACTAATCCCCCCTCCCCCCCTAGACAAAGTACGTCTTTACTCTGTCGCCATAAAACTAATTGAATCATCTATCCCATGCCTTTTAGGAATTAGATCATTGAAACAATTCATTGAATCTGTTAATGAATTATGGCAACTGCCCCGAAAATAACCCCACTTCTGAGTAGTTACAGAGGGAAGGGATGGCATTATTCATTCACCTTATATCATATAGGGTTTAACATAAGTGGGAGCGCCATCAGATATGATATGAGACAGATTTTACTCTAATGTGTGCAGACAGGAGTGGTGCTTAATCACAGAGACACCTCCCCACTGTATTACCACACAGTGACCTTTGACCTGGAGTTTCATAAACCTTAATTATTTCAGTCAGAATAGGTTTTTGTGTAAAAACTCCCTTTTGTTTCCACATTGACTGGGTGTAACCCACTTTTATAAGATAATTTCAGAAGTGATGTAAATTCATTGGAAGATGGGAGTCGCTGGTTGATTTCTCAACACACTGGAATCAATGTAATTGGCCCATTGATCGCTGGACATGTAGTACGTGATGTTTTGCATTTTTTTGCCAAAGTCTCCCCCCCCAACTCCCCTCAAAACACACAAAACACAAAACAAATTAAATCTCCAAGGTGCTCAGTTGAAAGAAACCACTGGACTATTTCAACATGCTTGGCTCTTAAAAACTTGACATACCACTTACCTTTAGCAAACAGAACGACACAGACGTGTGTTACACGTGTTTATATTAAAGGTGGAACTTAAATCATTAATCTCTAATTTTAAAAAACTGCTGTAAAAGTGCAATAAAAATGCCACGGCTGACTGAATGACAAATGCACGAGATTATAACAGGGTTTGTTTTGTTTGTCGAGCTGAGCCCCAGACTTAACATTTCAGTCTGGTGGATTATGATTTAACAGGGCATTTTAAAGATATTTTATGGTTTTTAGAGGTTTCATTTCAGAATTGGGGTTTTCCTACATCGCTGAGACATCAAGGCAGATCGAGGTGGGGGCTACATGTGAAGGAATCGAACCCACAATCGCCCGTTTCCATGCAGATCTTTTTCACAGCAGATATTTTGAGCTGTTACAGTAGGAAAAGCTCTGGTGTTGCCAATGACATGAACAATAGCTCTGTTCTATTTACGTTGACTGTAAGCGCACCAAAATACCAGGACGCTTTACTGTACAGCATCTAAAGAGAATCCAGCCATGTTTTATTTGATCATTTACACCTGTGCTTTTCTCACTGTGACGTGTCCAAATGTCTTCTGTGGAAAAAGTATTGAATCTCAACTTAAACCACCTCAAATTGACATGATTGAGTTCTTAAAGGGTTTTAAAACCGAAAAATTCAGTTTATGTTATTTTCTGCATCCTCCTTGATGTGTCCCACTTACTCACTTTGAAAATTTGAATTATTGTTAGACTTAACATATTCAAACTCAATAGCGTCATCTAATATTTTCCAGCCATAATTATATTCCTGGTGGTGTAGAAAAAGCTGTGGACATTTAGACATTGTAGGTATAGGGACACATTTCAGATGTCTACAACTCTCAACATCTCACTTTAATTAATGTTCAAATGATCCAATATGTCTCCAAAAATACAAGATGATTGGAAAAATCAGAAAAAACGGTAAAATAAATTGTGTATTTGTGAAGAACTTTGCTTTTTTCTTCCCTCCTGTCTCAGTACACACTGACCCTTCACTATTAATCATCTAATGATGTCACAATATAACAGGTATAGGTGTCATGTCCTTCTGCTGCTGGAAACCAACACAAATTACTTTTTTAATAAAAAAACACAGATAGAGACTTTATTGATCCCGAGGGAAATTTAGACGTCAAGTAGCGCATAAAACAGTCAAACACACCAGAGCATAAGAATAATAAAAAGGTCAAAATGAGTCAAGAATAAATTCGCTGCAGTGAGATGAAAATATATAGCTACCAGAACTACTAGAAAGCTGTCACTAAAGAAGCATGTGCTAATGGAGATATTGACAATACAATATTATACAAGTACCTGAAGCAGAGTATTGAAGCCAAATATAAATAATAACTGAAGCTATACAAAGTTGTGTGTTAAAGACTAACATATCCTGTCAAATTATGGTACAGCAGATGTAAGTGTATTTAAAAAACAGTGAAAGAGTCCAACTTAAAATACAAGACTACAGATATAAAAGATGTAAAATCAAATAAAGATATTGGTGACATTCTGGCAGCCTAGTGACGTGGTTAATGCGTTAAAATATAAAGACAATTGTTTAATGTTGAATATTACATGAACATACAAAACAGAAAAATGTTTGTTTGTGTGTGTGTGTGTGTGTTAGTATTTAGAAGTACAAGTATGTGTGTAATGAAATAAAACAAACCCATGATTAAATGTATAAAAGCAGGGCTACATTTGTATAAGTACGTTCGTTCAGTCAGTTCAGCACAGATCGTTGTAGAACTTCTTTTTCTGTCCCTGCGCTAAATTACGCGTTTGTTTATTCTCGGTGTTTTGGCCAGCGCCGTGGGCCCCGCCCCCCCCGAGGCGGCCGCAGCCAATGAGCGCGCTCCTGGCTGAGAGGAGTGCTGCGTGTGTGGAGCCGCTTCATTGTACTGAAGCCGCGGCGGAGCCCGGAGCCGACATAAGACGTCTGTGTGCGGGACCTGCGCGCTCACACCCCCCTCCTCAGACTCCCGCACATCCAGGACCCCGAGACCCGCACCTTGGATTAACCTCTCCGGCTGAGAAACATCCACCATTCCCCCTCCTCCCATGACCGAGCAGCCCGGACCGCGGATGCAGAGAGAAGAAATAGAATAAGAAGCGGCGGCGGCGGCAGCGATGGTGCGGCTCCGCTGTTAAGTCCTCGGGACCTTCCTCCTCCTCCTCCTCCTCCCTTCTTCTTCCTCGCTTCTTCCTCGCGTCTTCCTCCCTCCTCTTCCTCCCTTGTTGTCGCCGGTTCCAGTCGGAGGAGGCCGCCGGGTGAAGCGGGCCCAGGATGAAGCTCAAGCCGAACCAGACCAGGACGTACGACGGCGAGGGCTTCAAGAAGCGGGCGGCGTGTCTGTGCTTCAAGAATGAGCGTGAGGAGGAGGTAGGAGAGACCCCCGCGTGTGTATGTATGTATGTGTGTGTGTGTGTGTGCGTGCGCGTGCGTCTGTGTGTGTGAGTGTGGCCTGTAGACCCCCCTCCAGTCATTCACACAGCAGGAGGGTGTGGATAAAACCAAAAAGACCACATTCTTTAATGAAACATGTGAGTTGTGATTTGTCTGTGTCATTGTGCAGCTCTGTGTATTGGTGTGTGTGTGTGTGTGTTTGTGTGTCCGTGCTGCTGCTGGTTGTGTCGGTGATGCGCCTCGGGCCATCCAGTTCAGGCTAGTTTGAGGAGCACGTCGAGAAAAAAGGAGGAAAACGACCGTTGTCAAGGCAGCTTCGCTTAGCAACGCACGAGTGGAGGTCCTGACTTTCAAAATGAAAGCCCCCCCCCCTCTGACTGAGGGCCTCGTCTGAAACTGAGGAAATAAGCTTTATCAGTAATCATCACAATATAATATACATCAGCTGCAGTGTAATAATGGTTCAATGTGTTCCAATCCTTTTCCACAAAGGCTTGAGCTCAGATTTGTAAAATGTTTTCCAGTGTTTGCCCAAACAGAAGAGTTTAAAACCCACAACCCTCACCCAAGAGTTAAAATTAGTCTTTCAAATACAAAGAAATAACAATGTGACGATCTGACATAATTGTTTTTTGTTAGGATGTATTATTTGGCAATATCGTCCAACCCTTTTCTCGACCTAATCAGTTCGATAAGCTTTATTAGTGTGGCATTTACACGTCTTGCCAAACCAAAGGCAATCAGTTTAACAGTAATAATGTAAAAAATAAAACAACTGCTAAGATAAAATAATGGGATAAAAGAGTTCTACATTATACGTAATACTGGTGAGCAAGAACATAGAAAAATAAACAAGTTAGGGATGGAAGAAATCAAGAAACACTAATTCAGCTGATATCAATAATCATGACGACAAATGTCACGTAATAATGTTTTTTGAGTTTTGTTTTTTCTTTCATGACAAGGTTGTGGTTTTAAACTCTTCTTTTTTGGCACAGAATGACGAACACGTTACAACAAATCTGAAGTAGATCAATTACGAGTAATACCTCCTCATTGTGCACAAGCCTTATGTCAATACGTATTTAACTTTTTTGATGTTGCAATTAATGAATATAAAACTGTGATAATTACTGATATCGTTTTATTGTCCAGCCCTAGAACAAATGCAGACGGTGGCACTAAGTTGATGATGTCGCAATATGTATTTACAGATTTTTGTGTCCCACTGTTTGTGTCTGTTTGGCAACTAAAACCACACACTTCAAACTGAATGAAGGGTCCTTCTGTGTCAAACTTTGGAATATTGGGCAGTAGCCTATTTTTTTTAAAATTCCTTCCAAATGTGTTTTTATACTTTTACAAGGTGTTTACATACTGGCAGCACAGTCTGTCCCACTGCTTGTGTCTGTGTCTTCTCCATTTCCTGACTTCTTCAGGGTCTTTTCTCAGGTTTCTGACACTTGTGAGGTGATCTGCCACACCACACTATCTGTTTACGGACAAATAGTGTGTTATGAGTGTGTGATGTCATTCCAACAAGTTGTGTAATTCTCTTACTCAACTCCTGTCACTGGTCTAACGCTCTTATTTTGAAGATGTGCTCGCTGCGCTTCCTGTTAGCATGTAGCTAGCTTGCAGTGGAGCGCAGGGAGGGGGCGAGGCGCTGTGATCGCTAACATCGAAAGATATTAAAGATAAATGTCAAAGATCGAGTCACATTAACGCATTTGATCATCACGACATTGTTTACGTCCAGAAACAAGCATCGTCCATTCATGACACTGCCGCATCCCGGCGGTGGAGCTGAATCATGTTGGAGGATTTAAAGGGACCAGCACCGTGTAAATAAATGTGTGGTAACAGACTTTATACAACTCAAAAACAATTTCCTTTGCCTACAGCCGTGTTTTCCACCTCGGACGTAATTAGGAATACATCAGATGTGATGTTACAAAGATATTGTTACATGTCACATAACATAATAATCAACATTCACTTCATAGACTGTATATATGTATACTTGTCTTCACTTCCTCCCACTGTCCAGAAATGAAGCCAAAATATCCTGGATGTGAACGCCACCATCTTGTGCGTTGGTGTCATGGTTGCGAGGTCCTGCCGATGCGTTGGACCAATCATGATCCAGTCTCAGCTGTCAATCATGACGTTTTCCTCCCGTTTTCTTATAGCATCAAATGACTCAGCAAAACAAAACTTACCAGAAAAATAGCACTCGGAAAATAACTTCCTTAAATGACAGAATCCATAAACTGAATCAAATGATAAAATCTGAAAATATTAACATACTTTTGCTGAAAATGCAAAAGCTGAAGCAAGCCACACATAATATAGGTGGTCTATCTAGAGCCTGTTAAGGACTTTGAACTATGACTTTGGTTACTCACGACTTATTTTACATAACATCTAATATGTATGTACACCAGGTCAGTCACCATCCTTCTGCAGTAAGTCATGTTTATGTCAAAACACGTCACTAGCATATCTCTTTTATTGTGGCAAACACTTGCCAGTCTAAATTTAGCCTCATGTTTGAGTGTGGAGTATACAAACTGTTACACAATATATTCTAGAAGCAGTCTGGTGTCACTAGAAAGGCACAAAGAGCTCTGTCTCTGCCTTTCTGTGTTTGCCTGGACAACACACTGATATAAAGATGTAGACACACAAGCATGTCTGTTCAGTGCTCGCCTACATGTGCACAACATGTTATGTCATCGTTATGTCTGGCCATGAAAGAGTTTTTATATAAGTGATGCTATAACAGTAGAGATTTGTCCCTTGATTTCATTTTTGTTGTTATAAAAACTGTGCACCTGCATCTTTGCACCCTTTTCTCAGAACTTGTTTTTACACTTACCAGCAATTATAATTACAGGAAAGGACAGTCAGAGAGTATTGTGACAACAGACGTGTGTAGGTGTGACTATCAACCTCAGGATTTTCAGGCTCTGACGAGCATGTTTGCTCATGCATTCACAGAGATGACTGTTCGAAGAAGCAATCTGGTGCTCTGATTGTGATCGTCAGTGATACAGTCTCAGCTTCAACTTAAAAAAGCCTGAGATGTTCAGCTTTGTGTGATTAATTCATACGTTAAACACATACACACAATCAGTTCCACGGACACCAGAGACACATCTGTGGTGAAAAGAGAGTCGGACGTGCTGCCGTGAGTGTTTTGTTTTGGAGAGGAAAGGAGAAAGCTGAGCCCTGGGGGCGAGCTTCTCTGACAGCAATTAAACTCCTAACAAGGGAAGGCAGGAACCTGACAGTGCAGAGGGACAACAGTGGTAACTGAGCGGGGCCACCTGAGTTAAACAGCATGTGGGGCCTGTGGGCCAAGAGCGCTTCTTTAATTATTTTCCATCATGATAGAGCAGTGATAGATTGTAGAAGTCCGTAATTCAATACATTGTGCCACAAACTGGTGGGCATGTCAATGATTTAATCACAAACTCAGATTACAGCCAAAGGTTGCCTGTATGACTTTACAATCAATATTTTTATACCAACAATTTGAAAAAGTACTACGTTTTAGTGAAAGGGGTCAGTTTTTTGAAATGTCTTATCTTTTATATATATATTTTTTTTTTTCAAAATCTTCAAAATATTTAAATGTCTTATTTTTTTTGAATGTCCTTCGTTTAATTTAATTTTTTGTCTTTTTGCTTTTAATTTTATGGCACCCGATAATTTTTTTGGGTGTTTGATGGACTCTCACTGTTTTAATCAGCTTTGTTTCCAGCAGCAGCAGTTTTCATCGTGAAAACACTAAAAACTAATTGTACTTATCGGCCTTGAACAAAATGGCAGACAGAGTTAGCAATTAGCTGCTGAACATATGTGAGACTTTTAGAAGCTTAAAAAGCCAAATATTTCACTCAGGAGTTGTCGTAGAGTAAAAACAGAGATCAGAGCAAAGTGATTCTCTGAATCTGTTGCATAAATAACCAGCTGTTTTCCACCAAGTTCACTATATAAACTCCCTAAAGAACAATAAATCAGTTAATGTGGCTTAATATTAAAGGGTCAAAATCCCAAAGTCTGAATTCAAACTTTAAATTGTACATTTCAACTGCTGTTTGTTTCATTATTCCAAATCCACCTAAAAAGTGATTTGTTGCTCTGTTTTTCACAGGCTTTTATCAATGTAAAATAAAAAATAGAACATCTAGCTGTTCTTTATTAAAATGTGTCTGAAGACAACTAGACCTATTTTATATATAGTGTTGACTTGTGTACTTACATTATCCAATAGGTTTCCAACCATGTTCAAACCCAGAGAAGCACCAAACGAGAACATTGCGTATAAAGAAGGATAATCACACAGTTGTTTTTATTATAACTTGAATAAAACTTGATTATATATCCTCATCCCTGAACATCATTTGCATCATGTAGATTTTCACTGGCAATGGTGGTGAAGACAACAACTCCCATGATCCCTCGCTGCTTCATTAAACTATAGGTTGCTTTGTTGTTTCGATTGAAGAAACCCCTCGTGGCTGAAGTTGCATACCTTATGTTTTCAAATGCATTGAGCTTGTGCATCAAATGAGAGAGATGAATTGATACCTCTGACGGAGACGGCATTTCTAGCAACGACCTCCATGTTTATGAGATTAAAACCAAGGGGCTCAGTTTTGAAGGTTGCTGCAGCAGCTTGTAAATAATGTCAAACTGGAAATAGGAGGGGGAGGTTATCTGATTGAGTGGATGCTTCACTGTAACATCAGAAATTGAGGCATTCGGTCTCTCTCTCACTCTTTAGTACTCATCTTATCTGTTGATACCGCAGCAGCGACTATACGACTGTAGATTGTGTCCCTAGCTCCCTCCTCCCAGCAGCGGGCCCTGGCTTGGCATTTGGAGCCTTCCTTATTTGACAGCTACAAGCGTTCCTCCTCGGGGAGGAGGAGGTGTTAATGTCCTCCAGAATATTTCTGCCTGCTGTCTATGATTGAGGCCTTGCCAGAGGACCTGCTGTCATAACTGCTGGTGGTGTTTTACTACCAGTGGCAGGTCTGATGTCGCAAACTAAGAAACTGGGTTAAAATGACTGATTTTTCTTATTTTAAATCCGTTCTTGTGTGGCTTTGTGTTGGAGTTTCAGATCACAGAGAGCTCAGCCAGTGCTAGATGTGTCCTGTGTGTCTCTATAGCATTTGTCATTGCACAGATTTACTGCACGTTGCCCCAGAATTGGCCCTCCTCTATTTACAATGGGGGCCCCTCGGAAGTGGTGTGAGTTGCAAAATCACCAGGAAACACTGCAGCATTCCCTCTGGGGGTCCTCTGTCTCTCTGCCCCTCTTTCCAAATATAGGTGTTTTTTTTTTACCTGCACTCAGAGGTCATCTGTCAGCTGACTGTTGACCAATCTGTCATGACTGTGTGAGGTATTTTGTTTTGGTTTTTC
This sequence comes from Hippoglossus hippoglossus, assembly GCF_009819705.1. NCBI lineage: Eukaryota > Metazoa > Chordata > Actinopteri > Pleuronectiformes > Pleuronectidae > Hippoglossus > Hippoglossus hippoglossus. The sequence continues at coordinate 10,348,379 of NC_047173.1, forward strand.
CTCACGCTTTCAAACCAGAGTTAAATCTGGGGTGTTGATCATTATGCGTCAGTGATAGCCAACAAGGGGTCCTTCCCCCAGGATAGTTTTACAGTTGCCAGGGTGGGCTTGGAAGGATTTTAAGGTAGATCAACTAATTTAAGAGAATAAATAAAACTGAGTTATTATAATTACTTTCTTTTTAAATATCAGGGAATTAGTTTATGTGACTTGGTTTCTCCCTCCCAGCCAAGTACATCTCAGCAGCACATGAGGCAACAAAATCTTAATTATATACAGTTTGTAGTATGTTGATTCACTGCTCTACATTCCTTAATGCAATAAAACAAAACCTAAATGTGGCCTGCACTGTGTTCTGAGGACAGATGACAACCAATAGATAAAAATGGAACAAGCAGAGCAGAAATCCGCTTTGTCCCCCCTGCCCTGGAAGCTCTTCAGCTTTTGTATTGTACACAACCCTCACTGTCGGCTCCGACCACGTCGACACCAGCGATCCTGCCTTTAAGCCTCGTTGGCCGCAGCTCAGCACACAGACAACACACCATCGGACAGCCGGGGCCGGTGTGTGTGTGTGCTCTGAAATCTCTCCCAACAAGTCCAGAACACAAAGAATGAATGAATCTTTCATTATGTCATGGCACTGAAATAGCCCATCCTGCGTGGAAGTACTTCACACAATAAATAGCCCAATATGAAAACAGACGTCTGGCAGGGGACAGGAGGACAAATAAACCCTTGTCAGATGTCGCACACACAAATTCCTGGATAAGAAAATCACATTTTTCTGTAGTTTTATTAAATTCTCAGATTGTGATTAAAGGAGTGAAGTTCAGTTTGTCTTAACTCTTCTCAAAGTGCTGTTTTCTCGGGCAGGTTTAACTTTGCACATTACTCCCAGTTAACACTCTGCTGAGAAGACGTCCTATTCTGCACTAGAACCGCTTGTACAGTTACTGTAAATGTACCTGCCTTTAAACCGGAGGGTACCATTTATGACCTGCATCTGTCGGGTAGGATTGACACCTTTTTTGTGTGTGTGTTTAAAATGTTTGCAGATGCTCACACTTAATCCACATCCTCATACTTTGACTTCCAGCCGCACACATGCAACCTGTCCCCCTCCCGCCCTTCTTCCGAACCTATATCATCTGGGAATAAGCAGGTGGCTGAGTTGGGCACGAGAAAAAGGCAGCCGCCGACAGCGCGTGCTCTCAAGGGGCCCCCTCCAAGCATGCCAATCGGTTTGGCCCCCAGCCCTTTAAAGAGAAGCCCCAGAAGGCCTCTGGTGCCTCAATCCCATTAGAGAACATGAAGAAAGCAACGCAGAGTCAGGATTAAGTGACAGGTTGACTCCTCTGGCAGATTACTAGATATTGTGATCGGAGGGGTGGCAGAAGAGGATGTCACCATCTGTCGCGCAATCTGCTTAACACACGTTTCTCCCTTTTAATGCACGTATATTTACATTTTCTGGCTGTGGTGGAGGATGATTTCTGGGATGACGTTGATGTGAGCATGAGAGAAAGACGACACATTTGCGTGTCCTCGAGCGAGACGCTGCTGCTCCCGCGGTGCTTATAATGTCTCTTTTCCTTGCCCCATGTGGTGGCACAGATTTTGTTTGTATGGTTGTGTCAGATTGAAATGTAAAAAAAGCACCTAATGTGGCAAATTAAATGCTGCAGGGTTGAGAAAGTGCAGCTGAATCACACATGCAAATGACCGCTCCATTGTTTTTCCCCGTAGTGGTGTTGATGTTGTTATGACCTGCGTTCTGTCACGGGCTGAGCCTTAATGATGATTGATTCACTCTGTGCCAATGTGATAATGTTTACAGCTGGTGCACTTGTGTCTGTTGTGATTGCTTCGCTGTGCGGATATGGCCAGAACCTGCCGACACAGGCACATCTGATCCACGCGTATCTGTGTCCACTGCAACTGTAGTGTAATTCGAAGCCTCCGCAGGGCGCCCGGTGGAGTGCTGGGGAGAATTTGAGCGGCTCATGCTCGGCTTTATGTGCATTGTTTGCCGGGGGTGGGGGTGTGTTGGGTTGGAGCTGCTTAGATACTGGCTTTGATTGAGCTGCACCAACAGACTGGAAAATCCCAAACAAATATAGTGAACATACGCTGTGGCCTCCAAACATTTGGGATTCAACATCTGTTGCTGAAATCACTGTTCGTGTGAGTTGTCAGATTCAAATGTTCAATGGGACGATGTGGACGCTGTGGTCGAGTTAAGCGACAGCAGAGAATAGACAGCAGAGGCACCGGCCATCATCAATCATCGCTCCATGAGACCTGACTCCGAATAGTCAAAGGGTCAAGTCCCATGTCAAAGTGATCAGTTTCAATATGACACAAAATGTCAAGGCAGTGAAGTCACTGAAGCAAATTGGAATCAACACTTGGGTGTGTGAAAAGATTCCACTTTTCTTAAGGTTGGGATTTCATGTGAGACGCACATTCCCAGCACAGCAAAATAAAACAATTAAAACCAGGCTCTATGGCTGCTAATGTTGTGTGTTTTCTTTCTTCAACAGGTTCTGTTGGTCAGCAGCAGTCGACACCCGGAGCAGTGGATCGTCCCCGGAGGAGGGATGGAGCCAGAGGAGGAGCCGTGTGGTGCTGCTGTGCGAGAGGTGTTCGAGGAGGTGAATAAATCTCAAATCATTTTGAGAGATAGCGAGTACGGATGGGACAAAATGAAAATACAGCAATATATTGTTGTTCTGACTCACGAGATTCGATTATCGATATGCTGGAGCCAGGTATCGATGTTTAGTTATTTAGTTGTACATATAGTTTGGACTTTCTCCACTTCATGGTTATTTTGAAATAGAGTGATGGCCTTTGTGAAAATTGACAACTTACAGTGTATTTGTTAAAGATTTAAGAGGCACCAAAATAAGACTTTATGAACATTTATGATGTATCATTATATGATTGTCTCGCAATTTATCAATATCGCATAGGCACTTTATCCTGATATTACCGTTATCGTGGGCCATGTATTTATCATCGTATCATTCGAGACAACACGTGGCGGCTGAGGACATTTAACCTGCAATGTTTTGGACGAGGAAAGATATTTGTGCAAATTTTTATCATATCAACCGTCACCCGTGACTCCCTCTTGCCCTTTGCCACAGTCATATAAAACCGGCTGAAATGACCAGAGATAGACCTGTGTAGCGTTACAGCGGAGCACATACTAAGGGAGAGATTTTTGAAGGGCCAGGGTGTCAGTGGCCGGGTGAATGAGCAGCTCGCTGGTATTCCCGAGGTCCAGCCGGCGGAGGACCTTGTGTTCTCAGCCACGTCAGCGGTCTAAACTTGGCTCCTCGCTGGATTCCTGTGGATTCACACAGGCTGCACTCAAGTCCACCAGACACATCGGTGGGACAGTGACACTTGTGAAGTATGCTGAGAGGGGGGAAAGGACAGATGTCATGTGTCGTGACAGTAATTTGAATCCTGTGAAGTGCATCTGAATAAATAAAACTAATGTTAGAGACATTATTGCATTTCCATGATGATGCTCTTTCAGGATTCATGCCAGGGTTTTTATCCAGGGAAAATTGAAATGATTGCTAATGACAACTATTATTATATGATGTCCTTAAGTTCTTCTTGAAGACTTTATCTCATCAAACCAGTCTGGAACACAATCTGTGTCTCAATTCAGGGGCTGCATCCTTCGGAGGACTCGGTCTACCGGGGTCCACGGAGACTGCCGTCTTCTTAGACTGCGAAGTCCGAACCAAAATGAGACAGCCTGCTCTGTAGAGGCTTCCTCTCGTCCCACCCTTATTGCTGTTGTCCAGCAAAAGAAAGTTTTAATGCAGCATTTCAAGGAGCCAGTGGTCTTCAAACCCACCCAACCCCAGCGACATCACTGTTCCCCAAAAGTAAAGCCAAAGGCCCTCTATCACCCCCTGATGGAGGGGTTTTGGTACTTTAAGTCGTTTTTATCACACTGTTTGTTCAACTGCTCATTTTACCGTTATGTCTGGTTTTAATTGGTTATTTGATATAAAAAGGAGGTGAAACATCATAATTGAAACTGAGACGGACTCACGATTGGTTGAGCATGGCTACCGAGACTCCATCCCCCAATCGCTACTGCGCAGACTCTGACCCTGTTCATACCGGGATATTTTAGCTTCATTTCTGGATAGTGGGAGGTCTTCGAAACGCGTCGTCCATCTTTATATACGGTGAATGGTCTGGAACATACATGGCTCCATAGAGACACTGTGACAACTTTAAGAGAAACAACATTTGTAGCTTGACCAGCAGTTTGTACAGAAACCAAAGTAGCTGTGAGGAGGCCACATCGGATGAAAAATGAAATCTAAAAAATTCTCAGAACACGTGGATTTATTCCACAGTTTACTTCTGAACAATCTCATGCTCCAGTGATTGTTTGTCAGGCACGTCCAATATTTTGGTATCAAAACAAAGCCTGGGAGTTTACACTTGAGCTCAGTTCACAGGAGGTGGACTCTGCATTCTTTAAAACATTGAAATGCAATACAACACAATGCCCATTGTGTGAACTCAGATTATAGTCTGTGGTTTGAGTGCTGCTTTTCTATTGTTTTCAGCCTCTATTCATCGTTTTGTTATTGAAGTGTCCTCAACGTTATGAGCACTGAGGAGGACAAACATTGCAATATTTTCATGTTTTTTCTTTTTCAGGCTGGTGTGAAAGGAAAGCTCGGACGTCTGCTCGGTGTATTCGAGGTAAGCATTTCACATGTGTGTATTTAAGTGCACAAATTAGCATATAAAATGGGCACCTTTTCAATTTAAAAGTGCCCGTCAGTGCCAACATACTTGCAATTCTACTATTTATTTTGCATTGAATAATAATTCTAGGCAAGACAAGTTTATTTGCACTATTCTGATATTAGTATTGATCATTTCATTCTATGACACCTTTCTAAACACCCATGGCACCTAACAATACATATACCCATTTTTATTTGGATCTGCATCAAATTGCACACACTCATAAATATCTGTCCACGAAACATGCCGGATTTAAAAAGAAATCAAGATCCATGGGTTATTCTCTGAGAAATTAACGAAAATCTTGGCAGAGGTAAAAACGATGCAGGCGTGAAGACTCTCCTGACAAACCTCACGTGTTTTGTATCATCGTTGTATAATATAGTTTCCTTTCTTTTTCGTCTCTAAAGCAAAACCAGGATCGGAAACATCGGACTTATGTGTACGTGTTGACTGTGACAGAAACCCTGGAGGCCTGGGAGGACTCTGTCAACATAGGTGCAGTTCCCCTCCTCATCACTGTTTGCAGATGCAGTTGTTCTTACTGTTTTGTGTGTGTGTGTGTGTGTGTGTGTGTGTGTGTGTGTGTGTGTGTGTGTGTGTGTGTGTGTGTGTGTGTGTGTGTGTGTGTGTGTGTGTGTGTGTGTGTGTGTGTGTGTGTGTGTGTGTGTGTGTGTGTGTGTGTGTGTGTGTGTGTGTGTGTGTGTGTACACTTGCTCTGCTTGGGTGCTTTTTTCACTTATCTTTTTATATATGTGAAAAGTGCTTTACGTCATGTAGTCTACTATGGGCAGTGGGGTATGCAGGGACAACAGGTGCATATACATCTAGGCCACTGATCTTCGCTGCAGCATTTCTCCGGCTGCAGTGTATCGGAGCCGTTGGCAGCCCGGTCGGCAAAATGCAGCCTCAGTTTGTCATGAGCTCAGTGGGAAGCAGCTTAAATCTGACCTGGAGCCTGCTGTATCTGCTGGTTTCTTGTTTTGAAATTGAATAACCCGTGTGCAGTCTATTTTTGTTCATGCACGCAACATTTGTAGGTATATATATGTACACACATGCATTTATTTGTGTGTGTGTGTGTGTTTGTTTGTGTTTGTCTGTTCTACCTTCATTTTTCTTTAATTAACCTTTTGAATCTGACAAACCAACCAATAAGCTGCCTCTTGTGGCATTTTACTGCAAAATATTTCAGCCCAGCTCCAAAATTATACTTCTGATCTTTACTTATTTCTATAAATTATTTTTATAGTATAATCTGTGCAATTGTACATACACAACAGAATATGTAGAATTTATTTATGGGTATAGATGGAAGATCTGATCTAAATGCTTCCTCTGACTCATGCATCAATCTCTGTCTCCCTCTACAGGCCGTAAGCGGGAGTGGTTCACCGTGGAGGAGGCTATCAATGTGCTGCAGAGCCACAAACCCGTCCACGCAGAATACCTGCGGAGGCTCCAACTCAGCTGCTCCCCGACCAACGGAAACTCCATCCTGCCCAGCCCGCAGCCCAACGACAACTTCCCCCATTACAGCGCCACCGCCAACACGCCCTCGACGGGGAGCGTGCTGGGCTCCTCCTGCAGATAGGACTGCACCTCCACCTTTATTTTTCGTTTTCCTGTCCAGCTTGGACAGTTTACTGAAAGTCTGTACAGTCTTGCATGAATCTAATGACTTTTCAGAGTCACGGCTCTCTTGTATGTATAAATTCTAGTCTTAGCTGCAGGACAGACCAAAGCCATTCGCCAGAGCTGTGTTAAATGGCTCGTGTTAAAGACTCGTGTAACTGAGCAGAAGCAGGCGGAGAAGCCGGGACAGAAAAACAGTGGAAATGGCGAATGGAAGAAACCTTTACTTTGCTGGCGAACACCAGACTGATGAGCTGATGCTGTGGAGGAAGCTGCAGACTCTGCTGGCATGACTGGGCTGGTGAAGGAATGCCTTACTGAAACTTTGTATGAATGTTATTTCACTAACGCTCGTTTTTATTTTCTTTATTAGAACGGATTTGCTCTCTAGTGAATGAAAAGGGGGGGGGATGACCCCAGAGCATGTCCATGTGGGGGGGGGGGAGGGGGGGAGACTGAATAATGTCTTCATCATCAACCAGTGATGATAACAACCAAATATCAGATTTTACTACACAGATATAACTTTACAAAAAACACCCTGAGCACTGATGTGATTCGAGAATCTCCTCTTTTGAATCTTTTATGCCAAGTGGGATTTTTCTCTACATTCAATCATTCATTAAATGCATTTGTTGTTAAGTTACCTGGCCTAAGAATTATTAACCAATGTCCAAACATTGCTTTTCAAAAAAACCCAAGTGGTGGCGATAAAATAAAGGTGAAAGTTCTCACATGTATTAACGTTCACTGATAAAAAAAGCCGTCTGTGAGTTTCTACCTCTGCAAACTGGACCCGAGTTGTGGCGCTCGATAGTTCGATTTCCTCTCCGACACAACACTGCTGTGTTTGTAGGTCAACTTTACTCAAGGCCTCTGAATCTCACGTCAGCTGACCTTGACTGATCCAACAAACCCGGTGTCTGCTTCAGGCCGCATACCTTTACATCAGCGTTTCCCATGTCGTCAAAGTGAAAGGATTTAACGATGCGGAGAACATCTTTGCCTCGGGTGTTGCTGTCTGTGCTGCCTTGAAGACAAACGAGTTCACTTCAACTACGTTTGTACAAAAAGAGCATTTCTTTTAACCTTGAATGCAAAATAATGCAGATTCACTTTTGTGTCTTTTAAAAAAACCAATGTTTATCAGTTTTATTGTTTATCACAGTGCTGGAATGCAATTTGGTCAAAGCGACCACCAGATAACACGATGTACAGTATAATTGTTTTTGTCTACGATAATTTAAGTCTACAGCTGCAATTAATTCATCTGACAGGTTTTTTTTTTTTAATTAATCTATTAGTCGGAAAAAGGTGAAAAATGCTGAAGAATGTTCATCACCTTTTCTGCATCCGAGTTCTCAGACCATCACCTCAGTTTTTATTGGTTCATAAATAAAAGGTAATGCAGCTTTCACTTAAATCTTTTCTGTTTCTGTGTAAACAAACAGTTTCATGATGTCCATGTCCCACATAAACGACTGCATCATGTTTCCTGCTGCCTCTTCACAGTCACAGATCCTCCCTCTGAAATATTCTGCTGAACGACGACTGACCACACAGAGATTTGTAAATAGCTTTGCAGAGAAACCTCGAAAACGTGTTTTTAACCTGAATGAACCTGTAAAAATGTTCTCTTAACATTTTCTATATTTTTTAAACGATGTACAAATGATGACGGGGAAAATAGAGACGTGCAGAAAAAGCTCACTGATTATTTACAGAACAAGGATGTTTGTATCTGCAACTACGTGCCACAGGTTTAGGATACGGAGAGTTGGTCACTTGGTGTTTTATTGTGAAATGGAGATGTTGGAATTGATGCATTGTTAAAACGTGATTTGGTGTTTTTCATGTGGTCGTCCGTAATGAATCATGAGGTAAATTTCAGAATGAACACAGCACTAAATTTGGGTGAAAATTTACTCTTAAGGAAAACTTACTTAAGTAAATATTGGGTGAGGAACTTTATTTTTATTTTTAAATAAGCATCATGATCATTAACTTTTATTTGTTGTGGCCAAGTAAGTAAACAAATCTGAGCATTAATGAGGATGGAAAAACGATCTGTTTTTTTTAGAGCAATATTCTGAAGGTTATGGTGAGAAAATGAAAAAAACGGTTTTCACTTTTTCACAAATGTTTATCCAGACTCTTTGGTTGGAGCAAAAACACAACACCTTCCGAGCTGCACAAACTTGTCTCGTCGCTCTTTACCCTCCACAGAATTCACCGCTCTATCATCTTATCCTCAGTATAATTATCTCGGATTTGCCAATTCAGTTAATATCAATGTTAGGGTTTATCAACGGTTAAAAAAAGGACTCCAACCACCTTAAACCTCAATGTGTGTGTGTGACGTATGAATTGTGGAAATTTGAATGTGAAATATGATGTGCCAAATGAAAAAAATTGAAATGGTCAGATGGGGAAATTTGCATTTTTCAGACCTGTACATCAACCCGTCTGTGAAATAAGATCTTCAACATCATTTGATATTGAAATGATTGAAATTACAGTATTCTTTAACCCCGTTCACCATTTTCATATGATTTAAATCAACATAAATTTAACTCACACCCTTTAATCTTGATGTTTTGCTGCTTTACAAATAAGAAACACTTTCTTTCTCCTTGTTGAAATGTTGTGTAAACGCTATGTTGATCTTGTGATGGGTTAAACATGACAGAATATGGAGAAGAGTCCCTCGTTATAAATGTGTTTGAAAACAGAAATGTTAAAACAGCTGGTTCATGACACGACTGTTCTATTGTGGATTCAGACTCCTTGAATGTTTGCCGAACACGTTGCAATGTCACGACAATGTGAATCAAAGTGAGTTAAAGACACGTCACTGTTTGTTTTCGTGAATATTATGCACAGAGATGATTAATGTGAAAAGTGATTTCAGGAGCTGGACTGGAAAGATTGTTTTTGAGAAAACAAAATGCATTAAAGGGAAAAAAAACAACTAATGCACCTGTTGAGCCTTTATTTATTTGATATATTTATTCTTTTTTTATTTATTTTTTCTAGTAGCAGCAATGGACTGCTATGGTAAAAGATAATGAGTGCTTCTGCAGATGATGAGACATTACATTTGATTACATAGAAACACATTTGAAGTTTTAGTAGATGAAAAGGCCCCATTGTAAACGTGAGCCGCTTCTCAGCCCCACCCTCCATTCTCAGCAGAGATTAGCGTCTGTAATGCTACACCTTTAATAACTGATCTTTTTGGGGTTTGCACAGTTTTACTCCTCTCGGCGCTGACTCAGCTCTGTGGAGACAGATCTCAGATGACAGGAGCCGTGAAAAGACACATTTTGACTCTGGCACCAGACACCAACCCTCTGAGGGCCCCTGTAGTGTTTTATGATGGATGTTCTAAATCTGATTGTATATCAGATATATAAATCGATAAATTGTTGTTGAGCTGTGCTTTACAAATAAACGTGCCTGTATTTAATCTATACCAAAAACCTTTGTATAACCTGCATCTCTATCATTTTGATTAATCGATTAAAAAATGTTGAGACCTGTTTTTAAAATCCAACAATCCAGGGCCAGTGTGACATCAGTGTGGACCAATCAGAGGAGGGCAGGGGGCGGGTCTTAGCCTCCGTCCCTCGCAGCAGTGACGTGTGACCCTCAGGTGCATCTGCTGTAAGCCCCGCCCTCCTCCGTGTGTACCTGGCGGATCGCAGGAACAAAGCAGGAACTCGACATGTCTGCGGGAACGGGTCCACGGGTCTGAACGGACCCACGGGAGTGACGCTCCTTCTCCCTGGACCCGGTCACAATGGACGAGGTGTTTCTGAGGTCGGCTCCCCACGGCCCGGGCCGCTCCGGGCTGGACGACACCAGCCTGGCTCTGCCGGCCGGGCCCGCAGCCTCCTCCTCGGCCAGGACCCAGTCCGCCGAGCGGAGCCGGCGCGTCCAGCAGCAGGTTCAGCTCACCCTGGCGAGGAGGGCGAGGAGGAGCCAGAGCAACGGTAACGATCCAGATTACTATGATCCCTGTGTGTTTGTGATGATGAACATGAAGTAGCTGTGTGGAGGTGATGAAGAGGAGCCACACTCACTGCTCCACCTCCTCCCGTCCCCACTAGGATAACCATCCACCTTCAATTATTCATGGGGCTGTTTGGCCTAAATGTGACCAAGATGAAACTAATTCATATCAGTCGATATCGATAATCATCACGATAAATGATGATAAACACCGTAAAACATTTGACAAATCTGAGGTAGAATACATCCATATATATTGAAGTATTGATAATTGCTATCTATAATATATATATGTTGAAGTTTCGTTGCATTGCGATCAATGAAAATGTTGTGATATTACTGTTATTGTTATTTATTGAGGTGTTGTTATATTGTGCTAAATGTTGTTATTGTTTTATCACAATACGCGGTATATGAAGTTTTGTTACATTGCTATTTACGAAAACGTTTTATATTGCTTCATATTTAAGTTTTGTTGTATTGGTTTGGATTATAATTATATTGCGATTATTATTGTTATTGTTTTATCGCAATATGTTGATATTTATATGTAGGAGTTTAGCTACATTGCTATTGATGAGAATTATTTTGCGATATTTACCCTTACTCTTTTATCACAATACTGATATATATCAGAGTTTTGTTATATTGCTGTCGTTAAAAGTTGAATAGCAATAAATATTCATGTTGTTTTATCGCTACATGTTGATATATATTGAAGATTCGTTACATTGCTTTTGATGATAATTACATTGCAATATTTGCTGTTATTGCTTTATCATGATAGGAGCCTTTTCCCATCCAGATGATCTGCTCTATGTGAAGCATGTGCAGTCCACTGCTGGTTAACTATTTATCAATCATTTCCACTTAATCCAGGCGTTTTTGTGAGGAGAATTCTTGCTGCAGTAGTTTCCTGGTCCAACAGGTTTCTGCAGTTTCATCTGTCCGACCAGAGGCTGATGAAGTCACAGCTGACAGAGCCTGAACCTAAACTCACTTCCTGGCTTTCTAAGGGATCTGCCCTCTTATATTGATTTATTTGGTCGGTGTGGGTGAGTCAGCTACGGACACCAGGCAGTCATCAGCATAAAGTGATTTACAAGAGAGCAATGAATTGATGACAGATTGAAGCATTCAGGCCTTCATTGTAGGAGGAAAGAGTTTTGGGCAGATTTTCTTCCTGACCAGAGGATTCCTCGGGCGAGAGATAAAATTCCTGCACTGAACTGATGGTGAAGATATTTTAGACCTCAGACTTTTATCTGGGTAAAAAAGACAAAAAATATATATATTCTTACATAGCTGCAAATCCACAACAATCCATTGATTATTGATTAATATACAATCAATATTCTTTTGAGAATTGACCAGTCGATTCAGCTTTACATAACAATACACGTGTTTTACACTTATTATAAATGACCTTTTGTGGTTCTTTTGTTATGTGATTTCCTATAACAATGATCTGAGGGAAGATAATGTCTATTAGTAAATTCATTTCTTTTTTCTCTTTGAGGAGTAACACTTTGTATTGTATATACCAGAAATTCATGTCAAAATCAATGAATGATAAACCCTAAATAATATACGTGTTCCTCCTCTGTCTTCTTCTTACCAATCACTCTAAATGGAAATGAAGAAGTTTGGTTTGCAGTGTAGGAAAACGCTCGCAGCGCTCTGAGTGTTTTGGGTGGGAGTCACGCCGCCGACCCGAGGAGGTGTTGGTGTCGCCATCATGCGTTTATGTAATTACAGTGTGAAACTGGACGCTCTGACTAAACCTCTTCCACTTGTTCAAGGGGGTTTCCACTTACAGAGAAACGCAGCACAGAGCTTTGATGCTGCAGATGGACTTTTACCAAACATGAAGGTGAGGGGCTCTTTTTACCTCCTGACTCATGCACACACACACACACACACACACACACACACACACTCACACTCAAGGCTCATAGATGCTTATCACGCTGTACTTTAAATATTGTGTCATTTGAATGCATTCAAATGTCTGCAGCTGCTTCATGCAAATCAATAATCGTGTTCTTTACCTCGACATTGGGATTTATATGTTATTTTAACAGTGTTTACTTCAGCTCTACAAATGGTAGAATAAAATTGTAAAGTAGTGTTTTACTTACTTTTATCTTTATTTTTTTCCATTCAATCTATTGATTTCGGTATAAATAAAAAAAGTTCTCAAGGAATTTGATATAAAACAATAAAGTTATAACCTAATAACTAATCTCTTAATAAGATACATTCAAACTTAATGTTCTTGATCAAATTGTAGCTGGTAAAATGAACATTTTTTGCTTTTGTTGATTTAAAGTTAATATATAATTTGACACTAGTTTCAATTATTTAACTAACAGCATTAATTATTGACATTTGGCCCTTCCTACGTTTTGTCAGTTTCATGGCTCATATACCAATAAACAAAAGCACTTCCTGTCCATTTTTTCTTTAAAACCCCCTAAAGGTTGTCCAAGGCAACTTTAATCTTATTATATAACACATATTTTTGTGACACCACTTGGATAAAGAGTATGTTCTCTGTACAGGGTCTAAATTATACTTACATTTTACTATGTGTTTCATGCGCTCGCCAAGACAAATGCTAATCACCTGTTTACATGACAATAGTAACAGTATTGAATATTGAATCTAATTGTACTGTATTGTGTAAATTTAAAGTCCTCCCAGACCTCACTGTATTAAAGTGTAGTTTGTGTTTTGTTTCCACAGATGAATGGATTGACCTCCACTAGCTGCTCTCTCTATAGCAACCACGTGCGGAGACCAACCAGGAGGGTGGAGGTGTCTCCGCCGCAGACCCCACGATTACCTCGCGCCCCCTTCAGCTACAGCACCCTGCGATTTGGCACGTACACGTTCCCAGGACCCAGTCAGGCAGAGAGGACGGGCACGCTGCACGACCGCTCGTACGGGAACAACTCATTTTGGCACTACGCCTTCTCAGAGGCGCCTCGTGGAACGCGGCCGCACGCGTCCACAACTGCAAGCAGGAGCTTCCGCCAGGGTTTACAGAGGCAGACGTCAGGGCCACAGCCCGTGTTTGCAAACGCAGCGTTTCAGCAGAGTGGTGGATACGGCTCTCGCTGGAGTCAAAACCGAACTGAGAAACACAACGTGCAGGAGAGAGGTGGTGATGAGAGGCTGTCGTGGTTGGCTCAGGTCGGGAGGAACGCTCAGGGCCTCCGCAGGCTCAACTCGTACCCGCCCTCGGCCACCACCGTGGAGGTGGACATGGGCAGGAAGGTGGAAGTAGACGTCCCCGTTCAGCAGATACAGACGCAGAATGTCATGACACTGTAAGACCACGTTTGTTCCTCTTCTGGTTCCATAAATATGTTCTTGGTTGTGCATCTTCTCATTCGGGGTTGTGTCTGCTTCACACAGGAAGTCGGAGAACAAGCCTCCGGAGATGACGTTGGATAAGGCCGTGGGCCTGTTGACGCAGGATGACGAGGAAACGCTGATCTACGCAGCCAGCCACATTCAGAATCAATGTTTCAAGAGCGCAAATGCCAAGAAGATGGTGTGTTTACTCACATGCAGTGTGTCCGCATGATCGGAATGATGGCGTTAGCAGTTTAATTTATAATTATCCAATTTTCAAACCACAGTTTTGGGAGGAAGTACCTGTAGCATCTTTTAGTCCTTGTATCTCTCTCTTTGTACAGATAGATGTGAGGTGGCAGGAAACTTGCATGCAAACTCCACTTAAAGGTTCAGTGTGTAGAATTTAGTGACATCTACTGGTGAAGTTGCATGTTGCAGCTGAATACCCCTCACCTCACCCTCCCCCTCCAAACATGAAAGAGAACCTGTGGATCCTTCAGTTGTCATAAAAACTCAAAAGGTGTTTAGTTTGTCCAGTCTGGGCTACTGTAAAAAACATGGCAGCCTCCGTATAGAGGACCCGCTCCAGATGTAAATATAAAGTATTTAAATATAAAAGGCCCATTCAAGGGTAAAGAAAACAATAATTTGCACAATTTAGATATAACACACTAGTGAAAACATCAATATGATTATTTTACATTCAATTTCTGCCTATAGATCCCTTTCACCTAAATCTTACACACTGAACCTTTTAAAGGCATCATTTTAACGTATATTTTCAGGTGTACTATCTCCGTGGAATCGGAAAGCTGCTGCAGCTCCTCCACAGCGACAGTGAGGAAGTGCAGTGCGTCGCTGCCGGCTCGCTGCGCAACGTCGTGTACCAGAGCAGCGAGAACAAGATGGAGGTGAAGGAGAGCGACGGCATAGCCACCATATTGGGCGCGCTGAAGAGAAGCCGTGACATTGAGACCAGACGACAACTCGCAGGTCGGTCATTGACTTTGTAAATAGATTTTTAGTGTCCCTGAAGATGATAAAATCTATTTCTGTTTTTAGGTCTCTTGTGGAACCTCTCCTCTCATGACCTGCTGAAGGAGCGTCTCTCCAAAGAGGCCTTATCTGTCCTCACTCACTCCGTCCTCGTGCCCAGCTCGGGCATCTCCGAGGGCGAGAACCCAAAAGACGAGCTCCTCGCTGACTCTGAGGTTTTCCACTTTGCCACAGGCTGCCTGCGGTACGATTCCTCCTCCTCTTCCTCTGTGCGCCTTGAAACCGGATGCTCCGGGTGCTTCTCTGCAGCGCTGATTATAGATCGCAGTAAACAGACACCGACTACTGGTGTCAGATAGACGACTCATACCAAAATAAATACAGACTTTGAGGGGTAATTAGACACAGACTAACTTTCAATACAACTAGGAATAAAAATGCACTGTGCATATGGAGAAGCAGTTTATGTTTTTCAAGTGCGTTTCAGAGCAGGACGATTTTGTGATGCTTTCACTCTAAACCTTGCGCTGGCACTCAGATATACGCCGCTTGTGCTTGGATTTCCTCCACTTGTAATAAAGTAACAGAAAATAAGGCTGAAGCAACAGCTGACTAACTAATCACTTATTACAATACATTTAAAACTTAATATACACAAAAATGGTGACTGGTAAAAGGAAAAAACAGTGTATATATATAATATAAAGCTTTATAAAGCTTTCTTTTACACTCATTTCACTGATCTAACAGCATCAATTATTGATTTATTTAATTTTACTACATTTTGTCAGTATTGTGGCCCATTTAGAAACAATTGCACCTACTCTATTTTTCTTTCTTTAATAATATGAGTTGTCCATGGCAACTTTCATCTGATTATATAATACACATTTTTGTGACACTACACAGTTTATACAGTTTATGAATTATACACACAGTGGGACTGAAATAAGCCTCTATAGACTTTAATGTATCATAGACGTCATTAATAAATAATAAGTAATTAACTGTTCAAGCTGTGTGATAATGTGCAAAGTGGACTTTAAAGATGTAATGTAGTTTGCATCAGCTCTGCAGTTACTCTGCTTGTGCTCAAACTGCTTGCACTCAGATATTTTGTATCTGCGCTTCAGCTCCTCTTCTCGCGCTCAAACCCAAAGAAGAGCGTGGTCTTAGAGGAGGTAGTCATACACCGTCTCTGCTAAGCCGAGTTATGAGTAAACTGATCTCATCCGTCTGAATTCTGCTGTAACAAGGAACGTGAAGTGCTGACTGTGGTTCTGTGGAAGGAGCCAAAACCTCTTTTCAGATTCCTGATGAAAAACTTTATTGAGTTTCTGCCAACAAGAAAAAAACCAAAACAAAAGAAATCGTGAGAAAGCTGCTCGATGATGGATTAAAGAAATGTCACTTTCTCCTGTTTCGCTTTGGTGATCGCGGCAACTCAAAAACGCCAAAGAATTTAATACACCTGTCGTATTCTCTGCTCTCGTCATAACTCTCGGTTGATGACAACGTATCTGCCGCGGCCTCAGATTATGTACGTTGTGTTGGTTTCCAGTTGGTTTTTCTCGTCGTATATCATCTCCGTGTTTACAAAGCAGAAGAGAATCAGACGCGCCCGCTCCCCTGGCAACTACAGCCAGATGAAAAGAGTCGGAGGCTGAATAATTCATGGAGCCCTGTCTCTTCTCTCCGCTCTGCTGAACTGAAATCACTCAGTCCTCGGCGGCCCGGCGTTATCAAGTTCTCCTTATCGTGTTCTCAACCCCTCAGAGCCTCCCCGCGGATGAGAAAAATGACGAGTTCCCTTCGTCATATTTTATCAAAGAAGCTGTCAGGCGCAGTTAGAATGTTAATCCAGGATTTTTTTTTTTGAGGGAAGCTGGATTACCTAGTTTTTTATGTTTTTCATAATTGCAGCTGGTTTAGGAACAGCCTGAAATCCAAAAACCATTAACGTGTGTAATCATGAAGTGTATTTATTTCTGCCAGTAGAATTAAAACAATATAAATGCCACATTATCATCCTTGTTGTGTGTCTAAAGGAATCTGAGCTCTGCGGGTCCAGACGGCAGGAAGGCGATGAGGCACTGCGAGAATCTTATCGACTCTCTGGTCTACTACATCCGGGGAACCATCGCCGACTACAAGACGGATGACAAGGTGAAATGGAAATGATGAAGCGTCCCAGAGAAAACATTCATCTTCACACAGTCGGCTTCACACAAAGGCCGTTGGCTGTTTGAGCTGAAGTGGAGTTTTACAGGCGCTCGAGTTTCTACATCTGCTTCATCAGATGTAGATGTGATGCATTCTATGTTTAAACCCCACATTTTTTACTCAGAGGTGCAGTGGTTCTCAAACTGGGGGGCGGGGCCCCTGGGGGACATAGAGCCAAAGTAAAAGTACCTCGATTACAGCTATACAACATGCCATAATGTAAATCATTGGATATTTACCCATGTTTATATCTGCTCTGAAGTCCACAGAGAACTGCGTCTGCATCCTGCACAACCTTTCTTACCAGATGGAGGCAGAGCTTCCTAAAGATTTCCCCCAGGACCTCAGAGGGTCTCGACGAAACCTGGCTCCCGAGCCAAATAGTGTCAGCTGCTTCCCTCAACGCAGCGCCAAGATCACAGAGGTAATCCCTACGGACAAGAATCCACTGTGACAATGCAGAATATGTGTTCGACAATATCTGACAGCAAGTCTGTTAAATCTGCTGGATTTCTGCAGGTTTAATCCTCTTTATATGCAGCCTATGGTTTAATCACCCGTAACACGGCTTTTATTTAACCCTACTGTTATTTGCATGAAGAGAAACATGAGAGCATGACATTTAAAATAAAAGGATTACAGTTTAGAAAATGCGTCTTAATGATTGCACATGCTTTAGACAATATATCTGCATTGCAGCTACTCAGCCGCTGCAGCAGTCTTCATGATGATGTGAATTTACAGTCTGGTCTCTTCTCTGCTCGAGTTAACGTTAAATATCTACACACACACACAATGAGAGCAGAGAAATGCACATGTCCGTCATCGTCAGTCATCGCCCTGCTGCGACTGTGTGAACCCGGTGAACCCGGTGAACCCACTTGATATCTGCAGCTCATCACCTGTCTCCCCCCCACCCCCCCAGCGTCTTGAGCGACAGTGCCCCCTGCTGGAGGAGAAGGCCAACCCACGTGGCATGGAGTGGCTGTGGAGCGCCATCACTGTCCGCATGTACTTGTCGCTGATCGCCCGCAGCATCCGCCCCGCCACCCAGGAGGCTGCTGTCGGAGCGCTGCAGAACATCACTGCTGGAACTGGAGCGGTAGGATTATGGAGAAGTTGATTGATTATAGAAACATGTATTAGCTATAGTGAAATATATTTATTATAGAATAATGTATTTATTATAGAAAAATGTATTAACCATAGACAAATTAATTGACTATAGATAAATGTATTAATTATAAAGGAATGTATAAATTACAGAGAACTTTATTGATTATACCGAAATATATCAACTATAGAGACATTTATTAATGATAGAGAAATTTATTAATTATAGAAAAATGTATTGATTATAGAGAAATGCTTAAATTATGGTGAAATTCATGTGCCTGATTTTAAATCTTTGGACGTGGATACAGATTGTACTTCTCTTTCTTCTAAAATAGAATAAACATATCCTATATTTCGCACATCTTCATCGCAGGTGTCTGAAGCCATCGCTTTCACTGTTGTCCAGCGGGAGAACGGTCTTCATCACGTCAAGAACATGCTGCAGGAGAAAGAGAGCGATGTGAAGAGGACGACCGTGTCCCTGATAAAGAACCTCTCTCACCACCATGAACTGCATCCGGACATTGGTAAGTTTCACACTGGGACTGGAAAGTGAAGCCAATGTGGAGGCGACTGAAACCTGTATGCTCTCAAACGACCAGCAGGGGGCACTCAGTTTCTATAGAAGTCAATGAGACTATGTCTCACTTGATTTATAATGTCGGTGAATATTTTGCTGAGGAGTTTATGGTCTCACTCTCTAGTTTCAAGTCGTCTTCAATACAGCATGATATTCATTTTATAAATTATTGTCCCATTTAGAGTCAGATAGACGATAAAGCACGGTGTTCTCCGGAGCATGTATACCGTGTGATTGACAGCTCGTACCATCCAATGGTTGCAGGTCGCAGGTGTAGGCAGGTATTCAGAAACCTTGAACTCCCAGTCAGGCTCCACCCCCACTCCTCTTGAAGATAATTTAAGACTTTTTATGTTAACCGTGTTATTTTCACTTTTTTTGATTTTGTATACCTGAACCTGCACAATTTAAATATTCTATGTCTTCTATATATTTCCACGTGTTTTATTGTTTCCCACCCGAAGTGAAGCAGGTGTTGCCAGAGGTGGTGGCGATGCTGCCCAACGACGACACGGGCACCGACCTGCCCACTGACGTGACGGCGTCTCTGTGTCACATCCTGATCAACCTGTGTCAGAGCAACCTGCAGCACGTCAGAGCCATCGTCAGCCAGGGGGCTCTCCCCAAGATCATCAACATCAGCAGCAAGGACAGCGGGTTAGTCAGCGCTCACAGCTCACACAGCACAAATGAAGCACTCGCAGTTTTCTATGACACTGACATGATGACGTTTAGTGCAAATTATCAAACTCAAAACAAAAGTTAAAAGAGAAGACGAGCAAAAAGGAAAGAATTAAGTAAACATGGAGTTTATTTACCTCAATTTCCTATAGATATACCTCAAAAATTATTAATCTCCAAGCAAAATACCTCTAACATCTCATATACAGTCATACGTACCTATATTATATATTCAGGATGGAATTATTTCTCCTCTATGTGTCGTAGCTATGGCCCAACCAGAGCGGGTCAGGCTGCGTGTGCCCTGCTGCACACCTTGTGGAAATACACTGATCTCCACGGAGCCTACAAGAAGGTGAGTGTGTTAGATGTTGTGTGGTTTTACTCCGTCTAACGCATTGTCCTTTTGTCTGAAAAACGGACATTTTAATATCAGAAAAGAGTAGCATTTGTTTTAGGTCGAGGGGATTTGAATACATGATCTGAAAGATAAAGCAAGTGAAGAAGCATTAGGTCGTTCAAGGAGAAAGATAACAACTGGAACTAAACTCACAAGAGCAATACGTGAAAAAGCTGTAAATTGAAATGAAATATATAAAAATAAAAGTACATTTATAGAAACATGTACAATATTAAAATGTGTGCAGTGTATTACACATTCTACAGTCACTAGATTGGCTCTCCATAAAGACAACTAATCATCTGTTGTTTAGTTGATTTAACTTCCAGTATTTTCTCTTTCTTCTCTCTCTGCAGTGTGGCTACAGGAAAACTGATTTCATCAATCCGAGAACGACAAAGGCTGTGAACTCTGGACGGAACTGAACCCAAGATGCTCGTGCACAGTACATCATACTCCAAGCTGCACTTGTTCACAGTATCAGCGCTTGTAGTCAACAGTCACTCGTTGCACTGTTTCCCTTCATTTGTGTCACAGTTTAGTAGAAGATGCTTTTCTCAACGCTGCGGACGAAACATCGTAAAACTACGTCTGTATTTCCCGTTAATGTCTCATGAAATGGGTCAAAACCTTTCTTTGTGTGTTTGAATGTAGAGAGTAGGTGTTAGTGTTTGTGTAGCGAAAGAACAAACATGGTTTTTAGAATGTTTGTAAATGTGGAAATAAGGAAAAGAGTCATTTTAAACACAAGAACATTTTTAAACACTTTTAAATTCCGTTTTAGTTTATTATCCATCATTTAAAGCATCAGATATTTGCAGCCGCTGTCTTTGTGCCTCATGTTCAGACAAACTGACGGATCAATGAAGAAACATTCCCAGAAAATGTAACATCTCTCCAGCTATAATAACAACTATGAATTAATATTCCTTAATGTTTTACTAGTTTATTTAATAGTGGCAGCTTGTTGGTCAGTTTATGGTTTTGCTGTGTTTTTTTTTTTTGCACTTCAGGTTATTATATAAAAGAACCACAATGAAAAACAAACCAAATGTTTAAACCAAAAACAAGGATGAAGATCAACCTGTATATATGTCATGTATATAAATGTATTTTAAGACTTCCTACTTCAAAACAAGATGCTCTCCTGCTTTCTGCCTTATTGAGTGTCCCTCAAATGAATAAACGGGTTTAAATAAACTTTATTGTTCAGTATCTTCTCTTTACACCACAGGTAGAGAGGCCATATCATAACTCACGATTCTGCTCTATTGTGATTTGGACCTAAGATTTTCTGTTGCATGGACGTTAACCTTGTTTTCCTTGTCTTTGGTTGTTTGCACTCTTGAGTTCTTAATATCCTGTTTTATTTTGAAACTGATTTACTACTTGTCTTTGTGATGCACCTGTCCTAATGTGTGTCCCCTGTGTTCACTGATCCCTTCTTCCCTTGTGTTTCCCTTTGTCTTTGTCCCTCCATCTGTTAACTCGTGGCTTTCCCTCGTGTCTCAGTTCAGTTTCCAGGTATTTACCCCATGTTCCTGCGCTGTTTGCCTGCCGCTGGCGACCATAAGCCTGTTTGTGTTTAATTTTCTTCTCGTTGAAGTCCACCTTCACCAGCTTAAGCTTCTGTACCAGCGTTTGAGTCCCGACTCCGGTCCCTCTCCCCCTCAGAGCCTCGGTGGTCGTGTTCTGACACTTTGCGTTTAAAACAGACAAATTCCCCCAGAGATCCTCTCGGTCTAATGAAGCCATTAGACGCTCCCGTCTGGGAAATCTACAAAGGCCTCGCTCGACTCCAGGCGGTGGTTGAATCTCCCTCAACCAAATTAACTGCATCCCACTAAAGTAATTACAGCTTTGTGTCAGTGATTGTCTTCATATATCTGCATATCCAGCCTGCACGGTAGCGAGGACGTGAGCTCTTAGAAGAAGCTTAGTCTCCATCTGCAGGTACCTGGGACATAATGTAGCGTGACATGATATAAAATTGATGTTCTTCCTGTTTTCTGGCTTCATTCTGAGCCGCTGCAGCTTGTTTTTATGTGTGTGAAGTGCATTTTATACGTATTTGTATGTGGCAGAAAATGCAGGATGATTCACAAATGATATGGAATAATTTAAAAACCATTTTTCTGAGCAAATACATGAAGAAAAGTGGAGGGTTTCTCTTGATATATCCTGCAGGGGGCAGTGGCGTAGCATCAACTCATCCTCACTGAGTCTCCTCGATGATGAGCAGAACAGATTCAGTGTAAAATCGTCCCCCAGTTGTTCTTTGCCCTCAAACAACATTTACTTTTCATATTCACTAACTCCTAATCCGACATATTTTAAGTGGTTTAACTCTGAGATTAAAACCCTGAGCTGTTCTATTTGAGGAACTAAAATCTGCACTTTTCCTCTCTTTCCCTGCTAATAATCTCTAATTCACCCACTTTGTGAGCTATTTTGGGGACAAAGTGCATGATTTCCAAGCCTCTGGTTTGCAGAAGAAGTGAAATCCTTTCAACAACAGCCTTTTTGTCTCTCACACAGCCGAGGACTGGTCAGATTTATTATTTCTCAAGGGGACATTCGTCTTTTTTTAGATGCTAAGAATAATTAAATGTTCCCATTTGGAATTTTGGTCTCAAAAGAGCCCAAAACAAGGGGAGAGGGTTACAGTTCTCTGAAGCCTAAAGAAAAGAGATTTACAGCCCAACTCAGAAATAAGAGTATGTCCAAAAATGTCTGTTAGTGGAGCAGGTAGATGTGAAGGGGAGGTTGTCACGTAATGAAAGAACATGTTTGAGACGGAGGAAGAAAGAAAGGATTCTTCCACAGAGGAGCAGCAGCAGTGGAAAACAGGCTGAAAAGAAGCCAGCTTGACTTTTCTCTCCTTAACACTGAGGCCATTGTGAAGGGCGTCAGCACTCAGAGCAAATTGCTTCTCACTGACATAATCACTCAAGAACATTTCAGATGTAAAATCAAGTTTTTCCCTTTTTTCTTCAGAACTCGGTCCATTGGTTTCCAGGGATGACGTGTGTCCCTTACTCCTCTTCATCTTCTCAGAACATCTGGGATGAAGAACCACCCGGTGATGTCACAAAGTCAGACACGTGAGGAAAATGTTCGATAGATTATTTAAAAATAATTTTAAACTAACTTACAAAGTAACTGATACATTTTCTGTCACGAATTTGGTCAGTTCGGTCACAAGTGGTTTGGAGGAATTTGGATGAGATTGTTGATAACAAAACAAAAAATCGAATTAAATCATATTGAAAATAGTCACTGAAAAAAACAAACCTCTTATTTAAACTACAGGAAACGACTGACACATAGAACAACATTTGGTTCATGCCTCTTGACAGAACTGCCTGAAAAACATGAATAAGCGTAAGAGTTTATTTAGTGATTCCAGCCAAATAAATAATCAAAACGACAAAACATCCTGTTTCCGCCGCCATGCTGCTTTAAAAACGGACTTTTATAAGATAAAAAGAACTTGTTTCATTATAGATGAAGAGCTTCACATTGCTCAGTCTGATCGAGCTCTCTTTCTCTTGTGTGTCTCCATCTCTTTTCGACTTCCAGCTTTTACGCTTAATTTTTCATACATTTGTTTTGGGGTTATTTCAAATAGAGTGCCTCCCACAGGGCACCACACCTTGGTCTTGGTTTCAAAGGACCCTTTTTCCCCTTGAGCCCAGTGATTTTCTCGCCCTTTTCTCGCCCTTTGTTTGGACCAGGTTTGAGTTAATCCCTTTCTTGGTCAACTAATTAAAAACACCCAGGTTTGCCAGATAACAGGCAGTGTGATATTAAGCTTTGGCAGCAACACAGCCAGGAAGCAATGGTCGAGAGATTCCTCATAGAGAGAGGAGGTAGAACAGGGATCTTATGAAAGTGGGACAAAGGTTTTTCTCCCTCATTAAACAAAGAGGAATTTATTAAGGTTTCATAGCCACAGGTTTCATCCTGTGCTGAAGCTAGAAATTAAAACACGCCGGGTGAGAACAGAAAACCTGAACCAGAGAATTTTACATAATTTTAATAGGATTGGAATTTGTGAAATCTCAGCCAACATTGTGATTTGGGTTGTAACACCTGCTTGATGGTGTATTTTACTTCTAACTGTTCAGAATGTGATTATTCGTTTATTTGATTTTGCCAAAAGTACTGGGCAATATTTCATTGGTCGAAAACGATGACTCCAGACAGTGGAGAGATGAACAAGCGAAAACTATTTGCTACCTTAATTTAATCCATAAATTTCCTGCAGCCTTTGTCTCCTGAGAAACGCTGGAACATTTTGTGCAGTTATTTTAAGAAAATCACCTCAGTTGAACTGGTCACGTCCAGACACATGCCGCTGCTGGCACAGAGTCATGAGGGCATTTTTTTTAATTTTAAAGACTCATGAGCTTAAAATGCTGAGAACCACTGGTCTGCTATTTAGAGTACAGAGCTTCTACAGACAGCTCTGAGGAAAAAGACAAAGAAATCTCTTATTATGTCTTCGGATCACTGGTAATTGACAGGAAAATACTCAAATACCTGCTTCTAGATCTTCAGCTGTTACTTTTATTAGACCGACCGAAAAGATTTTTACCACTGTCCATTTTTTTGTCAACAGGATTATGCAAAAACTTCTCAACAGATTTACATTTTACATTTTCCTATAGATATCCGAATAATTCATGGATCTTGATGAAATACATCTGGCATATTTATTTAGACTGATGTTTGATGCAGGACTGGCTGTGGCTCAGGGGTTAGAGCGGTCGTCCTCTAACCTGAAGGTTTGTGTCCCTGTCTTCCCCATTCTGCATGGCCAAAGTGTCCTTGGGCCAGATACTAAGCCCCAAATTGTCCCTTCTCAAATAGAAAGCACTGCTCATATGTGTCTGAATGGGTGAATGGCAAAAGCTGTACTGTAAAGCGCTTTGAGTGGTCATCAAGACAAGAAAAGCTCTATATAAATACAGACCATTTACATGTAAATTAGGTTTCACAAGGGTACAGGCTTTTTTCAGCTGCTGTACGGCAATAAATCTGCGTGTAGATCCACACAAAGGGATGGATCCAGGAATGCTTTCTGTAGCATTGCGATAAAGGCTCCTTGTTGGAGGTACTGAGAACCAAACAGTGACACTGCTGGTGTTATAGGGAAGGAGAATCTTTCAGTGGTCATTAACTCTTTGGGTATAGACCATACCAGGGTCCTTTAGTTTCAGTGTGTCCTCAGGATGACACAACTAACAAGTACTCTATTCAGAGGAAGTCTGGTTCAGAGGTGAGGACTCCAATTTGGCGTGAACCTGTGGGGTCAGGAGAAGAAGGAAAAATCTGTTCAGCCTGAAAGATTTCATTCTAACACAGAAAACTGATTCCAAAATTCCACCTGAGCAGGGAAGATCAGTTCACTATTTGGAAAGCAAGGACAGCATAGAGAGTATAGAGGGATTTAGCACTTGAGGGATTCCAGCAATGAAACCTTTGTAGACGCAGCCAGGTAGAACGACAGAGACCCTATACAGTTAAATTCTCAAATCACATGGTCTGCAGTGGTGCCAGGCAGAAACGAATGGCCGATTGTGCCAAGCACCGCAGACAGGTCAAGAATGATGAGGACCAGGAATAAGGAGGCGGCATGAGGAGAGTGGAGTGCTTTTGAAATTCAGAGTAGTTGGGGTGTCTGCTGGCCTGACTCGTGACTGACTGGGGTCGAGGGGGTCGTGTTGTGACCGGTACAGAGAGAGCTGGTCGGAGAAAGCATGTTGAAGAGGTTGAGAAAGGGATTAAAAGAGCGGCTCACGTCTGCAGGTCCTGACAACAGACGGGGCAAGAGTCGCCGTCTTGAATTGATGGCAGACAGTGTGCAGACACACGGGTTTAAGAGAAGGCAGGAGGTCAAGCACACACATTTTAAGAATTTACCAAGGAGATGATGAGAGAAACATGAGAAACGTGGAGACTAACTCATCCTCAATCTTTTACAAAATGTGCCCCAGAGGCATTAAATAATTGATTTGATGGAGATGGTCAAGGCTCGATAAGGAGTTCTACTAGACTATCTTTCAATTCAATGATACAGACGGATATTTTGACTGTCAAAACATAACATAGCATCATATTTGTGAAGGTCCAGGATTTTAAAATATTGGTTAAATATATGTATATCATGCAGCCTATACCACAACCTACACAGGTGTTTTTACTTTGTTGGCCGACAATGACTGCTCCACAAAAGTGAAGCCAAAGAGACTCCTGGTGGCTGGCTGCAGTATATGTCATAAACTCCGCCTCCTCCATGTTAATGGGTGGGAAATGGCCCAAACTTAAAAAAATCCAAATACATTAAAAGAAATATTTTCTTAATTTTATTCCGGTGACTTCCTGATCGGTGCTGCTCAGACTCCAAATGTGTAAGATGGCTGCTGTGTCCGGGGGTATTTTAGCTTCATTTCTGGATAGTGGGAGGTAGTGGAGAAGCTTTTACCATCTTTATATACAATGTAGGGTTCTGACTGATTAAACCTCTGCGCTGCTTGTCAACTTAATTTTCAGAAGCAGAGAAATATTGAAGGTTAAAGTTTTGTCCGACAGGTGCAAAGAAACCTGGAGAGAGTGAGAACAATCTCCCTCAGGCACAGTGTGTTCACACCAACAGTCCCGAGAAGAGGTCTAATGAGGCAAAGTGAAAACACGTGTCAGGATCTTAACCATTTGGCTGCTGGCATTGGAAATTGGCTGTTTTAGCTCAAACTGTTCCTGCCTACTATCCAATTTGAATAACTTATCTATACAAAGCATTAAATCATTAGAAATCCCTGTGAGTGACAGGGCTGCCTCGTGATTTTACTGTGTCACAGACACGCCACTAACAGCAGCAGCGGGAGTATTGGGTGCATTAAGTCTGAAGATGGGTTTTAAATCCTTTAATCTGTCAGCACTTGTCACCACTGCTTGAAAGAAAACATCAATCACTCATGGCTTGATTGTTACAACAGCTTCACCATATGTTGAGGATTAGATTCTGCATTGTAAACTGACGTGTGGGCCTAGACCTACAGCTCTGGAACCAATGACTGCTATCAAAATTAAAGCTGCCAAGAAATATAAGGCTCACATAATGGATTTTATTCAATTAATGAGTCATATAAATGAATTTGTCAAAAGCTGAGCACAAAAAATGCATTTTTTTTCAGTTTGAGCAGATAATGTATCTGAGTTGCAGTGAAATTACAGTTTACTGAAGGAATTGTTTCTGCACGATCAGCACAACAGGCAGCTGTCATGATTAATGCTGTGAGGCATGATGACATCAGTCTCGACTGGAATATAACTCTGAATATAACTCAGAAATGAGAATATAAACGTTCTAACTTGAATGAGATGTTCTTAAATCTCAGTCCCAAAAACGTCACTGTTTCCTTCCTACTTATGTTGTGCAGTGAAACATCCCACAGACTTATATTTAATTCTAGTGGAGATTGCAATGTTCCCAAAGATACCAATTAGGTCAGACTGTATTCTGAGGGAAGAAGTTCCTGAAATGATGCACAAAGACATCCAGAATATTTCTATCTCATGGGCTGGTGCAGCCATAAAAAAAACCATGGTCTTGGGTTGGAAGCTCAATGTAACTATGGGTCTTTAAATTATTTGCAAGGATGCAGGTATGCAGTGTTTCAAATGTTGTGAGAAATATATTTTTCTTCAAAATTTAATAGATGATGGACTCATAGTAATTGGAGAAGCCATATTTTTTGCATTGTCTGCAGACTATATATCACAGATATACATCAATGTCTTGACTCAGAGTTAGAAAACATGTCTTTCTGTCTGTATATTGAACACATATCTCACAAAACGTTCATCTTATTAACTTCACACCTCGTATAAGTAACGTTAATGGTCCAGGAAAGTGCAGAGTCAAATTCGGTGCGATCTGGACACGCGATACGATCTATTCAATAAAATTAGACAGGTAAACAGTGCCTTGCAGTCAGTGGGTGTGGGTTGAACATATCTTCTTCTAAATCCTCATATAAACTACATCAGTGGTCGGCAACTAGTGGCCTGCGGACCATAATCACTACCACATATTTTGGATAGTTTGATTGTTTTCATTTCACCATATCGGACTGACAGACATTATATCATTGTGCGGATGCTGATCTCTGTCATGGAAACAACGTTCATAGAATTCTCTTCAAGATAAAAGCACAACATTTACATTTACAGTAAAGTAGTATCTGGTTGATCCAGGATGCACAACGACTTCATTGCAGATAAACCCGGTAGGATGAACACCAACTTCACTCTGCACCTTAGACGTTGTTTATAAAGAGCTCTGCAACTTCCAGCACACAAACAATTAAAAAGTGACAGTATATTGTAGAACTGTTTGAGGAGGACTCACTCATAAGAAGGAATAATTCTGAAGTAGCTCCGGAGCATAAAGACAGGCCGTTCCAAACAGGCAGGTTTAGAGCGGGCACTGCAGTACTTCACATCTTTTAAGAAAATAAGACGCAATAATACAGTTTTTTATTACAAAACTTATATTGGATTAAAAAAATTCCAAAAGGACGTTCACGATGAAAAAAAAGATTTGTCAAAACACCACATTGTCCCATAACAAACTTTGGTGACTACATCAGACATGTGAGGATCTACTATGAGGTTGTCAGTCCATTGCAGCTTTAACCTTCAAAGAAAATCCTGAAAATTTACATTTCTGGATGATTTTTTTAACCAAACACATGAAGTGTATGTTAAATATACAGATTTATCAAACACCACACTGTCTCACAACAAAACAAAGTGTTTGGTGACTGCATCGGACGTGTGAGGATCCTCGGGTCCAGTCGCGTCGCCGGTGCGTTGCAGCTTTAACCGGTCCATCATGCCTTGCGGTGTCCCAGTTGCGTTCCCATGTAGTTTCCAGCACGCTGCTCCGAGGGCTCCCTCCCTTCACAGCGGGGCTACCAGCGGGCGGAGCGCCGTGCGTGTGAGCTCCGTGTCGGATGTCCGATGAGTGGAGTGACGCGTGTTTACATCCACACGGACCATCGTCATCCGCACTGAGGAGGCGGCGGAGGAGGGAGAGAAACGTGTCCGCTCCCTGCGATGCATTGATCGGAATAAAAGCAGGATCCGGGGCCGCGGACCATGCACCGGGAGACATTTCTCCTCCAGAGAGGAAGAGAGTGAGGCAGCAGAGTTTTTAGAACATGTCCTGAAATCATCTTTAACTGAGGTATGTTTGTTTTATACACAGGGAGCAATGTGGTCAGTGCTTCTGCTGTGTGGGGGGGGGGGGGGGCATTGATGCGTCAGTGAAGGCAACATTTAAAAACCTGCAGGTTCTTGGGCTCCTTCTAAAAAAAAACGACTTCAGTTATTTCAGAAAACAAAGTGATCAGATGTTGTTGCATAACTTTGTTTTGGGGATCAGATGCATTCAGATGAATTCCCATCATCCTCCTGTGGAAATCTCCAGGAAGATGCTGCAGAAAATTGAATAATGTCTTTTTTTTGTGGTCACACTTCATCATCAAAACGTGTTGTGACCCTGGAGAGATTCTCCACATGATGCACGAGCCATCTGTGTGTGTGTGTGTGTGTGTGTGTGTGTGTGTGTGTGTGTGAGTGTGTGAGTGTGTGTGTCTGTGTGTGTGTGTGAGCCCTGCAGTGATGAATCTCTTAATAGAGTTTGGGCTTTAAGCGCTCACTCAGCAGTGGTTTTAATCAGAGTTCCTTCAACTGAGTCAGACAGCCACAGTGCAGACTGAGGAGTCCTTGAAGCACACGTGTGATGGAGACAAGGGCAACACTCATTCACTCACAGCCACTTCTAGGTTTGTAGTGTGAGAATGCACATTGGGGAAATGTGTGTACTCGTGCACAGGATAATACACTATGAGATCACAGATGCACTTTCTGATAAACTAAACTCGTCACCTGAACTACATTTGCTCCCTTTTTCTTTAATGACATGTTAATTTACCATTTTACCACATACTCAAGCATCGTTTATCAAATCTTGACCTTGTCCAACACTTAAAATCTGCTTGGTTTATGTCTCGTAGCCAGTAAAAGATGTTGTAGTTTCCAAAATATCCCATTTACAACTATGGGACTCAGTGGAGCGCATATACCTCCGGCCAACAGTCCAAATTCTTAAATATCAGTTCCCTAAATATGCCAGTTTTTCTTATCATCAAGACCCATGAATTATCCCCTGGGAATTGAATGTGTTCTTCCCTGATCCATATCACATCCCTGCACCAAGTTTCATGGAAGTCAGTTCTGTTGTTTTTGTGTAATCCTGTTCACAAGCACACAAATCAACAAACAAATGGACGCAGATTATAACAAGGAAAAGTAGCAAATTCTCACATTTGTGAAGCTTCAACCATCAAAAGTCTGATTATATACGGAAGAGCAGCTTCAATAATTTTATGAAAATAGTCGCTAACTGACTTTCAATGTAATCAGTGATTTGGATTAATCACTGAATCAATTCTTCAGTATTCTCACCTTGAATCAACCCGAATCTCTGCAGGTAAAGTGACGTCTCTGAACATCCCGTCAGTTTTCTAGATCCAGGCTACGTCTACAAATCCCTCCGACCGTTTCCCCACTCCGACCATTTAACTTTTTGAATTCACAATGCATCGATTCAACTTTTATCCATTCATGCTTGTGTTATTATTTGGGGAATAATCACATAAAGATCTGTGTCAAGAGAGAAATGATAATTTTAAAGATTTTCACGTTGTTAATCTAATCCAGAACCCCCACCCCCCCACCTCCCACCACCTCATGGTCGGCTAAGCTCCGAGTCTTACAGGGTTAAAGGCTTATTGTCTCCACCAAGCTGATTAGTTTGAACTTTTGAGACTGCAAGGTGGCAATTTGGTCACTCAACTTCATTATATGCTGGCCGCTGCCATGTAGCACTGCTGGAAATAACATACAAATAATATAGAGTTGATTTTACTGCTGTTTTCCAAGCGTCTGCAGCAGTTTTAACACAACCAGAGCAAGTGGTGACGTACCCAACCGCCTTTTAACGTCTTCCCACTAATTTGGATTAAAATGCACATCGATCACCATATGTTGCATCCACGCTGAACGCCACACCGCTTGGCCACATTCAAATCTTACATACGTTTCTGGAACGGATGATTGACGCTACCTGAATACGGAGCTGTTGTGTTGTGTAGCGGTTTCACTCAGCTTATTCCAGCTTGTGTTAAACCTGCAGCCGCCGCTCTCCCCCTCACCTGACAGGGCTGATGTGGAAGTAATCTCTAAAAGGCATCTCCGCTCAGCAGCACACGACCGACGAGGAAACCGAAAGGAACACGGGAGGCTGAAACGTTACGATTGCAGTATGTGGGAACAATAGGTGGAGGAGCATGCGTTTCCTTGTGTAGTCCAGTAGTATTAGGAGGGGGCGCAGGATACTCCATCAGGAGAAGTGCCATCTTGTCCGAGCACAACGGTCAAATCCTAATTAAATTTGCTTCTTTATATTAGAAATACCTGCTGACACGAGCAGCTCCCGAGGCTATTTTTAGCCTCGCTGGCAGCGTGGCTCCAGGAGTGGCAATGTCAGTCACACCGAAGGGTCTCAACTACTGCCAGGAAATTTAGTGCAGTCATATTATATTATTATATTGTTATCTCCGCCAAGGAGGTTATGTTTCTGCCCCTGTCTGTTTTGATTTTCAGCAGGATTACGCAAAAACTGCTGAACAGATTTTCACGAAATTTGGTGAAAGGATGAGATATGTGGCCGTGAAAGAACCCATAAAAGTTTGGTGTGGATCCAGGACATTTTTTATCACTTTCTTTAACATTGCGAGATGTGAGAGGTGGATTTTTTTTTTTTTACATTTCCCCAGATTTCTAGAGAATAATTCATAAATCCTAATGAAAACATTTTGGCGTGGATCTGGATGAAGAGGAGGAACCAGGACACAACACCAAAAAGAAAAATATGCATAAACACAGACAAATAGGGAGTAGCACTTAAACACAAGGCGCAAGGCTTATCCTTAAAGGGAATAAGGCGGTGTGTGGGGCCTGAGCTTGGCCCCAGTATTTTCCACAAAAGGCCTCCAGGCTCCCTCAAAGTCACCAGAGGATCCACGTGCAGCAAGTCTCAATTTCTCATCTCAAACGGTTGACATGTTGCATCACCTCACTGAATCCAGCTGGGAGGGTGAGGAGATCTCATTAACCCGAGTTTAGATCCAGAAAGTTTATTATTGTTCCCACCCGCAACACCAAAAAATGGCCGTCATGGGATCTGGCAGCGGACCACCACCCAGAAAACTTCAGATGGTGTCTTTAAACGTTAAACACCACCCAGAAATCTTTTATCACTCTGTGAGATAGGGCCAACGGTGAAGGTATGCGCTCTACAAAGTGCCATTCTAGTTTCTAATGTGAAGTGTATTCATTTAGCTAGAGTGAGGGATTAATTTCCACTTAGGCATGTGAACTAAAACCTTCCATCTGCTCCAATTCAAATTATTAAATTGCCTAATCTCCACCTGCAGATCAGCTGGGAGACGTTTCCGCAGCGACCCCACTTACTATACCTCTTGATCTCGGGAAACCCCGCTGCAGCGAACACCTCCGTGCTTTCTCCGAGGCCACATTCAGCGGAGACAAAGAGGAAGTGACAGGAAAGCACGGGTTTGCTTCTTAATTGTTGCTGATTGTTTTGGTTTACTTTCCCAGACTGTGCCCTCGAATCAATCCAGTCATCTGTGTAAAGCTCGGACAAAGGCAGAGCTGCGTCGCCATGGTGAGGGATTGTTTGCATCCAGCTAGCCATGTGGGCACACACACACACACACACACACACACACACACACACACACACACACACACACACACACACACACACACACACACACTGCAGCATGCTCTTTTGTCCGTGCACCCCTTGTTTCTGTGGACCCCCTCCTGCTGCCGCTGCCTCCTTTTTGCTGCAAAAATTGGCCTGTGGTTGCGTCATCGTCTGTTGTTGCTCATTGCTGCTGCTTCAAAAAAGCCTCGTCTCCTCAGTAATTTTCACAAGATGTCATTTTTTTATTTTTTAGACTGACATCAGTGAATTCAAAGGAAACGTGACATTTGGCAACAAATTAATTGGATTTTCTTTTTTTGTGCAAAGTTTTGTTTTGTTGGCAGGCTGCCGGATATGAGTAAGGGTCAATGGTTCAAACCTGATCAATGAGTTTGTTAAAGTCTAATTTAGCGACGGGCTGAGAGCGTTCAGCCGAACACGGCAGGAAATGAACCCCTTGATGGGTATCAAGTGTGGCACTAGAAGCTTTTCTTTACATTTTTCAATCTTAATATCTTTTTAAAGCTCGACTCAGGGCTATTAAAGGAGCTTATGTGCTGAGCTGTCTCATGAACTGTCCACGTCTGAGGGAACATAAATAAGAAACACTACGTGCCACACTGTGTCCCCTCCCTAGCTCTGCCTTTCTGTGGCATCCTGAGAATGAAACTTCAGGGGAGGCAGACTGAAGTCACCGCTAAGTTTAGCTCGACGGTTCACAGCCCAGACGACACGGTATTCTTCACGTCTGAAACATAAATGGCTGTGGCAAAAGTTGTTGATTCGTACTGACAGCGTCCAGAGCAGAGACACACTGTATCTTTTCAAATCTTTTCTCGTATAACCTCGACCAACTCTGCCTCTATCTCCTCTTCTGAAGAAGCAGCTCTTTCTTTAGTTACACACCAACTTGCTATTACATGACAGCCTTAAAATGTTGGTGTTTTCAGGGTGGACCTATCTTTGTTTTTGAAAGCAAATAAATGAACGACATGTCTCCACAAGGGAAGCCAAAATATTCTGGATGTGGTTGCTGCCATCTTGCACCGGTGACATCATTTGGAGCCAGACTCAGCTGTCTATCCCAATGTTTTTATAGCAACAAAAAAACTAACTTATAAGAAAGATTAACACTTGAACAAACGTCAGACAAAAAACATCTTTGGAAAAAACTTGACTTTTTGATTTGGTGGAAGGGGAACATGAATCTTTTGTACAAAATGTATTGGCAATCCAACCATAGTCCCCTCTGCTGAAGGTCATTGACTCTCCTGCATAAGAGACCAACTCCGTGCTGGATTCTCTATGAATTGTTTACTACGTGTCGTGAAGTAGGAATGTGGAGGGATGAGTCTGTTTATTAAACTGTGACGAATGGAAAAGGAAATACCAGCAGCTCCAGCACCTTTCCCACAGGTTCTGAGGTCACTTACCGTGGAAATGTGAAGCTCAGTGAGCGGGGCCCATCGCTAAATATGGAGGTTTACATTTAAAGTGAGGCTGAACCAAAATAGAAGCACACATGTCGCAGCATGCTAATTTGTGTGTACGCACCATGTATAGCCTGTATGATTTATTTATCCTCTTGGTGGCAGTGGGGGCTTCAAAGGAACTGTAATTTAGATCAAAGTCATAACCAGAGAGAAAGTGGAAATAGTATGTAGAAAATATAAGCAAACGTAGCACAATAACAGCAATGGGGGGGGGGGGGGGGGTGAAATGAGCAGCAGTGGTGGTTCAGGCATGACGGTGTCCTAATGATTCGAGTGTTGGAAGTTATTAGCTGGGTAAAGGAAATCGAAGATCGTTTCCACAAGGAAACAGACTTCAGTAGCTGTGTTGTTTGAGCTGCAGAGCAAGGAATTCGATTAGTTTGACATTGAGTCTGTTGCCAATGTGGTGCATGTTGTTCTCTGACGTCACAGCTTCTATATCCTGATCAGCGTAGCTTGTAGGAATCAGATTTTGATTCTCACCGGAGTCATCGGTGTAGAGCATCTCCGCAGCTATGAAAGGGATCAAAGCTTGTGAACATATAGATCTGCTTCGGTTCCGCTTCGCAACCTCCGAACATCTGCTCCTGCACAGCTGCCTGCTCCTATGGCACTGTACTGTATGCCACCTCTGATAAAATCAAACATCTCCCAACATATGTTGTGATATTTGTGCCAAGGGGCCAGTGAGAACGAGTCAAGGAGGGAAAACTAACCATTGATTGACCAAGAAAGGAAAGTTATTAGTGTGGTCGGTTTGACCTTATGTCTTCTATTTCTATACGCGTTGTTTCCACATGTCTGCACTTGCAGCTGAAGATGTCTTGCATTGATTTTTCTATTAAATAGACACTGTAACCTTCGTGGCAAAGGTGACTTATTTACCATTTTTATAGTAAGTGTCTAGAGCCAGTGGATAGAGGCGTTATGTTATTGGGTTGTCAGTCCATCCATCCTATTCTTGTGAACACAGTATCTTAAGAAATTCTTGATGGAATTTCTTTAAATTTGGTACAAATGTCCAATTGGATATAACGATTAGCCGATTAGAATTTGTTGGTCAAAGGTCAATGTCACAGTGACCTCACAAAACGAATTGCTTGCCTTGAGAACATGATATCTCAGGAACACTGAGGCAAGGGGATTTCTTCACCTCTGGTACAAACGTTTACTTGGACTCAAAGATAAACTGATTTGATTTTGAAGGTCAAGGTTACTGTGACCTCACGACACCTCGGGAGAATCCTCACTTAGACTCATGGATTAACTGATTAGGTTCGGGTGGTCAAAGGTCAAGGTTATGTCACACAAAGCATGTTATTGGCCTCTGGAACATGATATCTTAAGTCTGCCTTCTATTTTGACCACTTGTCATTTGGACTCAAAGATTAACTGATTAGACTTCAGTGGTCAAAGGTCAAAGGTCGCAGGGATCTCCTATTAGTCTGCATTTTTTTTTTTTTATGTAGACCAAAACTGCACTGGTTGGCTGAGACACACAACCAGTTACCAGGTTGTGTGTCTCATTAGGGCTGTAATTCTAGTTTTCAACCTAATTTATATTGGTTGACTGAAGCAGAGTCTCTCATAGCTTAAAGCTTAAATCTTTCACCTTAACTCATCAACATATGAACGTTAGATTCTCTCGAGTAATGAAATGTTTAAACAATATTTGGATTTTAGTGAAGTAGAACCAATTTAGCTCCGATTTTATGACAAGTTTCTGATAATTGTTTTACAGATGTGTGAGCGACTTGAGTACGACTTTTCGTGTGTGTGTGTGTGTGTGTGTGTGTGTGTGTGTGTGTGCGCGCAGATAGAGGAATCAGGTTTACAAGCCTGTGTGAACTGGCTCTTCCTGCTGGACGAGACCTCAGTGTGATCTGGATATCGCTCGTCATTAAATAAACACTGTATTACAACATTTCGACCTCAGCTGTGAAAGTGGAGAGTGTCATCACATCATCTGTTTGGACACTGTGTGTTTTAACAGAACCGTGTCTCAGAGCTGTTTGTTAACAAGCTGTAAATACACAGGGGTCTAGTTTTGATTTCCAGTAAAGAGTAGATTCAGATTATAAACACTGGTTCCACTCTGGACACATGTTGGCTACACTGTTGACGAGAGAATCTTTTTAATGTCAGATTCTATTTAGATATTGTGCAGTTTGATCAGAAACACCTCATAAACTTTAAACAATACTTCTACACTGTATCTTTAAGGTATTTTGTTTGTGGGCTTATATTTGTGCTGTTGTAATGTTGCACTCTTTCTTTAGACCACCCCCAATCTCCCTCTCTTCCTTCCATTCACCTTGCCTTCTTTGTTTATCCATCTGCCCCTCCAGAGTGATTTGTCTTCCTTTCCTTTCTCGTCCACCTCTATTCTGTGTCCCACCGAGCTGTATTCAGGGTAATAGTCTCATTTACTGGGCTGTAAACAGGTGTCGGGGTTCAGATGCATCCTCCTGTCTGCGGTTACAAATCGTCCTGCTCCGCACCAAATGCAGGCCTTGCCCTCGCCAGATGCCAAGGAGCGTCCAATGTAATGCGGTCTCCGTAGGAGGAGGCCTCGAGGGGGAGCAGGAGCTAAATAGCAGGAGAGATTGGAGTCCCATTCCAGCTGTGATAAAGATGGAAGGCGCCTAAATTGTAATAAGGGAGGCCTGAAGCCATATGAAAGTCAAGGATCAGAGCGGAGCTGATGGCCCCGTCAGGAAAAAAGAGCGCTGCCGCCCTGTAGGGTTGCATAAGTCTGAGCATTAGGCACCTGCTCCCTCATTGCTCTGCTGCTCTGGCCCCGCTGCCGTGGCCTTGCCAGCTTCGTAATGACTGCCTCGCTGCCTGACGTGCTTGTGTCAGCAGTTTGAAATGGCTCTCGTTCTACGTGCATGCAACTGCTGTAAGCCCCCCCCGCACCGACACCGGCGAATGAAAAATATATTGAATGGGGCCTGTTAGACGGTCGCAGTCGCTGCACCACAAGTGTGTTGTTGCATTCATTTATCAGCGGCGCTACAGGAAACTGCCTCAAAAGAACAAGTGTTGCAAGTTGTTGTGTTGTTGCTTTACACGAGGCCGGTGTCGCTCTGCACAACTGTGTAGTTTGTGTGTGTTTGGATGATTTATTTATTTTACCTAACTGAAACTGGAGGTTGACGAAATGTGAGGCTGTGGAAATTTTGTTTTTATTGTGACAATATGATCGCATTGTGTTATTGCTTTACAAAAAATTGTTTTACAGATTGTGCACAGTGGGTTTTTCGAGCTTTTTAACTGAAAACCATTAACTGCTGTGGCTGGTAACACACGTCATTGTGGTGAAATTGAACCAAAACAGTGCAGTTGTTGCCATACAACCAAAACAATGAGCTGAAAGATGCTAAAACTCTCTGTGCTTGTCACTATTAAGTTATCTAACCTATTCTTAGTATGATAATATTTGATGCAGCATCAAGGTTTTTCCTTTACAAGCATTGAACAAATCTTTATTCTTTTTTTTTCTTTTAGGATGGACATTAAATCATCATTAGCGCCCCGCAGTGGTGTGGAGGTATGAGGGCCTCTGGATGAAGGCCATGGAGCTGAAAGTGTGGGTGGACGGAGTGCAGCGCATCGTGTGCGGGGTCACGGAGTTCACCACATGCCAGGAAGTGGTCATCGCCCTGGCTCAAGCCATCGGTAAGATCTAAACTACTTTTACTTATGTTGCTTGTTCGTTGGTGGCAGATACTTTAAAATCTAAGATAGAGGATTGTAAGATATTAACATAAAGTATTGGTGACTTGATAGGAAATTCACAGGCCAATATAAATACACCAAGGTCTTGGAGAATCCAAAAGGCAAACTGATAACTGGACAAAGACCACCACCACCACAGAGGAGTAGATTATAGATGAAATCTTCTCCATCTGGCCTTTTAATGCCGAACAACAGTGCAAATAATATGTCGTCCCACAGAGATCCCAATGGGGACACTTTGTGATGTGGACTGTGTCCAATATTGGCCCGGGCAGGTTGTCAGACATAGTGGAGATGATAAATTGCATGAAAATGAAAAGTGACTTGAGGGCACAAAGAGAGATTCACCACAAATGTGCTGCACAAAAACGAAATGAGCCCGACTGCAGACGCTGCTTTATTGACATGTTCTGTTCGTTTGCAGAGAAACGAGTTGACACTCTGCTTCTGTTTGTCATCACATGGATTGTGTTGTGCGTGAAGCTTTGTGAAGTCAATGAGGAGATGATTTTTTTAAATTGAGAGACATCTTCTTTTTTTTTAAACAGATTTAGCGCTTAATTTCTCACTAAAGTCATTGATGTTTTTCCTCAGAGCTAAAAGGATCATGCACAGTGACAGTGTATCAGGAGTTATGGCTTTCACTGTCCTTTGTGTCCCCTGTGCCTTTTGTCCAGCCCAGGCCACTTTGATGTGAATGGCCGGCTGTGGTGATGAATGTGCCTCTTTTACGAGGACCCTTACTGTGCAAGACGAGGGTGAGGGTGCAATGGGCAGTGTTAAGCTGTTATCTGTATGTGTACACACAAGAATGCAGGCGAACCCACACAATAACACACACAAGGGGCCGTGAACCATTGAACCAAGTCCTTTTCCCGACACAGTCAGTGTTTGTGTTGAGTCTTCCCACTGTAAAGTTCTTTCACTATACACACTGGTTAAGTTCTTTGAATCTGCCCACGGTGCACGAGCGTGGGAGAGTTGTAAAAGAGTTTTGTCTATTTTATTTCTCCTCACTGTAGAAGAAAAGCAACTACTACTACAACTACTTTTGTAAAAATTCTCAAACATGATTGAAGAGCCAAGGTTTTTGGCTGCATGCTTAGTATTTACCATTTTATAAATAATGTTTTACCACCATAAATCTTGTGTCATCTTCATAAAAAGGAAGTGAAAGCTGCGTTTCCAACTAGTGTGTTCAAGTGGGCCAAAAATAGATCCTTGTGGGACACCATAGGTCAGAGGGACCTCCAAGGAAAAGGCAACTATGACAAAGAAGCTTGTGTTACGAGCGGAATCAGTCATAGGCATCATCCCTAAAGAAAATCCTTATTCTTACTGGATCAGTTATTCCTGTCACTTCATAATAGTGGTATTTAGTGACGAGGATTAGTGGATCTAAGTGATTAATTCTGATTAATATAGAGAAGTATTGGTTTCTGTAAAACCTAAAATTGAAAATTAAACTGTGGTTTGAAGATTGAAGGTTTTATAATCTATTTTTAGGATTGTTTATGTGAAGAGGATAAACATTTGCATGTGTAAACCAGCAAGAGATACTAATCAGACCAACTATCTTAAAATGTTTCTGCAAAACTCAACCAGTGATGGTACACGATTAAAATGCAGAACCAGGGTTGGCATTGCACCAATAAATAGACTTGGCAAGCCAGATGAGTGTGTGTGTCTGGACTTGGTAGATCTGGACAATATCATGTGCTGTAGCTCTAAAGAAACAGCATGAAAGCTGCTCTCATTGGCCTTTTTGCCCCAGGTCGCACTGGCAGATACACTTTGATCGAGAAATGGCGTGATACGGAGCGCCACCTGGCTCCAAATGAAAACCCTGTGGTGTCCCTCAACAAGTGGGGTCAGTATGCCAGCGACGTGCAGCTCATCCTCCAACGAACCGGCCCGTCCGTCAGCGAGCGGCCCGCCTCCGACGGGCAGGGTCGCGTACCGGAGCGAGGCTTCTACCGGCAGAGCCTCCCGCCTCTGGCCAAGTTCCGGCCATCGGGGTCGGACCACTCGATAAAACGAAGGGAACCCAAACGCAAATCTCTGACCTTCACTGGAGGGGCCAAGGGTCTGCGGGACATATTTGGGAGAAGCAGAGATGCTGAAGGTAGAGTGCTGTGTTAGTGTGTTTTTATTTATTTTGTCTATCCCTCATACTGGTTTCATTCATGGTTTATTTCCTTCCCTTCCTCCCTCTTTTCTACATATCATCAAACGTTTCGTCTCCCACCTACCTACCCACCCATCCATCCATCCAGCCAAACAGCCCCAGCAGCGCAGTGTGAGCCTGAGCCTGAGCAGAGTTGGAGGTGGTGGAGTAGCATCTGTGCCTGGGAGTCCAGCCAGAGAGCTGAGCCGGCTGGTGCAGCTGCAGAGAGACAAACTCCAGGCCCTGGAGAGCCGTCTGCTGGGCTGTGAGGCCGAGCTGGGAGACTGGGAGGAGGCCGCCGGCGAGGCCAACGAAGTAAAGACAAACTACAGCTGCCAGAGCTTTTACTTACAGAAAACTCTAAACCCACATGTCCTCAAATCTATTAGCTTTTACACCGTAAATCAAGCATTTCTCAACTCATCTCTTGAGTATTTTATATTCTCTTTGGGTCGAGTTTCCAAATGAAATCTTTTTTCTCTGTCACCAGGGAGAAAATTTGGAGGAGGAGCTGCTGCTTTTGGAGCAGCAGGTGAGGAGGAATGATGCCGAGATGGAGGAGGAGGAATTCTGGGAGAACGAGCTGCAGATCGAGCAGGAGAGCGAGCGGCAACTCCGGCAGCAGCTGGCCGAGCTGCAGGGCCGCGTACGCGACTGCGAGGCCCAGCTTTTAGAGTACATAACGCGCATACAGGTGAGCGTGGCATTGAAAAAGACGTCTTCTGATTCCACTGGATTCACAAAACAGCATGGAAACCTTCTGTATTTTTCTTTTTGTACAATCTCACTGTGGATATTGAAGAATAAAGTAGTTTGCGAAGGTAATTTTCACGCCTGGCTGTCTGTATTTATTTTCTGTGATGTTGTGCAGAGCATGGAATCAGGTCTGGAGCAGGAGCGGCTGCAGCAGGAGGCCGAGCTCAACCAGAAGGTCAACGAGGAGGAGGTAGAAGCTTCCAGAACATTCGTAACAACATGCAAACTCAACACATAAACAGCTGTGGAGCCTCTCACTGTCTGTCCTGCAGAAATTACTATTAAACCTAAGCTGCACAGAATCTGCTAAATTAGCTACAGGGAGATTTCTTCCAGACAGAGCAGACTAGAAAGCTCTAAGTAGACTGCATACCTCAGCTAAGGCCCAATAGTCCCCTTAATTCCCCTTAAATAGTCTCCTTTAATTAAATTCAATCAATCCGCACCCAATTGCACACCAATATCAGTCACCCTGACTTTTCAGATCCACGAACTATTCCCTGGAAAATCTGTGAAAAAGCATTGTTAAAGAATGTTTAAGAAAGGGATTAAAAAAAAATTCCTGCATCTGCCCCCTTATCCAGATCTGCACCAGAGTTTAATGGGTTCTTCCCGGAGCCATAAACACATCCCTCCACTACGTTTCGTGGAAAATAGTTAGAGGAGTTTTTGCATAATCCTGCAAAACAAACAAACAAACATAGCCTCATGTGGGAAAACGGAGAGAAAGTGGCAAAACTGTTGCATTTAAAATAGATTTAACTGGTTGATTAAAAACAAATCACTACATATGTATAGCTTCCATTATAAATACAGTTTGTGACACTGCACCTTTTTTCTTTCATCTTAAGGGAACTCAACTTTAAGCATCAGAGTCCTCCTGCATGTTTTAACAATGGAGGATGTGTGAATCACCTTTGGCCACTTCCTCTATAAAAGGTTGTTGCTGCGTTTCAGGTGCGAGCTCAGCTGGAGAAAGTGAGGGCAGAGCTGGAGACGCAGAGCCAACAAACGGCGCGGCTGGAGAGCAGCTGCAGGGCGTTGGAACGCTCACTTGGCCAGTCAGGCAAGAGAATACAGGTCAGCTCCGATTCTCCTGCCTCCTGTTTTATTCAGTTTTATTAGCGCTGTAACCTCAACAATACATTTTTTTTGCACCTTTTAGCCATTTGCTGCTGTCTGATTTCAGAAAAATGTTTTAAAGTACTAACTCAAAAGTTTGGCGCCGCAGTGTGAAAATTGTACCCGGCAACCAGGTGGAACTGTGGAAATCTAAGCTCATTAAACCGTGGGCAGTGAAGCGAATTTTAATCTCTGGCTTGCGGGGATGCGAGGTGGATCTTTTTGGCTGCATGCGCCCTAGTATGAGATAAAGTGCCGTATGTGCAGGCGAGGTCCAGCAGGGTGTGGGAAGCGTGAGGTAATGAGAGGGGGGAAAGGGAGCGAGGAGGGGGTTCCAGCATTCTTCGCCTGATTAGAGAGGGGCCTGAATAAGAACACAATCCCTCGCCTGCAGTTGCGTAACCATCCAGCAGCTACGTTTCTCTGTTGCCGTCTCGACTGAGCTCCGGCTTCTGCAGAGAATGATACCTTATTAATTTCCTCACATGAAAGATGCAGATTAGAGCGAAAGCAGCCATTTTCCTGCACCAGGAAAATGGCCTGAAAATTGGGTCTGGACATTTTCTGGATTTCACATGTGAAGAACAGCAGCAGGAGATGTGTGTGGGTCAGATGCATTCGCAGCAACAGGAAAATCTCTGGTGAGGGGTGGCACCCGGGTAGAACATGCAGGAGGCAGGATCTGACGTATAAATTATCTCCAATCTCGTCCTCTTTTAAGGTTGACATCTTCGTCTGTGTCTTCAACATGTATGATGCCTATTTTACATCCTGAGATATATGTAGTCTTCTTGTTTTGTGTCCTTGCAAGAAAACCACCTTTCAAAATGACTTTAAATTCATTACTGTTGTTGTCTTGGTGTCTTTTCTGTTTCTTTCCGGCGCAGGAGAAAGAGCAGGAGCTGGAACAGCTGACTAAAGAGCTGCGACAGGTCAACCTGCAGCAGTTCATTCAGCAGACTGGTACCAAGGTCACTGTGCTGCCTGCTCGACCTGCAGGAGAGGACAACACCACCGGCACGTACACACACACACACACACACACACACACACACACACACACATATATTAGTAAGATCAATCATCATTCTGAGTGAGGTACTCTATATATTGTTTTTACATGTGTATGAGCACAGTGCCACCCTGTGGTCATCCTGTGAATTACAGGTTAGGCCAGTCACAGCAGCTTATGTCTATAACCCTGTTACATGGAACTAATCACCAGCACCTCTGAGAAGCTCAGTGAGTTTCACAGTGAGTCAAAAAGAAAATAAATCATTTTAATTCTCAAAAGAAAAAATCCCAGACAATGTTTTTTGTCATGTAGAAAACACCTGGCAGCTTCTTTACAGACGTGAAATGAATAAAACTGAAGTAATAGTGAGTAGTTACCAAAACTAATTGCAAAAATACCAAAGGCAGAGTCTTTAATCACAAGAATAACATGTCTGACTGTTTGAATTACTGTTGTTCCTCCTCTGTTAAAGCGGGAAAATCCATTTCATGTTTGGCTTTTAAACCTCTGCTGTTTCAGAGGTGGAGTCTGGCTCCCTGAACAGACGCGGCTCGTCTCGTCTCTTACCCAGCGACCTCCGCACTCTGCAAAACACCATCTCCTCCAGCCTCAACCCAGAGGGGATCTACGTGTGACCCAGGGGACCATCATGCTTCAGCCTGGTGTTACTGGACTGTTTTCTAACTGGGAGTGACCACATAATCTGCTGAACTGCTCCTGATTAACACACTGCAACGAGCACAGCTCCAGGAGCATCCTGTGGAGGATCAGTGTGATATCGTGAAAGACAAGTCTGATCTGTTTTGCATCTTTTTTTGCACCACCTCTTCCTCCTCCATCTTACACGGACACTCCAACTGATGTCAAAACCCATTTGCAAGCAAGCATTTAATGAGTGAAGACTCCTCTTAAAAAAACAAACAAGCCAGCAGACATTTTCTTGTCAGGTACGGAGGCTCGAGGTGGATAAACCTTTTATTTTTTAATGTCGTCAATCATGAACTGGAACTGCAGTTTCAGGATGCAAAGTGTGGACACATGTAAACATGTAAGAATAGACAAAAAAGAAGGTATATGCATGAGCATGCACAAACCGTGACGTCACACCTGTGCTATAACTCATAGCCATATCTGATTGCCTTACTCTGGTGTTTTCAAACCAGACGTCAACAGGTCTAATGTTAAAAAGA
Organism: Hippoglossus hippoglossus; assembly: GCF_009819705.1. Lineage (NCBI taxonomy): Eukaryota > Metazoa > Chordata > Actinopteri > Pleuronectiformes > Pleuronectidae > Hippoglossus > Hippoglossus hippoglossus. The sequence continues at coordinate 10,392,542 of NC_047173.1, forward strand.
AACTCAAGGTAGCTACTGAACACTATGCGCCATATTGATTTAGTATTCAGGTGATCAGGTGATCCCTTGTCACGGAGACCGATGTCAGTGTAACTTAACGATGGCTTGATCCTTTTTATACCATGACTTTACTTTTTGAATTGATTTAAACAGACAATTTACATCCTATTTCAAGTTGAGGGATGGCACAGTGAGCAAGTGGTTAACACAGTCGTCTCACAGGTCTCCGGCTTGAATCCCAGCTAAGCCAGGGTCCTTCTGTGTGGAGTTTGTGTCTGCGTGGGTTTTCTTTGGCTTCCTCCCACAGCCCAAAGACATGCAGGTTAATGGAGACTCTGAATGAGCTGTGGTGAGTGTGAGTGGTTGTTGTCTCTGTATGTTGGCTCTGCGATACCCTGGCAACTAGCGTGCACCCCAGCTCCTGCCCGATGTCAGCTGGGACTAGCTCCAGCTGCCCTACGACCATCAAAGAATAAGCGGTATAGATAAAGGATGGATGGATGGATAGATTTTCTGTTGACTAATATTAACTCATCTGATAAAACTGGGCCACAAAGTAAAATCAGCAGCTACTTGACATTTTTTGTGAAACTGTGGCTATTTTTCTTCAGCCTGAAAAATGTTGCCAACAATGACTAAATACTCTGTTCGACCACTGGGTGGTGACAAAACATATATTATTTAGCCAGCTGAAAGTTAACTGTGTGAAAGTTAGTCCTGCTCCCAGATGATGTTTTTTTCTTTTTTTTTCCTGTCTTTGTTCGTTTTCATATTGTTTTGTGACGAAGCCTCAGCACTTTAGCTCCCAGTGTATTTACCTGAGGTGCAACTTACGGTGTTGGCCAAGACATGTTTCACTGTGTTCATCGAGCAGGGACACACACACACACACACACACACACACACACCCACACACACACAGTATTCGTTTGTTCCATCTGACTTTTATCGTTTTAACCAACTAAAGATGTCTCATATGAACCAAAGCTAATGTAAAAAAAAATCATGAATAGTTAGATGAATGTACTTTTTAAAATATGTACGCAGCTTATTCAGATTAAGTGTATACTTAAATAACTTGTGAATAACAAATTGTAAATGTGTACAAAAATATATTCAATCATAAAAAAATATATATATATATCAATAGTGATATGCACACAAATGCCCAAACTAGGGATAACATGTACACTAACCTAAATGTGTGTGCATGGGTGACTTCAGTGCCATACACAGTGTGGGAACTTTTTCTGCTTCAATATGATTTGTGCACAGGTGCAATCTGTTCTAAACCCCGTTCACAAACCTGAATTTCTCATCCAGGATTTCATTTCTGACGGATTCTCCCTGAGCTTCACCCGAACGCATGCGAAGAAGCTGGAGTTTGTTCTGCTAACGCTTAAATAACACGAGTGAATTCCTGGCTCCGGTGTGGAGGTTGCCGCTCCGTTGTTTGCTCTGCAGTGCTGAGGTTCCCCCGGAGGAAGTCACGTCACGTATCTCTTTGGAATAACGGCATGCCTTACTGGAAGAAAAACTGTAACTGATTTCACATCAGTCTAGTCTATTTTTTCAAAGTAGATTGAAGTCTATAATATGCAGAGTGTTAAAGGGGTTAGGTTCTAGTGCTGCTGTTCAATAGGCAGCTCTGTGTGCATGCTTTGTGTGATTGGTTTTAGTTGGACTCCTATTAATAGGCTAATAATGTTATAATTCATTTGGTTTTGGTTTTGTCCCTTTTTGCCTTGTTGACATTAGTTAAAGAACAGTGTATATGAGCAGGAAAGAAAACATCAATCATGGATGTACATGACATCCCTGTTGCTTTGAAACCTGACAATACATTTACCAGCATCTTATTTCCCCCTCAGACACTTTGCCAATAATTGTCTCCGGCCGTGTCGTCGGTGCTGCTTCTGGGTGAAAGTGCATATCCAAATGAGATGATGGAGCCATTATGGAGACAGCCATCAAGTGGTTCTGAAAGCTATTTTAGAAAAATGTCACGGCTCAGGGATATTTCAAGACACAGAATTACTGGGACGAGGACGAGCGCAGAGTAATTAGTGGATAAAAGCTGTTTTAGCTGCGAGACACAACACAACGAGCGCTGGTTCGGAACTGAAGGAGATGTATCGTCTCTGCCGGCTCATGATTAATGTCTCAGCTCTAGTTCCGGTTTGTATTGACGTGAAAGATGCACAAGAGTGAATGAGAGGCACAAACTGGGGCAACTTCAAGCCACTGGGTTTGTAGCATAATGCTGAAACACTCAAGTGTTTACATGCATCCAACGTCATGAAGCCAACATCACTAACATGCATTAACTCTACGCTAAAAAAAAGACACAATATTGTTTCTTATTTCAGCTTCTGTATTTGTTTTTAGCTTTTACTACTTCCCATTTATCCTTTTGGTTTTCATTCAGCCACTGTGTATGAAAGACATTGAGATCAAATTGAAGAATAATGTAAAATACATGAAATGAATCAAATATATTGACAGAAATGACAAATGAATAAACTGCTATACAGTAATAAATGCAGGTTTTTTCATATCTCGTGGATATTAGATACAAAGCATTAAATAGACACTTGTTAGACCCTCTAACTACCTCACACCTTAAACTAAAATATGAATATTATTTTTATATATACCATGTACTATGTTGACCACTGTGTTGCCTCGGCAACTCCTCATGCAGCCCTTAAAATAATGCCTTTGTTGAGCATTATGGATGTTTTACTGCTCGCCTGACAAAAGCCAGCTCCCATTTCTTACAAAGGAGCACGAGCTGAGATTTCAGCTGCTGTAGATGTCCTCATGTCTTACCAAGAGTCCAGAAACCAGGTCCACAGAACCTGCTACACGATGGCTGTTCCTGTCCTGTAACTGTCAGCTCACAAAACGTAATAATATAGAATAACTGAGGTCTTAAAACTAGATGTTGATACAAAACCTTTACAAATGACGTTCTTGCCCGTACCACTACCCCAACCTTCAGTGTGTCAGTGTCCTCATCCAGCACCCAGCCTCATGCATCCCCCCCAACGCATGCACGGTGTCGGAATAAATTAGAACAACTTGACATCCTGTATACAGATTGATTGATTGATTTCAATGTTGACCTTTTTTTTTTTTAAATCCAAACAATTTGGGTTTATGTTCAATTAAAGGAACATTTCTAAATTCATCGAAAACAGTTGAACAGTTAACAAGTGTCTAATTTTCAGGACATCGGACCCATAAATGAAAGAAGAGATGATGATGATGATGATGATGATGATGAAGGAGGTATGAAAATCAAAATGTAAATAAATGATTATAAAACAAAAAAACACAAAACAATGTTTGAATCCTTGTGGAACCATTTGTCATTCGTGCTTGTCCGGTGATAATAACATCAATAAAGTTGGTGACCTGGTGGTGAAAAAAATCCTGGGACAACAAATCAAACGCACCCTCCACAGCACCTGAGTGAACAACACGTGGAAGTCTCGTTTGTTTGTTTGGTGTCTGTGATGTTGGAGATAAACTGAGCCTCAGGAAACTTATCTGTCATTTTACTTTAAAAATCCCACAACGTAGATATGAGCCAGTGAGCTGCTGCAGCAGAAGTTAGCCAGTGGCTAGCAGAGGCTAACAGCTGTGAAGAGGCTAACACAGGACAGAGCAGGTAGGATACAAACACACTGGAGCTACTCAGGAACTGTTAGCAAGCTAAGCTAACTGTTGTTTGTGTTGACTTCATGTTAATTGGTTAGTGTGTGTGTGTGTGTGTGTGTGTGTGTTGGTTCCCCTCATGTCAACAAGTGTTAGCCATTTAAATCTGCATCACCCAGTTTATATTTCAATATGTCTCCATCTGCTTTTTATCTGAATAAATATAAGTCATAACTTAACTTTGCGTCCCTGGTCATCGTAAATTTATGTATTTGTAAAAATCTTGTTGCCAGACAGTCATGATATTTAGACTATTATATTCAAAGCATTACTATTGTTTCTGATGTGTTTGGTAGCTTATCTCTAATATAATTTTTTATTATTATTTGGAAGCTAGACTATAATTAACATGATTCATGGATGGGGATATATAACATTAAACAGTTATCCTCATGACTTACAGTTGCAGCCTTTAACTTTTACTGGTCCTGATGCACTTTACAATAAAAACAATGTCACAGAAACATATTTTTTAGCAAATAATAGGTCCTGGATATCAGATCGGTTCAAATTCAAAATGTATAGTCTGGTGCATAGCTTGCCTCTGTGTTTGAAAACCATCGAGCAGATCGCTTGTCATGTCAACTTCCATTGAACTTGATTTTTTTTTGGAAGAGTGACCTTTAGTATTAGTCGCCAGCATTAGGTGAACTAGATTTATTATTTCCGGGAGTGCTTAAGAATTAGCACCCAGTCGCATCTGTTGCATCTTGAACGAGCCCGAGACGCGAGGGTGACATTTGCAGTTGTCTAAACGAGAAAGAGATAAAAGCAGGGATGACCTTCTCTGCATCTATGAAGGATAAAAAACACCTCCATTTTTGTATATGTTGCTGAATGGCAGGAAGCGGAGCCACAGCCGGTTCTTTACCTGCACTTCACAACACAGGTAACTGTCAGAATCACTCCCAGCTCCCTGCCCAGTCGACGTTGTGTTCGAAGACAGACTCCTGCCAAGCTGGATGGGAATCGAAGTTTCTCCAAATACGGCCCTGTTTCAGATTTATTTTCAAGTTTCGGAGAGACACTTTCTGATACTTTACAGAGTTGGAGAACTTTGGTTATTACGCGTCTTTGTGAGAAATGGTATTTGTCCTCAGTCTCTCCCCAGTGTATTCCAGGTCTAATACTTTAAATGGAGCTCTAGAGCTGGGTCAGAGGGGCTCTGATTACATCTGTGACCCTCTCACACCAAACCACACTCGAAGATTTGTCGCGTTAAATGCTGTTAAGTTTTTTTTTAAACTCCAGTTGTCTCCTGATGTTTATAAGGTGCCATCATTAGATTTAATGGTGAGCCTTTTTTGGCTGACGTCACTTTTGCTGATGTATTATACCATAACTCATTAGGGAATAGAACTCCTAAGGAAGTGACAGCAGCTCCCAGCACGCAGGCACCAGCCAAACCTCCAGCCATTAAAAGACAACAGTTTTACCCAGTTTAAATCTTTAGCTACTGCAGTGGGAGGCTTGAGGATTAAAACGCTTAAGTTACCATTTAGATTCAAGCATGGAAATGATTTTGCGCCAATTACAGTAAATACTAGTACAAAACAAAAGGTAAGATATATAAAAATACAACTTTTTAACCATCCCAGTGCAAAATTTGTCCTGGGAAGAGTCATATTTGGTTCTTTATCGCCCGCTCTACTGATATAATGTCTGGAAGGTAAGAGTTTATCCCGGATTCATACAGCTAATCAACTTCCCTCTAAGCTCTATCGGCTTCTCTCTCTATCCGGGGTTCTGCTGATTCAATCAGGCAGTTTAGTCCCAGGGCTTCCAATAACATCAAAGTAGTCAGATTGTTATCAGGAGGAAAATCTGTACAATCCCATAGTGTGACAAGACGTTAGTGGGAAACTGTCTGGATGGAGATCTGAGATTTTATGAGTTATCTGAAAGTCTCCTAAAAGTGCACCGTGTGCATGGGGATGAGTTTGTGAATTAAGATGCAAATGTCACACCTCAGATGGATTAAACAACTGTGTTTAGAATAATTTATAGTTGCGTTGAAGGATTGATTCGAATATGGCGTGTGTTTGTGTGGATAGCTGCACAAGCCATGGCTGATGCTGTCATTAAATAGCCCCTTGGCCCCTCTCCTGAATTTGTTTACTCTGCACTGGGCATGGGAGTAGGTGGCAAACAGATGGGCATCCATGAATTATGGAAATTACGGGCTTTGATTAACCACCACACACTCTGCTGGATAAAAGTAAGTCCGGGGTTGCCAAGTTATGTGGTGCCCTGGGCTGTGCCGTCAGTCAGGCGGCAGTTTGATGGACCTGATACTTGGCTGATGTTGTTTACAGGGCAATCTTTAAAAAAAAAATATCGAACAAGCTAGTATTTCTAATCTATTTTCCTGATGAGTTTGCTGCACGAGGAATAAGCTACTGGCTGTTTCCACATTCTCAGGTTCACTGGTAATTTCTGTCCCTTTTTGGTAGAACTGTATAGATTTATGCTAATTATTGAAATACTACGTTGACGTTTTGCTAATGCACTGTCTTGCCGCTGTCTCATATGGTAAATATGGAGCCATAAGATAATTAGCTTCGTTTAGCATACTAGGTTTAAACTCCACCAACCAGCACCTGGTTCTGGTCTCATTATTTGACAATATAAAACTGAATAATGCTGATTTACAAATGGTCCTATTCAAGCTTATTCCTGGAAAAACACTGTGAACACACAAACAAATTTGGCTTCTCGTTTCCCATTTGTTTCTCATTTGTATCATCATAATCATAATCCACCGCAGTGTTTGAAACTGAAAACATTCATTCGCAGGGCGTGCTGCAGTGTATACTGTAATCATGGTACATCCTTTATTTAATCCTTCAGCTGCTTTCATCAAATGAAGTCAGATTTTTACAGTGTTTAATCAAAGCTCCTCTTCTTTCTTTAAAAAAGAAAAAAAAAAAGCTTTGATTCAACACTTTGATTTGTTTGAAACGGCCACAAATTTTGTCTCAGAACTGGCCTTGCAACTGGCCTGCAACCAACACCCCCGCACCTTTAGCATCTGACCGCCCCCTCCACTATCACCACCAGCAGCCAACACACACACACACACGCACACACACACACACACTTTCCCCATCTCTCCACTAAATGAAGAGAGACAGTCTTATCCCGTAACCAACACGGAAAAGCAATTAAAAAGGAATTAAGGGTGTGCAGGGAGAAATTGGATATGATATCTGACGCCTATTGTAAATGTCAACGTTATTACTGTGTTGTTGTTTCCCATTCCTTTGCCGCCTTGCCCGTTTTCAGGAGTGACAGCCCATAGTCTGCTGGGCTTAATGAAGCCGTCTCAGCAGCCCCGGTCTTGGTATGTAAGGTGAAGAGTGCTGCTTATCCTCCTCTACATGCAGCTCTCATTAAGATCAGTTTCGCCCGGTGAATAGTAACACCCCCCCCCCCCTCTTCTCCTCCGTCTCCCTCCTCAAGCAAATGTCTGTTAAACTTATTTAACACTCTCGCCCCGAGGTGCTGTGAACTGTTACTCTACTATAGGTTTGTCTAATTGTGTTTTCAGCTCAGCCAGCACCATGGAGGAGGAGTGATTACCGCTGGTATTAGCTAATGGGATCCTTAATAAGACAAAGTAAAACACCCAGAAAACATTTCTATGGTTCTTGTGGACATTGTTTTGGTTTGTTAAAAAATATAAACCGCAGTTCTGGGCTCCTGAGGAACTACATTGAGCCGAGCTGGAATCCATTCATTCCAATTCCAAATCCATCAATATCACTATAATGTGACTGAGTTATTTAGCTTTTGTTTTGCTCCAGTTTTGTGTTTACTTGTCCGGAGCATTCCGATGGTCAAGGACACATTGATTCCGTGTGTGATTGAGGGCAGTGTTTTCTCACCTGAATGGTTAAATGGTGTGTAATTATAACGCGCTTTTCCAGTCTTGATGAAGCTTCACATCACATCTCGCACCAAAGACTTTTAATGACAAACCTACATCCTTTGGTCTACCTAGACTTGATTGATTACATTGATTGGTTTGTAGATGGGGATGCGTTTGCCATTAGTGTTTCTTCGATTGAATGTACGTCTCTGTATTTTTATGCCTATTTTCAAGTTGAGTTTTTGTCTTTCTCAGACCAAATCTCAATTAAATAAATCATCCACCCCCCCTTCTGGTACCACAGCTCATTTTTACTTCTGTTCGGCTTCCTCTTCTTTTCCTTCTTCTGTTGTTTAATTCTGTCTCAACTTCCTGCAATTGGTCCAAAAGTCTTAGCTATCCCCAAAAAGTATTTTTGAGACCATCTCTTTACCTCTTTTGGTCGGACTAACTTAGGTTGCACCTTTTACACCTGTTATTTTGGTTTTGTCTAAAATGAAAAGCCCAAAGGTCCAACCCAAAGAAGTTAGGTGTTAAAGCACTCTCAGATTGTGTGAAACATCTACTAAAAATATAGATGCGTTTCAAATAGCACTAGGACACTTATAAACTATTCTTAGCACACTTTATTTTGTATTTGCATGGCTGCCAACAAGTATTCAAATGGGGTTTAAAGTCGCTGTGAAATAAATTAAACTCTGCAACCAGGTAATTGATTCTTAAGTCTTTCCTTGCCAGCCTGAAGCCTATAGGACCTGACAAAGGCAAATACGAGGCTTGGCTGGAAAGCTTTACTACCAACAGGTAGTATGAAGATAATCTGACAGAAGAAAGGGAGAGAGGTTCTCATGATTTCAGCAGCAAGGATATTGCTGTCATGGTCGCTCCCTAATTACAATACTAATATTTGCTTGATGTATGACTAATTATCTGTCTTTTATTAATATGATATAACCCTGAATTATTACAGCACTTAAAAGTCCATAGTCTGTGACTCAGGAGAAGTGCGAATTTCTTATGAAATTCAGCCGAGGATTATTCTAGGAACACAAAATCTACGTGGAAATGGGAGTTTGGTGACAGTGAAAAACAATTTCAATTTCCAGTCACTGCTGACTGCTGTCTTAGCTGTCACCGAAAACATAAGAAGCGATTCTGATAGGAGAGGGTAAAAGGAATTACACTGGGATATCCACGTCGAGCTGTATTACTGTAATATGTGAACGTCTTGTTTTATCACACTTTAATTTCCCCGAGGGACTCTTATTTTACACATTGCAGCTTCGGCTTCAATGAATTGTCATCCCCCCTGGGTGCTGCCAAGATTCAGATTTCTTTGAAATATATCCAGCGCGGGGTTTTCGCTGGCTGCGTTTTCAGCCCTGTGCTTCAAATTCATGCAGACATTCGCTCAGTGCAGCTGCAGTCTGATACTGTTGGCCACTGAAAAGCTCCACTGGAGCGATCTGGGGTTTAAGTGGCTTCCTCAAGAGCACCACAGTGGTGTTTGTTGAGGGAGTGCTGCTCATTCATTTTCCACACCGAGACATTCTCGATATTATCTGTCCTGAAATCAACCGTTGAGGGTTCATGTAGAAAAAGAATAAATCCTTCCCCAGTTTCTGCGATTATGACACGTCCAATGAGCAAGTGTGTGTGTGTGTGTGCACGTACATTTCCCAGCTCCCTTTGTTCTCACACACCTGTCTCACAGTCTGTCTTGTGTGTCCCATTTCATCCAGCTGTATAATGGAAGTGGGTGACAGCCACGTCTGAAGTCAAGAGATGAAAGACATCATTTACAAGTAGGTGTCAGCTCTCCCTCTGTGTGCATTACACACTCACTCACTCACTCACACACACACACACACACACACACACACACACACACACACACACACACACACACACACACACACTAAATACTCCAAATTGATGTCACCAGCTACAGTAATAACTCAGGGTGGCATGTGTTGCGTTACCTTTTAACACAACACTGCATGCTAACATTATGTTGTGTGTTCTTTTTTAAACTGTTACTAAATGTGCACAGTTTTTTGTCCTCCCACTGTTTGTATTAGTCACTCGTAATGGTTCGTGATTATCCATTGGTATTTGCTGCGTAACATGATTTAAACTTTAAAACATTACCTCATCCACCAACATGATTTGCACCCGAGTCACAGATTTTCATCGGCAATGGTGGTGAAGACATCGCCTCCCATGATCCCACGGTATAACTTTATGATTTCATGGTCTGTTATTATATGGATTGAGAGACTCCGAAATTACATATGGTACATTTAAAGTATGGATATTAACCACACTCGATCAAAAGCCAGACTAAATATTTGAATACCATAGATAATTTAATTACTGTATAATTATTACTGATGAAGTGATTAAGGTAAGATCAGTACAGACGTAGTCCGTATTGTAGTTTATATTGAATAATAAGTTTGCAGGTATTATCATTGATAGAGGAATGCTCAAATACAACTATAAAGGAATTCCTAGAAGACAAGCCTGTGTTGGCAGTGTGGTATAGAGACACTCAGTAATTGACAATGATACAAGCTTTTCATTCACCTCCGGCTTCTCCCATTGTTTCACCTGCTTAAGAGTGAAACCTTGAAACCCTCTTTTTCTGCCAATTACAAGAGACATAACCTGCCAGGCCTGATTTGTCTTTTCGTAATCTCTGTGTTTCCTTTCTCCGCCGCATCCTAGTGTACCCTCTGGCGTGCTCAAGTGCCATGAGGGGTTAGAGTACAACCTGCACCGGCATCAACCCTCTGCACCTTGTCTTGATGCCCTTGAGCAGTAATTGGTTGAATCCCTCCAGAATCTGACTTGAGGGCACAGAAATCCGTGGCACCCCAATCAGCCGGCTGTCAATCATTCTGCCAACTAAACTAAAGCCTGGGATAACTAACGGGCTGAGATTGGAATTTAGAGTTAGAGAGACATAAATCTCTCCGACAAGTTTGTGCTTGGCCAGGTAGCGCTCCTTTATAGGCAGAGCTATCACCAAATTGGATGATAGGGATGCTGCCAACATGGCAGTTACGGGGGAAGCCCAACATCCAATCTGGCTTTCACACGGAGATGGGATGTGCAATTTTCTTGTTCCAAATATGTAGAATTGACAACAGGTAGGCAGCCCTAATAAAACACTCAATAGCTGTTCACAAACATGAGCCTCAGGAGAAAAGCTGTCTCCTGTTGCAGTATTTGTACACACAAACACACACCTTGTTTAACCCTGTAAAGGTTTTTCTCAACTGCAGCACATTTTCAGTCGTCATCTCTTAGTTGCAGGTGACTCAAACAGATTGAGTCATCACTCATACCAAGTTTAAGAATGTGGAATCCGAAAACAATCCTCAGGCATTTCAGGTGCCCGGCTACGAGGCAGAAAAAATTATTGTTTCCTGTAAGTTTACAGTTTAGAGAACTTACTGAACAGCATAATGTCCAACAATATTATAGTTATAATACCTCATAGATACATTTTCTCCAAAATAGTAGAAATGTATTATTATTAAAAGGAATTTAAACTAAAATTCAATGTATTTCCTTATATTGGTTTTAATGAATATGGTCATGATAATGTTAATAATATCTTAATTATTGTATAGGCACTAATCGGGTAAATCTAGCATGATATTGCTAACACTATTGTTAATAATTGCCTAACATCAGCTGGGATTGGCACCATCCTTAAAGAATTAGTGGTATTGCAGAGTGTAAAGTAGTGCATACTATGGGTTATACTATATAATACATCGTACATATAGATGGATGGATGGACAAATAAACAAAGCTAGATTTATGCACCAAAAGCATCTTTTCACTGTGATGAGACACATTTACTGAAGGAAAATTAAAGAATTAAAGCAGGAAATAATTGCTAGGAAGTAATGGTTTGAAGAAGACCAGAAATACGATTTAATCATCCAAAAGATAAATCTATGTGCTGTTGCACCAAAGCACAGGTACATGTTCCACTCAAGAAGGAACTGCACATGACTTCTTTATTGTTTTAATATAGTTTCTCAGTATTTATAAATCTTTAAAAATAGTTTTATGTCAACGTTATATACAAAATGTTTATTTCATGAGTTTAACACCAAAGGATGAACAATTAAGATAATATTTTAAAATTTTAGTTAAATGAAGACTAATGTCTTGCAGATTCTTGAAAGTGGTTTAATTGGACGTTTGCACCATTACAAAAAAAATAAATAAAAGATTATTTCCAAAATATACATACATATTTAAGATGTATAATCTTTGTTTGTGCCACAGGAAACAAAAACATCCAAAATCTCCCATTGCTTTTTTTATGCTTTGAGACTGTTAAAGAGATGAGACATTCTCCAAAGTGGTGGCACAATATCCAGCTCTTTATTGCTGCTTCCCAGTGCACCAATAAAGAGCTGTTTATTTTATTTTGCTCTTGGTGGCCGAGGTGTGAATTAATCTTGTGTTTCCTTGAGGACGACAACAACAGCAGAGTAGCCATGCGGTCGGAAAAAAACATCCTGTAAGCCTTACGGGACGGTTAACGTCTCACATTCGATCCTCATACCCCAGTGTCCTCCCTGCAGAAGTGTCCTTTTTAATAATGACTCTGAATCTTCACTGCTTCCACAAGCGGCTGACCCTGCCGTCTGACCTTCCCGCTGGGGGAGGCAGGCAGTAGCACAACAGCTCCGGAATCGATAGAGAATTAGAAAGTTCACAAGTCATACAGCTGCCGCTCGTTGATCACACAGGGAGGACAGCAGTCGATGTAATCCAATGCAATGCTGATTAATGCGACACAATGATGATCTGCACCGACAGAATCATTCTTATCCCTCCTGAGGACACTCGCTGCTATTTTTAGAGAAAAGTATGATAGTTATCCCACAAATTGAACCTGTGTTTGTTCAGCTTTGTTGAGAATTCGTCGTCATAGCGAGACGTCACTGTTGAAGACGTCACTGTTGAAGACGTCATGCTGATGAATTACCATCAGCATGAAGGCATTTATCTGTGTCCAGTATGTTATATAATTCATGTGTCCACTGTGTTGTAATGGCATTATATAATTCATGTGAGGGCTCCCACAGTAAAGGCTATCAATTTTATTCCCCAATAGTCTACATCCATTTTAGTGGCTATTGTGTGGCCGTACCATAGACTGTATAGAAAGAGAGATGACATGATGCCTCCACTAAATTTAAGCTGAAGTGTTTTGATATCCCCCTGGTGGCTGGCTGCAGTATAGGTCATAAACCCTGTCTCCTCCATGTTAGCGGATGGGACATAGGCGAAACTAAAAGTCAAAATACACAAATAAATTATTCTCAGAGACGGTTGTTATCACAAGGATGTAGAAGTGTTTAATGTTTCTGATACGTTTGGTTGTTTGATGCAATAATAACTGGGTTGAATGTCATGATTGACAGCTGAGACTGACTTGTGATGGGTCAAGCTTGTGTATTGGCAGGACCATGATACCGCTGGTACACACCACAATCACTACTGCAGTTATTTGATGAGCAAGATAATTATTTCAACCATATGCCAGGGCTTACCGGAGCACCTGATCTGAACCCAGCACCGGGCAGAGATGGACTCGAGCCGAGCACAGTTTGCCACTGACAAACCATCTTTATTGATGTTTTCTTTATTCATTATTTGCTCCTTTATCTGTCGCTGTTAGCCCTTTTTTTTTATCGTTTTCATCTTGGCCATTCCATCGACAACTCACCTCCCCCCCACCACCACCACACACACATTCGCAGTTCCTTCTCCCGCCAACCCCCACCCCTATCCCGTTCACTTGATTATGTCGAGCCAGAGTCGGGGAAAGTGTCACTATGGAAACAGGGGCAGAGGCAGTGGAGGGCTCTCTATGGGAGAGAGAGGGGGAAAAGAGACGAAGGGAGAGAGAGAAAGACTTGGAGCTGGGGCCGGTGCAGAGGAATCCATGAGTGGTCATCTGACGCAAATCTAGTTCAAGAGAGGGCAGCTAACAAATGAACTTTACTCACAAATCAGTGGTGGAAATGCACAGCTGGGACGTATAATTCAACCTAAAGAACGAATGAGTGCCTCTCTATGTTATACTTTTACCAGATGTGATGAGATATGATCACTAACTGTACAAGATATAAGAACCAACCTATAGATTTCAGTTTCCAGCCCCATGCAATTGTCGTAAACCTTAAAAATCCTTCACTATCTCCCCCGCCTCTGTTTAACGACTCCTCTTTCTGTCGGCTGTTTGTATCATGAAGCGATTTTAGCTTTTTGTGGGCCATCGTCTGAGACCGGAGTCGAGCTGAGAGGATCAGTCAAATACTCAATTAGTCACAGAGCAGAAAATGAATCAGCTAATTTGCTAAACAATAGTTTCACACCAATGTTAAACACATTTTCCAGGCAAAAATATCAACACACGTTTCTAGTGTCAAAAATAGTTTTTTTCTTTGTCTAACGTTACATTAGCATTTTGGACTTTACCAAAATTGTGTGACATTTTGCTTCTACTTAATCAAAGCAGCAGAAACTATAGTGATTACAGCCCTGATTTCCTTTGTCACCCTGGAGTTTGAGAAGGGAGCGACGAGAGGGAGCAGGTTAGAAAAAGGGGAGGAGTGAAAAGAGGAGAGGAGGAGTGAGGGGGGGTCAGCACGGGAGGGAGGTATGATAGTGAGAGGGGTTGAGACGGTAGCATTGCGAGCCAGAGGCGGGGAGGAGGCAGCGGAGGAGCAGCTCTCCTCCTGAGTCTCCATCCCGGGAGCGACACGGAGAGAAGAGGAGAAGAAGGAGCCGACAGTCCTGCCTCAGCGGTGCATCCCAGCAGCTCCTGAAGTTAAAGAACCAAGACGTCCACTCTGAGGTACGTTACTTCTCGCTGCCTCACGTCTGAGCCTCTCCTCTTTTTATCCTTAATCAGGACCATGAACCAGCAGCAGTCAGGCACTGGGAGGGTGTTAAGTAGTGAGTCTGTGTGCGAAAAGATCCTGCCAAGTACAAGGCTTTACAGTGTGTGTGTATGTGTGTGTATGTGTGTGTAGATGGTGCAAAATAGGGTCTGATTTATCAAAATGTCAGCAGCGATTCTGCTGAGATGTAGATTCAGTGACATTTGAAGACTGATAACGTTTCCTGTAATCAGACTCGTTCACCTGACATTACAAAGGACAGAGAAAAGAGTTGATTGAATCATAAACGAGGCGCAGATGCTGTTTCTGTTCTTTTATTCAGTATCTAGTTGGTTTGCAGAACAGAACACAACACCATGAGCTTCTGTTCTCTTTCTCACTTGCACGTGCACAACCAAAGCTTGCTGTAACTCCCATCTTTTGTCAGGTGTTGATTTTTGAAGTAAATTATTGATATAAAATGTTCTTTCTGCACAAATGCACCTGTTACTGTTCTCTCCTGCCGGGTTATGCTCTTTTAATCTTAATGTAATTTAATAAATAGTCTTTTATCTTTTATTACATGCTGAGAAATAATGACTGAATACAGTTTCCTGTGCAGCCCAGTTCTAAAAATACGTGTTAAACTGTGACAAATGTCTCAAACCACCTCCGCCGCTAACAGACTGTTTTTCCAACCCAAGTCTCCTAAGTATGTGTCAACCACTCTCTTCATTAGTGCCATTAAGGACGGCCTAATGTTATCAGGCACATTCGCAGTATTGATCCGCTAACCTGTCCTCAGGGGAACAATAGCCCGGCCGAGCTCCTGGTCTTCATTTTGAACTGAGGTCTCCGCGCAGCAGATAGCATCTCAGACCAGAGTGGAGAATTATTGAGTGGACTAGCGCAGGGGCTGTCTTTGTGCAGGTGTCATGATGTCATACTAGCTGGACGACCCTCTCCTCAGCGGCTGCACAGCAGAAAATATCTTAACATTACATCAGATGAAGTGAATCGTCCTGTAAAAACAGATTGCAGTATTTTGGAGATTCAGTGTCTTTTTAAAAGCACTCTGGCTTGTGAGTCTGATATGTAATCTGAACTGTGTTTTATATATCCAGCATTTCCTGTAAAATTCAAGAAGTGAAAAAAAGCGTGTGTGTTTTTCAGAGGCGTCTTCACAAAGCAGCAGCAGCTGTGCTGTGGCTGCAGAGCACATGATGTCATGTCATTTTGGCTGCTTCATCTGTTTTTTAAAGAAAATTACACTTCGTAATTCACAAAGAAAAGGTGGATTGTACTGTAAAATGCATTTAAAAAAACCAAATGCACTTGTTGACTGTTTGTGGGATTAAAATATTCCCTATTCAAGTAATTCTGTAATTTCCATAATCTCCACTGCCTCGTGGTAGCAAATAAGTGCCTTTAACAAACCACTTTGCTCCAACTTGCATAATAATTTGGTGGTTTACCGGTTCTACCTCAAAAGAAAACACCTCAATATGAATTTTCAGCACATTCATTAATACTCGCTGTGTAATCTCGGCTCAAACTGCGTTTTTTTATTCCCTGCATGAAAAATTCAGGGATGGTCTGTTTTGCATAAAACCTGTTGATAAGACCTTGGGGTTAAATATTTATTCTACTACATGCCTAGAATGAGATGACATATCATTTGTAGATTTGCTTTAATCTCTTGCAAGTTATTATTGAGGACAATTATTTGTTCATCTGCCAATTGTCGTGATAAATCGATTAATTTAATGTCAGAACAATGTTAAGTCAGTTCAGGTTTCCAGAGTCGAATGTGATTTCTTCAGGGTTCTTGTTCTTTCCGACCAACCGTCCAAAACTCAACGATATTAGATCTAGGTTTTTAGATTAGAAGTCTAAAGGCAGATTAATCGCTTATCAATATCGATTAATCGTCGACTTGTTTCTGTTCTATATATATATATATATATATATGACATTACATGCTCTAAAACAGTTGTGAACAGGGTGCGTCTGCAGTAGTTGCAGTGTTGCAGAGGTCAGACTGTACCAAAGTGTAGCCCTACAGTAGATGCATGAATTCATGTGCCTGTGGGCAGCATCTGTGCGTCTGTGGACGGGCATGTGGATGGCAAAGAAAGTATATGGAGATCAATGCAAGCAGCTGTTCTCTCTGCACTTCAAACGCCGCTCTGTTGTTGGCGCAGCAACGCTCCGACAAGGCTCGCGCAAGGGGATCAAAGGCTAATGAGACAGCCATCGCACAAACGCACCCGGCAGACCCATGAATATTGATACGGCTCAGGAGAGAGATGGAGGCAGGGTGTCTTCACTCGCTCAACAGCAGCCCGATAAATTAAAGAGGGGGATGGGAGTGCAACTGTACGCCGGGCTGGGAAGAACATCGCCAGAATATGTGGTCAAGTGCTGAACATGCTCACGACAGATCCGATTTCTCAAAGGTGTTTCAAACGCCATTTGGGCTCCGTCTATATTTCACTTTTATGATTCTGCTGCTGCTTTACTGACAAAAATGTACTTTACAGTGAGTGTGTCATAACAATACTACAAATCCAAAGTCCTATATCAACTCCCACATCAACATCAACCAAGTCCAAAAGCTTATATATTTATTAAAGAGGATTTTAAACAAGTAAAATGTATGGACCACGACGCAATTAGTTGCCTTTCAGAAAATTGATTGATTGGCTTCTGTTTTAATAATTGATAAGTATTTTTGCTTTTAAAATACTTGGAGTCCTAAACATGTACTAATAAGGTATTTCTTAACATTTAAGTAAAAGTTTCAAGACAAATCCAGTAGATTTGATAATTTTTTTATAAGATTAATACTTAAATCTCACTTTATCTGTATGACTTCTTTTCATGTAAAACCCAATTTCTGAAGGTAAGAGGTCGATTGAAAAGGATTTACTGCACTTCGTTTTTTTTTTTTTGTATCATATTTTAAATTGAATATCTTTGGGCTTTGGACATTTCTTCATGATTTTGTGACATTTTATTACTTAAAAACCCCCCCAGTTAATCTAAAAATTAATTGCTGATTTTTAAAAGATCTTTTTTTTTGTCACAGGCCTAGGAGTCTGTGGAGATAGTGTCTGTGGGAACGCACAAGTCTATAAATCTAAGACTGATACAGAAAAACAAAACCATCTTTTCTCTGTGTGCTGTGCAATATTTCTGCTCTTATCTGAAATCAGTTGAAATATGAGAACAAAATCCCCAAGTCTAAATCACCCCCACTGATTCTGCAGATTCTGAACCATCTGATATATTTGTTTTCTTCTCTGCCTAACGTCTGACACGACCGATACCGCTGAGTGCATATGATCACCTGAGGGTGATATGTCCTCCACAAAGTAATTCCTTGTGTGTTTCTCCTCAGGGAGGTTACACAGTTAACCTCCTGAGTTTCACCAGTTTGTTCCTCCCAGTGGCAGACAGCTGTGGCATGTTAAATTTAGAGCTGCTCGTACATTATCTATCTGAACATCAAGTTTGTAAAGAAATAAATAAAACCAGGTAAAGGTGTCATGTAGGATTTCAGCATCAAACTTAAAGTAAAGAACTCAATGAAATGTTTGGGTTTTTCCCTGAGTGATATATCATTCCAGCCCATTGCTGCTGTCAA
This sequence comes from Hippoglossus hippoglossus, assembly GCF_009819705.1. NCBI lineage: Eukaryota > Metazoa > Chordata > Actinopteri > Pleuronectiformes > Pleuronectidae > Hippoglossus > Hippoglossus hippoglossus. The sequence continues at coordinate 10,410,708 of NC_047173.1, forward strand.
CAGGCAGGCAAATGGGCACTGGAGGGAGGACCAGTAAAGTGGCAGGCAGGCAGGCAGGGAGAGGGAGACTGATGCTGCAGGAAGGCCGTCTACAGTACGTGGGCGGCCGTGCCTCCATCTTGACTCTGGCTCATAAATCAAGCCTCCCCTCCGGGGCCTATCTACCATTCTCAGACCTTCAACAACAGCTTGTTCTCCAGCCTGTGACGAGAGGGGCCGTTGTCACAGCAGCCATCGATCGTGTGGGATGAGTTTGTTGGACCGGGGAATTTCACCCATCTGAGCGTGGTCACTGAAGTGTCCCGTCTCGTCTCCGTGTCTGTCTGTGGGCTACATGTCCTGTCGAATGCCAAGTCACTACGGGCTGCTGTCAGCTTCAGCTCAGAGGCTGAATAAAAATCTCTTGGATTTCAAATTAAAAGATTCTCCAACATAAAGAGAGAATATGTAACAATTCTTCACTAAAATGTCTAAAAGCAACTAGACCTATGTCATAAACCGTATTTTTGTTGACTTCTTGTTGACTTTACAACAATGTTCAAACTGAACAGAAATCACAAACTTTACTCAAGATCGTTTCTCTCCTTTAACTTCTGGGGCAAATGACATGATGAAGGAACAACACACTGCTCGCCAGTTGGCCAGTCGGCTGCTTTTTCCTTCCACTGTTTGTAATAGTCGCTCGTAATGGAACACGACTAATAATTTCCATTTAATGTGAATTCAACTTTAATACATTACCTCATCTGTGAACATGATTTGGTTATTGTTTAATTGAGTCGGCCGAAGTTGGATATTGTATTTTAAAAAGAATGGTTGGATTTAATAGGTGAGGTTCGTAGGTGGTAGTAGGTGGACTGTGTTACTTTTGAACAAACCAGGCTACCTGTTTCCCTTTGTTTCCAGTCTTTATGCTAAGCTAGGCTAACTGCCGCTTGCTCCAGCTTAATATTTAACATGCAGATGTGAATGTATGGTGTCAATCTTCTCATTAAAATCTCAGTAATTACAAGTCAAATTTTTACAATTACCAACTTTTAATGTAAAATTTAATACGTAAGCTCTTTATATCAGGATATTAAGATCTTTCATTATAAAACTGAAACTCATATTTGCCGAGAAAACATTTCAACAAATGTGCAGTTTATTCAAACTTAATTTATCTGGCCTCTCCAATTGTTAATAATATCAACAAAATTAACACAATAACAACCACAATGACAAAAGAGCAAACACGCTTACAGTATGTTTGGGGAAATAAACTCATTAAACACTTTAAATTATTCACTAAGAAGCCTATTTGTTGTTAAATCTCTGAGGGATCATTGTTTACTGTGCTACAGTGCATATGCTAATGCATTTCAGACGATGTTCAGATACAGTGAACATGTTTGTGTGCTAAACCAGTGTGTATCAAAGTAAATCCAGTGCAGGGAAATGAAAGTGAATAATCCTCATTATTCGAAGGTTTCTTTGATCAGTTCGACCCATAAAGCAAACAAACAAAGATGAATATGCTTTTAGGGTGAAGATGGGGGTGAATATAATTCAGAGTTCATTGTTTTGAGTCTGTTTTCTTCTTCAACACCGTGAGAGCTACAGCTGTATGTTAGAATCTCTTTGGTGTTGCAGCTCGCTTCATACATGACCTGCCTGACCATAGGTGTTAATGAGAACAGGGGCGAGAAACTGAATGTAAAATTCAAATCAGATGAAAATTTAATTTCTGCATAGTGGTTCTAAAAAAAGAAAAAAATCAAGGAAAGTTTAACTCAACTCAGACGACTTTAAAACCAAGTAGTTAAATTATTCACCAGCTCCCACTCCTCCCGCCTTAAAAGCCAATTAGGTGAACGCTTCATGGAAATCAGGCACAGGATTTGATCTCCTGATGTCACTTTGAATTCAAGGGGGAATAAATTACAAAAAGTTGATGGTTCCAAAATTGAAGACCCCATCTGTCTGACACTCCTGTCAGGTGAATACTTAACAAGCTAAAATCCACAATTATGGGATTTCATTTATATTTTTCATCCCATGGACTATTGGAGACATTTTTATTCAGTTACAGTGAGAAGCAACATGAAAAAACAGAAGTTTAATCGTAAAAAAAACACAAAATTATAAAAGATAACACATTTTAAAAAATTCTCCATAATAACCCGAAGTCTTGTCATCATACAGAGGGTGCTGGGAAAAAAGACTCAGTTCTGAGGCCAGAATGTATTTCATCTCACCAGTCTGGGAAATGGCATGTAAATGAAAATGCATTGAAAATGATAATGGCAGTAATATTGCACCACCGTGTCACTAGTGCCTCCACATTGTTTGTCCTCAGGCCGTTTCAAAGCATTTCTTCATCTTGTTTCCTCACCCTGAAAGCCTAGTTTGTGAAACTCCACCAGCGTTGCACACGAGAGCACTCCCACTCAACCTCCCAGCCTGCTGAGAGCACTTGAAAGCAATTTTCTTTTAATCAAGTTCACTATAAAGGCCCCTCTGATGCCAACCTCAGCAACACTACCATTTTGCTTTTTTTCAGCTCCATCTCTCTCTCTCTACATTATATTGATTTTTTCATGAGCGCTATGAAATACTGTTTACCGACATAATGAGATTTCTCTTTATTGTCTTTCAGGACTAATAGAAATATATGTGCGCTTTTACGTGGTGGCCTCATTTTTTCATATATCTGCATCTACTTTAGAGATACAAACATTTTAGTTGTTATTGCACCGCAGGTCCATGACCTGAATATGAACTTGGGTTATCTTCCTTAAACTTAGGAGGCTATAATAAAAAAGTATTCAGATCTTAAGTATCACTGTATGTTAAACTAAATTAATAAATATGTCAAGAATTCAAAATGTAATAATGTGAGCAAAATGTACATAAAGTTACAAAGTTCCAACTATTAGGGCCACAGGTAAAACCTGGAATGGCACCAAGTAGAGTTCACACCTCCGCCAAGACCCAACAAGTCGCCTCATGAAACCTCATTTATATTCTCTAGATCCAGATTCTTACTTGGATATCAGCCCCCGATATCATTATTTTAAATTAAGATCCATCAATTATTCAACAAAAATGTTAAAGAAAGTAAAAAAAAATCATGGATCCTGATACAGCACCAAAATTGTATTTGCTCTTTCATGACCCATTACTAATCCTTCCAAGTTTAGTTGAAGTCCATCATTTGTTTTTGTGTAATCCTAGTAACTAACAAACAAATGCAGTTGGAAACAAGAATTATTTTCACTGATAAGAAATAATTTGTATAATTGACTTTGTCACATTCCACTACTGCTGAAAAGTTGTCCTTTTAAAGACAGATGGGATTTTTTGTTTTTTTCTAGACTCTGAGCTCATCTCCTCCTAATGTCCTCAGGCAAAGAGGTTTCTGCTGTATCATATTATTGAGAAACATATTTTATGGGCCGACTACTTAATAGTCGGTGACCTTGAGCGAGATGCTCCGAAGTGAATATGAATGTTACCCTGCCACACTGTTAAATCTGGGTGTTTATATACAAGAGCACCTTGTTTGTCTCTTACGACTGCAGACGTTAGCTGTGCCGAACAACTGGTGCTAAATATTTGATTCATAGATGAATCAACAGGATACACGTTGATGAAAAACTGCTCATTAATACATGTTGTTGAAGTAGAAACACACAGCAAACATGAAATAATCCTGATCCTTGAAAATCAAGGTTTCCACTTTTAGCTCTAGGGCCCAATTAGAAATACACTCTAAAACACAGTAACAAAAGTTTTATTATAATCATTTGTAATAGACTTTGTAGTGTATTGTTTTAAGGTTTTTGCATGAATAATTCAGAGTGAAAATCTGACCAGCAGCTTCACAAATGTAAGATGGACAAGTCAAGGGATTACAATAGCTGCGATTCCCCTTTTGGCCACTTGGGGCATAACACAACAGATACTGTTATCGTTCACTTTGAAGCTGATAGAAATCCACACCATAGCAATAAGCTGGTGTAAACACTGAGTGCATTAGTTGTATATGCGGATAGAAAAATACCATCTGAATACTGCATGTAACAGAAGCCCAACTCGCCCTGCGCCCTAATGTTTCAGTGCATGAGTCACAAATGTTCATTCTTTCTTAAAATGACTAAACTGTAATCCGTCTGGATGCTGTAGCAGCGGTGAATTTTTCCAACCATTTTGCACATCTCGTTGCAGGTCAAGGAGACACGATGTGCCGTGAAGCGTGTTCCGCTGTGACCGAACCTGTCAGAGAACCGACTGTCCTGAACACACAGGTAAGCCTCACTGTTCGTACTGTCTCTCCTCAAGATCCGTGAAGTGATGGATGCTAGCCCCAAGTTAAGATCAGACGTTATGAGGTGGAGCCGTGTTCGATGTGTCGGGACAAGAGAAGCTATCCTTCAGTGTATATATAGAGTTTTATAACTGGAGTGCTCTGCTTATGTATTCATTACGTCCCTGTTTCAGCACTCGTCTGTATATCAATTAATATGAATGATACATTTGCTGACTTAATCCGTGAATAGGGAATTAGAGTGTGGACTTCGAGGTAAAAGTACACCAAGTAGGTCAGAAACTTAGAGATGATCAATACTTCAGGACTTATCTGGACGGTTCTCTCCATTTTAAAGTGGTTCACATGTATCTATCAGAGAAGCTGCAGGTTTCGCTTCTTTCACCCCCCGCTGCTGCATTGATCCCCAAGGGGAAATCCACAGGAGCCTCTACTGGACTGAAGCCATGTGGACAGATAGCAACACTGAGAGATTCAGCAAAGTAGAAGCATCAAGACTTCTACTGCAGAGTCTCACAGATCACAGCCCTTAATTACTATTTCCTTCAGAATATAGAAAAAATTGACATTTTAATGGAATATAATAAAGCTAAATGAGCATTGTTGTTCAGACCAAATCAACCAAACAAAATTGTGACTAAGTATCTTGATCAAATGTGCAAAAACGAATTAAAGTTAATTTATAAAACTTTACAGTTGCCTGAAAATGACTTTTATAAGAAATGGAAAATACTATTCAGAGAATGGTTAAAATTGTTGAAGTCATTCCCCAGTAATACATATCTGACTAATCAGGAGGTTATAGTTTAAAAGCAGAACTATCTATTATGGAAATTACATCCTCCCCAGCTGCAGAATTTTGTTGAAACTCCAAAATGAACCATTAGCACAGGAGGTGCTTTAATTAATAAAAAGGAGAAATGAATAAAGCCCTAAAATGTCTGGGTATTGGATATTAAAGTGCAGCAGAAGCAGTGAAAATGTGAATTTAAGTCAAAACAGAAGAAAATCCAAGTAGTTAATCGGCACATTTCCTTGACTTTTCCTATTTTCTATTTTTGAGGCCTAGTTTATTTTCCGGGGGAGAACTGCTGTGCTGCAAAAAGCCGAGGTGATTATTTTCACTCTCTGTATCTACCTGTTGTAATGATGATGATATCCTGGGCTCAACTAGTGCAACAATAATGCAGAGTTCACCACACAATCGGTGTTAATGGGATGACTCCTGTGTCGGCTTGTTTCCTTTTAATTTACAAACACTTGCACGCTCACTGTGTGAAATGCAATCACAATATGCATCAGGCAGCATGTATTCTGCAGCAATAGAGGCACAGCAGTGTCCAGCAATGCACTGCACCATCCACCCTCTGGTAGTTATACCGGAAAAGATGATGTGAGTGGAATAAGTTATTTGCTTTACTGACCGTGCTCTTAAATCCCGCGTTTTGCCACAGTTTTTAATGATGTCACCCTCACGGAGCGCAGGTTGAATCGTATCAGCACTGACCCTCGTGGGCTGAGTTCTGGTGACACTTTCCAATCTGTGTTAATGAGATGACTCCACTCCGTCTACGGGTCACGGTGATATTTACAGAAACTGCTGTAGCGGCAGAGATTCACGCCTCCCCGTGGCGCTCCCTCGCCTCATTTGCATAGCTTTCAGACTTCCCTTTCTCGCTCTCCCTCTTTCAGCGCTCTCGCTGTGCTCCTCCATGATCGACAGGCTCCTTCGCACTTCTCTTCAGTTTGTGTCGCACATGTTAATTAAAGCCTCTAATTAGCTTTCCCCACTAAAAGGCTGCATTAAATCAGAGCAGGAATGGCAAATGATTCCTGGCATTAGCATAATTGTGTTTTTGAAGTGTAAAGATTCGGGCATTAGGGATGCTAGTACGCGTTTTTGTTCCAGTGATTTGTTGTGTTTGCGGCTCAGAGCCCAAGGGGCGACTGGAGGTTGGCTCGGTGGGTTGCGGGGCCCCGGGACCCTACAGGGGCCACACACTAATGAGGCCTGCTGCTCTCTGATGGAGCAGATACAGGAAAAACAAACCTGTGATGTGGTTCCCTCAGGTGGTCCTGGGAGCGTTACAGAGCGGAACAGGACACTGAGTGTGTGTCACAGATAGAGGACAAATGGGAGATAATGCTATTATTTTTGTTATTGTTATTATTTGATTGGCATGAATCTAGCCGTCGGCTTGATGCATGATAGCATCGCCCCAGGAAGGAATGGAATACAGATGATTTGACTAATAAACTCAGTGTAAAGATCTATTTTTGAACGTTTTAAAAGTTGTATAATAATCATGTTATAATTTGCTGTAAAAAGTTGTATTTAGATCTTAAACCACTTATCCAGTCAATTTGAAACTTGGTGGGTGTGTTGTTGAGGAGCCGATTAGTGGATTGTCGAAATTTTGGGGATGAGCAGATTTTGAGAAAGTTTCCAACATCGCCTTTGATATGAAGGAAAAGGTGGAAGTACACTACGATAGCAGAGTATCATCCGGATGTTTTACTGGATGCACATGTCTCTCTATAGAGACATATAGTGACAATTGACTTAGGTAGGTGACTTTTTGTTTCAAATTCCAACATGAGCTGGATCAACCAATCAGCTGCTTTACCTGCAGGTCTGCATGATTTATTATTTGAATTTTGCGGGTATGAGTCAGCGACCTTCAGTTTTCCATAACCTCCTTCCATGCATAGACCCGATCCACACAGGCGTGTACATATATCTACTGAATATAAGATCATTCACTGGTATTCTGTATTTCTCCATTTGTTGCATTGAAATATTTCCGAATCGACTTCCTCGTTAGTATCGGGGAACACAGAGACCCTCATCCTCAGAGTCATGTTCTCCATTACACTGTGATACACCTGGATTTACAAGTGATTAGTGTTGGGCACATCCTCAGCTCTCAGACATGACTGAAGCTGTCACCAGCCCATGTATTGTGCCTGGAGGGGAACATGATGCACTTTTCAGGAACCTCCTCCGGGCGAACTCGCTCACTGACTACTGCGGCTAAATTATTCAGGTTGAACGTGTCTTCTCAAAGGCACAGTGGTGGAACACTGATAGTTTGGGGGCTGTGTGATAGCCGAGAGTGTTGTCATATGAGTTATTATTGAAGCAGCCAGATATACCACAATGCAGCAGATCCCCGCTCCGGCCTTGAATCTGCTCCAGGCACGAAAACCCATTAAGATGCATGCGAGGAGGCAGCAAAAGAGTTGAAGAAATGTTGAACGGAGAAATAGGCTGCACACTGAATTATCCCCCCCTTCTACACAGGGCTGATTTCAGTTTAATTAATTCTGATTGAACACATTTTTGTGTCAGCGTTAAGATAATTTCTGTTTCTTTAAAAGACAGTTGCTTACATAAGGACACACTACTGTGTTTCCTGAGGTGACGTGCTGTGAAATATCTGTTTTTACAAGTGAGATTCTGACAGGGCGAGTCGCTGAGAAAGTACAGAGAGAGAGAGGAGGAGGAGGGAGGAAGGAGAGGAATGGACAACAGACAGAAAGTGGGAGAAATATGGAGACTGCAAGCAGCGCCAGACACTGTGTGGAAGTCTTACATTCATTATGTCTGTTTCACTGGTGCTGGTAGCGTGAACACAGTAGGAGATCTCAGACAACCATCAGAGAGACCAAGGGCAGTGCCAGAGGCTTGATTTACACAACAAAAAGACATTTCACCCGGTGTGACCTGCATGGGACTTTTTTTGTTTCTCAAAGTTTTGCCAAGTTTATGTAGCCGTGGCTGCCAAGAGGAAATATTTCCGTAGTACGAGCTGTGATTGTTGGCAGCGGCGCAGCCTCCACATCCGTCCAAGCTCGGCGCATCTGTGCAGACTCGTGGTGTCAACAGGTGTAAAGTTATGAGCTTTACTCGGAGTCAGAGAAAGAGCCAAGAGGTGCTGGCTGAAATTGTGCAAAGCAGAAAATCACTGCAAGTTCAACTGAATCATTTTTTTTTCATGAACAACAGTAATATGCCATTCCATTGTAAAACAGGGAGTAGCAGCGTGCAGTTGGCAAAGCACAGGCCATGTAATTACAATATTTCTGGTGGGAATGTGTTCCCCTCATTTATTCTGCCTCTCCAATTTAAATTCAAATTGACTTTTTTCACCCACATAATTATCTAAGTACGGTTTTTCCAAACAGGTTGTGTGAGGTTTAAAAAAAAGTCAACAAGTGGTATAATACCACTTAGTATAATATTAAAAATATCAGGCTTTGCAACCTATTGACATTATAAAATGATGCTTGACACAGTATAATTTCATATTTTCATCTTGATTTTGATAAATTACATTCAAGACAGTTGTGCTTTGTACTTGCAGATCTGATTCAAAGTCAAAAAAATAATTTAAATAAGAAAGTCTGCAGCCATGCTAGCTGCTTGGTGAGGCTGAGTACTTTGAGCCAAATGCTAACAACATTATGCTAATATACGCACAAGAACAATGCTAACATGCTGATATTTAGCAGCTATGATGCATTTCATTATTAGCATCAATGGGCGGGTCCAGGGATCACTTAAGTCAGTAAGGTTCATCCTGTGGGAACCATGAATTTCTGAGTTGTATTTCAGTCCAAAGAGACTAAAACTGTGTCGCTTGCATGGTTAAAATAATGTTTATTAAAAAATGTTGGCTCTGGAATCTCAAAACCAGTTGCACAAGTTTCCATGAAGATGCAAATGGGAATACCTCTGTTGTGTTGTTATAAACAAATTACTGCAATTTCAGGAGTGCAGTTTTTGCGTCATGTCCTGCTCCCTTGCTTGCTCCCCACTCTAACTACAGGCACCCCCCAAACCAAACAGAGTTTTTTCTAGTAGATGAGAATGAATCACAGACGATCTCCAGTGGTGCACGGCATGTGTGAAAGGGCAACTCCAAACAATGTCCAGACCTGATTGTGTAGACATTGTCTGGAGTTTACATGAGGAAAAAAAAACAGCTTTACGCAGTCACAGGTCTGTGTTTCTACATTAGTCATTAGACTGTAAATGAACCATGATGTGCATGTCACAGCAGCTTGGAGATTGTCTCAGTCAACCAGTACTGAGGGACGAAGCATCTGTTCACACACCACAGTACAGACAAGAAATAAAACGTCTAGAGCCGTAAGATTTATTCTGACCAACAAAAGAAAAAACTCATTTCATGGAATTCACAGTTAAATTATCTTTTTTTTTTGTCATCTTTTTTGTGCTGCTAATTTTAAAAAGGATGAGAAATGTTTCTGTTTTCGGAGAAGCACTGATTGTTCAGTCCTATATGATGTAAAAATAACGTGTGTGTGTGTGTGTGTGTGTGTGTGTGTGTGTGTGTGTGTGTGTGTGTGTGTGTGTGTGTGTGTGTGTGTGTGTGTGTGTGTGTGTGTGTGTGTGTGTGTGTGTGTGTGTGTGTGTGTATTCATTCATCTTTAAGAGTGACAGACAAGTGAGATGGAAGGAAAATTATGACAAGTTGACAGGAGCAAGAATAAACTGATATCTTCATCAAAATCCAAGAGCCTCATTTAAGAGGGAATGGGAAAAGGGGTGGGGGGGGATCCGAATATCATGACACCAATATGCCAGGTAAACACACACTCACACACACATGCACACACGCACCCTCTCCGCAGCCCTGATTGAGTGTAAAGTGTCTGGATTGGCGGTCAAGGTCAGCTGATAATGGGAGAGATTGAGGACAGGGTGAGACGGGGGGGGGTGAGACGGGGGGGGTTGTCAGCAGTCAGGTAATGAGATTTACGACCCTGAGCTCTCAGTGCACCCCCCTGCACCCCCTCACCCATCGGCTAACATGATTTATAGATCTAATAGGCGTCAGCGCTCCTGCCTCAGATAGAGGCTTCGCACTATCACTGAGGGAGAGTCATCCGTTCAAAAGGGCAGGACCACAGAGAGTGTGTGTGTTGTGTGTTGTGTGTTGTGTGTTGTGTGGTGAGTGTGTGAGACATACTGATACATCGGTGCAGAGATGTCAGAGTGCACGTCTTATTAAACGTACTACTGCCATTTTGTTCCAGTAAAAAGTCACTTTTAAAAGAAGTTTATTAAAAACAAACTTGTAATTAGTCAAGTCTTTGTTACTTATCTTTGAACTTGCACTAATTTGTGTTTCTATTAACAGTTACACTCAGCTCTACGGATTACTTTAGCTTCTTTCAGCTCATTATTTTGGGGTTACAGGCTGTTTATTGTTTGGGTCCAGTCCCCTATCATCAGCTACAGCTACATTTCCCTTTAGGAATTGGAGGAGACCAAAAGCAGAGGGAACAGCAGAGGGAATATTGGACTGGGCCAGAGACATGACTCCTTATAAATGCTAATATTGCTCTTTGTCTGGCAAATGTTTGATAAGAAAGTTTTAACTTCAAGTTTGCCAGTTGTTTTGTTTGCCACAGGTTTATGTAGTGAGAATATTTCAAAACTTGAATCAACCGGTTGTTCTGCAGCCCCCCAAGTGATTTTTGCACATTTATAATTTCCTATGAGCCATCGCTCTCACTTTAGGAGCAATCAATATAAGATTTGAAAAGGAACCATTTGTAGTCTTGTGCTGCTGACAGCCAGGATTTAAAAAATATTGATTGAGTCTAAATTGAAGCACACAAATTCATAGAAGATCTGACCAACAACCAAACTGACTAAAAACCCCACACTTTTATATTGTCACTTTCTTGCTTCACTTTAATTTCTTTCAATTTTCATCCTTTGAAATTATCGTCTGGTGCCAGCGACATAATTCTGGTGGAGAATTCCTAATTTCTTTGATTATGCCCCTAAAATGGTCAAATTAGTCCAAAAAATATTAGAAAGAGGCTTAAAAACCAACTGTAGAACATAAGCCCTTATTCTTATCAGTATAAACTCCCCAGATTGAATTGGTTTCCCTTGTTGTCATCAATCACAGCTACAGGGCTGCAATTGTTTTGTTGCTAATCGCTTTAAATCCAATACAACACGATTGCTCTGAAAGGTCCAGTTGAAATCAGATTTTTCCTGCAGTAACACGTTTGACACACCACAGGAGTTTTAATTCCACCAACAAACTCTTCACACAATCTGATTTCTTCAATTTAACTCAACGCTGAACAAAGTCTGACACTGATCAGGAGTAGCGCTCAGCATTTCGTTGTATTATCTTGTCCAATGACAACAATGGCTTCCACTCTAAACAACACAATTTGTTTGCTGAATGTAATAAATGTAAAGAGTATTGACACAATGACTAAAGCTAACTAAAAACAGGTTATACAGGAATTAAAAGGCAGAGGAGGTGATTAGCTGCCACCCAGATGTAATGGGTTCCCTCCAACATGCCACCCTCCGTGCTGTTGTGCACCGGCTCCAAACAAAATGACATTCAACTGAAACGGCACACAAATGATGCCATTGTTCCAATGCGCCGCACAAGCCAGCCAAGGCATAGCGACAGCGAGGATGGCAGCCATTGAACTTACAGCTCATTACCAGCACAAACTCTCCTGGAGCAGCAAAACAACAGAGGCAACATTCAGTGTCTGTTCAGCTCTGTTTACTGAAGCTTCGGCACAAAAAACCCAAACAATATGGTGTCAGCCAGATTGCTTCCCAATAGCTGCAGTGCTAATATTTGCACTAGGCCTGCTGTACGTGTCGGAAAAGATGGCAGAGACACGTAAACATGCACAAACAGCCCCTTCAGTTGTTTGTTCGCATGCAGTCTTCCATCTCAGTGTATTTTGAGAATTAAACCAATAAGCCCCCCCATGCGTAGCTCGGGCCCAGCAGTCAGTGATGTGCTGCGTTTTTTATTGTCTGGAGTTTATTCGGTTCATATTCTCCGTGTCTGCCTTTGTGCCGAGAACCATTTACTTTGAACGGACCGACACTGAAGAGCTCAGAGTCGCACGAGCAGCTGTGAAATGTGAGGCAAAAATATGTCACATTAATGCTCTGGTATCTGTTTAGCACGATAGTGCTTATTGACTTCTTCAAAGTTTGCTCATTCATTTTTCATTTTGTTGAAGCAGATAAACAAAGACACAAGATTAACAGGTGTTTATGGATTTAAAACTCGCTAAAGGGGCATTTCAACCAGTTACTCACTCTATTCAACTAAAGGGGGCTCTATAACAGAATATAGGACATTTATAAAACCATATTTCAACTGTATTCAGGCCTAGCACACATCTTTTATCTTCCCTGTGGCGTTTGACACATGAATGTTCTGGTCTCATTTGGATTTTTAAAGAGAAATTGCATGGCCGTGCAGGAAATACAATTTAAAACTCTGCCTGCTTCCGTTTTTTATAATCTCATTTTAAATAATTGACTGTACATTACCTTAAGCCTGACCATGAGTCATATTTTTAAAATAGAAAGCCAGTATATCACTAATGTGATTCTCAAACGCCTCAGTGGCAACGCACAGATTCATTTTACAGTTTCTTCCAGCAAAAGAGAAAACCGACTTTTACTGATTAAACTGTGCAACTTTACAATAATGAGATTCAGTAACTGCATACAAATATATTTATACAAATAATAATATTGTAATGGTGACAGTGTCAATGCTGTCTTTCTATACTTTTAGATTGTTTTCTTTAAACTGAGATACATTGCAAACTGCTGAGGAAACACTGAGTTGAACTGGCCTCTGCCTAATCTCAAACAAAATGACAGCTTGTGTTTGAAATTCACATCTCAAATTTTTCAGAAACACGCATTGTGATTTATACTTTAACTTATTTTCATGTAGGCAACACTGTTCTTATTATTCACACTTTTCCATACCTTCCTGTTGTTGTTGTAAATACAGCAGCACTGTAGCAAAACAGCCTTTTTCACAGAATATTTTAATGACACCTGTCCCGTATTACATAAATCACCATGAGACTGAACAGATGTAACAGCAAAACAATCCCGCTCTTCAGACATCACATTTTATAGACGTCTCACTTTGCTGAGTCACCTGAAGCTGTCCCCCACCCCCTGCATACCTCGGAAATCACATTTCTCATCCCTCCTACATCATTTTATCTCATCACACCCAGTGTCTCTGTGCCGTCGGTGCTCGAGCCCACAGGGAAGTTTGTCACCTTGATAACAGGTGGGATAAGATGGGCCACCGGGAAGATGTACACCACACTTTGTTTAAAAAGTTGTAGATTACACGGAATGAAACTGTGGCTCCTTCGTTTACTTATTTACTTTAATAAAAATGTTGTTAAAACAGGCAAAAACAAAAGGGCATTGGATGCTCTTTTTAATTTTTTAATTTTTGGGCTACTCGGCTCTTTTCACCTGAGGTAATCTTGTTGGCTGCAAGGACAATAAATTGTGCTGTTCACATTGATTTCTCTATGGTGTGTCTCGGCTATTTTATTAGCACAAAGGGGGGGGCATTTTGCATTTTGTTCTAGCTGTTTATAATTCTTATCCTAAAAAAAAAAAAAAAAAAAAGTCTCCACGCTCTAAGAAAAGTGTAAATATCTGGAGGTTATAGAAGTAATCAAAATGCAGCGCATGAGGGAGAAAAACAACAAAACTTGAAGGTGATGCGGAGGACAGCTTTTGACTATAGATTGGGTATAATTCAGACTTTTCTGATCTAGTAAATAATTCTCCTTTATGCTTTATCAGTCCAATGTGAAAACGTACACTTCTGCAATGCAAAATCTTATGTAAATGTGTTTTCATTTCCTCTGAGATGTGAGACTCTCAATTTTGATGTGTAAATCAGAAACGGATGAATCGACGCGGGGTTCAGTAAAAGCCACAGTGAACACATGAATTCAAACAAGTACAGTAGCAGCCCTTCGGTGCAGAAACATTACAGCTTTGTTTCAACACAGCGGTGGACAAGTGTTGCCAGAGGAAGCTTAAAATGGCTGCCGAAAGTCAGGATACTGGAGCTGAACCAAGCCCAGCAGACGGTGGATAGGCTTGTGGTTGGATGGCTGGGTTCGGAGGCAGCAGCTTGTTAGGGTGGAAATGGATTAGTGCGAGGCACAATGGGAGTCTTAGGCGTGTCTGTGGTGTTGTGTTAAAGCCCTGCCTACGTTGCCCAGGCTGCTAGACTCATTTATACCCAGCGGTGCATGCAGCAGCCAACTCTCACACACAGGGCTTTTCTAATTGCCATGGTTTCTTCTGTGCTTGCAGCGACGGCCTTGATTCAGCATCCATCAAAGCCGCGAATTAACCAGCGGCGGCGCACAATGGTTATGTTTGTCGCATGCAGCTGGTAGTGGAATTATTTCTCTGACAATGTTGTGTTACACTGTGGGAGACACCGAAGAGAGTTTTACAGTGGGCTGGAGATTGAGCTTTGCCTGCAAATCCAAACATAACAAAGAAATATCGAAAGTTTGGTTCGAAAATACTCTTGTGTTTATTCTTCCTTCTTTCAAAATGTCTATTATTATAACAACCAATATAAAAGCTGGTCGGTCCCCATTAGACAGCATTTAAAGGTGGTTTCTATGTATTAGCCATGCTAGCATAAGCCCGGCTCTAGGGGTAGCTAGGTTTGTTGGACTGAAATGTTGGCATGCTAACATGCTAAACTGAGACATGTTAGCTCACAGCACCACCCATAGACTGTATGGACAACGTGTGTCCACTTCCTCCCACTATCCAGAAATGAAGCTAAAATAACCCCACTAATGCCGCCATCTTGCGCAGTAACGATTGGGAGATGGAGCCGCTGAATTGAGGCCTGGCTGATACACGCTCTCGACCAATCGTTTGTCAGTCTCAGCCGTCAATCGTGATGTTTCAGCCCGTTTTAATGGCAACAGGTAATTAATTCAAGGCTAACTTACTGGAAAATTGACCCACCCCTCACCTAAATAATGCAGAGGATTTGTTGCTGTTGTGAACATGTCTGTGCAGAGAACCTCCTGCTGCATTGTGCATGTGTGAAAGACAAAGTCCGGACCAAATTGTCCAGATTTTACTTGCAGGTCATGTCAGAAAACGGCTAATGGAACACATGTACCTGTCAGTGACACTTGGTAATTCTTTAGTGTCTAAAACATTTAATTATGAAGCACTTCTCAGTAAACTATCAAATGTTTTTTGTTGAAACCATAGTCGAGTCAAGACGTCTGCTGTGAAAAAGGCAATTTAGTGCCTCCAATTATCCAAAGTCAAACCTGCCTGTCTTTGGACTGCGTGAGGAACCAGAGCACCTGGAGGGAACTCACGCTGGCAAACTGCGCACAGAAAGTTTATCAGAAGAAAAATCCCCAAAAGAAAGACAGCAGACGAGGAGGCACTGTGTGACTGAAAGGTGAACTCTGGGATGTGCAGTGCGATGAAAAGACACTTATAAAAGATATTACAAGAAAATATTGGTGTTGCTCTACTAATGGTCTCGAAAATACTCCACGTACAAATATTGATTTTGTGATGTGGTGACGTGCCATGTTTCTCTTATTTCATGAAAACCAACAATGAATTGATCCCATCAGAAACATAGGGCTCCCTTGTTTTCTTAAGACTTTACAATCTCATCTAAATTATAATAAGCTTACGCAATATTTTGTTTTTCATCAATCCCACATACACTGTTCTGCTGCTCAGTCAGAGCAATGCATGGCTGAAAATGTCCCCAACAAATTCAGAGTTTAAGTTAACTTAAAGCTAAACTATATATTTGGGACCTGTGCTTTTTGAAGTCGTTAGATAGGAACCAATTGGCTTTGGAATGAAAGTGTTGAGATGAATGGATGGGTTTCCAAACTGGGAAATTCCTTTGTTACATTAGCAAGGTATCAGGCATGAAACACACTATACAAAATATACAAATAAAAGACTATACTTCACAAAATTATACAGAATATATGGGATAAAGGAATAAAAATACATTTCTTATGTCCAAAATCTTTCAATGGTGAAACACTACTAGGAAAAGAACAGGAAGAGTCCAAAGTGTTTTGGTTGAAGAATTCAGCAACTAAGAAAGAGTTTACCATCATGCTAAATGTGGCCAACGCCAAATGTGTGTGTGGTCATGCGTCTCGCATTGTGCAAGTGCAGTCTGGGTAAATGAGGATTGACAGGCCCCTAATGCCCTCTGCAGCGAATAAATGGATAATCGAGAATCCTGTTGTGACGCCTCCCGTCCTGTGTCTGAGATGAGACACGTAGCCATCTGAGCACTCCGGTGACACCGCCAGAGATTGATTTTGTGTGTGTGTGTGTGTGTGTGTGTGTGCGTGTGCGTGCGTGTGTGCACGTTTATGAAAGAATGACAGGAAGTTGATTTTATACCCTGACTTTCATAGTATCAGTCACACCATTTACATATTCATTCCTCACATTATAATGCTGTGACAGGAATGTTATTCTGTTGCTGCCTCCAAAGTGTCAGTTTTGCATTTGTGCAGAACAGACAGGGACACACATCATGAACGAGATTTGAATTCTACTAACACCCCTTCACATTTTGTCATCTTTACTCTTCTAGCCACTCAGAAATAAATATCTCTGATATATATGAAGATGTATATGATAAGATTTGATGATTATTTTAATTTCTGATTGATCTGTTGATGAGTTGTACCCTTGTGATGAAAAAAAATGGACACTTGTGGTTCCAACTAAGCCAAATACAACAAGATTTTGTGATTTAATCCAAAGAGAGCAGCTCTTGAATAAACTGTGGTGAGATGCAACGTGTTTTAAACACCAGTTTATTCTATTAAATGATAAACAACCCTGATTAATGCCCTGCATGACATCTTCAAATTGCTTATTCTGTCTGACCAACAATCCCATTGGATATCCACAGTTGTGCAAGTGTTTGCAGTTTTTCTTGATAAATGACTACATTACCTTGCATGTATCACAACACTAATTGTTTCAGTCTCAAACTTATGAAAGCAAAGCAAAAACACTGAATCCTAATTATCTGATCTGTGTGCAAGCATTTGTATTCTGCATTCACATCTTCTTAATTGTCTTAATTAATAATTTTGAGCATGGCAAATGTAGGGAAGTAGAAAAATGAATAAATATATACATGAGTGAGTTCAGAAAAAGAAAAATGCACTGTAGAATTAAACACAAATAGAGATATAAAGTAAGAAACGTCGGGAGCTTCTTGTCATCCGTGCACTGAATACTAATCAGAATGACAAAAGCACCAAGTTGCCTGTAAACATATAAATATATGCAGAAGGTCCCGTGGTTTTGCCAGTGCACCACATACAGTTGTTTCTGAAGATCAAGGCCAGAAGCCTCTGCATGAAAATCTGCCTCTGGCTCTTCACAGTGCCATGAAGTTCAAGTGCAGCTCCCAGATTTGATTCAGTCACACTGGTAGGTTGTTATATATTTGTTCTGTTATATTAGCTATAGGTCTGTGCTAACAAACAGGCACTATCGACAAGGCTCAACACTGACAGAACACTTCAACAATTTGCTCTCGCTGGATGAAAAACAGTTTTTTTTCAAAAGAACGTCTTTTTTAAAAATATCAAGAAAAGGATGTTTGCTTTTCCCCGGCCTGTGATCGAGGCCGATATAGAGAAGTGTGATGAAATAAAAGCCAGGCAGAGGAGATAGACCGGTGCCCGAGTCACGTCCGTCTGCAATGCACTTATCAGGTGGGGATTTTCTGGTGTGTCAGTCGGCATAGGAAGCCTTCAAGGCTCTCTGGGAAAAAGGGGGATGCTGCAGTAGTGACAGGGCTATCTGCCTCTGACAGCCCGAAGACCTAACACCGGATGGCTGTGAGAGATAAGGCTCTGTCGCCACTGGACACACACAAACAGACAGGACACACACACACACACACACACACACACACACACACACACACACACACACACACACACACACACACACACACACACACACACACACACACACACACACACTGGATGCTTCCGTTCTTTACCGCACACACACACGAGCACACAAACACACAGGCAAACACTGGCATTCACTTTGCATTAACGAATTCCCAATTGCCTGACCACTCGCTCATTCATTCACTCATGTGCACTGACACACACACACACACGTACACGCACGCTCGCTCCCTGTCTGCCAGCCAGCGAGGCTTCCCATTAGCTGTGGTGCAGTGTGCTGGGTGAGGAGCGCTGGGGCGAGAGACATCAATTTGCTTCCTCTAATGCGCTCGCTGCCCCCACAAGACATATTGATTATTTCTTCCCCGCAAAGCGACAAATAGCAATTTCAGGGGCATAATGGAGATAGATGGTTGGTTTATAAGAAGCCCCCAAAGAAAAGTTGTAAGGGGGTGGAGGTGCCGAGGCGGGGGAGGAAGCAGGGGGGAAGGGGGTGCACTTCCTCCTCCCACTCCCCCCATCTCTCTCTTTCTCTTCCTCCGTCTCCATCTCCTGAGTTTTTACTTTATAACACCTCCACCTTTCCCATGTCGCTCCCACTTTCACAAAGTTTGAAATAAACTAGAATGGCACTTAGTAGAGTTAGCACCACCACCAAGGACCAGCAGTCTCCCTATGAAACTGCATTTAAATTCACTAGATTTGGATTTTTATTTGGATCTTCACCAAATAAACATCCCTGCCCTAAACATGCCTGATTACCTTCACCAAGAAACATGAATTATTCTCTTCGAAATCAATGAAAACTGCTCTTTCACAATGTTGAACAAAGGGGTAAAAATATTCCTGGATCCACCCCAGATCCGGATCTGCACCAAAATCTAATGGGTGCTTCCAAACCACATCTTTTTTTTGTTTTGTGGAGATTAGTTGAGAATTTTTGTTGTCATCCTGCTAACAATCTAACAAACAAACAAAAACTCAGATGAAAGCATGTATGTACGAGGAGGTGAATGTATGGCAGGGCTTTGGGGTGCGCAGATGTTGAGGAGCGCCACTGATGCACATTCATTACATGCCTCCTCCTTGGAGCGTTGCCTCCTCCCGTCTTAATGGCCGTGCTGCAGAGAGCAGCTGCTGCCGCAGTGTTTGCTCTGCCTCACCCTCTGTCTCTTACATCTACTCCATATCGGCCTTGTTAGCTTCAGTGTGACTGATCCATAGGTTTCTCTTACGGTGAGATAATGAATATTTGATTCTCAGCACGCTGCAGGTTGACTCGTTTTGGGATGAGTTTCAGTTTTGACTTCTAGCTGGATTGTTCCTGACATTTAAAGTAATAGAGGTTGCTGTGGGTTCTTTGCTGGCCTAAAGACTCCTCTTACTACAGCCCTTGGTCAGATTAACATTTGAAGATCCATTTACATATTTTCAAGAAGGTAGTTCCTTTCGAATCAGTGTCACTGTGCAGTTTGTTTGACAATTTACAGATGTGAAAATGTCCCAAAAATTGGGTCCGAACATTGCCTTTCACATTTGAAGAAGCAGAATGAGATTGTCCAGGTCAGACACGTTCACAACAACAGGAAAATGTCCTGAACATTCAGGCGAGGGGTGGCACCTGTTTAGAGCATGAAGGAGACAGGACGTGTAAATTCCCCTGCGGAAATCACATGTATTTTTTTACCCCTCATTGACATTGACGTCAACCCTCGTCATCAAAAGCTCTCGAGTCTTGTTGTCTTCCCGAGTTGACATCTTTGTCTGCGTCTATTACGTGTATGGCTCCTCTTTTTTATCCTGAGATAATTGTATTCTTCCAGTCTCGTGTCATTTGCTTGTTGCTGTATTCTCACATAGGTCCACCTGGAAATTTCCTGGACATTTTACGAGGGGTCTGACATGAAGAGTTTTGGAAAATCTCTTGAGCAACTGACTTGTTCATTCGCCTTCTCACATAAAGCCCCTCTGGGAAATTTCATGAAAATGGAGTTGAGAACAGCTTAACAAAGAAATCCTGGGATATATTGTTGAGCATAGGGTTTGTGCGTTCAGATTAATTTTGCGTTCTCATTTCTGCCTTCACTTATTTCCAGAATTGTTCCTCCGACTTTTCTCCTTTACGAACTTTAACTTTAGGAAACTCAAACTTCTCCTCCACCCAGCTGTAGTGTTCACATTGTTGTATAACACCGGCTGATGGAGGTAGCTGATAGCTGCCTGCTGCAGAAGTCAGTGTTGTTGCAGACTCCAGGCGGTGAATGAACTAATACGTGTTTGCTGCTCATCACATGATGGACTAAGGAGAAAGGTCCGGCTGCAGATAACTTTTTCTCTCTCTACAGAGATGATGTCTGCTCGTGATAAATCCAGGATCTCGTCCAGGCTGGAGAAAACGAATAGACTTTTCAGACTGCTAGAAACCGTGTTGGTGACCTGACCCTGCAGCAGGCTTGGCTTGTGATAGTCACCCAAACTATGTGAGAAAAACATATAGCACATATAGATCAAGTGTGAACAGATAAGTGTTGAGGGATTCACACCCTCAGGGAGGACGTAAGTAAATATTTAAGAGTCGGCACTCGGGATGAAAATTTCATCTTCTTAAGATTCTGCTCGGGGAAATCTCTACGTGGGTGTAATATCTGTTATTTTATCTCTAATATATCAATCAATCACTCCCATATGGTTTATCCAGGGAGGAAACACGAGTCTGCACTACACTCGTGTTGGCAGCTCTGTCGGACTCTGGAAGAAACGTGTTAACGCTCCCAAGTCGGAATCATTTTTCACACGAGACGTTTCTACATGTCAGAGTAAGAAAAGCCGGGGAGTAAAAACTAAAATTAATGATGGTTGAATGTCATTAAGCTTCTTCAGTTTCAGGGTCCTGATGTTGTTAATGCTGCCTCACTGGAATAGAACAGATCCCATTGTTAATTTTGCACCTCTTTCGACTGTGACATCTGCTGTGAAACAGAGTGCATTGAATAGCAGAAGAATGGCACAAGAATAAAGTGTACAAGCATTTGGAAGGTTTGAATACTTGTTCTGTCAGGGTCTGTCTGTGTGGAGTTTCACTTGTTCTCCCTGTGTCTGCGTGGGTTTTCTCCAGCTTCCTCCCACAGCCCAGAGACATGCCGACTGGGGTTAGGTGAACTGGGGGCTCTGTGACTGTGAATGGTTGTTTGTGTAGCTGCCTTTAGACATGTATTGAACTCCAGACATTTTCTGGAAGTTTTCCAGATGTATGTTAGAATGCAAATGTCCAAATCAGTTGCTCCTCACAATTGTCCAGAACTTTCCCTTCCAGCCTCTCAGTAAAATGCCCGATCAAAAGTCTGCATGATTCCAATGTGAAAATACAGCAGTAAAATTCACAGCGAGTGAGTGGATGTGATGTTATTTAAATTTCTAACACTCGATGAATGCAAAACTGAACAAACCAATAACAATGCAAATATCTCAGGGTTGAAAAAGAAGTGTCATGAATGTAGAAGCTCCGGTGTTGCTGTGCTGCAAACAAAAACACCATGATTTGCACTTTGTACATCATGTCCTCATCTTGACCCGCACCATCTCCGGCTGCTTTCTTATATGTGAAGGGATAACTCCAGAAAATGTCCGGACAATTAAGTCTGGGGGTTAATGTCTGAAAAAGGCTTAGCACAACATTACATGGTGTACCCTGCCTCTTGCCCAAACTCAGCTGGGATTCACTCAGTCGTTCATATTTATTACTGAGCTGAAGTTTTCAGACATTTTCAATGTTTCAACTTTTTAATCAGGTGATCTAAATCAATTCCTGCGAATGTTTCACACTATTTGATTGGTGCTTTAGATTCAGGCCTCGGGAATCTCTTGCATCCTAAATGTGTGAAATATCGCAGAGGGAGGTTCAGGGTGTTTGATCTCCGATTTCTCTCACAGAACCGTCTTCCCTTTATTTCCTCAGCTTCACTTTTTCACAGTCCCTTTGAATATTTCATGCATCTTTTTTATCCTCCTCTTTCAACCCCCTTTTTATCCCCTGTTTAGTCAACAGAGAATCTTGCAAATCACAAAACAAGTCCTTGTTTAAAGTGTAACTATTAATTATTCAGTGTTTTTGAGTGGTGCGTTTGACTGACAGAGGAAAGTTAAGTAGTTGCTCGCCTGCTGAGCATTTTTAGATTTAGTTTTAGTTTATAATGCTTTATTAATACTGCTGTCACACACAAAAACAACCCCTTTTATGATTTAAAGCCGGAAATTTTAGTTCCTTGACAATTTACGGTAACACGATAGCACTTGTGCCATTTAAACATTCTGCAAAGTTATACACTTAAAAGTCTTTTGCAGATTAGTCCAACTACAGCAATAAACTCTAATCGGATCAAATGCGTCTTGACCTCGTGAAATAAAGCAAGCGTGACAGGCCATTTTGTTGTTTTTTAGCCATAATGGATCGCAGCTTTAATTGTATGCAACAAGCCTGTAGTGGCCCATTAACCACAGTAAATTATTTCCAAGGCCAGTTTGAAAAATTGCAAAAACTTTGCTCGATCCGGCAGCTTCTGTACCCCGGTAACCGTTATCAATTTACTTTGTTAAATGAAGGTAATGTCGCAATTACTAAGAGTAAGAGCGGCAAGTTCTCTGCTTCCATGTAAACCGAAATGGAATTTTTAAACACCCCGGCCAATCCTCCACAGACTAATAACGCCTCTTTCCCCAGAGATGCAGCGGAGCTAAATTATAGGAAGCAGCCCAGACAGACAGAAGTGACACGAAACCGGATGCAAAATGAGCTTATTATCCCCTTTACTGTCAATGCAGCACGGCCAAGCTGTCAGTGATCACAACAGACATGTTATATACGACAGCGGCATCGCAGGCCCGCGCCCGATAAGGGGAATGATCCACGGCAGTGATGAAAAGAGACAGGTCAGATGGAGAGGAAAGAGGGGGTGGATGGAGGGGGGAGAGAGAGAGGTAGGGCGGTTGTTAGTGAGAGGTGACGTGAGGATATCGGGGTTGGATGGAGGGAGCAGAGAGGATGGACAAAGGAAAGAAGAAGAGGAGGAGGTAATAGAGATGAACGAGTGCGTCTAGAAACAGCAGTGGATGGATGGTGGACAGGAAAGGAGGACAGGGTGGATGGATGGATGGATGGATGGTGTGACGGACAAGTGGGAGATGGAGTGATGGAGGGGTGAGGGCGCTGGCTATTATCCTGCATCGATTTACTCCAGTCAGGGATGGCTGGAAGCGTAATGAAGTGTGGGATCTAGGGGTTGCCACATGCGCTTGTCTACGCCTTCTAGCTGTGTGGATGTATTGTGGTATGAAGTGTCACCTGTGTGTGTGTGTCTGGGAGTGTGTGTGTGTGCGTGTGCGTGTGCGTGTTTGTGTGCAGCTACTATGCTCTAATCTGCCGTGGTTAAACACAAAATGAGGTTTTTGGCTCCAGGATGCTTTGCTTGAGCCAGACATTGATTGGCTACAAGAAACATCTATAACCTATCTTTACATATCTATATTTAGATATATATCTTTGTATAAAGGTTTCTCTGTATCTTAAGTTAAATCACATTTGAATTATGCCCATTAAAAAGAAGAAAAAAACCATAAATCGTACTTTAAATTTTTTTTTTTTAGACCAAACAATGAACTGATTAATCCAGAAAATAATCCACAGTTTATTTAATTAAGCAGATATTTTCGGTAAAACAGGAAGTTTTCACAGTGAAAAAAATTTATTAAAATCATGTTTGAAAAGGGTAAAAAAAAAAACCTGCTTGTGTAATTCCATCAAGCTGTTTTCCTGTCCCCGTCTCTCGTCATTCTTTTACTCATCTTAGTTTTTCCTTTTTGCACGATGTCACACATCCTCTCGTAGTGTGTGACTCAAAACTCGCAGCATCCACTGCAGATAATAGAATTAAAAGCACTTTTCCTGGGACATATAAATCTTAAGAAAAGAAAAAAAACTAAAGGAGGTTAAGTAAATGCAAGAGTTTCATCAGGTTCAGGTGCAAGACAAGTAGGAGAGGGAGAAAATCATCATTCTAGCTGTGAAGGAGAAATTGTCCCTCGCTCCCTCCGTTCATTCCCTTCACTCCCTTGTTTGGTTCTTCCATCCCTCGTGTTTCCCTCTCCTCCTGCATCACCCTTTCGCCTTTATTTCCCGCTCCCCGCAGCCCCACACTTCTTCTCCCAGTCTAATCCGCTGCTCGACATGCTCCCTCTTTGTTCTGCCACCCTGACAAGTCGTCTCGTTCCCCTGCTCCGAGGACAGCCCCGGTGTGCTCGGGATAATGGAATGAAATGCTGGAGTGATAAACCCCCGAGGATGCTGGGAGAAAACACAGGAGTGTGTCAGCCGGGGTGATAACACTCTATTCTCCCGCGCGTCTGTCGAAGGAGCAGGGATTATGGTCTTACAGGCAGGCTTTGCCAATTTGCAGGCCCTTTCTGCGGGCTTGGATGTTTACACTGGAAGGTATCGCGGGTGTCAGGGGGCACTAGAGGAATATTCTCACATCTGCCTCGCACAAAGGTCTTCATTAGTTCTGAGCATTGCTTCACATTGTGCAATCATAAGTTGGCGTACAGGTAAAGTCACCCTATCAAGGTTTACTGCTCTCTGAGGATATTAAAATTCATGAAGTGAAGCCACTGGGCTCAACGACGGAGTCATAATTTGTTTTGTCCAGTTATACACAGACAAACTTAATACTATACAACACTTAACACTAGAATCAAGGGTCGGGTTTGTGTCAAGATTTTCAAAATGGTATGATATTAAGGCGGATTGAACCAGAACGCACAATTTTCCAGGTGTCGCACTAGATCGAGGAAAAAAACTCCCCAAGTGGTTCATGAGAGCCCATGAATATGAGTGCAGTGACTCCAGTCCACATGGTGGCGCTAATGCGACTATAAGATGAAGCAGTGAACAAAGCAGTGTGTATGAATTTTTCCTTCTCTGTTTGTCAATAAACAAACAATTTACGTTAATCACATCGTCACATGTCTAACTACAAGTTGGATTTAGCGCCATGAAGTTAAATGTAGATAAAATCAAACCGGTTAGGTCTCTTACACGAGTCCAGACAGACAAAATCGAAAATCGTTTCAACTCTACTAATGCAAAAATTGGAGCTGTGATATTTTAAGGATAAAACTATATCTTTACGAGAAGATGAAAAGTATTAAGACGGACTAATGCGTTGCTGATTATGGCCTTTTTAATGCAATTTGTTGACGGAAAATCACCAACCAAATAACTTTTTACAGATTCAACTCAGACTGACCATGTGTGTGTTGCAATCCGAGTTCAATAACTGGACCATAAACTACATGGTTGAGGTAAGAGAACTGAAATACTTGGTTTATTTCACGTAATCTTAAAGGAAACATAATCAAGCCAAAACTTTATCTGTGTGTCCTTCAGTTCATTAAAATCATAAAATTGCTCGTGTTGAAATGTCAATTATGATCCGACTTTACTGGACTTCAGAGTTAAAGCAGAGATTTTTTTTTCTTTTTATGACCACAGGCTCATGTTGCCTTCCAGTCCAGTTAAGACTTCCAGCTTTTCACTTGTGGTTTCATATTTTCATGTCTGACATCTGACCAGAGTAACTAATGCTCCTGCCTGCGGGCAGCTCCTCAGCCTCTCTCTTCATTACCCTGAACAGAAATGCAGATTCTGATTGGTATGAGCTATATTTTAGATTTGTCAGACGCTGCAGAGAGAATACTAAACCTCAGCAGATGCTTTGGTCCGGTCGACTTGGTCATTATCCGGCATAGAAATAGGATTCAGAGGATCCAGGCTTTGAGTTTGGGGTTTTTGGTGCAGTGAGACATTGAGGCCAGGGATCGATAAAAGTTGATTGGTAAGCTGAGTTTGTTGCTGCAAAACCATTATCGGAGTTTCAGGCTGTTGGTAAAGTTCAAGAGATGAAACTTGGCCATTTCTCGCAAACATTCTGTCTTGTGCTATTACTCTGCAGTCCACCTACTCTTGACCCCAATCTCCCACACATCCACACAGGCAGAGGAAGTGGACGCATCCCCCCCCCCTCCACAGTCTAACCCGCCACGTAGCACTTTGACTCAACCTCAGCGAATCTGACAATCGAACATCCTTTAAACTGACCTTGACCATGAGGAAAAAGAGAACGAAAAGAAATCGAAGAAGCGGGGGAAGGAAGCCTCATAAGAAAACCTCCCACCCTAAAAATAGAAAAGGTGGCAATTAAGTGCCAATCTAATCATCCCTCTGGTAAACGAGCCCTGAAGATTCCGCCCTCATATCCCCCAGGCCTTTTTTTTTCACACCACTTCCTCATCATCGCTGGCTATCGGCTTAATTACGCCCCCGCCATCCCCAGATAAGAGAGTGATAGCCTTATCACCACGGCTCATTTCCAAATCCATGAAATTAATAAAGTCTATCTCCCGTCTCAGTTCTGGGGCCAAACTTATATTAGGTGTCACGTACGAGAACTCGGTGAAGGAGTACTCCGCCTGTTCTTACAGTCGGCAAAGAGAAACTACAGGAAATCACGCGGCAGGAGATTAACGACGGTGAGGAAAAGGTGTTTTTGTGTTTTAGGCAAATGGTGTTGGTGCTGTAGTTTTTCACCCTGATGAGGGTTATGTCTGTGTTTTAGTTTTATGATTCGTCTGGCATCATTTATCACTCACACAGTCGCTAGACTTTCCATTTGGTCCAGTTCGCCACTTAATTTTTTCTTAATTTCCACCTCGGGAAAACTGCTAAATTGCACAGTTTCATTTCCGTCTGGTGTGAACTTTGAGCACATTACTTCACAGGCGTGTGAAATATCAATTAGGAACAATAGGTTGCAATACAAGCGCTTCCTGCAGACAGTCCATAAAACTCCCAGCTTGTTATTACTGATAGTGTCTTTATCCGTAGATCATCAATAAACCTCTAATCAAATAAAGTGGAGCTGCCTGAACCACCTCGACTCGGAGTTCTCCAGCTCTAATCAGTGGGGAGACAGCTGGTTTCACCACGCTGTTCCACCTGCCCGCTCCCCTGAGTAAAGGGCTGTGCTTCACCGACCAAATTCACTCCAAGTCTCTCTCCGAGGCACACTCCAGCGTGACTGGCAGGGGTCTCACACATCGATTTCGGGGAGAAGGGAAGGTTGGGCGGACCCGTCAGCGCGCCGACGCTGGCAGTGGAATGAGACGGGCTCCCACTAGGTTTGGGCCTGTCATTTATTTCTAAACGACGGCAGATGGCGGGTTTGGCACTCGCACCATCCTCTCAATCTCCCAAGGTGCGCTTCTGTGATGGATGTGGCGAATGGGAGCTCTGCAGAGGAGGCTGAGGCACATCTGTGCCGGCCGATAACGGGGGGCAAAGTATGTCTGGGCTTTGTAGCCGTGGACTCGCTTTCGCATATTACTCATTCTCACACAGACCTCTAGAGGACTCCCATTTTTCGCAGTTTATTTGCCTCTCACTTTCATAGCTTTCCGCGGCTCTTATCAGCAGGACACCTTTCTGTTTACCAGGCAGGTGGACTTTGAAGTTTGACATTGCTACCTGGCTGGAAAGTCTATCAGAACTTTCCTTTCCTCGTGAGAGATGCCCCGTTTAAAAAGTGATTATCGGCATGATTGTTAATCATCAGAGAATTATATTAACTGAGGCCGTCTGAAGGTCTTTAGACCATTTAAAAACTCTATGTAGACAGAACTCTCACAGGAAGTTATACTGAACTGACCAATAACTTTATAGGAATGGAATCTTTCATTATTTTTATTACCGTCTTATTTGAGTTTAAGTAAAAATAAGTCTGTACAAATAATGTCATACTGTTCTGATTAGGTCATGATTTCCGTGCTGAATGAACAATGGGAACATAAGGGGCATATTAGCTGTTGTTAAAGTCGGGAAAAAGTATATATACACTCCCAAAAAAGATGAAACGTGACCTAAATCAGAAGTTAATAAAAAAATGTTTATTGGTATTTTCAAGTTGCCTTCAAAAGGAAACTCAGCAATACAAAACACGTTAGGGTTGCTAGGTAACACACGGCCGCGCCTGATTGTTCCGACTCCCAGATGTAATCTCCTGTAAGTTAAAAAATGTTGACATTGCAGTATACTCAATTGTGTACGTTTTACGAATGCTAAGGAACATTTCTAAGCCCTTTATAAATATGACTCCATCTATATAACTCCATATAGGCCTACTCTATCTGTTGCTTGTTTAGTTGAACAATCGTTTGGTCTGTAAAATGTCAGAATAATGAAAAAAGTGAAAATCATTTCCCAGAGCCTCAAGCCTTGTAGCAGTGCAAATATCCAGTGTAATAGAATTTAATACAAAGAAAAGTCAAACTGGAGAAGCTTAAATCAGAAAGGGTTTGGAAAAAATTGCTCAAAAATAACCATACTATAATTTGCAGATTTATTTTCCGTCAGTGGATACACCAAAACAATACGTAGACTTGAGTAAAAAAAAAAGGCCATTTTTCACCCCTGTTAATTTCAGGATGCACAGAGTCTTGGCTTTGAGCGAAGCGGTTTACAAACCCACACTCTCTGCCCACACACACCATCTGACACAGTGGATCCAAAGACACATTAAACTGAGCAATCACCGCCTAACAACACCCTTGCAAAGGTCACGTCAGCTTCATCATCCTAATCATCGAACAACATCACTCTCCATGATTTAGGGTTGCAGTAAAGGCATCATGACCCGCCCCGCCACATCTCTGCCCATAAATGTATCCATAGCAACAGGGAGACGTCGGGCCGCCTCCGAAGATGCATCTTTGGGATTCTCTGTGCGTCACTGCAGGGTGACAAGTCAGGCGTAAAGAGTCGATTTAGCTGCGGCATTGGGGAGGCTCGCACATTAGCAGAAGGGAAATAGCAGCCAGCAAATACTTAGTGGGTGATTGGCTCCGCAATAACAGAACACCCCCTTTGGCAGCTCGTCAAGCGGTGCTATACGGATGCCATTACAAACACAGGGACATTAGCAGCCATCGAGGGTTTGTGAGGCGTGTCGCTGCTTCACGCCTTTAACCCCCGGAGCTGTTTGAAGATGTGTACGATCAGGTGTACACAACGTTGCCATAGATAGATTAACAAATTGAGGACTGTTCGTATTTAGGAAAACATCGGCATCCAAAGAGAATTTCGTGTAACAAGGTAAAACATCTCGTACAGATTCCCCCAAAGGCCCAGTTACATCAATCCTCTCTGCCGAAAGAAGCAATTTAGGTCAAAACATCGCACAGTGTGTGTACACAACGCCTCAGAGGATCAGACCCAGATCCAAGTCAGGCACAAAACCTTTCTGTTTGCCTCCATGAACTCACATTTTCACAATATTCTTTCACGTTCTTCAGATTATACTTAAATAGCTTTTAATTGCAGCTATTTAGTGCATTTCTGCAGCACACACACACACACACACACACACACACACACACACACACACACACACACACACACACACGTACGTCCTAAAAGATTCTGTTTGCTGAAGGCTGCACTCGAGACCAGAGCTGCATTATAATGACTTCCTCACTGTAGGAAAATGTGCTTAGTGATTTTTATGCCTCATGCAGCGTTCAGGAACGGTGCAAGCTGTATGTAAGAAGCCCGAGCTGCACAGAGGAACTATTAATATTAAGCAAAAAAGCTCAGCTATACAGTGGGGGGATGAATATTTTATCACCACGGGGAGCATTAGTGTTTTCTCTATTTCTTTTTTATCGAGCCCTGTCAAATAATGATCTGCACTGAAACCAACACAAAAGAAATTGTGATTCTAACCCTCACGTGAGACGCTGGATGCTGGATGAACCAAATACACTCTCATATAGCTCTACACATCACAGCTACTGTATTTGTATTTAACTGACAAAATACTTCTTGAGAATAGAAGCAATTAGCAGCTGTTCACAGATAAGTTGGCTGTGAAAGTGACAGATAATAAGATAATTAGCAACCTGCTAATGAGGGAGGGAGAGAGAGAGAGAGAGAGAGCACGTATACCTGGAATACTGGAGATGTGTTTTGGTTGAATACAGAATAGACCATTGTAAACACAAATAAGCAAATAGAAAGATGAGAAGGGGGGTATTGAAACACATTTTGTTTCTGCCGCTTCGTTCTGATTGTTTTACGCTTCAGTGCGTCGCGACAATGAAATTCATAAAGCTTCAGTTTGTGTGTCATGAGGATCAGGAGTCAAAAAGCATCCGTACCAAACCAACAGTTTGACTTATCCATCAACGATCGTAGGAACAATCATGAACAATCAATCACTAGGTTTTAAAGTATTTGGTCCTATGATTAAAACCTGAAGGTAAAAACATCCAGGTACAAGTTTGCCACAATGCCCAAGAATCAGGAGGAATCATCCAATCACAGAGCTAAAAAAAACTCACTAATATGTGCAAGCTCACAGATGTAACAGATTTTTATAATGAATCAATTCCCTTTTTGGATAAACTCTGGATTAAACCATTATTAAGGCGCCATGAGTTGACGAACCCAACACCAAAACCCGGCACACCTCTAATAGGTAGCATAACCGGAGTCATATGGGTATTGTAGTATTTATAATGAAATACCCCAAAAAAAGGCTAATATCATAGACTGTACATAAAGATGGACTAAGGCTCCCCAAATGTGCTGCTAAATCATCTTGATTGCCCCCTAGTGGCTGGCTGCAGTCTTGGTCATCAACCCAGCTTCCTCTGTCAAAGTCAAAGTACACATTAAATTCATTTTTTTCAAAGATGGTTTCTGCCATCGTAGGAAGTTTCACACTGTTTGTTCAAGTTAAAATTTTTCCAGTAAGTTTGGTTTTTATCAGTTACTTGATGCTATAACAGCGAGGTGAACCATCATGATCATCTCTCTATCGCTACTGTGCAGATGCTCCGAATGATGTCAAAACCAGAAGATATCGGTGCTTTGGTTTAACAGGAGGAAAGAGAGACCTGTCTTCCATCTTTATATACAGTCTATGGTTCATGGCATAAACCTATAACATAACACATAACGCAGAAGCATCACATGTATCTGTGAGTTCATAGTGGGAAACACATGTATGTATAAAGTCTGTTTCCCCCTCCACTGAGGTCTGGTATCAACAAACCTCTGGCAAAGCAGAGAGGCTACAAACCCTTTTGGGGCCTTCAGATGCTAAAAATTCATTCATTCATGCCAGAATACCGAGAATTGAGATGAAAGCAGCCGTCAAATAGTGTGTGTTATGTAAAATTAGTTGCCTGCCATGCCCGGCCCATCTGTATGCACTGCAGCAGTCTCCTCTACCACCCATGAGATGGTGCACCGACACCCCAGGAGGGTTTTCTTCTTTTTTTTTTCACTTTACCAGTCCCACAGGCACCCTCGCTGACTGGCATCTCATTAGGAGAGCAGAGCGGCGTGCTTGTGTGTTCGCCGCCAGACAGGCCACGCCACAGGCTGCATGCTAATTGCAGAGGCGTAGCCAGCGTGCAACGACCTTGTACGGCTAAAGAGGGAAGGGGGCAGAGAAGTGGTTTTGTGTAGCGTCTGGCGGGAAGGGGGCTCTCTCCTCCTCAAACCGCTTTCGTCCTGACCTTGGGCAGCGAAGTCGGCCGTGTCTGACCGCTCACTGGAGCGAGATCGTAAAGTGGAAGTTTCGTTTGAGAAATATGAGGCAACGCAGCGCTCAGTTTACGTAGTGAGCACTTTACTCCTCACACTGTTGTATAACAGCTTGTAATGAGTAAAGCGTCTGGGTGAGTGACACTATTCTGACATTAATTTGCTGCTTATCATAACTTTACAACGATTTAAAAGCACCGACTCGTTCCTCCGCTAGACAACTCATTAGGTTCAAGGCTTCAAGTGAAAGTCACACTTCCTCACAATAATTACAATAATAACACGTCTGTGGTTTATGTACATTCACCTTTAGTGACATTAATTTGCAACATCTCGGCTGCAGTTCTGAGGTTCGGGTCTTTCTTGCACTGGGCGTGTAATTTCCATCGAACATGACAAGCCGCTGTATAAACCCTGAATATTGATGCATACGACACAAAAGGCTGTTTTTATTCCTCCGTTTCCTGCCTCGTGTATTTCAAACACTGAACCCTGTCTGGATCTATCGTGTAATTTCATCATAACCTCTCCAGTCCAATAACATGACCTTTCGGCAACACTTTCAATCTCAGCCCTCACATCTTGACAGGTTTCTCTCAAGCAGCTAAACTGTTAAGTACCAAGATTCAATTCCAATCAATGACAAGGGACGCAAACACTTGGACGGAGAGGGAGATGGAGAAAGGACGGACGGAGGAGACTGGAGTGTGCGTTCGTGTGTCCAGAAAGGTCAAATACATCCTTTTGCGGTTGCTCCGGTAAAGTAAATGGCAGGAAGCTGTGGCTTTGTGTCTTTCTAGCGCTCGCAAAAATTTAATTTAGCTTGTGCAAATAGAGAATATAAAGAATGTGAGGTGAAGAGGGAGACATAGAGAGGGAGAGAGAGAGAGAGAGAGAGAGAGAGACTGGGCGGCCTGTCTGTTTTAGTGCCATTAGTTCTTCCCTGCCACTCATTGATAAAGAGGCGCTGCCATCAGCCAAACCAGCCATCTCCTTCAGTCCTCATTAAAATGTCGTCATATTAAAAAATCATTTCAGGCCTTTGCTGATGAGCGTTTTATTGCCTTCATGAAAATGTTCTCTCAACGGGGGAGAGAGAGAGAGAGAGAGAGAGAGAGAGAGAGAGAGAGAGAGAGAGAGAGAGAGAGAGAGAGAGAGAGAGAGAGCCTTCAGTGAGTGATGAAGATGGGGGGGGGAGGGTTAGAGGAAGAGAAAGGACGAAGGAGATAAGGGGTTGATTTGTTGCGTACTTGGGAGGAGGGTTTTTGATTTTTAGACTATTAATAATTCCTTAATTTTGCAGTAAACATCCTCTATTCAGTAATGTGCACAACAATGGCTAGAACACTGAGAAGCTTCATCCTTTGTAGTGACCTGCACATGAGCTCACAGTAGTGTAGCCTCACCTCATATGATCTGTATCATGTAAACTGTAATGTAGAGTTTAAACATATAAAATAAGAACATTTGACCCTAAAGCAGTAGTTTCCCCTCTTGTTTTGTGCTGTGTCACATATTTCTTAGTGTAGATCACCAAACTGTATTGCAATATCAGTAATTAATCAAAAACAAAGCATATATAACATTTCCACATATTTGGACATAATTGGTTTATATTACTGAATGGATGGAAACTGTCCCCATCTGGCAACACTACACACATTTTTAACCATATACTATCAAGAGGAAACACAGAAACTTGCTTCAACAATGCAGATGTTTAATACCTCATAAAAATTGCAACAACAATAAAAAATATGACATGAAGATAGTCACAGAATCCCAAACCTGCTTTTAGATACGTCAACTTGCCTCAGTCCTGCCAATGTGACTCTCGGGTAACTTAATGTAAGTTTCACACATATTTAATAGTGTTATTTACACAGCTAAACTTATTATTTTGCAGGGCTTTATTCACATGAATTTTCCACTTACGTTCTAGGCAGTTTAATTTTGTAGATGAGTGTTGAAGCCCTTTGCAAATGTTATTTTAAGCAAGTGAAAACTTTCTCTCGCAGTAGCTCAGTCCAATTAGCAGTTTCTGCTGCTGCTGCTGCCACAAATGCTGCTAACACCCACTGCATTCTCAGTAAAGGGCATCTTTAAAAAGAAAAGTAGAGCAACAAATGAACAGAAAACCAAATATCCAGTGTTGATAACAACACCCTTCACTTTTGCAGGTCAGTCAGATGTTCTACTCCAACACAGACTCCAGAGTTAATCTTCTACTCACTTACAAAACGCTTCCACAAGCATTTTCTATCGTAGAGGCACGTGAAATGGGGAAAAAAGCAATCTTCTAATACCCCTGCAGTGGAAACACGGCAGCAGAAGAAAGTTGGAGGCACATCAGGTGCAGCATAAAGGTTACAGGAGAGGGGATTTCACACAGACACCCTTTAGCAATAACATAAAGAAAACCCTCTGGTCTTTTTAATGCCATCAGGACCTGTAGCTGCTGTACGTTGCATATGTCGCTCGATGCTGCTGCTGTAGAAGCAGCTTGTCTAATGAAGCTCCTTGAAACATCAAAGGCACAATAAAGGATTATGTATGAATGGACGCAGCCTCACATCTATTCATCCTCGTGGACTTATTATCAGAGGAGACACTTCTGCCCTCATTGTTTGGTCTCGTTTCCACTCGTATTCGCTGCTTTTCAACATTTCCATTTTGCTGATTGTTGCTCGTATAATGAAAATCCAAGTACCGGCAGCAGTGTGCGCGCACGTATACGCTTTGAGGGCTGAACAGAAAAATGATGGGTGATGCCGCACATCACTCCCACCATGTAAATTTTGAATCCACCATATGCTGATCCTTTCAGGCACCGGCGCTGATTAAATGATTCGGCGTTTATCTGATGAAGAAGTAAAAGTTTGTGCGCCATTCTTCATGTGGCGGCACGCTATCCGTCTCCCAACCCCGATAATCAAATATCTATTCAAAGTGGAGCAAAAACAAGCACATTAGCGGCGTGTAGACACTGAGCTGTGGGTTTTGTTCATGAGATTTTTTTTTTTTTTCTGCGAAGAGATGTGCACGAGGATCAATGTATTAATGCAGCAAACCTTGAATTATGAGGAGAAATTAAACCACACACGTACAAACAGTGTACACACAAACACATGGTTTGTACGATTATGTTAATGTCCCAGCAGAATACACGCATAACTACTTGATTGGCCTCGAGGGACGTAATATCTACGCTTTCATTTCAGATAGCAAGCATATCCTGTTACAAGCCATTACAAGAGTTTAATGCCAGGCGCCGTGTTGGAGACGGTGTTTGTTATGCTCTCGTTTCATATCCTCACCGCTCAGGATTTAGCCGTGTTTGAGATGAGATGAAAAGATTCCTGCTATTTGGGTTACAGCTCCTGTCTTGCAGAATTTTATTCATGTAATTAAAAACTGTGCAGTTGAAAAATAACTTCAGTGCTTATGTTTTTTTTTTTTCTGTTGAGGCTGATTCAGAAGTAGGAGTTGAAAAAAAGTTTGAGACGTAGAGTGGATGTAACTAATTGCTTCTCCCTCTGGGTCGAAGTGTAATACGCGTAACTTTTTTTTTTTTGTACGGATGCACTCTTCTGCTGGACAGAAACATTGGTTTCTTGCCCTGACTCCGGGCTCATGTTCGTACTCTTGCCAGTCAAAGAACAGAGTTGCTCGCGGCTCGGGTTTTTGTTTGGGATTTTATTTTTTATTTTTTGATACAGACAAAACATGCCAAAAAAACAATGTCAGGTCATTACTCATCCTGCAGCTTACTGAGGCAGAAATAGAAAGTGAGAGATGTGCCAGTCAAGAGATGCCAGAGGTGCAAGTGCACATATCCGTTATTAAAGTAAAAGCACAGACAGCAAAATAGAAGCACATTTGATTATGAATAAAGTTCTGCAAATTCAAAATCTTCCCAACAACAGCAACAATGTCAGCATCAGCCCACTTAGGTGATAACAAGAGAGAACAAAAGTCTTAAGTCTGCTCCCTAAATTGGAATGTGAAACCAAAAGTGACAATATCAAATGTAAACGATGATACAAAGACATGAACCTTGGTCCAGACTCAACCACAGCATGGTCACATCAGGAAACTGATTTATTTATTATAGAAGACTGAATATCATCCTGCCAATAGATCAGAAAACGCTTCTATATGTTGCTCTAGTGGTCATGGACAAGAATGGATTTCCTTGGAGGACTTGTTTAACCTCTTCTGAAAACAGACACGGGGAACTAGTGTTGTCATCTCCTAAGATGCACATATATTTTATTTATTAGAAATGTATTTATTAAAATTGAGTAAACTCCTTTAAAATGGTAAATAGCTGCATAATATGCATGTACGTAGTTTATTTTCTCTGTTGAATTCACTTCACTGTTTCAGATAAACGTGCCTCAAACCACTAGAATCAGTAGAGAAACAAATTTAAAATGTAAAAATGGCCTGTGGCGTGGTCCCACCATGTGTTTTGGGTGTAGGATACACTGATAAATGCTGCGTTCAGGGGGGATGATGTTCATTTGTGACATCCTCATTTCATATTCTTACCAGTTGGGCTCTCCTCGGTTTTTGAGGTGTAATATAGACCTGCCAAATCAGCGGTAGCCCCATTACTCATCCCCCTCTGCGCTGTCTCCTGGCTTGTGCTCCGGCGCTAATGCAGATTACAGGGATATATGAGGGCTATTTTGTTCGCTGCAGGGTGGAAACGATCACAGGCAACCCCATCCCTCTCTGATGCACGGCTCTACATCTGTTCCCCCCTACGAAAGCCTATCTGGAGATCCATCAGAGCCGCGGCCCTTATCAGATCCGCGGCTGCTACATCTATCGCGCATCAATTATAGATGCTATGTGTAAAAAATTGGGTCACTCTATCAACACTCGCTGTGGATCCTCAGAGACATTGTTTGGTTAAGTGATTAGCGAGTTGACTTTTGATGCAGTTTGTGTGAGTTAGAGGAGCTACATGGTCCATTTATGATACATGAGTGTAGACACAGGGGGCCTCCTGTGAAGGAGAATAAACTTTCTTTGTGAACAAAAGAAATCAGTGAAAAGTGGGCGATTAATCACAAGTATCCACTCTTCTTTTGTGTGATCCTTCAAACCCTTCAGTGGCCTGCGCTTGTGAGATTTGTGCAGGTGTTAATCTTCATAATCGATACATCTATCCTTTTTTTTTTTGTCTCCCCGCTACGAGACAATTCAAGGTGATAAATGAGCCAAGCCGCATTATTCGCAGGCGAAAATTAAATTCCATTTCCAACTTGCTCCCTGACAGAGAACACAGACGTATTAGTAAAAATCTCTATTCATTCCGTGACCGGGACGCGTCCAAAAAACCCTGCACGTTTAATCTCTTATGCAAGTCTCCCCTCATCTGCGGGGTAAATAGACCATTCATCATATTACTGGGCTTTTACAGCTCGACTGTTTGAGCGATCTGTCTCTCAAACAGCCTCACTCCCCGGCAGCCCCATCAATCATTTTTCAATGAAGATGTCACAGCTCATTGTGTGGAGTGTTATCCCAAACAATTTTCATGATAAATCAAAGGCTAAACTTTTATTTTTTTGTTTGAGTTGGTCTCTCCAATATGCGTCCTTTGTACAGGACGTATTTCACTCGTGTTCTTCCAGGTTTTACTGCTCGACTGTCAGCAGTTTTCCCCCTGAATGGATATATGAGCAGGTGCAGGAATGTGTGGGTGGGCTCACTGTTAACTTTATGTAAACCGCACAAGTCATCAAGAAGTAGCTGCTGCTCAACAAGGGACGTAATTGGTTTGTGGTTAATGGCTGTGAAGCTGCAGGTTGTGGGTGTGTCTGCGAGAAGAAGGAAGAGTGACGGCTCGAACTATAAACGCCACCCAGACATTTCTTCCAGGGTGCGCTTGTTATTGGAGGGACTCATCAAACAAAAGATAATGACCCTTGATTCAGTAATGAAGCCGTGAGATTGACTCATTAAATACAGCAAACAGCCGCAGCGGAGGTTTTCCCTCTCTTCAGATTGAACTTGTTATCTCGCACCTCACGTCTTCTCTCTCCTGTCGTTTGTGTTTTTTTGTCGCAGGATCCGTCAGGAGCTGGTGCAGAGACGTGCGACACCGGGAGCCCCGACACACCTGACGTCCACTTTCAACTGAGACGGGGATTTGTTTCAGAAAACACAGAGAGTAGACAAAAGGCAGGAACACGTGAATCTATACATCACGCACACGTTAATCCTCAACATAATTCTTTCTATTTAACTCAAGTCTTTCTGACATTTTTCTCTTCAACAAGGCTCTGCTTTCCTCTAAGTGCAAGAGTTTGCCGATTATAATATTAGTTCAAATGTGTAAGTATTGCAGTAATGGAAGAAATGTTTAAATCCTCCAAGTAAAAGTAGCTGTAGCAGAATATAGAAATACTCTGAATAAAAGTCCGAGTATTTACTAAGTCTACACTTAGTAGACATAAAATCTAATATCAAAAGCAGAAGTGCTCAATGCATTATAATGGCCTGTGTGATACATTATTTATTATTATTGATGCATAATGTTGGCGCTGGTGGAGGGCGAAGCACACTTGAACTACCTGTTCAACACTTTTGGGGAGTTTAGGTCATAAAAATGCATCATATTTATGAGAAAATCATTAATTTATGTATGCAACATTTTAATCACCATACCACGGAGTAATTACAGCTGCAAAATAGTTGTAGCGAAGCCAAAAATGTCCATATTTGACTTTAAAGAACAAAGGAACAGAAGATGGAGCTTGTAAAGCAAAGTCCAGGCACCTCGAGGCTGTCGGTGCCATAATTTGCTTTGATTTACTATACATAGACCAGAAATCACTTAATTACACTGAATTATTTGCAGGTTCATATTTGAGCAGCAGCACACAGGCCGTTCTAATAATGTTAAATGTGTACATACACAATGGCCTCTTTTATCAAGCTGCAACCTCCACACTCATGAACCTGGGCGTTTGGAAACTCAGCCTTTTTTTAGTCTGATTAGTGAAATTAAATGTAATCTGTTGCCTCACCCCTCACGCCTCTTCTCACGAGGCCTAACAGGATTTGCGATATTCCTCGGGTCCATTCTTCGGCATGTCAGCCTCCTCCTCCTCCTCCTCCTCCTCCTCCTCCTCCAGTGCACCACAGTTGCATTATTAAACTTGTATAAGATCATTAGCATACAAAGCAGGAAACCTACCACGCTGGAGTCATACATATTTATCTGGACCGTGCCTGACTTGTGCGTGCACGCTCTCGTACTGTAACCTCTCTTACACACAGGCGTTCTCCTGTGGGAGGGCTGAGACTATGAAG
Source organism: Hippoglossus hippoglossus (assembly GCF_009819705.1). Taxonomy (NCBI): domain Eukaryota; kingdom Metazoa; phylum Chordata; class Actinopteri; order Pleuronectiformes; family Pleuronectidae; genus Hippoglossus; species Hippoglossus hippoglossus. Next base: position 10,449,854 of record NC_047173.1, read on the forward strand.
TGGATATTAGCAGGAGCACGTCTAGTTGTTTTTAAAGGATGAGGTACTTATTTGTGTAACATCTGAAGGAACACGAGCTCGCGTGTGCTCTGAACCAAACGCAAGATGGAAGGAAATGCCCGTGTGTGGAAGCAGCAGATGGAGTTTGGTTAGGTTCATCAGAGCAGTTTGCTTCAAGCATATCAAATATAGTTTACACACAGATGAATTTGAGTCGAGTAATGCCTGAATTAAATATTCATCTGCTGCACAGAAGCTCATAATCAAACAGAGTTAGTCAAACAGAGAGCGTCACCTGTGGGTTACCTCTGCCTCCTCCATGACTGTGAAATCAGTTCTCTTCTTTTCCAATCCCCCCCCCCCCCCCCCTCAACCATGCCATCCCCATCTCCCAGCCCTCATGGGTCTCTCTCTCTCTCTCTCTCTCTCTCTACACTTCCCTTCTTTTTCTCCTCAACCTTCTGGCTGAGAGCACAACCCTTCCTTTTTTTTTTTTCCAGCGACGTGGACTCCTCTGTTAACGTTCCTTTTCTCCCTCCTCCTCCTCCTCCTCTCTCCTCCCTCCTGTGAGATTGCTGTTGTGTCTTATGGCTTTTTATTCCTACGTGATGGTAGATGGGTTCATGTAGGAGTAGAAGCCACTAAACACGCGGTGAGTGCTCAACGTGCTGTGAGCTTCCTGTGGACGCGACAGCCGCCATGTTCTGACCATTATCAAGAATATGCACTCAGAAATACAATGGTAAAGGACACGGTTTCATGCTGGGACGTCACTGTTTCTTTGAAATGAATTCATGCTGTACTTATTTGAACCATTGGTTGTTAGACAATCAAGCAGAATGTACTGGAAGTCTGGACAAATCAATCAGACCAAGTCTTAAGCTGTGAACAGACCTAGTTTTCCCACCTGCACGCTGACTGCACGTGCCCTGGATTTTTATTTCCTTTGCCCCGGGGTCGTTGAAACAAAATCTGGAGCTGGAAAGATCTCAAAATAGAGATCAGGAGGAAAAGATGCCAGGAATGAAGTGAAGCAGCTCTCAGAGGTAGGTCATCAGTGCTGTTTGACAATGTGAAGATGAGGAGAAGATGAGAACATGCTGGACATGGAAACCTGTATTTCACACGTGCTATGATGTGACTTGTTTGGCGTCTCAGATAATATGTCAAATGTTGTCACTCTAAAAATAACTCATGTTTCTCATGTTATTTGTGTTGCCGTGAAAACCTCCAAAATCTCAACCGCTAAGAAAAGCGACCTGGTTAAAAATCTGAATTTCCTCAACCTACAAAGTAAAGTTCAGTTCGACAAAGCTAACATGCTCATAATTAACAGGTACAATCTTTACCATGTTTATAGTGTAGCGTCTTATCATGCTGTCTTTTGCTGTGTAGCACTTAAAGCACTGTTGAGGCTGATGGGGATGTGAGTTCGTTTTACAGGTATTTCGTCAAAAGCCATAAACCGTGTATAAAGATGGAGTAAAAGTAACCATACTGCAAATTAACAATACCCCAATGGAAGTGTTGAACTTCACATCTTACGGGAAACTTAGATTTTTATAAAAACAGGATGAAATGTCATGATTGACTCCAAGTGAGATGCGAGATTCTTGTGCTACAGGAGGACGTGGAGATGTCTCATCCATCTTTATTTACTGACTATAAATTCAGAGACAACTGATCACCAGTCACGACGATGCATTATCTAATTTAAATGTTTCATATGTTTTCTATTTGCCTTTATGAAGAATGGGACCCGGCCAAAAGTGATGCTCAAATATTGCAGATGTTGCTGTAATATTCATCAAAGCTCATTTTTCTCACAGGCCAGTCGGTTGGTTCCTCGTTTCAGCATTATGCAGGACTGAGAGGTTTAATTATTCTCTTAACCTTTCTGATAATGAAGAGGTTTGGTCACCACATGGATATGAATCTCTGGATATGAATTCCATAACAACCCTTTCGAATAATTGAGATATTTCAGTCTGGACCGAGCGGCATCACCATCCCTGAAGCGGTGCTGCTAGGACAGTAATGAATTTTATATTTTTGGGTTGATTCAGCATTTTGCTTAGTTTTTTAGACATTTGCTTTACTCCGGGAGACTTCTCTCCCCTTTTTTCAATCTTTTAGCACCAGCCTGGAAACTTTACTCCGCTCAGTGCGAACCCCTTAAATATCCCGTCCTCTCGCAAATGAGATCCAGGACATTGCGGCCACCTCAAAATGACTAATAATGGTACTTATCAGCGCCGCCTCTCTGCCCGAGTCGAACTTAGTGTCAGCCAATTAAGCAAGAAATTCAAATTATCCTGTTCCTGTTGGGTCCAGATGGGAGCCGTGGGGTTTGGGTTTAAATGTCAACCTTCTGTTTGTATTTGCTGAAAAATTAGCCACTCGCTCGCTGTCACTCTCTCCTCCCGAGCACAATGTGAGTAAAGCCCAAACGGGTTTGTCGTCAGAAACCAGAACCCGGAGTAGAAATCCCTGGACACAACAAGAATCTGATACATGCTCGCAATTGTGTGACATTACTTTTCTGCACCAATGTGAGGTGGGTAATTATTCAAGATGAAATTGCAATAGATAAAGTCTGCTGAGGTTTAATGATTTATTCACGACTGTAAGTTGTTATGATCTAATATTCAGTGGGTGGGACGGAAAGTTTCTTGTGCTTGCATTATCAGTTTAATTTATTTTTCAGGTTCACACATCCTATGTAGTTTTTTTTTCAGCCCCCCTGCGTTACAGAGGGATGGGTAAAGTCTGAGAGAATAGTAGAGCAGGGGAGACACATTAGCGGAGGCTGAGAGAGAAGTCGATCCTGGACCAGCGGGGGGTCCATGGGAATCTAAAGGTGCGAATCAACCATCCTGGCATCTGTATGGGGAAGGGCGTGCATTATTTAAAGCGGCAGCGGCGTGTGAAGCAGAAGCCGTTTTTTAGAATAGATTGCTGGCATCCCTGGTTTCTGCCGGAGGGTGTGTACGGCTTCTCCTTGCGTCGTGATCCGACTGCGCCGTAGACCTCACATTTCCCAAATGTCAGAATGTTCAATGAAATAAGACGACACCGCCTCATTTTCACTCTGACAGCTGTGCGTTTTTTTTAATTATGCTTCCACGAGTCCTGCGGTTCCGATCGAGTTATACAAGGTCACATATTTCCTCACGTCCAGGGTAGAAACATGGAAATCATCAGAACCTGAGTAATGGGATTTTCATCTGACAGCCGCAATAACGTGGTGTGTTTGTGTACAGTGGGTTTAATGTACGAGTTGTTGTGCTACTGTATCCACACACCCCCCCCCCCCCACCCCCCACCCCCCAGGACACACTTTGATTTTCCTGTAATAAATAATGCTCTTTTGTGTTCGGTGCTTCATTTGTTCCCTGTTGTAACATCAGTGCTGCTCAATAAATTATGAATCACGCCTGCTGCACATCTCTTGTTTCATTTCCCTGTCAAACTCTCTGTTACTTGTTGTTTTTCAAATGCACAGCACAAACACACACATACACACACAGAATGTCTCCAGTTTATTTTTTTTTGTAAGTCAAGCTGTTGAATTCAAATCTCAAATTCAGATTAAAGACGACACAAGATGTAGACTGGAGGCCAGATCCTTTCAAGGTTGCATTTGAAGACCGATTTAATCACAGCGGCACAACTAGACCCATTTCGAAGGAAGCTTCAAATGCTGCTGACAAATGTATCTTTTAAACCACGAGCAACAAAGGCTCCGACGGCCCTGGCCCAACCTAACCCAGGTTTCATCACGCTTCAGTAACTAACCGTTTTTCAAAGAGGTAGTGGAGCCAGCAAGCGACAAGACGTCCTATGCTTGCGTATCAAGCTGTACACATGTTAAAAAACCAAGGGGTATTCCATCATTTTTTCCAATGTCGTGCCAGCTCTGTTGCAAGGCAGGAGGGACGAGCTGGTGACGTCGATCATGTAAAACCCTTATCTCATTTCAGTTCGGCCATTCGTAGTCCACATGGTCTACGAAGACTGCTCCCCTTGTGGACTGGGTAGATCGCATCCTCCTTAAGATGCAGCCCCTGAATGGAGGCGCAGCTATTGTGTTCATAACATGAAACAAAATGAGCAGAAGAAACATTGAATTAACAGAAGTAGTATGTTAGCTGTAGAAACATGTTAAGTTATAAGTATAAATTTAGCTGAAAATAAGCTTTTGTACATTGTATTTGGTTTATAAATAAGTCAACAATAGACATAAATTGCTCTAATTCCGAATAAACTACCAAACAGTTTGACTGTGTTATTGCTTAAATTCTTCAGTGTATGTAAATCTGCTGTAAGCCCTGAAATTGCCATATGTAACGCCGCAATTGCAGAGTGATTCATTAGAAATGAAGATATCAGTCTCGCTGCACCGTGTTATCCCACAAAGTTGCCTAACAGCAGGCGAGCAGGAGGATTGTTTAGGGGGAACCTCTGAAGCAGAGGATGTGTTGCAGAGGCACAGCGGGAGTCCTTCACTTTCTTTCTCCTTGAGATTTCGGGCAGCAAAGCTCGCCTACACACACCAGCTGGCTGTTGTCTGGGGGAATCGCCTCATCCATCTTTTTATCCATCGCCCTTTCTTTTTTTTCTTTTTTCTGATGAAATCAGAGGAAATCCACCAGCAGCCGAAGGCAGACCACACATCCTTCTCTATTTTTCCCCCTCACTTCTTCTCTATTCAATAATTCTCAGTGATGGGCCTCTCCTTTGAGCACTGGCACCACTCCTCATTCCAATTAGCGAAAAGCAAAGAGGCCCCCTTGTTTGTCGGCACGCAAGCAGTAATTGGATAATCCCTGAAATTTGGGCGAGGGCACAAAAGGGAATCTGTAATTAAACCGGAGTGTCTGTCAAATATTGACACAGATGAGTCCTGCAAAGTACAGATACAGAGGATGAGTCAACGCTATTGTGCAGGTTTTTTTAAATCTCACAAAGGTTCACGCACAAGAGCAAAATATGACATATTTGTCATGAGGCTTAGCCACCAGAATAAGATGAAAAGTCAAATCCATACCAACATTAACATGAATATTGTTTTGCATAAGCCCTGTGTTTAGTTTGCTTTAAATCCACGTTGACTCGTCGTCTCTTATTCATGTGCGTGCCCCTTCGTGAGCGAGGGAGGCTCACTTCACTGTGCTGCAGCTCTGAGACAGACTCACCAGGTCGGGGTGTTTCATGAAAAGAGCAAGTGTTGCAAGTGAGTGTCGGTATCCGCAGAATCTGCAGATGATCCCAAAATGAAATGTCTGCCATGGTGAAATGTGTCAGAAATCACCGCGAGGGAAAATTATTATTCTAAAGCTGTTATCAGACATTAACCCCAGAGATTTTCCCAAAGAATTGGGCTCTGGCATTTTTCTTTTTCACATGAAGAACGCAGCAGGAGATTGTCCGAGTCAGACAAGTTCACAGCAACAGGAAAATGTCTGAGGGGTGTATTCTTCCAGCTTCTTCCAGTCTGTTGTGTGTTATCAACACGCCCACTGCCTCGCTGTAAATTTTCCAAACATCACTGGGATATTTACATTTTTACCAGAAACGTTTCTGGAAATTGTCCATTGCAACTGACTTGGACATTTGCATTCTCATATACAGCCCCTTTGGAAAATTTTAGGAAAATGTCCAGACTTCAGCACAACTAGACCAACCGACCAGTGGATCCACTGTAAAAAGCTAAATGTGGCCTGCAGCCCGAGTCCTTGTTTTCTAGCCTTTAAATGATGAAGGTTCAGTCGCCCTCCCAGAAGCCTACCTGGCTTCTTTTTTTTTTTTAAAGTGATCTCCGCTCACTCTGTGACCTGCGTACGTCCCATTGTGACAACGTTTTTTGCTGAGTTGCACCCATTTCTCCTCGCGTCTCACTAAAACCCATCACAAGACGTCTCCTCTCGGCGTCCACTTAATGAGAGTGTAGCGTCAGCGTTTTGGCTGCAAATTACGGTGCTTAAGACTCTTTAATGATATGTTAATGGCTTGGCTGTATTACCTCTCAGCTGCCCAAACAACATTAAATACCCTGCGGCTGATTAATCGGCATCCACAAAAACGGCCAATTAAGGGGAAAATGTTTGAATCGAGGTCCACCGACGACTTTAGAGCAAAAATAAACACACGCCGAAAGAAAGTCAACGAGATATTTTGCATAAAAGAGTTGATCACTGCTGCTATGAGATCAATTTACTCCAGTTTTACATTGAAAACAGCTGATTGTTTCCTATATTTTAGATACAGGGACGATGCTCTAACCTTTAGAGAGACTTACTTTGCTCAAGGGCACGGCGCCAAAACACACAGCTGTTGATGAACAGTGGGTGTCATGGGGGTCAAACCTGTGACCTCCCAGTTGCGTAACGCTCTGTCGAAGCAGCAGGCCGCCCTGCCTACTCACGGCTGCTGCTGCGTCTGCATCAAAGTCAGAGATACACCGAGACGCTGTTATAACATCCAACATCGCTCATTGAGTCTGTTTTCTCTGGCTCGTCTTGAATCCGTGCAGAGGATCTTGGCGTAATTGTGGTCAAATGAGCAAGATGGCTCCTGACAAAGAGGGAAATTAAAAGGGAAAATATCATCAAAGCCCAGCGACATCCTCCGCAGTTTCATTTAGAAGTGATTCATTTAAAAAGCTAAACGCCGTCGTGTCGACTGCGATTTATCTGCGGCACGTTCTCAGCAACTCCCCCCGTGCGACTTCGCTCTCGTCAGCACCTGATTGCTGCCGACGCACGAACTCGCAGGGCAGCGGTGATTATTAATGTGCAACGTCTGAAGTCAAGCTTATGAGGGGCGGATTTAATTTTCCCAGAGTTCCTTCTTTTTTCTTTTTTTTTTCGTAACGCGCCGAGCGGTGACAAAGTGGTGTCCATGGAGGAGAGACGATCCCACATCCCATCTGCAAAACAACACAACAAACACAAAGAGGTGCAGCAGGAGGAGGAACAACAGTCAAGCGGTGATGAGTGCATTTTGTCTCGTACCGCGTTTAATCAGAGCTCTCAGTTGCCGACACTTGGGTAAACTCCTACAAATCCTTCACTGCACAGTCTGAAGCTCGGAGATAAATAAAGTTGAAAAGCGTTTAGTTCTCTTTCAGATCGTCTTTCAAGATCTACTGGAGGAATAAAACATGAATTCCTAAAAGGTCTTCTCTCATATCGTATGTTGATGCTGTTGGACACTTGCTGTGGGCCCAGAATCTCCCACAGGTTCTGTTCGATCCACATCTGGCCACATGTTCCTTTGTCTCCTTCGTGATTTTCTCACAATAACAACACACCAGCTCAGATTCATTTACGGTACGATCAGTTCAAATCAGAGACTGTATATGATCCAGAAATGAAGCCAAAATATCCCAGACACGAACGCTGCCATCTTGTGTCAAAGAGCCAGAGTCCGCGCATTAGCGATAAGTAGATGGAGCCGCGGTGTCGAGGTCCTGATGATACTCAGTCGCAACTTTGTCTCATCTGCCAATCGTGACATTTCGCCATGCGTTTATAGCATCGAATAACCAAACCTACCAGGAACATGAACATCATAACAACTATCTAAAGTGACAGAAACCATCTTTGAGGAAAAAATTATTTAGCATGCACCAGAGAGCGATCGATACACTTTGGCTTCATGTCGTCCATCTTTATATACAGAGGTGATCTTGGAACATGAAACCATCAGAGAGGGAAGGGGTCACGACATGTTATAGGTTCTGTTCGGGGACCTCAGGGGAAAAGTCTTATTGGAATTTGCTGTTTCCTGAGTGTCAGTTCGTTTGATGTAATTTGATGTGACACAGTCTCACTGGCAGGTCACAACAACAATATTAGCACTTAGTCAATTTTGTGGTGCAACTTCCCAAAATCAAATTTGCACATGATCAAATTACCAAACGAAGACAACTGATATAATGAACGTGGGGCTTTTGGGGCCTCTGGAGGTCTGGGGGCCGCTTTGCCTGTTTGATAATCCATCTCTGGATTCTCTTTCTTTTCCCCTCATCAAACCACGGAGAGATCCCACAGGCCAGTGGATCATCGCTGTCACCCTGGAGGAGATCACTCTCAAAAGAGATGTGTCTGGTTACATGTGTCTAAACTCATTTTGACCAGAGGCCTGCAGTTAGCAGCATCATTGTAGAATTGATTACCTCCACCACGGAGGTTATGTTTTCACCCCTGTCTGTCTGTTTGTTTGTTTGTTTGTTTGTTTGTTTGTTTGTTTGTTTGTTTGATGGTAGCAACATAACACAAAAACTACTTGACAGATTATGGAAGGATGCAGTATGGGTCAGGGAAGAACCCATTAAGATCCTAAGATTTTCATTAACATTCACCCATTAGACCATTTTCCCAATAATTCATTGTCCTTGAGGATAAGTGTTTGAAGCCTGTTGCCGCTGTGTTGACTGTTGGGTCTTGACGGAGGTTTGCGCTCTACTGAGTAAGATTCTACTTGGGTCATTAGTTTGTTTGTTGATTAGTTGTTAGCAGGATTTCACAGAAACTACTAAACCGATTTCCACTAAACCCGGTGGAGGGACGGAGCCCTGGCCTGAGAAGAACTCATGAACTTTCGGTCAGGATGCAGATCAGGAGGCAGATCACAGATTTTTCTTTCACTTTATTTAACTATTTTTAATGCCAAATAAATCCCAGAGCAAATCAGACCACTTACTCTTTTCTTTAATATTTAATATACCCCTAAGAACTAGGCGATTGTGTAGAAGTTTGCGCTCTACTAGTTGTACATGGAAAACACACACAACAAACCCCTAAAGCATCACTACATCATCTGCCTCCCACTGTAGTGTTTGCACATTTTCCTCAGTGAAAGTCTTCAGGTGGTTGTATCTGAAGCACCAGAGGTAATAGCACTAGCGCTGGTAAAAGCGACAATTTAAAATGTAATCATGTCTTTGACTAATAACAACCTTTATGGCTATTGCTACTTGTAATAGTGCGAACAGTCATCATCATTTTCTCCACCATGAAAGCCTCTTTCAGATGGCAGGTCTGCGCTTTTAGCTCCATCTCGTCTTGTCTCTTATCACCTCTCATCAGCCGAGGAGGTGAAAGAGGTTAGAGGAGGGTGTAAAGGGGGGGGGGTGAGGCTGCTCATCCGAGAGGCAGCATCCTTATCAAAGGCCCCGGTGCTGAGGCAGGGCTAAAAATAGAAACAGGCGGGAGATTGGCATCGATTTCTGCAGGCGTTGACGGCCCGATTGACAGCAGCAGCAAGGCAGCATCGGGCCTGTTGAGCCATCGAGGGAATCCGCCAGACTGCCTATGATGAGATGAGATGGGGAGATAACTTCTGACAAGCCCTCCACCCGCCACCCATCTCTAATCACCCCCTACACACACACACACACACACACACACACACTGAGAGAAAAAGTAATTACCACATGCATGCACCTGCACAAGGCACACACACACTTGCTGCCCCCTGAGCAAGTAATGGACTTTGGCTGGCTGAGCATCCACCTGTCCATAGTCTCCTGCCAAGTCAAAGCTCAGGCGCTAACACTCATACAAAGTACCTCTGGACGTCCCCACGCAGCCACCAGTCCCCGTCCTCTCACCGAATTATCTTCCATCAGTAAATCGTGTCTAATGTCCACGAGAGTTCCCTTTGTTTTACTGCTGCAAATGAACTCCACTAAGTGATCGCTGTTATTACACTGTCGGCCGTACTGCACTTGGAACTTTGTCATCTCGCTGCAGTGTTAGTCGAGCGGAAGAATTTTAGCAGCCGGTTATTAATATTTTGTGGGATGTCCAAGGAGAAAATAACAAGTTTATCTTCCTCCTACTTTTAAACTTGATTATTTTTCTGCTATTTGTTTCTTTTATCGTTTTCTTTTCGATTCATTTTAATGGATCTATCATTTTATCTGCTGTCCTCGATTGTAGATTTTGTATCATATCATTTGCTGTCATTGATATAAATTCTATTATATGTATTTGCTTGCTGCCTTTGGATGTTTCGTATTCTTGTTTTTATTTGTCCTCTTTGTGAAGCACTTTGTACAGGTGCTATTTAAATACAGTTATTATTTAATTAGCTGTTGGACATTTTGAAAGACCAGGGTTTACGCTGGGTCCTACGAAAACACAATTAAATATTCCTTTCTAGGTCTAAAAGACATTTATATTGGTCGTAATTATGTCAAAATATGTTCAACTTTGCTGAATCATGCTTTAATGCATTATTTATTTTTTTAAGAGAAATGTTTTTGCAGCATATTGGTGATGTCTCTGTGTGTTATCGATCTTTCTCAACGATACAGATATTAGCACGTTGTAAAAACTACTAACAAGACCAACATGCAACTGAGACTACTGTCTCCGTCTGTATTCTGTGAGATAACATGGATTTTGAGGATTAGTCTATTTACTAGGCTACTTCACCTTATCTTCAATTATGGGGAGGTGTGAATTATTCTGGAACTCGAGTATATTTTCATAAATCTCGTACTTGACAAAGGTCTTAAATTTGATTCATTATGGTCTTACTTGTTGATAAGTGGACCAGCGCCTCTGAGTCAATTCACGCTTCACCTCATTGCTAGCTCTGTCCAGTGTTTATGCTAAGCTAACTGTCCCCTGTCTCCAGCTTCACATTGAGTCAGATATAAAAGTGGTAACAATCTGCTCATCTAACTCTTGGGGAGAAAGTTTATTTCTCAAAATGTCAAACTTCCTCTAGGATTAAGTGCTTCTGAACTTAAATGTAAAAGAGTCAGAGCCATAGCCAGGATTTAGAAAGATTAAAATCCCCCCAAGTTTTATTTAAATGGAGTAATTATTTCAGGGAAAGTTTCCCCTATAATTAGAGTGTAGAATCAAGTTTGGCTTTCCAGGAAATTTCTTAAGGAGTTAAAGCTTCAGGACATCAAAATAAAACATGTGATTTTGCAGCACATTAAATTCTGCAAGAAATATTGAAAAAACTTAGTTTAATTATGTTTGGTGTGAAGTGATCACACTACAATGGACTTAGTGTAGGGAAAGTGGAACACAATGTGTAAGGTTTTAAATGTAGGATGCAAACTTCTACTAACAGTGAACGGAGAAGCTACTGAGGACGTGACCTCAGGTACAGTTTACAGTTAGTGGCTTGAACATGTATCAAAGCTCTTCTGAAGTCTTCCACTGAACTTTATTTCAAACATGCAATCAATGACTTTTACAAACACATTACATTCTTAACTGAATGGGCCATTTGCTGCAAATCCAAACTTCAAGATTCAATTTGTCACAGTGGTTGTACGAGTAAAATTGTGTGTGAAAGTTTTGCAGGGAAGCTCCATTGAAGAAAGTAAGTTACGTTGCAATATAGTTATGTAACAAAAGACAGAACACTAATAATAATAACATAATATATACAGTAACAGAGTAAAATATGAATTCAAAGAGCTTTTTCACAATTGAACAAAAAGTTAAATCAAAATCGATGGAAAGAGATCAAGTAAGGATGAAGATGTATTTTCATATGGGATGTTTCTCACTCTCTCTCGCTTCCTTTCTCTGTCGCATCATAAAATCTTCTACTTCAGCCCAAATAATCATCATTAAAAGCCAGAAGTTCGACTCATAATTAGGTGATTTGCAGCAATCTGCCACGAGGACTCCGTCAATCTGTCGGCGTGATCCTCCTCCTGTGAGAACTGCCACAGAGACAATGACTCTGGGCTCCTCCTCATTAGAAACTCATTGAAATTTATGAGTGGCTGTTATGAATTACTGAGACCTGTTTCCTGGGAGCGATGCCATGAGGAAAGTTTAGGCAAAGTGACTTCACAGGCCCCCTTCACGAGTGGGTTTGACAGTGTTTCACTGGAATATAACACGGTGTGGGTCTCCCTCTGCTGGTTAATACTGTACACCTCAAGTGGGGACTGTTGAGGAATCAGTAACAGGTGAAAATAAGTAGGTTTTAAGTCCCCTACCTTATATGGATATGTAGCCCTTATTTTATGAGTCACAACATATATACTAATAGATTATATTCAACATCAACATTCACAAATGTTAATGTCACCTATTACCACTGACTACACTGTCTTCCTCCTTGCAAGTTTGTTGTTGTAATCTCTGTCATGAGTAATGAAGACATTTTTTTAAAGGACGCTGTAGCTTTTAGCTTTGCTTAGTGGTAATATTATAATATCTAAGTAGAAATGAGCCTTGATAACGTTTATTTAGAAGCTGTGTTTCACCAGAAGTCACATTCTTGTCACTTCTGGTCCACGACCTTCAAAACAAAAGCGGCATACCCGAAGACTACATGGCTTGTATGTAACAAACTATTTTCCTAAGGTGTGTTTAGCCCCCTTATACTGTGGTGGTTTGTATTTGATTAATTTATACATATCACGACTGAATATTCAGTCACAGGTACATACCATAGACTGTATATAAAACAACATACGGGTAGTGCAAGGTACATACTAAAGTACAATCCGGTCTTCTCTCTTATTTTGAAGGTACAAGACGCGTAGCGAAGGTCTGGCGGTTGCTGGGGGAACCGGACGCAGATGATCACGCGTATGTAATTTGGCCGGATGCTCGTTTTCAAAATAAATTAAAAAAAACTTTTTATCTGAGAAAATATTTCATTTATTTGATTCATCAAAACAAATCTTAAAACAGTATAGTTCAGTGGAAAGAATACCTTCTATTCTTAAAGTATATTTTACTGTTGATACTTCTAAACTTACGTGTAGTATAATGTTGTCAAAAATAGCTTCAGTTTTACTTTTCTTTTATTCGTTAAAAAGATAATTTCCTCTTTTAGCGTTGAAGGTTGATGGTGATGAAGAGGAGGAGAACACTTTGGTCTGAAAAGTCTCCATATAGAGTTTGTCTGAGCACTTGATGACTATGTAGGTCACAGTGTTCATGTCTCGTGGAATCATTCACAGAGCCTGTGTTTATGTTGCTGCTGTGTCTCTGCTCAGACTCAAAGTCACTCTGGGACTGTTTTAAGGTTCTGAGATCGTTCCTGCAGTTTTATGGCAAAGGTCTGAAGGAATGTTTTGATGAAGCTCACTAATGGTAAAGGTAGTTTTCCTCCGAGAGTCGTCCTTCATCCTGGACACATGTTTTCATTCGTCCTGACCCAGATAATCTTAGAGATGAAACGTTCAGGGTTAAAGTGTCACAAACCAGGACAAGTCAAACGTTTACACTCATTAGACGTACATTTTAAAACTGTAGATTCACATATACACAACACACACTGAATCTGGTACTGAATATACACTGATATACACCAAAACAGTAACTTCATGTGAGCATACACTCAGTGTTCACTTTATTAGGGACACCAAACTAATACTGTTAAAGTTCACTCCTGAAGTAATGAAATGTTTTAAAATTCATCAACTCTGAATATAATTGAGTAATTATAAATTGAGGCATTAAGTTAAACTCTGAGGTAATTTAATATTTTTTTCAATTGTTCAGTTCTTAACACAATTTAGAATTTAGGTATTTTTACTTTAAATTCAACTACTTCTAAAATATTCAGCTCTGAATGTAATTGGGTATTTTTTTTAATTGTGGTTTATTTTTACTTCTAATTCAACTCTGAAGTAATTGACTATTTCTAAACGATTCAACTCTCAATGCATTTTTTATTATTACTATTTTTGAATTGTGTCATTGTGGTAAGAACCTCTCACCCACATTAATCAAACCTCATCCATGCACTTGCCATACAAAACAGACTCACGTCCTCCCCCTATACAACAGCGCCACCTAGCGCCGGTGGATCTGAACGCCTGGGCCGATCCGGTCTTCGTCAGCCAACCAGGAAAGAGGGCTTGTCTCGATCTGGACTGAGGCGGATGAGACCAGAAACCTTTGTTCTCCTCCTTCTTCCTCACAAACACGATCAATGCTGCCACACGAGCCGCGACCTGCGTTTTCCCAACGGCGCCAATTAGCAGAAGCTCACTAATAAGCGCCATTTTTTTCCATAAGCATATTTATATCTTTGTGATCGGGATCGCTGCAGCCGGAGGTCCGCTCGGGTTTTTTCCTCCCCCCCCCCCCCGTCAGCTGCTCGATGGAAACAAAACGAGGAACTGAAAGTGGAATCAGTCGAGGTGCGTGAACACACATGCACAACGAGCCGTAGAATAATCCCAGATGTGCGTGTTGACCCCCGCACATGTGGATTCACAGCATATATCCTCTGCAGGGCTTCTATGTGCACGTTTCAGGACCAAACGTGCACCATGTTTTCTGTCGCTCCATTACCGGGGGGGTGGTGATTTGTGTACACATCTTTATTCTGCATGCGTGTGTGTCTGTGTGTTGTGTTGTGTTAGAGATGCAGCAGCTCCAGTGTAAAGCACCGTTAGCAGTGAGTGTGATGGATGCTGCACAGTCAGGTCAGCAGCTGAACACAAGTTCCCTCCTGCACTGTGGGTTCAGCTGCATGTCAGGTGTCAGGGGGTTGACACAGATCTGCTTGTTGTGGTGCTGGAATCGAACGGTGTGCATGTGTTTGTGTGAACCACCACCGCTGCTGCTGCTTTTACTTTTTTTAAAGCTCGCTTTGGATCATCTTCTTTTTGTGTGTTTGCAGAATTCAAACATATCACATGCTCTTCCTGTGCAAGAGTTTGACACGTGCCCACTTCCTCAAAACTCACTTTGTAGTAAGAGTACGATCACATGCACATCCAACGGTTTTCTTTTCCACTGTGCAGCCCATAAAAGATTGTGTCCACAAGAGTCTAGGGATGTCAGTAATAATACACGTCATTCGGTTGGAACAGAATTAAAACATTCCAGGACTGAGGTAAATAGAATAGTGGAATAAAATGATACCATATAACATTAAAATACAGCATCAAAGCACTAAAATACTAACACATAGGGAATAAAATGATAACTGTAATAGAACAATATTGGACAATGGATGATATAATCATGTAGACTGTTTGTTTTTGTGTAGGTAAAACAATAATTCTGTGTGGATTAGTGTCGTTTATTAGATGAGCTGCACTTTATGAGAGTTAAATGTGGAACAGATCATGTTCAGATGTTGGGATATGAATACTATGATATGATTTCATGGGGGATATTGACTCTGTTTTTTGTATATTTTTGTAAGTGGACATGAAATCTTACGTCTTCATTTACCGAGTAACATCTATACTGATTGTTCCACATGTGTGACCTTCATATAGATACCAAGATTATTCATATAGACTCTAGTTGCAGAGATATACGCTCACACATTTTTAAGACGTTAACAGGAGTCATGCACAACAACAAATGACCATTTACAAATGGTACATCACATGTAAAACATCATGACAACATGTACATGACTCAGCCTCCGTGTTAGAAAATGGTTCCAAAGGTCAAAGATCACGTGACTGATTTGTCTTCAGTCACGTTTCATGTGTTGTTTTAAAAAATACTGATATGATAAGGATCTGCTCTTGTTTTCTCTCGTGCTGTGGTTAATTGTGGGTCTTTCAAACATCAGGTTGTTTCACTCCTCTTTGTTTCCCCCCCCTCTCCTCCATTTCAGGTGATGATCTCCCGTTCCGTTACCTCCGCCTCTTGGCTCCTCCCTTGCAGCTTCTGTCGGCTGCAGTGTGGCAGGTCGTGCAGCAGGGACTCGTGGATCACTACGGGATGCTGGAGGAGTTTGTTACCATGGTGACGGAGCTGGTCCCCGAGCTGATGAGCTACAGTCAGAGGGCTCAGCTCGTCCTGGGACTCAGGGCCAGGGTCTGTATGTGTTCACTGATACATCACACTGAGATGTCACCTAATTTACCAGTTGGTCTCATTTGGAGGTGGTGGGTTTTTACACAGGCTGAATTTAAAGCTAAATGAAAAGCATAAGACACAACAGTAATAGCTCACGAGTTCACAATGACCTTTATTTAAGTTCGATCAGGTGGGCAGTGGAGCAACAGGTCAAACATCGCAGAAAAAGTCAAACACCATTAAACTGTGTACAATTTATAATTCAAATTAAAACTCAGACAAACCAGAAAGGCAGTCGGGGAGGTCCGAGCTCCACCAAGGCTCATTGGCCACATTATCATCATATTGCAGATACATGTATTGATATCAGATATATATCATGTACACAAACTGTTTACATTAAACATAAAATATTCATTCTCTGATGTAGTGGAAGGAACTGAGTATTTACTTTGATTCACAATGTCTGAATCATCATCCAGATGCGCACTACATTTCTCCTGTTCATAGATATTAGCACTGTTCTAATGTCTGCGGTTTTTCTTTGTGGTATTTCTTGAGAAATTTACTAACATGTTGAAAAAAGCCCCATTTCACAATGTGAACAGGAATTTCACTTAGTACAACACATATCTCCACAGATGCTCAACAGTCCCCTTATGAAACCACATTTAAATTCACTAGATCCAGATTTTTCACACCACATAACCTCCTCCTAACGTGCCCAGCAGAGGGTTAACAATCAGGTCTGTTTAAATGTGTGGTATTTGTCTGTGTGTGTCCCTCAAGCTGGTTCTGGAGATGTGTCGAGGCGAGCACCCGGCGGACATGCAGACCATCCAGCCTCACCTGGACAGAATCAAAGCTCCTGTCAGCACGGCCAAGGATCACCATGTGAGTCAAGTGCAGCTGGAGAACACACAGGAATCGTTACTCAGGAATAATGGACCATTCAAAACCTGAAATTAATATGAAGTGGTTTAGTTGACTATCATACGTTGTGTGTGTGTGGGTCAGGTGACCATCAACCAGGTGGAAGAGTCTGAGGTGAACTTTGTGGAGTTGGTGCACTCGTTACTGGAGGACCCGTCTGAAAGAAAATATTTTTTCGAGGTGAGTCGGCGCTCGCTGCTCGTGTGTTTGTTACTTTACTTCATCCAAGTGCGGGGAAAATACACACATTTACTGTTACACCTGTACAATCATTCAGTCAACCAATCACATAGCAGCACTGTAATACATAACCTCCTGCAGATACAGGTCCAGAGCTTCATTCACTGTGCAGTCTTCTGCTCCTCGGAAATTCCCATTACGACCATACTAACAAAAATCCTGAAATATTCTGATGTTTTAAAACGTGGCAACAAGTTCACGTACACACACTCTGGTACAGTAAATAATCAGAGGAGCTACAAATTCAAGTTGTTATGAAATCCGACTCTTCACAAATTCTCTCCCTCTTTTGTGTTTTGTAGGAAATCTTCCCCGTGTATTTTGGGCCAAAGTACGACGCAGCACTGGAGATGCTGGTGTGGGAATTTATATCGAGACTGGACGAGCTGCTGCCAGTTCCAGATTTCACACAGGTACCATGTTTTTACAGTGGAGCACATACTTCAGTCTCCTTAAACCCAAGCTGCACACACTCAAAAACTATCTCACAGTGTTCAAGAACATTCCTGGATTTGTTCAGATCTGCGCCAAAATTGAATCAGAGCTTTCTTGGCACATGTCCCGTCTTTTCAGCGAGATCTGTTGGAAATCCATTCAGTAGTTATTGTGTAATCCTGCAAACAAAACAACGGACGGTGAAAACATAACAAAACATAATAAACCCTTAACAAGTTTACTTAACTCTCGTCTGTTTGTCTTTACTTGTTTGAATTTCACCAACACATCTGATAAACTAATGCTCAAACACGTCATGTACTTTTACACATGTTGTTATTATTATCTCGTGCTGATATGAAGTCAAGTTCAAATGTTTGTCTTCTCATTTCCACTCTGCAGCTTTTCACTGTTGTCGTTCACGCTCATTGAACAAGACAGATTTTATCCACTATCATATCCCTCATATCTCAATACAATTTATCACAATAAAGCACAATAAAAGAGCAGTTTAGTTGAGCTTAAAGTGTAATTTCTTAAAAAATACTAAATGTATAAATGTACACATTTGATTGGTCCACATGGATTTTAGTTTCAGTGTTACTGTGTCACACAGTGTAGAGGCTCGTGTTTCTGCACCACTGACCCAGAGACAGATGAAGAGGGGGGTGAAGCAGACGCAGGTGCACCACAGTGTCCCTGTAGGCTGCTCCCTCCTCTCCACCTATTTTTATACCGTGCACTTACACACACAACAAAGCTGGACTGCAGCAGTCGCACTATAGGAAACTCTAGGTGTGAGATAATGAGGAAAAATACACATGAAGCCACATTTACATGAATTATTTCTCATGTGGCGCTGATCACATTTCTAGCACTAACACAAATATCAGGAAAAACTAAAATAATAAAACTAAAAACACGTGCACCGATTCGTCATTTAACCTCAGTTTTATATTTGGCTGCATAAAGATAAAACTACAGGTGTAGTAAATGAATGCAGTGTCACTGAAACCTGTAACCGGATCTCTCTTCTCAGTTGGCAGCTCTGCTCGGAGACGCTCCGTCATTCCTCGACGAATGTTTACAATCCTTCTTCCCCCCTGAGGACATGAAGGCTGTGCTGGAACACCACAGAAACCTCGGCCACTTTGAGGAGAAAGGTGCGGCTGCAGGCTCACGGGGGTGGTGTCGGTGGTGGTGGGGGGGGTGTTTGTAGAAACATGATCTCCCATGATCCCATGCTGCTTCACCATGTGTTCAAACTAGGTCTTTCCTTGTTGTTTTGATTGAGAGACCTCTAATGGCAGAAGTTACACACTGTACTTTTTATTTCCCACATTTCCCTAAATAATGAGTCCCTGAGCAAAGATGACAAAGTGATAAATGATAAAGTATGACTTTTAAACAATAGATTTAAGTTTCACTCAGACCAACTTGTCACCTTTATCCTCACATTGAGTTAAATTCCAGTTTGGACATGTTGTTTCTCTCTCAGCGATTTATATATTTGAACCAAGCCACGGCCTAATTCATCATCTTCCTCTCAACCTCAGATCCTCGATTGTTACCGATGGACGACTGCATCCTCTCCTCCCTGTCGCTACCTCCTGGGGCCAAACCTGCCACCAACGCCACCTCCTCCTCGCCTCCTCTCAAAGTCTCGGCCTCTCCACAGCACAAAGGGCGTCTGGAATCTCCCATCGGCGGCAGCAGCCTGGAGCTGGCGTGCAGGAGGAGCTCTGACACAATCAGACAAAGCCTCATGGAGACAAAGGACTCCGGCAGTTGGCAGCAGCAGGTTCGAGGCGGCGGCAGCTCTCAGGAGAGGAAGGTGCAGAACTCAATTAGCGCGCGGCCATGTGACGAAACCATAGACCTCACCGCACCTAACGAGAGCGGCGACGCAGACTCGGCGGCCAATGGGGACGGCCAAAGCTTGAGAGGAGGGAGGGTTCTCAGGAAGAGGAAGCTGAGCGGTGGTGTGGACATTCCCGCAAAGCTGCCTGTGGACTTCCCGGCTTTTTTGTAAGGGTCCTGAAAACCTTTCGCTCATTTCACATGAAGACTTACCCCGATTTTTCACTTCATCTTTATTTTTGATTCATTTTTTTTGTGCATTTTTTAATCATCTACAAAATACTTATTTGTCCCCTCTGGCCCAAAAATCTGTTTAACATCTAATCTCTTTTCGTTCTTTATATAAATTCGCTTCATCACAATAGTTAGATAAGATAAGACAAAACTTTATTAATCACAGTTGCGTATGAAAGTGTAAAATGAAAAAATGAAATTATAGAGAATATGTTTATTGTATACATAATGTACACCTGTTAATACAGGTGGTGTGTGTGTATGTATATATATATATATATATATATACACATTTGGGTTTGTTATATATATATATATATATATATATATATATATATATATATATATATATACTACAAACCCAAACACCTCCACACACTTTTTAAGAGACAGAATTTATTATCTTGTCTTTTTTAATTAATCTTTTGTGTGTTTTTACAGTGATTCCTCGTTGGATGATGAGAATTCAGGTGAATCTCCTCTCATCTCGATATTGGGAGAATACACAGGTTTGTACTCTTTATATATATATATATGTATATACTGTATATGTGTGTGTATATCAGTGGATGTTTGTTTATTTAGGTTCAAGCTCAGGTCTTTAGACGAACTCCTTTGTTTTATTTCAGACTCTCAGGAAGGTTCTTTCCCGGTCGTAATGGACACAAAGGTTCCCTGGTCGGACGAGGAGACGCTGCACCTGCTCGACATCTGGGGGAAGGACTCGGTGCAGCGGGCTCTGAAGGGCTGCTTCAAAAACCGCCACATATTCACGCAGATCGCACACAAGATGGCGGAGAGGGGCTACATGAGAACGGTGGAACAGTGCCAGACGAGGATCAAACGACTGAAGAAATGTTTCCGTCAGAACAAGTGCGTGTTAAATGACACAGTTTGACAGATGTCTGCATTTCCTTCTGTCAAAACTTGTGAAACCACAGAGAAAACTGAAGCAGCTCTTTGATAAATCACCTGTCTTCTCCCTGATCTGTCACCAGAGGAAACTCAAAGCTGGAACATAAATTTTACGAGCGGCTGGAGTGCATCCTCCGCTCCTCCATTCCTTCAGCTCTTCCTGAAGTCACCTACGACGTGGAGGAGGTCCCTGATGAGGACGACGCCGACGACGACCTGCAGTTTCTAGGGCACACGAGCCGTCAGGAAATAGGTAGCGTCACTTTTTTATAATTAGAAAAGTTCATTAAGTCACGACTGCAACTATAAATACTTTATTTTTTATATATATCTTGGGCTGAGCCATATTTCCATACTGTGTACATACATCAAAACATGAAATAGTTAATTTTACATTTTTCTCAATATCTCAATAGTTTCTATCCTAAAAAATTATCTTAACAAAAATCTAACATCAGTTTTTGTTGCCACTCTCCATATTATTTAGCTTGTTATTTTTTTTCTATTGCATGTTTATCCTAAAAGTCCCAAAATAAACCAACATTAACCAGAAAATATCTGGTTCTATTAAAATGACAGTTTTAACTTTATTATACTAAACAATGTCTTCTATATTTCTTGAGGTACTCGAAGCGTCCCGTGGACAGACATGGAGTCGTTGACCCTCATACACACGTGGGGTGATGACCAGATGCAGCAGGAGCTGAGGGGGATGCACAGGACCGGACACATATTTTCCATCATCTCCAACAAGATGGCCACTCAGGGCTTCTCCCGGACGCCGGAGCAGTGCCAGACGAGGCTAAAGAGGGTGAAATCAAACTTCAGGCAATGCTACCAAAACAAGTATGTGTGTTTGCAGCAGAGACAATGAATGGAAAAGAAGATTATTGTTGATTTAAACGTCTTTTCCTCATTTTTTCTGCAGCTTGAAAGGACAGGGGCATGTTGAGTGCAAGTTTTACAACGAACTGGGGAGAATTTTAGTGAAGGACTTTGCTCCAGCGGCGCAGATGGATGAAATCCCAGGAGAGCTCGAAGACAACGACTTCTCGGCCTACCCCCACCATGAGACCGGTAAACACAGTTATTCTCTCTACTGGCTGCAGGGGGCGCAGGAGAACAGTTTAGATGAAGTCTTCTGACTGTAGTTGGATCCTTTAATGAAAACAGCTTTTAGACAGTGATTCAGTGGTTTTAAGACTCTGGTGTAACTGATTTTATTCTTTCTTAAGGTGACTTATGTTTTACAAAAGCCCCAGATGATGTCGAGCAAGAAATCAGAATTAAAGTTTTAAAGCCAAAAACTATTTGCTCTCTTAAATGAAGGACAATAAGGTCCCTAATTAAATATGATGCTATTTGATTGAACAAATACATTTACAATATTAATTTGCCTTCTACAAGATTTAGTTCACAAAAAGAGCGTAATGGATACCTGAGATATAGGAAAAATATGTTTGGGTGATTCATACTAGACTGTATGTTTTTATTATTACTATAGTTATTATTATTATTTTGTGTAATGTTAATGGATCTTTAAATTAATCTTTATTGTCCCAAAGCCATTTTGCCTCATTATGTATTCAGGTTTTTTATTTGTGTCCCCTCAGAGTCTGTTGTGGGGGTTCAAGAAGACAGGAAGAAAGTGGCCTGGTCGGACAAAGAGACAGTCATCCTTCTGGAGATATGGGGGGACCCGGAGGTACAGAACGATGGATCATGATGAAAGTCCAGCATTTTGCGTGATAACCTGTAAAAGTGATTTTAAATCTTTCTGTCTGTCGCTACCTTTAATATGAATTTGGCCTTTGTTCAGGTCCAGCAGTGTCTGGGACGTTACCCACACAACGGCCACATCTTTACACAAATATCAGAGAAACTCTTAACCAACGGTTACTCCCGCAGCGCAGACCAGTGCCACACCCGCATCAAACGGCTCAAATCAAACTATCGCCAGGCTCAAGAAAACATGAGGTACAAAAAGAAAATCTGGGTTTTGTTTTCTGTGCTGTCGTCTCGACACGAGGATCAATACAACTGTCTTCACCGTCTGCAGCTCATCTGGGACAGATCGAGTCGATTTCAAATTCTACGACCTGCTGGAACAAATCCTGGACAAGCAGCCGTCAACATCTTCCACTGTGATACCTGACTCCATCGAAATATCAGAGGACTCCAACAGTGAATCAGTGACGGAAACAGGTAAATATCCAAGCGTCCACTCGATATGAGAGCATTTACTCAGTCACAGTTTTACACAAACGTTATCTGCATGTGTAGTGTCTGAAATAGTTTTTTAGAAGAAGTGCAAATAGAAAAAAATCCTGCAGAAATGTGTGGCTGCTCTATGCAACTTGCTAAATAGCTGGATTTAGACAAAGTTAGATCAGACCGTGAATATCTCTGTGCTTCTGTGGAAAGAAGGAGAAATCAGCTTGTCGACAGAAAAGCCAGCGTCCGGCACGTGGACAGACGAGGAGACGCTGTCGCTCATCAATATCTGGGGCGAGGTGGACGTTCAGAGGACGCTGAGGGGGTTCGTCCACAACGGACACGTGTATGCCGACATTTCGGGGAGAATGCAGGAGCTCGGTTTTTCCAAGACCTCGGAGCAGTGCCGCTGGAAAGTCAAGGCCCTGAGGAACAACTTTCGACAGTGCTACGACAGAAAGAAGTGAGAGGAGTCTTTCTATCCTTTTTCTATGTTTCTAAATATAATCCACTATCGTGATACATTTTCTTATCTCTTGCCGCACCTTGTAGATGTGGGAGACGAGTGGATTACAGATTCTACAACCAGCTGGAACAAATACTGGGCCAGGAGGCAGTTTCTATGGATGATTATGATGAACGAGAGGAACAAGCCGATCCGGAGCCAGGTACAGTCGTTTTCATCCATTTCCTCTGCCGTGTAAGAAATGTTCCTTTAGATAAACATCCAATCACTGATCCAACGTCTTCTTTTTGTCTCCATCTGATGTAGGGATAGATGGTGTGAACACAGTGTGGACGGAGCAGGAGACAGTCGCTCTCGTTGAGGTGTGGGCCGCAGATGACGTGCAGCACAGCCTGAAAACCTGCGTACGCAACGGCCACATATTCGCTGACATATCGGAGAAAATGACCTCAATTGGATTCCCGAGGACGGCGGATCAGTGCCACTCCCGGATCAAACGGCTGAAGAAGACTTACAGGCGCTACTGCAACAGCCGGAGGTAGAAAATGAAAATGAAGGAATGATTGAATGCTTGGCTCAGAGTTTCCCAGCTCACCTTTCATTCACGTCTCGTAGGAGCGGAGGACGCCCCGCGGCGTTTCGATACTTCCATCTTCTGGCTCCGGTGCTTGGTGACAACACTGTTGTGCCAGACATGGACAGTTCTGCTGCTGACGCCACCTTACAGCCCTTTATGGACAAGGATCCTGACTTGTGTAGGGCTAAATATAATCACAACCATTTGTGCAAATTTTTATTACACATTTGAGCAATTTCACTGTGTTTCTGTACAAATAATGTGTATATTTAACACTAATACACAATAACAAATTTGTCGCTTCCTGCTTTCAGACGAGCAGCCCTCCACCAGCCACCTGCTGGCCGACCTGAGCAGGAAGATGCCCTGGTCAGACCAGGAGACGCGCACCCTGCTGGAGATCTGGGGGGAAGACAGCGTCCAGCTCACGCTAAGGGGCTGCCTGAAAAACCGCCACGTGTTTGAGTACGTCTCCGAGAAGATGGGCAACCGAGGATTCATCAGGACCTCGGAGCAGTGCTACACCCGCATCAAACGCCTCAAGCATGGCTTCCTGCATGAGAAGTAAGTCAAGACAATAAACTGTGATTCTTATTAATCATTTAAATTGTCCTGATAATTGTTGTATGTTGAAACATGAAGCAATTTTAGGTGGTTCGATATGAAACAAACTCTGTTCTTTAAAAGTGAAGCTATATGGGTGCGGCCATTTCGACTTTTTAGTTTGACCTGTGTGCAAACATGAAGCCTATACAGCTGCCAGCCACCAGGGGGCAAAGTTTTGGCTTAATTTGGAACCTGTCCATGGAACAATATGAATTAAGATTTAGGACTTTGAGACTTGAATGTAGTTGATAAAGCAGCCATTTATAAATGATTTTTGTTTGCGGGCAATGTGACCATGAGTAAATGTTTGTTGTCTAAACTTCTCTGTGTTTTAATTGTGACAGAAATTTGGGGGATTTGCTTGAGTTGAGCTTTTCTCTCTGATCATAGGCAATGAAAACGATATTTTAGGTGTCTGGTGGTGACTTAACAATTTTTTCCATTCAGGGAGGATTATAAGTTCTTCAATGAGATGGAGCAAATCTTCAGGAAGGAGCTGAAAGTCGACGGCTCAGTCGCAGACACGTCGGCCACAGAGGAGGCGGACGACATTGCACCTGAACCGAGCCAAAACAAAGGTGGAACCAAATGGAAAAGAAAATCCACAGTCGATACACCACAGTTTTTCCAGTGTAGATATACAGAAGCAACTTATTTAAAGCTACTAGTTAATACCTTTATAAATGTTTGTAATGCCTCTATGCCTCTGTACAACTTTTAACATTCACTATTATTTAAATCACATGCCGTATATGATAATAATCTATGATTCCTGCTGTTTTAGCCGCCTCCAGTAACCAGTGGGTGGTTGACAGCGCTAAGCTGGCCTGGAGCGACGGGGAGACCGAGGCCCTGCTGGACATCTGGGGGAGCGAGGAGATCCAGGAGAACCTGAAGGGCTGCACCAAGAACAAACACATCTTCATCCAGATCGCTCAGGTCATGGCGGGCCAAGGTTACCTGCGCAGTCCGGAGCAGTGCCAGACCAGGATCAAGAGGCTGCGCGCCAACTTCCGACACTTCCTAGAAGGCAGAAAGTGAGTGCAGTGCAGGGGGGGTGTGGTTGTGGACATAAAGATCCATATTGTAAATACAGGTTCTTGTTTTCGGCATCATTTTCCACCTCCTCCTGGCGAGCTCTAAAATTCTGTCTCGTGTTCTCAGAGGGGAGAAGCAGGAGTGCAAGTACTTTGACCAGTTGGTGCAGATATTTGGCAGCAAGTACGTAACGACCTCCGACCCCCTGGCTGAAGAAGCCGATACTGCAGGTAAGCATCATAAACAACTGAAAAAGTAAAGTAAACCTTGACAGTTTTATGTGGACGTTGATTCGTCAGTTATGTTGCTTTGTCTCTTTTTGTACCTGACCACCTGAATACCTCACACAAATGTTGCCATGGTTTCCTTTACACTATAGAATTAGCTGCCTTTCAAGGACAAACTCAACATTTTTGGGAAAGTTGTTTATTCACTGTCTTGCTGGGATCTGGATAAGATGTATGATACCACCAGAGAATCATCTCATCCAACTCTCAGCAAGGAAGCATTTCCCAAGATGTCGAACAGTCCCTTTAAACATGTCTTTGCTGCATTTACTATAGATTCTAATCCATAGATTTTCTATTTCTATAGTATAACTTTAGTAAAACAGCTAGTGCTATACAAGCTCATTTAGACCCCCCCCCCCCCCTTTTTTTTTTTGAGCTTGGTACTGTTCACCGTCATGTTTACAATTGAAATACTTTCTGTCTATGCCAGAGTCATGAGGCTGTCGAACATCATGAGGACGACACAGCAGAAGCAAAACAAAGACACATTCAGAGGAGAAAAACTCACAAGGACATTAAACCAGAATCTGTGATATGTTCCGCAGTGTGTGTGTGTGTGTGTGTGTGTGTGTGTGTGTGTGTGTGTGTGTGTGTGTGTGTGTGTGTGTGTGTGTGTGTGTGTGTGTGTGTGTGTGTGTTTACAGATGACAGAGCAGAGTCTGACCAGGCTCACTGGAATTTACTTTTTGCCTCTGTATATATATACTTAAAATACTTTTACATTCTTCAGATACAAAGACCTACTTTAGGCTGTTGTGTGCGTGTGTGTACGTGTGTATATGCGTTTGTGTGTTTGTGTGTGCGTGTGTGTGTGTGTGTGTGTGCGTGCGTCCCTTGACTAGAGTGTAATGTGATTTTTAACTTGAGAGCCATGCCACTAAGACCAGGATGCTCAGGGTTTGATGGGACAATAGTAGAAATATCTGATCTCGATGGTGAAAGTCTGAAACTAAGTTGTCTTTTCTAATATTTAATTATTTTGTACTTGAATTTAAAGAGAGTGAATCAAAGCACATGCAAAATGAAAGACACGCAAGGCCTCTATCACTGTAACCACAGCCTACATTCGCTTTTTCTTTCCTGCCTCACTTGTTAAATATTCTGTCTTTGCACTTATTTGTAAATGTTTGAAATCTGAAAGCTGAAAGTTTAAATTCTTTAAGTTAATTTTTTTGTGGGTGAGAATTTATTTATTTAAAGGTACTGTTTACATGTGTGTTCCAAAGTTTTCTAATTTACTTTGAATATGTTTTTCCTTTAACATTTTTTTCATAAATACGTAGAGTTTGTTGCATTCATTAAAAGAAACTTGAAATGTGATTTATTTCCATTCATTTATTTTTCTGATCAAACCAGGAAATCAGACACTGTCTCGTTTTATCATCCCGACAGAAAGTGGGAGTTACAAATCTTTAGAAATCATTTATTTCTAAAAGTATATTGAATCTGCAGAGTGAACAAAAAAACTACAGGTACAAGCAGTTTAATCCAAGTGTCGTGCCAAGTGTTTGGATTAAGATTAATAGAGATTAACAAAGTAAGATTATAAATAACAATTAAGAGTAACTCAATACAGTTAGGTAGGTACTGTACTTTTAAGATGATACAACAAACTTCCATCTGGTGACTGGAACATTATCAATAAATTGGAGTCATGTTTGTTTATAAATCTAATGTTCACTCTCTTTTAGCTCCGTTTATGGTCTTCAGCAACTGCTCAGTGAAATATTTGTCTCCTTAATTTACATTGTTATTTATAAAAATCTATAAATTACAACTGCTTTAACCGAGCATTGGTTTTAAATGTAACTGTGTGTAAAAGTATATATTCAGTGTTTTATCTGGAGAAATCTCACGTGAGCGAGTAGCCTGCAGTGCTCCGATCAATACTATCTGTATTTCCTGAGGCCACACAGGATGATTTACTGCTGTTTACACTGGCTGCCGTCGGCCAGAGGTTTCCGGCTCTGCTCCTATTAGATTAGCTGAGGGGAAACCAGAGGCTCGTTGCCAGGCGACGACATCTAAACACGCCAACGTTTCCCGGCACAAGGCCATATGTTTGACATAATTTTATTTTGTTGACCCGAGTCCCACGCTGTAACCACGGCCATACTAATAATACTAATGAAGAACTCTGAAGCAGGAAGGCACAGTAGGCTGTATATGGACAGGAATGTCTCCCGTGCTGTGGTCCACACTCAAATATCTATCATCTACAGTCCGATTATACATACTGCAATATTCTAGACGTATACTTTTAGCTTTATCCTCTGAGAAATTTGTAGTGTAGAGCCACCAAAATGTAATACTGAAAACAATTGTTATAATTTAAAAAAAAATAGTTGTCTGAACTTGAGATATTTAGTTAAAGGCATCTTGTGTCTCCTACCTTTGTTTAAAAAACACAATTCTTTGGATTTGATGTTTTTCAGTGTGCACAGTGTTGTACAGTGTCATGCTACAATGGCAGGCTATTTATCACTTTGCTCTCTTCCGGCCAAACAATGTCCTCCAATGAGAAAACGTGGGGTCCCTCAGCCCAAACACACGTGGTGGGTTTGTTGGCGTCGGCCAGCACGGCGCCAGCAGGCAGCAGCGGCGAGCCCTCCTCTATCATCACCGTGTAGAAGCTTCTGGGTTTTCTGGAGCTGATGCACAGACACCGAACCTGGTGCTGGACAGGAGGCGGATCCAGCTCCTCCTGCAGCCTCCTCAGCTCTGACAGGGGAATCCTGGTAGCTGCATTTTTATCCAGGAAAACATCGGCCCCCTCCTCGCCTGCGCCGTCCTCCACATCCACCACCACGCCATTGCTGCAGCTTACTCTTTCCTCCTCATCTTTCCCATTTCCCTCCTCAGGCTGGTTATTATTGTCCTTTCTGATGAACACCACTGTAATCATCTCCACTCCTCCGCTCAGTTTGTATTTCCAAAAGCTCAGTCTGTAGCAGCAGTCTTCACAAAACACCTGACAACACAAGGCAGAAGTGTCGCTTTGATACATCACGTTAATATTTGACCAAATCTGTCACGTTTTACCTTCATGGCTTTGCAGCTACTCACCCAACAACAGCACTTCACCATGAGGAACACAAACATGGAAGCTGGAACACCGACGATAGTGATCTGAAAAATAACATTTGTGAGAAAATCGGATATAATCCACCTATAAATTATTTTTTAACCTTTAAATCTTTTCTTCGAAGGTCTACAGCGCAGAGGACAACACATGAACAAAACTAGAAATACTAAATAAGAGATTTTGAGAAAAATTACACACAATTACACATTTTAGCTGTCTAATTATTCATCTGAGTCTAATTGTAATGTATTCATTCTTACCCAAGTTATCATGACGGTCCAAAGGGTGGAGCTACGTTTTTCTACAAGGGAGAGGACTGTAGGGAGACAAGGCTACACACACACACACACACACACACACACACACACACACACACACACACACACACAGAGTTAAACTAAAAAAGTCACCAAATGTTGAAATTGGAGAAGTTCTTTCTCACTGTCTACTTTATCAATCAATTCGTAAATTTTTCCAGTTCTCTCGTCTCTAACTACATTTTACCTTCTCGTAAACGAGGCTGTTTCCAGCTCCAACCTAAAGCAGACAGGAAAACTTCAAACACAGTAAAATATACAATATGTTGTTTTATGATACTTTTTAGTTTTAAATGTGAGCGACTCACACATCCAGTGCTCTTGTTCTCTCCTTCATACAAACAGGAATCTGGGATCCCAGGCCCCCAGTCCTGATAGCCTTCAAGTCCACAACATTTAAACTGGGCCACACACACACACACACACACACACACACCTGTAAGAACATGTTAAAAAACTTTCCAATACAATAAATTAGTCTAATGTCCTTACCTCAGCCTGCCAGCGGTAAACGTTACTGAGCATGGAACAGTTTTTATCATTCGCATGAGATTGAGTTATTCCTGGTACGTCAGTCAGAGGGATCAGTTCCAGGTAGCGATCTTTAAATGCTTCTATTTCCTGCAGGCGAATAGAAAGACCTACGATTATTTATAGGTCAATGTACAGGTACATCTATCTATTCTAACATGCTATGTCCTTCTGAACATTTTGAATCAGCTTGGTAGGTTTTTCAAAAACTTTAAGCCACATTTCATGATCCCCCTCTGTACATGGAGTTGCTCACCTGTCATCACGAGAAAAGCGAATAAATACATTTCCCAAAAACGTCAAACTTTTGCATCAAAGGACGTCACAATGTGGATGAAAGCTCTGGAAAAAAAGCCACTGTAGTAAGCCAACCGTGGGTGAAGATATTTGTCAATTCAGCTGAACCATAATCCTGCATAAAGATGGATGACTTCACAGCTCCCAAAAGTGAAGCCAAATCATCTGGATCGCCCCCTGGTGGCTGGCTGCAGTCGATGTCAAAAAACTCTCCTCCTCTATGTTAGTGGATTGGACCAAACTAAAAAGTCCAAGTACACGTCAAATAATATTTCTCAAAGATGGTCTCTGTCATTTTGATGATACAAAAAAACGAGTTAAACCCTCATGATTGACAGCAGAGAACTTGTGATTGGTCAAACGAGTGAATCGACAGGACAGGACGAACGCTACCGCACAGACTATGGCTCCAAATTACTGTCTTATGAGCTATATGAGCAAAATGGGATTTACTAACCTCATTCTCTTTCTCCCAAGTCTTTGCAAAGGTAACGGTCATAGCCACAAACACGACAAAGATCGCAAGCAGTGACTGTGACAACAAAAGAGAGGAACATGAGTTTGATGCAGTTTTTTCTCTGGGTAAACACACACACAAACACACACACACACACACACACACACACACACACACACACACACACACACAGAGAGAGAGAGAGAGAGAGAGAGAGATACATACCAGTGGTTTGTAAAAGGTCCTCTTTATCCAGATGTTCAGCAGTAGCATGAAACAGATGGGCAGAGCCATGCCTGTCCACAGAAACACCAGAAAGGCCTCCTCGGTCAGCCTGGACTGCAGAACAAACCACGGTCACATCAGTAAAGACAGACAAATAATGACCAGTCATATTAGCGGCTACTAAAGGCAGCTATCATTTGTCTATTTATTTACCTGTGATCTTACAAATGGTTTTCGAAACACATTCGATCTCTCCTTAATTTAGGAAATCATGTAAGATATAATGTGTGCTAAAACTGTAATTACAATAAAGATAATATACATTTATTTCAGTTTTACCAGATCTGATTCTCACTTATAGTTGGGAGATTTCTTAAATGATATTTAAAGCTCATGAGGACCAAAATACATTTAGACACATTTAAATCCTCACATGGTCTTAGGTTATTGTCTTATTCTCTTGTATGTATTATATATAGAAATTATTTATGATGCAACAAACAACCAATGTAAAAGACCGGTGGGGTTTTACCTCCTCACTGTTCCCACATTCAAAGCCCTGGTTGTTTAGGAGATGTCCTGATTCGGTCAAGATGGACAATACCACAGCCCACACCTGGAAAAAAACATTACCATAGCAACCATTTAGAATAGGAAAGTAATTTCCTTCTTATTAAAGTGATGGAAAGTAACAAAGTTGATTTGATCTTATCCATCTATCTCTCTATCTAGTGAATAAAATACTAACCAAATATCCGATCACCAGCCCTGTAGCAGTCCACAGTCCTGCGGTGGGCGTCCTGTAAACCTTCTCTCTCTTGTCGTCCCTGTCCTCAGCAGCCATGTCTTCACAGGTTTGATTCCCCAGCTGCCTCCACACTGTTGTCACTGTGAGAGTGGTCAGATGTTTCACTGTGAGGTAAGGGATGAGAGGTTCTCTGCCTGTCCAGACTCCACCTCTTAAAGAGGCTGAGAGCACATCCAGGGTTTCAGACCCTCGAGGGGATGAACTGTGTGAAGTGTTTTCACAAGTGAAGTGAACTGACCCTCATTCATTTCCAAGAAGGTTTATAAACTGCTAAATAATGTATAGCAGTGTAATACAATATAAACCATTAGATTATAATTTCGCTCTCAGTATTTGTGATGCTAGATTACAATGAACCAATTATATTTTCCCACTAGGGGGCGCCAGTGAATAGCAGAATTTGGATTTGTTTTACAGTGGCTGGAATGACCTTAAAACTCTTATTTAAAGCCACAGTAGTCGTGCAGTAAATGCTGAAGTTATAAAGACACTCAGTGGCACAGCAAAATTACTGATTATTATATTATTTATTATAGTATTTACTTTTTCCCATACATTATTGAGTATCTATAAATATTGTCAGTGTGGTCTAGACTTGTTTCTATGGGCAGTCAGTTAGGTTGTGTTGTCCAGAAACCCAATCCATGTAAAACACTCACGGTGCACTCAAACAGACACACATATACACACATATACACACATATACACACATATACACATATATACACACACAATTCTCCAACGATGGGACAGTAATTACGTGTCTAAATCTGACAGAGCGCCCAAACCACCAGTTCCTGGCAATGCGTGTGTGTGTGCATGCATAGGGAGGCCGAGCAGTGCCTCAGGACCTGCCCTCACCGGTCCACTTCGCCCACAGCTCTCACCCTCACACATTATTTTCTCTTCAGTCAGACCAGACTTACTTTGAATTTGGTATTAGAGGTGACATTCACACTTTTAGGGCCTCCAGACTCCACTCCTGCCAGATTCCACTTTTCCTCTCTCTCTGTCTCTGTGTATTTTTCCATCAGTCAGTTCCAAAACACAGATAGAAGACAAAATAAAAGGAAAACCATCAGAAAATGTCTTAGTTCCATAACAACATAAATCCTCAAAGTGTCTGGAACTCTCCTAGAAGGATGAGCACATTCTTCCAGAAGATTCTCTCGTTTGTTTTTATGATGCTGTTCTGTGTGGGTCTGAAATCTCCCATAGTTGTTCAGGTTGGTTGATGGCAAAGGTCATAACTCATTCGTCACTCCCTCTAGTGACCCCTCGTCCCCCCTGGATGGGTCTCTGTCATCCCATAGGACAAATATAGGAATGTCAATGTCCTTTATTTTGTTTTCATACTTGTTTACTCTGGGTTTTACTCTAATTCGGAATCTTCTCTTTCTCACTTATCATATTGGAAGTCTATAACACAAATCGGGGGCATGGATGAGTTGTGCAAGACGCCATTGAGTCAATCCTCTACAGGGTAGAGTCTACCCTGAGGGAAGACGTCTTCACCAGACTTCATTACTGCAACAGGCCGACTCACGTTCTCCCTCTGTCTTCTCTCTGTGTGTGTGTGGGTCCAGATACAGTGAGTGTACTCATCCTGCTGTTCTCCAACATGCAGCTTCACGCTCTACCTTCTACACGCAGACACACATGTGAAGTCCAAAAACACAAACGTTGTGAATCGACAGTGTGTGTGTGTGTGTGTGTGTGTGTGTGTGTGTGTGTGTGTGTGTGTGTGTGTGTGTGTGTGTGTGCAGGGAGCCTCCCTCCCTCGGGTTGTGTATGGGCTTGTTACAGCAACATTCCTCCTCTCAGCTGCTTCTGAACAGCACATTCCAGCAAGAGAGCGATAGAAAGAGAAACGAGGGTGAATAAAGAGGGAGAAGAGGAAGAAGAAGGGAGCGAGAAAAGGAGGGAGTCAGAGAGGGAGAAGTAAAAAAGATGGAGTAAAGAAGGATGGGCAGAGGAGATTGGTAAAGGAAGTAAAAAAAAGCATTGATAATGATAATATTGGTATATAATGTAGTTGATCCTTGTCATGTTGTCTGTGTGCAGCTGACTCCTCCTCGGCTCCACACACAGGTCAGAGGTCAGGGTCAGATACAGTCCACAGAAACCAGAGCCAGTGCTGAGAAAAGGAAGTGAGTGAGAGGAGGGGGCCACAAGGTCTTTCTTAAAATATTATTCCCCATACAAACATAAAGCACACACACACACACACACACACACACACACACACACACACACACACACACACACACACACACACACACACACACACACACACACACACACACACTGCTCCTCAGTCTGCTTGACCTGTCTCCACTGAACTGGAGGGAAGATACAAATCTCACCCAAAACATAGACACGCATAATGATTCAGCCGCACAACTGCACAGCAAAAATAAAACCTTACAAATACTGATAATGATGATGATAAAATAATAATAATATCAAAGACTTATGTTAAAAAAATTAATAAAATTAATTTAGAGTTGAGATCAGACTGATACAGGCAAACAAAAATCTTTTACAATGAACCAATTAGTCAATCGATCAGTTAGTCAGTTAGAATGTGTGTAGTCTGTGTGTGTGTCAGAACAAGAGCTCGAAAGTGAACACACACAGATTCGTTCAACAGGTATAATGACAATTGAAGATTGATTTTTAACACTTTAAACCCCCGGTCCCATGAGGTTCCTACAAAATAAAGGGACAATAATAATGCACATTACATGAAATAAAAGACTCAACAGGCCTTTCCCTCGTCACATATTAATTGGATAAATTATGAAACAGAAGAGCATATATAACGAGTGTCCTGTAAATGAAGTAACATCTATTGACGTGTACATAGATAAATTATCAGTGAGCGCTTTTATCTTTTGCATCAGTTAAAGAGAGAAACAGCAGAAACAGAAAAGAATCAAGAATGGAGATCCTGTATTCATACGTCACCTGCACGAGTCCCTCATGTCTGGTGCTTACTGAGGACAGAACAGAAATATGAGGGGACGGGGGAAAAAGAAAGCAAAGAAGACAGCATAAAATATTTACTGGGATAACAAGCCCAATAAGCTTCAAGACAAGAGAAAGCAGTTTGTTTGTGTGAAAGGCTTGTTGGCTCAGCCACAGCGTCCCTGCTCCTTCTCCCTCTCGCTTGGCCTGAATAGATGGGTTTGTTTGTCGTCACTGGTAGAACTAAAGGAAAATAAAGTGACTCAAGTCCTCTTTTCCTCGTGTGTGTGTGTGTGTGTTAATTAATCATGCATAAGAGTCTGTGGAGTTCTCGGCCTCCAAGCAACTACATCCAGAACACAGTTTGCTTTCTCTGTTTGCATTTGAATGAAGTGGATACTCAAAATTAGAACAAAAATGAATTACGTAACACTAATTTTAATCCGCTTCTGCTACTAGTCCTTATATTAGCATTGCTGCTACAATACAAATGATATCACTACGTCCTGCTGTTCAATTCTGTCTCACTCTGTTTTTCAGAATTTCATACATTCCTCTGTGACCATTAGACGAGATGTTACATGGTACAATTGTTTGTTTCTATTTCTGGTAATATCTTAATCCAGATTATATATCTGACCCACTAATCTGCTGGCTGTTAGCTGCGTCTTCACTCTGCACTCCACATAATCTGGCTCTCCAACAATTGATCTATCTATCTATCTATCTATCTATCTATCTATCTATCTATCTGCAGATGAAGAACCTGTTTTCTTCTGTTGCCTTTGTACACATATATATATAAATATTTTAACTGTCATCCTCCCCCAATGAGAGGAATTGTACAGAGCGCCACCTGCAGCTCTTACAAAACTGAAATACTTTCACATGAATGCATCAGTGATTTACTGTAATTTCCCCACAGTGACAAAGAACCCCCTGCCATGTGATTGTTACTAAAGTAAACATTTGAATATGATGTCCACCTCTGGTTTTATGTAAGCTCTTAATTTGAAGAAAAAAAAAAAATATATACTAATACTGTGAGACATGAGAGGGGATGGGTTTGGATTTTGACAATATTTCCTACTAACAACATACTTAACTCAGACTTAAGCAGAGCTACCAGCTTAATAAAAAAGGATATAATCCATCTTATTATATATACTGCTTATCCTTCCAGGTCTTTGGGTGAGACGAGTGTAGGGCCAACTTATACAATCATTCACGCTCACATTCAACTCTACGGTAAATTTAACATCTCTTATTAACCTCACCCCAATCTGCAAGTCTTTGGACTGTGAGAGGAATAAAAAATGAATGATTAATTTCTGACA
Organism: Hippoglossus hippoglossus; assembly: GCF_009819705.1. Lineage (NCBI taxonomy): Eukaryota > Metazoa > Chordata > Actinopteri > Pleuronectiformes > Pleuronectidae > Hippoglossus > Hippoglossus hippoglossus. The sequence continues at coordinate 10,485,468 of NC_047173.1, forward strand.
ATGAATGAAGGAATTACTCGCCTCGATCATCCCAGCCCCGGAGTAGTTAGTGATTGTCTGATGAATGTATGAAGATGAATTAATGAAGGTTAATACATGAAACCATGCATACAACACATGGAAAACCCAAAGGGAATTATCCACCTAATATTAAGCAATTCCCCACATTTAAGAAAACATGTACAGTTACATATGATCTGTAACAGTATGGTGTGTTACATAATGTAATATACGTTTTTTTTATTTACTTTACTCAATATTGAATAACTTACAAACAGGGAAAAAAGTAGAAACTTTACAAACAAAGGCAATAAAGATAAGATTTCAAAATAAAACATAATAAAGAATGAAATAAATACATACAAGTCAAAGGTTAAATTAAGTTTTTGATTGTTAAATTAATTGAATAGACTCATAATACATCTTAACATGATTTCTAAAAGATGGAAGAGACCTCGACCATTTGACTTTATGGATGTGGAATTTCCCAATTAAAACAGATGCATTGATTATATGTTGAACTTTGGGGGGGTTTATTTTCATTATACAACAAAACATTTAATTGGGTGTGTGGTTATTTTATTATTTCCTCCTAAATTCCCATTTATTATAAATATCCATAAATACATATATATTTATATTGGCGGAGCTGCGTCAAAACAACGGACAGACATCCCATCCAATCAGAGGCGGCTGTAGTGTGGAGCTACAGCTGCACTAGCCAATAACACTCTGACCCCAGGTGTCTGCCGTCCAATCACGGGGCGGTATGCGCTGGAAGAGGAGGGGCGTGCGTCCCGTTGGCTGTGCCCAGTCCGGATGTTGCTCAGTCGCGAGCGAGCAGCAGTGTGTGAATGTGGCAGCGAGGTGAACAGGGAGGGGTGCTCACACTCCGACTCCTTTCTTTTCACATTTTTTTAATCCACGTACTCCACCGTTACTTCCCGGTTTATGTGCCGGCTCGGCGGTGAAGTTCTCCGCGGGGGCAGAAACCTCGTCCGCCGCTGTTTTTTTTGTTTCCTCCTGGAGTAACCGCTGCCGCTGACCGAGGAAACAGCCCCGAAGAAAAGAAGGAGAAACAACATGGGGCGATGATAAAAGAAGAGGAAGGTGTTGCGTTGTGAACCGACGATGACTCCCTGGGGGGACCCGTGAAGCCTATTTATTTTTATTTATTCCCCCCCCTGTCTTCCCTCTGCCCCCTTTTTTTTTTTCTTCTTGTTTTATTTGAACGTGTTCTCCTCCCGTGTTTCTCTGTGGAGAGCTATTAGCTTATTTATTTTTTTGTCGGGGAGGAGAAGGCGAACCAGGACTGGAGGATGGAGCAAGCCGGCATCCTGAGAAAGTTTATCCAGGGGGTGAAGGCCATGAGCGAGGGGGACGAGGACAGGGGAGAGGACAACTTCGGCAACGACTTCATGGTGGGTTAAAAAAAAAAAAAAAGCATACAAATCCACACTAGCTGATTTTAAACCTCCATCTTTCTGTTACCCCCATTATCCCCATCATGCTGACCCTCCGTACCCCCCGCCTCCTGCCTCCCTGTATCCCACAGGAGGTGAGGCAGGGGCGGCCACACTGCCCCCTCTTCCTCTTTCCTCCCATTTTCCAGGCTTTACATGGCGGCCTAGCATTGTCCACACGCCACAAGAAACACCACCGGCTCCCGTTTCTGCAAACGATAATGAAACAAACAACAAAAACAAAAGAAAGACATGTTAACGCCCCCCCCCCCCCCTCCCACCCCACCCCAAGGCTCGTTTCCTTTTTTAACTTGGCCTCGTTAGCATTAGCTTAGCATGCAAGGCTAAAGTGTCTGTTAACCATGCCTGAGTGTGAGGATACAGTGTTGTCCTCCCTGATCTCTAAGAAGCATTAACCAAAAACTGCATCTCCAGTGTTGTTCCCTCAATAGCATTGTGCATAATGGTTTATTATTAGGACGATGGGACGTCTTTAGTTAATAATATACAGATAAGTTAGGAGAATCTACTTTAACACACTCATTACCCGCCTCTATTTCCTAAATTCAGTTTACCTGCAGCTTTCAGGCCCAGCAAACATAGTTTAGTCCACCCCAGGAAGAGCAGATAAACTACAAAGCCGAATACTCCATAAAGCTTGATTTAGTGAAGTGTTGACTGTATTTCCCTGGTGTGCCTAATAAACTGGCCCCATAGTGTAAATGTTAATTGTATAGACTCTAAAGAATATAGCGTAATTATTGGTATCTTGTGGAAAAGGTCTTTTGAGATCCAAAAAGACACAATAGTATTCTAACAACATATATTTGTCTGCCTTATGTTGACCGCTAACCTGCAGTCATACGTGTGCCTTCACTACATCACTATTGTGTTGCAACCCTAGACTCAAAATAGGACCTCTCCCAGGCTTGTGAAATAGCAGAAATAGACACTAAGGAGACGACACTTCTCTGATAACACACGTGTCATCATGCGAGCCTTTTAGTTTATCGGTTTGGATGAGGATATGTTCGGGAATACTCTGCTAACCGGATGGCTCATACACATTTATGACCTCCATCTGCAACCGTGTAAGTTGGAAGTAATCGGTTTGTTAGTAAATCTAAAGATACATCAGTTGCGGTTTAACATGGTGGAGTGAAGTGTTTTGATTTATTTTATTGTATTGTGCTGTGATTTGTCGGGGAATGAGGCTAATCAGTGTCAGAATAGTAGCATTTTCTCCTTTTGCCTACAGTTACACACACACACACACACACACACACACACACACACACACACACACACACACACACACACACACACACACAACCTTCTCCTCACTTCCTACTTCACGTAAGCTGCTTGCTGGAGCTTGCAACATTCTTTCTTGGCCCATTTCATAACATTTTGTCCTGGCTTTAAAAGTGGAGCTTTATCAACTATTGGGTACACTTTGAATAAAAGCTGCAGAAGTTGACAGGCGGTTTGGTCCAAAATTAGGGACAAAACTAATCCTGAAATATGCAGAACTCCATGTATGGGTCTAGTTTTTAGTTGATGACCTGCCCCGTCCTGTCTTCAGGCGTGCGTTTCAGAAAACAGGGAGGTAGCGGATGTTGCACAAAAACCAGACTTACAGACTCATTGGTGGAGAAACCAAGAGGAGCTATGACTAGTCTGCTGCTCGCTTATTTACAGGGCATTCGGTTCGTAATGCACTTGATCGGAAACAAAACAGTTGCGTCATTGAATAACTATCTTGTATAATCTCTACCCTTACAAATTCTTATTCGGTGCATATTCCTGTTGACTGCTGCTTCATCTCAACCGTAAAGATATCATTTGTAACAGTTCTTAATTAACGTGCCTAAAAACGACTCGACCCATGTTATATATATTTTGTTGACTTGTTTCCAACAATATTCAGACTCTGAGAAATCCCAGATTTTATTCAAGGAAACAGGACTTTTAATTTTTCCTTCCACTGTTTGTAATGGTATCTCGTAATGGATCGCGGTTATTCATTGCAATTTGCTGCGTATCTTGAATACTTTTTCTTAGTTGGTAGTGGTGGTGAAGACAACCAATCCCATGATTCCACGCAGCTTCATGAGGTCATCAAATTAGATCTTTTGTTATTGTTTTGATTGAGGGACCCCTAGTGGCCAAAGTTCCATATTGTACGTTTAAATCCTCCAGGCAGAGTTGGCAGGGGAAGTGGGCAATTGATTTATCACTGCCATACTTCTCATTCAAAACTTCCAACCTACAACTACAACCACAGCACTCTGCTGTTGGGAGGAGCCACTAGCAGAATAACAAAACATCCCTCTGTTGGCCTTTGGGCACACCCCTCCAGTCAGTAACTTGACCATCAAACAGCTCATATAAATTAGATTTGTAGACCATCAAAGTGCTTTTAATATGAACTATTTTATAATCTAGTTATTCACAGTAATCACGTTATTTTTCTGCATGCAAACTTGCCTAGTATAATCTTTAAGGCATCAATGTGAATGGGGCTTCAGGCCATATTTTCTCACAGCTGGCAACATTGGCTTGTGTTGGATTTCATCTAAATTATTCAGCAGGCGGCTCATAGACGAGGAAACTTGTTCTGATCAAGTTGAGTACAGGTGCGTTCCAGTGTACCAAGAACAATTGAGCTGCATCAACCAACATTTGAGTAAGAGCCTTGAGTGGTTGCTGCTGGTCCGTCGTACCAATTTCCAGATTATTTGAGGCTTTCAATTGCTGGAATCCAACTCGCAATAACGCAAGTGCATGGGCTGTGCTCGTCTGCACACTGAGTCACCAGAACGCCCTGACATAACAGCCACTTTAACTGCCTATTGTTGTTTATATATAGAAAGTGTTTTGTAGGCATAATTGCAGTGCTCTGTCGGTGCAACTAGTCAGAGATTATACATTATAGTTTGTCCAGTGTTCTTTTTCAGCTGTTTGACAGAACAGGAACACTTGAGGACACTTTTCCACCTGGTAACCAAATGTGTTTTGTGCCATTTTCCGGTGTTCACTTGTGATTTTGTCATGTTTTTGCCGCCAGAAACATTTTTGCGACCTCCTTTGGCTTTTGGAATTCGTACAGGGTGGTTTTGGTTTAAAAAATATGGGAAACGTATGGAGAAACATCAATGTGGGATTTAATAACATGGCAGATTCCATGAGGAGCAAGGAGACGGAGAAACACATGATGAACAGTTGGAATCCAGCGTCATTTCTGGTCCTAATCTCTGTGCTACAATCATCAACAGGCTCGATTCAAAGCCGATATGATCTCTCACAAACAAACATTATAAACCGTCCTGTATCTATATTTTCTTATCTGCTGCTGTGTTTTTTCTGGTACATTTTTGATAAGAGTATGTTTGAAAGCTGACCTAAACTGCTTTGCGTGCTGGTGGCTCCAAATGTCAGTGAGATACTCAGTAATTATTTGAAAGATTTAAGCTTCAGGAATCTGTATTGTGCAATGTGTCATCAGTAAAAGGCTCACTGGAGGATCATTTGAAACCAATCATCTGATGATGATGATGATGATGATGATGGCTTAATCCAAAGAGATAAAAAAAAAATCATGTCCTGTTTAAGCCTGGAGTCTGTCTCATGACGCAGGTTCTGCAAAATTGGGGCAACTGTGCAGGAGCTGCTTTCACAAACCCAACAATGGCAATCTTACTCGTGTCACAAGGTTGGTTATCAACCCACGACTTTCCAAACTGGCTACTAAGAGAGACTTTTTTTTATTTTTTATGAATAGATCGTTTCAAATCCTACACTATGAAGCCATTCAGGGAAGATTTAAAGAAGATGAAAATGTTGATCATGATTCAGTAATTAAAAGGAAAGTAAATATGAATACTAAACAGACATTTTCAAAGTAAGTCACTCAATAGTTAAAAGAAACCAGTTGAAACATTTATAGATTTTCAGGATTTTTTTCTCTTTTTAAAGGCGACAGAGATTAAGTGCAGAATTTACACAAGTGTCTGGAGGACTAGCCTCCTACATTTTGGAAAGTATGACGCCTCTTCGACAGTGTGACTTTACCTATCATGCGTTCATCACTGTGGCACCAGATGCAAAATCCTTCTTCTCCTGCCCCGAGCGAATCCTCTTGATTAATCTTAATTGATGTGAAACTCTCGATCGTCTACCTCGTCCAATGTTAAATACTGCCTCTCAAATCTGGCTTTAGCTTTACCGTCCTCTGGGCAGAGCTCTCAATGTTCCTGCTGTCTCGTAGACGTGTATTTTGGCACTTTAGTTGCAATGTGTCACTTCCTGTGGGCAAAGAAAGTGTCTGTATTCGACACAGACCTTTATCTAGACGGAGAAAATGGGGCGCGTATGGTTTCTCTGGCTTAAGAGTCTAGAAGCACTGTTCTTTTAGACCCCCCCCCCGCCTTTTTCGTGGCCATATATTTGATTTGTAGTTTCTAATTCACTGTGTATGCCCCCTGAGCAGTAAGGGGTGTACGTTGAAGGCCGGGGCTATAAAGTTCATGCTGCTGATGTAGGGAGGCAACAATTAGTGACTGTGCTCAAACAACATTTCAGATTTTTGGACTGTTTATTGTTTGAAAGTCTGTTAGAAAACTTACTGGACGTGACAGACGCAACAGAGTATGGGCACGAAAGAAAATACATGCTTTGTGTTTTAAATCATCGGCAAAGTTTTGATTTCACCTCACTGCGAGTACACTGCTAAACAAAACAGTATTCTATGTGAGAGTCGTTCTTTCAGGACAGAGTGTGTATGTTTGTGTGTGGTGGTAGGAGTTCAGAGTTTAGCTGCAGGGATTGAGCTTGTGACCTCTGTGTTATGGGAAAGCTTCTGTAACTAGTCGGCCACCACAGTCTAAAAGAAACATGCTATTACAGGAAACGTATCCAAAAGGCCTCACAGTGTCGTACACATGCATTTTTCTGTCCAGGTTGTCCACGGTGGACAGCAAAGTTCTGGCAGTGTCGTAGCAGCATTACAGAAGGCAGGAAATTTGACTGAAATCCAATCTGTTGTTAAACAAGAGGCTGAGGACAAATTTAAAAACGGTGTGATTTGGTTTCCTTTCATTTGCCGGGAGCCCTCGTTTGGCACATTACCAGATGTTTGCATATGAACAGATGCCTGGATATCACAGGCAACATACGAGGTGGGAGGAGGAGGCACTTTAAAGTGTCTTTACAGAGGTGTGAAAAATAATTTCGCAGGTTCAGCGAACATAGTTACAAAGTGGTTCAAGTTGGAAATGAGAAGCTGCTTAAGGTGTGAAGACAGGAAATAAACCACGGGAGCGGAAACAAAATGAAACACAGGTCTGTGTGATCTGGTGCCTCTGTGATGTGCTACCCCTGTCGCGGCACCGACATTTGATTTTCTATCATAAACACAAATGTACCTCAACTCTTTGCTGTAGTCTAGACAGGGTTTAAACATAGGGCAGTGTCTCTGTGTGTGTGTGTGTTCCTGCCCCACCTTTGCAAGCAGATCCTGACTCTCGACATCAAAGAACTCCAAAAAGTGCAAACACACGCTTCTCTAAACTTGTGTCCTCTCGGGCAAACATAAAATGCACAGACGTGGGGGCAACACTATGGGATATGAGAATGCCAAACGTGCTAGTGTGTGTGTGTGTGTGTGTGTGGGCAAATGTGTGGTTGTTATTTTGTAGTAACCGGGGGGGGGCTTCCCCTTCTCTCTGAGTTGGGTGTGTCTCTATCTGTGTTCATGCATATGTTAATTGCCCGATATCCCAGCGCATGACCTGAAAACCTTTTTACTGTCATATTACTCATGGATACACACACACAGCACCGCAGTGTGGATTCAAAAGTAAGGTGGACCCGTGTGTTTGCGGAGCTTAATTCAGAAATAACTCGGAGCGACTGAGGCTGCGTTCAGTTCAGACAGACGTCTCCTCTGTGTCAACAACGTAAGGGACTGTGTTGGTAGTGGTGTGATGTTTCATACAGTGGTGAGGCAGTGAAATACGATCAGGGATGTCCAGTTAGAGGCTCGGACTTGCACGCTTGAATATACTGTATGTGAGACTGGCCACAGCAGTGCCTCGCTGGATGGCGTCATGTCGCTTTATCGCAAAAGTTGTGTCATTTTTAGTGGTATTCCTTGGTTCGAAAACTAAACCACAGATTCCTTCCCTTGTATGTAATGAGTCTGAAAGTGAAGCATAATATGCAACCTGTTTTTTTGCACCACTCCTGGTATGTACGGTATGCTGCGTTCTCATTTTCAAACTCATCAGTCACTCTTTGTGTTGAAAATGAGCCGCAGGCGGCAGACCCTGGGCTCTTTTTATGGCAGACTGTGAAGACTAGACCTTTAGGTTTCTATAAATGTATCTATGCACTGATGTACGTGTGACTATAATTTATTTACTCACTTGAGAAACAGCAGTGGGGAATTAGTGCCACAGTTTGTTCTGTGTTGTGGTCTCATCGGGTGGAACCACTGACCAGAATATTACCATTTGATCGGTCACACATTGAGGTCCAGTGCTGTTGTTTATGGTGTGTTTGTTTATGTAGGCCTGTTTGCTTTTAAACCAAGCGGCACAAATTTCAGCTTGGTTGACTTGGCAAAGTATTGAACCATTAGGTCAGCAACTAAGAGTTTTTGTACGTGGGCGGTTGTCTTCTCTGCCTGCTCCCATCATGGTTATAAAAAAACAAGAGAAGCCTGGTTTGTGTGGCTCGGCACTTTTATTAGGTTGTTTGCGTGGGTGCAGGGGCAGGTACACCACAGGGGGGTGGGTGGGTGTGTGTGGGTGTGGGTGTGGGTGTGTGTGTGTGTGTGTGTGTTGCAATTACTGTTAGCTTGTAATCGGGGAAAACATCAGGCTCGGGTTGGGTTCGGACACAAACAACTGGATGGCTGTTGGGTTCGGGCCGTGTTCAGTTTGTTTTGTTCACAAGAATTTATATGAACACACAGAAACACACACTTAACAGCAGATAGAGGTTGAGTAAGACCTCAATCTGAAGATTTATAAAATCACATGGGCACATTAAAGTTACAGAATCCGGCTTGTGAGGACGAGGTCACCAGTTTGACCCTCGATATGGGCTGCGAATATCTACGGCGAAGTGATTAATACGCACACACACACAAACACCAAGCTCACAATACACACACAATGAGTGCCTGCCCCAGATGAATGGGATTATATGCGGTTTGTCCACATCTGCTTCCTGCTGCAGGCCGACATCCAGGAGCGGAAATTACCACCAGGCAAATACCAGCAAATGTTAAGTGTTTTGTGAGCGTGACGTTGCAGTAGACACCGTCCACTGTGTTTTGGGGCTCCAGAAATGTAGGATCTTGGTGGTATTAGTAAAAATGTCCGTGTTGATAAGCACGTGGGTTGGATTTAGATGCTGATTGTGATTTCACACCTATTTTAAAGAAATCATTGTGATGAGAGAGGGGAGGTCATGCTGGGAAAATTATGTCATTCTTATCCTCACAGGAAGTCACATGGCAGTCAGCTGCAGAATAGCACGACTGAAACTGGTGGGGGGTCAGTGTGTCTTGTGAGACACTTCTAATAACCCCTGGGTAAAAGTTATGTGATTTTTGCATCTCCTTTTTTTTTTTTTTAATCCTTTGAATCTGTTTTTTTGATTCTGTCAGATGGTTCAGAATTGAAAAAAGTGACAGACGGAGTGAAAGGAAGCCTGATTGTTTGTGCCTGTAAATGATGGGTTGTTACACTCCTCTCTCTGTGTGCGTGCGTGTTAGTCAATCAGTCAGATCCACTCATACTATCAGTGTTCCACTGACCGATATTAGTCAGTAGCCATTAGGTGGAAATGGCTGCACAAAACATGTGTGCATGTTTGCGTGTGTGTATACAGCTTGGCTACTAATGCCTGATTGTTGTACATAATCTTTGGTAGGATCTTTAGCCAATGAGGATGTCACATGCACGCTCACAATTTAGGACCTCTGACTCACATTAGCGGTCAGGGTGTGGTTTGTTGTTATTTCCTTAGTGATTGAGCTTGATTACTAAGTTCAACTGAACTGCTTGATGAACAGTGGACACCTGACATTGTGACCTGTTGTTGTCTGAAAAAAACTCTGTCGTTCAAAGGGGGTTCAACATTTCTTTATCTTATTCTCTTTCTTGCACAGAGATAGATGAGAAGAGCTTAGCTTAGCACAAAGATTGGAAACAAGAAAACAATTAGCTTGGCTCTGACCAAAAGCAACAAAATCCCCCTTAAATTCAAGACTCAATGAATAAATTGGTCAGACTCTAATCGACACCACCACTAATTTGTTTTATATGAACCAAAACTTGAACATAAAAAACGACAAGCGCTCATTTTCCTGAGTTTTCCAGATACGTGCTGGAATATTTCTTAGTGCGGAGGAGTAACTTCCTTCAATCTGCGCTGCTTTCCAGTCTTCATGCTAAACTAAGCTAACTTTTAATCTAAACTGTTCAAGCTATTCCTCTTATGTAGCTGTTCTTCATATCATAACCCTCTCCTTTCACAACTCCACATTTCTTCAGACACCTTTTTATGTAGTCATATTTCTACTATATAACTGAGTATGACTTTGCACTTCACAGCTTTTTCCCTGATTTGGCATATTAACGCCACACTGAGACGAGGAAGGCATAGAGAACGTCAGTCAAGCTTATTGAACTGTCAGAGGCAGAGAAGAGGAGCGACAGGCTCATCGAGTGTCATTCAGACCCTTTTAGTCTCTGTGCTGCATCTTTTCCCCCCACATGCTCGCAGCACAGGAGATGGATTTTTTCTGAGAGCATTGTAAGGGGTGACCTATTTTAGCTTGTGTGTGTGTGCATGGAAGGTGACCGTCAGCCTCTCACTTCCTGGCCACACACATGCCGAAATCCTTTTTTTCCTTCACTGTTTCTGCAGGAAAAGTGTATTTTCTGCCAATCAGTGCTCACTGCTTGGTTCATAAAGAGAATGTGTCACTCTCTGTATGTGTGTGTGAATTATTCAGTGTGCCAGGGAAGTATAGTGATGCAGACTTATTCAGCCAGGAGATGGAAAGTAGGTTAGCTCCACTAACAATTACATCTTTTTTCTCTTTACCTCCGTTGAGCTCTTTCTTCCCCTGTTGTTAGTTTTTAATCTTCCCTTTTCTCTTTCTAATCTTCCTTTATTCTCTGTCCGTCTGTCTCAGCACAGTAACTGCTCTGGCACCCTCGAGCCATTTTAGGTCAAGTCATTGTGAAGAAATGTGTCTGTGAGCACACATGACTCAGTTGCGCCCTGGAGGGGGTCTGTGAAGTCGGCACTGGGCTTTTGGGGGCAACGCCCTGTGTGTGAGTTTGTGTGTGTGTAGTGGCAGTGTAAATCGTGTGTTCACAGGAAACTGGCCAACTCAGTCATGCCATTTTACTCTTATGACTGATAGGAAGTAAGAAAGTAATAGAATCTACAGGGAGCAGGAGCAGACTGTGGAGAGAACGAGACCAACATGGGAAAGATTTGCTATTATTTCAAACTTTTTTGCTTCTTATTCTAAGACAGACAGAACTAAAAGCACTGAAGTGAAGTATTTTATATCAGAAGTATTCAGTAGTATTCAGTGTACTGGACTGAGTGCAAAGATGAAAGTAGTTGATCTTTTGACAAATGGGCTAAAAAAAACGATACTTATAACAGATGTCAACGAGTTCAGATTTTGTTGACCTGCTTAGTTAACTGACATGACCACAACAGTGCAGCGTCTGCAATCCTTATCTTTTAATGTGTCAAAACCATAGAAAACGTTTTGAGTTTCTATAATACCACTATTGGTGGTATTAGTTACTTCCTTTTCCTGTGAAGAAGAACGTTTACTTTGATGTTTGGTACTCGTGCAACTCAAAATATGAAGAAGTGCATAAGATAAAATTGTTCTAGTTTTTCTCAAACTTGAGGGCTTGTTGATTTTCCACTTTATATATACCATAATGTAACCAAGTCTCCTGGGTGTAACTGTACATACCATAAAAAATAATTACCGGCATGAGACTTAGTCGAGGTCCATCAGCAACAGCTTCTTTCATTTTTCTCACATGCCCACTTGTGCAAAAACGGCACTTTGTTAATAATAACTGCTTCATGGCCAGATTAAGGAAACTCTCAAGGGACACACAGCTTCAAACATTGAACTAGGCATTAAACACAGGGTAGCCTGTTAGAATTGTAGAAAATACATGGTATATAATTCGTTTTTAAAGCTAAAATAAATAAATGCAGATTTACAGCTTCTAAGATGTGAAGATTTGCTCTTTTAACATTAAATTAAATACAGTATCTTTGTGTTTGGGTCTGTTGACCAGATAAAACACCTTAGGCTCTGGAAAACTGTGATTACCACTTAATGATTATGCAATTAAATGAGAAGATAAACAGCAGACTAATCAATATTGGAAAGAATTGATGGTTGCAGACATGTTTAGTGACAATTTTAATGACGGATTAATCGTTTAAGTCATATTTTGTTCACAAATATTCACGTGCCCCAGCTTCTCAAATGTGAGGATTTTCTGTATTTCACTGTGTCATATGGTTTTTATTAAGTCGTATCTTTCAACTGTTATTCAAAACAAGCAATATAATTACCATGGGTATTTTTCTGTGGCTAAAACAAACTAAATGTTCTTGATTGAATTAATAAAATGTATTTATTTTGTTTCTAGAATTTCAGCAGCTCTGAGTAAGCCACACTAAGGAGTGTTTTTACTTGTTAATTCCCTGAGACCAAGTTCAAACCAATTGTGTTTGTATAGCGCCATACCATAATATACATTATCTCAAGGCACTTTACATAGAAGGTCAAGACTCATATATATATATATATATATATATATATATATAAATAATGAGGAGGTCATCCCTTTTTTATTTGTTGTTTTTTCCCCTATCACATCAATTTTAAAGAAACTGATGCAACCACTAATGGTTATGTACTGAACAAGAATTAAATGAAGGACACTTGAGTTGAGATGATAGAGGCAAGGATATCTACTCCTCTTTGCCCTCCATCTCTGCACCCACCCCTCTCCTCCTCCTTTCAGAACAGAAGCTAGTGCGAAGCGACATAGTGTGTAAAGGGAGCGTGTGAATGAGCGACACAAACAAGGAATAAAGGAACCCATTAGTTTAGTTACCAAGAGCCTCTTAAAAGGCTTGGCTCTTCCCTCTTCTCTTCCCCCCTTTCTCTTTCCATCCCTCTCTCCCTTTCTCCTCTTTCATCTAAAATACTCACACTCTTTCTACTTCTTTCCTCCCCCCTTTTCGCTTCTCCTCTCTTGCTGGTTTGTAGGCGAGGTCTCTCTCTCTGCTTTATTTCTTCAGCATCCTCCAGGCTGTCCTGTTATTCATATGCAACACATGCTTGTGTGTGTATGTGTGCGTGTGTTTTATGTAACTGAGGAAGTCGGAGTAATTAGAAACAGGGTCTGTCTGCAGGACAGTGGAAAGAAGAGAGAAAAAGGGTGAGAGAGACAGTACCTGGGTCTCCATCCAAACCCACTGTTTTTATTGAGGATGAATCGCATCATAAAAGCAGCACATTTCATACGGTTTCGCTTTTATATTTGTATGCATATTGTAGTGTAAGGGAGTAAATTGTGTGATAATTACTTATTTATTACCTGACTTGCTGTCCTGTGATTGGGAGCCTCGCAGTTGTTACCTGGAGACAGGGGGACACAAACTACAAAAAACATTCACCACGATCTCCACCCCATCCTGTTCTCTGATTGGCTGCAGTTGTAACTGATCTGTCCGAGACTGCTAGAAACCTAATCGAAGGAGGCGACGTGTGAACGAGCCTCTTGGGTAGCGTTTTTGAAGAAGTGAAAGCTGATCTGGGGCCTTTTCCACAATTTGTTGGTGTTTGTGTTGTGTAGCGTGAACTGGGTATTAGACTCAAGAATAAACTGAATTTTAGTGGCCAAAATCACTGCTAAATTATAATGATGACTTGGCTGGGACATCATGCTCAGTAAAAAAAATTCTGCGGATAGTTTGACCGTGAGTCCTGCAACTTGTGAGGCGGTAATTCCAGTTTAGGTTGGTTATCGACCTGATGAATTCTACTACCACTACCTATCTATAAAATATCAGCTGCTGCTTTCTAAGTATCGCTTGTGACGAGTATAATGTGCTTGTGTAGTGTAAAAACAAGCTAACGTTGGGTCAAACCAAACCATTGATGAGGTCCTTCAAAATGTCAGAATTTAGTGGGAGAATCAACCGGTTTTTCCCAGTGTGCCACAAAGAGAAAATAACTTATCTTCATTACAGTGTTAGAGGCCATGTTTGTCTCCGCATTATATGTTTTGTGGGTTTGGGGGTAGGGGGTGCAAACCATCACAAATCATTGCTGCCTGCCTTTCCTGCTTATTATGCGTCTTTAGCGTGTGTTTGTGTGCGTGTATCTTCCTGGGCTCTGACCCAGCACAGAAGCAGACCTCTGTTGGAAATGTAATTCACATGAGGCCAGAAGAGCTCTAATGCTATTACCACACACGCATACACACACACACATACACACAGCTGTTGCCGCCCACGGTCTCAGAGTGCGTACCTCTCTTTCTCTCAAACTCCTTCCTCTCCTTCAGTTTTCTGGTAGTCTGTTGCTGTGGTTTACAAAGGCGAGTGATGCATGATGAAAGGTGAAAACCTCATTGTGTCTCCAGGGTGTCTCTTTGCTGATAGTTTGAAATGTTGATGGGCGTGTGTGTCTGATTTTGAGGTCGAAAGTTGAGGTGCAAGAAATATTTTCTGTGAATTCAACTGTTTGAAGATCATCATATGTAGGATTATCTGTATATTTTTTTTATAGAATAGTGATGTTGGTGTTAGGGTTTGAAAGTCAGAATGTACGTATAGAGGAAGGCCTGTCGTCAGAGTCACGGCGAGACGAGAGGTGCGACCATTTTTCACATGAGGCTCCAGCAGCATGAACGCCCACGCCGACTTTCTCAGACTAAGAGAGAGAGAGAGAGAGGGGGGGGGGAGAGAGAGAGAGAGAGAGGGGGGGGGGGAGAGAGAGAGAGAGGGGGGAGAGAGAGAGAGAGGGGGGGGGGGGGGAGAGAGAGAGAGAGAGGGGGGAGAGAGAGAGAGAGAGAGAGAGAGAGCGAGAGCGAGCGAGCTAGTCTTAGAAAGAGAGACCAGAGTGATTATCTGAGAGAATACAAAAAGGCCCAATGAAAGTTTTATCATGTGAATTGGACCAGGTTTTATTTTTTGGTATTTGTAAACAAACAAATCATGTTAAAGTACATTTTTGGAAATTTGAGAAGGTTTGTCTATAGATGAAATAACCTTTTTATAGCTAATGCAGTTATTAACTAGAATGACCCTTAGTAGAGCACATACATCTGCCCAGACCAAACAGTCCCCTTACAAATCCACATTTGAATTTTACATGGATCTGCACATCCTTATTAGTCCCCTAAACATGCCTGATTTTCAAAGTGTTTAAGAAAGTAGGGGGAAAAAACTCCTGTGTCTACTCCCTGATCCTGATCCACACCAAAATGTCTTCCCTGACCCATATTGCATCCCTTAACCAAGTTTCAGGGTAATTTTTGTGTAATCTTGTTTACAAACCAACAAACGGAAAGGGGTGAAATCATAACCTCCTGGGACGAGGTAAAAACCCAACAACTCGGGGCTTCCCATCACATGAGGCTGTTCATCTGCATCACTGCTATAACCATAGTGTTGAATGGATACTTTGGTACAAACTACAAATAAATTATATTCTTATTTGTGGAGAGTGGCCCTAAACAAATTAGTTTCTTATTGACAATGTCTGAGGACATTTAGCTGAGCTTCGTCCTGCTGCCTGACGGTGGACGTTGTAATTTGTTCTCCCCCCCTTAACCAAATGTGTCTTCATGAGTGTCAGCCACAATTTAATTTGGTCACATTAAACTTCATCCACTGTCACACACAGAGGAGCAGGAGTGTGTACGTTAGTGGGGAGCTGTGGTAAATTAGCGCCAGATTGAATGGACGGTTTTAGTGATGCACAGATGCGACTTGTATCACAGCTTTACGTTGCTTTTGTTGCTGTCATGCATCTCTGTCGTGTGTGCTGTCAAAGAAAACCACACCCTTCATGTTGCTTTCTCTCCATTTAAACCTACAAACACCTCTGTGGGTAAGAATTAAGGAAATGATCATCTGCTAAACATTTTTCCTCTCTTCTTTCTTCCAGCGGTTACGGCGGTTATCCACCAAATACCGGACGGAGAAGATCTACCCCACCAATGTAGGAGAGAGGGAAGAGAATGTAAAGAAGAACAGATACAAGGATATACTGCCATGTGAGTACTGGCACACCCACAAAAACACACAGTGGACATTTTGACTCAGCAAACACATATATTTAATAGCTCACGTGTGTGGTGTTTAATTAAGCCCTACTTTTAATGGTGCCACTGCTAATGACGTTGGCTACACCAGAGCTTTTTGTGGAAAAATTAAATACTGTAAGTCAGCAATGACATGCGTGTAAATACTGATCTGATGGAGGGAAAGACAGCGAGAGGCACTTAATGACCCCAGGGGAAGCCTCCACGACCCACCATCTGTCCTACTTTTTTTTTTATACCTTTATCCTCTTTTTCTCCTCTGTCCATCCATCCATTCATTCATTAAGGCTTTTAGCAAATGAGCTGCTGATAAGGTAATGGAGGAACTGGTTCACCCGTAACAGATGTGCAACACACACACACACGTTCAGTACATAGGAATGAGTGTGTCCATTAACCTCTTTACATGATTCCAGCTCTTGCTTTTTACCCGTGTCCTTGTTTGCCCCTTTTCTCTGTTTCTCTTTGTCTTCTTCTATCTATATACCTTTACCCATCTGTCTCTGTATTTATTTATAATTAAACAATAATGGTAACTAATTCTCTCTATTTGTCTTTCTCTCTCAGTTGATCACACTAGAGTGAAGGTGATGCTAAAAACATCCAATCAGGACACAGATTACATCAATGCTAACTTCATCAAGGTAAAAATTAAGCTTTTTGTCTGAGTGGTTTGACATTATGTGGTTTGATTATAGTGTCTCACAGTATTAAATTCGGTTTATGAATAACATTAACATCATTTCATTTCTTCATCCTCTCTCTCTCCGTCGCTCCCTTCAGGGTATGGATGGCCCAGAGGCCTATATCGCAACTCAGGGCCCACTGCAGAACACTGTCATCGACTTCTGGAGGATGAACTGGGAATACAATGTCGCTGTGAGTATAGTTCATTGAACGGAGGAAAAGCTAAAGCGACGTTTAAAAAGAGCAGATTGTATTGTAAATAATGTTTGTTTGTTTAGATGGCAAAGACCCTCTGTCAGTTTTTATGACAGTAGACACCGTAAGAACTTTTTTGATGCCTGTTTGCTAGAGCCCATCAGAAGATGTTATCAAAACCTTTTGACAAACAAATGTAATCGAGGCTATTTTACAGTTTAACCATAAACTTTATTATAAATAAATATAAATAACTACTAATTAATAATTACATAGGATGTGCAGTTAAGATTCTTATATCATGTTTTACCAAGGAGGGATGTTGTGCCAGTGGTGTTGGTATGTGGGTGATACTGTAACTCCACACAGTTAATAACTGCAGGAAATAAAACTGCAATAATTAAAGTAATTATAGTAACATATTAAATATGGCTGTCAGAAATTAAGAGGCAGATGGGGAGTGCTTATGCTTGAGCCAGATGGACACATATTGAGAGGGAGGGAGGGAGGGAGAGAGGGAGAGAGGCAGCTGAGATTTGGTTTAACTAGCGCCCTGAAATACTTTAGATTGCGGCTGTGATAATTACACCTTTATGATCAAGGGGAGCGATGTGAGACACGAATATGATAATTAAACCTGTGATCAAAAAAGGATCTGAAGTTTGAACTAATCCTGTAGGAAGAGAGAAAATGTCTGAGCCTTTTTCCCAATTCAAGTTTTTTCTCATTCTGAAGGAAACTCCACTGAGTCTCTGGCTCTCTGTTTGGAATCTACCACTGAACATAAATAGAACATGTGGAGTTGAACACGACTGTATTTTTGGAAATGTGAGATTTAAATATTGATAGTAACTCTTCCTGTGTCTGTCTCTGCAGGTTATTGTAATGGCTTGTCGAGAGTTTGAGATGGGAAGGGTAAGGCATCTATGCTTCATCTCTGCATGTGCATAATATGCGTGTTAGTGCACATACGTGTATGTTCATGTGTTCTCACATCGTCTATTTTTCTGGCCTGTATTAATGTATTTGTATGTGTGACAAGTGGCTGAGAGGTTGAATACAATTTAATTAATTAATATATATTTTAAAAAATCAATGTAAAGGCTGTGATGACCATTTGAATGTGTGTTTTTATTGATCAACCGTGTCACCTCAGGCTACCGGCATGTGACAAAGTTTGTGAGTGGCAGCTGTGTCGCTGAGCTGCTCCAGAAAAAAATGCCCTTCAACTGTTGTTTTCATGTCTCTGTGACATATTCTACAAATGTCTATCCGTGAACCGTAGCTCATACTGTGTATCATGCTGTTTACATGGTACATAGTAATAATAAGCTACGTTTTGGTTGACAGCCCCGGTTTATATCATGTAGAATGTTCTTAGTCTTTACTTGTATGTCACAGTAGCTGTTTATTTCAAAGCACACTGAGAATGTGTCGCGCAGGAAGCTGCGGTGTCAGTCCTGTGTTTTCTTCTCAGCAGAAGCTAACCGTTGTTTCTCTCTGGTTAGAAAAAGTGCGAGCGGTATTTCCCGCTACTGGACGAGGAGCCCATGAGTTTTGGTCCTTTCAGAATCTCCTGTGTAAGTAAACAGATCTCTGGAATATTACAGCTGTGAGTCTGATGAGTGTCTATAAAAAGAAAGAGATGGAGCGAAGTGGGAGGGGGGGTTTCCTGGACTTCTCACACTTTGTTCTATTGACGATTGTGAAAGTGTTCTCACCGCCTTTTGTTTTCTAGGAATCAGAACAAGCCAGAACAGACTACTTCATAAGGACGTTGACGGTAGAGCATGAAAATGTAAGTTCTCATTAAACCCCCTGTTGATTTAGACTTTGTCACAAATCGAGTTGCATTAGAAAAACTAATCACATAATTTTATATAAAACAATCACACAGGCACTGAAATATCTCCCCTCCGGCCTTTAAACACTTTACCCTGTGTGTCTCCCTGCAGGAAACTCGGAGGTTAACTCAGTTCCATTACATGAACTGGCCGGATCACGACGTCCCCTCATCGTTTGACTCCATACTGGATATGATCGGACTAATGAGAGAATACCAAGAGAACGATGATGTCCCTATATGTATTCACTGCAGGTATGTACATACTGTACATCATGTGCCGAGACATCATCACAAAAACAGAAATGTAGGATCATATTGTAACTGAGACAACATTGAAAAAAAAAAAAACACTGATTACAGGTGGGTGTTGCATTAAATGTGCATAAAATCATACCCCACACCAGCATTAATGATTCTGGTTGAAGTCCTTTATCTTTATCATGCTTTCATCAGGACACAGTGGTCAGTGGTTTTCTGTGAGGAGGCAGTAAGAATACGGGCTTGTGTGTTTTGAAGTCATTTTTCAACACAGCTCAGTTATATTGCAGTTGTGTCTAAACTGCACAAAAACACCAATCTACTCCTGGTTGAAGCTTCAATTTCAACCCTGATGCACACTGTTAATTTTGAATGACATGTTTTGGTTGACATTTCACTGTTTCAATTGGCAAATCCTCTAATTCAGATTTCATTAATTGGCGGATAATTAATGTCTTAGCTGCCATTTAGGATCCTGCCAGATGAGCTCAGTCTGACTTTTGCATGGATAATTCTCTGATTGCTGCTGTTAAGAAAAAACGGCACCATGTTTACACTTCTTACCTCAGCTACAGCGATGATTAGTAATTACAAAGCAGTTTCGATAAAGAACTTTAAATGATAAAGAATTAAAATCACACTTATCCGCACGTCTATAGATTCTTGTTTTGTGCAGCACGCAGACGTGGGCGCACGCACACAAATACACACACCGTCTCCATGTGTGTGTAATCAGCTCTAATGAGCAGCCCGAGGACATTTCCTGGTTCCTCTGTTCCACAGCGGGACTTAAAGCGGTGTCTCTGTGTCTGTACAGATGCTCTGTGTGGGTTGATGCATACTGTACGTGTGTGCTTGTTAAGAGTGGCAGCATGAGACAAGCTTTTATGTCAGACGTGATGTCACATAATCTCAGCGTCTGTGCGGCTCCCTGTCTCCATCCTGTCTGGACGAGGTGTTTGTTACGTACATTGAAAACAAATGTGTGTTTATCTCTACTTGTTGTGCCTCCTGTGTACTCAGGAGTAGAAATCCAGAGTCGATACTTGTTTGTGCATGTGTGTGTGTCTTAAATTATGTGCGTCTGTTAAATCTAATCTGTGTGACTCTGACTGTACAGTGCAGGCTGTGGGAGGACGGGTGCAATCTGTGCTATCGACTACACATGGAACCTCCTCAAAGCTGGGGTATGTGAACACACGCACTCAAACACACCCAGAAGGAGGAATTGGTCTCAGACGTTCAGCTCCTGCACAAATACACACTTTCTACACTCAATTCAATATTGTCTTTTGTTCTTTTATAGAAAATACCAGAAGATTTTAATGTTTTTCGGTTGATCCAAGAAATGAGGACGCAGCGGCACTCTGCAGTTCAAACCAAGGTTTGTTTGTAGTTATGACATCCATATTTTTTTAATGGTGTTTTTTCCAACCCAACTGAGAGTTAATACAAAGTGCTTTTGAGTAATATTGAGATGTAGAAATGTTAATTCGTTTTTCGTTTTTCTGCACCCACATTTTTCACCCCCACGCAGTAAACCACAGATCTGAGTAGAACACTCTTTGATATTTGATATTTTAACAGATTTCTACGAGCTGGTTTCTCAACAGCGGGTTAGAAACAGTATCAGTTTCTTTGTATGGAAACCACGACGCTCCTGTCCCCAGAGGCTGTAAAGACATTTAGCCTGATTAATCTTATAGCGATCTTTGTAAATTAGTCTATTAAAAAAGTAATAAACCTACAATAATGTTTATGGTTGCACATACAACACACTAAGAGCATTTCACAATCCCCTGCACTTCAGGAAGAATGTAATCAAACATTTCAGTCTTGTTTAGGTTTCATTTAAAGTTGTGGATTAATTGAAAGCTGCTGTGAACCTTTATTTAATGACAAACAATGTTTCTGGTGTCCCTGAGCAGTATTTGGAAAACTACTCAATACTAACATGCTGCTATTTTAAGACTTTGGCACCTATATATAGGTAAGAATTTGCCAGAGTGACAGTTATTCTGTATTAAACATTGCAATGTGGTCTGCCATAGGTCTCTTTATTCATTCGTGTGCTACTTGCTGCACACGTGGTTGATAGTGGATCCTCCCGACTCAAACATTCCCACCATTATTTCTAACTGGTTTAGGTTGTTTTTCCAGAATTTTAACATGGGTGTGTTTTTCATGTTTGTTTTGGAGTTTGCTGCAGTGGATGGGCAACGCTCGACGGGCTTAAATTCTGCAGTCATACATTAAAAATAAAGCCGACATGATTTTTTTTGCCCATTTCTGCTGCAAACCTCTAACTCTAATGTTATGTCTGGAAATGTAGTGCAATACGTTTTGCTGTGTGACCCGGGGAAAGCAATGAGATTACATCAGTGAAGGCCATTCCAGGGTTTTCACACAGCTTATATTTCATAGCTTTGTAAGTGGATGATTGTAGAGTATTGACATGGCGAATGTTTTTGCTCCTGTATTGATTTGCTGAAACCATCTTCTCCCCATTACATCTTTGTCTCTCTCTCTCTCTCTCTCTTTCTCTTTCTGTGTCTTCACCTCTTTCTTTGTCCTTTTCTCTCTAGGAGCAGTACGAGTTAGTTCACAGAGCGATCTCTCAGCTCTTTCAGAAACAAGTGCTGCTACTGGAGGGTTCCACCAGCACGCAGATACACGATGGCATGGTACGGCACACACACATTGTGCATACTGTGAATATAGACAGGATGTCGCTGAGTAACACGCTGGTAGTGGGGGCAAAAAACACAAATAATTAGTCACGGGGGAGGCAAAGAGTAGGAGGAATAGAGGAGAGCA
Organism: Hippoglossus hippoglossus; assembly: GCF_009819705.1. Classification (NCBI taxonomy): domain Eukaryota; kingdom Metazoa; phylum Chordata; class Actinopteri; order Pleuronectiformes; family Pleuronectidae; genus Hippoglossus; species Hippoglossus hippoglossus. The sequence goes on from NC_047173.1 coordinate 10,507,148, forward strand.
GGAGAGGCCTTCAGAAAACTTTACACTGACAGAGAGAAGGCAAGTTACAGAGAGAACTCTCCTCAGAGGGCTGTACACTGTTGGACCTTTCAAAAGAGCTAGAAAAAAGCCTTGCTCTGCCAGTCACCACTGCCCTCAACTTTCATTTACTTCACACTGTCCTTCGTTTCCCCAAAACACATGCACTATGCATGAGGTGTCCTTAGCTGCCCCGGTTCCTCCTCCCATTACAGTAGAGTTAAGAAATAAGAAGAATAAATTAAAAGGTGCTGAAACCTTTTCATCCTCTGTGGCTCATCCTAACTTTAAAGGAGACATATTCCGGTTCATGATTTTAATTAGGTTTTTACTTAAAAGGGTTTACATGCCCTTGCTTACTTGGTAATGTTCGACTAGGAGCCGAGGGTGCATTATGTTAATGAGACATCGTGACGTCGAATAACACACGTGATTCCCTGAAAGTATCAGCTGGACTTCTGACGTGGCATTTCAGGAGCTTCAGTTTATCAAGAAGCATCTAATGTAGATTAACTTAATAAATAAATGGCTTCTAGTAGTTGTCAGGCAGTGCACGTTAGTGTGTTTTGGAGGGAGTTGCTTTGATGAGAAGGCCGATGGGAGGGGGGAGGATTTATCGTTTTTTTAAAGTGCTTGCTTTTCCAGGATTACCAACCCTAGCTTTAAGAAAAAAGAAAACAGTGAGTTGTAGCATCTGGTCACAATATCCTGCTCATAACTGGAAAACAAGCTACACTTGCAGGCAGCTACTGGGAAAAGTAGTTAAACTAGTAGCACCACATTTCCCCCCAACACTGTTCTGTGGCTATGTGAAAATAAATGACAGAAAGCCAGAGGAAGGAGACATAATCGAAGCTGTCTGACAAACCTAAAGACGAGAGAGGACAAATTAGGACTATGAAAGAGAGCATTGGCAGCAATCCTGCAGCTGACTTCCTGCTTAGGAAGCTCTGATGACATCACCCCTGTCCCATAATGCACTTTCAGTCTGAGAATAGACACGCATCCGTTGGGAAAGGGGGGCCCTCGCAAAACACAGTCACATGAATACACAGAGCCCCGTTTACATGAGAAAAGACTCTAAAATGAAATCCTAACATATCTTTCCGTCAGTTCACTTTACTGTTGTGTAGTAGACTTTCAGAGACTAAACTACTTGTTTATTTGTTAAAAGTAGGTGTGACACTTATGCAGGAAGGCGACAACTCCTGTACAAGTTTGTTGCTACTGATTATAACCATGTCATTATCTCACAAAGTCCAACAAACACACACAGACACACACATGGTTTGTATAATATTACCGGTGTGCTGGACTGACTCAGTCCACACACAGATTGACTCATGTCCAGTCAGCCACTGTCAGCACCTAAAACACCCACATTAGTGCACTCAGTGGCAGTGTGAACAATAAGCCTACACATACACACAACCCACACACGTTTCTCTGCTCACTCGCAGCCGCCATTGTTTGCCAGAAGGATTCCTATCAAATTCAATTCTCACAATACACACTGACCTACGGATGCGGCCAAACGAGATGTAATCAGATCTTTAGCCGTGTGAGCTCGACTTAGTTCCTGAGCAGACTTTATTTGTACCGACGTGCAGAGCTGCAGTGGCCTGATTTGCGCCTCTGTTATGAGTTTGAAGTTGTCCCGTAATACTCTCATTATCAGAGTGGAGACAGAGTCAAGTTAATGAGTCACGGTGGCAGAGAAGGCAGGAGGACGAAGACCAGAGCAGAGAGGAAGGAGGGCGATGTCAGGGGGAGGAAGAGGAGGGATTCTCTCACATCAGTTTTAATCCTTTGTGTGATTGTGTAGCAGTTCACTATCTGCTCCAGGAGTTAGAGGGAGTTATGAAAACACTCAAATTGACTCACGGGGTCTCCAAAAAGCTTCAAAATGTCAACCTGTCACTTAAATTCAGCAAAACTGCTAATTTATGTACAGAAGTCTTATAGAAGATTGGAAATTTTTTAAGCTAATACATTTTGTGGTAGACATTTGTGTATAATGTAAACACTCTCTAGGCCCAAGTTGGACTTAACTCACCCATTCCACTAAATAAGGAAACAAAATATATATTCTTTAGGAGTAAAGAAACAGTGGTTTAAGTGCTTAGGTAAAAATTTAAGTTCGAGTGAGTACAATACGTAGATAGAATAGATTTGATTTAGTAACTTTCCACCGCCGCCTAAAAGTCAGATGGCATTTTTGGATGATCAGTTGCAGGCAACGTCATGTTAATGGGAAAATAATAAAAGGCTAAACTGGTGCAGCTCTTAGCTCATAAAATGTGTGTTTTACAAGTGAGCACATAAAACTCATGTGTCTGGTGCAGACTGATTGATTGCTTTTACATCTCTTCAGATGGTGCTGAGCAGTGTAGCTGTCCTGGCATCTAGAATAAAAAAAAAATGAGTGGAAACTTAAGTTATGAATGATTTCTGAATATTCATTTTTGTTTTTGAATATTTCTTTGTATTTGTTCTCTGTCCATGTCAGGATGAGAGCAGTCCCGACAAGGTGAGCCAGCAGTCAGACGAGGAGAGATGGGACACGCCACCTCCCAAACCGCCCCGCATACGCAGGTGAGACGTGTTCAGTGTTTGGACAGTTTTGGATGAGACACTTTCTTAAAGACTTGCAGAATGAGTTTTATGGCAGCAGAAGAATAAACTGACCGGTTACTCATTCTCCACATGGGTGAATGAACAGACTTGCACAGAAGTGAGCAGTAGGTGTGAATCCACTGAACACAGTGGGTGTTGCATTTTCTCATACACGTCCTGGCTACAAACAAAATAACAGTTTGTGTGGAGCGCACAATGAAAACATATGAAATTGCAGAGGGCAACATTCTCACCTCAAACACACCAGAGCTTTCTGACACACAAGCTGCCCGTCAGCCCACAGATACAGCCGGCCTCCACTTCACTGAAGTTAACTTGTGTTTGGCTGTTAACAGCTGCCGTGGCCTGAGGAGCAGCTGTATTTATAGACCTTTTTGCAACACTTTGCAATACTCTGCAACACCACATAGTGTTGAACGCATCGTAACCCCGGGCTAGTTGAAGTATAACTGCTCCATCTTTCATCTCCCCCTCTCTTTGAGAACAAATAGACTTTTACACACACGCAGGCGTATTATTTCAAACACAAACACTCACTTTATCTGTAATGTGTAAACACACATAGCTGCCTTCTCTCTTTTTAACTATAAATCTTTCTTTGGCAAATTTCCCCCTGCCTTGTTTCTTTCTAAGTCCTTCTTCTTGTTCCTCTTCTTCTCTCCGCTCCCATCCCTCCTCGTCTTCTCTTTAATTTTGTTATATGTGCCCAGCAGGGGTTGTACTTCATCTTAACCCCCTCGTTCCCTCCTCGTATGATTTATCTAGCAGAGTTGCTGCCTCGATCCCTTGTTAATGAGGCGATACACAACTTTTTAAACAACCCTTGTGGATGCCGTTGTGGTACTGTTGTCTCAGTGTTGCCGCTTTAATGTCAGAGAGGACATCTTGTTGCCAGGAGTTTTGGCAGCATTTTGTGTGCGTGTGCTTTTTACATCATTTGGATAGTGCAAAAGGTTTTAAAATGAGAATTAAGTGAGTTTGATGACATATCACGATTTTAAGCTTAAATTTCGTTGGATTTCCTGGCAGATGCGTATGTCACACATGATGAGTTCACGAACCATCGGGAAGTTGAAAATCCAACGACTGCTCCTGTTTTTTACAGCTTCTGTATTTTTGGTGATATTTTTTAAACGCTTTATGCTTATCCATGTGCTTTAATTTCTTTATTTATTCGTATTCTTTGTTCTGAATCAGTCTTCAGTTTACTTTGATTAAGAAGTCTGAACATTCCTAGCACATCCGCAGTAAAAATCTGCGACTTAAGAATAATTTATCGGAGCAACGTTACCCTTGATGAATTTTAAAATGTTCTTGCTCCTGGTTTGCGTTTGTTTACTGTTCCCGCCGGTTGACGGGGAAAGCTAATATTTTTCAGAGCTCCTACTTTTGGGAAGTAGCTGCAAGAGATGTTTGCTCTGAAAAAGTTTCTTTCCTGTTCTAAGGAAAACATACAAAGTTGAGCTGGGAACTGCTGCCAAAATAGGAAGCGTTCTTGGAAGTGGGGCAGAGCCTGAGGCCGTGTGAGGAATATCTCTCTCTCTCTCTCTCTCTCTCTGTCTCTCTGTCTCTCTGTCTCTGTCTCTCTCTCTCCCTCTTTGACCTCACTCTGTGTCACAGTATGTGTCCTTTTTATTTTGCCCATTTCCTAAAGAAATATTGTCAAGAATTATTTTGAGCCTGAGAGTATTTTAGTGAGGGTAAGAGCTGTTTTTAGTAACAGTCCAAATTCTGCCGGCCACACTCCCCCTGGGTCTCTTCATGGGGGATTTTTTTGTGTGTGTTTTAAGATGGACGGAGAGAAAATCATTTCAACATTTTTGTCTGAACCTAGCCAAAACCAGTTGAGTCCTGATGGTCTCGGGTCGGGTATCCACACTCGGAACCTGAAACCAGTACATGTACATGTCTCTAAGCTCAGTCCTCTTCCAGCACAACCCATCTCCTGTGAATGCATTCAAGTCCCACAGTAAAGGACCTCTGATTAATAAATACAGCATCCCCCCTCTGGAGTATATATGTGGAGGGCAGAGTACACTTGTCCATTGTTTGTGTGTGTGCGCGTTTGTGCATTTTTAAAAATTATTTATTTAGGAGTGTGGGTGTTGTTATTACATAAATTTAAAGTTCTTATGAAGGCATGTGTCCATGTCTGTTTATGTGTAGGAGTTTAGGTTGCATGTGTGTGGATAATGTGTGTGCCTGTGTTTTTGTTCATTCTTAAGTGTGTCACCAGCACCAAAACACCAGGGAGGGTTGTAGTGTTTTTATGCTTTAGGGCAGAAGGAGAAGAACAGAGGCTCATGGTGAGTTTTGTTGTTTCCAGCTCTTTGAAGTGTTTTTATAATAGTTAAAGATTCTTAGAGAAGTTTTCCTTTAAACACAGAAGCTTTTAACAGCTTCAAGGGGGAAAAAATTAATGATTCAAACTGCAGAAATATTTGACGCTATTTACGACCAGAGAAGCAATAAATATAAACTTTTTACGGCCTTGAAAAAGATTTAAAGTGAACTTTTTGGTTTTGGAACGTGTCAGAAGCTGAGGGAGTTTGTCTGATGCGATGTGAACAACAACCAGTCTCTTAAATTCTTGCGTTTTAAACTTTTGGTCAAAGTTGCCCTTGCATATTTGAAGTGATTTAAAATAGAAAATGAAGTCACAAGAGAAGGTGGATGATAAACAGCATTATCATGGCTCTGTCTATTTCATGAAAATGCCTACTTAGGCAGTGGAAAAAAAAGTACAATCTTAATAAGTACAGTTAGCATCAAGAACCATCAAGAAGTATAGGAATATAAATCTCCATAGTTTCAACTAAATTATCCAACAATCGTAATTATTAATTAATCTGCAATGTAACTATAGAACTGCTTATCAAAATATATTTACAACAGTTTTACAAATGACTCTGACAACCAGCTTCCCAATGAACTTCCATGTTATCAGTTATTTGAGTAAAAACAAAATGACTGAAACTGGTACAAAACCCAAAAGAGACGAAAGTGAGGTATTTTAATTACATATATTGTATTTTACTTGCAGTGTAAAACCAAATAAATGTATTTATTGTAAGTTGGTATTGGTATTTAGTCCATAATTTACTGGTGATGTTGCAGAATAGCAGACAAAAAAACTTTTAAGTGTTTGTCCCTTGTGGCCACTGATGATTTAATCTATTATCAGCACAATGTAAATCTGGGTTTGCTCATTTTCTACAGTTAAGCAAAATGTTTGGAAGCCGTTAAGGAAACTAATCATGGAAACCACTACTTCTACTTAATTCACTTCATGTAAACCCTCATATTACTTTCATACATATTTATACATTCCTTCATGCGTGTCTCGGTGCTGCAGTCGTCTCATGAGTGCCGTGCTTGTAACCTCTGTTTCCTCTCTGCCAGTCGATGCTGCTTATTTGTTTTGCTTCGGCTTATTAGTGTTTGCTCCTGTAACAGCTCAGCTCCCCCTTAGGAATCATTAAAGTTTCATCTTATCTCCTCTTAGAGGGATACTGGGCCTGAATAAACGCTGGTGCGTCTGAATGATTCATATCCCCATGGAAACAATCGGCACCGGTGGGAGTCGTCTGTGTTATTGTTAAATACGTCTTCTGCTGGCTCAGCCAATGAAGATGATATAGAGGAGGTTAAGCCTCCTGGGTAATGTATGTTTTCATTAAAGAAAAGTCCAAAGGAATAATGGGGTTCTCGTTTAAATAATGTTGTAATCAATGTCCCGTAAGAGACGCTGGAGGTTCTGCTGGATAGAAAAGATCTGCTTGAACTAGCTGGGCTAAAAACCTGACATCAGCAGAGGCTCTGATCTCCAGCAGCCATGACCTCTGACCTCCCAACTGAAAATTTTAACAACAGCTATTCATCTAAACACCCGCATGCTTTCTTTTTATAGATATACAGTGTGTTGTCTTTGACATTTCATTTAAATTCCCATCTATAATTGAGAATACAAAGTCATTAAAACTGCTTTTACTGGGGTTGTGGTCTAAACTTGGACTCTGTCTGCGTTCGAGCCTCTTGACCACACGCAACCAGCATTTTAAGTTACTAAAACTGAGAATTTTTACAAACGCCTTCCATGTGTAAAAAGGGATTGTTTGGAAAACAATGATGTAACAAACTCACTATTATTTTATGTAATGAGAATGCGCCAGAAAACCACAACAATGGCAGCTAAATACCTGTTGATTGGAGAATAAGCCCACTGAGGATTCTCACAATGTTCTCCACTTATATTTAATGGATCATTGATACAGATTTCATCACTGCGTATGTGTATGTGAGCATTGGTAGCTGTTTTTGTGTTCTCGTCTGGACAGGTCTTTTTTAAAAGGGAAGGAAAAATATCCATTGAAAAAAATATCTGCAGTAGTGTTGACAAGGCCTTTACAATGTCATCTAAGCCCTATATTGTTTATTTAATTATTCTATCTCCTTCTTCTTCTAAAAAAAATAATAAACAAAAATACACATCAGCCTTCTCACAAATGTCAATGAGATATAGATGTTCGGCAATGCTGAGGCTCTGACAGAATGACAACTTCTGAGTTCCACAAGTAAAGGAAATCCCCTGTGTTTCTTTTCTGCAACTTCTCTCTGTGTCTGACTTTCTCTGTCTGTCTTTGACACACACACACACACACACACACACACACACACACACACACACACACAGCATCATGTGCTGTCAGTCCTTTGTCGCCTCTTGCTTCAGTCATGCGCTCTTGATTTAGCACATCACCACATCCTTTCACTGTTTTTCCCCACTGTGTGTGAATATACAGTATTTGCATACATATTTGAAAGTGTATTCTGTGAAGTGGAACAATGTCTTAATGTATACGGTTCCATTGCCGTGTGGTTGGCTTTGTCACAACCTCAATATCCTGTAGTGTATGTAATCCACACGCCTACACTTTGTGGATCTATAGGTGGGTTTGTGAAGAGACTGTATGCCCTTCAAAATACACAGTACAGAACGTGTGGGAGATTTCTGTTAAATACGATAGAAATCCCACTTAATGATGATATCTGTGTTTATATAGTACTTCTCAAAAGGTAGTTATAGAGTGCTTAAAGAATTCACAGTCTGTTTTCAGTTCACTTCACATCAACATATCATGTCTACATTAAATACGGGCGAGAGCTGTGAGAACATGTAATTAGTCTGTAATATGTTGACATAATATGAGCGTGTTGCTACACTGTTTAAAATCCTGCCATCTAGTGGTGGAAAACTTGGCTTCACAGCATGAACGGAAACGTCCTTTTTAGTGTAATTCACGTATTTAATTCATGTATGAGATGAATTTAAGTTAATTTCATCATCTTTGCTTCATCATCTCATCATTAGATGGAGATTAATTTAAATGTGACCAGGATGATGAAATTACATTTTTCATCGTTTTCATTTTCAAAGTGCTATATTTCTAAACTTTTACGACACCTTTAAACAAACGGTTTTATCTAAAACAAACGGTTTGGATTTGAACTTCATTATTTACACAACTTGCTCCTGCTGCAGTTCGATCTCTGTGGAATTGAGATGTCTTATTGAAAAGCTTCAAAAGCCAGAATGGGTAATAACCTTTCAGTGAAAACCTTCAGCTTTAACTGACCTCTCTTCTCTTCTTCTATCTCCGTTTAGTTCCCAGGCAGAAGGCGACGTGAAGGAGGAGATTCTCCAGCCCCCGGAGCCTCACCCCGTACCCCCCATCCTGACCCCCTCTCCCCCCTCAGCCTTCCCCACCGTCACCAACGTACGGCAGGACAACGACCGATACCACCCCAAACCTCTCATACACGTCCTGGCTACCACAAAGCAAAATGCGACACAGGTGAGCTCATCAATACGATAGAAATACTGTGTATTGAATCTATTGTGTTACTGCACAGTCACACATCTGTGTTTCTCTGGGGGGTTTATTTGGTGCATGGAATGTTTTTTCATCTGTGTGGGCATATGAATGTAAAGTATTCAGACCTGTAAAACCTCTTGTAGGTTTCACATTTCACAGATGCCTTCTTCAGAGGAACTTAGAGTGTTGAGAGATTTACACGTGCATCTGTCTTTTACTCTTAGTCGGGTCAGAGCACTAGGTGTCATCAAAAATAAAGAGAAAAAGATTTTCTTTAAAAAGATTCATTGATAGATATAGATGTATAGATGGATGGAGCGATATATGGATAGATAATAGAAAATATAGGCGAATAATAATATAAACAATTATAAAAATATTTATTTTGATTTGTGTGACAGTTAAATCTGTCATCACATGATATGTTGTTATATTGCTCAGCCTTAGATCAAATATTGATTGTAAACAACTTGTAAATGTTGCGATATTGCAGTTTTTTTTACCAGTACTGTAATATTACATACTTGACAGTATAATAAAACATGAGAATATATATTTCTCCATTTCTAAACTCCAATTCTTATTCTCATTTGCACAGTCAGGGTTGAACTTCAGTGAACTCTGACCTGGAAGTTCTCCAGAGCTGAGTGGACGTCCCTTCAAAAAAGTTACTTGAATTAATAGTCATGTAGGCTTTAATAGAAGTGTGACTGTACCTTTTTGCTCTTAGAACCTTTTCATGTATTTTGGGGTTGTGTTTGGGAGATGAAATATCTTCAATATGGTTTTACATATTATTTTCTATTTCCCTTCCTTTCAGAACAAAGGCGTGGACCAGCAGCAGAACCAGTCCGAGGCCAGTCCAAACAAACAGACCAGTCCCTCTGACCAGAAAGACCAAGATCTACAAAGTAAAAAACAGCAAACCCAGGTCTCAAATCTGGATCTCAACGACAACTACAACAACAAGTTGTCTTCAGCATCAACAAAATCCGATTCGGGCCAAAGCCAGACTCCCTCCTCCCCGCTCTCCCCTGCTGTTGAATGTGCCGGTGCTCCTCGAATCGAGAGGAAACTCAGCATCGAGATTAAAAAGGTGCCGTTGCAGGAAGGACCTCGCAGCTTTGACACTTCCTCCTCGATGGGAGTAGCAGGCAGCGGCTCAACCAACAGCGCGAGCATGCTGCAAAGAGGCCACGCCTTCAAAGCCCGCTCTGGCCAATCCCTGCTGACGTCGAGCTCCTCGCTGTCGGAAGACTCGGGCACGGAGGGATGCGCAGGCGGGGAGAGTCACGCCGACGGGGGCATCCTCGTCAGACCGAACCACCTTCCCGTGAAGAGCGGAGAGAAGGGGGAGGTCCCGGGAGGGGAGAGGGTGGAGTTGAAGGCGGGCCACACGCCGTGGTCTCAGGCCTGCAGCAGCCCGGAAAAACAGTTCCCAAAGACGTCCTCCTCTTCCTCCTCCTCAGACCGAGTCGCTCCCTCTTCCTCCTCCTCCTCCCACCTCTCCTCCTCCTCCTCTTCCTCCTCATCCACTCCCGTTAGGACTGCCCTGAGTTTCACCAACCCCCTGCACTCCGATAACTCGGACGAGGAGGGGGATGGAGAGATGTCTGGAGGAAAGGAGGGCTACCGCACTAATGTATCCATGGCGACGGCCACGGTAACTACATCCCATCACCACGGAGACCAGCCGCCAGTCAGGAAGGTGCTGCCAATGTCGATCGCAGGGCACAGCTCCCCATCACCCCCTGCAACCACAGCAAGTATGTCAATCAGCCGCTTTAATTGAATGAGTGTATCTAATTACTTCAGCTTTACTGACAGAATCGATTACCAAAGAAAACAACATATTATCGCTGAGGTTTGACAGATAAGCAGACATTTGGGTTCCCTTGTTTTCTCAGGTTTAGACAGAAGATGTCTGATTAATAAACTACAGCTTAGAAATAAGTTAAATTAACTCAGTAATTGTGGAGCACATACCTCCGCCAAAGCCCAACAGTCCCCTACAAATCAAACCGCAACAAATCTTTGGTGGAATTAACTCAACTGAATTAAAGTTAATCTTATTTCTAGGGAGTTTAGTCAAGTTTTCCTTTCAACTCTTAAGGCTCATTTATGCTGCGTGCGAAAAGAGACTCGTCACTGCCCACATACGTGTTTGCATCCTTATCGTTGTCATGGTTGTTAAGCGATACGTCCACTAGAGAGCAGCACCGAATTGAGAGATTATGAAAACAACAAACGCTTCGAAGATGGAGGAGGTTGATTTAATCTACCAAAAGCATCTGCGTTCTAAACAGCGTTGGTCCAACTTACCAACTTGCGCCAATGTTGACATTTCTTCATTGTTTCTTATGATTGACTCGCTTGAACTATTAGCTACACTGCCCCCCCATGATTTCCGATGTTTCTGCTCTGTTTCGTCTGTATTCATAAGCGTTCAGCAGACGTGCGCAAAAACAGACGAAATGACCACATAGTACGGACAGAAGGTTTCGTCCGTCTCCGCAAACGTATCAAACGTTGAGCATAAATGAGCCTTGAGCCTTGACAGCCTTGTATTTATCATCCACTCTCACATAAGCTCAGGGAAACCACACAGTGGAGTCATTTTCTGGGTCAGTAAGGACACAGAGGTCTTAGACAGACCACATGCTAACGACAAGTAGTTCCTGTCAACGCACACTGAGTTATACTGTTCTTACTGCTGAGGGCAAATCAGCGACTGGGAGAAAGAAACTAAACATGAGATCATGGAAGAAAGGAATGAAAAGAAAAGAAAACAACAAAACAGGGAGAGAGAAAAACAGAGTGAGAATTTCCAGTGAGTCTCATCTAAAGCATGACTGGATAACTAATTGGTTGGTTTGTGAGGAATGCTGCAAACGTTACCAGGCAAACATCTGTCAAAACAACTCTCTTTCTCTTTCAGCTTGTGTGTTTGTGTAAGTGGGTGAACTTGCAAACAGGAGAACAAATGAAAGATACCATGTTTTTTTATGTGTTTTTTCTTTTCAGTGCATTTGTGAGTGAGAACTGTGTGTGTGCATGTCGGATGGTGAAGGATCGACACTGCATGATACTGACAAAATATTCAAACACACACTTCTGTGCACGTTGGGTTGAGCAGAGCAGGGTCACACTCTGTATTGCTGCACGGTCACAATCGCAGTGGGTAAGGTTTGGATCTTCTGGGCTGCAGAGAACGATGCCCCTCTCTCTTCCTTGTCTGATTTCAAAATCTGGAGATTCTGAAATCGGATTCATGGTGTGATGTGGAGTGGATTGAACTGGACTTTGCATTTGAACGGTTCTGATCTGATCAGAAAAACTGCATTTTCTTTAGATATTGGGGTGAAGCCATGAGGAGGCATGATGTGGATCAGTCGATAAAATCTTGTCTAAATTCTACAATCTGTCTTGGAATCAGAAGAAACAACAGTCTCAGGCTTTATTTACGTCATGCCGAGATTGTTTAATCTAAATTAAAGCAACCAGGTTACTGATATCTTTATGAGGAGTAGTTTCAAGTTGCATGACAACATTTTGTCAACGACATAAGAGTATTAAAATAAAATGTGTAACACTTGTCAGGGGTCTTAAATGGAAGCTTACTTGACTTTATTTCCACCCTGTAATCCATTTTAAGATGCAGGACGTAAGTGCATATCTGAAAGCAGCTTAAAAGAAGCTAGTTTAATTTTGAGGCTGGAAAAAACTAATCAGAGAAACTAGTGAAAATCAAACTCTTACAATTTATACGGACATTTTGTTCATAGTATTACTCATTTACACCAAGGAACACAAACAGCCACGTGACAAACCTATAAGTTGTTTTAGGAGAGACACTGAGAAACTTTCTCATGTAAGTAAACTGTTTCTCTTCAATAAGGAAATTCAAATCTTGTTTTAGCCATTAAAATGTCTTTGATGACTTCCTACATTCCGCTCTCCTCAGGTCGTCCCACTATCTCAAACCAAATGCAGGAATGTTTGCCTCACAGGCCTGAAGTGGTCTGTCCTTCGGCCTGCTTGGCTTTTCTGGCTCATCATTTGTTTTGGTTTCCGATGGCGCTTCGTAATCGGTTATGAATAGCTAATGGCTGCTGTTTGATTTGTTGCAAGAATCTAATGACAATGCTTGTTGGTGAGTTGCACTGAGCTAATTGCTGCTTTGTGGTTGGTCGAGGGGAAAAGCTGGTGGCTGCTTGTTTTACTGGCTGCGCTGTCACTGAATCCATTCATGTTGCTTGTTTCATACTGTTTGGTGGATTTTAGACTCAGAGGCACAGAGCGCAACAGATGCTGGACTTCCCTAAAATGCTGCGGTACTTAATTTACTTTCCATCAGTTTATTTCACACACTAGTCAGGGCCCCAAACTGTGAAGAACCACCTCATTCTCAGCTGTGATGTTTACTCTGCTTCATGTGTTGAGAACTAATGCAGTGGGAGCGCCTTCTGCTGGAAAAACAGTGTAACAACATTTCAAAATTACCCCAAGCATCTTTTTCTACGAAATATTCTGTATATCTGAGAAATAAAAATTTAAATAATAATAAAATTTGCTCTATAAATTCAAAACAATGGAAGAACATAACAATAGGCAGCAATTGGAATCAAATACATAAAACATTACAAATATATATATAGATCAGATCATTTGTATTAAATTTATGAGAAAAACAACAATCATAGATATAAACATTAAAACCTATAAGCTGTGATTTCTTATCAGTGTAAGTAGCCTTTTAATAATCAATATTAAATTATGACCCGTAACTGATAATTAATCACTCTTCATTATTAAGAAGGATGTGACACTAATCCGGGCTGATCTCCTGTAATCTGATCATCAAACCTCTTCAGACACAGACTGGACAATGGTTTTCTAAAAAGCAGTATCATACTAGCTAGAGTATATACGACTCTTTAATATTCATGATATTTATGGTAAACAGAGGTGTGGTTGCCTCGTGATATTATTTTCTTTATTGCATTTAACTGGACTATTAGATGATGAGGAGACCAGTGAACCAGTAGAATCTCTTCCCTCTCCTCTTACTCTTTTAACGTGCTGCAGGAGCCGAACATGGAGGCAGTGGCCTGTGGGTATTCATCCCAAACAACATAGAAAAGCAATATTGCTCACAGAGATGGGGAATATGAAATAATGTTCAATGCGAAGAGGATATGAGGTCAGGTGAATGCAGGGAAATGTAATCACGACTGTCTGGAGCATAGTTAATGTTATTTTTAAAACATAACAAAGACGAATTGACAATTGAGTTACAAAGTGAACAAAAAAAAAACAAGTAAATCAAATATATTCCATAAGTGGTAAAATATTAAACATTAATATAATTTATTTTCTTTTTCAAATTTTATTATTGACTTACTACTTCATGCATGACATTTAATGTACTTACTATTATCAATTTTGAATAGTGAACAGTGAAGGTGCATGTGTAAAATAAATTAATAAGTTATTGTAAATATAACAAAATACAGGAGGAGGAATCGATGTGTTTTTAGCAACTGAGCTTTTGTCTTGTCTCTTGTCATTTCACTGCCGATCTCTTGTCTCTCCTCCTCGGTCAGCCAATAATGTTCTCATTTGACCTCTGACCTTTCATCCCAGACTGCTGGGACAGCGACGACTCCCCTCCCCCCCTCCCTGCGAGAACCCCCGAGTCCTTCATACTGGCCACAGGTGCGTTTGCATTGGTCGCAGGTGAATCTCAGGTGTGTGTTCCCAGCAGTGAGGACGCACTGGCTCGCCCCCTGGGTTCCGTGTTATTGATCAACTCCAAGAAATAATGATCCATCATAATGAAATTGATTAAGCTTTTTGTTTTTAATGCAAAAAGAATATCCACGTTGTCTGTTGTTGCTTTTTTTTTGCTGTCAGTGCTACGTACCAGCTAGAAAAACAGGAATATGTTTTTCTTTTTCCATTTTTATCTGGTCCTTTACAGTGTATGAACAAGTAGTCTCACTCATCCTCACTTTTAACAGACATAGGAACACACATGTATCAGGCCTCTGACGTCTCTGATATTTTAGGATGAAAATATGCAACCACATTACAGCAGGAGATTTAAAGTCGGTGTTTAACTTTAAACATGTTGCTTGTGTGAGAGGTTTTATCGGTTTTACAACACTGGAGGGCAGCATTACAGTTTTTCTCAGACCTGCAGTGGAGGTGTGTGTGTGTGTGTGTGTGTGTGTGTGAAGATTATGGTTTATGGCCTCTGGGGTGATTTTGAAAGATCATTGCTCTCACCTGTATTCACTGCCTCATTGTGTTTCAAAGAAAAAACAATTCTTGCATTTTTGAAGATGAAGCTTTGAGGCACTTTGAAGGCCAGAGTGGAGGTTGTTCTCTCTGCGATGTGAGCGATAGATGGAGGAATGTTTGGATTGAAGGCTGAGTGGTGAAGAAAAATGGAAAGGTACTGTGAAACAGAAGCCGTTTTCAGACATGAACTCCGGAAATGTCAGGACACTTGCGTCGGGACACTCTCCGGACTTTGCCTTTCACATATGACCGACGCAGCAGGAGATTCTCCAGGTAGGAAGTGTTCACACCAACAGGAAAATCTCCAGCGCATTCAGGCGAAGGGTGGCGCAGCGTGCAGGAGAATGGACTGGACCTGATGTATTAATTCCCTGTGGAAATAACGTGTTTTTGTCTAAACCATTATCATCAAAAACTCTCAAATCGTTTTCCAAGTTGGCATCGTCTTTGGTGTCTTCTACGTGTACTTCTACGACCTGAGATATTTGTATTCTTTTAGTTGTTTTTTTCCATTTCGCGTCTGTCGTGTGTTAGAAACATCATCAACACCAGATAATCTCTTGCTGTGTGCACTTGGACATTAGAATGTTCGGAGCAACTGAATTGGATATTTGCGTTCTCACACACAGCCCCTCTGGATAATCTCCTGAAATGATCCGGAGTTCAGTGCATGTCTGAAAGTAGCTATAGTGAGTTTGAAAGGAAACGTGTGTATGTGTGTGTGTGTTTGTGTCTCTCAACCTTTTGTCATCGCTTGCTTCTTTCTTCGTCTCACTCACTCATTCTCTTGCTCTCCGCCAGACCCTCTGGATGTGAGGACGTCGGCCTCGGCTGAATGGAGGGGCTCACCCACAGGTACGAACACACGCGTCACAACTGTCCATTACTGCCCGTTTATCTGCGTGTCGGCGCGTGTAGCGGCGCTTTATCTGCTCGCCAGTCCCTGTACGTTTGTCCTTGTTTGTGCTGCGTTTATGTGTTTGTCGTAGGTATAGTCAACAGAGCAGAGGCGGAGACAGGGCCTTCACTGTTTTACAAATTAGCCTGCGCACGATAAGACTGAAATAATTTGTCAAAAGGGCGGCTATAGGAGCGAGAGAGTGAGTAATGGCGAGAAAGAAAGATACGGAAAGTTGGGGGGAAAAATAGATAAAACATGTCTATAGAGGAGTGAAATGAAAAATGGGTGTATATGCTTATCCGTGCTACAAGGACTGTGCTGATGGTTACTGCCAATTTATTGCTTCAGTAGTTTCAGTGTGTGTTGTGAGACAGAGAGAGAATAATCCAAAAAGGAATAACTATAGGACTTGAATTCTGCAGTGATTTTCACTTGCTTGGAGTGTAACTCCATCTGAGCATTTATAAATCCGTGTAATTTATATATTCAGGTCATGCATCACTAAAACCATTACGCAACACCTCCTGAGCACATCCATCACTTGATATCCACACAGTGTTTCCACCCCATTAACCTGCGTGTGTGTCTGTTTGCCCGTGTGCAGACGTGTCAGACCGCGTTAAGAAGACATCTCCGGCTGACCCTGCATCTGCCACAGCCACAGACAGCAAGGCAGACTTGGGTGGGTAAGTCTGCTGTCGTCTCTCTTCTACATGTCCAGACATCTGGGCTTTTTACCTTTATTCTCTGTGACTGCAAGCTGCCGTCGGCCAGGTTTCCACTGTCAACCCTCTGGAGGAACCCGAGTATAATTTGCACAAGTAATGATTTTTCGGTCCGAGCCAAAACCCTTTGCTGACAAACACGGTTTCTATTAATGTCATAGTTGTTTTTTTTCTCGATGTGTGGCGTTGCTTTTGCTGATAGGAAATCTAGCCTACGGCCACATGTGCAGAAAATGTTTTGATCATTTTTGAGACCAGGCGAGAACTGAAGGCACATTTTTCTCCTGGGAAAGACATTTCTGGATGTATTTTATTCATTTCAGACCCGGCTAAGAACTTCCTCTCCTTTCAGGGTTCGGTAACCGCTGCATCCAGCCCAAAGGCCCTCGAGAACCCCCCCTGGAGTGGACATGATGGCCGTCTGCCCGTCCTCCCAACAGCGTCCTCGCCTGTCAGGAGACGGACTCTGCTGATCACACCTGGCTGGTCCAAAAAAAGTTGATAGATGCTACCCAGACAGACAGACAGACAGCACAGTGTTACATAGAAGTGCCTTCTGTGTGACTCTGTGCCAACAGCTTGTCGAGACTGAGCGCCTCCTCCTCCTCCTCCTCCTCCTCCTCCTCAGTCCTTTCCTCAAAGTGCCACTGTGCAGAGCAGAAGAACACTCACTGTTTAAGTGGCTTGTCCATTTTAGAACAAAGTCCACATTTTCCTGCTCAGCTTGCTGATGCTAGAGGTTTTGACTTCTCGACACGCTGACCTGGGATCAGTCTGGTTATTTCCCTGTTAATGGTTAAAGCATAATTCCTGTTTTTTATTTTATTTTGATGACTTGAGAGTAGATTAAGAAATGGTCTTGTTTTTTCTCTCTGAGCTGTTGACACATCATGAAGATTTGTCCATTCTTAAGATTAATGAAGAGGAGTGTAGGCGTAACCCTGATGTGTTAAAATGAAAAGTGTTCCCCTCAAATTATGAGGAAAAATACTTTGTTTTCATACCAAATGAGAAAAGTAACAGTTCTTGTCCTCAATCAGGAATTATCTTTAATCACAAAAGCTACTGTGGGAAGCTGATGCCTGAGGTGTGACTGGACTCCCAGGTGTCTGCTTCCTCCTACTGAATGAACAACAATCTTCAAAGCGACCCAAGATAATCTGTAACCCATGATGCAACCTTTTCTGTTGGGTATTTACAGGTTGCCAGGGTGCTCTCTCTCTCTCTCTCTTTCTCTTTATCTATATCTCCCCCTCTTTCTGTGTGCTGGTGCTACATTATACAGGATCATCATAGAAACGTAAAGATTAGAGCTGTCCTGCGTTAGCTGCAGTAGCGTCGGCTCTAGTCTCTCACATTTCTATGCTGTTTACCAGAGTAATGAGGCTGACGTGGTTTGGTCATTGAAGTCGACTGTTGAGCTTATTGGCTCTGGAATCCTGCTTTGTGGCTGTTGAATGACTTGTTGAGCATTTTGGGAAGTTTGGAGTCAGATGAAGACATTACAGCTGTAATCAGATTATTTTCCACCTGTTGTATCACCTCTACACCCCTGAGATTGATCCAGTGATATCGTAGCTGAAGCACTGGCTTAAGAATTTGTGCCCAGAAAATCTGACGGCCCTGTTTCCAGTCGCAGCCGGGTAATCATTACGTTATGAATGACCAAACACCTCGTCAGCCCCATGACTCTGGCTCTCACTGCTGGGACCATGAGCCTGCCTTACTCCGCCCCCCCCCCTCCCAGAGAAGACAGTCCTTCCTAATTTGGCTTTTCTATTAAGGTCATTTCTCTCTTTGTTGTTGTTTGGGCATCTCCTGGTCTTAACTTGGGACTCATATTTGCTGTTTTAAGTTTCTGTCGGCGCTTTTCTGTTCTCATTCTCGTCGTCCCGCCGGCGCAGCCCTCAGATGAGCGACCATGCACGTTTTCGCTTCAGCAGCCGGTTTACTCACAGTTGACCTCAGTGTTTGGAGCTGTGAATGTCACACATCATGTGAAACTCTTAATCAAAATGCAACCTGTTTGGTTTCTCATCTGACGGCCAAGTCGTTCTTCACCTGCTTCTGCATTCGTGAGACAATGATCCAATCAGACCTAAGCAGCAAGGGACCCAGGACTACTGTTTTCTCCAGATTTGAATTGAACTCTGCTAACTTCTCCTCCATTAGCTACCGTAACTATACAGTATATGCATTTTTTATAAAGATAAAGAACTGTACAGGGCAGTTTAGGTATATAATATTTCAGATTTTTGTTTTTGCTTAAATATTATTAACAGAAGATGTAAGAAAGTCAGTGCATGATGATGATGATGATGATTCCTCCCCTCTACACGATGTTTCCCTTCAAACTGTAAATTATTCTGCTGCCCTTTGGTTTTTCTCCTCTGTCAAATGTTTCAGGGTTGTTTTATTTTTTACTTTTATGTTCTAATTATATTCTTAAAAAGATTGATTTTTTTTTTGGTTTTTGTTTAAATCGGTTGGCAGGTGAAAAGCATAGACTGCCAGCTGGTCACATTCAAATAGCAACAACGGGCTCCTAATAAGATTGTAATAATAATATTAATGATGGCAATGATAATAATAATAATAATGGTCGTTTTTTTTTTGTAAATGGTATTTTAAAGTTATTTTTGTATACGCGGTTGTTTGTTGCATCACAAGTTCACTGCTCCTCATCCAAACCCCCGCTTCTCTCTTATCAAATAATCTCTCTGCCTCTCCCTCTTTTTCCTCTCCCTCTTTTTCCTCTTCACACGTTTTCAGTCGCTCATAGATCCTCTTGTTCTTCCCTCCCCAATTTCTCTCTTTCATCTTCCTCCTCTTCCATCCTCATTCATGCCTTTTTTACTTTTTGAAAGGCTGCCGTCTTCAACACATCTGCTCACTTTGGTAATGCATCTCTTAACTTGTCGGCGGTTCAAAAACAAAATACGCCCTTTGCTCGGTAACATGAGAGGAGGTTTTCTTTTTCACTTTATCCATCTATTCCTCAGCTTCCTTTTCTTTCCGTTTAACAATGTCTCTCTCCCCACGTCAGCCGCACACTCGCCTCGATCTCAGAAAAAGAGCCCACCTGTGCCTTTAAGAGAGAGCTCGCCCCTCCCCTCGTCCCCTCTCCTCCAATCATCGTTAGTGGCGTGAGCGTGACTGATATGATTCGCTGCTGCTTGCTCATTGCCTCCTGTGGGACTCTCATTCAGCCACGCCCCTTGTCCTCTTCCTGTCACACACACACACTTACTCCCAAAATGTTTGTATGTTGCAGAAATCAATCAGTAAAAATGAACGTCAAGTAATGATGCGCCTCTTTATTCTTTTTTCTTTGTACATAACAAGTGTGTGTGTGTGTGTGTGTGTGTGTGTGTGTGTGTGTGTGTGTGTGTGTGTGTGTGTGTGTGTGTGTGTGTGTGTGTGTGTGTGTGTGTGTGTGTGTGTGTGTGTGTGTGTGTGTGTGTGTGTGAAGAATGTATTTATATTGGACCAGTCAAGTGTTTAATAAATCACTCTGAATTGTCTCTGAAGCCACACGATTTAAAATAATTAAATCGCGTCTCCCACTGGCATCATCTGATAATGTCAATCACAAGTGACTTCAAGATTAACTTTTACGCAGCATCAGTTTGATATATACAGTGTGTGTGTGTGTGTGAAAGAGAGAGAGAGTGCGTGTATGGGGCATCACAGCAGGAGATCCTCTCACACCTGGAAGATCTGCCGACCCAAACATGGAGGCATGCATAATAGTTTGACAGTTACTTAATCATAGCAGGAGGTATAAACACACATTAGCTCAGTGTCCTACACACAGACCTTCAGGGTTTCACATTTGTATTCACTTTACATGACTTTACACTCAGGGAGGCACAGCAGGTGAACACGTGTACTGTAATTATTTGCTGGTGTTCACATGTAGCCAACGCTCATTTCAGATTAATCATACCCACACGCTCCATACAACATCTCCTGTGTAGCAGACGTGGTTAAGACGGCTTTGTCTTTGGTGTTAATCTGCACATAAACCTTATGACATTTACATGATCATTTATTGTTGGATAATCAGTCTGACAGAAGGAAACGTCATTTAAGGCTTAAAATCCTTTGGAAATTACGATTTACCACTCAAGACAAAAACTACTTTCTTGAACAGATAAAAAAAAGCCTTTGTACGACCACTTAAATCACAGGAGTCTGACTGGCTCCAGTTTAACGGTGTAAACTATTATTAATTTTACAAGGGGAGTGGTTCAAAGGCCAAATCACATAGACATTTCAAAGAAATAAAGTAGAAAGCCCAACAATTTACGACTAAGTTAACAGCTCCTGACTTGAACAACTGTTCCACAATAAAGGACAAAAAATGGCAAAAGTATGAAGAAATGCAGAAATAGATAATTAAATACATGAATAAATTAAAAGACTATTTCTATATTCCTAAATTTATTTATTTCTACAACTATAACTGATTTTATTTATTTTAATTGAACACTTGCAGATCGCATTAATCAAACACATGAATTACACTCTTTGCGTAACATACAAAAAGGAACCTGTGAAGCCTTCAGAGGATTTATATGTAACAGAGGACTAATGTTTATACTAAGGTTTAATATATACATCATGAAGCAGGAACCAGGGAGCCACTTATAGCCAAAGTGTTTTCTTTCCTTAACATGCTATAACTTTATCCTCTTTATTTTTACTCTATGCAGCAGTTTTCCTCTCAGTGGCACAGAATCAATGCACAGTCTGTGTCACACACACACACACACACACACACACACACACAGCGTCTAGTGTAAATTAAGCCAGCTTTCTACCTTAACTGGGTCACCTCAGTTTTCCCATGGAGCAGTTATGTAATGGTTTTATACATATAGCCAATCAGTGCGGAGTGTATGTATGTGTGCAGCAGGCTGTGCTGCCATCGGAAGGAAATGAAAACTGTATCAGCTGTTTTTTTAATGCCTGGAATAGAAAATACTTTCAACCAGATTGATTTTAGGGAAATTAGTTTTATACAGTAGCTGCTGGAAGGAGTCAAACTTGCACAATTTACACTCACACACTTCCTGGCTTTCTCCTGCTGCCACTCCACACACACACCGATATATCAGATTTCCTCTTCTGACTTGCATCAACTTGTCACTGTTTTTACAGCAAGTTGTAACTTAACCCCCCTAGTCCAGCCGCTAATCATATTTAGTATTCACGGTTGGCTGTCCACACACTGGCAGGCTTTGTACCGAGAGGTCCGCCCGTCACTCCGAGCGAAGAAAATGTTTTCATCTCAATAAATCAAAGTGTAAACAGCCCCGGAGGAGTCAAGACACTGTATAATGATGTGTTCTGTGTGTGAGAGAGTGATGAGCTCATCCAGTTGTGAGGATGAGATGAGCGAGGGCATGTTTACTGATGGGGACGTTTTCATTTCAATATAACACAGCACCACCAAACCTCTGCACACGTTCTGTGACTCATGTGAGGACACCTCGGAAGCACTGGAGCATTAATGGTCTCTCTGCACCGTGCTGGTGTCAAATCTAAAAGCTGGGGCCTCAAGATAAGATATGATAGATATTAATGCCAAAGGAAACTATTGTGCACCACAGTCGAGTGTGTTAATATAACACTGTGCATGATGATAATGGAAGAGATTTATGATATATGAAATAATATAAGTAATATTCCACATCATTTTAAGGGTAAATAACACATAATATTGAGTGGTAATATTCTACTTCACTAATGACTAATCTACCGTTTGTTGGTGTAAGATTATTTACAACACAATCTTTACACTTCCTACCTTTAGTTGGTGTAAGATTAATAATAACACAATGTTGACTAACTCTGTTTGAGGGGCCCCCTGGGAATATTTGCTCGGGGCCCCAATAAACTCTCAACTCGCCCCTGACTGAACCCCGCCTCTCGCTTTTCCCTCTCGACCTGTCAGTCACACCTTGGTCCCGCCCCTGGCCTGTCACTTACGCCGGAGCCCCGCCCCCCCGCCTGCTGGAAACAGCAGAGACGTTAGAGAGTAAACACGAGCCTCAAGATGGCTGACTCGCTGGGCTCCGCTCACCTCACCGGAGCCGCGGCTACTGCGGGGCTCGCCTCCGCCAAGAGCCCGCTCGTCAAGGCGGCTCCTGACCACCGCGCTCAGTCTGCCCGGGATTTCAACCCGCCACCGCCGCCGCCGCCGCCCAAGAAGCCCCGAGTCGAGGAGCGCAGCGTCAAGCCCAAGAAAGTCAGCAGGGACGCGGGAGTGGGAGGCAACGGTGGCGGCAGAGAGAAACTCCAGCAGCCCGGCAAGCAGCGGCAGAGTTCCGGCAGCAGCCCGGGGGAGTGGAGCGGCGGCGGCGGCAACAACCCTCCAGCACCTTCCACCGGCGGATCCCAAACACCCACAAACACGCACAAAGTGTTCAAACAGAGCGACTTCTTCCTCCATAAAGCGACGTCCTCCTCCTGCAGAGCCAAGAAGAGCAGCAGAGAGAAACAGCGGGAGAGGACGGAGACGGTTCTGAGAGGAGGCGCGGAGCAGCAGGAGGAGGAGGAGGAGGAGGAGGAGGAGGAGGAGAAACACAAAGTGATGGTGACCTCCAGACCCGCGACTAACGACAGCGACAACAACAACAACGACACCAGCAAACTGAGCCCCCTTTCTGCGGTGAAGAGGGAGAACGGAGAGGTCACGCTGCCGCCCAAAGGTAGGCCACCATCATGTGCTCGCTCTCACGGAGATGGTCCTCGCAGCCGGAGCTGGCTCACTAAGTTGTTTAGTTGTGTTTTATTGCGAGTGAGCGGGAGTTCTGCGCTTTTACACTCACTTGGCTCCGCACACTCGGGATTCGAACATGTGGCCCCGGAGAGCGCGCGGTTGTACGCCCCAGTAATTTGTCCTGGTTTCGGACCAGCTGCTGTTTTGTAATAACCCGGGCGGGTTATTACAAAACAGCAGCGTTCAGTGAAATAACAGAGAACACACGCAGATTAACAGAATCATATTCGATCTCCGTGGGGGGGGTGAAAGCCCGGGTTTGGTCGATGTCTCCGCGGGCTGTGTGAGCTCCTTCACCCGCTCGTGAACCCTCGAGCTCCGCGCCAGTGGCCGCGCGACCTGCTCGATACCAGCTGCTCTCGTGCTGCTGCTGCTGCGGAGGAGGAGGAACCCTTACGTTACGTGCTATTCATAAAACACCGCGCGCACGATCCCCTGTATGTAACGCATGTGTAATATATCCATACTAACGTGTTGACGACATCGGAACACACAGTTAAAGTTATTATTATATATGATTATTTCCTATTCTTCACAGTGGTGCACGCATTAAACCGCTGCTGCTGCTGCTGCTGTCATTACAACATGACAGCCGCCCGCCATTATAGTGTAAGTGTTGTTTTGGTGGAGCACCACGCCCCCCTCTGTAACCCGGGGCTGTGCGGGGAGCGGACGCGCAGCTCAGCGGCTTGTTGATGCTCCGTGTTTTACAGCACACGCAGAGGACGGTGTGTTCATTATATCACTTTTTATTTGTAATCTTTATTATCACCGTGCAGTCATTAGATCTGGACTCCACTGGCAGCAGCAGTTAGATTATTGACTCGATGCGTCCACATGTGGTTTTGTTTTGACTGTGACCCATGGTGTTGTCTAATATGTGGGTCAAAGAAGGCAAAACAAATAGATAAACGTAGGTAGTATATTGTGTAAGCTTATATAATGCAAATGATTATTCAAATTATCAAACAAAAACTGTCTAATGCATAATTAGAATATCTCAAAATACCACACAAATACATTATCTGTTCTAATTGCTATATCATATTACCCACCAAAAAGGGTGTATCTTAAATGAGGGGCCGTGGACACCCGGGGGCTTGTGTCTAGATTCATCCATAACAATATCATGATAGAGGTTTTCTTTGTTCTATTATCTTTCTAATACAATTCACTTGTGTTGATCTTTCACTAGAATAAATGTTATTTTTTTATTTAAAAGACCATGACCAACGTACACGTGACTCAGTTATTATACCATACCATCATAGACATAATACTAATAGACACCAGGCTTTTAATAAAATTACAAATATTTGATGTCACATTATTTTATATGACGTAGGGTTTATTTGATTTAAATAACGACTGACACAACAGAAAAACCGCAAACATCTGTTGAACGATCCTCTTGATATTGTGTTTTGCTGTGGGTTCATTGATTTCCTGTGTTATTGTGGCTTTTCTCTCTCTGTAACATCTCCGCATGCAGTTGTGTTTGCCAGCGTGTCTCAATGGCATTTGTGTTTTTTCGACATGAGTGGGTGCACCGAGCAGACGCATGTGAGAGAGAGAGAGAGAGAGAGTGTGTGTGTGTGAGTGTATGATGTCACCCTTTTCCAGTCGGGCAGTTTAAGAGGTCATGACACGCACTGAACAGCCACCGCAGTCAGCGAGAACACCAGGACGAGACGTGCTGCTGGCTACTGGCCCCCAACACACTATCACTAACACTGTCTGGCAAACAGTCTGTCATGGATGTCAGTTTTGTCTTTATTCAAACAAAAATGTGGAAGGCTGTGTTTCAGTTTGAAGGAATTTCAGAACAGCAAAAAGGATAAACAATTTAAATAAACTTAGATTTTTTTTTTTGCAGCAATCATACACTCAGAGCATTTTGGTTTATTTGCTGGTTTATTTTAATGCAGTAAACTTGTTGAGTGAATCCAATCATACTTGAAGCTCACTGCAGAATAGTCATTCATTAGGTCTGTGGGATGCAGCCAGAATTAGCTTTTAGTAGCATAAATATTATCACCCCTTTAACACTTCCATGTACGTGCTCACGAGCAACACACTGAACCTCTAATTGCTGTGGTGTAGAGCTGCTCAACGGCTAGCAGCAGGAGTTGGTAATTATCCTGAGTAGCCTTAAATGTGAAGATGAGGGAACGTGGAGTGTTAATCCACATTAATCATGAGCACAGTGTTTTCGAGGATTAAAATGTTCAGGTATTGACCGGCAGGCCGAGCCAGTGGTGAAAGATGGACGGCTTTAAGGACGTGGCGGAGTCTGAGGCATGGTGCCCAAACGTGTCCTTGAGCTACAGAGGGAGTCTCTGCCAGCTTCAGGAGCGCTGCAGCGACACCAAACTGTGCCCTGACCTTCCCGGAGGGGAAGAATTTTTCCTACAGGGATCCAACGAGTATCACATCATCGCAGCGATGTTGGCTGTGGGGTTGCTGTGGGAGGGAGGCTGATGGCAGTGGAGAGGGAGCAGCGACTCCTGGCTACATTTGGTCCTGAAATAAGAGACACACAAGTTTGTAAAGTGTCCAAGAGGTTGTTGTTTTATTCAGTTTGACCCTGTCTGAGGCAAAGTTTTGTCAGTTGTCATTGAGAGACGCAGTGTATTTATCTACAGTCTGATTCATAACTATATGAAATGCAGTTCTCTTCATAATTCAAGCCATGAGCTCTTTAAATGGATTTAAAGATTATTTTGCATTTAAGCTGAATGCTGAGACATCACAACTCAATTAATGAAGCTGGAATACTTGACAGTGTTTTAATCACCAGCCGGGTTATTTTTGTGTTTTGATTAATCATGTGTGACACATAAATCACGGATTAGGGCCGATGCATCACAGCTCCTTTCTTTTTGCAGCTCTCAGACCTTTCATGTTACAGCTGTAGACTGAATATAAAGATGGACGACATGACGGCTCCCTAAAAGTGAAACCAAAACAGCTTGATCGACCCCCCCCCCCCGGTAGTTGGCTGCAGTATGCATAAACCCTGCCTCCTCCATGTTGGTGGATGGGACATGGCTCACGGTTGGTTGAGCGTGTGTATCGGCGGGTCCTCGATACCAGGCCGCCATCGCCTAATCGCTACTGCTCAGACTCACAAGATGGCAGTGTTCGTATCCAAGGTATCTTGGCTTCATTTCTGGATAGTGGGAGGAAGTGGACACATCATTCTGACTATTAAAAAGTCATGCAAAACTATGTTAATGGGAAGTCGGCTTGCTGTGAATCATGTAATTGTCTGAACTGCTGTAATTGGGATACTTGTGTGCATGTAAGTGCACAACGCTGACAGAATCCCTGACTACGCCTGGGACTTCTCTGTGGCCGAGTGCAGCCGGGGAGAAAAGGGAAGAGAAATGGAAGCTTAGCTGCAATCAGCACCCAATTAAGTAACTGTCCTCTGGGTCATTTGTTCAGTCCAAAAAAATTATGAGACACTTAACTCATGTAGAGTAGCAGTTCAGTAGAATGGCAAAGACTTTATGATCCTTTCTGCTAAATCATTTTGAAATCGCCTTGAATTGGGAAGCGTGGCCTTTTCTACACCATCAGGGGTAAACTGAGCGTGTAATGTTTTCAGGGTTTTGTTGGGGAGCAGGTCTACCTGTAATCTCACAGTGAGTTAAGCTACACTGACTTAAAAGATCTGAAACTATCTTGTGCTTTGTGGTCTTTTACCCGATCAGTCAGCTCCACGCAGAGGGGAGTGAGACAACCACTCAAATCAGAGGAACCCATCTTTCATTTTTTATCAACTTCCCTTTAATTTATGTCTGCTAACCTGCTGATATGTGAAGTGATGTATGACTTACAAACGTATGTCGTGTGTGTGTGTGAACCCTTAAAATATGCACTTCTAGAGCCTGACTGATCGTTTGGCAGATATGAGCCTTTCACAGACATATCTGCACCTATGAAACCATAATTGAATTCACTAGATTCAGATTTTCATTTGGATCTGCCCTAAATTGAACACACTCACAATTAGTCCCCTAAACATGTCTCGAGAGATGTTGAAAACACACCAAATTTCTTTCTGGGGTCATGTCCCACCCATCCACAAAATTTCATGGAAATCTGTTGAGTATTTTTAGCGAAATCCTGCAAACTAACAAATAACATTCTTGGCATAGCATTTATGTTAACATTTTCTGTATAAAAAAGTCCTTGTTTATAATTCTTAATTCAAGTTCTATTCATTTCCAAGGTCTATTTATTCCGAATTATTTGAATGTTTGTGGTTAAACTTAAAATATCAAGCCTCAATTACATTTCTTTGTTGTTTGGTTTGGTATCAGAAATGGTTTGCTCCCTAATACTGGTATCTGCATCAGACCCAAAAACCAGCATCAGTCAGGCTCTAGCACATGCACACTGAAAGGCCTGAATGGCTTTTACCCATTGTCTTTCATTCCAGTTTGCCACAACATTACAGTCTGCGTCAGACAAATGTTTGTTAGTGTCCAGCATTTTGCTCAAATGGGAGTCCTCCATAAACTGTGACGTCCAGTTTGGAGCTCAGTCAAAGAAGCTTTGAAGCTTCCACAGAAACAGTTTGAATGATTTGGTTTAATTATCTACAGAAGAAAATCTGATGTCCAGATTGAAACAGTCTGTCGTGTTAGAATCAGACTCCTAGAGCATAGAAATCAATGTGAAATAGAGGATATGTGAATAGTGTGAAATAACAAGGACTTTCACATGGGAACCTTTGATAAGATCAGTGTTTCCTTCATCTGTTTTCTGAAGCTGTCGTCCTGTTTTCGAGTCGCAGAGGGCTGGAGCCAATCCCAGCATGCATTTTGGCGAGAGGCAGGGAACACCCCGGACAGGTCGCCAGCCTTATCACGTTGCTAACACACATTTAAAACTGGCCGGGCTACAGCTCTAAACACTGTGCTGCCTTGGGTTTCTACCAAGTTAACATTGCACACACAAAATAAAGTTAATTTCAAGGACAGATGTTTGGAGGATGCAGGTTTCCAGTTTGCGATTTACATAAAAAAAATAACAAGCAAGCATCCAAACGTGGATACCCCTTTGATTCTTTTTAGAATTTTAGATTTTCCTCCACAACTCGAAAAAGTTGGATGCCAGTGAGTGCTGGTGCAGTTGAATCTCACAAACCGCCAGCCGCGGGCCCTCTATCTTTCAAAGTGTTTCCCTCCTGTGATCATCCAAA
The DNA here is from genome assembly GCF_009819705.1 of Hippoglossus hippoglossus. Classification (NCBI taxonomy): domain Eukaryota; kingdom Metazoa; phylum Chordata; class Actinopteri; order Pleuronectiformes; family Pleuronectidae; genus Hippoglossus; species Hippoglossus hippoglossus. The sequence goes on from NC_047173.1 coordinate 10,535,616, forward strand.
CAGTGAAAACCACCTGCTGTGTTCCCCTTAAAATTGCCTGCTGCCAGAAAGTCACAAAACAAAAACGAGAGAAAAAATAGTTTCAGTTTTATGGATCGCTTTCATTTGAGTCATTTATATCTTTGTTGCATCACCTTGTTATAATGACTATTTTTTTTTTCCATTGGATGTCACCTAAACTACTGCAGCACTATACAACCCCGTCTTCTTCAATCACACAAAGTTCAAAAAGATCTTTTCTCTATATTTGAAAGGGAAGACCCTCCTCTCAAGCTGTGATGAATACGCTTGTTCTCCGCTGTATTAAAGCTACACCAGCCACCTGGGCTAATTTACCTTCTATTGCCTCTAAACTTCTAGTTTATGAGTGTTACTGCAGCGACATGGTCTGACATGTTTTTTTTCAAATCTGGCAGTAGATCTGAGTGAGCCCTCCTTTTGTAGGCAGTTTCCTGTGGAGCAAAATTGGATGTTTGGAAACAAGTTGCGTGTTATTTTTTTTCCGCCAGGCCGCTCCCAGTGTCTGGTAATTTTACAGCATTTATTTTGCATAGTTCTAAAAATGGTTTGTTAACGCTCTAGGCATTCCTTCTCTTAACCACAGAGTATGAGGGGAATGACTACCTGCTTCATCTTGAGTGGCAAAGAAAAATATTGCTCTTAGGGCCATTTCACATCGGCCTTGTTTGGTCCAGACCTCCTGACGTTTTTAGTTTAGTCTGAACCAAAAATAACAAGCGTGAACTGTGACTCGGATCATGATCTGTGGACCAAAGTTGAGTCGGGCCAAACTAGGTGGTCTTGGTCTGGATCCAAATCTCTGAGCCCATTGGATATTGTCTATCACAATTTAGCCTCCAGGGCAACGGACACTTTTTTGGGGCTCCCAGTGTTGAGGGTGAATATTCTGGCAGAAAATCTGACTTCCGTTTGCTAAACTCTGTTGACAGACTTTCTTTTATTACACCTTAGCTGAACAACGAGGTGACACATGGTGATACTTTTTGTAGGTGTTTTAGGTCCAGATGACATTTTTATTACATAATATAAATGTAGATAAATTAAAAAGCTGAGGTAGAAGCTGAAGAATCTGTTGGAGAAGGATATGATTTTGGGGCTGTGTGTGAATATGCAGAATCTGTTTATAGAGATTCATCCAGACGGGCTAATGTTCGAACGATGAGGACGTTCAAGTGATGCTTTTGAGCTAGTGCAACGAAATTAACTGGTCGATTTGTTTTCTACATTTAAAAAGAAAGACTACTACCTTGCCACGTGCTGACATCAGATGCATACCCCTCTACAAACCAATCACTGTCAAATATAGGTACGTAGGTGATAATAATATGATGTACGAATGCCATACGTATTTCTTTAGTGCGCAATTGGAATGTGAAACCAAAACGAATCGAATCAAATAAACCTCGGTTTGTACTTACAGTTGTGAAAATGTCCCAAGATTCCAAATATTTATATATAATTGAAAGGAGTGTACCGATGTAACTCTAATTTTCCTGTTGCTCCTTTAAGCCTTTTTGTTTTTTACTTCAAAGCATTTTCTCCTTTGATCCTGCAAACAGTGAGTCCAAACCCCACTGTGTTCACTTTCCCACTCCCCACATCCACAGGAGAGTGAACACAGCTTCCTTTTAAAAGACGGATCTGACGGAGTTCAGAGAAAAGAAGTTCTTTGGAAAGGAAAAGAAAGAACAGCAAAAAGAAGTGATGCAGAAAAAAAACAAAGGAGTTCTTTTGTATTTCTTCCTGGGGATAAGGAAATAAAGAATCAAAAGAGGCTAATAATAAAAGATGGAGTTATTTTAAGGAAGATGAAGTTTTCTTTTAGCTCAGTTGGAGGTGAGAGATGTTGACCTACAGGGAAAAAAGTGTGTTTGTGTCCAGTTAGACGTGAAAGGCCCCTCAGAAAGCACTCCAATGACTGAAGAGGTGTGTGAGGGGATATTTACATTTTAAACCGATGCTCTCATCCACAGCTATTTGCAATGAGTGTTGTTAGAGCGCACTCCAATTCCTCGATCTGTAATATTCCCTCAGCACTCAAATGAATCTTTCAGATGGAAAAATCGTTGCAAGAGGAAATAAAATGAGCTCAAAAGCGAAGAAAGAGTTTAAGACGTTTAAGACTGGAGCATATTCATGCTTGTGAGGGCAGAACATGGGAGATGGATGAGTTTAGGGGTAGAAACGTGAGATCTATCTAGAAAAGATGTAGTTTAGAGATTATAAGTAAACTTCTAGAGTGAATGGTGCAGGAATGGAAGGTCATTACACTGCTGAGAAAGCACGAGAGATAAGAGCAGAGGCTGTGCTGGAGAGACGAATGTGTTGCAGCAGGAAAGGCAGAGACAAACTGTTTTTATGAGGAAGAGTATCACGATAACGGAAAAGTTAAAGTGCTGGCCGAGGTGAAGCACCTGGCAGGAGTTCAGTGAAGAGGTCAGCAACATAAATCCAAGTGAAGTGAGCGTGAGTAAATCTTGTGCACTCTGCCGTCGTTGACCTGAAACCTTTCTTTCTCTCCCGTTCCACAGAGCACTCCACCAAGGACAAGGACCGAGAGGAGAGGGAGAAGAAGAAGGTCAAAGACAGAGAGAGGGAAAAGGAGAAGAAGAAGCACAAAGTGATGAATGAGATCAAGAGGGAGAACGGAGAAGTCAAGCAGCCGATTAAAGGTTGGTGAATGTACAAGCATATAAAGGGACTTGTCATGAATATTAATATTATCGGTCAAACTATTGTGCTTTAAATGACGTTTTGCAATTAAAATAATCTCCGTCCAAACAAGTGTTTTAGGTCAAAAGTAATCTTTGTCCATAATAACGGGCCTTAAAAACTTGAATACGACCATTCCCATACACTTGTTAACTGTATCGGTCTCAGGTGAGGTTCGGACACAAGAAACAAACGTCGCAATAGTGATGTATTTTTAATTTCAGTGTGAACATTGCGTGTGTCAGTGTTTCGTGGTGGTCCAGTGGGTTTGAGCTGCACACCCCACAGGCTACTTGTTAAATCCGTCTCTCCATCTCCTATCTGTCCTGTCACTCTCCATCATGTACACAGTATGTAACAGAAACAGTTAGATGATGATGCTATTAATCATTCATTAAAATGTGTGGTAGAATGAAAATGGGGTAAATCACCCAGAAACCAACTGGAATCATTTATTACATTCACCCCAGTTAGAAAATCATTGCATCGCATCGCACCTTGAGTCAAAACTGATGGTTTCCCATGTGTCAGTGCACCCTGTTGAAACTCAGCATCCGTCTCAGTGGAAACCTGCTGCTAAGGTTACCAAACATGGCCTACTTTCACCGGGTAGCGTACAATAAATCATCATTATGTTCGTAACATACAAGCAACACACACGACCGCTCAGCATCCCAGTGGGGGTCGGAAAACCGTCAGTTACTGTGGGGTGGTCGTAAAAAGAGCAATATAGAGCAGGATCTGTGTGGTGGGAGAAGGTCCTGGTTGTAACTGTTTTATTCCTTTCTTTGAAAATTCGATCCCTGGCATTTGGTCGACCTTTGCACCACGCTGCTCAACCAGATGGAGAAATTTGGTTTAGGGTTTATTTAGTCTGACCTTCTGACAGGGTGTGTGCATGTGTGTGTCTGTGTGTGCACTGATATTACGTCTGGTAGCTAGGATTGTGTGGGGGGGAAATTGAGAGACAGCCTATGACAATGTAGCCCATTTTTTCCTACATTGATTATTATGTAAAAGAAAAGTTTTCATTCAGCAAATATAAATGCTAATACTGCTATGTCTGTGAATATCAAAATAAGATGTCAGTCAGGCGCTAACTCAAAACAAAATAAAAGTGGATGATCTTAACATTCAGACGATGTGGGACTAATATGAGATTCTTAAGAACAATGCAACTTTTTTTAAAGGTAAAAAAATACTGACATTTCAGTTGTTATAACATAAATAACATAAGAGGGACAAAAATACATAAAATGCTGTAAGATAAATGAAAACTATTAAAAGCCTACTTAACAGCCCTCCTCAAGCTCGACATGTCTGTCTTCTGCTCTGTACTTTTTATGGATGTGGCGGACTGTGTCATTGTTAACCTTTTGACAGTAGTGAATTATTTGCAGAGCGCTGTGACGTAATCTCCGTCCCGCTCTCTTCTCTCTTCTCTTCCTTTCCGTGAAATCTGAGCTCGGCCACTGAACTGCAGCTCCACATTTATCAACAGCGGCTGTTTTCTCTTTAAAACCCTGACCTTTCTGGACAGACACGCCACACACCGACATGCATACGGCAACGGCACATTTATCCACGATTGATTTGATTCGTTGTAAAGATCCAGTCAGACTTGTAACGTCCCTGCGCTGATATTTCATGACCACGCTGTGACATTTCAAAGTCTTAGTCAGGCTTGGGCCACATACCACAGCCAGTGGCTACAGATGAAAATTACAGATGGATTATTTGGCCTACTATTTCAGCCTTACTGCTTCCAGTCAGGAAACGACGTGACCGAGAGAGTCGTTGTGTAAGTCTGTAGCCGCAAAGTGAGAAATCCTCGTATTTAGTCTTGTGTGTTTACGATAATAGACACTCTGGGGTACATGGTGGGATATTGAATCAGATTTAAGAGAGCAGAGAGCAGCTTTACAGTGATTGTGAGTGAGCCATTTAATCACAGTGTATTTGCATTTAATCACAGCGTTTGCAAATGTTTGGAGTAACAGAGCGACAGAGGGAAAGTTAGAAATTTAATCAGCGAGAGAGAGAGTTGAGTTAACAACTCAACAGAGCGATGTACAGGAAGTCAGAAAGCAGCATACGGCTATTTTGGCTTCTGACTCAGCATGTTGTTAGACAGGGAACTTGTTTGACCTTAAAATGCTCACGACCATCTGTTAAATAAAATTCATAAATATGCATAAAACTCATCATAATATATTAGAGATTTTCTTATTCCATTTCCTCCTTCCCGATGCCGATTAAGAGAACTGATCAGATATCAATGCATTGCTGTTACATGCTTCACAGTGAAAGGCTGCTCAAAATAATGAAGGAAGGGACTTTCTTGTTGTGAATTAACCGCAGTCAAACAGGTCGTACAATCAAATAAATCAAACAAATTATTTTCACCTTATTGTAATGCTTCTCTGTGGGTTGATGTTTGGGAATAAACTGGTGTGTGTGTGTGTGTGTGTGTGTGTGTGTGCGTGTGCGTGTGCGTGTGTGCGTGCGTGAATTGGGGGAGGGGGGACTCGTGGGTTAAAGAGCTTGTGGATTAGTAGCTTGGGTATTGTGCTGCAAATACCTTCTCTGTGTTGCTCTCTCTCTCTCTCTCTCTCTCTCTCTCTCTCTCTCTCTCTCTCTCTCTCTCTGCTGTTTTTCATCCTGTCTCATGTCGCGTTGAACGTGTGTGGGGAACAAACTAGGCTGAAGGTCTGTGTTTATATATGTGTGTGGTGTGTGTTTTCTCGTGGGATGATAGCTGATGTTTGAATTATGCTGAGGCTGCAGTGCCCCTATCAAAGTGACACACACACACACAGTAAATATACACGTCCACTTGTTTACACAACCACTTGGAAAGAACAAGCCACAAATGCTTTTGCAAAACGACATAAACAGCTCTGACACACTCTCTCATATACAGTACGTACAGCAGCACCATGGAAATAAATTGCATGTTCCACTTTGTCCTGCCCTCGGCTTTTAAGAGATCTACACTATTATCTCCGTTCAAATATGTCACTTGAAAGCTGGTTTCCTGGCTTAGTCATATCTGCTTTTCTCCAGGGATTCCAACACAGGGCTCTTCAATTTATTTTATGCATGCACCCCAGGAGATGTACACCATCTGGGAAAAGCTATGACTCATAAGTCCACATTCGCTTAAAATAGTTAGGACTCATATTTGTAGTTGTATTGGTTTTTTTTTTACCAGGGGAGATTATCTGGTATCAGTTTGTCATGGTGATTAAAAACTGAGATAATAGTTAAGACAACAATCTGAGTAAGAGTATTCTATTTTACTGGCAGTTTCGCTCCGTTTTATTCTCTACCTTATTTTCCTGGAAGTTTGTCATTATACTGCACTTATTATTGGTCATTATTAACTCCACCACGGAAGTTTTTTAGTTTTCATCTCGGTTTGTTTGTTGTCTGTTAGTTAGCTGGATTTTTATTATAATTATTCTTCACTTTCTTTAACATTTTTCAACATCTTTGTGGATTTCTCAGAGAATAATTCATGGATCTTGATGAAAAAAACTCTGACATGTTTATTGGACTGATATTTATGAGTCCACATTTGGTGCAGGTCCAAATAAAAATCCAGATCTAGTCAATTTAAATGTGGTTCCAGAAAGCAGACATGAATAGATTCTTAGAAAAATCTTTAAAAATAACGCGCCTTCTTCCTCTTTTTGAAGAACAGCCTCTCCTCTCATAAGTCTTGTCTCTCTGAATAACGAGGTCATTTTCTCTTCTTCTCGTTCTGTCACTGTCCAGATGAAAACGAAAAAGCCCAGGTCAACTCGGAGGAGCTGCAAATCAAAAAAGTCAAGAAGAAAAAGAAGAAGAAACACAAAGAGGGGGAGAAGCACAAACGAGTGAAGATGTACCACCGCTCCTGCCAAACCATTTGTGCCGGCCTGCTTCTCCCCACCTCTTCTTCCTTATCCTCCGATCACACGCACAAATCCTCCCTGTCTCCGTTCAAGACGCCGCTGCCGGTTTACCCCTCGCCGAACAACAAAACCTCACACATGCCCTCCTCTCCTCCTACTGCTTCTCTCGCAGCAAAATTCCTCATAAGCGCCTCTCTTCAAAACACGCCCAGCGATCCTTCGTCCTCCATCAAGGCACCGCTCCCTCGGCCGACCAAACAGCAGCCGCAGGGCTCCTACCCCGGTATGGCAGGTCTGGAGTTTGCTCCGTACATCCACATAGAGAACCAGCCAAACGGAGGGGCACTTGTGGCTCATGCCTACACCTCACAACTCTCCGCTCTGTCGATGGGACAGAAGCAGAGATTTGCCCAAGAGTTTGTCACCCTGGCATTCAGCGAGGACTCGTCGCAGGTACGGCAACGATACGGATGCAGCTGCAGTATGAATTTTCTCTAAAATTCAAATGATAGATATGATCTAAATTGATCTACTGACCATGTTTTCCAGGCAGCTCATTATGTCATGGGAATCGTCCACGGAGAAGCCAGCTACCTGCCTGATTTCTTGGATTACTTCTCCACCAAATTCCCAGCAGCTCCAGTCAAAATGGAAATACTGGCAAAGAAGGACATAGAAACTACAACTATGGCTAATTTCTACTCTCAGGTTAGTCAGACACAATCACACACAGGAAGAGGAACATGGATTAGATCAGGGGAGGGGAACATTTATCTATGGAGGTCCATTCCTCTCTATAGCCCCTTTTTCCACTGGTCAGCAAACCCACTGATGTCTGGCTTTTGTGTGGAATGGGAATGGATACAGTTGGCATTCACTCCCGGGTAAAATGACTCTACAGTAGACACAGGGTTTTATCGGCTCCGATTGGCAGTGATGAAAGGAGCCACCTGAGTTAACGCGCTAATTTGGCAAGACAGCGAGGTGAGAGAGTGCATCAGTTTTGTGTTCATGACGTCAAACATGACGCACTGAGAGAAAAATAGAAAGTAAAAATAGAAAACTCCTCTACTGGCAATGGGAAAGTAGTCTACCTATTTTTCCTGTAAAGGAGGTAAAATGTGACATTTGGCTTGAGCAAGTTTTTCAAATATCAGTTTGAAAAAGAGTTACTCACAGCAGTTGGCCGTCCCAAACAGATGCAAACTTCAGCGTGCATTTCACCTCAGAATGAAAAATCCTCAGGATGTACTAAACAGCTTCCAGAGCTCATGTAGCTCTGAGCTCACTGTTGCTCTGCAGCTCAATGGTTTGGTGTTGTTTGGTTGTCAGGGTGTCAAATCAGCGTTCCACCTGTAAATGGCTTAACAAACATGTTCAATTCCTTTAGTTTATTTTTCATGTCCTGAAACCTCTCACCAAATACCTGGAGGAGTTTTGCAAAGTAACGAGCAGATTATTTTGAGTGTGGCCACTTTCCACTGCAATCATTTCTCTTCAGACGATTTCACATTTGAAAGCAGAGAGTTGAAAGGCTTGTTGGAACCTGAGAGGTACTTGGTAATGTCCACCACGAAGGCCAGATCACGCAGCCATTTGCTTTCTCTTCTCTGTCCCTTCCTCTCTATGAATTTGACTTTTTCCCTCAGTACAGTCAAGCAAGAGGATGAAAATCCAAGAGTTAAAGTTTCAGGCTGTAACAGACGACCGCTGTCTGGCAGGTGGCAGCCTCACAGTCAGATGAACCAACGCCAAAGGTGTTTTTCTTCTTTTTCTTTTGAAACAAGCACCAGTATAGTAGCAGATGTGGTGAGATGACTCTAATTCACCCTCAGCACACTACATGGCCTTTTGGGGACAACAGGAACAACGAGAAGTGTGTGTTTGCGTCTGTGTGTGTGTGTGTGTGTGTGTGTGTGTGTGTGTGTGTGTGTGTGTGTGTGTGTGTGTGTGTGTGTGTGTGTGTGTGTGTGTGTGTGTGTGTGTGTGTGTGTGTGTGTGTGTCTGGATTGTGTCCTCTGTGCACAGCGACACAGCCAGACCTCTTCATTTAGAGATGTCCCATGTCTGTAGTTCACTAATGAAAAGCCTTTTGTTGCCTCAAACCTCTTGAGTGGTTTTGTATTGAGATACCGCCTGCTCTTTTTTCAATGTGAGTGCAGGCAGCACCGGTTACCACACTGTGCCACTGTGTGTGTGTGTGTGTGTGTGTGTGTGTGTGTGTGTGTGTGTGTGTGTGTGTGTGTGTGTGTGTGTGTGTGTGTGTGTGTGTGTGTGTGTGTGTGTGTGTGTGTGTGTGTGTCGTACTACAGGAGGCAGAGCAGTTTATGCTCTATCGCTCTCCCTCCGGCCATATTTTCTTTTTTCCTTCCTATTATGAAATATTCACAATGTTATGTGTGTTTCTGGCTGTTTTGCCTCCACAAACACATCCCGGATTTCCTCATGATTCTGAATATAATCAAAAGAAGTAATCAAATGTCTAAATTGTGCGTCGTCAAAGTGGACTTTTCCATTTTCATACCCGTGTCCTAAGCTGTCCCTTTAAGAGTAGTGTTCCTTGCACGGCTAACGTCATTGTCCACTGGTCTTGTTAATTTTTTTTCCTCCCTCCTAGCTTTCAGCAGTGACCTTGGGAAGTAGACATATAGTCTACACACACACATACACTCACACACACGTGCATACACACAGGCACAGGTATAAACGCACACACTCAGAGATAAATGGTTTATCATGTGCGTTTTATGTTTTCTGCTCTGTAGTTTGTCTCTGCTCCAGTCACAGATGACTGGACGGCTGTTTTTTGTGCGTGTGTGTGTTTGTATGTAGTAGGAAGAGGGGACATTTTTTGGATTGTGTTCATGTTGAGATGATCAAAACATCAGCATTTCATGTGTGTGTCAGTGATTTGTATTCAGCACCTGACTGAAGACATTTTCAGAGCTGGTGAGGATTATGGGAGATTACAGCTCTCCATTTTCTCAGGGCAGGTACAGCCCGGCAGACAATACACTGTGTGATGTGCTCGGACAATGAGGTAATTTGATCTCTGCTGTTTAGTCACCGCGTCTAATGATGTAGTTACGACATCAGAAGATTAATTCAAAGGCAATGAGGGGACTGCGGCTGTTTGAATGTTGTATTACACTGGAAGCTGTGTAAGAGCATTTACAGAAATATGTTAACTCACTCACAGTTTGTATTTATTCGGACGCAACGGGAAAAAGTATATAATTTAATGGGTCATTTTGGAAACATATTACAATATGGAGAATTCGGTCAATTTAATCATTATTACAATTTCCCGTAGGTATAATAATTCGACAGACGTAATGCAGTTCAAAGATGCATTTAAAGAAGAAAGTTTTATCAACAGAATGTAATTTATTTGCTGAAAAATAAAACGTTTTACAACTATGCAAAGATGAAGGAAAGTAATAAACAACAATAATGTAGAATGTATAATTTTCATAAAACACTTGAAATTGTTCATAAAACACTTTGTTGAAACATTTGATTGACAAATGTAAATGCATGAAGGTCAAGCACCTGAATAAAGAACTTGAAGACTAAACAAAATCCCCATGCAAAATATTTGCTTATAGGAATTAAACCTGTAGCAGCTCTTTATATATAGAAAATCCCTGTTGATTTTCTGTGTCCTTGCTCAAAGTTTCAGCTCATAACCAAGATAGTTATTTGTGAACCTCATCTTATCTGACTGAACCTCCTCCTGACACACAACACAACACAACACACAACAACCCACAGGCATCATGCTTTGCACTTGGCCTCCACATAATCTCCACCGGTGTTGACAAATCAAACGTAGACTTTCATGTTGCACCGCTCTCGCATTTCCGCCTCAGAACCACAGCGACGACTCAATTTATCACAAAACAAACCATTCCATTACTGTGTTGTTGTGCATTCACATGCGTGTGTTTGTGGGCAAGCCGAGGGAGAGATTATGTAAGAAAACGTATGTGAGCTTGTGTTCGAGGCACCAATCAGCTCTCAGCAGCCTGAAGCTTTTGTTGTTACGCAGGCACAGTAACAGACTAATAGACTTAGCCAGAGACTGACTGGACATAATAATTGAGAAAGAGAGAGGAGGAGAGAAGTCGGGTCAGGAGGAGGTCAGGGAGCAGCAGGATGATGTCGCCACATTAACAGAGTGAAAGTGGCGTTGGCAGAACTAGGGAAAAGTTGTTATAGAATTAACAAGTGTGAGAACCAGAGACGGAAAGGAGAGCAGGAAAGAGAAGAGGCCTGATCTAATAGACTTCCAACCGGGGACAGGAGTGTTATCAGGGAGCGAGGCAGTGCAGGAGGTGGAGACTGACAGACAAGGGAAAAATAATCTGCCAGGGGAAAGCGGATGATCTGTAAAAAATATACAGTTTTTAGCCAGAGAAAGAAAGTGACAGCTGGGGAGAGATGACAGTTATGATAATGACATATAATTATGTGGGCTTTTTAATCTTGTGAATTTGCAGACGTGGGAGAGGCGGTAAATTTAGATAAAGTTACAGAGATCGTATTCCTCTGTGAGCAGAATTTTTATTGTTTGACTCAACGGTGTGTATTTGCCATCTTTAGTCTCCCTTTAAAAAAGCTCATGGTGAAGTTTAGCAGCGAATGACACATAAATACCATGTCACTGTTTGTTTTCACACATGTTCTCTTGTGGTGTGTTTTTATGCACGTACACAGAGGTGAGGAAGGACCGGAGCATCTCGAAGAGCACAGCTCGGAGGAAGTCTGTCACATTTCCTGTTTCCTTCTGTTTGCCATCGTGTGTGTGTGTGTGTGTGTGTGTGTGTGTGTGTGTGTGTGTGTGTGTGTGTGTGTGTGTGTGTGTGTGTGTGTGTGTGTGTGTGTGTGTGTGTGTGTGTGTGTGTGTGTGTGTGTGTGTGTGTGTGTGTGTGTGTGAGAGAGAAAATCACTGACTGTCACATTTATCGGTTTATTTCAGGCAGACGCAGTGTTTCCTAATACTCTTACTCTGCCTGTGATAGTGTTCAAACTAAGTGGGGGTTTTTCTGCACCTAAATTATGCATGTGCAAACACACGCGCACACAGAAAATTGACACGCATAGGCACAATTACAAGCATGCAAAAGGCCAAATGTACACTCGACTTTCTCAACGCTAGCAGAGAGAAATTGTACAAACACTTGTAAACATGAAGGCGTTTGAATCCATGTGTGCACACAAACACATATTTCTCTGCGAGTATTTAGGTCATTGACTCAGTGAGACTATTTAAAGTTGTGTTTATATGTGTGGAGTGAGTATTTCAAGCTTCCCGTCATCTTATGTGGATATTACACAGTGTCAGAGCACAGACAGATGCAGTGGAAATAATGTGATTTATTTTGTTACCCCCGCCAAGGAGGTGATGCCGTTTCTTTGTTGGTTTGTTTATTTGTCAGCAGGATTATGGCAAAACTACAGAAATGATGTCCATGAAATTTGTTGGAAGGATGAGATGTGGGCACATTTTGACACAGATCTGGACAAAGTGGCAGATTCAGGATTTCTTCAACATTGGGATTTTTGACATTATGCTTGATTTCTCACAGAATAATTCGTTGATCATTTGATTTGAGGTTTAGGGGACTGGTATCTAGCGTGTGTGCAGATCAAAATCTGGATCTAGGAGATTTAAAAGGGGCCTGTTGGGCCTTGAGGTAAATGCTTACTTACACCGGCATTTAGTTGCTTTTTTAGATGATCAGATTGCAGTTGGATAAACCTTAACCACACCGCTGCTGCTTGGTGCGTCTGGCTTTCCAGGTTTGGTTCAGTCCGTTTTTTGAGTCTTTGCCCAAATCGGTTTTAAAGAGAAGCACTCACAGCCGTCGGTTCTGCTAAAAAAAACTTTAGTGCTTATCTCCTCAGAATGAGAAAATCCTCATGACGTACGTGCAGTTTGTTGGACCAGAGCAGAGGGAGGTTGCTGCACCGAGCTTTGAGCCTGTTGTTGCTTTGCTGCTCAGTGATTTCATGTTGTAGGTTGTCAGACACATCAGCTGGTTCCACGTTTAACAGCTTAACTAATATGTTCAGTTCCTTTACTCTCCATGTCCCCAAGCACCTGAAGGAGTTTTACAAAATCAAACATTTGCTGGTTCCAGACTCTGAACAGAATCTGGAGATTTGCTGCTTGTCTTTCTTTCATATTACTGTCGATTGACTCGGGGCAAACACATTAGGCATTTTAATCAACTGTGATTGTAAATTACATTACACTTCATTTAGCTGACGCTTTTATCCAAAGCGACTTACAATAAGTGCATTCAACAATGAGGGTACAAACCCAGAACAACAAGAATCAAGAAAGTACTATTTCTTCAAAAAGAAAGCCAAACTACAACGTGCTATAAGTAAGTGCCATTTAAGTGCTACTAAATTTTATAGTTTGAACTAAAGTTTTAATCAAAGTATAGTCGGAAGAGATGTGTTTTAAGTTTGCGGTGGAAGAGGTATAGACTTTCTATAAATAACCACACCACTGGACTGAGAACGTTTCCTCATTAACACCAACTAGCTGAATAACACACACACACACACACCTGAGATCTGCACCTGAGGTTCGGCCTCTCAGCAGCTATTTGGGGATTTAGTGCCTTGCTCAAGGATGCACCCTAGAGCCTTTATCCTTCAAGTCTTTTTTCCATCTCAGTGTTGCGGATTTTATTATCTCTCCTTTACTTCTTTTGTCCCTCTCTCCCCCTCCCTCCTTTGTCTCTTTACCTTGTATTTATTCCTTCTCTGCTCCCTCTTGCCCTCATCCCTCCTTACTTCGCTCCTCTTTGAGTTACTTCCATCCTTGCCTCCATTTTTTTTCTCTGTGTCTGTCTTCTCTGTGTTTCCTATATTTGTTTCTCCTCTTTTACAGCTTCTTCTCTTCAACTTTCTCTCCATCTGTCTCTCTTCCCCTCATTCTGTCTCTCCAGTGTATCCTCGGTTTCTCTTCCCCCCTCTCGTTCCTTTTTTATCTCTGCCATGTTGTCAAGTGGTGACTCACTAGAGGCGTGCAGCCAAGGATCTGGTCAACACACACACACACAGACACACACACATCCTGACCAGCCAAGAGTACAGCATGCAGGCCACATGGTGCACGCACTGCACACGCACGCAGACACAAAGACACTGTTGTGGGCCAAGGGTATGGGAGACGGGTTAGACGCACAAACACACACACACACACACACACACACACACCCACACACAGACACACACAGACACACACACACACACACATTTAACTGCAACGCTCTGTCAGCCAAGTGAAGAGAAGCAAACATACTTTTGAGTCACACCGGAGGAGCAGAGACATCAAGTGAAACTGCCAACACTCACTCAGTCTATTCTGACAATAATAAATACACATATCAAAACATTTAACACTGAAACCTTTCGGTGAAGGCTATAATGATATATTAATATTGTATTTAAGAGCTTCATACAACCGGATGAATTAAGAGACTTGCACATTTAATCAGGAGAGGTTAAAAATGAAGAAGAGCAGGTCTCAGGGCAGCTGTCCATCGAAACGTATTTTATCAGATCACATTTCATATTTAGCCTCAGAGACACATCTGCTAGTCATCATATCCTGTGTGTTGGAAAAGGACAGTGTGTCAAAGTTCATGAATTTTTTTTCCTACAATCTTTTATTTCATTTAAATTCCTGAATCATTTATCTCTGAAAATCATTCAGATGAAGCCTTAATGTTGGTTTATTTGGTCCCAACCAGTTAAAAAATGTAATCTGTGAAGAGGGTTTGCAAGCAGACGTAGCTTTGCTTTAAGGTGTCGCACATAAAAGTAGACTGGTTCTTCCTCAGGTCAAACTACACCCCTCCACAAAATGTCATGTAAAATATTTGAGTAATCCTGCTGAGTGACAGACAAAAGGCAATGAAAACATAATCTCCTTGGCGCTGGACAAGATTGGAAACCCCCCGGCCTAGAAGAGCATTGACAAAATTATTGATTATATTTTGATTATGACTGAGACGTCCCAGATGTGATCAGGGCGAGAGATTGTGCGTGCTACAGTGAAGGGAATGAGGCTCCATAATGACCTTGCTGAAGGGGCTGCAACTCCCCATAATAACCATAATATTTTGAAGACTCGATTTACATTTAGAGAAGGAGAAGAGCTGTACTAGTGAAACAGTGGATGAGACTGTCACACTGCAAAAGGTTGTTAAAGGTTTGTTGTTCCTGGGTAAAAACGATTCACAATCACACACCGTATATAATGTTGTAATATCTCTGTTTGTGAGCTTATCAATAGAGAAAAGTGAATTTAAAATGTCAGTGAGGACGTGATATGAAAAGATTGCTGCTGTGTTTTTGTTCACCAGCTCCTCTTTAAAAACACAAGACAAGGGGTATATGTTTTTGTCAAGAACTAAACATCTGCTTCCTGCAGCGTTAGAAAAACATTCGAATATCAGTCTGTATTCTTCCTCTTGTTGCTGCAGGTGAAGAAGACGTACAGTCACGGTACCTACAGAGCCGGGGCCATGAGGCAGATCAGCCTGGTGGGAGCCGTGGACGAGGAGGTCGGGAATTATTTCCCAGAATTCCTCAGCATGCTGGACGAGTCGCCCTTCCTGAAGGTGAGTCAGGGCAGGATGTATGGCAGCAATCCTAAACAGCAGCAGGACGTGTGGAGGGATGATGAGTGGAGAAGGGACAGAGGTATTCAGATAGGCCTATTCCAGTGTTTGAACAAACTGTAATTTTAAAAATATAAAATTCAGTGGGTCGATACTGTATCAAACTCCTTTTTCGCTGAAATATAAAGTAGGCTTTAGTTATTCCTTTCACAATTGGCTCTGTCAGACCTCATATACTCAAAGACTCAATGCTGTGCCCAAATCTTTCCAAGCATTTACACCTCTGATTATTTGGAAACGACACAAACTGAACAGATGGAGAGCTTCTGCGAGACACAAACATCAACAACACACCTAATATTCTCAGCGGCGGCTGGCAAACAAGAGGCGTTAAGAGGCGCGTCGGAGGGATTCGATGCAGCTCCAGGAAGTTGCTTCTCTTTTAAAAAAACGTCTGTGCAAGAACCGACCTTCAGAGCACCGTGTTTACTGCTGTCCCTCAAAAGCAGGCATGCTTTTCTGCTGTTGTTCTCTCCTGTGGTGAAACTTTAAATCTCCTGCATGCAGCATGGAGGAGTGTTGGCGTACGGCGAATATCAAAAGACACAACATCCTCTGGCGCTTCCTATCTATCGAGAGTTTTGGCTCTGATTTGGTGCCCTCTGCAACATCTCGGCTGCCAGTGACAAGTTTCGCCAGGGGGCCTGTTTTGCTGCTCTTGAGATTTCTTTTTTGGGGGTACTCAGTGGAATAAATAAAATATTTAATTAAGTGGTTTTTAACAAGTGAAAAAGTGAACAATGCACCAACAGGCTGCTTTAATTCTATTCCCTGTGTCTCTCCTCTGTGTGGCCGTAGAGGACCCTTCCATGGGGGACATTCTCCAGTCTGCGGCTGATGAGTCCCAAAGAGAGTGACGACGGTCCCATAATGTGGGTCAGACCGGGCGAACAGATGATACCTTTGGCTGATATACCAAAGTCCCCGTTTAAAAGAAGGCGGTGAGTACACCACAGTTTACTGCACACTGAATAAACACACCCGGATAAAGCCGGCCAATATTTAGAATCCCTCTTAAACTCTGCCTTGAGACAGGGACTGTGTGTGTGTGTGTGTGTGTGTGTGTGTGTGTGTGTGTGTGTGTGTGTGTGTGTGTGTGTGTGTGTGTGTGTGTGTGTGTGTGTGTGTGTGTGTGTGTGTGTGTGTGTGTGTGTGTGTGTGTGTGTGTGTGCTTTTATGTGTGTGTGTGTGTGTGCCTCAGTGAGCCAGCGTGCTCTCCACACAGCCCACGAGGACTGATTATGAAAAACAGTAACAAAACGCACTCGTACATTTTGAAGCAGCAGCCGCGCGAGGCTTTGTTGTAGCCCAGCAGCTCCGGATGAGGCAATTACACCCTCTCAGTTTGTCTCTGTCACAGTGTCATTGTTGCGCACACACACACACACATACATACATACATAAGCCCTGCACCAAGCACACACACACACACACTAACACACATGCCTTCTGAGTGAGAGCATGAGAGAACCGATGTGCGTTGTTTGTGATGTGAACGGTATGTGGCTCTCCACTGAGATGAGATCATCGCTATGTTAATGGAGTCGACATCAGACGCTACTTCACATGGCAGCCAGCCAAGCGCAGGACGACACACACGTCTCTCCCAGGCTTCGTGTATTTCTCTCTTGTCTGCGTTGATTGGTCGTGTTATCGCTGGCTCTGATTTTTATTTATCTGTTTTCATTTATGGTTGATTTTAGCGGTAAAGAAGAAGAAGAATTGTTATTGTCATTTTAAAGCTGTAATATAAACTATATTCCACTATTGCTTCTTTTAATGGTGAGATTTTTCTGATATTCTCTGTTTTGAATGTTTAATGTGTCTTTATTTGTAAACTGATGCTGCAACGGTTGAGAGCATTCCTCATGTATTTTTTATTAATATTCAGCATCAAATAAACACTTCCATTAGATATTTTCCATATATTGTGTATACATATACATATATAGTTTAATTCTATGTTTGAAACAAATGTCCACGTAGTGTTTATCAAATAGTGCCCAAGGACACAACTTCTTCAAAACGTTGTTGAAACAAATGAATGGATTCAGTCAACAGAAAGGCATCAGTGCTTCTACTCTATAACGGGTACTGGAAGTAAATTAATTAATTAATCAATAATGATGGTGTGGCACAGTGGTAAAGTGGTTAGCACTGTCCCAGATTGATTCCTGGTTAAGCCGGGGTCCTTCTGTATTGAGTTTGCATGTTCAAAGTCATGCAGATGGGGATCTGATTGATTGGAGACTTATTGACCGAAGCTGTGAATGGTTGTTTGTCTCTGAATGTTGGGCTGTGATACGCTGGTGACCTGTCCAGGTTGTTCCCGCCTCTCTGGACAGCTGTGATTGGCTCCAGACCCTCAAAGATAAGCGGTATAGATAATGGATGGACGGATCTATCGATTATGATAATATTTGCTAATCTGTTAATGTCCTTGTTTCGTTCACCCGAGAAAGCTTTGCTCCATCAGACTTTTCTGAGGAAGTAATAAAGGAAATATTGTTTGTTTTTAATCAGTGACTGCACCTGAATTCAGGCTGTGAATACAAACAGTGTGTTACTCATGTTGTGCTTTGTGTGGTGCAGTAAGTCTAGACTGCATTTGAAGGGTACGACTGTTCAAGTGTGTGTGTGTGTGTGTGTGTGTGTGTGTGTGTGTGTGTGTGTGTGTGTGTGTGTGTGTGTGTGTGTGTGTGTGTGTGTGTGTGTGTGTGTGTGTGTGTGTGTGTGTGTGTGTGTGTGTCAGTGTGAATAACTGTCAGAAACACTTGTGTAACAGGCTCAGCTGGGACTGAAAGAATCTGTTTTATAGAGATGGAGAGAAAGGTGGAGGAGAAAGGAGGAGGGTGTTTCAGCTGTTCCCTCCTTTCTTCTGTTTCCTGTCTAGTCCATCACTTTAATATAAATAACCATTATTTCCACAAACTGAGGTGTACTTTTCTCAGACTTTCCTCCTTTTGTCTCCAGCATCTTTCCTCAGTATCTCACTTCCCTCCTCCTCCAAACTCTTTCCTTTTCCCCCTCCACTCCTCCCTCCTTTCTGCATCCTTGTCCTCACGCCGCCTCTCAATATCTGCCCCCGTCTGTCTCTCTCTATTTCTCTTACGATCCGTCTTCTGTTTCCTCCCTGTGACCTCTTTCCTCCTTTTTAAGTTGATTTATTTTCGAAGCACTGCGCCGTTACTTTCCAAAGGACCAGAAGCACAGAGCACTTATATTGAACATGTCATAGTGGTGATTGTTTATGTCTTTGTGTAAAGAGAGAGAGAAGAAAACTTGGAGTAGTGAAAGAAGTAGTGAAGGACATGATGTTATTTGCAGTTTGACTGTGTTGAAAGCTTCTCTTTCCCTGTGGTTCCAGTGAAAAGGTCGAGCTGCTGAGTTTCTGTCGGCGCTGAGACTCGCAGTCTGAGAATTCAGCTTTGACTACAGTGGCCGGACGATGAAAATAAACCAAAAATATTTTTCCGCTTTTTAGTCAAAGAGCGCCAGTGCTTCCGGAGACTGACAATAATTGTATAGCAACAACAGCTGCCTTGGCCTGCGAACAAGACGGAGGCCTGATACTGAACACGCTCTTCCTGTTTGGAAACAAATAGCAATCAGAGCCTGATGGCTGTTGGCAAGATGTTGAAGTCAGTCTGCTCAGTGAGGAAGTTTGTTAAGGGAACAGGTTGATTAGCTGATTAACAGAATACTAGACTGGCTGCAATTTTGACAGTGGACAGATTTAAATTAATTTCTTCCTTCCCCTCACCTTTATTAATTAAATCATGATGCACACGTGACTGCAAATATCCACTGCTCCACCAAAATGACAAAAAATAGTGGAAAATAAATAAATTCTGTATTTTCATCATGAATCACATGTTGTTTTTCATGCTTTTATTTATGTGATTTTGAACTGTTTCAATATTCATTTCTATTAATCATCAGTAATTAACCATTTTCTATTGCTAATTTTCTTAAAATCTGGTTTCAATTTTTGTTTGGGTAGAAATTTTGCTATTATGGAATAATTTCTGATGAAAATAGTCATTAGAAGCAGCCCAAGTCACAATGGAACTGTGTATGCAACGTAAATGTGTGTGTGATTCCCTCTGTCTCCCTTTTCTCCTCCGCTCCCTCGTTTACACCTTCCTTCTACTGCCTCCTCACCCCCTCTCCACCCTTCCTCTTGTCCTCCTCTCTTCCTCTCCAACCCACTTTATTTCACCATGAATGCAGAGCGAATCGGTCTAGGTCAGACAGTTTCCATCACACTGACACAATATGGTTCCAGAACAATGAGACGTCGTAGTTAGAGAGTCGGAGTAAATGGAAGACTTTGAATATCTCTGTAGATGTGCGTGTTCAGCACTCCTCCTTCAACAGCCTCTTCTTTTCACTGTTTAACTTACCAGCGCTATTTTTTCTTTTTTTGGTTTTACATTCATTACTGTCATCCTGCCGTCAGCTCAGACACACTAAGCTGTGTGTGTGTGTGTGTGTCTTCTAATCCCCCCTCCACTCTACTATTTCCCTCCGCTTCTTTCTTCCTCTTCCGTCGGCTCCTGCCTCTCATCTTATCTCTGAATGAATGAATGCACAATTCAGTGTTCAGCACGGGTAGTCTCGCTGCTGTTCTGTCTGTGTGTGTGTGTGTGTGTGTGTGTGTGTGTGTGTGTGTGTGTGTGTGTGTGTGTGTGTGTGTGTGTGTGTGTGTGTGTGTGTGTCTGTCTGTCTGTCTGTCTGTCTGTCTGTCTGTCTGTCTGTCTGTCTGTCTGTCTGTCTGTCTGTCTGTCTGTCTGTCTGTCTGTCTGTCTGTCTGTCTGTCTGTCTGTCTGTCTGTCTGTCTGTCTGTCTGTCTGTCTGTCTGTCTGTCTGTCTGTCTGTCTGTCTGTCTGTCTGTCTGTCTGTCTGTCTGTCTGTCTGTCTGTCTGTCTGTCTGTCTGTCTGTCTGTCTGTCTGTCTGTCTGTCTGTCTGTCTGTCTGTCTGTCTGTCTGTCTGTGTGTGTGTGTGTGTGTGTGTAACTCTCTTGTAGAAATCTTTCTCAGACTGTGCGTGTGTGTGTGTGTTTCTACTCTTGTTTGAATCTGACTGCAGCTCCAGTGTGAGTCACTGATCCAGTAGTGAGCTGACTGCAGTACTTTCATTGTCAGTCTGTACGCATGAAGCCAAGAGCATTAATGCCTGTTTACTCCATTTTCATTCTCATGATTTTCCATGCAGCTATTACTGATTTTAAAATTTCCATTCTAATTTTCTTGCCGCTAGTGTTTCGTGTTTTGAATCTAAATTAATACTTTATTGATCGTGCTAGAAAAGTAATTTTTGCCACCAGCCAACTTGGAAAAGGTAAATACATTAAGGAGTAATTGGAGGATGAGGAACAAGCTCAGGTGTAAGTTAATGATATCTGCAGACAATGAATGTCTTTTACAATTTACTCTGGACTTAATAATTTAATGTCAAATTCATTTTTTCAAATTGTAAGTTTTTCAAATAGAAATGATCTGCCAAAGCAACTGTTCAAAACAACGTGAAAAATTTGCATCAAAACAAGAAAATATGGAAATGTATACATTGAAGTTTTTTTTTTTAAATTTCAGTTAATCAACAAATACCTTGTAGCCCTGATGTGCACTGAAACAAACTGTCAAAATTGATAAAACCAGGGGGTTTCCAAGTCTGAGACTGTGGGCCTCCCCTCAGAAATAGACGCTCCCTACATCTCTCTCAGTTTACTTGCTTACGCCCGGGGAAAAACACTGAATGTGTGAGTGTCGCAGAACGACTTGCTTTTCATTTCGGCACCATGTTAACAGATTAGAGCTGCCACACCTCCGCTGCAGACACGCAGCAGTAACGTTCCCTTTGTGGACAACAGATGACAGATGCAAGGTGCAGCAGATCAGCGACACAGCCGTCACGTGTTGCACACACACCCAGTGGGGGCCAGGGGATAGTGGACTAAGATTGTGCTAATTGATCCCAAAGACAGACAATTGGGCCTCGATAGCATAATATTGCTGTGTGACATATTTTCATACTACATCAAATACAGAAAAAGATCTGTCCTATGGCAGTAATTAGTTTCTGACACTGGGAAAGTGAGAAAACATTACTAAGCTACAATCTCTTTAAGCAAATCACATCTAGGCTGTTAGATGTGATTTATTTTGATAGCTAATGGGATATTTTATTTCATAGTGTCTAGACTAATTCATGTTTTCCTGCTCCGCATCAAATCTCTCCCAGCATCCTCTCTGCTCCTCAGTTCGTGCTGTGGATGACACTAATGAGTCAAGTCAAGCAAGAAAACAACACCAGCGATCCATCTGCTTTTATTTTGCACAGCAGACAGGAAACAAAGAAATAAACAAAACCAGGAGAGTGAGCGGCCCACTCACCTTTAGTCATGTTCTTCTTTTAGACAGCAGGAGAGACGTCTTCAGAGAGCTGTGTGGGCAGAGAGTGTGTTTGGCTTTGTTTTTCTACTTTTCACTCTTCTGCTTCCCTTCTCGTAGCTCCACCAACGAGGTGAAGAACCTGCTGCAATCACTGCCCAGGACCAGCGAGCCCAGAGAGATGCTGTTTGAAGACCGGACTCGGGCCCACGCCGATCACATCGGTCAGGGCTTCGAACGTCAGACCACAGCGGCCGTTGGCGTGCTGAAGGCTGTGTGCGCCGGAGAGGGGTAGGCATGGTCACACTTTAGGCTGTCACACATATACACGGCTGCTTGTTTGTTATTTGCACACTGTGGCGAGCTCGCCGGCCGATGTCACACTCCTCCACTCCCTTGTTTTCAGCTCGGAGCCTCCTCGTGTTACCAAAGACGTTGTGTGTTTCCATGCTGGTGATTTCCCTCACGCAGTTCAGAGGCTGCAGTTGGACCTACATGAACCCCCGCTGTCTCAGGTGTTACATTACACACACACACACACACACACACACACACACACACACACACACACACACACACACAGCTTAGGCATGGCGATAAACACTCCTCACAAATTAAATTCAGCCCAGTACAGTCATTCATTTAACATTTTACATCCCAAATTAGACTCCCACAGTGTTTCACCTCATTTCGAACACTGTGTGAGGTGGAACGTTAACATGCACTGATGGTAGATGCTGACACCTGGTGGAGCAAGAAGGAACTACGATGATAGTTAGTTAGAGGATTTGTCTGCAGCAAAGGAAAGTTGTGGGTTAGTTTGGTCATTTATTATTTATGATTCAACTTAGAAGAAGTTTCCATGCAGACCTTTGTGGCTGATTCCACATAGTGGATGAGGTACAGTTGCTGTTTAAATATATGAATATATAAATATATGAATAAATGTAGAGTAAAAATTCAGTGATACAAGGTAACAATGTTTTTTTTGTTTTTTATTGCATATTTTTAAATTTTACTTTATATTAAAACTGATTATCGTAAATAATAGAGCTTTTTGATTTATATATATTTACTTTACTGCACAGAGGTTGGAAAAACCTCTGCTATAAATAGAATAAACAAAAGAGAAAACTTTAAAATCTTCTTATAGTTTTTTACAGCAATTAGTTGTTTAGATGTTGGAGTCAAAAGATGGCAGTAGATTTCCTTCATCTCATCCCTCTTCTCCTCCTCTCTCTTCACAGTGTGTGCAATGGGTAGATGATGCCAAACTAAACCAGCTGCGTCGCGAGGGCATCCGCTACGCCCGCATCCGCCTGAGCCACGATGACATCTACTTCATCCCCCGCAACGTGATCCACCAGTTCAAGACCGTATCTGCCGTCTGCAGCCTGGCGTGGCACGTCCGCTTAAGGCAGTACCATCACGGAGAGGAAGAAGAAGAGGATGAGGAGGAGGTGGAGGACGACGAGGAGGAGGAGGAGCAAGTTGAGTTGAAGAAGGCGGGGACAGAAATGGTGGAGCTGGGGCAAAAACCGGAGGTGAGGAGAGAAAAGAAGGCAGAGAAAGTAAAGGAGAGGATAAAAGAGGAGACAGAGGAGCAGGTGGATGTGGCAGAAAACAGGACGTTGCCGGTTGTCAAAAAGGAGGAGCAGCATCTTCCTCATCCTCATCCTCATCCTTATCCTCATCCTCCACCTGTGTTGCCTCAGCCTGCTCGCCCAGTGGACTCAAAAGTGGGCGGTGCTAGAGTTAAAGAGGAGGAGACAGAGAGGGTGAAAGAAAGAGGAAAACACAAACAGCAGGATTCACCTCCTGTGAAGGTGAAGACTGAACCTCCAGCTCCTCCTCTCTGCAAAAGTAAATCACCATCGCCTCTTCCTTTTTCACCTCCCACCTCTCTTCATCCTCCAAAACCCAAAGCATCATTGAAGCCCCACCATCATCATCATCATCACCACAACCACCATAATCACCATCACTCAGACAGCAGAATGACGTCTTCCAGTGCAGCGCCTTCTTCCACGTCTTCTTCTCCATCTTTGTCTAAGTTTTCCTCCTCTCCTGCGCCACCAGCAGGATCCGTTGATCCACTGCGCTCCTCTTCCTCTTCTAGTTCTACTTCGGTCCCTGTTCTGTCCTCTGCATCCACATCTTCGCTGACGAGTCCCAAGCCGACAGTGGAGTCTCGCCTTTCCTCGCTCCTTCCTTCCACTTTGTCTTCCCAGCCGCCTCCCTCCTCTCAGTCAGGACAACCAACGAAGAGAGACTCGCATCGTTCGAAGCCAGACGTTCATTCAAACACACGGACACAAACGCAGTCGGAGGTCCGAGCACTCGCTGCGAATGTACAGACACACACGCCCCAATTCGACACAAGGACACACACCACAGCCGATGCACGAGATCAGACACCGGCGCACACACGGACTCAAACGCTCCCAGAGAAATGGACTCATAGTTTGGACTCTGACTCGAGGATGTCGTTGGATCTGCAGGGTCGTGCGCCACATGACACGGGGAGGCAAGGAGTTTACATGCAGCAATACGCATCCCAGCATCTCCCTGCTCCTCACCTCCCTCAAATTCTCCCGCCCTCCTTCACCCATCTCCTTCCACACTCCCACCATCCTCACAGGCCGCCGATCCTCCCGCCAAATCCGCTCTCCAACCCCTCCCTCCCGATGCAGCCGCAAGCTCTCAACTCGTTCCTGAGTCAGAAGCCGACGCCGCATTCGCTTCACATGAGCCAGCTTCACCTGCATCCGCCACACCAGCCGAACATCACCACCCAGTCTCAGCCGTACTACCATCAGCCCCTGATGGCCCCGCCGTCGCAGCCGAACACGCCCCTCACCAGCGCCCAGTCTCTCCCTCCTCACCTCACTCACCATCACCAGTTCGCCAAATCCTTCTTCCCTCCTCCCCAGCACCCGCACTTCGCCCCTCACCCCTTCCTCCCCCATCACTCTTTCCCGCCGAGCTCTTACCCGCTACAGCCGCAGTACCAGACCTCAGCACCAGGGCCGGTTCCGCTCTCAATGTCCTTCTCCCATCAGCCCCCTCCTCCCCCTCCTCCTCCTCCTCCCCCCTCCTCGCAGTCTCTGCCTCCCCCTCTTCCCCCTCTTCCACCTCCTCTCCCCCCTCAGCCCTCCCCCTCGGTCCTCTCCCCTCCTCCAAAGCATGAAGAGGAGTGGAGACAGATTTTATAGTCGTTTTTTGTACATAATGACGCTGTTTTTAAATGACTGTACATGTTTAAGGTTTTATTTTGGTTGTGTTGTTGTAAAACTGTGTAAAAAGGAAGTGGGACGGTGGAGTGTATCAGTACAGACGCAGTATCATGGTTTATAAAGCAGAGTTGGATTTATTTACCCCACGCCTCTTGACCGGCTTAGGCTGGTTGTGATTTGGTTCATGAATATCGAGCAGCACCGGTGGTTTTGGCCTTTAGTGA
The DNA here is from genome assembly GCF_009819705.1 of Hippoglossus hippoglossus. NCBI lineage: Eukaryota > Metazoa > Chordata > Actinopteri > Pleuronectiformes > Pleuronectidae > Hippoglossus > Hippoglossus hippoglossus. The sequence goes on from NC_047173.1 coordinate 10,560,812, forward strand.
AGTCTGGTTGCACCAAAATCGGATGTTGAAGAAGAGATTTTCCAGGTTCACGTCTACCAAACTGCTGTCTGGTTCTGTTTTATCAATACCAGAATATCTTTGACGCCTCAGAGGTTGAAAGAAAATAGGCAAATTTTGTCGGATATTTATATAAAAAGGTCACAGAGATGACCTTTTTGTGAAACTTGCAGCTAATGCTTCCGTTTTGTGTATTTTATTTCATTGTGCCCAAGACTGTTTCTGGAATAATGATGAGTCAAACTGATATTATATGATACGCAGACGTATTCGTGTGATATCACTACATTTATTCTCCTATATTGTATCGATGCATCTTAATCAATACAGTATGTTGCAGTACTTTTCCCTGATACTGTACTTTGAGCAATAATGCTCTGCAATAATCTGCTGAATTTAAAATTGAAATCCCCAGTTATTATCAGTATTTTTATCTGAATCATGTTCATTGAGCCGACCTCCATGAGGAGAGAATCAATGTTATAAAAGTATTTAGAATTATGTTTTCTAATCACCTGCAGTATGTTATTGCCCAAGAAGATGGTTAGTGCAGTTTAACTGCACTAAAACAAAAGGAAAGGCCCTATTTAAAATAAAAGTCAGTATAGTAAACTACAGTATATTACGATGGAGTATTAGGGCTAAATTGAAGGGAAAATGTATCTGATATTTTGAGACTTAAGCTGTAACAACAAAAAAGTCAGTTTATAAGAATTGAGTCTTTATTTAATGAAAAAAGTAATAATATTACAGCTTTATTTTCATAGTCTTCCGACTTTATTCTTGTAATGTTACAACTTTATTTTCATAAATTTAAGACTTCTCATAATACTTACAACTTTATTCTCGAAATCTCAGATTTTATTTTCCCTTAACGATGCCCTAATACTTCATCTTATCATACATCCAGTAGTTAATTCCACAAAAGAAAAAGCCACATTTATGGTACTGAGATTATCTTATTGTCAACACCAGTGGCCGAGCTCCAGTTCTGCTGTGATTCTCAGCATCTCCTAATTCTGGAAACTGAGCGCTCGCTGGTCGGCCAGGGAAGAATTGGATCTGTTACATGCCTACCCCTCTCCGGCGCACACAGCCTTCAGCACGCCAACGGCCGCTGTGGTCTGACGTTCGAAGCCCTGACCGATGTGATCGGCGTGGGCCCGAGTCCGGTCTTCAAACAGCATCTCTCGGAGCTGTTACACAGCCGGGCCTTCAAAGTCTCAAGAAAAACAATTCAGGACACATCCGCGAATACTCTGTTCTCCTGAGGAAAAATAACACCCCAAATATGAGTCACTTAATACCTGATCCATTGATTTTTATTGGACACTATAAAGTTTTAATCGATCAGGGCCATTGAAATCTGAATAAATCTCCAACATTATATCAGACATGCAGCTACATGGAGAGCTTGCCCCAGATTTAGTATGTTAAGACTTATCCCAGCACTTTGTAACCTGTTTAAATACAGTTGATATTATTATAAAACAGATTATCAACAGGGCAATTTCAGGCTCTTCCAACTTCATAATTTAATAAAAATGTAGTTTTTCTTAAACCTTTATGGAGACATGCTCCGAGACACTTTGAAAACAGATGGTACACTGTGGAGACTTCACTTTAACGCACTATTTATATATTAACCTGAAGTCCGGTTTCTGTGCCGCGTGGAGCATCCTGTCTGTAAAAACATATTTTATTTATCAACCAGGGACTGAAGTGACCTCCTGTGTTTTTAAAAGTACAATAAATTATTGAAATTCTGTTTCAGCCGCAGCTATGAAGAGTATATGTTTCTCCAAGTATCTGATTTTCTTTTTTTTTTAATCAAATTGTTCCGTCTCAGTGAGCGGATATGGATTTTTCTTGTTTTGTTGTGTTATTGATGTCTTGATTTGATCAATATTGGAGTACAGCCCACTTGCTAATGTAGCCCACAGCATTTCCCCAGTGCCTGTCCTTAACTGTGAACTACTAAATGGTCCAGAGTCACGGAGAGGAGGAGTTCTGTCCTTTCACAAGTTTTTTTATGAGTCAAAGTTTCCCATTTTCACTGGAAAATGAGAATCAAGCCTTAAATTGGTGTCAAAAGCCACTGAACACTCACCAGATACCTGTGGTCTAAACTGGGTCGTCTCAGTGGAACGAAGTCCAGAGAGCAGGGTTGTGTATTTCATGGTTAAACTCACCGCAGCCCACGGAGCTCCAGCTCTCTGGGTCAGTTTCCCTCTGAGAACGTCCGTTCAGAGACAGAACTCCTCGCCGTGCGGTTCCTTGGTGGAACGAGGTGATAACTAAGCACTTGATGCCAGTTGCGAGGCCCTGCAGCTCTTTTTATGCTCTTAGGTTTCAGATGTTACAAAAAAGAAAACATGACAGGAACATATATTTTTTTGTACAATTGTGACAAAAATTAAGGTTGAAAAAATAAAGTCTCCAGGGGCTCGTGTTGTTTTCACAGAATTTATTTATCTCAAAGTTTTTGGTTTGTTTTGTTTTCTATTTTGTTTCTGTGATTTTCCACTGTCAGCACTGTAGTGTACATAAGAGGTTTTTGTAAAGAGGAAAACAACTTGTAGTGTGGTTTCTACTTTAAATATGAGCCTAGCTAATAAAAGGTTCAATGTATGAAAATGTTTGGGTGAGAACTGATGTTTTATTGCTCTGGTGGTTTAAAAAAACATGCATGTTTCAAAAGAAAATTAAGAATTATGTTCATGTATTTTTTGAAATCCCAGCATTTGCGATTCATATTAAGTCATTGATGCCAAAATGGGTTAAAAGGAAATGTTTCCTTTTTGATGAATAGCTCTATAGAGCAGAGTTTTTATCAGTGGGTCCATGTTTTGTCAGTTCACTTCACATCCTGTCTGATTCATTCCACCGACTGACAACTCCTGGTGGTAACCCACAAAGGACTGTTGCAAACAAACATGAGTAATACTGTGAACAATACTGGATTGTAAAAAGTGAAGCTAAAAGTGTCTTTATCACCGTCTGGTCGCTGGCTGCAGTTTAGGCCGTGAACCCTGCCTCCTCCATGTTAGCAGATGGGACAAGGGTCAAATTAAGAAGTCAAAATACATGTTAAATGCGTTTTTCTTAAAGATGGCTTCTGTCATTTTTAGTCGTTCTTTTCCCACTGACGTTTGTCGAAGTGCTCATTTTTGATAGATGCAAGATGGCAGCTGTTTGTACCTGAGATATTTTGGCTTTGTTTCTGGATAGTGGGAAGAAGTGAGGATGCATCGTCCATCTTTATATACAGTCTATGAGATAAAGTATAGATGATAGCAGCTTTAAGATATATACGATTTATGTCATGTTGATATCAGACTGACTTGACATTCTCCACTTTACACCGGCAGCAGCAGCTCAGAACACTTAGAACGTCTCTGTGTGCTCGGTTAAAGAACACAAACACCTGTCTGTCTTTAAAGGGCAACAAAAGGCCATTTTCTATACATCTCATTCTACGAGACAACACCTCTGATGTTTACCTGCCTGTGATTTCTCTCTCTCTCTCTCTCTCTCTCTCGCTCTCTCTCGTTGCTGTTATGCAAGACGCCCACTCACTGCAGTCTGCAGCAATGAACTCAGCACTTTTACCAGGCGAGAGCCGAGCAGACAGCACACGCACAGCACAATGCAGCAGCCCCGTAACAGAGGGCTGGTGTGTGTCACGTCAAATATGACTCAAAACCTCCTTTTCTCCCTGGATTCATCCCTTCACTCACTCACACACACACACAGCAGGAATGCCAGAGAGATCAGCTGATCTGTTAAAGGGTGGGAATGGGAGCGAGGCAGGAAGTCAGGGCAGGGACACAGCGTTTTTTTTGGAGGGAATACTCGGAAAAACCTTCACATGAACGTGGCGCACACACACAGACTGTACAGTCCTTCAGAACACACTCACTGCTCGAGGTTTGAATAACAATTGGAATAGTTCTACTGATCTAGTAACAGCACTCGTGGTCACTTTGCAACTTCTTTGCCTTAAAATAGCAGCAGGTCCAGCAAGTTCAAGAGTAATGCTGGACTGTGGAACCAGAAGAGCTGCTGCTGGAATAAATACACCAAGCTCTGGACAGGAGATCGTGTCCGCTCACCAGGATGACGGGTGGGAATTAAAGTGGCCCCATGCTACCAAAATTATTGTTAAAATACCAGAATGAAAAATGCCACAGTTTCATATAAATCATTTACTATAAAGACGTGCATGCCACATCAAAACATACATTTATTTTCTTGTCAACTTAGTGCAAAATAATGTGAAGAATGATTTCGAAATACTCTCGAAACAATCACATGGCACAAAAGAAAACACCTCTCAGTTGTACACGGTGTCGGCTGTACCGTGACGTTGGATCAATGATCAACTCAACACAGAAAATAATCTGTTGAGCTTTGTTGTAGTTTGACATTAATACTTTAAATGGAATATACGGTAAGAACATGATCTTAATTTCTTCACCAACAAGTCATTTGTGATAGATTTAAAAATATTAAATCTATCTTGGACCAGCTTAATGATTTTCTTGGTACACATAATGATTCAAATGGTACAAAATAAGAATTGTACAAGACAGAGAGGGCAGCCTGTAGATAAAAAGCCAAACAAAACAAACAAAACCCTTAAAAAGTTAATCTATGACTTGTAAAATAACATTTGGCCAACTACCCTCCGCAGCTCTGGAATGAAAAACACAAAGTGCCTGTGTGTAAATACAGCCAAACAATATCTGAAGCACATGTATCAAAATTAATACTCCACAATCTGGTACCAAGAGCAAATGTTTAAATACAGAAAAATTAAGTCAATATTCATCAAATACTGTTTGTTCACTTCCCTCCCCAGCATCAGCAGCAGCGCTAGTTTATGTACAATTAAAAAAAATAATCAATAGCATAAGAAAAAGTTTTTTTTTTCCCCAGTGTCGGCTTCACAGTAGTTTTATACAAATGCATTTGATTCCTGCATTGGCATTTTTTGTATTCTTCGTAAAGAAATAAAACATTTTGAGCGTTGTTGGATTTTTATCTCCGCCGTTTGTTTGTCAACAGGATTATGCAAAAGTGAGATTTTCACCAAACATGGAAGGATGGGACATGATCCTAGAAAGAACCCATTAAAGTTCAGGGCTAATCCAGGAATTATGTTTTTGTAAACGTTGCGAGATTTTCACCAAATACTCTGAGAAACCCATGGTACTGATATTTCTGTGTGTGTAAAACTACGTCCAAATTAACATGAAGGATTCGGTGCAAAATCTGGGCCTTGGCAGAGGTATTGCTCTAAACTGAGAGCCAGCCTATTTGTTTTGTTTCCTTTAAATGAATATACTGTGATTCACATGCGGTCACAGGCAGCAGAGGGCCAGCTCTGCTTCAACCTTCACTGAACACTTCACGGAGTTCTTCTATTTTTACAATCTATTATTCATAAGATCGGATGTATCTGGTTTGGATTCCTTCTCGAGTCTCAGTCCTCTGTGGAGACAATCGGGCCAAGGCGAAAGTCTCCACTTTCACAAAGTAATGGTCATACAAACACATTTTGTACAGAAGTCTTGCGTTGGTGTAATTACCCCCCCTCCTCTCCTCAGGCCTCTCTCCTCTCAGGAAAGATATTCAGCCCCAGCTCCACCAGCGCTCCCAGTAACATGGTCCACAGCGGAATGCACACAAACGTCAGCTTCAGGTCGGCCAGCTTCTCCAGCTTGGCGCACAGTGTCAGGCAGAAGCCCAGCTTGAGCAGCATGGCGGTCAGGTACCAGGCGCGCAGCCGCAGGTCCGGGGAGCCGTTGCGGGGGTCGTACCCAGGCTTGCAGCGGCCTGCCATCTTGATGGCGAGCATGAGGATGAGGATGCCATCGAAGACCCAGACAGGGAGAAAGATGAGGAACCAGTTCCACTGCACCTGGGGGGAGGAATAGGAGAAGATGTCAGTCACAGTAAGGGGAATCCACCCTACTGAGTTTTATTCTAACTTCTATTATGACTGATTTATTAAACCCCACAAGCAGAGAACACAAGAAATCCTGTGATTGAAATAACTACAATATCATTTTACATATCATAGACAGCTTTTAATCAAACTGGTGTCTGATAGGAGAACAAACAACGTCTTACCTTCCCATCCAGTTTGAGCACGAGCATGATGAGGAAGACTAGGGTGAAGACCCAGGTCAGTAAAACCCTCTGAGCCAGAGACATGTCACTGACTGCGGACACACACCAGAGGGGAAACACGATCACAAACTGGACATCCACAGAAAAGACACAATCGATTGTTATGTGTTATATGTGGAGTCAATTAGCGAGAAACGCCCTCATAAGAACAGACAGTAACACTTGAAGAGCTGCTAATATACATTTAAAACCGAATATGGTTAGAAATATGAAAATCTAATGCAGACTGCAGCTGGATTTGATTTTGAATGTATTGATTTCATTCATCGTTAGTTAGCCGGCCTCACAACAACAGCTATCTTTAGCTTGTATAGCCTGGTAGCATTAAGCTAACCGGTTTCACTTCATAGATTCCAGTGTATTTCTGGATTCAAGATGGACGTGTCCCTGTCGCTGTTGCCTCGCTCTCGTGCTCACGTACCGTTTCCGTTAAGATGTCACATAATGATCCGCGTACATTCTCCGGTAACGGGAACAAACAGGCGGAGCTTCCTGCGCCGTTATCCGGTGCTGCCGCGAGCCCCGCCCCTCCTGCAAGCCGATTGGGGATCATCCGTTGAGGGCTCTTACCGTAAAGCTTGCAATAAAACACGCACCTCGCTGCAGTGAATTTAATCGTCCACTAGAGGTGAGTGAAGCTCTTTCAGTTACCCCCCTAGTTGGGATTAAGCCCGACTCATCGCTCTGTTAATTAAAACCACCGTGTTTTCATGTCACGTTGAACAAACTCAAGTTTAATTCGAGGTAAAATGAGCCCGATACCCTCCCCTGTGCTCCCTGTTAGCCGCGAGAGAGGCTCGCTAGCTTAAACCGTGTTGTCGCGTTCGCCCCGTGGTTTACGGTGGCGAGCTGGAGTAGTGTTTCTGCGGCGGGGAGGAAAAAGCTAAAGCCTCAAACATCGGCGATCAGACTCTCAGCATCTGCACCGAGAGACGAGCCTGGAGAGAGCAGCGGGTCGAAGCACGTCCGGATACAAGCGCACCTCTGCGTGAGAGCGAGAGTGAGGAGGAGGAGGAAGAGAGAGGAAGGAGTCAGAGCAGCCGCCATAGCTGAAGAGGTAAGAGTTTAGTTTAGTGTTTGGACAGACAGCTGTGTGGGCTCTTTGTGGCTGCCGGGTAGCATCCAGCTAACTGTGTAGCATCACAGCAGCTAGCAGGGGGGGGGGGGGGGATGTGTGTGTGATTGTTTGTGTGTGTGTGTGTGTGTGTGTGGTTGTGTGCGTGTAGTAAAGTCATGAGTGTGTGTTTGTGTGCGTGCGTGTGTGCGTGCGTGTGTGCCTGCCGCTACATGTAGGGTAGCTGCAGAATTAGCTGCCCTGTGGGTGATTTACAGCGCGGCTCGGGTCGTGTCCTTTTTTGGGTAGTGAAAACACCATGTCGCTCATTTAGCTGCAGAGTACTTCACTCATGTACTGCAAATCTGCACACGATACACACTTATATTGTGTCTTTATACTCTGTTAAACATTAGATCGGACCCCAAAAAAGTATCCAAGTACTGCAGGGCACTATTATCTCCATTAGGGCTGGACGATAATATAATATAATTTAAATATCGGCCGATATCGATGATTATCGCGATAAACAGAAGCAAAATATTAAACAAAATATAATAAGACATAATTATCCATACTTGCACAATGCATTAGAAATACATCAATATATAGTGAACCTTTTGTTAAATTGTTGTTGATGATAATTATGTTGCCATCATTATTGATGGTTTTATTTCCGAGCCCTAATCTCCATTGCCCCACTTTTAGGGGCCACGTCGCTTGAAATCATTAAGAATTTATATCGTTTTTCTAATGTGAAACAATCTTACGGGAAAACTAGCTTGTGTATCGTCTCACACAGACAATGCCAGGTATTTCACTCTAGTTTAGACCTGGAGACTTGATGGATTTCTTTGTGGTTACCTCATAAATTATCATCAACACTGCATGGATGGGAGATGTATGTCACCTGTCTCCCCACAGATCTGTGTCAGCATCTGGCTGTTTTACCACCTCAACCTATAAATCACCTGGTGCGTCGCCCTCTTTCTCGATGAATCTGTCAACCCGTAATTTCCATCTGATCTGTATAATGTTTGGAAATAATGAAAGACGTCAATCGCAGCCTCCCGGAGTCCAAACTTATAACCTTAAACTGCTTCATTTGTGCAGATGTTACTGAAATCACAAGTTTAGCATCATATAAGACAAAGAAAACCAGCAAATATTGCAGATTGAATGTATATTAAAACAGCAAATTAATAATCGACTTATCGCTTAGACTCGAAACTATAATTTGCTCCTCTAGTCTTAATCGCTGGCTTTGATCTACTTACTTATTCTCTATTGTGTTCTGTCCTATAATGGTCTCCCTCCTCTACCTATCCTGTGTCACTGCTGGGGAAACTGTCGCAGTCTTCAGCAGGCGGTCAGGCTCGCAGTTCAGCCGGCTGTGTGATTATCACACATTGATTAACACGATTTGACATCCAGCCAGTCTGTCTCTTCCACTGTCTGACTAACACTGTCATCGCTCATCCAGATTTTCCACTGCAATCATCAATTTCACCCCTAAATTAACTCAACTCGCTGCACTGGCACAATCCCGTAGGAATCCATATCACTGAATTCACCCTTTTTTCCCCTGTCATCCGATATTTTTCCTTGTAAATCAGAATCTGTTCATACAGGCTGAAAAGGTGGAACGGTTTTAAATCCGTAGCCTGTAAGAAAATGACAAACAGCAGTATCATCTACTGCTGCACCTGTTCTGCTTGACTGTGTTTGGACTGTAGCCTAGAATCAAACATGTTTTTGTTCCACTGTGCTGGTTAGACAGTGGCACGGTGTGATGTGGATTTCTGTGTTTTTAATATTTCAAGAGGTGCTTTACTGTTTCTAAAAACCAAACTGCAGGATTAGCCCTGTTGTGTAGCAATGACGCAAAACCTTTAATTAGATTTTGTTTTTGTGTGACTCCTGTGCAGTTACGCAGGTACTCAGTCCACCTGCAGTCCCCGTGAATGTTTACGGGGACTGCAGCAGGAAACTGTGGTTTCAAGAGAGCACTCAGTAAAATGGGTTAGCTGTCGACAAATGAGAGATGAAAATTACCATTGCTGTTTGCACATTCACATATAGGCTGGCTGTGCTCACACACACACACACACACACACACACACACACACACACACACACACACACACACAGTGATTGAGGTTGCCTGACGGTGTGATTTTGAGACATTGAGTGACTAGTTATTGGTTTGGGTAAAAGCACTTGTCTGTCAGTGTAGCTGTGCATCAGTTCTGCAGCGTTCAGGAGCTGGAGGTCAGTTACTGCAGTCTATACATCTGTATTTGCACAAAGCGAGGTGTGTGTGTGTGTGTGTGTGTGTGTGTGTGTGTGTGTGTGTGTGTGTGTGTGTGTGTGTGTGTGTGTGTGTGTGTGTGTGTGTGTGTGTGTGTGTGTGTGTGTGTGTGTGTGTGTGTGTGTGTGTGTGTGTGTGTGTGTGTGTGTGTGTGTGTGTGTGTGTGTGTGTCCACAGACCCAGACTATTGTTTGACAAGCGAGAGTCCCCTCTCCTCTGTCTGTCTATTCGAGGAGCTCTTAGAAGATGCTCTTTGTGTTCTGCAGCTACAATCTGCCTGCAGAGCTTGTTACATCATCAGCTGCAACGTTGTTACATCACACACACTTTACTGCCATATCATCTTATTCTACAGTTGCAGTATGGCTTGCAGGGCAGAGATATAATTCATAGAAATACAGCCATGAGCAGGAAGGTCACAGAGAGAAAGAACAAGTGGCCTCTCAGTGGCTGGAGGAGTGGTGCGTTCACAAACTCAGCCGTGTTGCACTAGATTGGTGGGTTGTGTCGACGTTTCAAGGTCAAATGTGAAGATTGGATTGGATCTAGAACCAGTCACTTTGTGCTAAACACAGAAATGAGTCAAAATGTTCTGGTGAAGCTTGCACCAACATTGCTCTTCTAATATCAGCTGAAACAATAATTTTATTCAGAAGGATAAGTGCAGGTGTAAATAATAATGTGTATATGCCTCAATTGGACAATGCAAAGCATGTTTATATTGTAATAATGCCACTTTCTTTCTTACTTTTATTAATCTATAAATGCTTTAGGTGTGTCTATAGTCCTATTGAATGCAGCTTGATACTATGGATGGTGTGATTTTCTGACTTTGGATTCTATTTGCTGAAACCTTTTGGAAAATGTGTTCTTCAGATCATGTTATTTGTTGACCTCTGATCGATCAGCTCCTAAAGTTAAGCTTCTAGAGATACACTCCAAAGTAGTAGTCAGATCAGGTTTGGTGAAATTCATTTTTTGTTGAGTCATTTTGTACACACACACACACACAAAGTTGTGAAAACATGACTTTGGTTGCATTACACGTGTAATATCTCCTACTGTCTGCTGTGATCACAGCCCAAACTTTTCTCCAGTTGCACTGCAAGATGCAGATGCAGCGACACACCCACTCAGGTGTTTTTAGATCCAGTGGCTCATTAACCCTCTGCTCATGTTGAGGTCACAATGATTATAGTGACCTAGATTTGTCCCTCCTCAAATGACACAACAAAGCCAGCGGCCTAATGATTCCGAAAATCAAAAGCTCCACTGCACTTGATGAACTCTTGTCCTCTCTGCTCCCAGCTCGGTGTATATTTTTTGAGGCGCAGTGAAAACCCAACATGATGCTTATTTGATGTTTTAATTCTCTCTGTGGGAAGCGTCTCTGTTACTGTAGCTTCGGTCGAGGGGATTGTTGGATTCAGTGAAAACAAAGAACAGCGTCTTCCACAAACCGTCTGGACTCGCTGTGTTGCAATTGTGGTTTGATGAACAGCTTGGCTCTTTTCCTCTCACAAGACTTTAGACTTTCACTGGACGGACACTTATGGTTGAACTGTTCAGCCTTTTAACTTTTATAGTATTTCTGACGGGTTTATCTGTAAACCGTTACTGTTCCCAACACATGAGCCATGTGCTGCAACACTTCTCACTTAGCTACAATAATATAACTTCCAAGTGTAACACGCCGATGAGACGTTCAGTGTCACATTTGAGTTACAGATTATTAGCAGTGATGATCAATACATCACGTTGGGGATAATTATTCTGAAGAGGAAGATGATGGTTTTCTGACCTCTGCCCAAGAGCTACACAGAGAAGGAGCCATTAACCATTCGAATCCCTTTCTGCCGGATGTAATTCATTACGGTTCCTGAGAATTCATTCTGTGTCTCAGAGGCAACTGGTGAATGTATGACGGAATGTTTGGAGAAACTTTAAAATGTCACCTTGCAGCTTCCAGTTACCCAGGGTCCAGGATTAGGGACGTGTGCAATTAGACGACTAGACAATTAAATGTTGCTCATAAGTCTGCACCAGAAATACCAGTCAGTTAAACTAGTTAACCTGAAACACACACACACACACACACACACTGCTGTTGATACTTTGAATCTCAAATGTGATTATTTCTCTCTCTCTCTCTCTCTCTCTGTTTCACAAACGTCCAGTTCCTGCCCTAATTTGGCCGTGAGGAAGAAACATCAGTCTGCTACACGGCCCAACCAGAGGTGAGTCCTTGGTGTGTCTCTGTGTGTGTGTGTGTATGTGTGTGTGTGTTTGATTTCACTGTATGCTTACTAGTTGCAAATCATACCCCACTTTGGCTGTTTTTGTTTGAGCACCACACAACACACCTCCTTGTTCTGTTGCTGCGAGGGTGTCAGCTGCCCACACATACACTCACACACACGCCCTGCTCAGACAGCAGCACTTCATGTGTGCTGTTAAGTGCTGTGTTCATCATGTCTGGAAGAGACAGACAGGAAAATGTAGAGAATAACTTCACTTCCCCTCTGAGACAAGCACAAGAGGCAAATGCAGGCCTTTTTTAGTGTGTGCGTGTGTGTGCGCGTGTGAGAGTGGCCGTGCCAGTCTGCAGCATTATGTTTGTTTCAGTTCATCTGTGGTTGGTGGTTTCAGTACCAACTCACAGTTTGTCCATGTTACTACTTTATGTAACTTAAACATATTGAATTCTGTTTTCATTTGTATATTTTTACTGAAACTCAAATGTAAGACATAATTATAGATTTTCTTTTTTTGTCTAGTTTCAGTTTTTTAAATACTATTGAAAGCATTTTACATTTGAACTTCACAGCAGCATGGACCATATTGTCTTCATCTTCCACTCACCTGCTTCTCCTCTTATCTCGCCTTCATCTGTTTGTGTTTCGTACAGTATTTTCAGTTTCTTGGCCACGTGCATGAGTCCTTATAGCTTATTAACTAATGAACTGTACTGTGTGTGCGTATGTGTTTGTGTGTTGCTAAACGATGGAGCCCTGATTAGGTCAAGTATAGGTTTGTTTGGTGTCACTTGAGATTGTGAAGGGAATACACGATGGAAAACATGAGCTGCACGTCCCACCACCCCAATTTACACACACACACGCGCACTCTCAGAATCCCCCTGACACCTTCGACCCTTCATCGCTGATTGCACAGCGTCATATTTCCTGTAGGCATGCACACGTACACACACACTTAGTAAAACACACACACGTGCCCCCTCGGCCCGGCTCAGAGATGTAACCTGCACCCATCATGAATTATAGAGCACCCAGAGAGAGGGGGAACAGCTTGTGTTACACATCACGAGTTACCAGACTCATAAAGAAGGTCTCCTCCTGTGCTCATGTTTTCATCTGACATCCCAGAGAGACGTTAGTTTGAATTGGAAACAAAACGGATAGAAAAACTCTATCTCTTCTTCTTTTGATACAGTTTAAAAAGTATTTATTATTGCTCCATCCCCAGCCAACTTAGTAGCCAGCTCTGCAGTATTGCTTCATGCTCACTTCCCATTTAAACCTGTCTCACAGCCACTCTCTGCATTTGCAGCCCAAATTGAACAGCCTGGTTTTGATGTGTTGTGCATGAATGCGCAAGATGTTTTGTCTACAAGAGAATTTTCCATTATCTGTTTTGTTTGGTCTGTGGTAGTTTTAGTTGTGGCAGCACTGAAGGTCACCCACCGATTGCGGCTCATAGCAGATAGTGGAACATTTCACAGCCTACATATGAACACCAGATGAATCCTCCCCATTAAGATCAAATCTACCGTGACTTATTTCAAAGTTTATCCAGTGTAGTAAACCTCTGCTGTTGCTGCAGTGGATGAAGGAACAAGAGAACGTATTCAGTTACATTTCACAACAAGCGCTGTCCTGGCTGACTTAAATGTGTTTCTCCTTCTCATTCATGACCTTTAAGCAATAATGGAGGAAATCCAGCCTTTTGTTTGGAAAATACATTTGATTAAAGTACCATTGAACCTTGAGTGGTAATGTAAGTTGATGCTAGGGACACAAAGTCATCTGTATTTTTGTGGTTTGAGAATATTTTAGCAGACAGGAATACAGTGAATCACCTTATTCTTAATCTGAATCCTCCCCAGTCCTTTATCCGACCTATGAAGTGTTGCCTTTAATAATTTGTCATAATGTTTTAAAAGAGCTTCTCTAGGGAAATTGTCGAGCTGAGGTGGCAAGTTGGATCTGTGGTAATGTATAGATGTAGCAGACTCCTGTTCATCATTAATCTTTGCACCACTACTTTTTGACTGGTGGTACACTTACTGTGATTGATTGTAATGGTGGATTTTTACATAATTTTTATCGGGGCCAAAAAGTATTGAGGTTGAACGCAAATAGTTTCAGATTTCCTTCCACATATCCAGATTTAATAAATGAATATATGTGAGCTCTGTAGGCCACACAACAGGAACCAGCCCTTTATAAACAGTGTTTACATTATTAAGAAATAATTCAGAATTTCTCTGGAAAAACAAAGCTTAACTGCGTGGTTTCATTTTAAATATCTTTCTTTTCTTACTACACTAGCCCATACACACACACACACACACACACACACACACACACACACAACTTAATTCTTCGGCCACTGACCTTCATCCACATTAACGTTCATACAGTAGCTGCAACAGACAAATGGCTAATTACGCTCATATTTCCTGCATGCACAAAGAAGACACACAAGCATGTACACGCACCACACCCACTTGCTCTCTCACACACACATACACACACCCACACACACACATTCGATCACAATCACAAAAAGGGTCCTCATATAAACTGTGGCCTACATAATACATGCTGTCTTACTTGACCGCTCTCTCTCTCTCTCTCTCTCTCTCTCTCTCTCTCTCTCTCTCTCTCTCTCTCTCTCTCTCTCTCTGTAAATGGGTCAGCTCATTGGTCAGAGGGACTTGGCAAACATTCGAGCTGCAGATCGTGAGTGTGTTTCTGTATTAGTGTGTGTGTGTGTGTTGTTAAATTCTTTGCAAGCTTTGTAATGGGTACGTTTAGTGAAATAATAAATGTTTTTGTTGTTGCTGCTACTGGAGTTGGAGATAAAAAGGAAATGAAGAAATGTTGATGAATTCTGCTTCATTTGGAGAATCTATAAGTGTGTGTGTGTGCGCTTTGTCTGGGCTACGTTCCCTAAATACCCCCTAGCAAACCTCAATGTATTTTGGGAGCACTGCGAGTGTGTGTGTGTGGTTTTGTGTTGGAAAACAACTCCCTGCCTCTGACGTCTTGTTATGTTTTCCAGTATAAATAATAACCCAGCAGTTTACAGCTAATCGTGTGTGTGTGTGTGTGTGTGTGGTCGTATTAGGCAATAATATGCGTCTTTGTTTGTGTCTGATAATGTGTGTGAATCACAGTTGGCCTCACTGAGGATTGATGGAGGGATTTTGAGGCTTTGAACGGGGAGGACCTGCCCGTCTCTCTTATCACTGTCTATGAATAGAGGCTGGATTTGAGAAAGTCTCAAGAGTTAAAACCAGAAAGACGCTACTGTCTGTGGTGCGACTCCACTAATGATGGAGTGACGCTCTCTGGGGTTTGTCTGTCTGGATGAATGTCTGGTCGTGCTTACCATTGTTTTGTTGTTCTGCAGTGTATCTGTCATTTGTTCAGAGCAGGGTGTTTAGCAGTTGGACAACAAACCATTGTCTTTGTGTACTTCAGTGACCGGATGTCATAAATTGTTTCAACTGCTACTGCTGTGAAAATAAACTTCTCAGGCCTAATGTTTATCGATAGATTTTACGCTTAGTCATAAAAAACATCATGTAGTAATTATTTCAGCTACAGATCAAACCAGAAGATAAAACTTGATTGAATATTGTGAATAGTAATGATATATGTTTGGAAATTTGTTACGTTCTTTAACATTGTGAGATGGGGTGTTTTTCTGAGTATAATTCATGGATTTGAGACATATTTAGGCAACAAATTTCTGAGCGTGTTCACTAAAATTGTCTTAATGCTAATGATGACAATTTGTATTTGTCACCCAGCAATTTGAAAATGTTACCTTGGGCACTGTGACTTAACTAGTAACTAACTACTAAATTTCAGAGTTTTTATCGAGTAAACAATTTATCATCAAAATAATTTGCTTGAATAAGACATTTAAGCAACATCTGGATAAAATCCCGGTTCTGTATTGTAACATTGATAGACGTCTTGTTTTAGCTAAATTCGCCAAGGAGGTTATGTTTTTGTCTGTTTGTGTTTGCCAGTCAGCAGGATTACATAAAAATGACTTAACCGATTTCCGTGACACTTTGGGGTGCGGCATGATCCCGTTAAATTTTTGGAGCGGATCCATATGAGCGGGTGGATCCAGGAATTTTCCTTTCTTTGAAATAGCAAGATGGGGCGTTAGCTTTGGCAGAGCGGCGCGTTCTACTAGTGCCCTTCTTAGTTACTGATACTTTAAGGTAAATCAAACTGGAAAGTGTTTATAGATACAATAGGTATTTCTGTTTCTCCGTAAACCAGAAAATAAGCTTGTTTAGACTTATTTGGAGTTTTATATTCGTGGAATACAAGCTGCTTCCCTCATGAGTACATTAGAGTGCAAGCGTCGTTCCTGTGAAATTAACATTTTAAATCCAAGCCAAGTTTATGTCTCTGTTTGAGCTGTGAAAACAATGTGCAAGACAGGCCGGTCTCTGTGTGAATGAGAAATAAACTTCTCTGTGTTTATGATAACAGAGAATAGTATTTTTACCTTTTCACCCTCCAGTGTTTGCTCTTAACATACAACCCCTCTCCTCTATCTTGATCTCGCCCTTATTCCTTTCTTTCACCGCCTCTACCACTTAAGTTTTAGTATGAAGCCTTTTATTTACTCTGTAAACCCATTTACTTGTGTAACCGCTACACATAAAAAGAACTAACCAGCAAAGTCCCCTCTCTCTCTCTTTTTCTCCCTCCTTCTCTCCATCTCTCAGACTTCAAGCATGTTTTCTTTGCATGATTATAGATAACAGCAAAAAGCAAGTGCACGGTGAGGTGTATATATATGTGAAGAATGGTGTGGTTCAGCAGTGGAATATGGAGGGAGGAGTCATGATTGTAATTGTAGACGACAGCGAGCAAAAGACTTTCTTCCTGTTTCTAAAAATGTCGCTTGCCTTCCGATGCAAAAGTGCAGACACACACACACACACACACGCGAATGGAAAACCGACATTTAAATGGAAATTCTCTGTATTATATGGTGCTGAATCGATAGTAAATGTAAATGCTGCATGTAACTCAATCAGTTCTAGAGGTGTTACAGTTTGGGCGTTTGTGTGCGTGTGTGTGTGTTTGTTTATACTACTAGCAGACTACTGTGCGTGCCGCAGGGGTAGAGTAAAAAGCATTTGTCGTCTTCCTGCTTTTGAACTTCACATTCTTGGACCCGCAGCTCGGACTTCGACACGTTCTCACGTGCATTTGCAGGTCACATGGATGTGACCTGCAAATACTTGGTATAGTTATGCAAAGTGGTGACTTTGCATAACTATACCTATGAAATGTCACATAATAACACTGAGGGCTCTTCTGACTGATTTATAGAAAAGTATTTACAACACGATATGTACCTAACTGGAAATGTCAGATTCAGGTGCCAGCATAAACAGGCCTTCACATACAAAGCAGCATGTCATCGCTCTGCCATGTGCTATTCAAAGTCAATGACATAAAACTTGAGTGGAAAGCTAGAAAGTGAAAGCAGAGAAAATGTGAATTTATGAAAAGCTGAATGGAAAATAGTTCTTTAAAATGCTCCCAAAAAAAGGAAAACTTATATTTATTTGGAATATTTTATGAGTCATTTTTCCTGGAGCTGAACGGGTGCTGCCCTCTGAGTCAACCTGGCCTGCAGCCACCATCCTCCATTACTCTGTCCACCTACTCCCAATTCATCCCTTCTGCACACAAGCAGGACAGCACTGAGTTCACATGACGGAGAAATAGGAAAGAGATGCTAAGAGACATAGGAGGAAGGAAAAGAAGCAGAGGCAGCACAAGTGTAAAACATGGAGACTTTGTGGTTGGCCACTCTCCTTCCCTCTTTAACAGCTTATTTACCACTTCTCCTCGTCTTCCTCTTCAACCTGAACCAACTCACGTGTCTACTTCTTATGTATTTTAAATAACTTAATGGATGAATAAAATCTGTCTCTGTTGCCTGGTCAAGGACAAAATATCTCCCTTTGGTAATTCTCAGTGTCCAGTAACAGCAACAGTGACACTCAACCACGACGGACAGGCTCACATCACCTCCATCCCCAGAAGATCCTGTTTCGAACACTGTAACGACACACCGACTGTAACACTGACACACTACAGACTTCGTGCACTCAGTGGATACAGACATGGTTGCATGGTCACTCTCTGTAACGTGAATATCAAATAAAAGTGATCATTGCATGTTAACCCTCTAGTGTAAATGGAGGTTTACAATAGAGAAGACATGACCAGTTGAATGCACAAATGAGAGTTTGCACGTTTTTAGATGAGAGAGCTAATTTCCTCACCTTTATGTTTTAACCCCTTTCCGTTTGTTTGTTGCTCGGTTGGTTTGTCAGCAGGATTGTGCAAAAACAACTAAACAGATTTCCTAAACTTGGTGGAAGAATGGGACATGGGTCAAGAAGGGACCCTTTAAGTTTTGGTGGTAATCTGTGTAGTAGCTCATGGATCTTGATGAAAATACAGGCAAGTTTAGCGACCTGATATCAATGAGTGGGTGCAGTTTGGTGCACACTGTTGGGTCTTGGCGAGGTATGCAATCTACTGAGTTCCATTCTAGTTGAATCATAGCAATGTTCATCATCTGGTAGAAACAGGCCTGAACTAATGATGTGATATGTTAGTACTAGGCTCAGCTTGCAGGCAAAGATGACGCCAAGATTCCTGCAGCGCCTGGTTACAGATATAAATTGATTTATTAGATCCTGACACACACGCTTAAGTTTTTGTCTCTGATTAATAGCTATCACTAAGAAAAAGTGTGAGTGCTCCACTTTTCCTCTTGGGATCAGTTTAACTTGTGAAGCTCTCGAAAATCTTTGACCTTGAGTTGAGCTGTGTCTTTTTCAGTTTTTGTCATGTTTCTGCTTCATATCTTTCAATTATCACACGTCTTCATTAACACACAACCTTTTAAATCAGTGTTTCTCTTAAGCAGTTGCTAATGATCATTTCCCAGCACAAGTATCCAGGCTATAAAGTGAGTCATCAATCATCCGATACACCTCACATCAAACACGTTTTAATAATCCCACACTTGTTTTAGACACAGACACGAGTCTTTCAGGAGCGACACTAAGGAGGTGTTATTAGTTTTATGTTGTCACCACTGACTGGACTCTGTTTTGTGTCTGTGTGAGTCGCGTGATGAATCAGTGGGAACATCCAGCTCGAACCCCACCAATCAGAGAAGTAACAATTATTCTGTGGTTCATAGAGAGGCTGTGTATGTTGTGAGACGGGTGTCATGGGAGACTGAGTAGTAAAGTGACTGGCTATTTTTAGTAGTGCGCGGGGGGGGTCTGTGTGTTATGTTTAAGGAAAGACTGAGTGAACACCTTCACTCACATCACAATAAATGTGTGCGTTAGTGTTTCTTCCTGTTCGTTTCTCCTTTGTCAGTCGTCAGGACACACCTGCCTACCAGGTATATAGAGGTAAGTCCTCCTCGCTCTTGCCTCATTACTCAGTCACTGACACTGCTCTCTCTCTCTCTCTCTCTCTCTCTCTCTCTCTCCCCCTCTCTCTTTCTCTCCCTCTCTCTCTCGCTGTGTGTTTTCTGTTCTCAGTCTAAGATGCCCTAGGCCGGGAGAAGGGAAATGTAAATGGCTTCCAAAGTAAAAGATGCTGTGGTGTGGTACCAGAAAAAGGTAAGATGCTGTTCATTTTCTTCAATTTGCTCTTTTCATTTTGCCTTTTGTTGCAGCTCTATGAAAAAAAAGATCTACCCTTTAAAAATATAAAGGGATTATACAAGATTAAAAAGCAGTATTTTATTTTCTTAGCATTACATTTAGTCTTAAGGATATCGACTGTTGGTGTAGAGAGCCTTGGTTCACATTGGATGGTGCAGTTTGTTAATTCTGAATTCACGCTGCAGTTTTTGGCCGTTAAAATCAGTGAGTCTTGTTGCCGTGTGTTTACACATATTAGGATGTGCAGATGCATGAACATAAGAAATATCTCGAGATGAGTGACTCCTCAAACACCTCCTCTAGATTCACCAAAATATGTCTTTGCCTAAAGACAACAGACCGAAAGAGAATGAGATTTATAAAAAAAATAAGAAAGCTAAATAAAAATTCTACTAACCAGGTTTTTCTGATCTCAGGTTGTTAAGTATCATAAATGCTGTAAAATGTTTTCCAAAATTATGTCTACTACAGTATTTGGACAAAAAGTGATCGCACATCTGCCTTAATTAATTAACATATCCAAGTATGTCCTGTTTTACTACTTTCATAGTGTTTAAACTTTGAATTGGCAAACTGTGAGTGTATCCTAACAGTTTGTAGAGGTGCTGAATGATAAACTCAAAAATACAAAGTAGAACAAAAAAGAAAGCAAGGAACATAATGTAAATGTTAAAATAGTTTACATTGAATTTCTGAAAAATATATTTTTTGAGTGATTCTTTACAAGATGTGTTGCAGTTAAAAAAAATATAATAAATGAATTGGTGGTTTTATCTTAATGACCTTAATGAAATGGATCTTTTGCGTCGTGCAATTTGCATTTAATGTATCTGCAATAATCGAATATGGATTCATTGTTGGATGTATTGGTTCTAGCTCTGTCTCACACTGAGGAAATCATAACTGAAGCATTTGTTAATTTTTCATTTTACATTACAACACCATTCATTTAGACTCTTTATTGATCCTCCAGTGTTTTAGAAATGGACTCTTTGGTTCTTTTAGCAGCGGCTGACTGGTGTTGTGTGTCTTCTTGTTCCATAGTATCAGATATCAGATCCTCTGCACTGCCTCCCCCCTTGTTGCTCTCATCTTACACTCTGTCTGCCCGTCTCTGTGTGTCCTCACAAACCTGTCTCTCTGTTGTTACGGCCCCGTCTGCCTCTTCTCTGACTCGGCCTGTTATTTCCTCTGCAACCTCTGTCTCCATGTATCTGTGTTTCATCCATCACTTTGGTCTTCTGCCGGCACCAGGCATGTGGAGACATCAACATAAGCTTTCACTGGATTCAAATATGACTCAAGAAGTTAATTAACAGTTTCGACTAAACACTGCAATCTTTTCCAGCTTAGTTTCTTTATTGTGGTTTGGAAATTCATCTTAATTTTGGTTAATTACATTTTAAAGGCATTAAGTCGTCAATTATGTGTTTGGAAATATACAGCTTCTTGAGATCATTGTGTGAAAGTGGATTAGGAGCTTGTCTGGGCAGAGGCACATCAGTGATATGAACTGCTGAGTCATGACTGAATAAATACATCCGGGAGAAGATTCCACACGTCTGCCTGCCCCTCAGGGCGTCTTTCTTTCTGACGTCTCTAAACATATTAAGACTTTTTCCTCTGACTACCTGATTGTATGTGAAGATCACATTTGTGGATTTTCTGCGTCACAACCAAGGCTTTCTTGTCTGATCGCTTCGAGTCATCGGGACAAGAAGATTTTGTTTATCTCCCACAGTCCCACTATCTCTGTCGTGCAGGGATCCATGTTTCACAGCAGATTGTCGAGGCTCAGACGGTGAAACCGGCTTCATGTTATATGATGTTTTGATCGGCCCCCGGCTTTGCTAAAAATACCAGCGTGAGAGAGGTACTTTGAGGTTTAGCATTATCCTGCCAAACACAGAAGCCCTGCCCTCAAGAGAGTATAGAAGTGTGTATGTGTGACAGGCCTCACGTGGTGGAAAAACCCTTGTTGGCTTATGTGAGTTGTATCGTGTTATGGAGTGGATGCTGTCATTGTGATGAGTTCAGAGGATTAGTCTCCTTCCTTATACAAAGAGTTTTGATTTTGGATGCTGAAGTTTTGAGATGACCTCTGACCTTTCTGTTGCCATCCCAGTACAACCAGCTGTTGCTCCCGGTAACCCGCTGGTCATGACACTTTAACGTCCATTCCTGTTACCTCAGTGTTCTCTGTTTCATCCTTTGTCTCTTGCATGAACTAATTTCATGTTTTCCCTTCTTCTTTTTAAGTCTGTGAGGCACTTTGTAAATCAGTCTTTCAAAAAGTGCTATATAAGTAAAGTTTATTATTATTACAACGGAGCTTAAGGAACTTTTGTGTGGGCTGTTCACAGTATATGACACTTAGAAATATTGTCCTGTTAATGTTGGAAATCCTCACACTTCATCTCTTTTCTACTAAAGTGAGCACCATAAACAAAATTGCACTCACTTCCATGGCATCGGATTGGTAAACAGAAATTTCAGACGATGATGTTAAAAGCAAATTTTGTGCATGTTTGTAAATGCATGATTAAATGTATTTATTTTCGAAAGGTCGTCAGACAGTGTCCCGTGTGATTCACAGGATATTTCTGACCGTGCCGTCTGAAGACAGGCTGCAAATAGACTGAGTGTAAGAGTAGAAGCTGCCTCTTCTCTAACCACCAAGTCCATATCACACAAGACACATGTAGACACAGTCTGTATCTGTTTATATCTGACAGACACTTCTTTCTTTAAGTCTGACCCTGTGTTTGACTTTTTCCAAGTGAACGACTTCCTGTGGAGATAAATCCGCCTCATTGTCATCACTGTGTCATGAACCATAATCTGCATGGCTGGAATGTAGCTGATATGGGTTTAAAAGTTAAACTAATAATAATCAGCTTATAGCTTGTTTTAGTTGCGACCTATTTTAAGACATGAGTGACAGAGTTCATATGCGAGGGGCGAGATCTGAGGATGTTAATGACTTTACAGAAGTCTGTATGTGACTTGTTTGAGGTTGTGGCTATATTCAGAGTTCAGAAGACAACGCATAAATTACCAGAGATTATACAGAGCCCCTTTATCATAGTCTGACATCTCTTTGTTCCAGCTCCTGGAGTTTCTGGGAAAGAAACCACTCGGTTTCATGTCAGCTTCTGTTGGGTGCAGGAATCTTGTTGCTGCTTGTAGATGTTACCGATTTCTTTTTTTGCGAGGCTTGCTCACTTAGTTTCCTTTCAGCATGCAGATCAGTTCCATTTGCTTTGCATCCATTTGCATTCCTCTCTGTCCTCCAAGTCATCAGTGATCTCGCTGGGATTCACTTTGAGGAGAGCATCCCTCTCCCTCTCCAGGGTCTTGGATTTAAAGACATGCTGGTCGGTTGTTTCCCTCCCTGTATAAGGAGCCGTCTCCCTCTCAGCTGACTCCAGCTGCAGCTGCCCGCATGAGTCCATTTCTTTCTGCAGCGGGATGTTAAGCTCCTCAGTTAGATTTTGCAGGTGCTTCTCCTCCGTCCTCTCTGCCATGTTCTTTTCAGCTGTACATGGAAATGTCACTTAAGGCTCTTAGAGTTATTTCTTAAGACCTTATTCTGTCTGTCCACAGCTTTGGGTTTAGCTTTAATTCTGTGCAGATGCAGGAATCTTCTGTTTGGAGCTGAAATTTAAGTTTTTCTCATGCACATCATCATTAAGGTTAGGGTTAGTGTGTGGCATTGTTACATAAATCGGTTAATCGATTACAGCCCGAAGAAATATATTAATGATGAGATTTCCTTTAAAACGTGATGATCTGAAACTGGATCAGTTGGTTAGTTAATCTGCAACTGTCTATGTAATTGTTTTATTAGTTATAGTTCTACTGCTTTTCCTTGTATGTTTAACAGAAGATCTATAGGTTTTGAACTCGTGACATATTTTGGTTTTTCACTGACCCTCACTTTAACTGTGCGGGGGGAAAAAATCTCACCCTCCCTTGGTAAATGTTGTGTAGGTGTCCGTGGCTGCTGAAAGGGGTTACACGCACACTACACACTCTCACACACTGTCTCTGTCTCTCTCTATCTCTCAGACACACACACGCACACCTGTTTGAGCTGAGAATAGAGCAGACACACACTCTACAGAAACACCTCTGTTGCCAGGGTTGGGTGAAAACCCAGCAGAGGGGTTAATCCTCATGCCACAACCAGCTGTCTGGCCTGAATTCCTTTTATTTGTTCTTTCGCTCATGCATTTTCTTTATTATTTGCGTTGGGGGTGTTTGTAGACATCCACCCTGTCTGAAGTTTTTGTTGAAATTGTGAATTTCATGTAAAAAAACAATGTCTCAAAATAAAGTTGCAGGCTTTTTAGGACATGATCGAGATAATTGACATTAAAAATGTAAGATTCTATAAAATCTTTTGTTGTATTGAGCTGATTATTTTTTGACTCTGGCTCACAGGTTTGAATAATGGCAGATTTGGAGTGAAACTTTCAGATTTGATTTATTCATTGATTCAGTCCTTGTCGCATTTTTAAAAATGTTTTTAAATTCACTGTGAAACTGAAAGCCGCCTCGTTCGCACACACGTCTGTGTTTCCACTGGTGGTTTATCAATGTGTCAAAACTGGCCACACCTAGACAGACATAGTTGAAAAAGGTGTTTCTCACAAACAAGGGGGGGGGGGGGTTTCCACAGAGCGGAAAGTACTGTGGTTGATCAACTGGTTGGCAGAAAGAAAAGTCACCTCATTAGGGAAACATTGTGGGTCAAACCGTTTTGGAGTCTAAAAACAAAAACACTGAGCTTAAAGACGAAAAGCACAACACATAGAGCTGACTAAACTATTTGGGATATTTCTCTATGAATGACTCCTTTCAAATTTCACATAGTCATTTGATCCACTGTTATCAGAGCAGCTTTAAAGTCCCATAAGTCTTATTTAATGCAGAGTAAATGGTTTGTACTGGAAAAGGCAACACACTCCTCAGTCTCTTTTATCCTGATGCTACTTGAGCCTCAGCTGATCTATAATAACAGCAGTGAGCAGTGAGGACTCCTCTCAGCTGATATGTGTTAATGTGTTAAACTCCATGTATGTCTATGTGCTGCAGACACAAGCTCAAACCTGCGCCACCGTCTATCTGTGTGCATGTGTAGGACCCCCCCCTTCCACTGCAGAGGCTCTTCTTATATAACCCTGCTACGCCGACATAATCCCGCTCTCCCTCGCTCTGCCAGGATCGTCCCTCCATCCGTCGCCATGGTGACCCCGAGCACTGCCGCAGCGGCACACTTGGCTTCATCGCCGTCTTCCCTTCTGTTGCACACTCGGCCCTGGATTTGCTTCTCAAATCGCTGAAGTCCCTCTGTGATCTTTCGCCGTGAAATCGTTCAGGATTCACGTGTCATTTGATCAGGACAAAGAATATTTAACCTCTTGGCAGCTGCTGAGTTCATCTTTTATTTAGAACAGGAAAATGATGTGTGAGAGGCAGGAGGAAAACATGAAGTTTGTGTTTGTTGCCTGAGAATTAACTTATTTTGGTGTGTGTGTGTGTGTGTGTGTGTGTGTGTGTGTGTGTGTGTGTGTGTGTGTGTGTGTGTGTGTGTGTGTGTGTGTGTGTGTGTGTGTGTGTGTGTGTGTGTGTGTGTGTGTGTGAGAAAGAAAGAAAGAAAGAAAGAAAGAAGATAAGAGGATTTGCAGTGCCGTTAATTCCACTCCGTCAGATCTCAGTGACCTCACTACTCCATGATGTAACAAGGTGTTTGTGTGTTTGTAATTACTCCTCTTTCCATGCCCACCTTCCTCCTTATCTTCACCCTCTCCTCCTCATCTTCTTTTATCTCTTTGCTCTTAGCCTGGTCATGTTGGCCTCTGGCTGTCCTCTACTAGTACTCAGAATCCTCTCCAACCTATGTGTGTGTGTTTTTAATAGGTTGAGTGATGTGGAAAATTAGCTGTCAGCCCAAATGTCACACAGTAAGTCAGTCACACGTCAGATTTAATGTTCTCCGGTGCTCTGAATAGGACAGTTGTTCTCAGGATCCACTTTTGACTCTTCAATAAACCATAGCATGATTATAATGTGAACTTTATTTAGCTAAATAAATAGAAGACTATTTTACATTACCTTAATGCAGCGTGTGAGGTCAGCAGTGTTACTGCTCTACTTTATCAACACCGTTATGAACTGGTATTTCTAGATTTAAAAGCATGCAATTTGGATAAGTGTGAATTAAGTATCGTGCACACCTTAGACTGTCAGCCTTAATGAGTTGAATTGCATTGGCTGTACTGACATTATCAGAAAGTTAGAGATCTGTGCTCAGATGAGATTTACTGTGGTTTCACCTGAAAACTGTGACTTTATAATTTTCCTTTTTGGACTGTGATTGTGTGAAAGCTTCAGGCTGCAGTTCAAAAAGATTTCGAAATGAAAGCAAAGCATTGTAAAAGTACAAATGTGTGTGACGCACTTCTCTTACTGGTATCTGGTTGTTGACTCGTGTGCGTGCGTGCGTGTGTGTACACACAAGTACAGATATTATTAGCTGGAGCTCAGGATCCTTACATAGAGACACTTTGTTCTGAAGACCGATCGGACATTCAGATAAAAACATGTCTGCTTTGTTCATGTGATAATTTTGTGACCGTGCACTTATCTTAAATTGGGGAAAACAACAAATGTGTGTCCAGGACAGTGCAAAACAAACTGTGGGTTTGGACAGAAAAATGTGACCTTAACTGCTCCTCTCCATCCTCCAGTCATCTTCCTCCCCTCCTCTCTCTCCTCATGTTGTTCTTACCTTGTCTTTGACCTTTCTCTCTCTCTCTCTCTATCTTTCTATCCATCTTTAATGAAGTCTCATTAAAGATGCAGACTTTCCACTGGCCCGCTCATACAGCGACCCAGACTCGATGCCTAAGAGACACACACTCACTTGCATGAATACACTGATCTGCTGAGGTCACGTCATCAGCCGATCCCCTTTGTTTGAAACACTCTGACTTTATGAAAAAGCAACTAAAACTTTACTTTAAACTCCCAGAATCCTTTTCTACTTCATGTCCAACAGTCGGAGCCAAGGTTTATCTGAAAAATGTTTGTTCTTAAAAAGAAGATGAAATGAGGAAGCGCAAAATGAAGTGTGTGTGTGTGTGTGTGAACCACTTGTACACACACTTTCTCCTCCTCACACTATTGATAACAGCGACACGTGCTGCTGCTGCTGCATGCCTCTTTCCCGATGTGTGTGTGACACTGATAAATTCCGGCTTCCGGACATGTTCATCTTGTTAGAGAGCTTTGTTTTGAAAAGAGGCCGAGGTCAAGAGTGACTAAGAGAGAAGAAGAAGACTCGTCAATACAATGTGCTGTTTGTTATATCACAGCGTGATCCACTCAGCAGGTTTAAGTTTGTTAACCTCTTCCACGTCACAAGCTCCTCAGAGGTTCACAGAGACTTTGTGTAAAAACGCTTCTATTAACTATAATCAATATTCCCAATACTTCCTTGTTAATAACATACGCTGTGCTGATCGGGCCATTATCTACCACTTTGATTCTGTGCCAACAACACTGATGAATAATTCAAGTAAGAAGAATTTAGTGTTCTGATGACTTGTGTACTTTTTTTATATATCACGTAGAGTAGTTTGTACTTAGACAGAGCACTTTTTTTTTATTGCTCCTTCATATGAAAAACTGAGCTCGGTTTACTGCGTCACTGCTCAGGGATGTGAAAGTTTTTTTAGGAAACTTCAGTTTGTTGTGCGTCTGCAAAACACGTGTTGTGGTTTAGTTCATTAATTCATCTTCCTCTTATCAAAAATATGATCTGACGTGCACAAGGTCGTATATTAACTGAACCCTCTGGTCTGCTCTGTTTGCTGAAGCTCTTCTCTCTGTAGTTATAATTATTTTTTTATTTTTTCAGATTGGCGCCTATGACCAACAGATTTGGGAGAAATCGGTGGAACAAAGAGAAATAAAGGTAGGTTTGTATTCATCATTTGTTTTCTCCATGTTTCTCTCTCTCTGTTTTTCATTTCCCTGTTTGACTTTTCTTCCTACTCATTCAACACGTCTCGTCTTTCTTTGACGTACTTTCCTCTATTGTCCTGTCTCTTCTTCCTTTTTTATCTGTTGTCATTGACTTTCATCAAACCGCCAGTTCTTTTCCAGTGTTTTCTTCATTTTATTTTTTTAACTCTTTCCTCTCTGCCTCCCTGGCTGGGTGTCACCTGCCCGTCTCTCCTCTCTTCACCTCCACCTCCATCCCTTCTTCCTCCCTTCCTCCCTCTCTGCAGTTTATATCTCTGGTGAGTATTCAGCGGGAGGAGGTCTTCTCTCCTGTCGCCCCGCAGTGCACGTCTGCTCACCCATGCTGTAGATCACTAGACTGTGGTTGATTTGATCGTGTGTGTGTGTGTGTGTGTGTGTGTGTGTGTGTGTGTGTGTGTGTGTGTGTGTGTGTGTGTGTGTGTGTGTGTGTGTGTGTGTGTGTGTGTGTGTGTGTGTGTGTGTGTGTGTGTGTGTGTGTGTGTGTGTGTGTGTGTGTGCCTGCCTCACTCCGCGTTCACACTGTAGCTGTGTTTTCTAGAAGTGTTTAGTGCCAACAGACGAAATCAAAAAGCACCAATAAGAAAGTTGGGACACTGCAGTGGACGGGTTGCTGTGGTGACAGAAACACAAATAAAATGTTTGTCATCGCCACAACATTCGTTATCGTACTCCACAGGTTTAACTTTGCTTCTCTGTTTTACTGTTTGGCTCAACACCGAAACTTAAAAATGATACAAATGAATGCAGCAGAACTAGAGACGCATCTTTTCACTTAAATATAAACATAATCCTGCTACCTTCATTATCCACATGACAATCAGACCAATGAAAGTTTGGATTTAATAAAGCAGCATCTTTTGTAGCCTTGAGCTGCTCGACACAATCAGAGAAGAGGAAAGGGCCACAGAGGTTCTGTTAAACTCGACATCACTTGAGGTTATCGGTCAGATTTCACCTCACCACAAAATATAACACCTTTCACATATGTTGAAGGTTTTCGAACCCATCTTTTTGTTGAATGCTGATACATAAACTGACTTTGTGAATTAGAGTTCCTCTGCAAATCTTCAGTCAGGCCTTTAAAATCCACACACTTCATTTTACAAGAGGAGTCAGGATACTGGTCCTGTGAGATCCATGTGGTCGATACTAACTGGACAATTTGTGGTTGTCCTTTTTTTGCACTGCTTCATAATATTACTTTGTGGCCTCATTTAAGAGGTTAATGGGACACTTTTCTTTGTTTGTGTGCCTCGAAGCGATTCCCTACTAGTCCTCAGTCTTGGTAATTAAAGCCTCTTCACCTTCGACCCTTTAAGAGGACATCCTCATCGCTCCCTTCTAAAAAACATTGGGGAGCTTCTCTTACATCAAGGGTTCATGAGGTGATGTTTGAAGAGCTTATGAAGCTTCAGATAGTATCTTCAGGGCAGGATGTTCTTTTAAAGTTACTTATTTAAAGTTACTCACACTGACAGGAGATATAAAAACTGAGTTTACATCTAAGTATGTTGCTTTGGCAACAAGAGGTTTCTACTCCACTTCTACCTCCGTCTGTTCCTCGTACCTCACCTCTTGTCCTGTAAACAGAGCTGAGAGACTCTCTCTTTAATGAGCTCAAAGTCTCCACACACACATATACTCACTCACTCACTCACACACTTTCCCTCAACTTCCATCATCTTTTTCCAAAATAAGGTCACAGCTTTTGTCCCCAGTTGGACAAACTGTTCCATTTATCTGGTTCTCTCTTTCTTTGTCTCGCTCTCTCGCTCTCCCTCTCTTCACATCTATGAAGTATTAATTATCCTGTTTATGGGCTCATAAAAACAGAAAAAGATCTCAGGAGTAAGAGGTGGTGTTTACTGTTCTTCTTTGTAGATTGATACATCTGCAAATGAACTCTGCACATTGTTTGTATAATTGGTATCTAATAACAGAGTTGTTTACAGTGAAGTTATTTACAGTGAACTTGTAAATATACTCAATAGGAGACCAATAGGATTTTGAGTTTTTCCTATCTAACTTTGCAAAAACAAATAACACTTTTATTCCATCGTGTGACTAAAACTCTCAGTCCTGCTTCACCAGAAAACTTCACACTTGGGTTCATTGTTAATCTGGCTATTTTTAAAATACCACAAATAACCCAAATTGACAAAATCAACAATATATAACTCTGCAGAAGCAAACCAGTCTCCATCTGCTGGTGCAAACAGAAAACTACAGCATATTTGTCTAGGTTTAGGTTAAAATACATTTATGTACTATTTCAGTTGTTCAAGTGAGGACAAATATAAATGAAAATAATCCTGACAGCAGCTTTTAGTGAGGAAAATATAGAGCAGAAAATAAAACAACACTAATCTCTTTGGAATTCATACAGGTCGTCGTTCGACATAGTAACATAACGTGTAACTGCAGGAAAAACTAGTTTATACAGATGCCATGATGGAGAGAACCGAGATAAGAGAAAAGGAGAGACAGACTTTACTGCTGTTGTAAAACTACTGCCAGGAGGAAGCTATCGATCGTCTCTCACAGACACAGACACACACACACACACACACAGAGCGTATCAGCTCATTGGTCATGTAGTTCACAGATAAAAGCCTCCATCCAGCCTCAGTATAAGACCATTGAGTGATAAGGGAGAACTTAACTGGTCTGAATGTAAACATCAGCATGAGGGCATCTCATTCAAGTGTGTTTCATCGGCACTTATTCAACGTGACTCACACACACTTAAAACGTGAGCTTTCAAAGCGTTGAAAGTTTTTGTTATGATTGTTTGTCTCTGATTTGGGTTTTGTAACGTTTGCGTATCCGCTCTCTGGATTCACGCTGTTAAAGCTGCAGAGAATTAAAAAACACGTTTTCATCTTGAGAGATCAATGATGAAGAACAAGGTAAAGGAGAAAATATGAGCTGCCACATACTTTATAGATCAAAGTGGTTGAAAACACACACACACACACTAATAAAACCATGTTTGTGTATTCACTCACACAGAGGCTCTCATACACACCCTACATATGTGATTTCCATCATTTATAGTCACTGGTAACATTTTAGTCCAGTTTGTCATCAAAGCTGACTGAGCAGTTTCACACACACACACACACACACACTCCGATATAGCGAATGCGTCAGAGGAGGAAGTGAGCGGTAGCCACAGGAAGTCAGCGTGCCACAGGGGAGCTATAACCGTGAACCTCAGTGGGATCAATGAAAGCAGGAGGTTTCATCTTTCTTCATGTGAATTCATCCACACACGTAAAGTAGCAAAAGAAGTCAACATTCAGACCGAATCAGTCCGTCACAGTGAAGAACTCGGGTGAAAACGTAGAGATGTGTGTTAATGTGCTGTTTAATAGCGAGTAGAGCCAGTGTGAGTGCACGGTGTGTCTCCTCAAACACTGTGTGTGTGTGTGTGTGTGTGTGTGTGTGTGTGTGTGTGTGTGTGTGTGTGTGTGTGTGTGTGTGTGTGTGTGTGTGTGTGTGTGTGTGTGTGTGTGTGTGTGTGTGTGTGTGTGTGTGTGTGTGTTCTTACAAAGTGCACAAGAAGCCTGCTGCAGTAGAATTACTGTAGACGTGTGTGGGCTTGTTTTATTTCCTTGTGGAGACTTGATGTTAAGGAGAAGAGAGGTGTGTGTGTGCTTGTGTGTGTGTAAAAGAGA
The DNA here is from genome assembly GCF_009819705.1 of Hippoglossus hippoglossus. Lineage (NCBI taxonomy): Eukaryota > Metazoa > Chordata > Actinopteri > Pleuronectiformes > Pleuronectidae > Hippoglossus > Hippoglossus hippoglossus. The sequence continues at coordinate 10,592,119 of NC_047173.1, forward strand.
GAGTGAGAGATAATCATTTTCTTTTGTCTGTCATTAACTCTGACTCTCTGTCTCCCCCTTCAGGGCTTGAGGAACAAGCCAAAGAAGACGGGACATGTCAAACCAGATCTCATCGACGTGGACTTGGTCAGAGGTGAGAAAAGTGTGTCAGTATCTATCAGGATAATCACAACCCCCGCTAAAGCTAAAATCATCTCAGAACATCACATTAACTTAACAGACACGAACCTGAGATGCTGGTGTTGCCGTGCCAACCTCCTGTCACTCTTCATCTCTGCCTCCTCCGTCCTCATCCCTCTATCTCAGCTCTCATCTCTTCGTCTCTCAGTCTCATATTCATCACACGTTCAATTATTCATCGGCTCAGTCAAATTCCTCCTCATTGTTATTTCATTGCACAGGAAGAGAGATAATCAACAAAGAAACGAAGGAAGAGAGTAGATGAGACGGATATGAATGGATGTGGAGAAAGATCCAGAGATTAAAAAAGACAAAAGGGTTAGAAAAGGAATCAGAAGGAGGAAGTAAAAGATGAAAAGAAACGCACCGCTCCGTTTTGACTCCAGGATGAATTACTTGATGAGTTTTCTTCTCACCACAGGGTCGTTGACCTTAATTACCTCTTCTCATTAAACTGAGTGTGTGTTTTTAATCTCTTCCTCCTCAGGGTCGGCGTTTGCCAAGGCCAAACCCGAGAGTCCGTGGACGTCGCTGACCAGGAAAGGCATCGTCCGGGTCGTCTTCTTCCCGTTCTTTTACCGCTGGTGGATCCAGGTCACGTCCAGAGCCATTTATCTTTTACTGTTGGTTCTTTATTTACTGCAACGTAAGTCTGTTAAGAGATGATTATGTCTGTTTCTTATTTTCACACAAGAAACAAATATTGCAGTTGTCCCTATCTCACAAAGTTATAAAAGAGAATACAAATTCAGCATCTGTAGCTTTTTCTGAATCCGTGCCTCAATGTAACAGGTTATTTCTTGGACCGAGTCCCATCCCACTTCCCGGAAATATATTTAGTTGTTTTTCCATAATCTTGCAGATTATGAATACTTTTGGGTACAAATCTGTGTACAGACACCAACATGGATGCCTTTGTTTATTTTCTGTTGATAAAGTTGTAACAACACGTGTCTCTGTCCGACAGTGGCAGCAGCAGCCCTGTATGTGTCCATCCCTCAGCCTCATGGGATCCCAACCACCGAGGTGTTCGGAGCCATCTGGCTCATGTTGCTGCTCGGCACCGTCCACTGTCAGATCGTCTCCACCAGGACGCCGAAGCCCGCCTCCAGCAGCGGGGGGAAGAGACGCAGGTACACACAGGGGGAAGGAAAGAGGTAATACTGATGAGGAAAGGAAGGTAGAGGAGAGATAGAAATGATGCAGAGGAGTGGAGGTCAGGCAAATGAGGATTTAAAGCGAGGGAGAGAAGGAGGGAAGCTGCAGGTGAAGCAAAAAATACGACAATATAGAGAGAGGGAGTAATGGATGAGTCATGTAGGAGACAGAGGACACTGCACCCAGAGAGAAGGGAGACACAGGAAGAGACAGAGCAAGGGGGGGTGTGAAGATAATACAGCATGAGACAGAGAGTGGAGGAGGGAAGGTGTGGAAACAGTGTTTTGTTGTCTTTGTCGTTTGCTTTCTGCCGACTCCTCCGTCAGCTTCTCCCACTCAAAATCTAAATGAGTTTATCACGGAGAAGGTTTCAGTCAAATGAACGACTTCACAATCCATCATTTATGATCCAGCATCAATTAAATTCCCACATCTGATCTGATTTAAACGCAAAGCAGCAATGGGAACAAGACATTTGACCGACAGCTGAAACTTCTCCCTGATAAAGAACAACGTGATTCACTGTGTGAAAGTAGAAAGTAGTTTGTTTTACTTTGTGTGTTTTTGTAGTGTTGAGATTTGCAGGTTGTGTTTTTGTTGGTTTGAAGCTTGTCAGTGTGCGGCTGCTTTTTCTGAGTAAACACGAAAGGCAATTTTCAGGGAAGAAAATTGGACGATGGGAGGTTTTAGTTGTTCTCCTTCCATTCAGGATTATTTCTTAATTATGAGTTACCACATTTATTTCACACAAAGTTGATTCTGTTCCTCTGAATGTTTCTCTGTATCTGTCTCTTTTCCTCGTTCAGCTGTTTTAGACGTTTCATCTCATGGACAAATCCGTTTCTGGGCAGGAATCACATTTACAATCCCAAATTTCACTCTTTACATTTTCCACTAGATCCTTTCCATTTCGTTTTTAAGGAAATAACTTGGCTGACCACCTGTTTTATTTCTCAAATAAGCTACTTTGATTTCAATCAAAACCAGTTATTATTGTATTTTTCTCTGACCAGTGCTCGTTGAAAACCATTCCAGAATAACCGGTTTCCTCCTGCCTTTAAATTAAAAAAAACTAAAAGTTCTCTCCCACATCTCCCCTCTGTCCGTCTCATTTTGAGATGTGGCGAGAGATTAGGAGCAATTCTGCAAAATCTAACTTTTGTTTTTATTCTGCAAAAATAGACATTCAACTTTTTGTAATTGTATCATTTAATAAATAAACATATTCAAATTAATTATGATGAAAGGTGAGGCTCCCTAATCACTTCTTATAACCCAAAATATTTCTTTAAAGTTTTGGCACACCTTTTCTGAACACGTCTACTTTTGCAGAATAAAAACCTGGAACCAGATTTGAGTGGAATTAGCCTTTAACAGTATCAGCCTCCGTGTCCAGCGGGTCCCAGGATCTCAAACTGCACTGTTCGGTTTGTTAAAGATAAATCTGAACTGTTAGCACTTAGGTGCAGTGAGGATTAAAGATATATTATTACTGGGACGAGCTGGTTCCCTGTGGACACGTCTAAGTCTCTCTCCACCCTCTACTCTTTCCACACTGAAGGAAGTTGAGGAAGGCTTCTCAGATGGAGGTGCATAGGGAAGGCGACGGGTCTAGCACTACCGATAACACACAGGAGGGGGCGGCACAGTCCCACTCAGCCAGCAGCCCCACATACAGCCTGGGCACTCTCTTCCAAGATTTCTGGCATGATATCTGTAAAGCTGGGTGTGTATCTCTCGTTTCCCGTCTTCCTACACGACGATGTACAAAGGCGGGGTCGGGCTTCAGGCTCAAAATCATCGAGGGGAATATTAGCTTTAACTCCTAAAAGACCGATTCAATATATGTACAAGCAAATAATGTAAATTCATCTCAATATCTGTATCCAAACTCTAAAAATTCAATTTTGGGTTTTCAAAATAAAAGCCTGAATCCCTGCCCTGACTCAGATCTAACCAGAGCTTCTTTAGCTGCAACGTCACCTCCTCTCCTGTCGCACTGTGAACTTGTATCCTCCTGGAGATGGATTAAATGATTGACCTGCTCACCAAATGTAAATAATATTTGACAAATTGATAAGAAGAGAAAATGTCTTGACCTGCCAGTTGATTCTTTTCGTACCAAAACATGAATAAAAGCAACATCTCCATCTTAAGTGGGAACAAGGAGACTTTGCAGCTAATTTGAATATAAATGCTGGACAAGCTATATTTGAAAGAAGCAGAAGGGGTCATGACTCTTACATTGAAAATTGATACCAATAAATCAATCGTTAGTTTCAGGGTTTAGTCGTCAAATGAAACGACTGAATTCTTCCAGAGAAACGTGACCGTTTGCTGCTTCCCCATGTGCTTCTGCTCTGATCAGCTTCCAGCAACAGTGTGGAACATTTTAAGCCTCTAAACCAACTCCTGATTCAGTCTCTTCATTTATTTCATTTATTGATCATCTGTCACACTCACTTCCGAGCTGAGTTGAAGACAACTACTCCACCATCAGTTCATTTTCTTCTGTCGTTCATTTACCAAACCACTGATTCACTCACTCTTACTTTTTTTTAACTTTATTTCAAATTTCTATTCGTGAGAAAAAGTCAGACTGCACCTGAGTTACTAATAAAATCAGGTTTTGCATGTTTACTTTGCTAATTCTTTAATTTATTCAGTGTCTCGTTGTTCATTTTGAATGAATGTTCCATAGTGTTGAATGCATCCCGTTCCACTGCATGTTTGCTTCTGAGACTCAGCTTCTGTGACTCTGCAGTCCCTCAAATCCGAACGTGTCTCTTCATCTACCTCTCTACTCGTCTTTTCTTCTCCTCCCTTCGTTTCCTCCTAAAGATCTAAGAAGTCCAAGCTCTCCATCGACAAATCTACCGAGACCGATAACGGCTACGTGTCGCTGGACGGTCGTGTGACCAATCGCAGCAGCGAGGAGGGACTTCAGCTCCACGACCAGCGATGTGATTTGTTGAACAGGACAGACGAGGCGTGCTGGAACACTCTCGTCCAGCCGCCTCACGCTGCTCGCAGCACGGGTCTGATGCTGCCCAGCGGCAACAAGGTGATTCATCAACCCATCATTGAATTTACTGTTGAGTAGTTTTAGATCTAGACGACCGGGGCCCTCCTGCATTTGGCTGATGTGTTGTGTGTTACAGGAGCCAGCATCAGATGAGGCGTCCAGCGAGGAGGACCCTGAAGCCTCCTACAGCGCCCTCCGCAGGGGGGTTGAAAGAATGAACAGTGACTGTACGCTCAGAAACCGCAAGAGCACTCACCACTACAAGAAACACTACGCTGTGGAGGTAAACACACACACTCACACACAGCATGTAAACCTTTTAAAATCGGTTTATTTCATATTTGTCAAAGAAGAAAAGGACGTTAAGGCAACAATCTGTCTCGTCTTGTATCAGGACGTCCCCAAGTCCGGCACCAGCTGCAGCTCCAGATGTTCCAGTCTGAGGACTCAGGACTCGGAGAGCACTCGACACGAGTCGGAGACGGAGGACCTGATGTGGGAAGACTTCCTGCACTGTGCCGAGTGCAGATCCTCGTGTACATCAGAAACAGGTCAGAGGAAAACATCTGCAGAGACATCTGCAAGTTTCTCATTAATGTGCTCAGAGATACGTGTATTGAAAGTAACACTCTTTGGCTGGTGTTTGTACAGAGGGAGAAGGAGGAACACCTGTGTGCCCTCCTGCTAAGAAGGAATACAGAGACGACCCTTTCCATCAGGTCTGTGAACTTCACATTCTGTTTTAAATTTAATATTAATTTTTTTTAGATATCTGACTTGATTGTTTACTGAGTTACTTTAGATCATATTTAAGTAGTCCTGTTAGAGTATTAAATGTTCCAGGGTAAGACAGTGAGGTCTGTGTTAATGTGCTGACTGAAGGTGTGTGTGTGTGTGTGTGTGTGTGTGTTTCTCTGCAGGGTCACGTTCCGTGGCTGCACAGCTCCAACCCCGGCCTGGAGAGAGTGAGCGCTATAGTGTGGGAGGGAAACGAGTGTAAGAAGGCCGACATGTCCGTCCTGGAGATCAGCGGCATGATCATGAACAAGGTGAGTGATGGGGATTCTGATTTCAAAGTGACTATTTTCTACAAGTACAAATTCTATTATCCCAGATGCTCGGTTGTTTTTGCACCAATAAAACCTTAGTATCTGAAAACTGAGGAAGAGAAGGATAAAAAAATGACATTAATCACATTGTTTCTGATTCTTCTCCACAGGTGAATCTCTTCACTCCTGGTATTGGTTACCAGGTGTTTGGGAACCTGGTCTCAGTGACTCTTGGACTCACACCGTTTGCATACAGGTTAATATGACAAAACATTAAATAACTCCTAAATATAATTTTAATTTAGTTACTACAGATTACACATTTTCATTATTTGATCAGTTATAAAAAGGTAAAAAACATGAACGTGTTACTCACATCAGTTTGTCCTCTCCTGCAGACTGGCTCAGAACCGAGACTTTGATCAGCTGACCGCGCTCTCAGCCAATGAGCTTCTGTCTGTGGCACTGGGGGGCGGGTCTGGATCAGACGCCATGGTCATCACCATGGTAACGCTGAGCTTCCTGGTGCGCGTTTGCCTCACATGGCTCTTCTTCTTCCTGCTCAGCGTGGCAGAGAGGACATACAAACAGGTGAGATGATCACATTTTAAATGTGCAGCTAAACCAAAAAGCCGAGTTAGATTCTTGACAGTCTGAACAATCAACTTGTTATTTCAGAGGCTCCTGTTCGCTAAGCTGTTTGGTCACCTGACGTCGGCCCGCAGAGCCAGGAAGTCAGAGGTTCCTCATTTCAGACTGAAGAAGGTTCAGAACATCAAGATGTGGCTGTCGCTGCGCTCATACCTCAAGGTACCACACACCAACTCCACCTGAAAGGTTCAGTAGCTGTGCTAAGTGATTTTAGTTCAGTATTCACAAACTGAGTGACTCTCTGTGCAGAGACGGGGTCCTCAGCGCTCCGTGGACGTGATTGTGTCGTCAGCCTTCCTGCTCACTTTGTCTGTCGTCTTCATCTGCTGTGCTCAGGTATTTAACTCGCATACTACATCTGATTATGTAGACATTGGAATATTAAGCTTATCAATGCTTGGTTTATATTTATGAGCTCATCACATTATGTAATGACAAACCACAGAATGCAACACTGTTTCTATGAGTTCTTCCTGACCACTAGAGGCAGTATCTGGATTTCACTGCACAATCAAGTCAAATAAATTCAGCTTCAGTGTTGATGTAGACTAGAGCATAAGATAGTAGCTGTAAGTTTGTCAGAAAGTCTCTAAAGACTGAATAACGTTCTTACCTCTCTCCGTTCAGTTGCTCCACGTCCACGGGACGTTCCTGGAGTGTCACTATAACTGGGAGCTGGTGATCTGGTGCTCCAGTTTGTCTCTGTTCCTGCTCAGGTTTGTCACGCTGGGCTCCGAGACCAGCAAGAAGTACAGCAACACCTCCATCCTGCTCACTGAACAGGTACCAACACACACAGAGAAAACACATACACACACACACATGAACACACAGCAGACACGTGTTTAAACATTGTTCCATTTGACAGATCAACCTGTATCTGAAGATGGAGAAGAAGCCAAACAAGAAAGAGGAGCTGACTCTGGTCAACAATGTGTTAAAACTGGCTACTAAACTACTCAAGGTAAAGAGACTCATAACTCTACTAAGACACTTGTATAAACATCTAATACATAAATGTTTAATAACCCAACTCGTGTCTCTGTGTGCAGGAGCTGGATACTCCGTTCAGGTTGTACGGTTTGACCATGAACCCTCTGCTCTACAACATCACCCAGGTGGTCATCCTGTCGGCCGTGTCAGGAGTCATCTCGGACCTGTTAGGATTTAACCTGAAGGTCAGTGTGTGTTCACCTCACTGTTCTACACACAGTCACTAGTTTAACCCATGACCAGTGAAATACAGGGATTCAGGAATCCAATGTGAGGGCTTTTCACACAAATCCACCAAATTTGACACGATAAACAATTCTTTCAAACATTGTAGCATCACTTAACTGATAGTGTGCGCACTCTGCTGGCGACTGTATCATTTGATCTGAATAGAAACTTTCCCATGTTCCAATGAAAGTTTTAATCTGAAAATGACGGCTCACGCTTAGAGACATTTATCAATAATTTACAAATGGAAAGCGTTGTCAATCACACAGTTGAGCCAGTTATGTGATTGGCTGGACACTGGTCTGTTTGAGCAACCAGCCAATCCTGACACTTGTAAACAAAACTTACCTGTAATATTCTCTCATCATGAAAATAAGCAGAATTAACATGGTAAATAAACTGTTGGATTACCTCACAGTATTTAAAGTTATTATATGTTCTCTCTGAATTTAGTTTAGTCTTAAAACTGAGTTTTTTACTTTATACAGCGTTTGAAGTAAATTCTTACAATTGAATTAAACTACTAATCTTTCTTTCCTTTTACGTTTTATAAGTTACTGTTTTTATGGCTTTATCACATCATGTTTGTCGTATGAAATCTAACCGCAGCGTGTTTGTTTGTGTCGACAGCTGTGGAAGATCAAATCGTGACAGAGAGAAGAGGAAGAGTGTCGACGTCACTGACTGAAAGACTGAGCGTCAGTCTCAACATATCGGAGCTCTGACCTTCAACGTTCTCACTTTGTGCAATTCACAAACTATTTATTTACCCACTCAGTGTTTTTACTTAGGGTTTCTTTGAATTCTAGTTTGTTTCCATTTTTTTGTGTTTTATCGCACAAAACGATGCTATATTGTTTTACCCGTCAACACAAAGTATTATAAGCATAAATTATTATTATTATTGTTATTGTGATAGTTTAGGTTCTCCGCTGCAGTTTTCATTTCAGCTTATTTGCAAATTTGAAGGTTAAGTTTTGAACTGCCGAACGGGCGAAAATCTTTGTATTGTCATTTTTTGTGTTTTATTTGCTGAAAGTTATTTATGTTGAGTGAGTTTCAGAACGAAACTTGAAGCTCTGTTATTACCTTAAAATCCGTTTTTAAAAATACTAGTCCAGTGGTTTTCTTCTCAGTTGACTTTCTAAAGTTTAAATACACGTAAAATCTCTTAGGCGGCAACCGATGTAGTAAATAAAACCTCAGTGTGTATCAAGATCAAACTACAATTGAAGTTACTCTTAATTATCCTAAACTACAAATTTAAAACCTGGTATTCTGACAAAAGAATGTAAGAATTGTCAGTTTTTTTTTTTTTTATTCCTCTGTATCTGAAAAATGTATGTACAACTGCTCTCTGTTCACTGTTTAAACCAGCTCCTGGGTTTTAAAGTATACAACAGTATTGGATGTTAACAGAATTGTTTGGTAGGTTAAGTTTTTTATTTATTTTTATTTGCTGACTTACCTGAGAAAATTGTTCCTGGTTTCGTTCTTACTTTGAAAAACCAGCCGACGTCAGCACTGCAAAGACACAATCATCCAGATAATGGAAATAACAACATGTGGAGTAGGTGACATTGACTCTGGAGTGAGAGTTAAAAAACGTATTAACACAGTCGAGGGTTTGCTGAAGGTCACTTCACTGCAGCAAGTTAAATCCAATCAAATGCCCTTTTGTATTTGTTTACTTTTTTCCTCTGACAGTATTTCCAGCAACATATGAAGGTAATAACTGATCTGATGTAGTTCAGGTTATTTTCATACACAGTTTGGTACAACATGCAGGTAATGAACGAGCTTCCAAACAGCTTCTTAAGTGGAGTTTGACGGTTGTTTACCTCAAGCTTTTTTTTTTTTACTTCTGCTCAGATTGATCCTACCGGCTGAAACGATGCATATTAACTTACTTCCTAACTTAAGTTTGTGTTTTTTATTTTATATAGACAATTATCAGCTGCCTTTTACATTATATTGTAAAATATAAAAACATAATTGGAATAACAAGCCTCTTAATTAAAATATTGAAACTTGGCTCTTTACAAAATAACTTGTTTTGGCTGATGCCGTTTTACTGTAATTTCTCACTTTTATTGACAAATGATGAAAAATTACAAGAGTTTTAGCTCGAGAATGTTGGGACAATCTGATTTGTTTGTATCTCAGTCAAAATTTGATTATTTCGTAAATTAAAATGGGAAATTCATATTTGCTATCAAACTCCCAGAGCTACATATTCATGAGCATGGCGTGAGACAGTTCATCCTCTGCCCATCATAGGCTCCTTCCCTGCAGTTAAAACATGAGCGTGATTGAAGATATGCACTTTAGGAAAAACAAAACAGATTTTAAATGGAAGAAAAATAAGTTTCATCTCGTCTCAATGTTAGAGATTTATTTTGTACCTCACCTGCTTGACACAGTTTGCATTTGCTGTTCAAGCGAATGCTAGCTGCGACCTTAATATTCACATCGCTCTTGAAGTTCATTCTACATGGTACGTGAAGTTATCATGCTCGCAGAAAATATCTCACGTGATTTAAATGCTGACGTAAATTGTTGCCTCAGTTAATGTGTTAGCACGTTGCTAACTGAAACTAACGTCACTCGTTAAAATGCTAGCATAATTATCTTCAGTGTGTTTGAGGAGGAAGACCAAAGTGCTTGTTTGTTTTTCTTATTCTCTGCGGAAAAAGAAAGAATGTATTTGCAGCGTTATGCTTTAAAATCTGTTTCCCTTTAAAAATTCTTCAAGTTGTATTTTTGTTTTCGTTTTGACCTTTCGCTCTTTGTTCTCTCACTTTTTCTTTTGTTAAGATTGTTTGTCCCTAACGCTTGTTGAAACGATACATGTTTTGCCATGTTTTTAAGGAACAAAGAAGTTTGACTTGTATGTATGAAAGGAATCTAGGTAAAAAAAAAACTGTTGTGATTCTGTTTACCTGAACAGAAGATTTTTTTTTGTGAACCGGTCTGTCCACAAGGTCTACATTTTTTATAAGAAAAATAAAAGAAACAGTTGTTGACTCACTAATGACTCTTTTGTTGTCTTTCAGTTAAAAAAAATCAAATCATGAAACATGCACACTTTTTCTCGCACTTACGGTAGACTTATTTTACCCTGCGCAGCTTCTTCCATCCTTACGGTAGTAAATCCTGGCAGCACATGGTAGAGTTTACTTCACTGAACCAGAGAAAGTTTAAGCTGTTTAGTTGTTAATGTTTGTTGAGATTGTTTAAATGTAAAATGTAGTTATATATTAGAAAAAGAAATGGGAAAACTTCAACTTATTTTATTTTTTTAAATTAAGCACTTTATTTAAAGATGCCTTTTTCAAAAACCCTTTATTTTATTTAAAAAGCAAACCTTATTTTACTTGAAATGAGAAAATGTTTATTATTCGAGTACACTTCAGTTCAGTGTGAAAATAATAAACCTTGTTGGAATACTATTGAACTATACTTTATTTTATGTGTTAGTTTGTCATTTATACAACTACTAGGCTCCTCCACTTGAATTTACACAGTGTTGATATTCCTTCAGAAAGTTACTTGATGGACAGCTTAAAGTAGATTGATATATTCATTTTACTTGAATGGAACAAGCTCTTCTGCTTATATTATTTTTGGAGATATATGGGACTGTAAAAGGCAAATGGAAAATACAATAAAACAAGTGCCATCTACCAGTCCCTTTAAAACTCAGGTGTGCACCTTGGTAGATTGTTGTTGTAAAGGTGGATTTGGTTGAAAGAGAGAACACTTCCTTGCAGAGGAAATCAATTTGCGCTAAATGAAAGTGGGTGAGCAGAACATCGATCAATCCAATTTTATGAGTTTATTCCATATTCACAAATTCACCGTTTGGCTCTTAGTATTACATTTTGGCTGCCACACTATGCTGCCGTGTTTTCTTTTCTAGATTTTGGCTGCCACACTTTACTGCCAAGATTTTGTTTTCTAGATTTTGGATGCCATGCTTTGCTGCCAAGTTTTCTTTACTAGATTTTTGCTGCAACACTTTAATGCCGCTTTTATTTTCTGGATTTGGCTGCCAAACTACGCTGTTGAGTAGTCTTTTCTAGATTTTGGCTGTCACACTTCACTGCTGTGTTTTCCTTTCTAGATTTTGGCTGCAACACTTTGCTGCTGTGTTTTCCTTTCTAGATTTTGGCCGCCACACTTTGCTGCCATGGTTTTCTTTTCTAGATTTTGCCTAAATGCTTAACTGCTGTTTTCTTTTCTAGATATTGGCTGCAACACTTTACTGCTGTGTTTTCTTGTCTAGATTTTGGCCGTCACACTTTGCTGCAGTTATTTCTTTTTCTAGATTTTGCCCGAAACGCTTAACTGCTGTGTTTTCTTTTCTAGATATTGGCTGCAACACTTTACTGCTGTGTTTTCCTTTCTAGATTTTGGCTGCAACGCTTTGCTGCTGTGTTTTCCTTTCTAGATTTTGGCCGCCACACTTTGCTGCCATGGTTTTCTTTTCTAGATTTTGCCTAAATGCTTAACTGCTGTTTTCTTTTCTAGATATTGGCTGCAACACTTTACTGCTGTGTTTTCTTGTCTAGATTTTGGCCGTCACACTTTGCTGCAGTTATTTCTTTTTCTAGATTTTGCCCGAAACGCTTAACTGCTGTGTTTTCTTTTCTAGATATTGGCTGCAACACTTTACTGCTGTGTTTTCTTTTCTAGATATTGGCTGCAACACTTTACTGCTGTGTTTTCTTGTCTAGATTTTGGCCGTCACACTTTGCTGCGGTTATTTCTTTTTCTAGATTTTGCCCGAAACGCTTAACTGCTGTGTTTTCTTTTCTAGATATTGGCTGCAACACTTTACTGCTGTGGTTTCTTTCCTAGATTTTGCCCAAAACGTTTAACCGCTGTGTTTTCTTTTCTGGATTTTGCCTGAAACTTTAACTGGTGTTTTCTTGTCTAGATTTTGGCCGTTACGCTTTGCTGCAGTTATTTCTTTTCTAGATTTTGCCCGGAACGCTTAACTGCTGTGTTCTTTTCTAGATTTTGGCCGAAACGCTTAACGGCTGTGTTTTCTTTTCTAGATATTGGCTGCAACACTTTACTGCTGTGTTTTCTTTTCTAGATATTGGCTGCAACACTTTACTGCTGTGTTTTCTTTTCTAGATATTGGCTGCAACACTTTACTGCTGTGTTTTCTTGTCTAGATTTTGGCCGTCACACTTTGCTGCGGTTATTTCTTTTTCTAGATTTTGCCCGAAACGCTTAACTGCTGTGTTTTCTTTTTCTAGATATTGGCTGCAACACTTTACTGCTGTGGTTTCTTTCCTAGATTTTGCCCAAAACGTTTAACCGCTGTGTTTTCTTTTCTAGATTTTGCCTGAAATGCTTAACTGCTGTGTTTTCTTGTCTAGATTTTGGCCGTCACGCTTTGCTGCAGTTATTTCTTTTCTAGATTTTGCCCGGAACGCTTAACTGCTGTGTTTTCTTTTCTAGATATTGGCTGCAACACTTTACTGCTGTGTTTTCTTGTCTAGATTTTGGCCGTCACACTTTGCCGCGGTTATTTCTCTTTCTAGATTTTGCCCGAAACGCTTAACTGCTGTGTTTTCTTTTCTAGATATTGGCCGTCACGCTTTGCTGCAGTTATTTCTTTTCTAGATTTTGCCCGGAACGCTTAACTGCTGTGTTCTTTTCTAGATTTTGGCCGAAACGCTTAACGGCTGTGTTTTCTTTTCTAGATATTGGCTGCAACACTTTACTGCTGTGTTTTCTTGTCTAGATTTTGGCCGTCACACTTTGCTGCGGTTATTTCTTTTTCTAGATTTTGCCCAAAACGTTTAACCGCTGTGTTTTCTTTTCTAGATTTTGCCTGAAACGCTTAACTGCTGTGTTTTCTTTTCTAGATTTTGCCCGTCACGCTTTGCTGCAGTTATTTCTTTTCTAGATTTTGCCCGGAATGCTTAACTGCTGTGTTTTCTTTTCTAGATATTGGCTGCAACACTTTACTGCTGTGTTTTCTTTTCTAGATATTGGCTGCAACACTTTACTGCTGTGTTTTCTTTTCTAGATTTTGCCCGTCACGCTTTGCTGCAGTTATTTCTATTCTGGATTTTGCCCGGAACGCTTAACTGCTGTGTTCTTTTCTAGATTTTGGCCGAAAGGCCAAAATCTAAAAAAGAAAACACTGCAGTTAACGTTTCAGGCAAAGTGCAGCAGCCAAAATCTAGAAAAGAAAGCACAGCAGCTAAGCGTTTCGGCCAAAATCTAGAAAAGAAAATACAGCAGCTAAGCGTTTCGGCCAAAATCTAGAAAAGAAAATACAGCAGCTAAGCGTTTTAGGCAAAATCTAGAAAAGAAAACACTGCAGTTAACGTTTCGGCCAATATCTAGAAAAGGAAAACACAGCAGCTAAGCGTTTCAGGCAAAATCTAGAAAAGAAACCACAGCAGTAAAGTGCAGCAGCCAAAATCTAGAAAAGAAAACACCAGTTAAAGTTTCGGGCAAAATCCAGAATAGAAATAACTGCAGCAAAGCGTGACGGGCAAAATCTAGAAAAGAAAACACAGCAGCTAAGTGTTTCGGGCAAAATCTAGAAAAGAAAACACAGCAGTTAACGTTTCGGGCAAAATCCAGAATAGAAATAACTGCAGCAAAGCGTGACGGGCAAAATCGAGAAAAGAAAACAGCAGTAAAGTGCAGCAGCCAAAATCTAGAAAAGAAACCACAGCAGTAAAGTGCAGCAGGCAAAATCTAGACAAGAAAACCATGGCAGTGCCAGCCAAAATCTAGAAAAGAAAACACAGCAGTTAAGCATTTAGGCAAAATCTACAAAAGAAAACACTGCAGTTAACGTTTCGGGCTAAATCTAGAAAAGAAAACAGCAGTAAAGTGTTGCAGCCAAAATCTATAAAAGAAAACACAGCAGCTAAGCGTTTCAGGCAAAATCTAGAAAATAAAACCATGGCAGCTAAACTTTTCGGGCAAAATCTAGAAAAGAAAACACAGCAGTAAAGTGTTGCAGCCAATATCTAGAAAAGAAAACACTGCAGTTAAACGTGTTGGGCAAAATCTAGAAAAGAAACCACAGCAGTAAAGTGCAGCAGCCAAAATCTAGAAAATAAAACAGCAGCTAAACGTTTCGGGCAAAATCTAGAAAAAGAAATAACCGCAGCAAAGCGTGACGGCCAAAATCTAGAAAAGAAAACACAGCAGTTAAGCATTTAGGCAAAATCTACAAAAGAAAACACTGCAGTTAACGTTTCGGGCTAAATCTAGAAAAGAAAACAGCAGTAAAGTGTTGCAGCCAAAATCTATAAAAGAAAACACAGCAGCTAAGCGTTTCAGGCAAAATCTAGAAAATAAAACCATGGCAGTAAGCGCAGGAGCCAAAATCTAGAAAATAAAACACAGCAGTTAAACTTTTCGGGCAAAATCTAGAAAAGAAAACACAGCAGTAAAGTGTTGCAGCCAATATCTAGAAAAGAAAACACTGCAGTTAAACGTTTTGGGCAAAATCTAGAAAAGAAACCACAGCAGTAAAGTGCAGCAGCCAAAATCTAGAAAATAAAACAGCAGCTAAACGTTTCGGGCAAAATCTAGAAAAAGAAATAACCGCAGCAAAGCGTGACGGCCAAAATCTATAAAAGAAAACACAGCAGCTAAGCGTTTAGGCAAAATCTACAAAAGAAAACACTGCAGTTAATGTTTCGGGCTAAATCTAGAAAAGACAACACAGCAGTAAAGTGTTGCAGCCAATATCTAGAAAAGAAAACACAGCAGTAAAGTGTTGCAGCCAATATCTAGAAAAGAAAACACTGCAGTTAAACGTTTTGGGCAAAATCTAGAAAAGAAACCACAGCAGTAAAGTGCAGCAGCCAAAATCTAGAAAATAAAACAGCAGCTAAACGTTTCGGGCAAAATCTAGAAAAAGAAATAACCGCAGCAAAGCGTGACGGCCAAAATCTATAAAAGAAAACACAGCAGCTAAGCGTTTAGGCAAAATCTACAAAAGAAAACACTGCAGTTAATGTTTCGGGCTAAATCTAGAAAAGACAACACAGCAGTAAAGTGTTGCAGCCAATATCTAGAAAAGAAAACACAGCAGTAAAGTGTTGCAGCCAATATCTAGAAAAGAAAACACTGCAGTTAAACGTTTTGGGCAAAATCTAGAAAAGAAACCACAGCAGTAAAGTGCAGCAGCCAAAATCTAGAAAATAAAACAGCAGCTAAACGTTTTGGGCAAAATCTAGAAAAAGAAATAACCGCAGCAAAGCGTGACGGCCAAAATCTATAAAAGAAAACACAGCAGCTAAGCGTTTAGGCAAAATCTAGAAAAGACAACACAGCAGTAAAGTGTTGCAGCCAATATCTAGAAAAGAAAACACAGCAGTTAAGCGTTTCAGGCAAAATCTAGAAAATAAAACCATGGCAGTAAGCACAGGAGCCAAAATCTAGAAAAGAAAACACAGCAGCTAATTGTTTCGGGCAAAATCTAGAAAAAGAAATAACCGCAGCAAAGCGTGACGGCCAAAATCTATAAAAGAAAACACAGCAGCTAAGCGTTTCAGGCAAAATCTAGAAAAGAAAACACCGCAGTTAACGTTTCGGGCAAAATCTAGAAAAGAAAACCCAGCAGTAAAGTGTTGCAGCCAATATCTAGAAAAGAAAACACAGTAGTTAAGCGTTTCAGATCGTTTCTAGCGTTTCTAGATCAGGCAAAATCTAGAAAAAGAAAAACATGGCAGCAAAGTGTGGCAGCCAAAATCCAGAAAAGAAAACCCTGGGAGCAAAGCATGACGGTCAAAATCTAGAAAAGAATACACTGCAGCAAAGTTCGGCAGCAAAAAGCTGGTAAAGAAAAGCACGGAAGCAAAATGTCAGCCAAAATCTAGAAAAAGAACAACAGTACAGTGTGGCATCCAAAATCTGGAAGAAAAACCTGACAGTATAGTATGGCTTCCTAAAACTAGGGGGAAAAAACGCATACTATATAAAGTGGCGTCCAAAACTGTGTAGTGTGGCATCCAAAATGTAGAAGAACAACACACGGCAGCATGGTGTCGTCCAAAATCTAGAAGAAAAAATCACGACAGTATGTTGTCGATTCCAAAATCTAGAAAATTAACATGAGTCTAGAGTGGCGTCCAAATCTAGAAAATAAGTTTTATTTATCTATATCTGTTTAATCAACTGCAGTCACTTTATATTGTCAGTCAAGCAAATACCTTGTTTGTGTATACGTTTGTATATAAAGTTGTTTTTAAAAATTGAAGTTTAAGAAAAACCTTGGTTGCAACCAGTTAATTTTATGTTTATGTTGTAGATTAATGCATATATATATATATATATATATATATATATATATATATATATATATATGCATCATATCTGTCTTCTTATGAAACTTATAGAAAATATAAATAAGCCTGTATTCATTATCTGCATAACAAGGGCAACAAAGACTGACCTGCAAAGTAACTAAACAGAGAAATTTCTTTCCTATCGTAGCTGCTTAAAAATGTGTTAATGTATTTTGTGCACATACTAATCACTACTAGAACACAATGACAGATTCAAAAAACCTTTTTATTAGAACAATACAGCAGATATAAAGGTCCATTGCAATCAGACACTCCCATCAGAACGGAACGTGTGCTTCAACAGACAATACACACTCCCCAAGACAAATAAATTAATATAAACTAGATAAAAATAAAAACAGGAAATGAGAAAAAGAAAGAATAAAACAAGATGAAAACAAGATTTGTTTTGTTCTGAAAAGCAAAAGTGTGACACAAAGAAGAGATGTTGATCATTCAAAATGATAATTCAACTTCCTGTTCAAAGCTTAAGTTCAAACAATAAAAAAAATCAGGCCCAGAATGTAAGTGTTTCTATTGTGCATGTGCAAGATTTTTTTAAAACGTCACCGTGTATTAACCTCCACATGAAGGATCTTTATCTGTGGCCTTGTAGTAGTTATGGTCAGTTTGACAACGTTGTCAGACCTTTTTTTGGGGGTAATTTTTTAGCATGAGAGACAGATGGTCTCCAGCTGAGCAATAACGACAGATGAAAAAAAAAAAAGGTCAAAGAGAAAAGAACAAAAAGTGAAATTAAAGCTTGTGATAATAACAATAATAATAATAACAAAAGCAGCAGTGGATAAATTAAAATACAATCCAGTCAGAGGGAAAAAACATTTTTTCAGACAGAGAATCCTTTTTCTGTGCAGAGGTGAATCCGAGTGTCATGAGGACTACGATGAACTGCATCTGTACTGTACGAATACTGTAAAGCTACAGTACCAAAGGGACATTAATGACTCGGTTTATAAAAATGTCTTCGTTATCCGTGACGTCTTTTCAGGGCATGTCCTAAAAAACAATAAACTTATATCGGTGGCATAGAAATTTGTTTTATCTTTAGATATACAATATATGACAATTTACAGTAAGAAGACAAATGAACATGGCTACACATCAAGGTGACTCTTTTAGGTTTCATAGTTTGGACTTTATATTTGGTTTCAAGCGCACGGGAACGTTTTATTCATGAGGTCTGATTAGAGAACGGTGCTGCGATTCTGCGATGCTTAAAAAACACAAGGGCGCAGGTTCGACGAGGTAGTCTCCTCGTTTACATTTAAAGGTTTTTGGGTCGGGATAGGGACTCGAGTCCGCGTCTTGTCGTCGCTGCTTATTTGCCAATATTCAGGTGTTGTGCCTCATATTTCCTCGTCGTCTCTGCCTCTCATCCTTGCATATACAGACTTAATGAAATTCTTTGAAGCACTTCCCTCCACTGACAGAATATATTATTCACTCCACTGCACCTCACCGCCAGAACACGTTGTAGATAAAACACCTCTTCTCCTCCATTTTTTATTGATTTATCATCTAACATATTCATTCTTGCCATCACATAACATAATTTTTTGTTATTTTTTCATATATATTTCATACAAATCTATAACCCAAAATTTAGAAATCTTATTTACATGGAAAAGGGTTCTTTTTTTTGCTTTTAAAAGTGACTATTTAAACCCCCCGCCCACACGAACACACCCACCCCCACCCAACCTCAACAATCATGGAAGAAATCCGAAGACATTTCCCGCTCAATTCCTTTTCTTTTTTCTAAAATGTGACTCGGAAAACAGCATTCGGCAAAAAACACCCAAAAATGTATTTTTATCTGCTTCCTCTTCAAATCAAACTATTAAACGTCAGCAAACAGAAGAGGCTCTGAAGGTCTAGACCCCTAAACAAACGGAGATCCTTCCAGGAAAGAGAAGAGTCTCAGAAACAGTTTAACAAAACGCACCATCTTGGAAGTCAAAGCAATATAGCCTGATGAGGTGAGGGATGGAACGGGCAGACAGAGGAAAGGGAAGAGAACAAAACCCCTCCTCGATCAGTTTTAATAGCGCCCCCTAGGAGCTCGTCCTGTTTATTACGCACACAGACACACACCGGACAAGCCACGCTGGTCTTCAGTTTGGTGAGAGAGCGCGTGTGTGCATGTCTTAGCACGTGTTTGAGAAGCTTGTGTGTGTGTAATTCTGTGCATGTTAGTAGAACCGGTGCCTCCCAGTTAAAATACGTGTGAGTGAACGGGTGAGTCAGTGTGTGTGCGTGTATGTGTGTGTGTGTTAGAGAGTGCCATCCGCGGCACAGCCTCCACCCGCCTTGTGGCGAAACTCTTGCAGGTTGGAGACACCGTGGAAATGGACGAAAGCCCCGGCGACGACCAAGATGTGGAACAACTGGTGGGAGTGGAACTATGGAAGAGAGTAAAATATCGTGTGTTAGAGAAACAGAGTCACATAAAGATAGAAGAAGAATCACAGACAGGAAACAATGGCTTCTTTCGTCCAGTCAGTGTGTGTGTGTTTATCCGACACTCACCCAGATGTCACACTTGCCGGGGAAGAACCTCTCTGGGATGCGAGCGGCGTACAAACAGGCTCCGGTGATGTAGAGCGTCGCCATCAGCAGCAGCCAACCCATTTGACCCATGGTGGTTGCTTTGATCAGACCCTCGCTGATCACAAAGTGCAGCGTGGGAACAACGCCGCTCAGACCCAAACCCACAAACACTCCTAGAGAGAGAGAGAGAGAGAGAGAGAGAGAGAGAGAGAGAGAGAGAGAGAGAGAGAGAGAGGCAAAGTCAAGTTTGGGACCAGAAAACCAAAGCAAAACTACGACATTTAAGCAGCTAAAAAGAATAAATACCAATAAAAACTGAATTGATCATGAACCATTCTCACTCTACCTGCTCTGACTCCTCTGTACTGTGGTGTGGCAAAGAAGTCGCATTGGGAGACGGTGATGGCCGACAGTCCCAGTATACACACCACTATCAGGTAGATGAAACAAGGCTGAGGGGAGCAGTAGAAGGAGTAGTACAACCAGGGAACAAATGAGCCCATGATCAGGAAGGCGATCCCACTGTAGTCCAGCCTGGAGACGGAAAAACACAGACATTATGTTACTGTGAGTTTCCTATTTTACACGAGACTTGATACACTGTGAGTTCGCAGTGTGTGCGTCTTACTTGGAGAAGACTCTGGAGACGCCCTCAGAGTGGCAGTAGACTGTGTGGAAGAGCCAGGAGAAGGAGAGGCAGAGGATGGCTCCCAGGAAAAACACCCCGATCACCACCTTCTCCTGGACGGGAGCCACGAACGACTTGTTGGGACTGAACATGTACATCAGACCCAGAAAGAGGAAAACCAAACAGCCTGCGGAGACAGAGACGGAAGAGAGAGATTAAATCAACCATGATGAACAACTGCTGCAAAAATCACATTTGACTGCAGTAACCCTTTTGCAACACTAGGTGGTAGCAGAGGACATAAATATTGGCAATGTTGTTTTCAAGTCAGGAGAAGAGATGTTTTTTTAAATGGGATTGAAAAAAAAAAACAGAAAAAACAAAAATCCAACACATTCAAATAAGCTGATTGAAAAGTCAAAAATAATATATACTGGACTCACGACTTTCTTACACCCCTCAGCTTAGCTTTTGACACAACACTGCTTATTAACAGCAAATAGAGGGTATCATTTTACACAAGCGTCTGTTTCCTAATACGTAAATGTGAAGATTAGCTGGTAATACGTTACAGAAATAGACACAGAGGAACTAAGATAAAAGTTCTATTCTCGTAACTTTAAATATTCCAGTCGTGACGGTCATGTGTGTGTGTGTGGGTCTGTGTGTGTGTGTGTGGTTAAAGTAATTAAATGTTAAGCCAAGGTTTATTGAATTTGTTGCAGTAAGAGCTGCATTTAAATGCGTTTAGATCAGTGTTATATATGTAGCAGTGTGTGTACATGCGTGTGTCCTACCTAGCAGGTGTGTCCAGATGTTTCCCGTCTCCGTGTGGATTCTGAAGATGCTCTTGAAGCAGGCGCGAAACGAAGGCATGGGTGGCCTGTGGCCGTGAAGCAGGAAGTCGTTGTCCTTCAGCCAATCGGGGAGCACGTCGTGAGGTATGACGCGCCACCGGCCCTCCCACACCTGATTGGTTAATGAAGCACAGAAATATCACAATCAATAGTGGAAGAAGAGCACAACGCCTAGAATGGGTGCAAAAGAACAACTTGTAATATTTTCTAATTGTGTTTAATGAGAAACAGAAGATTTTTATATTGAATGTCATTGAAATACCGCCATTTAAAGTTTGTTCATAAGAGAGAGAGAGAGAGAGAGAGAGAGATAACCCTTTGACATTTTCTTTGCAGAATGATTCATTTCCTTAATTTACAACCTGCTGATTAGAGTTTCAGAAGACTGTGTGTGTGTGTGTGTGTGTGTGTGTGTGTGTGTGTGTGTGTGTGTGTGTGTGTGTGTGTGTGTGTGTGTGTGCGCATGTGAATATTAGTCCAAGCTGTGGTTCTCTCAGATCATACGAGTCCACATTTCAGCAGTGTTGTCTGAGAAGCTCTCCCTCTAACTCCTCTCCATAACAACACAGTTGGTTATGAAACCTCTTCAGGACAAACTGGTTTCTCAGAAATTGTTGCGAAACCCATCAGAACTGTGTTCTGAGAGTTTCTGGTGATGTAACTTTTAGAAGTAAAACATGTGCTGGTTTTCATAACTTCACCTCACTCATAAACTACACTGTAAAACGCTCTTATCAAAACTACACTGGAACTACATGTATTCTGAACTTTGACCTTGTTATGGCCCAAACTAAACCTGGACAGCAATATTCCAACTAATGACCTTATTCTGAATAAGACATATTGCCATTGTCAGAGGTCAACTGCAACTTTTGCTCAGAATACAGACATGATGTTTTCGGTGTTTGTCACAGTTTTATTGGCTTCTTTTACTATGTGGTTTTATTGAGTGTTGATTTAAAACCGACTCTGTAAACTCTAACATCATTACTTAACTATTTTAGTGGGCAGAGGGTTTTAAGTTGTGACGCACTTTAACATCTGTATTGTTGAAATTTAGCACTAGCTAGTATTTGTACTTGCACATGTGTGTTCACTACCTTGTGTACGAACTCCTCCATCCTCTCCATGGCGTGGTGAGCCTGCAGCAGCGGCTTCATTCCCATGAAACCTTCATCACTGCTCCTCTCATCCTCTTCCCGTTCTTTCTCCTCCTCCCCTCCTTCCCTTCCTCTGTCATCCTCTTCATCTTTTTTTCTCTCCTCATCGCATTCGGGGACACACTGACAAAGACAGAGAAGAAGCAGACACCATTAGTACAGAGGGATTTGAGAGCCATGGTTGTTTATGACATTTTCTCTTGTTTGAACATGTGCATTTAATTCCTTGGGGTATTTCAGCTTTATCAGATGAATGAAGTGAAGTGTGACTAGAAGACAGAGGGGCTGACCTTTGATTTGAACCTGCAGTGAGCTGAGATGTTTATTTCACACATTTATTGATCCCAACTTGCATAATCATCCTTCAACACACAAATTAAATTCAACACGACAACAGAACCTCCTCACAGGTTCATCATGAGTCATTTTACATAACATGCAAATGTGTAGTGATATCTGACAACAGATGTATAATTCCACGGTGAAGCCACGTAATCAAATTAATTTCATCAAAAAATGTGTTGTCCCAGTGAAAACATTTGCTCTGAAGCTCGGTCATCGGCTGGATATGTATTAACAAACCATAGACTGTACATAACAAATCTTCCTTTACAGATGGTACAAAAGTTAAGAAGCCTGACAGGATAAACCCAGCCTGAAAAAAAAGAGGTAATAATAAGATAAAATATATTAAGTCCGAGAAAAATGAACACGTAACAAACAAGTGTGTTTTTGGAACTCATTAGAAATCATATTAGTCCTCGTCTCATGACTAGAGCCTGAAAGATATATCGCTTAGCCAATAAAAACGGATATGAGCCTTTAACAGGCTCACATTTGGTTGTATTTTTATTTTATTTATAGTTACTTATAATAAAGTGTTATGGTTAAACGGTTAAATATCAACATTCAAGGTACACAATGTACATTTTAAGAAAAGAAAAAAAAAGGTGTGTCAGTATCAGTATATACATTTAGAAAATAGATCAGATAAAAACAGTCCATTTATAACCAGAAGATTAGACGGACAGTTTGAATTCAATCTAACACAACAGCTGTCACAGCGGTGCAGCCGTGCACAGAATTAATATGGCTTGTTCTTTGTGATAAATACACAGTCATTCATCATAACTGACACACACACACAGACACAAACAGTCCCACACAGACCCGCACATGGAGGCAAACACACACTAAAGACAATCATGTTATGTGTGGATTCAGGTGGGCAAATTTGATAAGGTTTAGGGGCATATATGTACGAAAAAGACAAAATACATAATTTTTTCTTATTTCATTGATGTAAAAACAGACACACAATCACCTCCACACACAAACACTCGGTTCCTCTGGAAGGAAATTATTAGAAATAAATCTTTTCATTAGTCGAAAGGAGGAGGGGGGGGAGAGAAATAAAAGAGACAGTGAGAAAATTAGAAAGAAGTAGAGAAGGAGATAGACAGCAGAACAACAGACAGAGAAAGAAAAAGAGAGAGAGAGAGTCATGTTGTGTATGTATGTGTGTGTATATATATATATATATATATATATATATATATATATATATATATATATATATATATATAATGCATGGCTAACCCAATTTTAAAGTCCCACCAGCAAAATACACTCCAAGTGCCTGGTCCCTGTTGTTTGAGTTTGTGTGTTGACTACGTCGTGTCTACTGCTGACAGTTTCTTTCGACTCTTAAAGTCTGTCTACTCTGTGTGTGCACGTGTGTGCTTAATCATGCATTAGGTCAAATCTCAGTCGGCTGCCGTGTGCTGTAAGAACACACATTTACACACACAGCTTCCATAACACCTGAAGTCGTGCAACTGTAAAGCCACATTTACCACACCGCATATAAATCTGCGGTGTTTCAAAGCCGAGATAAAAGTGACACCTGAGACAACACTCTCTGTGTGCGCGCGCGCGCGCGCATCAGTGATTGAGTATACTATGTGAGCAGAGGGTATCTGGGTGACTGCCAAGTAGTCACGTGTGCTCTGCAGTCTTTGTGTGCATGTGTGTGTGTCTCAGTAATAGCCTCTCATGTGTGTCCATGCATGCATGTAATGTAGGTGTAAGCTTAAATCCAGATGCTGCCGGTGGGGCTGTTTATTGTGGGGTTATTCTGGAAGGGTGTGAATAACTGTGTGTGCATGAGTACGTGTGCACTTGCCTTTATATCCCATGAGTGTATACTGCTTTTTGAGGGTCAGCCTTTGATTTTAAGGTTTAACTTCAGGTTTAAGGTTAGGCCTTTAATACGGATGGTTTAGGTTGGGATAAGGGACTGGGGGGGTGCATTATGTCGATGAGATGTTATCCCAGGGATAGTGAAACAAATGTGAGTGCATGCGTGCATGCGTGTGCATAGGGGGGGACAAAAGGGTGTCCTCTAAGTGTTCCCAATATGCCATCACTTAACTGGTGCCTCCTGACAAGCTACGCATTCACACCTGCAGAGATGATTCTGGGCCAAATGAAGCATAGTGATACACTCCGCTACACACCATACATATAAAACACACACGCTGCTATTTTACACAATACATACAGAACAAGAGGATGGAAGCGACTGAGCCAACAGTAAATACTTCCAGGGGAAATAGGAATGGTGTCTCTGTGTCTCACTCACTCACACACTCACACACACCTCTGGTTAACACTTACAGTATGAAAAAAAGCAGTATAGATAGGGAGGAAGAGGCGGAGATGAATGGGAAGCATTTAGCCTATAACCTGCACATTTAGGTGATTTATGAACAGCCACCTTCTGTTCCTCCCTTCGTTGTCAAAAGCTCTTCAAAACATGTTCCCTTCATAAAACACATCTAAGTTTCATAAAAATATATAGTTAGGTTCTAGATTACATTTTGAATGTGAGGTCACTAACTGAAAATACAGAAGCCAAAGACATGACTTGATTTATTTAAAGGTGCCACTTTGGCGGACGACATGTAGTTGGTAAAAACCATAGACCGTATTGAAGATGGACGACACGTCTCCACTTCCTCTCACTATCCAGAAATGTATTTTGACTTTTCACTTTGGTCCATGTCCCATTTGTTAACATGGAGAAGGTGGTGTATGATCTATACTACAGCCAGCCACCAGGAGGCAATCAAGAGGATTGGCTCATCTTTTGGAGAGCAGTCATCTCCTCCATCTTTATATAACGTATATAGTAAAGCGTGATAAATTCTGCCACACTGTTTAATATTGCTGTCATGTGTCTTCTTGTTAGCATTTGACTGCCTTTAACCCCACAGAAGCTGGAGCTGTAAAGAACAAGCGGCGGGTGTTTTAACACATTGTGAGAAGAAAACACTGAAAAATGACCAGCTGCCAGCTCAAGAAAAAGGAGCAGAAACGGTTTCGCTCTCCTGTGAAACATCTGTTCAGCTGAACTAAACATAATCCAGACTGTGAAAGCCACAGTGTTGAGGTTCGGCAGCAGGTGATGCAGGAGGTTTGGCTGTCATCATATCCTCAGCTGACGTGTCCGTAACCAGATACAATAACAAATCAGGGAAGATTCAGACAGGAGGAGGAGAACTGTACGAGTGGAGAAAGGTAGTTCTTGGAAATTCAGGGTACCCCTAATGTGTTTACATTCAGGCTCCCACTCACACACACACAGTCACTTGGATGAACTCTATACTGTATGTCTGCTACACGTGACTCAACCTCAGCTGACCTCTCTCTCAACAACTCATTCTGGCAGAGGTTAGGGAGTTGAATTTCGCTCAGTGTGAAAGTATGTGTGTGTGGTCAAGGATATGATCCCATCCCTCTGGGCAGTGTCGACCCTCAGACCTGAAAAACTCACTGTACAACTTCTCATCGCATGTGTGACTAAATCAGTCTGGAAGTGAGCGCCGGCAGGCTGGCTGCTCGTCCTCACACAGAGCCAGTCCCATGTGCTGAGTAATCAACATTTCAGTTGTTGTCATACTTCAGCAGGGCGACGTTCACATTTTTCTAGGAAAAGTTTTCCCAGGAAACGCTGGAGAGAGAAGAGCCTTTACAAGTCCAGAAAATTTAACCAAACAGATTTAATAACATAATTGCCACATTAAAAGTGTAGCTCATCTAGTATGAAAAGTAGACATTTGGATTTAGGGGGGAGTTTGAAGCAATTTTACTTGGTTTACTTGGCATCTATCATCTCACATTGTCTGTTATTGTTACTGACTTATAATGTGGAGCAAAAACACAGCTATTGGATCTAATAAATGTACCAAAGTGAAAAATACCCATCACTTTTTCTAAAAAGCCTGAGCTGACTTATTTAAATAACTTATTTGATCTGACCAACAAACTAAATTCCTAAGGATACTCACAATTTATCACATTTGCAAAGCTAAAAACAACATGAATTATTAACGATCGTCAATCAGCTTACTTTGGTTTGTGTACATGTTAGTATGCGTAAGTGTGTGTACAATAGTGAGTGTGTGTCTGATAAATAGGTTTTAAAAAGCCGTATAAGAGCACAGTAAGTTTTAACACCATGCTCAGGCAACTGTTATTTCAATAAATTTGTTTTTTTTTCTCGAATAATTAGTAATCTGTATTCATCTTTAGGCAGCAATGTGGAGGAAGGTCGTACTAACTATAACAATGTCAATTTCCAAATTTACAACGAAATGCTTCGACAAACCCCTGAAATATTACAGCGTAAACTGACGCACCAGATGGTTTGTTACCCAGAACCATCTGGGAGGGCTTCATTAGAAACTTTTTTTGGAAAAGGGGCAAGTGCTTTCTAAAAATACTTGGCAGGGGATTGGATGAACCATCTGCTAATCACATTTGCAGAAGAATAGGAAAACGGCTAAAACATCTTTTACATCGAGAAACCAGCGCTGTTTCTTAGCTGTGAAAAACCTTCAACAGTTCTGATATAACGGATGCTTTAGCTCCATCTCTCTATGAGCCACCATTGTTATTAAAGAACACTTCTTGCCATTGCCATGCTCTTAGCTACCAGTAGCTCCTTCCTCGTCGGATGCTAGTTTGTCCGAACCATTGTTCTTCAGCCACAGGCAAATAACAAAATGGATTTAATTTGGAAGATATCCTGCCACCTTGCAAGTAGTGCTGACCAATATATTCTGTTTTCATTGTCATCACTATATGAGCCGTCCTGAACTGCAATAAATCTGAAAGAAATCGTTGTAATTACACGGGTCATGTAGAATGTTCTCTACCTTCATGGTTGAGCTGCAAACACAAAGCAGACAGCACAGCGGCGGAAGTGAAGACCAGTGAGAAGTGAAGGATTTGCTCAAGGTGACAACATCTCGAGTAAACGGCTCGTGTAATGTTCACATAACCACGACACGCTCATTAAGCCAATAATTAACTGTTATGATCAAGCTAAAACAAAAGCTTTCAGTATATAGAATTCTACTTCCTCATATCACAGCATGGTCACTGCAAGAAGTTTCTCGGTTCGAATCCGGCTTCGATAGATAATGGACGGATCTTCACATTTGTCTTATTTTTGTGAATATGATAAATGAAACCTCAAAAGGATCAAATGTGTTAAGATTGGGGAAACAAGGTTCTACGACAGCATGGAGACCTCCAACACTTTTCACACAAGCATGAGCTAAGAAGCTAGATTTCGATGAGAAATCTCTAGAGACGCTGGTCTGCTTTAGATTAAATGAGGCAGCTTTTTCTTAAAAGCCCCTAAAGACCAATCTACTCCTCTGTCTCACACAAAAACACATGCATCCAGCTCCCCCCAGACTGATTACCACTCAGTATGTAGACCTGGCTAAGGACTTTCAACTGACTAATGGCTGTTCACACACACATACATGCACACCTGAGACAGTTTGTTTTTGTGTGTGTTATGAGGAACCTCTGCTCTCATTAGTTCTGCTGAGCTCGACAGTCGGTCAGCAGAGGATATGTCAGTGAAGCAGCAAAGACATGTGAGGAAAACTCTCCTTTATTCAGCAAAACATGAAACTTTTGACCCAAACATTGTCACATGGCTGGTTTTTTTAAGGTGGGAGAAAGGAAAGCTGCAAGCCAATAGGAATGCAGCTGATATTCTTAGCACCAATGACAAGAGAGCAAGAATCTATACTAGAACATAGAGGGAAGAGCTTACCTCTGTACACTGTGACCCCTGCACAACACAGACAGTGTCAACATGTGACTCACACACACACAGTGCTCTCTAGGGACGCCAAAAATTGGGAAAATTGTCCAAGACCCTCAGAGGAAAAAAAAGAAAGTGGTTTCAAAACAAACACGAACCCCCACTAGACAAACTATTCCCTGTGTTCTTGTCCATGACCACGAGGACGGCACAGCAACAAAGAACACCGATTTTTATCAATCTGTTCACAGTTAGAGGGCTTGTGTCAAGGACCTTTACTTTTTTAAAGCACTTAAAAAGTCGCAGTTTTGTCGTTATGCCAGGAGAGGAGAATGAACATGAAACTAGGTATAAGGCTACATCCACACTAATACATTTTGGTATTATAGTTGTAAAAAAGGATGGAAAAAGAGGATTTTAGCTCTGTATCAGAAATGATCTCCATCCATACGAACACGCCTGAAAACATGACTATTCACGTACACTGGGCATGCAAGCAACAGTGTAAATATAAAGCAGATTGTCTACTCTGAAGCCGGTTGCTCAGGTACAGCAAATGCTACGAATGAGGAATAGCAATTGCGGAATTTAACAACAGGAATTTATTTTCTTGGACACACGACAAAATGTCTAACTTGTTGTCCATGTAACAAAAACTAAATGCAAATGAGAGTGTCTCGAGTCATCGTTTCCAAAAGTTTAAAGAGAAATTATTTACATTTACTGTACAAATATGACACTGGGATCTCTTTTCTAATGTGATTCTCAGCAAGAAAGCAAATTAAATATATTTCCCAAAATGTCCCAAGTAGCATCCCAGGTTTTAATGTATAAGAAGAATGACTAAAAGGGTTGCGATTGTGGACGACAGGTACAATAAGAGGAAGTGAACCTGGATATCCTTCCTCAACAGACTGGGCGTTGATGCATGAAAGCAATACAAAAAACAATTCTGCTCAAAGGAAGGATGTGCAGCCGACTCTAATGTACAAAATCGAGGACATTGTTCACAGATTTTTGTTCCCTAATTATTGGTTTTTCTCTAGTTTTGCGTAGAATAAAATATTCCAGACTCTCTTCTTGTCATATAACTTAGTGTGTATTACATGTTAAGTTAACAGAGGTATATTTCTTGATTGAACTAAATAATGTGTAAGAGACACTTGATTGAACTTAAATGATGCAGATGTAAACTGAAAACAGAACTGTTTCAGTCTCCTCATCGAGCTTTTTCACTGTCATGGTCTGCAAATGTAACACTGGTCTGCAAATGTAACACTACTCTAAGGTAGTAGGTTGCACTTGTTGGCAGGTAAACAGCCATTGTTTCCAAAATTGTTTTCAGCAACTGTGGGGTGTAATCAGGAAGACACACAAACATCACGAGCTCATGGGGACAAGTTAAAAAATATCTTGAAAACAGGAAACTTGACATAAAAAATAAAATTCTCCTTTTTTGGACAATAACGTAAATAAAAAAAACAGAACATGAGACGTAAAAGCATCCCATGCAATCTGAAGACAAACATGATGTGCGACACCAAACTCAAAGCTAAACCAGACACTCACAAACCCATTGAGAGACACACACGAACACCTATACCTCCAAACGCTGAAAGATTCAAAGGGCAGCCTGTGGGGTGTTAAGACAGCCTGGCCTTGCCGATTGGGGCAGGGGGCCCCTCGCATCCTCTCAGGTATCCGTGTTGTGTTACAGCAGATAAAAAAAAGGCCACACACACGCGAGCAGACACAATACACAATCACAAACACAAACACTATTGTGTTTCGGATCAGCGGCTCTGTGCTGATTGCCTTTAACACTGGACGACAGAGCTGCAGCTTTGTTGCACACACAGTCACAAGTGATGCCTCTGAGGGAGGGTATCTAGCACATTTTGTTCTGTGATTTGGACGTGGTGCCATCATGTGATGCTAATCACACAGATTTTGGTAATGTGTTTGCTCTCCTTCCAGGAAGACGTCTGCATATTAATGACACAACAGGTTTATTTTTAGGGGCTGTGAATTTTTTCGCACGTTCAATATCGATATCACTTCAGACTCTAGAGTGGAACTAAAACTGAACAACAGTCAGAGCCGAGACATCTCTATCACAATGCACTGTTAATTACTATAACACAGAGTGACTCATCATCAAGTCTGAAAAAGCCTTGAAGGTGGCGACGGTGTCGATAATAAGTGGAGGTGGTGGAGGATGAAACGTTTGGGGAAACAGGCTCCTAATCAATTTGTGCAAAAGCAAGTTTCAAGTACCTGCTCGAAAAACTTGAAAAACGGATTTCATAATGCACCTTTCTCCCCTGAGCAACGTAATAAACACACAACTTCTCTCGTTATGATGATCGTAGAAAACTACACTCATTGTTTTACTTTTATTAACATAGTCTGAGACTATCCTATACTCTTTTAAACACATATTGTGCTATTTTTCACTTTTTACTGCTACTCATACTACTCGCAGTAGCAATGAGTAGCAATGAATACATGAATAATGTGTTACTTTATGACTCTTGAATCCTCCACTACATTCCACATACTGGTGTGCAATTATGTTTAAATGAGTGCTAAACAACACCATGCTGTATTATTAAAAAGACGTGGCAAACTCCCACATGCTGTCCCAAAACCTTCTTACGCTAACTTTGAATCTAAATTTGCTCTTAACTTCAAAATGCTGCTTTTAAAAGTGAGATTAAATTATCCTCTAGTGTTTAATTAACTGTAGTGTCCAATCTTCTTATGGGATCAGTGGAAACTTTAGGTCTTCAAAGGGAAAATGGTGGTAAAGCATGTTGTGTACACACACGCACACGGGGAACTGTGGTCAAGTGATAACAAATTGATTCCAATTTATAGCGTGTGTGTGTGTGTGTGTGCCAGCGTGTGTTCTCCTACTTTGCTTTAAGACACAGGTCAACATGGGTTACAGAATATTATTTTTCCCTTCTAACAGCTCCTGTTTAATTATTTACGTTAGTGTGTGTGTTGTGGTGGGATAGTTTTACTGTGTGACCACTCGACCCATGGCTCTGAACCAACCAGATGAAAGCATGTATGTTTGTATGTGTGCTGGATACTCACCCCATTGTGTGAGGGGCACTCAGCGGTAATGAGGTGACTGGTTGAAGAACCTGAGGTGGGCGTGTCTTCTTTCTCCCTGGGACTCATGGGATCTGTAGGCGTGGTATCTGTGGTGTGTTGTACGAGGTTAGAAGTTCTGTGTCGCAGCACGAAGGCCGGGCCCTCAGCCGGGCCCTCGGCCCCACTTTTCTCTCCTCCGTCCAGCTTGAGACGCTGGACCAGCCCCCAATAAGAACTGGAGCAAACTCGGCTGGGCCCGGACAGAGACTTAGTGGATGTGGTTGCTTATCTCCGGAGGTGACCAAACCTGGTTGGACTGAAGAGGAAGAGCCATATGGTGAGAAGAGAAAACAGCAGCAGCTGTAAGCAGAGCAAGATGAAAGTATAATCCGGGTGACCAACCTAGAGTCCAAGCTGAAGTCCTTAGACCTGACGGCACCTTAACTCAGGAGTTTATCGGACAAACCTGGAGAGAGACAGAAATAGAGGAAGGAAGGGAAAAAGTTAATAAAATTGTATTAATCTAATTTGATATTTGCTTGACACACACAGATGATCAGCTCATGTGCTTTTGGTTTGCACACAAGCAGATGTGTTTCCTCTGCAGAGAAGCATCATCTCTCTCATCTCTCATTATACAACCTGGCAAATCCTCCAAGGTGCAAGCACACATGCACGTTAACTTTCAAAACACGGCCATGATTAATTGATTCAATTAAATTTTATTTGTATAGCGCAAAATCATGATAGACACTATCTCAAGGTACTTCACATAGTAAGGTCAAGACCTTAAAAATTGCAGTGAAACCCAACAGTTCCCCCAATGAGACCAATTACAACCCTTGTAGGGTCATGGCCTGGCGTAGCAACCACTTTTCTGTTGTTAAACTGGCAAAGGTGGATTTGTATATATCCTAAATGCACTTGCGCAATACGCTTTAGACTATGTGCATAGATCATTAAAATAGAGCTGAAGCTGTCCTTCATAAAAATCTGTGTACACTCCCAAGGAACAAGAGATTCACACACAGAAAGTAGACGTGTACCCTGTTGAGAACTTACTTTTCTTTCTCTAATCATTTCACCATTTCTCTACCCAATCTTATCATGGAAATATGACATAATTTACAATTTAGGTTTAGGGAAAAAATGCATAGGAATGGGGAACATGGTATTTTTTTCACAACAATTGTGGACATTTCCACTAAAAAGCAAATCAAATGTAAATCTGACAGTTGCTGCTGGGTTAGTCAAAGATACTTTTGATTTTGTTGTTAAAAATTGCAAGGTATCATCATACCATATCATAGGCAGCAGAAGAAGCGTGAATGTGGTATCCTTAAAAATATGATGAACTACAACCTAAACTTAAAGCAAACATGCCCAGTAAAATACTGCAAAAGTCCTTGGTCTGGAGGATTTACCTTTTCATCCTTGTGAAGGCCTCTAGCCTTCATGGGGATAAATGTGCTCATGTGTACCTCACGTTCCTGACCCATTTATATCTGCATGTTTTTGCAGCAGCATGTTTCCAAACACTCTCTAACCACCAAAGATGTAATGTCCCGTAAATTATATGAACAGCAGCTGCACCTTCATATCAGTATACTGCTAAATCTCTCCATGTCTCACTATCTCCCCTCTTCTCTCACAAACCCACAGACACACACAGCGCTCCAGAGGGGCCAACTCAATGTGAACGTGCCCCCAAGCACCGGCCCACTTCATTCAAACCATCCCCCATGTGCTCTCTCACACATACATTAGGGAATAATAGACACTCAGGGGAAAAGGAGAAACAGAGGCATGTGCACACACACCTGTACTTGCAAACATATACACACAGACTGCTTAAGACATAACTGGTGCACTTATCAGTGTGATAAGAACAAACTAAAATGACAGAAACCATCATTACGTTTTAGTTTGGTCCATGTCCCATCTGCTAACATAGAGGCAGCCAGGAAGCGATCAAGGTGATGTGGCTTCACTTTTGGGGAAATGCGATGTTGTCTATCTTTATATAAAGCCTATGGTCCACCATTATTCTGGCAACAAATATATACTGTGACAGTTAGGACATTACTTAAGCCATGTTACCTTATGCAAGTCTATGAGGTACAAGAGTTATTGAAATGTGTTTGACTATTAAATAAAAAACATATTCAACAGTAAAAATAAAAACTTCTGCTCATGTGAAGTGACAACAATGGAATCAGTGTTTTCTAGAGACGAGGTTTGGCGTATGTAAGTGCATGGTGATGCTTACAGAAAAAAAACATTGAACCACAGCTGCTGTTTGTGGTGAAGGATCATGGGTACGTTTTTTTTTTTTAAAAAGGAAGCGCAAGAGAAAGAAAAGACTATAAAGAGGGGGAGAAAATCTTTAAAAAGGGTCAGGAAAAATAGAAGTGTTTCATACGCAGACCCACAGACAGTGACACTATTCTGCTGTGAGAATGATAAAGACGACTGTTTGAGCTGAACACGGATGACTGGCCTGTGGGCAAGTTCTCTAATCGAAATCAAACACTTCTACATTGAGAGACCGTCCAATCTATCTCTCCCCTTTTCCTTCCTCCCCAATTGACTATTTTTGAAAATTACATTGACTGCACCCGCATTTCCTGTCCCGATGAAAAGTGAGATTTCATGCCAGTTCATTATTAGCTCGGGAATAAGAGGAATAAACTACTTCTCTGTTTTTTTCTTTTCTTTTAAGCTTCAGTAATTTTCCCAAGATAACAGTCTTGAGGCCTGATTGCTACTGAAGAACAAACAGCTCTTCTCACAATTGAAATTGCTGAGAAGTTTTGTTCTGTGTGGGTCTGATAAGAGTCAATGGAGGGAAGAGAAACAACACAGAGACTGCACATGACTATTTCCACACACACACACACACACACACACACACACACACACACACACACACACACACACACACACACACACACACACACACACACACACACACACACACACACACACACACACACACACACACACACACACACACACACACACACACACACACACACACACACACACAACTGGTTGATTATTTATTTGCGTAATCCTTCTAACAAAACAGACAAACGCCAACGAAAACATAACTTCCTTGTTAGAAATAAAAATACATACAAACTAAAATATTTACAAACATAAATATTATGTCTGAGAGAAATACTGGAAATTTCTTGTGGAGCACTTTTTTATTTTCAGTATCTTGCATCATACAGTAATCTGCTCCGTGATGGTTCATCTGGACAACATGACACTTTGGATCAATTTGACTGTGTCTTCTTATTGCAGCTCCGCAGCAGCAAAAAGTCTCCTCCGCAGAATCGCCTTTCAGCTTCTAAACAATCAGCTCGCTCATCCTAAAACTTGTAACCTGTGTAATTGTCTCTGTTAGAACGTGGTCTTGTGAAGCACACCAACTCTGGCGAAGAGCTTTGACTTTATCCAAGTGCATTTGTCCTTGCAACACGTCTAGTTTAACGGCAGGGTTCAAGCTGTAATAAGCCAAGATTGACCTTTTTTATCATTGCGAGTGAGTTCCCTCTAGACGCACTGACTTTTCTTTTCTCTTCTCAAGAATGACATTCCCCTAAAAAAGATGAAAACATCGGACACCACCTTGATGACATAGACAACCCAAATCATTGTGTGGTGCATGGTGTGCTGATAGTCAGTGCTCTTCTACCGTCATATGGCACATTATTCGCACAATGTGTTCGTACTGCTCGGAAGAACCAAGTGGACGACCACAGTGGCAGAACAGACAGAACTGAACAGAATGACCTTGTATTGAGATTTTAAAAATCCTCACAATGACAGAACATAAGATAATGAGCAAAAAAAAATATTTTCACACACCCAAACCAAATGAGGTTTCTCAGTGTCTGAGCCAAATGCCAATGTTTAAGTTTCAGTTCTGAACTGCCGACATATTATGTCTGTCGCCAACAGGATACGAGATGACTCATCAAGATGTTTCATGCGATGAAACTGCATGATCGCAATTTCCTTGGCTCAGGAAAGAATGCTGGAGACAACCTTATTACTTTGTCTATTAAAGTCCTGGTGTGAGGTTCAATTATTTTCCCCACATGCAACCCCAATGAAACAAACCAATCATACAGACAAGTTTATCTGCTCTGTTTTCCTCGAGTTACAACAACTCGAGGAAATGCCATCAAACTGCCCCTGAGTGACACTTACACCACAGGGGGAGACAGAGGAACTGACACCGAGGATAAAAATGGCAGCAGCCTGAAGCAACTGGGCTTTTGACCTGCTGGGTAAGAAAGGGAAGGGATTAACCAATGAGCTTTGGCTTTAAATCTCTTCCCATGTGCCTTTGAGCCACACTTCCCTTTCTTGGCAAATGAAACTGCTTTTCAACTCTTCCCTAGAAAGATCAACACAGAGCAAACACTCATGACTCAAAGATACAGCCAAAGAAGGATGTATTGCATCATGATTGCAAGCTCTCACCAACATGTATGCACTTTAGAAAGCAATCATCTTTCAGTACACTCACTCAATTCCCCTATTAATTATTAATACTTTATTCTCTTGACATTATGGACCAGCCATGAGGCTCCTGCAGCAATGCCATTAATAAACATTACTGTCCTTTAACCATGGACACTATTGAGCTTTTAATATTGATGATATTGATTTGACTCAGAGGTCAATATCTACAATACTGTGTGTTTTGACAGCAACTGACAATACAATGCTTGTCTGGTAGACTGTGAGAGCATAGATTTAAAAAGCCATAGCAATTTTTGTTATTGACACAAGAAAAATTTTCAATCTTTAAATAATAGTATCACTGATGTGACCTTCGACCCCCAATATAAAAGTCTTCAGGTTGTCGATGTAGACAACTTTGTGGAAGTTAAGAATAACTGAAAGGTCAAAGGAGCTGGATTTGTCTGACACATTTGTGTTAATGCTGCTAGACTGGAACAAAATATTCAGCTCTGACTTCGTCCTTACAATGTTTATTTTTAGTTTATTGTCATAGAGCTCATCTTACCTGCTCTACATGTCACTGCAGGTTGTCTGTGTGATGTTTTGAACCCGGGCATTAAATAGCTTTAGAGAAGCAAGGTTCACCTACTTCAAACTGTGTACGTTTAGCAACACACTGCTGTGCACATAACAGTCTGCCCTGAATGCTATTGATGTGAACATCTATTTAAAAAGGGATCTCTCTGACCGCTCCATCACCCTGCAGTCCAGGTCCCTCGTACCTGATCTTGTACGTATTAAACATATGATATTTAACCTGCTAGGCTCTGATTGACTGCATTAGCAAGTGTCTCGAATCAAGCATTTAAAGAGTTCACACATAATGATTGGTGGCAATCGAATGCCGATTTTGTCGGTGATACATGTATAACTAATAAACACATTTCTTCTTACCCTAAACTGTACTTGGGGATACATAAGATTAGCATGCTAACCAGCTAGAGAGAAAATAGCTCCAATTAAACACACACACACACACTCAGTCACAGTGTGGACTCAGTCATTGTCACAGAAGAAGTGGCTCTGAAAATCAATCCTGGCTACTGCCAGACAAACCAACAGAAACTCACATGAAAAGAAAAAAATAAGAAGTGAGAAAAGAAAGAAAACGAGAGCTGCTGAAAACTAAAGAGAAATGTCAATGGTAATTGATTTGTTCTCTAGGATTTTTTTTACTCAAGAGAGCAAGTTTGTGTGGAGACCTGAGCAGCAAAAAGTGGAGGTGGAATGAACAAGAAGTAGAAATGCCCTTTTCTGCTATTTAAAAACTGTGGACTGAAGGAGTCAATCTGTCATGGCTGTGACTATTCAGTAGAATAAAATCACACAAATCATTTTATGCATTAATGTTGGGAGACTGGACGAATATATCGGCTTCAGTGATGTGCTCAGTCTAAGTCTGCTTGTTTTTTGGGGTGATTATTGCCATTTTATTTTATTGATAACTTATGTTACATTTGGTATTTTATTTTGGTAAGTATTTAACCTGTAGTGTGAAATTCTAAGTGTATGCTAATAGGAACTGGCAGCTTAAGTGAACCTCACATCCACTAGCATGGACGGGCAGTGTGGGTCCAGGAGTCGCGTCCATGGACGTGTTGTTAAGTTAAATCAACGCCCTGCGACGACTTGGTTTCTCCTGCTTGATCTGCCACATTGTAAACATTGTTGTTGTGCTGATTTCCATAGTAGTGGCTAAATGACAATCAAACCATCTTGAGTGGCCACTGTTCTTTTTGATTTGTGTTGATAAGCAGAGCGTCAATTCATCAATGATATTTAAGAACTAGATTAAAACTGTATGCGTAATGTTGTGTACCCTGATGATTTAGCAGCACATATCTCCACCCGTTTGACATCTCAAGCGGAGTCATCCTTCAACTGACGCCATCTGACCCTCTTTCAAATAGTGCCAGACAGCTTTTGAGCTTTACAATTATTTGTTTGTTATAACTCTAAATAATAAATATAGTATATATCGGAAACCACTGATTGTTGAAGAAATGGTCGGCAATTGGAACATTTGAACATATTGCCTATCTCTAGTGCATTAATGATGTTTAATAGAACACCAGGGCTTCTGCAAATGACCTAAACGATTCCAAGTTGCTGCCGAAATATGAGGAAGTCCGCTGCAGATGGACATAAGTGGGTGAAAGCATGACCCGACTTCTGCAAACGAAAGGAGAAACAAAAGGAGAGATGTCTGAGGAAAAGATGTTTGAGATGTGCAGAAGACGTGACTCACTTAACCTGGTTTGCAACATCGTCTGCTAGTCTGACATGCAGCCGCCCCGGGGGGCTGCATGAGTGTGTGGTCACAGTGCGATGACACATTGTCACAGACTATTTGAAGGAAAAAGCAGTGTTTGTCTTTGCTTTCATTCCGCAAAAAAACAAATATGGGACAAAGGTCAAACAGCATTGTGCAATTACTGTGCAGTTGCTCCACATGATGGCAAAACAAAAGCCACGTTCACACATATAGACACACTGAAAACCAGACTGTAGAGAGTAATATTGAGACTGAGATGAGCAGAGACACTGAGGATGACGCTATGTCTGAGATTATACATGGTTATTTACTAAACTCTGTATAAATTTATATGAAAAAGGCCTTAAAGGGATAGTTTGGGTTATTTGAAGTGGGGTAGAGGTACTTATCCATAGTCATTTCATTACCTGCAGTAGATTTAGGAGCAGTTTGCAGAAGCCCCGGCAAAATGCGCTGGTTAGTGGGTGAACAGTAAAAATGTATTTACTAACCCTAAAAATCATCAGTTTAAATATGCACTATATTTTGAGTCGTTTGATGGCATCATCTTGCCGTGAGACAGCCCTTTACCTTGGTACATTTTCTCATACACTGAGCTTCTGTATACCTACATATAAACACACCTACAACTGGGAATATTCTTTGTTGGAGTGGTATTGGCGTGATTTGGTAATCTGAGGGATCCCACTTCAATTCCAGCATTTAAATATTTCTATTCATCAATGTTACATTCACAGACTGGCAATTAATAGTTGTTGTTTTTGTCGTAAACCACTATGAGTGCATAAAATAAGAACGGTTAAATGATATTTACTAAAGCAATTATTCAGGATGCAGTATTTAAGATGTTTGAACAGTTCCCAGTCCTCGACAAGCAACGTTTTCCCTTCAGTGTGTGCTCACTGACTTGAGTCACCTAATCTGATTTGGCCTGTGGCCTGTCACCTGCTATGTCATTTCTCTCTCTCTGTCTCTCTCTGTCTCTCACGCACACACACAAA
Source organism: Hippoglossus hippoglossus (assembly GCF_009819705.1). NCBI lineage: Eukaryota > Metazoa > Chordata > Actinopteri > Pleuronectiformes > Pleuronectidae > Hippoglossus > Hippoglossus hippoglossus. The sequence continues at coordinate 10,631,016 of NC_047173.1, forward strand.
ACAGGAAACAGCACATACTTTTTTTTTAAATAAATTCCCCATTAATTGAACTACATATGGTTACATTATAGTACACACAGAAGAAGAATACAGAGTTAAAAGCTGAATTTTCGTCAAATGTTGATAAATCTGTCCTTGTTTTTTTTTTCTTACTACGCCCTAATAGTTGAGATATTTCACTGATGAGTTATGTTAGAAACTATAAGTCATTTACAGAGTGTCATTTAAACAATGAGTTGAATCCCACCTTGAAGCAAAACTCTGACTTTAGTGTGACCTTGAGCTTTTCCATTATCTCAAACCTGGTTTTTCAGGTGGGACAGACACTCTGCCCGGTCAGCAGGTGACGGAGTTTGTTAAAAGCAGGTTAAACTGGTCTATTATCAGCAAACACAGGTTTACTCCGATCTTTATCTTTTCTTTACTCGTGGAAGTTTATTAGAGAGCAAAAGTTTCCACAAGCTGAAACACAAAGACTATGCTTATCCAGTCTTTAACACATTTAACAAAATTTTCAATATGTTAAGGAACAATGCAAATTAGGTGCATATGCAGGCAGCTAGTCAGACCTGTATTTTTACTTTATGCATGAGAGCATTGGGTTGAAATTTTCTGTTGCCACTTTCAACATATCAGCTTCACTGACAATGACATCACTTTTCCTTTTAAAAGGTGCCACAGTACTGGAGTTAAATGACTGACGCACAATCAACAGCACAGTATTCAGTCTAAAAGCTGCAGACACATACATCTTACCACACATCCAGTTACAACACATTTTGCACATTGGCCTTTAAACCACATGGTGAGTTGAACTTAACTCCTGAACGGCCGACATGTCAGTCTGTTTTTTTTGCCGATATCAGTACTAGTCAAACATGAACCTCTGAACCTTCTGAATAAGACAATACTCCGATTATGACGTTTACATGAGTTGCCAATAGAATATTCCATTTATTTGCCCGTTTACATTTTACAGAGCTTGGTCTGATTATGACACATCAACATTACGTTCTTCTACTTGCTTACAATCAAAGCATGTGCCGTTAATGTATCGTACGGCAATGTTGCAAAATGTTCCAAAAGGACATAATGTGAATAAGATACTCCACATGTCCTGATTCGAATCTTGCTTGTTCTGAGTACAATCAGAAAACGCTGTTTACATGGCAATGTCTTATTGTCAAAAGGGGCATTGCTGATGGGAGTCATGGTAGTGGGTGTATGTGGGAGTATTTCAATCAACGTAGGGATTTGTACAGTGTTGGTGACAACTCTACCTCGTTAAACTGTCAATATCTTAAGTCCCTGACCTTGCTTACTCAGGTACAAAGAAAAACAGAACTGATGTCAATAAATGTCAATGTGTGTGTGTGTGTGTGTGTGTGTGTGTGTGTCCCAGGAGCTTTGTTCCTACAAAGCAATTAAAACATGGACATAGTCAGCCTCTGCAGTGAAATGACCTCCTGAAGACAACTATTATCTTAACTAAGGCCAAGTTTGAATTTGTCTCTATATTTGTTCGTGCAGTTTACTTCTCTGTGCCGCAACCCTGTGTGCGAGTTCCTATCGCAGGTGATTAGGCTTCCCTTTGGGTTTGAGGCAGCTTTACAATGATTTAAAGCTGCTGTTTAAACCCACATGACTGCTTTTACTGTTCACTGGAACTGTGGTTGCACTGAGGCCAGTGCTTAAACATATACCAGAGACATACACACCCATATTATTTGGTATTTTGATTCTGTGTCTCCAGGCAGCTACACCTGAATGCAAATAACTACTGTTCCCTGTGCTTTAATCTCCTCGCAGCTTCACATGGGTGGGGTCCGCCTCATGTGAAACTGAGTGATAGAGACTTTGGATGACTTGCAAGCCTGTTTGACTTGTTTTTCTACAAAATGGGAAAGTGGTCTACACTTTTGGACCCCACGCTATAACAAAACACTATCATAGTTGCCTTTCACCCAAAGAGAACAAAAATTTTAATATAAAGAAAATATGTAAGTCAATATCCACGGTGTGCGTGTGTGTCAGTGTGTGTCGCCTGGTGTCCCCTCAGTCCTGGTACAGCAGTGAGTTTCTGATGAGGCTGCCAGCAGTCTTATGATAGAGAGATACACAAAGACACCCAGTGTGAAGTGAGCAGCGCACACGTACTCACTCTTAGTCTCTCATTCATAGTGTACAGACAGGCAGAGAGCCACGTAGTGCATTACTACACGTGGTGGATTGGGGAAATGCAACGTCAATAACGGCACAACTGCATCGTAGGTGTCCCTGTGGAGATCGACCAAAGCAACATAGTCGACAAAAACGGACAAAAAAATCAAATAACAATGACTCTCAGTAGAGCGAGCGCATAACAAGGCCCAACAGTTCCCTTACGAAACCAGGTTTAAATTCACTGGATCCAGATTTCTAATTTGGATTTGCACCAAAATTTAATGGAATCTTCCCTGACACATAGCGCCCCTTCCACCAAGTTTAATTGTAATCCATCCAGAATTTTATGGTAATCTTGCTTATAAGCAAACAAACCAACAAACCAACAAACCAACAGACCCCAATCACAGATTTCCACAATAGAAACACAATACCTATTTTATACAACAACCATATGTGAGTAGCATGATCATCATTACTACCATCTGTCATGAGTCACCTCAACAAAGAGAAGCCGTTCCAGCCAATGCATTAAAGAGGATAGCGTCCCTCATGGTTATATATTATAAAAATGGACATGGCCTTCATCGGAGAGTTTCCCCACCCCTGCTCAACATGGTGCCTAACCACCAACCATTTAAACACAGAGCAGACACCGACCACTACAAGGCCGGTGCACAGTTGGGCACTGCTGGTAAACACAGTGAAACCAAATGCAGTGGTTTGCAAGCACTGGGTGGTGGTCCAGAGGTTGGTAACATGCAGATAAAAATAGCCCCCTTAAATCTTCTGATGAAAACTGGAAACCTAAAACTACTGACTAGATCAGGTCGCCTTCCACAGTCTGTGAGATGAGCAGAAGGCTGAATTAAACACAGAAGTTTATATATTTTCCCGAATAACTGTTAAAAACTTCTAAATTTACGTTTTCTTCTCAGCTTTCTACCAGGGTGTGAAACTGGGTTGGTGAATTCAACATGAATAAATTAGCTCAGGTTATGTGTTAAGTGCTGCAACATGAAGAAGCTTTTCTGCTATACTGTACATTCCATATACAGAAATGTGCGATAATTTAACAAAAGGCTTTAATTAACAATAATATTCATAGTTAATTTTCTCAATGGTTTGATCGATCAGAACAGACAATACTCACATTTGAAAGCTTTATTAATTAATCGATGATCATTTATAGCCAGTTAGCAAACTTTAGCACGTACAAATGTTGTAGCTGTAACTCTCACACACAAGGACACAAACACATTCTGTTACTGCTGTTTAAGAAGCTTACTGTGCCTATGGACAGAGTAATTAACAAGAATTAATGTGCGTGTATGCTCACTTAGGCAACAACATGACAGACCATATAAACCATTTAACAGAAAGACGTACTTCTTTTTGCTTTGTGCACCACACACCTCTTTCTCTGGGTTGTGAGGAAAAGTAAAAGCATAGACACAGGCGAGACGAGGAATATAAAAGAAAGAGAGAGAGGCAGCTACTCTTTCTTATGATCAATCAATTTAGCCACGACAGTTCACTGCTGTTCTCAGAAGCTATGTTTAGCCGCTCTCCTGCCTGGCTGGCACGCTGTCAAAGACTGACTTCATTCTACATTAAATTCTCCGGAGAGTTGTACTTCTTCCACTAAAAAACATGACGTACTGCTCAGTAGCCATGTGTAGCAGGGTGAGAGTTGGCGCACACATCAACTCCAGCAATAATGGATGTTGGGAATTCATTCTTTGGAAAATTGCAAATCAATAACTTTTAACAGGAGAGTACAGCAAATGTCCTAATTAGAAGGATTTAAAAGCTCGGAGACATTTCAGATAAATGGAGGCTATGTGGTAAATTTTCTCTGGTACTGTGCTTTATGCATGACATGGTTTTTCTACTGCACATGATTACTCGACATAAAAATGATGCATGGATCTGCTTTGCATCCGTGCAGGCTTAGACACAGAAATACATTGTCCTGCAGAGGAGCAACAGGGACGGGCATGTGTCATTATATTTATAGATCACAAGTTAAGGTTTCTTTTCGGCTGCAGTTGAATAGGATCAGAGTTGAACGTGGAAATAATGACACTGAAGACCTCAAAGGGTCAAACTACACAAGAAAAACTTGATAAAAATGGACTTTAACGCAAATAGTTAAGCCGTTGCTGCATGAAGTATCCATAGTTTAATCTCGAACTAAGTGGACAGCTGGGAGTGTTTTTGAACATATAAAGTTTGGGTTCAAGACAAAAAGGCTATCAGCTACCCAGCCCATGAAATATTTATGACATGACCTCATGCTTTGTGACAAAATGGGATGGTCATACATGCAGCATTTGTAGTCAGTAAAACGAAAAAGACATAAAATGGAGCGATGAAATGAGAATTTAACAATCCATGGTCTTTCTAAATACAGTATATAGTAGCTATAGAATGTATTACTCAGTGGTCACAGAGTAAGTGCTGGTAAATGCTGCTGCAGCTGCAAAGTTTGACAATATTTCCTGCTGGTGATGACTGATGTATAAAGCCCCTTTTTCCACTGGTCAAAAAAAAAAAAAAACTAACACCAAGTAACATCTGGCTTTCATCTTCAAGTGGAATGGATACAATAGCCATTCAGTCCTGAGGCGAATTACTCTCCAGGAAACATGGGTTTTTATCGGCTCTGATCAACAGCGATGGAAACATGACACCCAAGTAAATGCGCTAATTACTTTCTCTTCTGTATTTTGGCTATACGCTGATGATCGACCTTTTCCCGCAAGACATTATGATGGACATTGAAGTTTCAGGCACGCACATTTGTGTACTTATTGTTTGTTTCATTTTGAGAATGCCGGGCAACAGTAATTTTTACTTGGTATCATACAGGATGCAACACTGGCACGACCGAGAGGTTTCCGATGCGTAGGTTCCAGACATATGTGACGCCGAAAATAACTCACCAAGGGTAAGAAACAGAAAGGTAAATTCCTCTGCTGGCAGTGGGTAAAGAGTCAGTCATCTTCTTTCAGCGGGTTTACTCCCGACAAATACCTGCTTAGTTTCATGTAAAATCGTAATTTAAACCTGAAGAACTAATCTTCCGTTTTAGTGTCATTCTAAAGCGTTATCATTGACATGAAATAGTGAATGTTGGCTGATCAATAATAAAAAAGTTAGTGTTCTGTCCCGCCTGTTCAACACAACACATTAAACATTACTGAGAAACTTGCATTTAGTCTGCAGTCTCATATTGAAGCACAGGGGCGGACAGTCTGGGATCAGGACAAGTCTCCAAGTCACTGTGGTTCAACAACAGGAAATCAACTTACACTATCTTCCATCCATTCATATCATGTGTTTATGAGATGATAACTGCATGGCACAAAGGGTACACTCTGCAGAAAGCACTATTATTATCATGATCTGAAAATATGTAACTAAAGCACACGCAGGTATAGATTGCTTACAGAATTTTTCGTGATTTCACAGAGCAACAAAGAGATGGACCACAGCAGAATGGTCATGTTGTCAAATAAATCTGCCTTTTTACAGCAGCTACCTGCATCAGCAGTGAGATAACAGACACACAAAGCAGTGATGTAAACTCAGAGTATACACAGGAGTCAACACGGGCGAGCAAGCAAGACAAAGAAAACCCCAAACTCCAGCCTCACTACCTTCTTGTTGACAGCACGAGCACTTCCAGCACCAGACACACACACAGACACACGCACACACAAACACACAAAGGAGCTGTTCGACTCCTTTAATATTACGCTGCCGTGGTTGTATTTTACCTCTCCTTTCATCCAGACTGCGTTGCAGAAGATGACAGACACCCATAGAGGCGGACAGCATCCCGCCGACAGGCTGAGATCACGGTTTGTTTACACCGACGTAGCGAGCTGGCTAGTCCGCTAACAGGGGCTGCCACATCCGAAACAACCCTCGTAACTCCGACACAGAGCGTGCGTTTCCCTTTGACAGCTTCCCACGGCCACAAATCTGCCTTCAAACACACGAAATACCGCCTCTGCGTGCGTGATAATGCCGCGCAACGACAAAACAAAGCGGTGGTCCGTCGCGGGCTAGCAGATTACGCGTCTCTCTTGTTGTTTTGACAGCAGGAATTAGCTGGATAGCAAAGCTGCTAGCTGGCAGGTTCCCTCCACGGAGGCGCTAACGCAACGCGAGGACCAAGTCCTGCGTGGATTTAACAGTGCGAAACAACGCGGAAGAAGGGACATTACAACCCGCGGGGACAGACACGAGTTTCGTTATTCACCTGGAGCCGCTGTCTGCAGAGGCGTGCGTCCCCCCGGGGTCGTGTAAGTCAGTTCGCAGACAGTTGTCTCCGCCGCTCGTCTCCTCCTGGACTCTGAGGACTCACTGAGTGGAGGTTACACAGCACTGGAACCACAGGCGTCCGAGGGAGGTAATCAGCCAATGACGCTGCTCGCATGAGCGGCGGCGAGCCAATCGGATCGCTCAGCGGACCAATTTGACCAATCGCCGACGACCAGGAAGCGGAAGAGGAGTCCGTGTCATGTTTTTGTAGTTTTAGGAACTGTGAGCTCATTCAACGTGGTGAAAATGTAGAAATCAGTGGATGGAGCTATTTTTAAGAGTTAGGACAAATTTGTGAGAAATTTTATGAAATAGATGTGTCATGAGTGACACATGAGCGACACACTCTCCTGTGTGTAAACTCACTTGCAGCAGGAAGAAACTGGTTTGGCAAGAAGCTGCCATGTGGCAATTGACCAAGTTTTAAAATGCTTGGTCAACCCTGCTGGTTTACTATCAGTCAGTAGCACTCAATACGTCATCCCACAGCCCAAAGAGACATTTTCAACCTGCTTGTTTCACCCATAGACTTTATATGGTTTCAACCAACACTCCCCTATAGATATTAAAGTCATCCTTATGTAAAATGATTACATAAAATCAACGTATAAAAAGCTGAGAAGCTAAGAAGCTGATGGCAACGGATGTTTGGTGTATATACACTTGATACAACCTAAATTATTTATTCATTTTCTCGCGATCACCGGTATGATCTAATTATTCCAACAGTAGTGTGTATGTTGTTGCTTCTGGCGAGGAGGTCATGTTTTCGTCTGCGTTTGTTTGTCTGTCTGTAAATTAGCACGATTACACATAAACTACCACATGGATTACCAAGAAAACTGGTTGGAAGGATGCGATATGAGTCAGGAGAGAATCCATTAAAATTTGGTACGGGTCTGGATCAGGGTCGGATCAAGGAACATTGTGATTTTCATCTATTTGTGGGAAAAAAATATTCATGGGTACACTTAAAAACAAGAGGATGTTAGTTTGTCGCAATAGCAATGTCATTAGTGAGGTTCTTAATGAATTCTTACACCCAGATTATAAATCCTCACCTCATGTAGTCAATTGTACATTATAAATAAGGTGTTGGTGGTGTGACACTGCAGCTCCACCACTTGAGAAGGAAGGAAGCACTGTGCAGTGTGGTAGAAAAAAGTAATGAGTTCATGCTGTGAATCACCCCACTGCTGGATGACCTGCTCTGTGTCCTCTCTGCCCCCCGGCCCTGGGGTGCACACATCCATGAGTTTACACTGCACACTGACACAGAACACACACTCAGATGCACACTCTGCTATCTCCCAATGAGCTCTGATTGCATGATTGTGCAAATGGATGGTCATTGGCAGCTGGGTGCGTTACTAAACAGCCCACTTTCGTTGGTCGGGTTAATCCGGTGCACGAATGCAGAAACGCTCAGCAACTTTCCCAACAGATATCTTTTTGTTTTCGGTAGAGGAGCGGACCAGAGAAAGAACATTTTTAAAAGAGGTGGCACTGTAAATAATGACAATCTTGCTGCCATGGCTTTAGCTGATGCATATGAATGTAAATCATTGTGTGATGTTATGTGCGTACTTTGATATACTGTGACTGCGGTATGCTCCTGGGGCCCTAAATTCATTATCACAGCTTATCTGATTGATAAGGAGCATTCATTATGGTTGAGGTTTTACTGTTGTTTAACTGAGGGGAAGTTTATTGGTTTATCTTTATCTTTATTGAGGGACAACTTCTATGAAACATACTGTAAAATGGTATAATATAGATAAAGCAGGGAGGGAACTTGATGTGACTGACCAAAGCAAAGGGGTTTACAGTATTTTTGGATTTCTAATGGCGTCACATGGGACATTCAACTTGAAAATTCCTTTTACATTACCCACAATTTACTCAGCACATGGTTTTATTGACTAACAGTGTTTTTTTAAGCTAATCAGGGGAACTGGCTGGCTCTGACAAAGTCCATCCTCATGGTCATTGATTTTTTTTTCGTACAGTATAAGTGATGCCTCTGTAGAGTTCTGTGCGAAGGACTCTGTGTACGCAGGCACATTATGTGACGTGACTTCAGCCTCCTTTGGTGTGGTTCTGCATGTTTCTCTGAAGACACAGGACGAAGTGTTTAAAAAGAAGAAGGATTGGTTGGTTCTGTTCAAATGGTCTTTTCTGGGGAATTTGTCTCTGTCATCCCGCTCCCTCTTAGGAAAAGCAGATAATACGGCATGACTAATAGCTGGCCAGATATCAGAGAAGAAAACACGATCTATCAGCATCATAGCTTGCAATGCTTTGTTTTAAGCTTTAGGTAAAAAAGTGTAGGGATATAGAAGTGAAGTGTTTTTACTCAGGCTCATTCCAGTATTTACCAAATACAAATGCCTTTTTTAGCAAATGGTCTGACATACTAAATATGTCGGATGGCTGGTTCCACAACCCAACGCTGAGCTCACAGTGGTGCCGGCATATACTGCATTTGGCAGGGTGACGCACTGTTTTGCATAACGTCGATAATTGCGCCACGTTCAGGTTTCTAATCCTGCATTTAAATGTTTCTTTGTTGCTTTGCCTGTGTCTATGTGGGAACATGCGTGCAGGCCCCTCCTTGGATCATGTGGCCATAATCTGTTGTTATGTACCAACTGGAGCAACAAAGTACAGACTCGATTCCTGCTTCATGACTGTGGTGATTATTGAAGACTTTGCTGGACTCAATTAAAGACACGTTAGAGTCAATCAGGGCTGTTCAGTGTGTCTGTAAAACCTAATATGTGCACACATATTGTGTGTCTTTAATTCTGTGTTCCCTCTGAGGAAATAAACTTAATTCTTAAAGAACAATAAACACAATATCTGGTGGCTAGTTCAGACACACAGAGGATAGAAAACAACTTTCATTAGCATTTCTATAAAAAATTCTGTAGCTCGTTATTAATTCCTATAATTTACTTCCTAGTACAAGTAAGTTTCCACTAGCTGTTGGCTATGTGTATATGTGTATTAAAGACATGACAACCATTCTCCTCAAGTCACAACAGGTAGACCACACCTTACAGCAGGTGTGTGTTTTGTGTATGTCTTTTGTTAAATTAAGTGTTTATACATTCAGTTTTACTTTCTGGTAACAGGGTCAGCTAAAGTTCTGACATTGTTGATTCAAAAATACAACATTACAAGAAGTGTGATGTATGTCAAAATGTTAATTAAATGAGGAGCTAACATATTTTTTTGACACCTGTGACTTATAGAGCTACAGCTAGAACATCCAAAACAAGGCAAACCTGAATGTTGCGCACACAAGTCCTGATTTGGGCATTGACGCCCTGACCTAGCACACGCACTCACATGCACACATATGGTGTGACAGAAGGGAAGAGCCCGTGACATAAACTGCTTCACACCCACCACACCCCCTGAGATCACCGCACCTCTCTCGTCACCTCACACACCTCATAGTTGCGTTGTTTATCACGTGTAGGCTGGTGGGCACCTGTGATAATCGTCCATTATTGTGTGGTATGTTCAGTATCTCATCCATGTCACGTGATTTTACCTGCTGGTGGTGCAGGTGTGACTCTGGGCCGTATGAGATTTCTTTTAAATGAACCGTTCGTGGTTGCCGCCCCGGATTCCTCAAAGTGATCGGATGATATCTTCACGCATGGATTTCCTTTTCAGGTGATGACGTTTAGCCTGATTTAATTTTCCAGTTTGCATGAACTTCTTTTCCAATGTTTTTGCAGTGAAAAATACCCACACAGCACATCATGGATCCAGCCACAAACTGCTCAACCTTTCACTGAAATAACTGAATGCAATCACAATGGATATTGACCCCAAAATATAGCCTTTGTGAAAACAGCATGGTGCTGAGTTCAGTACATTTATCAACTTTGGCATGGTTCCCATTTGATCCTGCAGCATGTGTCTGTGTTGCATTATTGATTTGTGTTTGTTTGAAGTGTATTCGGTAACTGTTGGATTTGCCAGTTGTTTGTCTGGCCCCAGTGTGTGTGTGTGTGTGTGTGTGTGTGTGTGTGTGTGTGTGTGTGTGTGTGTGTGTGTGTGTGTGTGTGTGTGTGTGTGTGTGTGTGTGTGTGTGTGTTTTCAGGTGAGTCTACTTTACACCAGCTGCAACAGGCAGGGATGTAGATAAATGCTCCAATACAAACAATGTGCACATTCAGTGGGCGGCTGTCTGTAGCTGTCTGCCGGGTTAATAAGACAGCAGTAGTAATAGTGATGGGGGAATTGAACTTTCATCTCACGCTACCACATGTGCAACACTTTCAGGAGAACATTAGAGCATGAACAAGCGAACGGATACGTGGCTGCAGCCTTTGTGTTTGATTGGTTCTTTGAGCTCTGTGTGTGTTTGAAAGAGACAGAAAAACATATGAATAAGTCAGAAATATGTTGCCCAGTCACATTCTCACAGACCTCTCCACTAAGAATCATGTCTTCTAGGACATAACAGGAGGTCTTAGCCTAATTTTATTCACAAACCTTTGTCTATTTCATCCAGAATGTACTTTAGCCATAACAGTTTTCTTCTGCGGTTTCTAACTCCTCTTCTCCTGCTCCGACACAGCGAGAATAAGTTGTTGAGGAAATTGTCTCATGGCTCAATGCCAGAGAACAGCGCAGAGAAAAGAGAAAGACATTTGGATGAATTACATGAGCCGTTCTTGCAGTTATGTAGTTATGTAGAACAGCTGCAAGAAGAGCAAAGCATACTTCTATGCAGGTTTGCCTACATAGCTAGTAGTCAAATTAAAAAGGTCATTAATATCACACTGTACTGGTGTCTCAGGCAAGTTTGTGTGCAGATGAGCAGGGATGCCGGCAGCTAGACGATTTTGTCCCAGCGTGCAGCTTAACTGCGTCTCCAGGAAGTGCACATTCAAAGCTGCGCAGAGCAAGATAACAGCAAATGTTTAAAAACCCAGTGAAAGTCGTGGGACAGCTGCATATCACCTGCCCCCTAGGCAAACAGCAGAAATTTAAATGTCTACAAAGTGCATCCTTGTGGACCCTGTAGAACCAGAAGGAAACAAATGTCTCACCCATTACATTTAGGAAGTAATGATGTTGCTTTAACTGCAGTTTTTTTGTCCCTAACAACAGAGGAAAAGTACAAAATTGACTTGAGGCACAAAATCTGCAGAAACAGACTGAAAGTCAGCAAAACGTCCTGATGTCAAGAGCAACTTCTCTGCCACAGCAGTGCTGCAACCAGACTCCTCCCTTGCATAAAGGGTAAACTGCACCGCTTAAAAACAAACTACTATTGAAATGATTACATCAAAATACTCATCACAATATTCTCATAATAAGAACAGGACAGATAACTCCGCTGATTTTGTGATGCCTCTGCTAAGGAGGTTATGTTTTCACCTCTATCCATTTGTTTATTGGTTGGTTTGATATTCAGCAGGATTACACACAAATGATTGGACAGTATAAAATGAAACTTGGCGGAAGGATGCGATGTGGGTCAGGGAAGAACCCATTAAACTTTGGAGCGGGTCCAGATCAGGGGTAGATCCAGAATGGATTTTTTCTTTTTCCTTTTAACATCGTGAGATGTTGAGATGTGTGTGAAATTTGGTACAGCTTGATTAAATTTAAAGGGACTGTTGCGCCTGTTGGGCCTTGGCGCAGGTATTCAGAATATCAGCATCACAGCAGCAGATGGCTGTCAGGCGAACAGTATCAGACACCATCAGGTTACACTTTCACTCGTCTAATCTCCAGCGCGCACGCACACGCACGCACGCACACACCATGACATGATACACGACACCGACGCCATTAAGATATAACAATAACATTAATACTATAGTGTTTAAAGCCATGATCAGCAGTTATATACATTGAGAGGGAAAACACACACACACACATACAGACTGTCATGTGAGGAGGATTACACAGTGACAGTACTATGGGCCAGTCATGCCGCTCTGGTCAGTGGTCTAATCCATTTAGCAGTGAGCAGCTAAATGTAAAGGGATTGTTTGTTAGGTCACTGTACAAACCTGTTTAAACCAAAAGGGGTGTTGGTGTAGAAAAGTGGATGAAAAACGCCGTCCATGGAGCAGATGAGGAAAATCAAACGTAAACAATACAACATACATAGATACAACTTCCTGAAATACACAATACTTTACTTTCTGTGTAAGAACACAATACAGTAAATATATTGTGATGTTGCGTTAAACATGAATAATTCAGCTTTTGTCATTGATACTGATCTGAACGAGACTGATCAACGTGGATGTATGCAAAATGTCACGTGAATTGAATATAAATGTAAAAGTATGACCTCCGGAGGATTATTGTTGTCTCTGATAAAAAAAATCTACTCCTGAGAAACTTTAAAAAGTGCACACGTAAAATGTATCTGGCTAAATTTACCATTTGTATTAGATCATTTCAGGTTATATTTATCAGTGAGGCTTCATAATAAATATGAAAACATTCAGTGGAAATATGATTCCTTCAAAATAAGAGTTTAAACGTATACCAGTATTAACAGTATTGTAGTTTTCAGTGGAGAGAGTTTATATTGTCAGATTACTATAGTGATTCGGAGGCCCTGCCACGTGGAGGACACAAAACGAATCTGGCGACTTTAATGTAAGTTTTATGGCTATAACAAGAAATACATTATATGGCAAGGAGGATATGTTTTCATTGCTGATTGTCTGTTTGTTAGAAAGATTCTGCAAAATTTTATACAAATTTATCCTTTTTATTTCTTTTAACTCTTTTAATCTTTTTAATCTTTAATCTTTTTTTATTGTTTTCTTTTCAGTTAGTCTCTGAGTTGTTGTTGTTTTCAAATGTCCCTGTACAGCACCTTGAATCTAACTCTGTGTATAAAAGGTGCTTTAAAAATAAAATTGCCTTGACTTATGAAACCAAATTTAAATTCACTAGATCCAGACAAAAACAAAGGCAGAAGAAAACACAACCTCCTTGGCAGAGGTAAAAGTCACTCTAATTACTGATTCATTACTATAATTAGTAAAATTCAGAGTGCGAGATCATAACCCGTTTCTGTCTTCATATTTTTTCATATTTTTCACCCACTCTAACATCGCTTGTGTTTTCAGATTTTCAGTAACTTCCCCGTCACTAAACTTGGCCCTGCTTTGTGTATCACATTACTGTAAGTCTGTACTTCCTGTTCCTATTTTGCATCATTTTCCAAAACACCCCGTCGATGACAAAGACTCGTCTGTTGCTGTCGTGTTGGTGGTGAACACGGTGAAACGTTGGCCGGGGTCAAACCTCTCGGAAAGAAAGAAACTGCAGCGGACTCACAAACGGAACAAAAGCCTCATTGTCGAAGACTAGTTTATCAAAAGAATACACCGTAATACTCACGTATAAAACATAGAAAACAGAGAATGAAAAACAATAATAAAATATACTTTCTTTTCTCATCTACTATTCTTTAAAAAGTAATCAGTTGCAGTCCTTTCTGTTTCTCCGCGCTCACACATTCAGTTTTTTCAGTCCTCTTCTGTCCTCGTTCGTGTTCTGTCCATCAAGTGTATTGTATCATAAACCTACAATATTCTGTCAGGTTATGACGGGGCCGTTATAAAAAACGTTTTAACTGGCGGCAGAGCTGCCAAATCGACACCGCAGGGCTTTTTGTTGACTTAATAAGTTGCATAACGGTGTGAGATGAAGAGGCTCCACGCGCGGCCTCTCAGTGCAGTACATTAAGGCCGATACAGCACATTAATCTCACTAATGGAGGTCTGCGCTCGCCTCGTGTCAGTCGAAGGTCACGGAGCTGCCGGACTGGCGGCGTGTGAGCTGCTTGTTTAAGCGGCCGCCGAGCAAAGATGGCGGCGGCCTCGTTAACCTGCGCCGGCTCACTTGTCGGGGAAGCTGCTCTCTGGTGAGGAGGAGCTGACATGGAGAGCGTGCACTGTACGTCATTGGTCCAGTTTGATGTGGAGATCAGCTGCTTTCTTGTCCTTCTTTTAAATTCATTTGTCTTTTCCCTCTTTTCATTATTCCCTCCATTTCACGTTTGTCCCCCCCCCCCCCCGCCGCCCAATAAGCGACTCCTCTTGTTTTCTCCCTTCTGTCCGACGCACTCTGGATTTTTCTGCATACCCGAACAGGTGAGTCTGGCAACCTCAGCACAACGCACGTCACGTGTGTGTGAGGATTTTTCTTGCGGGGTCAAAGGTCAAAATGGTGCTAGAAGCGCACACACGGAGGGGACACCGCAGTCAGCACTAAAAAGGTTCAATACCCAAACACGTGAAGTGAGTTTTGTGGCTCCAAACGGTGTCTGGGGCTCGCTCAAGTCTTTTTTAAATAACAAACAGATATGTATTTTTATTTATTATTAAATCATATATTTATTTATCATTTCCTCATCGACTAGTTATATGTGTCCCTTCTTTTTTTTTAGGGTCCAGTTGTTCCACCTTCACCTGCAAGTCCATCAGCCCTTTGCTAATCATTCTTTTTCTTTGTCCTCCCTTTCCTTCCCTCCATCCTTCAGGGTTGTGATCGGGATGTAGTGATGACAGGAGTGATGGGAAAACCAGAATCTCAGAGAGCCGTCGTGAAAAAGCGTGGAAGACGTCCAGTTCATCCTCTTCGATCCATCTCTCATTCGGCGGTTCACACACACACACACACACACACACACACACACACACACACACACACACACACACAAACATGGCCACACAGCAGCTTCTGCAACTGCATGTGAAAAAGTGTTTTCTCATCGGAGGCGAAAAGGAAATAAAAAGATAAGAGCAGCTTTGTCAGATAATGGAACTTATCGTCTCGACTCATCCGAAACAAAACCCTGAAAAATCACCCTCCTGGATCCGTCACCCTCCATCATCTCACCACTGTTCCCCCCCCTCTCCTCCTTTTCCACCCCCGTCCGTCCTTCTGCCCGCTGTCCGTCATGTGCGCTATTTACACACAAACTGGTCCACGAGCGTCGTGCAGCGCTTGCACTTGACGTAGCAGCACCAGTGGAACTTGCAGTGGCAGCGCTCGTGCTTGTAGGTCTTGAACTGGTCGTACCCTCGGCCGCAGCACATCAGCTCGCAGCCGTCCATGCCCTCTGAGGTTTTGTTGCAGAGGCGGCCCTGCGTGCCCAGGGAGCCCGTGGTCTCGTTGCGGAGGCAGTAGTCCGGGCTGGGGTCGATGTAGACCAGGTCCTCCGGGGTCGGGGTGTTGAAGCGCTTGTCGACCTGCTCCAGCTTTCCCTGGATGAGATAAAGAAAAAGATGGATTTTGTGAGATGTCAGATTTTTCGTGTCACCCTGGAGGGAGAGGTGCATCAGCTATGAATTCATTACCTTGCGTCCGATGCGCATGGCGGCGGCACTGTCGTACTTCTCCTTCAGAAACTCCCCGACGCGTCTGAAGTCGGCCAGCTGGAGCCAACAGGTCTTCAGGCTGCAGGAGCCCGACACTCCGTGACACTTACAGGCCACGTTGGCGAGGTTATAGACGGCCTGATGGAGCGAGAGACAGAGACAGAGATGTTTTCACCCACAGTTTGTTTCTTTACGCCTCATTTCGTCAATATCTTATCCAAACAAGGTCAACAGAAAGGAGAACTCCTCTGTATATTTTCCATCCATCCAGTATCTGTGGTTATCCTTTGAGGGTAACTATAGATATACTCTATTTTATAAGGGGTTCTTGAGATTTTATTCCCTAAGAAATGTTTTCCATGACATAATCATATCATCAAAATGATCAAAAGTCCACATCCAACACACTTTAATGTAACAGGAAACTTTTTTGCAGCCTTCCTTGAAAATCAAATAGACGTAGAAGAGTGTGATATTTAATATAAAAGATCAAATGACATAATAATAAATTCTTAACATGAAAGGTGAGTATAAATCTTGTGAAATGTTCTGACAAACTGCAACTTCCCATTGAATAAAGAGCAAAATCAACTTGATAATTAGAATGTAAATATAAAACTGTAATTATAAGTCAGACATCACAGTTTGTATCAGTGTGTGTGTGTGTTTGGATCATTCAAATACACGAGATGTGCAAAAGAGCACTAGAGAACTAAAATATCTGCGTTTTAAATCTGCTGGTTAGGTCACATTTGATCTAATGGACACTGAGTGAGACGCTGGGAATTTGATGTTTGCGTGTTTTACTTCTCACATATCAAGTTAAAGTAGTAACTCAGCAGAACTACACAGGATCTGGATTTCCCATTATCCACTGAGGCCTGCACATCTGTTTCCTGCTACGCTGCTGCCATCTAGTGGTGAACATGTGTCAGTACTCCCTCTCATCTACAGTGGTTGCAGAAAACAGGACCTCAGCAAACTGAACCAAGGGAAAAAACATCAGGTAAATCCAGATGATTCACAGTTTAACTTGGATTTATACAGTTTAACTCGATGCACTCTTTGCTTCGGGTCATTTCACACAGTCACACTCGGCTCAGTTATTTATTCCTTAGGACATTTTAGATTTTTCCTTTACACACAACATGAAACATTTCAACCATGGCAATGTTTGATTTTTTCCCCCTATATGATAGACAATCAATTTTTCACTATGACATAGTACATTAACATATTGGACCCAATAAGGATAGATAGATAGATAGATAGATAGATAGATAGATAGATAGATAGATAGATAGATGAGAGGTGAAGTGTTGTAGAAGATAATCTCACAAACTCTGCAGTTCTTCACCTGATATGATTTGACTTTGTCTTATTAAACAGATTTGGGATTTACTCCGAGTTCTCCTGCTCCACTCAAGCCTGTTATCCCTCTCCTCTAAGTCACTTCTGCCACATGACTAAATGTAACAGTAGCTCCACATGTGCCAGCTGAGCACTTGTTCATGCGCCGCTGCACTTAACAGGGGGGACGTTCCCTCATCCAAATAATCTTTCCGCAGCTGTAAACCTGGAAACGTGGCTGTCTCTGGGTTTCTGTCAGCGCTGTGTGGCGGAGCAGAACCCGCCTCACTGTGCGAATGTGCCGAGAAACACATAAACAAAGGGGGAAAATGCAAAGCAAAGAAAAACAGAGAAAAGATCTTTTTTTTTTACGCTGTCAATTCTGCTCCACCAAACTAAAACAAACATCTGCCTCAGAATAGACGGTCCAGTGGAAACCGAAGGAAATGAGGCTCTATTGTGAATTGACTTTCCCACACGGCTCCTATATAGAAAGCAGTAATTTTAAAGACTATGTATAAACAGGTACAGTGTGACATGTTATTATCTGAGCTGTAAAGTCAGCAGCTTTGAGTGAACTTAATTTTGAAATTTAACTTAAAAACAATATGCTCCGGCTCAGTTTCAACTTTACGAAACTTTTTTTATCAATATATATTTGAGTGTGTGAGTAAATAAATAAATAAAAACCAGAACAGGAAACAGGAGATTTATGATGCTGGCAGCAGTGAACTTTACGGGGAGCCCTTCACCCCTGCAGTTTTACCAGGTCCCTTTAACAGCGTTCAGTAAACAAGTCACATAACACACACACACACACACACCCCTCCCCAACACACACACATACTCTCACATCCTTTATACACAAGTAGTGTGTCGCTAATCATGGATTACGTTATTTTATTTGAGAACAGATCCTTTGACTCAGATTCTATTATTTCCGGCTCCTCACACAAACCCATCCCTGTGTCTCCTCGCGTTGCCTGATCTCAATTACCTTCTCACCTCTGTGCCCCTCACCCCTGCATCCGACCCCCACCTCCCACCCCTGCTACCCTCTACTTTACTACCCAGCAGGCATAGCACTCGGCACCCTCCAATCCTGCCGTTCGACCCCGATGACCCCGACAAACAAGCCGCTGAGAAGGAGAGGGGACAATGACATGTTGTCGATTGTAGAAGAGAAAAAGCCACATTCAAATTTTACTACGACAACTTTCTAGACTCGTCAAACTACAAACTGCACATTTCTCTAATGCTCAGAATGAGAGGAGTTAAAGGGAGGTTTAGGATTCATTCTTCAAAAGTTAGTTGCATTTATCTTCAGGAGGGAATCCTTGTATTTCAGACTCCATCTTCATCCCACTGATAAGATGCAATAATCAAGACATTTCTAATGATATTAGGGAACCAAATCAAGTTTTTGAACTTCAGCTGAAAAAGGAACTAACTTAAGATGCTTTCAGACGTGTGTTGGACTCTGGACATGTTCCTGAGGTTTTTTGGAGGGGCTGTATGTGAGAACGCAAATGTCAGAGTCAGTTGCTCAGGACATTTTCTTGAACTGTTCCTGAATGTTCTGCACATTTCACTTTTGTCGTGAACACGTCCGACCCGAACAGTCTCCTGCTGCGTTCTTCATATGTGAAAGGCAAACTCCACAAAAATTCTGAACCCAATTTCCCACTCCATCTACTGATCTTCTGCATTTTTTTACCACTAGAATTTATGTTATTTTTTCATTTACATTTAATAACTTCGAGCCTCATTCTTTGTATGAACAGAGCTATAGAAACATTTTTCATTACTACACATTATAAGCTTCCAATAACCTCATACTGTCAAACTGTGCATGTGTGTGTCCAGCATCATACTGAGCTATTCGGTGGGTCACGCCTGCTGGGCGCAATGACACAGGACCTTATGAACACACACACACACACACACGCGTTCAGTCATGCGTAGTGGAGACACGGTCTCTGTGTCAAGCACAATAGGTTCTGCTCAGGCAGGGTTAGGGGTTAGGAGCGGGGTGTGTGTGTGTGTGTGTGGGGAGTCAGTACTAGGTTGAGTCAGTGCTATAATGGGGCAGACATAGAGAAAACAGCTCGGCCTTTGTGACAGGAGAAGCAGTAAATGAGGAGCACAGAACAGAAGAGACGAGAGACTGCAGTGTCTGTTGGACGGAGCAGCTTAAAGTCCAGTACACAGATGAGCGTCAGGGTCCAGATTTCATTATCTGTCCATATCTGCAAAGGTCAACACGTCTCATCTATATGCAGCCAGATAGTTATGACTGTGATTGTGCAATGTGGGGACACATATATGCCGGCTTTTGAAACTGAAAAATCAATGTTAAACTTTAAAATAACTTCTACACATTCGACATATGCCCATATATAATCAGTATCTGCTTATGCCAACATTTCAAAGCGTTACTATTACATCAAATAGAAAGAATGAGTATGTTTCATTCATCTATTCAAACGAAGACACTTAGTATCTTTGGAAAGATCTTGTTTTTAATTAAAAAATACTTTTGTGTGTTGGCACATTGCTCAGTGGACCAGGATTCAGAGATGAAGTCCTTGAATGAACTTATTTAGAAAGTACACATAAGCACACAGATCAGAAATGTCCACCAGTTGATGCTCTCAGAAGATTCTTGTTCTACCTCTGAGAAAGGTAAATACAGCTTGTGGGTGCATCAGCTGGTGAGCGGACATTTCTCTTTTATTTCCCAAATCAGAACTGTTGAGCTTGTGTCCTCAACAGGTTGACAGATACATTTGAAAGTTGTCTTCTGTGTCTACATCAACAGAGTGTCCTGTTATTGTCTTTAGACCGGGAATGTGCGTCAAGTTGTTTTGGTGTCTATGTGACGAGCACTGCCTCATTTGATTTGTGTGAAACGGAGACAGTGGACCTGGGTGAGTGTGTGCATGTGTGTGTGGGTCTTTGCTTTGAGAGTCGGGGGAGTGTGACGAGTCCCATTCCTCACCCTGTGTCTCGGTCTCCAGACGCTTGTACACACACACACACACACACACACACACACACACACACACACACACACACACACACACACACACACACACACACACACTGAAGAACACACACATACACAGCGGCACGCCCCTGTCACCTCTACAAAAGCCCGGTGGTTTGCCTTGTTCAACCAAGCGAGACAAATCCCGCTTAAGACAAACCAGCGTGTCCCGAAAGAAAAAAGAGAGGAAGAAGGGATGAGGAGGAGAGAAGAAACTCTCTTCCAATCCAGTGGACAGACAACAATGAAAGCAGAGAATCAAACTGGAAAGAGGGAGGAAAAGTCATTCAAAAGGAAGTGTGTTACAGAACTATGTGTGTGTGTGTGTGTGTGTGTGTGTGTGTGTGTGTGTGTGTGTGTGTGTGTGTGTGTGTGTGTGTGTGTGTGTGTGTGTGTGTGTGTGAATATAAGGCCGTAGCAGTAGATCTTTCTCTCATACACTCCACTATAGCCCCAGTGGGACCCTCAGCCGAAACACAACCTCTCCAGACCCTCACCTTCGACCTCTGACACACACGCACGCACGCACGCACGCACAAAAACCAGACACACAGTCTCTCACACAAATCAAATGGAGCTGAGCTGTGCGCGCAGGCAAACACACACACTCGTGGAAACACACACACACAAAGACAGACGCTGAACGTCTCTTTCTTGTAAACAGCTTAAACAAAGCTTCTCTGAAGATAAAAGTGAAGATAAACACGTCTTTAAGATCCACTCTGTACCTGAATGCCCAAATGGACCTTTTACAAGGAAAGTGTGTGTGTGTGTGTGTGTGTGTGTGTGTGTGTGTGTGTGTGTGTGTGTGTGTGTGTGTGTGTCCACACTCGTGCATGTGTGTTTACATCCCAGTCAAAGGTGAAAGGTTTCTTTTAGTGCATTTCTCCACCTGAGAGCATTTCCAAACACGCTCCTACGTCAAGTTTAGAGTCTCTGATTGTCTCGGGATGGCAACCATCATGGGACAAAAAACTCAAAGGCCTCAAAAAACTCAGCATTCTTGTTTGACAAAACATAACATGTATTAATTTGATGTTTTCTTGCTCAATTAATTGCTTAAGTTTCATCTTTAAAATCTCATTCGTGCAACTTCTGTTGTCGATTATGCTGCTGCATTCGTGTAGGAGGATATATTTGTGTGTGTGTGTGTGTGTGTGTGTGTGTGTGTGTGTGTGTTACTCCGATGGAATGTGTGTTGACCTAGCGACCTATCCAGACTCCAAGGGCGTTAGCAGTTATACCATTTGGACCCTCCCAATAAATAACCTACACACACCCACAAACATACTGGCAGGTCAGGCAGTTGGGGGCCACCTTGACTCACACACACATTCCTTACAGACAGACACACACATTCACACACACACACACACAGGGTTAAGAGTCATGGGTACACACTCACTTCCAGAACTCTGAACTTCATCCCTTTTTTTTTTTTCGAGAGAGACAAAATAAAAATACAGGTGTGTGTTTCCGTACCTGTCTCCCTGCTTCGTTGTTCTGCACGTTCATCATTGTGCGGGCGTGCTCAGCTGACCCGCGTGGGTAATTCTTCTCCCTCTCCCTTGCGTCCACGAACTCGCGCGCGAACCGGTAGCCGTAGTGAACGTTGTCGCCGCAGCCGCCCCACAGCCAGTCGCGCGGGAGGTCACGGGGTCGTGCGGCCCGGCTGCAGCCGCAGGTGGAGAGCTCACCCTCACGGCACGCCCGGCTGATGGCGTTGACCACGCCGGCCGCGCTTATGGCGTAGGTGAAGGCCGTTTCCCTGGAGCCTGAAGGAAGACAGAATTTACTTTAGTGAGAATTGACACACAATAAGATTTATTTTGTCATAATGGCTGCCACTTTAATGTAATCAGTGCTTTGCTCAGTGTGTGTGTGTGTGTGCGTGTGTGTGTGCATCCCCTGACAGGAAACATGGGTAGCTGCTCAGGTTAACTCGCCTCCTCCCCAACACACACAGCAAACAGCCCCACACCCCTGTCGACCCAACAATAGACAATAGCTGTGGTTTTAGTCTCTAACTCAGAACCTGTTTAAACCCAGCGGCTTCAAATACCAGCTCAGTCGTCCATGACACATGTGAGGGAAACAAATTAGCTTCATCTCACTCATTTGGAACTTTTTGTCATTTCTGTGTCATTGTCCTGGCTTGTCCACTCTTTTGTTTTAGGACCAGTTCCTTCAGATTACTAAATAAACCTGTATTCACGTCTTCATCGGTACTGGTATCAAGCTTTGAGATGCTTCTGTTTTTCCCTCCACTAATAAAGTTAAATCGAATTTCAATTTGTTATTCTCACAGACAAGAGGAAGTATGTTAGAAATGTTCTGCCACAACATTCCTGTTCCTCTGTTTTGATCTGCACAACTTTCTGCCTCACAAACACTCCCTCTACAAACTGTTGACAGAGTGACGCTGCTAAATGTCATTTTTCACCTGCAACAATCAAATCCTCTCCATGTTATTGAAAGCTTTGAAAAACCTGCACAACTTAAAGTCGTCATCTGGATAACATATTTCTTTCCATCTTCTTTCCATTAATTTTCTATAAGGGACTTAATGTCCATTGTACATCTTTCATAGTTTTAAAACACTTTGAGCTATGAAAGGTGCTGTATGAATAAAGTTTATTATTATCAAAGAGACATCGGTCCAAGAAGAGACCCAAGCAAAAGGGATCAATCTTCAAATGATAGTAATAATAATACTAATAAATAATAGTAAAGTTCAAGTGCACACACATTGAAATGTCTTCAACCAAGCTGCAGGAGGTTAGTGGCATGGGGCCTCGTTCGAGGGTTTCTGACCGTGTTGTCATTCCAGTCCCATGTAGGTTCTCACAAAATTGTCTTTGCTGTGGACTAACATATTCATCCGTTCTCAGGGGCCCATTTCTCAGATAGGGGCCCCAGGCAATTGTCAGCTTTGCCCTCCCTGTTGCAACACACTAACCCATATTAACCAATTCTATTGACTTGGGGGACTAACACCATCTTACACTGGGGAATACACAACACAAGCTGCATGTCCTATTCTCCACATTAATACACAAACTATTTCAACACACAGGGAAGTAAGAAAGAGGACAAAGACCACGAAAAGTCTTGTGAAACTCCACGATTTAAATGTGAAGCAGTTGAGAATTCCACAGTACTTTGGGCTGAGGCTGAATTTACACCACAGTGAAATTTTATGAGCGGTGATTCCAGTATTTGACTTTTTACATGATCATTTTTCTATCTTTAAATCATCTTTAAAAACCTGATCTCACGGTGATTGAGAATCCAACACAATGTCGACCTGTTCCACAAACTCTGGACTGACTTTAATAGTTTTCTTTATGGCATTTTTCAGGTTCACTCTGACATTCCTATTATATCAAATGAAACTACTGTCTGAGATATTTAACGGTGACTCTTTGATTTTTTTTTTAAGGACTTTAACAAATGTATTGGGATGATTTAGACGTTATAGAGCCTAAAAATTTGTTACATTGCAAAAAAAGCTAAATCCATACGCATATCGCACAGAAAACCTGCACACATATTTATATGTGTACGTATACAGTGCTTTATCTTTTTATGTATGTATGTACATATTGCTTATTGTGTTATATGCCTGACAGGAATTTCCCAGTTTGGGATCAATTAAGTCCATTTATCCATCCATTCATCCATCAATCTATCCATCTACATTCCAACTATCCATCCATCTATTGTGATATATAAAGAAACTTGAGTATTTTCTCTAATAAAAGTGCTTTGCAGTGTGGCTCTATAGAATACTCCAGAATCAACAGCAGGCTGCAGACAGACAGACGGACAGACAGGTATGCATGCAGATGTGAGTCGTGTGGGCTGCTCATTCAGGTTTCCAGCAGCAGTATCACACAGTCAGGACGAGGGCGCATGTTAAACACGCAGCAGGATCATAATGAGACGCAGGCCCAGCGGTTTATGGGACTGGAGGAGCCTCCACTTCAAATAGCAGGTCCGGATGTGCCGGCTCGGTGTCAGCTCATCGGCGCATTTCAAAAGAGGAGCCGCAGGACAATGGAGCGACTCACACCTCCGCATAAGAGCGACTGTCAATAGAGAGAGAGGCGCACAGAGGAGCGCAGACAGAGGAGAGAGGCGCAAACACCTCCACTGGCTGACTGACTGCCCCGCAGCGGATCTCACACTTACTTGTTGATGAGAGCTTTCCCACATCGCCTGCTGGGAATTAGACGCTCAAGCTGCTGATCCAGGGTCTGAGCGACACCGAGATATTTATTAAAAATGGCTGGAGACTCACGAAGCGTTTCTATATGGATAATGATGTGGGTTTTACGCGTTAGGTCTTTTCCAGCAACGACTCATTTAGATATGACTGAGTGAATGGACTCTGCGCCTGCGCGTAAAGTGCCAGCGACAAGTGAACTGTGGGGGCAAAGTAACCCCACTTTTATTTATGTATCAAAACGTGAAATGTTATTAATATTAGAAATAAGTGGACTCATAAGGTGAAGAAAGAAAGAAAGAAAGAAGAAAGAAACCCCACTTCTCTCATTGTTATAGAAAATGAAATGTTATGACAATCATAAAAATATGACTAAAATTGAATTCCAATCATCTCCAGACAATTGTTTTCCATACGAGAAAAATGGCCGACAAAAAAAGAAAGGATGAGAGAAAGAAAGATCCACTTTTATGGTTTCCAAATATGAAATATTACAAATAATAGAACTAATAATGGTAAAGTTCAATTCAAGTCATCTCTAGATATGATTAGTTTTGGAAAAATCAACAGGGTCAACAGGAGAGAAAGACAGAAAAACCAAACCCTTACGCTTCACTGCAAACTCTGAAATAACTACAAGTAAAATACATCAGGAAACATGGAGCCTGAATATTATGATGACAGGCGACAAGTGAAGAGCAGAAATTTGATAAAACATGATCAAGCTGTGTGGGAACAAATATCTCAATGGCTGAACTGACTGTTGACTTTCACATTCACACTACCTGACACACTCTAGTGTTTTTCTATGGGGCTTCATACCCACCTCATGAGTATAAGTGTGACACTGCCTGAATCAACAGTATTTACCTGACGTGCCACTTTATGTCACAACTGTCTTTCATTTAATCTGAATCTAACGTATCTCCACAGGATCACATCTGTCTCCACCAAACGTCAACACTCTGCTATATTTAACTTCAGGCTAAAGAAAAATGTGTTGTATTATTTCAGTCTGTTATTTGACTGAACTCAAACATCCTCCTCTATCATGATCTGCACGACCTGTCCAAACACCATGGGCGTGTTTTTCTACACTGATAATCATCATAACATCCCTTTCAAAATAAGACTATTTGTCGGTGCATTATTTAGAACCATCACCTGAGTTACTGTACAGTTCATGTCTGGATGCTGTGTTTGGGCTTCAGGGGTTTCAGCTGCCAACGTCATTGCTCTTTAGATGTTTTAAAAATGAAATAAGTGCGTCAATGGCGCCACTGAATTCTCTTTCCGTTTTAACATTTCTTCCGGATTCGATTGAGGGTCATAAATGTGCTACGTGCAAAATAAAGAAAACGGTATGCTCTGGACTTTTGCATGATCAATGAAATCGATATTTTTTTCCTTTTATGCAATTATCTTAGTGCACAAACTCTGTTATATTGACTTGTCTGATTATGTCTTCTGGTTCTGCTTATGTCTCTCTTTCTTATCTGATTAACTTTTATCTCATGTGTCTTTTATTGCATCTTCTCTAGCACTGTTTTAATTTTATTGTTTTTCCTTTGCCAAGTCTGTAAAAGAACTTTGACTCCACTCCTGATGTTTGTGTCATGCTATATAGAAAAATCGGACTTGATTTCAAATCGGACACATATACACTTGCATGGAATTAAAGGCAACAGATGCAGCAGCTTCTTAAATCTCAAACACAAACTTTACGCGCTGTTCCTTATTAGTCCGTTTTCATCTGTCAACTCACCGATCTGCATGACTCGTCCGAACACAGATGTGTTGTCCACGGTGCTGCAGTTCCACCTCCTCTGTCTGAACTGGTACTGGCACTCCTTGATTCCAGTCTTGGCTCCGTCCCCGATGTGGATCATGTGGTCCTGGTACAGCTGGCAGAGCTTCCTCTGGCCCTGCGGACCACACAGCAGCAGAAGAGGAGAGATTAGCCGAGATTAGTCAGTTAATGGTTTGATACTTTAGTCGTCTCTGCAGGGAAATTCTCCCTCTAAGTACAGAAGAGGAGCTGGTAGGAACATGAGGTGCTCAGAGACTCTAGGAGCCATTGTTGACATCATGAGAGTGTTAAGAGTGGTGTTTATAATATTTGAAAATGCATTTCCTCGGGCTCTTACCTGAGAGAGTCCAGACAGCTGACTGCAGAGAGGCTGAGCTCCGATGATGTACATCTCCGGCCGCTGGATCGGGGTCAGAGCTAGTGACCTGAGAGACAGAGGCCATGTTAATCCTCAATTCAAACTAATAAACTGAATCTATTAAACTCACAGATAAAGTGGCTGAGACTGAGCCCCTGTGATGTACGACTCTCTCTGTGAGAGCAGGTCGGTGCTGCAGAGGACAAAGTTCAGAGGCAGGTTTTATTAGTGCAACCGGCCTATAAAATGTAGATAAATAGACTCCTGTGGTGAACATCTCTGCAGACGCTATCTTCGTGGTCTGTTTCTTTTTCCTTTACAACAAACAGAGTGCTGTAATTAAACATGTTAATCGTGTTGGTCTCAGAAAACAGCCTCAGAAAACAAAGTAAAACTGTCCCAAAACACAGAAAATGACAGTTAACGCTTTGTGGTCTCTTATCAAGACTCTCTGTGCAAAGTTAAATCTAATTTGAATGACTATATCTGTTTGTTGTCAATTTCAAAAGATGCACGTCACATCTATGAAACTATTCGAGCAATGGGAGCATCGTCTTCAATTTGCATTTGGATATTTGACTCTCACCTTCCCCATGTTGTTTTAAGAACTCAAAACATGCACTGATTAAAGTTGCAGGTGAGCTTTCACAAACCTGCACACATCGTCCACTGCATTACCACAGTTGCATTTTTGAAAGTCAAGAACAAGTGTGTTGTTAATTGACGGTCTTGAAGGCGCAGAAGCAGCAGGCCACCTTACAGCGCCATTTGGGCCTCAGCCAGGGTAAATATTGTGACAGAGCCTTCACATTTGTTCCATTCATTGTTAGTGCTCCACCACACGAATGGAACATCGCGGCACGACGCAAAGCTACCCCCCCCAAAACACACACGCACGCAAACGTGAGGCAAAACAGAGTGAAGCCTTGGTTCAAAATGTGCCAGCTGTCATCTTTATCAAGAGTCTAGACGCAAGAAATGAGGATGATATGAGGGGAATCGGAACCTCCCGTGCGTAAAAGCCAAATTACGCACATTTCAAATGCAAATTTAAGGCTGAGGACTATATTATACTATCAAATCTCGAGCCGACAACAACAAATAGAACTTATTCTAACCACCAAATGGAGGTCAGTTCATCCACAGCTTGGTAAAAATCAACAAAAAAATAACAGTGATCAATGAGTTACTCACCACCACGAGTTGGCATCCACCACCAGCAGTTGGGAGCTGCAGGCGAGGAAGGCGGCTGCCAGCAGCAGATGTCGGACAGCACCGGTTCTCCTTCTCCGGACAGGCCTGTTGTCCATGGTCCGCTGCGTCACCGCCTCACAGCCGGTGTTTGGGGAAACGCTCCGCTGTTGAGACATGGGCACAGAGTGAGGGAGGCGTCCCTGCTCAGCCCTGCCGGGTCTCTGGTCTCTGGGCCTGGACGCAAAACCCCCTGAAAGCTGGCGATGCGTGAGGCAGACTCACGTGTGTCCTGATTTTTTGTCCAAGTTTTTTACTCTCCAACTGCCTTTTACCCTTTCCTCTCCCCTGTCTCTATGTTAAAAATAAAATTCCTCTCAGAAAATGGTGAAAAAGTCAACCAAACAGGACAAAGTTCGTAATCCACGTGTAGTTTCACTGTGGATGAATCCAAAATTGATCTGAAATTACAGCAGCATGTTTCTAGAAGCTCTGGAAAGCTGCTTGCAAATAAAACCAGAGTCCTCTTTACTTAAAACTCCTCTAAGATGTGCGTAAAATGATTTGGCATCAGTTGGATTTTACGCAATGAGACAGACGATATCTCCCTTATCTTCTGGCTCAAAAAATCAAATAAAACATGGTGAAACAAAACATAGCTTCAGTTCGTAAGGTTGTTGTCTTGAGGAAAGATTAACAAGGAGAGTACAACGCTAATTGAGCAGAAAACCGACTGTTCCTTTCCCTTCCTGTGCCCTAACAGGCCACTCCACATCTCCCTCTCTCTTTCTCTCTCTCTCCCCCTGCTATACACTCCTCCTCTTCTCACCCCCACTTCACCTCAGACCAGACCACTCCATCCCTCCCTCCCTCCACCCCCCTTTTACGGCCATACATCGCGCACGCCTGCGCGCAGAGCAGCAGATCAACAAATGGGTGTTTTCAGTCTGGAAGCACCTGCGTTACTGGAGACCTTGAGTTCACAAGGATTGGAATGAGCTAAACTGAATCCCAATGGAAGGAAATCATTAATCTATTACTAGGGTTTTAGGCCGATCAATCAGTGATCAATGCATTGTTCATCCATGGACTCACAGTTTTGGTCATTTACTAAAACTTAAAAGTGAAATGTGTGCGTCACATTTGACGTTAATCCAAATGAAGTGCGTAAAATAAGGGCAAGCAGAAAGCTTTTTACTGTATAGGCCAGAAAGGGAGAAATTCCTTTTATTAGCTGAAGTGGATAATTTGTTTGGATAAAAGGTGAGCGCTTCAAAATCGCCTAATCCCCTCTTCTTTGGTGTGCGAAAATAAAGGGCGACATACCGCCTCCACACACACGTTTACGCACGGACACACACACTCACAAAGACGGCCGGGAGTCCTGCAAAGTCCGGGAAAGTAAAGAAAAGGCATTTGGGAGCGAGCTCCCCTCAATTCATGACCCGGTCAAAGACGCACAGGGTGTGTGCGCGGTGGAGCTGCGGTGGAGCTGCCTCTTCTGATCCGACTCAGCGCTTCTCTAAAGAATCAGTGCGTCCACAAGCGACAGACAGGTTACACCGGGGCCCTGAGATTTAAAGAATCTGGACCCTGAAGTATTTAAGACTTTATAAGATCAAATAAGAAATCCAAATGGAATCAAGAAGAAAAGAAAAGAATAACCCTGAAGGTATCAAGACAGCATTTGGAAACAGGCATTGCTGAAACATAGATTCCTCAGTTTTACGCGTTCTAAACCCCTTGGGGATCTATTGTATTATTATTAGACACAAAGATCAGCTTAAACACAGACTTTCACACCACCAAAGACCCCTACGTTTATTTTAACCATATATTCATCTTTTCATCTATATCCCTAAATTATGTGATATCTTTTGTGTTATAAATTCTTCTCCATGTCATTCTAGGGTTTCTGTTGGATCAGAGTCGGATGTCATTCGTCTCTGCATGACAATAGATCCGCAGCAATGTTAAGCAGGGGCCGCACACCTTTCATCTCCCGGGGGCCCCCGAAGTTCCCTGTGACACACACACACACACACACACACACACACACACACACACACACACACACACACACACACACACAGTGAAGTGATCTAACTGGCTGCCTTCAATATACATCTGACTGCTGGTTGATATTCTGTGTGTGTGTCAGGGTCAGGTTGGTCGGGTGAGTAAACATGTTTTAGGAAACAGAAACGTGTTTATATTGCGAAACAACATAAAAACTGGTTGGACTGAAAGAGTCTGTATTTAAATATTGTCTGTATCCAGACGTTGTCATCTCCATATACATGAGGCACCTTGCGTCGGTTTCCGTTTGTACGCTTCAGGTTACTGAGACAACAGCGCCCCCATTTGGCTAAAAACACACATTTCTCTGTATCAGCTGCTGTGTCTATATTATATAAGATTCTGGCGTATTGGAATTTATTTAGATTAGATAGAGGTACTGGTTTGTGACTCATGACAGTATCATGTATAACATCTTATATACTACACTGTACCATATATATAATATTTATTGGATCAATAATTATCTTATCTTATCTTAGAAGCATCATTAAATACAAATATTGTAAATGCCACGTGCATCATTTTAGATATATTTCATGTTTTGATAAATGTTAAAAACTTACATGTATGATTTTAGATGATGTTCAGTGCGTTTGGCCAACACTTGCACAACTGCTGCTGCTGCACACTAAAGCAAATAATGGTGAAGCAGTACATTTAGAAGTGATCAAGAGAAAAGTTTACAAATGTCACACGGCCTGTTGTTTTCAGTTTCAAGTCATTGTTATTTTTGTCGACTCATACTTGTGTTTGTTTCTCTCCCCGAGACTCAGGAGAAGGGAAGACTGCGACAAGACAATGACTCAGGATTATTGATGACAGACCAATCAGCAGCCGCCCTGTTATTAATGATCAGCCTTTCACTGACATCACAGCGCCATCTACTGCTTTGATGGGAAGGAACTGCAGAAATTGTAGGGTCTTTGTGTCATGTGCATGTGGCTCTCGAGCTTGTAAAAGGGTTTTGATACATTTTTTACATTTCAAAACAGGATGTACTTTGATTGAGACATCTGAAAAAATAAATATGTTTCTCCTCCTGAGAGCTTTGATCATTAAAACACTGATAGTCTCATTATTTGGGAACTAAGGAGGCCAACAGTGGATTCTGGGACCGCATCAGATATAATGGACTGAAGCAGCCACACTGATATTTGACGTAGTCGCAGTAGTAGTCAACTTGTGATGTGCTCGTTGAAACACAAGGAGGAGCAGTTCAGCCTCGATACACACACGCAGCCAAATGAAAGGCAGTGAGGGTTCAGAGCACTGAGACAAAACTTTGGACCAAGTGAGATAAAGAAGGAATGAAAGAGGAAGGAGGGGAAACAGGGAGAGTGGAAGAGAGAGGGAGTGTCCAAGTAATGGATACACACTGAGGGAGAGAGAGAGAGAGAGAGAGAGAGAGAGAGAGAGAGAGAGAGAGAGAGAGAGAGAGAGAGAGAGATATGGGGGACTTATCCCTGGAGGATATGAGCAATAGTCATGCAACAGGGAGCAATGCCTGAAAGAGTCGGCATGCGGCTCCTCTCTGGATTAACCAGCAGCCTCACTCGCTCGTTTTTTATTGCCGTCAGTGCCAGGCTGCAGCGAGAGAGCCAGGCCGCTTTCTCCTGCAGGGAAAGCAGCTGCGCTCGGCTGATGTCTGAGCTGAGCCCCTGGAAGCCGCCGATGCCAAAAATGCTAATTGCCAATTTTTAGAAATGACTGTCACTTGAAAATTGATCACCCTCTAGTTAAATATAATCCTCGGAGTGTATATGGAGGAGTCAGGGCAGAGCGAGAGAAGAGAGGATGCATGTGACACATTTGATGAGGGCATTTGTTTTTTTGTTGCAGCTCAAGGAAACACAGTTGCAGCATCTCACCCTCAGACTTTAACCCCGGTTTGTGGCTGATTTCAGAAGAATCGTGCAAACGGCTTCTGAGTTCAAAGGTTAATTTCTCCAAAAGACGAGGTGCATAAAGGTGCGTCCTTCTCCGACCAGGTGCAGGCCAGACTCAACCTGAGCATCGAAGAGACAGCCTGTCCTCAACAGTGCATTCAAACTAGAAGCAGAAATGTTCTAGTGTCTCACTGTTCAGCTGCTTTCAATCAGTGGGGAAGCAAATATTCAGATCTTTTACTAGGTGTAAAATAAAACCTCTTCATCACAGTGGATAAAAACCCTTTATTGAACATGTTAAGTTAAAGTTAAAAAACATAACAAACATGTACATGAATCAAAAGTGATAATGCAAAAAAAATATTATGAAAGCAGCATGAATTTGATACTAAGTGTATCAATTTTGAACTGAGTAAATGTACTTAGTTGCATCCCATCATTGCCAGCAAACTGTGAATACGTATTAATTTCACAGTGCAGCACCAGTTGTAATGTTCCTCTAAAATGCATGATGAACAACTGGAAACCTGAGCGTCTTTTACTTGCATCTATCATGTTTCCTTCTCCTCCGCTGCCTCCACCAAGAGGTCAAAGGTCAGGCACCGCAGCAGAGCACAACCCTGCAGCCTGAAGGGACTCAGAGGTTTACTTAAGGACCCTGTAGGACGCTTTCGTCCTAAGCGACTTGCACTAGAGTTTGACAACACCAGAGCTTTGGTACAGTGGGAGAGTTTGGGGTTTGAGGAGTTAGGAGCGGAGGTGCTTCAGGAAATTGTTGAAGACAGAGAGGGATGCCTCTCCTCTGACAGCATTCATTGGGTGAGTCCAACATGGAGGAACCATAAACCAGAACAGTCTGCACAGTGATTGGCTTATGTGCAGATACAGAAACGTG
The DNA here is from genome assembly GCF_009819705.1 of Hippoglossus hippoglossus. NCBI lineage: Eukaryota > Metazoa > Chordata > Actinopteri > Pleuronectiformes > Pleuronectidae > Hippoglossus > Hippoglossus hippoglossus. Next base: position 10,663,749 of record NC_047173.1, read on the forward strand.
TTGGTAGCTTGAATTTGTTTCTGGCGGCCATAGAAAGTCAGTAGAGGCTGATGAGCAGCAGAGTAACCTGAGCAGCATATATACATCGACGCATGAGGGTTTCAAGGGACTTTGAGGGCCCCAGGCAAAAGGGACCCAGGGGGGCCCTACATCGAACAGAAGCAACCCCCCACCTGTTTTTCCTACCTTACTCTTTAACGCCCCTGTAAACCTTAGCTACGTAAACAGACTGTGTATTCTACATTCCTTTTGTCCATATTTGTGCCTGTCTTCTGGATACAGTACCATTGGAAATTGGTGGGGGTCGCTCATCTCAACCACTGTTTCTAAGCTCCTGTCGTTTTTTCTTTTGATTAGATATAAAAACAACCATGCAGAGCAGACATGGGAATATGTGGCAGACACACGGACACATGCGTAACAACCAAAGAGCTCAAACTACAAATACAACCTGCAGCAGACCCACGGGTGGATGAAAGTATACCTGCTCCACTTACTGTAGCCATATACCTCAACTTCAGTCTCTCTCTCTCTCTCTCTCTCTCTCTCTCTCTCTCTCTCTCTCACACACACACACACACACACACACACACACTGGGGAAATGCAGTGGGACTTGGCAGCAGCTGAGAGAGACCCTGTGCTTTATCTCAGTCTTTGTTTTTGCACCTTACATGTGTATTTGCATGTTCGACGGTCTCTTCCATCCTCTTTTAGTCGGATTCTCAGCTGTCATCCCTCCTTTCCTTCTCTCCTCCGTCCCTTCCTCCCACATTCTCCTATCCCCCTTTCTCCAACCGCGTCTCCCTTCTCCGTCACGCTTGCTCTCCCCTCTCCTCCATCCCTCACTACCCGTCTCTGTCCATCTCCGCCCTCCCTCCCTCCTTCCCTCCATCCATCCTTCTGTCAGCTGGCAGAAGATGAGTCATGCCTCTTGCTGGGAGGCTAAAACTCTCTCTCTAAATATATCTCCTCTATACTTCTCCTCCTCGCTTGTTCATCGTCTCGTCCTCCCTCCATCTCCCGCGTCTCTCTGCCCTTTATCACCATTTGTTTCTCTGCATCTCTCCGTTTTGTTGTGTCGTGCATGTTTCCTCCTTCCTTTGACAATTTCTCTCCCGAAATTGACATTCATCAGCCGTTTATAATTCTATTCATCCCTCCCTCTATCGTTCCCTCCTTCTCTTTCTGGATCCATCTGATCTGGCTGATGAATATAATCTGAGTCTAAACTCATAAATAAGCCTGGACTAGCTCTGTTTGGTGGAAATGGAACAACTGAGAAAGCTCTGGCACTGGACTGAAGCCCCGGGAGAGGCTGAATCCCTGATCGGGAAGCCCAGGGAGAAGCTGCTGTGGCCGGGTCTTATTCCCCTGATCCCCCCCTCTGGTGCCCTGGAGCTCTGCTGGTCAAACTACACTGGTCTCCTGATCCCATCCCTGGAGAAATTAACACGCTCAAACCTGCACAAACAGATTTGCAAGCATACACAGATGTATGAGCACACACAGAGAATAACCAGTACACTTTTGATGATGTCGAATTATTTTCCTTCAACTTTTGGTTTAGTTTTTTTTTCAGGACAGATTACATCTTTACCAGCGTCTCCATCATCTGGAATTCTGTTCTCTTCATCCCATCCTCTTTTCTCTACCACCCCTGTCCCTCATTCAGTCTTAGAATGTTTAATTCAGACACAATGTTTTTCCTTAACAATGAATTATTCACAGGTTGTTTATAGTTATCAGCATAAAGTTCTTCTTCATCTCTCATCTCCATTGTTTGTCATCATCGTCCCACATACACATTTTTTTCTGGGATTTTAAGATGATACACTTTGCCAAACAAATGTTATGTAGATAGAAAATTTGACATTATTTGGTTCACAGCATCTCCTTGTGTTTTACAGTAACGGCCGATAGTTGCAGATAAGTAGGACGAATGACAGGTCGTATAAATTTGACGTCAATAAAATGTGATGGACCTAATTTGGACTTAAATGTCTGTGGTTATTTTAAAGTTCTCTGATGTGGGAGTAAAGCTAACGAGTAAAAATAATTTGGCTCCACATTCAGTCACTGATGACTCATCTTTGTCTTTGCTGCTATTTATGGAAACACTTTGCATTCCACTCTGTTTTGCTAATATGTCTTGGCATTTTTTTAACAGGTCCAGCAAGGTTGTTAAATCCACTTCATATACTTCACTGCATTATATTGTATTCCTTAAGGAAGCAGGGACCTGGAAAGTATAAAAACATTACAAGCTAAAAACAGTTCCTCAAGCTTCTATATAAACCTGATATTGGTGAAAAACAAGATGAGCTTCAAAACCCCTTAAAATGGATTTATTTTATTTAATGTACAGTATTTATTATCATCCAAGTTATACACTGTTTACACTGAGTGGATGAGTATAACCCCCTACCACTCGTCAATAAATTTGAATGAAACTCCAGAAAATGTCCGGAAATCTTTCTCCAAAGTTCAGTGCATGCCTGAAAGCAGCGTGACTGAGTGATGCACCACTGGTCGAGTGTTGGGAGTTTCCCCGATGCTCATTCGAAATGACTCGAACAGTTTCTCTGACATCATGTGGGAGCGTTTACAGGCAGTGCCGCCAAATTAGCACCTTTGTTGTTAGATGTAACAACTTTTAACAACTTTGTTTCAGTAACTAATCTAACTACTCTTTGAAAAAAAAAGAAGCTCAACCACCGTCTAAAGAGTTGCTGGTATTTCCCCGTGAACACATGGTCGGACTTTCCCTCCACATGCACATTTCTTTTAAATGAACATGTGGCAGCTGTGGTAGACATGCAGAGCCTTCTAACTTTCACTTTAAGCAAGTTTCAGCCCTTATCTTCAACTTATGTTGTCAGATTTCGAGTTTAAAGTTTAAATCTCCAGTGTTACCGAGGAAATTTCTGTACCTATCCGAAATTCAAATCTTGTCCTTTAGACTAGAGTGAATCATGACTGTCAGAAAAAGGTGACGCCCCGAATAACAGAGTGGAAACTTTTGACTAGATGCTGTTCAGTCCTTGGTTCATGCTTCATCTTGTAGAAGACTCTTGGCATTTTGAACATTTGCCTTGAACACAGGTGAATGGATCTGGCCTCCAGCTCAGGTAATGATACATGTACCTCCACATCAAAACCCCCAAAACCCGCTATAGCACAATTTCTAAGATTAAAAAATTGCTGCTTTCCACCTTCATGGCTCTCCGCACAAAACCACCCAGATAAACAGACACACATACACACACACCGATATACAGCCTCATGCCAACAGATGACAGAGTGCATTGAGGAAATGCCAAAATGCTGACTACTGAGGGAGAGAGAGCACGCGGCTGAAAAATCTCCTATGTCAGACTGCAGAGCTGGCAGAAAAAAAAAGCATTGTTGAGGACACACACACACACACACCTAGGCAGCCTGTGTGGTGCACAAAAACTGGAGCAGGGTAGCAGTGCGTGCACACACACACACAGCCTGAGAGGCACTGTGGCGAGACGGAAGCACAGACGGGCTGTCAGCGAGACGGAGGAGAAAGTGAAGAAAAGGGAAGAAAAGAGGGAGGAAACAGAAAGAAAGGCAGGTGGAGATAGATGGAGAGAGGCATGAAAAGAGAAAGAGAGATGCAGAGAAAACAGGACGCTTGCATCTCCTGGCCATGACCCTGTGTTCTCCCTCTGTTTGCATCTGCTCTCCCCTTTCTCTCTTTTTAATCTCATCCTTTTTTAACACACTGAACTTTTTCTCTTGCTCTCATCACCTGTGAAGTAATGCGTCACTGTTCGTTATCAATGTTGGTATAATACTGCAAATTTATGGAAATTTGTCATTTACTGACCTTAAAACCTGTCTTCACATTAAAAATGTAATGATTTGATTCAGGGACTTGCTTTTTTTGTCCCCACGAGGATAGACAAATACCTCTAATGTGATGAAACACTGACACACACACACACATGTACGCACGCACAGTGTTTCAATGCTGCACAGGTGAAGCCCCAGTGAAGCAAAACAACACCTGAAGGAACATAAAAGATTCATCACTTACAGTATACAGTGAGTGCACACACACACACATACACACACACACACACACACACACACACACACACACACACACACACACACACACACACACACACACACACACACACACACACACACACAAAGCTCTGGTGTGTCTCAGGGCACTTGGTGCATTGTCTGCTTTGTCTTTCATATTTTGGTGTGTGTGTGTGTGTGTGTGTGTGTGTGTGTGTATATGGACGAGGAGAATCTACACAGTCATGGTAATATCCATTCAGGACGGTGTCGCTTTTCGGGAGGGGACGTGTTGACACACGCCCACGTAACCGTGGCAACCGGTGATCGCTGTGGGTGCAGATGAGGCACGTTGTCGAGGCGAGCAATTATCCAGTAAGAGCCCTCCCCTGAATCATCAAATGCAGACACATAAAGTCACACAAACAGAAGGAGACACACACATAATGGGTCACATGACGAGCAGAATCACACACACACACACACACACACACACACACACACACACACACACACACACACACACACACACCTGCATGCCACATCTCACTCCTGGCATCACTTCAACATTTCCTCCTCGTCTTTTTCGCCTTTTAGCCCATTTTCTAACCTCCATTTTAATATTCAGAAAGCCGCATGTGGCTGCCCCGCTGCTTCTCCCTCTTCATCCCTCCTGATACATCCTCTAAAAATACTCCTCTTCCCCTCTTCCTCTGACCTATTCCTTATTTCTCACCCTCTCACTTTTCCTCCTTCCCTGCCCTCATCTAACCATCCCTCGCTCTCTCCTCTCTGGCTCAGTGTGAGTGCTAGCTAGGGCCCAGCGGGTTTTCTAAGAGAGGTATGACACACACATGCACACACATACACACACGCAGCTGGGCTATGAGGCAGACAGAGGGAGACAGAAAAACAGAAAAGAATGCATGCTGAGCAAATACGCACACACACACACACACACATGCAGGTCATGCAGAGAGAGACTCGGCTACTGCTGCTGAAGAGAAAGCCTGTGGCACATAGACCTGCCTCTCTCCTCCTCCTCCTCCTCCTCCTCTCTTCACTTCTTCCTCTCTACTTTGTCGTTCTTTCTTCTACCTCTCTCATCTCTAATTATCTTGCTGTGCACATAGAAAATGGAGCAAGTCAGCTGAGTGACTGACTAATGACAAACACACAAACACACACACACACACACACACACACACACACGCACTTCTGATATTAAAATGTGTGCTAAATAACCTCCTACACAGCGCAGTCTGGCTGGCAGTCTTAAAGCCACATTGGCAACGTTTTATTTTCTGTTTTGAACCAAGCGAACATAAATTTGTTCGAGACGACTGCTCCGAGGCCGAGTATCAGCGTACACGTTGGTTGAACACAGCGTTTTTGGGGCGAGGCAGATCACATTATGGTTTATGAGCGACCAGTTTTTGTGTGCAGCCCTGGTAAATCCCCGGCAGAGTGACCAGCAGCGGCCACGATTTATCCACGTTTAGGCTGCTGTTAATCTCCCCCATCCCAAACTCAAGGTGTTTGCACTGTCATTATAAAGCTTGGTATTCATGTCAGGATCTCTATTTTGAAAATGCACGACAATGCTCGGGCACCAAGGACGTAGGTGTTGGCAGCCACAGGGGACGGTACAGTTAACTGCTTCTTTTTTGCCCTTGATGAAGAGGGGGGCGTTAAAAATCATCACCAGACAGTTTAGGTCGATAGTGAACGCTTTGTTGAGTTTTAAAATGGCGGAATTAATCCAAAGATGTGTGTCTTATAACTGTCCCTAAGTACACCCATATGGGGAGCTGATTTTATGATGATATGACATAAAAACCATGCTGTATAAAGAGAATATAAAAAGGCCTTAAAGTACTAATTAAAACTGACTGAATTAGCCTGTTAGAGCTTCATAAGAGACTGTGAACCCTCCACTTAAATACCCTCAATGTTTTATTAAAAAGTTCCTTACATCACTGATTCTAAATTAATTATAACTTCGTATTTTGGCAAATCTGAATCTGAGTACAGTGCTGGTTAGAGCAGGAGTAAAGACCGAAACCACAAAGACATTAACGACATATTGTTCCATGACAAAGCAGAACTGTGTTCATCAGCGCTGTCACATCAATCCCTGAGTCATTCCTCAGATTATGGAAAGATTTATAGCGTTGTGGTCATGACTGCTCCAGCTGGAGGGAGATGTTTGGATGCATGTTTATTCTGTAAATCTAGAATATTTGTTTAATCCTTGTGTGTATGATTAATATCTTTTTCTTTGTATTTGACTTTAACCTCATGCTAATGTAAGGAGATGGTGAGAGGTGAACATAGAATTTTCCACTAAAGGTGCTTCCAGACATGCACTGAACTCTGTATGTGAGAATGCAAATGTCCGAGGCATATTTTTTGGAGCTTTTCCTGCAGAATGACTGCAAAATGACAGAGTGAGTCCACGTGAGAAAACAGCAGGAAGAAATGTCCCAGAGGGGTCACGAGTGGAGGTGTCGATGACATTTCTAACACACGACAGACACGAAACCGGAAGAATACAAATGTCTCAGGATGAAAAAGAGTTGCCATACACGTATAGACGAAGAGGTCAAAGTGTCAAGACTACAAGATTTGAGAGCTTTTGGGAAATGGGAGGAAAGGAGACTGAGGAGGGGCATGAGGAGGAGATGATGGGGATGAAATGAGTGCAACTTTAGAAAACACTCCTTTAATGTGACTCTAACTGCTGAAGTAGCTCTGGTTTAACTTTACAATGTGACTCTGTCGTGGATTTTGTCCTCTATTCATCACACTAAAGTCATGTTAGGGAAGGAACAGCTATCGTTTAAGAAGAAGGAGAAGAGAGAGGAAGGGGAGGATGAGAAGATGAGAGGATGAGAGGGAGAAGTGGAGGAAGTGAGGTTGTGCACGGCTGCTTCTTTCCATGTAAAAATGCCTGTTTCTGCTGCAGCTCCTCTCCCTCACTGTTATCCTTTACCTGATCGCTGCTGCCGCTCCCTCTCCTATCGCTCTCTCTCCTATCGCTGTCTCTGCCTCTCCTATCTCTGTCTCTCTCTCTCTCTCCTATCGCTCTCTTTCTCTCTCTCTGCCTCTCCTATCTCTCTCTCTCTCTGTCTCTAGGTTTCTCACCAGCTCTTCCTCTCTCTCTCTCTCTCTCTCTCTCTCTCCTATCGCTCTCTTTCTCTCTCTCTCTCTCTCCTATCGCTCTCTCTCTCTCTCCTTCACCACTCTGCCACACTCCGCTGGCTCCAGCAAACGGCTCCCCTGTCATATTATCACACACACGCACACACACACACACGCACGCACACACGCACGGACACACACACACACACACACACACACACACACACCCACACCCACACCCACCCACACACACACACACACACACACACACACACACACACACAAGGCAACAAATGCCTATAGAAATATACTGTTTACATGCAAAGGCCACATGTGCACAGACACATAGGTTTTCCTGTCTGTGCCTACACAAATACAAATGCATACATACATAAAAAACACGTGAACACACACACAGGCCGAGGCTCCTGTGGGGGTCAGAGGGGCCCTCTGCAGGGGAGGAAAGTTTCAGGTTGGTCGACAGCACAAAAAAGACCTTTGTCATACTACCTATACTGATGTTTTTGGAGCATGGTCACGCTTTGATATGTGAAATGAGCAGTTTAGAACATTTCTGCTATGTAATTACTGATATAGACGTGTACACTGATGTACACTCTCAGTACCAGCGATGATTCAAGGACAGTTTCAAAGTGATAATTTTGGTATTTTATTGGAGAGACTTAGAGAGAAGTTTTTCAATACTTATTAGATTATTCTAGCACCACCTCACCCTTGGCAACTATATGTGCTCTGTATCAATAGCCTGTATTTGTTTAACATTTATGATAGGGACAGGGACAGATTAATAACACAGATGTAACAGTGGGACAGAGAAGAGCTCAAATTACACACACACACACACACACACACACAAATATTGGCAACATGGTGCCAAATACTGATCCAATAAAGCATCTTGAAATTAATTAAAGTTTTTAATTACATTAAATTTTTTATCCTTTCTTACATTGTTATCTACACATCAAGAACATTACATAATCCTATATTTAGGCTAAAAACATGGTGTAAATGACGCTGCTTCAAGTTGAATTCGAATGTCGGGGCTAATGGACACTTGGATGACACCACAGGAGCAGTGTGGAGGCATTTTATGTTTATTTCTGTTGTTTGAAGAAGTGGTCACCATTTACTTCCATTGTATTGGATTTGGCTGCAACGCTGTTTACCCCTGAAACTCCAAAAGTGTTTTGCCGTGAACTATCCCTTTAAACAAAAAAAACCTCTGAAGTATTTGATCAATTTATGAATTATAATAATGTGTAGAATCAAACCAAGTGTATGTGTTGACTGTTCTGTCTGTTATTGATCAGGAGGAGACGTGACTCCTCTTGATTTGCTCTCTGTGTGACAACTTGTGATAAAGTCCCTCTAAACGCAGGGGGCTCCTGCGCCGTGTTTCCTGTGTGGTCCACTCAAAGGGTTAAAGCCCAAAGTGAACTGAATTGTAAGAAGTTGGTTTCCAAGGGAAACTGTTCGCACCGTTCCAGCTGAGGCGGGAGAGACCAAGTGGCTGACACGGAGGCTGGAGGGGGGGACGCGGGCACGGCGCGAGTTTAATTCGCATCAAATCGCTTATCCAACACCACCACACATATTACACCGTGTTATAAATCAACCACAACTCTCATGGTAACGTTCAGTGTGATTTTAAAGGGGTTCAAATAGAATACATTAGGGGGTAGTGCTTGTGTGCACCCCCGCCGCTCAGCCGGAGTGAAGCGGTCTCTGCCAAGTCGGTTTGAAAAGAGCAGACAAAGGCTTTGAGCTCAGGACGCCCCTCTCTCTCTCTCCCTCTCCCTCTCTCTCTCCCTCTCCCTGTACAAAGACAGCCTCGCTCGACCGTCCTCGCGTCTCTTTCTGTCATGGAGGTGTTTTCGAACAGGCGGCGTTGAGAGAGCTGCTGGCTGTTTTCCTTTTTTTTTTAATTTCCCCTCACCGCCTCAACTTTCTCCTGCTGAAAATGTGCGAGCGTCTGGATCCGCGCTCGGCCGAGAGAGGACGTCTTTCCGTGGGTTTAACACAAGGAAGCGTCGCCTGAGAGAGAGAGCGAGGGAGAGAGAGAGAGAGAGAGGGGGAAGGATCGACGCTTTTTCCTCCTCTCCTCCTCCTCCTCCTTCCCTTCGCCCCCTCTCCTCCTCTTTTTGGCGGAGAGAGGGGCTGAGACAGGAATAAACGCTCCTTTTTTTTTTTTGTTTTCTGTGTTTTTCTTTTAATGCATTTGAGTCCTACTGCGCCACCAGAGCGGATCACGTGGGGCTGGAGAGAGTTGGATCGATTTCGGCACAGTTCAATGTGAGAAAAAGAGAGAGAGAGAGAGAGAGAGAGAAACACACAACTCTTATTCCTTGTTTCACTCCCATGGATAACTGGGACTGTTGATACTTTTGCCTCAGTGCAAGAGGAGCAGGGGAGGGAGTTGGTTCTTTTTTTTTTTCAGCCTTGGAGGTGTGGAGTATTAATTCTTATATGCCTGGGTTTTGAAAAACAATGGAGACGCACATTTCGTGCCTCTTCCCGGAAATTTTGGCCATGATTTTCAGCTATCTGGACGTGAGGGACAAAGGCAGGGTTGCCCAAGTGTGCATCGCTTGGAGGGATGCATCCTACCACAAGTCGGTGTGGAGGGGGGTGGAGGCCAAGCTGCACCTCCGCCGGGCCAATCCCTCCCTGTTCCCCAGCCTCCAGGCAAGGGGCATACGGAGGGTCCAGATCCTCTCGCTGCGCCGCAGCCTGAGCTATGTGATCCAGGGCATGCCCAACATCGAGTCCCTCAACCTGTCCGGCTGCTACAACCTCACAGATAACGGGCTGGGTCATGCATTCGTGCAGGAGATCCCATCACTGAGGGTTTTGAACCTGAGTCTGTGCAAGCAGATCACAGACTCCAGTCTCGGCAGGATAGCTCAGTATCTGAAGAACCTGGAGGTGCTGGAGCTTGGTGGCTGCAGCAACATCACCAACACTGGGCTTCTCTTGATAGCCTGGGGCCTGCATAGACTCAAGAGCCTCAATCTGAGGTCCTGCAGGCATGTCTCGGATGTGGGGATTGGACATTTGGCGGGCATGACCCGCAGCGCTGCAGAGGGCTGCTTGAACCTGGAGTACCTGACTCTCCAGGACTGTCAGAAACTGACGGACCTGTCACTCAAGCACATTTCCAAGGGGCTGACAAAGCTCCGGGTACTGAACCTGAGCTTCTGTGGGGGGATCTCGGACGCAGGGATGATCCACCTCTCCCACATGGCCTCTCTGTGGAGCCTCAACCTACGCTCCTGTGACAACATCAGCGACACGGGGACCATGCACCTCGCCATGGGCACCCTAAGGCTCTCTGGACTTGATGTGTCCTTCTGCGACAAGATCGGGGACCAGACCCTGGCGTACATCGCCCAGGGGCTGTACCAGCTCAAGTCGCTGTCCCTGTGCTCGTGTCACATTTCTGATGATGGGATAAACCGGATGGTGAGGCAGATGCACGAGCTGAGGACCCTGAACATTGGACAGTGTGTGCGCATCACGGACAAAGGGCTGGAGCTCATAGCGGACCACCTGACCCAGCTGGCGGGCATCGACCTGTATGGATGTACCAAGATCACCAAGAGGGGACTGGAGAGGATCACACAGCTCCCCTGCCTTAAAGTGTTGAACCTGGGACTCTGGCAGATGACAGAGAGTGAGAAAGTGAGGTGATTGAAAATGTTCTTTTGTAAGTGTGTGTGTGTGTGTGTGTGTGTGTGTTTTCTTTTTTGTTTTGGGATGAGGGACATGAGGAGAAAGAAGAGGGGAGTGGTGGATGGGAGGGGAAACATCTTTTCTTCTTTAAAAAGAGAGAAAACCCTCCTGAGTAAGGTGCGCTTCTCCCATGTGACCAGGATTTTCTGTCCAAATGTTTTGCGTTTCCTTTCCGTTGGCCTTGCAGGATCTAAATTAGTGTTTGATATGACGAGAGGAAGAATTAAAACCTGCTTATTTTGTTGTAATCTCATGCAAATCAATGCTAGCAATTGTTTTGATCTCACACTGAGTTTTAACATCTCTTGAAGTCTGACTTTGGACTGGAGTAACTTCAATGCAAATCATCTCCTCTCACACATTTTCTAAAGGTGTCTAACTATTAGAATAATCAGCTGCATTTACTGACACTTGCTTCTGTGGGAAATCTTGAAGCGTAAACTCGCATCCATCCAATCCGGCACCAAGATTCCTTTTTATTCTAAAAGCAAAGTGAGGTTTTGAAACTTGAGTAGGAGACTTTTATTTTTTCTTACAGTGAGTCTGGATTTGAAACATTTACGACTTAATCTCCGCTACAGCCATCACGCCTAAAGAAACATTTGGCTACCTCGTATGTGGTTGTTTTCAAAGGGTGTATACTGTTAAAAAGGAAAAGAAGGAAGGCGAGAATGAGAGACTGGGAGAAAATGTGCCTAAAGGGACTGTCTGCCCCCTCCCCCATCCCCCTTCTCCTCCCTCCATCCCTCCCTCCCTCCTCCGCCAGCAGAGCTGGAGAAAGGAGACCAGGACACGATCTAACTACCTTTGTTAATTTACCCCCCACAAATAAACAGCAACAATTTCCCAGAGAAAGAGAAAGTGAAAGCAATTGGTTAAATGTAGACCGTTTACTTTATGCAAAAAACATAATCTGCTTGTGTACAGGAGCTTTTTTTTTTTTATCTAAATTTTTTAGGGATGAAGTCCAACTTTAACAAACATTTATGTTCCAACTGATCAATATTAAGGAGACAAGATTATCAGCTCCCCCCTTAAAGAAATACCTGTAGGCATCATATGATAACACTAGATAGAGGAATATTTTAAGATACAATATGAGGTATTGGTATGAGCAGGCCATTATTAAATGCAATATATGTAATTGTAACCTATTATAGGGGTATTTGGTATTTTATTATAAGGGATGCTGGGGGAAATAAATGTCAGTGGATGTTGTTCAGAGCGTCGTACTTCAAATTGAAGTGATTTCTATGTCTTATCAATACCCTTTATTGATCGAAATGAATCAGGGTTTGCTCTGTTTTTTTTTCTTCTTTATTTTCCCACGTTGATGCCAACACAGGTCGCATTCATATTCATGTTGCTCCAGAGTGAAGAAGAGGGGGATGGACATGTCTTTTTTTTCCTCCTCTTTTTCTCTATCTCTCCCCTGAATAAAAGACAATTTACCCTGAATATATTTTGAGACATGCTTATAGAAGAAGGAGCGATCGATTATTTTCCTTTTCTCTCTCTCTCTTCCCTCCGTCTCGGGTTACAAGCGGAATGCATCTCTCTCTCTCCCTCTCTCTCTCTCTCTCGCACACACACACACACACTTATACAAATGCGCACGAGCACACGGGGGCCTGTGTGCGCGTGCTTTAATGTAATGCAAATGACCTGCTAGAAAAATTAATATACGGATGTGCGTCCTGCTGAACAAGCTGTGTGTGTGTTTGAAAAATGAAATTATGTACTGTATATTATGTGTTTGTAAAGAAGAAGAAGAAAAGAAAAAATGCAGAAATCCCAAAATTAAATTGTTTTATATTCTTACGGTTAAAACAATTAAAGATATTTATATAATGAACGAAAAAGAGCGGTGTGGACTACTTTTTGTGGAGGGGTAGCTCTGTCATTATTGTCACCATCCTGTCTGTTTCAAACAAAACTGAGTTTCCATGAGGTAATTTGATATTGTCAGTACCAGGGTTTTATCCATATTGAAGCTACAATAACAGCTTTCATATCAATGCTTTGCTCCAAAATAACCACCCACACTTTTCTGAGTATTGTCCCAGATCAGTCCGGTCCTGCTTCTCAAAAGGGCTGAAAAAAAAGAAAAAAGATCTGTTGTGTTGTTTCATTATTTACAAGGAAATTTAAAATGGATGCTTGCTGTCTTCATTTGGCTGCAGTGCCTGTGTAATTAATGATCACCAAGGCGTTTATTATTAGGAATCATGTGAGTTTTATTATAGGAAGCAGATTTTTTATTTTATTCTATATTATTTGTAACCTCACATGCATCATGAAGGTGTTCAGGGCGGCTGGGTTTCATGGTCTCAGGGCTCAGGAGGGTGAACATGGGGGGATTTCATGGTTTGATTAGAAGGTTGAGGGTTTTAGTTTTGGTTAATTTTTGCTGTGCTTTATGTCACATGTGGCAGAGCTGCGTCTGTGCGGCTGCATGTGCCGAGTAATGAGAGCTAAAGTTGGTTAGAGCAGATTTCCCTCTCTCTGCTTTCCATCAGGACGTGTTCTGTGTGTGAAGTGACACCACACACACACACACACACACACACACACACACACACACACACACACACACACATGCAGAGGGTTGCCAGGCCGGCCAGTAGCCATTGTCTGTCTTTAGAAGTTAGGAAGGCAGGTTGTGGTGGGGGGATTTTTTTTTCCCTTCTTTTCCTCTCTTTCTCCTCCTCTTGTTCAGTCACGCATACCAGATCTTAGACCAGGCAGGAGACCCCCCTCCTCCTCTTCCTCCTCCTCCTCGCTCCCCCTACCATCTCACAAACACACACACACACACACACACACACACACACACACACACACACACACACACACGCTTCTTTTTAGAATTCCACACCATCATTCAAAGCATTTAAGCATTCTCTCTCTCCTGACTCTCTGTCCATGGGGATTTGGGGATAAAGGCCAGCGGAGGGATTGTTGACCACAGGGACAGAGAGAAAGAAAGAATGAGAGAATGTCAGTGTTTGCTGTTTCCTAAGTTTGCTTTTGCAGGCCTCTGGTCTTGTGCAATAACGCTGCAATGAGCGCACACTGAGATGTGAGAGAGTCGTCCGAGGCATTTTGTGCCACTTTTTCCCTGAAACGGCTAAAAAAAACTACGTTTGAGCCGAAAGAAAAAATATGTCATATATTTATAGACTTTCTTATTTTACCCATACACTATTATCGTTACTACTTTTCTCGGCTGAACGCTGCAGCAAGGCGACTAGAGAAATACAAGCAAAGAGACGTGACATTGTAATAAATTTAAGCTTGATAGATAAATGAATGGAGAGAAGGGAGGCGTGCAGCGTCACCAATTGTTTCTTTATCATTTGACATTTGTGTCTTCAGTCCTCTCCCTGCAGATACAGGGGGGGGTTAGCGTGACACGGCCGTATCACACGTTTCTACAGAAAAGGTCTGCCGGCTGAAATGTAGACTGACACAGATACGATCAGCTGCATTCAAATGATAATGTGATACTTTATTAATCCCCATCGGGAAAAGGCTCTTTTTGTCTGCAGCCTCTCCTCTGGGAGGTCAGAGGTCACGCTCGGCTCCAGCACTGCTCTGCCGGATCTACTGTGTCTTGCCCAAGGACACATCAGCAGGGTGGAGGGGTGGGTTGTCATGTTTTTACATTGGGTCACCTTGATGCGTGGTGGCGGAGCGGGCCACCTGTGAAGCAGCACTTCTTTTCATTTTCAAAATACAGACTTCTTTTTCCCTTTTCTTTTTCTCAATGAAATCGATTCCGCCAAACACTCTGTGAGGAGAATGCAAACTCGGCCATTAGCGTATAGGTTGCAGTCTCAATTTGCATTTTGAATAAAGCGAGCTGAGGGTGAATGAAGCTCCGGAGTTTCACTGCCGGGCGTTCAGCTTTATGTAGATACAGCTCGTGATATACTGCACGCTGCTGCTGAGTTTGAACATGCGAGTGCAACACCTTTTCACAGTTCTACTTCCCTTTTGCAAACAGTCACACAAACTGACACCCAGTGAAACCACACCACCCGGCAGAGACCCCTTCTTTCTCCTTTTTAGTTTTCACACACACGCACAACGGTTTCCACAGTTTCCAGTTTATATAAAGTCTGTTGTCTTGACAAGTTTGAGATACAGTTCTCATATTTGTGCATAGAAACAGTGATTGTCAGGTTTTCTTTTTGTAGCATAAAGACTGAAGGCAGGCTCTGGCAAAAGCAAACCTCCCTAAAGCTGCTTTCAGACATGCACTGAACTCAAGACAATTTTCCGGAGCGACTGTATGTGAGAACACAAATGTCCAAGTTGGTTGATCCAGACATTTTCCAGAACTTTTCCTGCCAGTCCTCTGGTAAAATATCAGAAAAGGAGGGTGAGTGTGCCAATTTGAGAATACAGCAGGAGGACGTTTTGCTGATATTTCTAACACTCGACGGACGCAAAACCGGAAGAATACAAATATCTCAGGATGAAAAAGAGGAGCGGTACATGTAGCCGAAGACAAAGACGTCAACTTGGGAAGACAACGAGATTCGAGAGCTCGGAATTTATTCAGAGCGTCCTGCCTCCTGCAAGCTCTCAGCAGGCGCCACTCTTTGCCTGAACGTTCCGGACATTTTCCTGTGTTGTCTTTCTGCGTTCTTCATTTGAGAAAGACAAACTGGTTTTGACCTTAGTTTTTGTATGTTTTAGTTTAGATAACCATCTCTTTGCTTTAGCTTCAAATGAGAGTATTACATTTTAACCAATGACAGACTCTGAATGTTCTGACACGATTCATCCACATGGCTTCAAGAAATCTACCACCTGAGGCTGAGAGCCGACGCTGTGCCCCCCCTGCTCAGCTCCACCTCCCCTGCGTGGAAGAACACCACGACAGACCGAGTGAGGCTCTGACACCCGGTTCACTTTTTTCCTGTGTTAACTTAAAAGGTTTCTGAGCGGCAGCCCGTACAGAAACATGTGTGTGTGTAACTGTAAGGCAGCTGGGATCAAAGCAGTCACCAAATGGCTTTATGTTAAGAATATATCTCCACATCCTGCCTGTCTGCGTGATTGACAGCTTCTAAACAAGCTAATTCAAACGCTTGCAGGCACCCAAATTAGACAAAGGCCCACATATAGGTCGCTGCAGTGACAAAACCTTTTCATACTATAAACGCTACTTCTGCATTTGAGCTTTGCTGCCTGTGTGTGTTTGTGTGTGTTTGTGTGTGTGTGTGTGTGTGTGTGTGTGTGTGTGTGTGTGTTAGGCCGGTAAGTTGTAAAAGTTGAACTGTGACGAGTGTGTTTTACTGCCATCATTAAAGGAACAGTTCACCATTAGAAGGGGAACTGGGGTTCTTCACTACAAAGCAGCGGGGGTATTAGCAGCACGGTGTTACTGCCCTCCCCCACATCTCTCTGTCTTTGGCTATAACAGCTCCCTGTCTGCCGGCCTGTCTGCCTGCCTGCCTGTCTCTCTGGCCTGTTTTTAGGTCTCTGCCTGTCTGCGGGTCAGCTTTCATCCCTGTTGTTCTTTCTTCTCAACCTATTTCTCTCCTCCTTTTGAAGCTTTTTTTTCTTCCCGTGTCTTCGTCTCTACCTGCCTCGCGTTCCCCTTTTCTTTCTTTTCTACCTGCACTCTGTCTTTCCGTCGCCCCCTCTCCTCTCCTTCTCTCTCCACCCTAACTTTATTTCTTCCTGCCTATTTAATGCATGCCCTCCCTGTCCCACTCCTCTTTCTCCCTCTTCCCCCTCTCATTTTTTCCATTTCCACCCTCCCTCCAACCTTCCTCCTCCTCTCTGCGGCACCTGGTGTCGAGGTGTCGCTGAGGTACAGTAGACGGCTCTTTGAAGTCCCAGGGGCCCTTGGGGCTGTGGGTGTGTGTGGGTGTGTGTGTGTGGGGGGGGAAACTTATTTTTATCAGCAGCTACAGTCAAGAACATTTGGTGTTGCTTTTGATTTGGTTGTTTTTTATGGTGATACAATCATCCCTGTGTATGTACTGTATGTGTGTGCATGTATAACAGAAGAATTTCTGGAGCTGCTGTCAGACATACACTGAAGTCTGGACATTTTCCCCAAATTATCCGCAGGGCCTGTATGTGAGAACGCAACTGTGCGAGTCAGTTGCTCCACACATTTCTCTGAAACTTTACGTGCCAAGTAAAATGTCCGCAAAATGTCAGAGCGAGCGCACGTGACAATACAGCAGGAACATTTTTGGAAAATGTGAGGAAGTGAGTATGTCCATGATGTAAGATGAAGAAAGAAACAAAAACACTTGATTTCCAGATGCCGCCGCTTGAATGAATGTTCTGGATATTTTCCTGTTGTTGTGAATGTGAACACGTCTGATCCACACAATTTCCTTTTCTGGAGTTGATGTCTGGAAATACCTTATCACCCTTTCTGCTTATCTCATCTAATCAATAATAGAAGTGATAGATCAGGTTGTTTTTCTTTCATGTAAGTGGGACTAAACTCTGAGCTTTATATTACCAGTTTGATTGCACTTAGGATGAGAAACATGGTATGATTTATACTGTAACTTACTGGTTTAGGGCTGGTGCAGTCAGCGAACAGTGAGGGGAGGAGCAGAGGAAAAACTGTGCCTCTGTCCTAAAGTCTGCTGTAGTCAGCACCCAACCTGCAGGGAGAGAAAGAGAGCGGGGGTGGTAAGACAGTGGAGGAAGCAGAGAAAATTAGGGAAAGTTGTAAAAAAAAAAAAAAAAAAAAGAAGGGGCAGAAAGAAAAGAGGAACGCAGAGAGAAAGAGATGAGAAAAAGTTGGGTTGAGTTGGTGAGAAAAGAGAGGGAGAGGGGGAGAGAGAGAAAGAGAGAGAGAGAGAGAGAGAGAGAGAGAGAGAGAGAGAGAGGAATCCGTGAGTCACTGTTTAACTGTGGGCTGCTAGAAGTCAGCTACCCATGTTAAAATACCGTCTGGGCACACACAGACACACACAGACACACAAAGACACACACACACACGGAACTCTTGCAAAATAGAAAATGCTGCCTTAACTTCTACCACGGTTGGCAGAGGACACGCACGCACACAAACACACACACACATACACATACACACACACACACACGTGTTTATTCAAAAATCTTGCGACTGCTTGTCTCATACTTTGCTGCCCAGCAGACCAGCTAATTATTTTCAGTTGGATACCACATACACACACACACACACACACACACACACACACCTCTGCTGCACATTCCTCAGAAAGTAATGAGCTGCTTTTCTACAAAGGTAAGAATTTAGACGAAGGTCAAAAGTAATTCTTTCCATTTGAAAAAGTTTAACTTTGTAGCAAAGGGAGGGGGACGCTGACATCATTCAACACTCAAGTGAATAACTATTGATGATTTTTCAGTTAAGAGAAGAAAAAGAATAAAGTTGGTGGATTACAATTACTTCGTTCTCTCCTATAGAACAATCTTGGCCGGAGATGGTGCTGTGGTTTCAACTCTACAAACATATACACGACATTAAGCTCCCTCTGCCACTGTGCTACTTGGTGTTAAGGCTAATTTATGCTCAACGTTAGAAAGATACAGACGGAGTCATTCGCTACTTTGATTTTCTATTTATTCACATTTTCTGAAAAATGACTGATATGGACGAAACTGACGAATGGAGCAGTACCACCATAAATCATGGGGGGGCAGTGTACCGAATAGTTCCAGTGATACAACCATATGACACGAGGAAGAAATTTCAACAATGCTTGAAGTGTGAGACTATAAGAAGCTAGCAACATGCTAATATGCTCACAAGGAGAATATGTGAATGTTTAGCTGGTATGAAGTCTACCATGATCACCATTGTAGGTCTGTGTCTTAGCATGCAAATATTTGCGAATTTACAGGAAACATTGTGGGAACTTACCTTACAATGTAAAGTGCATTGAAATAATGTATGTTGTAATTTGGCACTGTACAAATACATTTGAATTACAGTACAGTTGCGGCTGATGGGAATATCTGTAGCTATCACTACTAATAATTTTGACCTGGTGATGGCGCTACAGAAAAGTATTAAAATCATCTTTAGGGAAATCTGAATATTTGTAACAGATTTTAGGGCAAAGCACCCCGTTGTTTTTGAGATAATTCAATCAAAATTAAAAAAATTAGAATTAGCTGATGGTATTTGAACAAATTCACATCATTAGCACACATCAACCCTGGTAACATGGATAGCCGTTGAAAATTTGATGGCAATCCACCAAATAGTTGATGAGATATTTTAATCTGGATAAACAAAGACACACCATCTTTACAGCTACAAGACTAATATGATACAAGAGCCCAAAATGACATCTACAATAGCTTGTTTTTTATCTGACACCAATCTAAAACCCAAATATTCACTTTATAATGTATAAAACAATTAAAATAATTCATTGCTAATCAAAATGTTATTATTTCAGTACTTGTGCTGGTGTATTTTTCAGCATCTAGACTGGAGAACCCTCTACTCATTAGCTTCTCTGTTCATTAATTCATCACATGCTGTTATCAGGTCATATACTGCTCTAGGCCCTTTGCTCATTAGGCAACAAATGCAGATATCAACCATTTCTGTGTTATGCTGGAATCATAGCTACACAAGATTTTACACTGTATCAGAATTAGCTCTGCTAGAGATGCTTTAAGATGATTCCTCCAGTGTTTGTGCGATTAGTATGTGAGCCAGATGACATTTTATACACCTGGCATCAGCCATTCTAGGTCGTTTTGCTCAATCAATGTCAGAAGCCAGCCGACTGCCAACATGCTAAATCTTTAATTTGATATAGGAGCATGCTTCATTCACAATCAAACCATGGATGTTGTTGCGGAATGTTTTATAAAAGCCTCAGCAATTACGACACGAGACGGAAAATTATGCAGCGTGTAACATTGACTTCTGCTCCCTATTCCTGCTTCACTCGACGGTGGAAAGAGAGAGAGAGAGACAGAGAAGTGTGTGTGTGTGAGTGTGTGTGACATGTTGGTTCTGCCTTTTCTTTGTCTCCATGTGAAACCATGTGAGGCTCTGACAGAAACGTGACAGATAGTTGCAATGTCAAAAACTGGCAGGCTCGCATGCATCCTAATTTGTCAGGTGAGGCAGTGTTTTGGTAGCGTGGGAGGTGCGATGCGTGTTTTGTGTGCTTGTCTTCCAGCGCACGTGTGATTGATACTGTATATGTGCATAATGCATACACACTCAGCTGGTGCCTGCGCCTCTGCCGGCTCTCTGTACCTTCCTGTCAGTTCAGCTTGTCATTCAAGCATCAATAAAGAGAAACTTTTCTCTTTCTCTTTACTCAGTTTAAAATTTGTCATGCTCTTCTCCCAGAAAGGGGAAATGGGCAGAAAGGGGAGACAGAGAAACTGCAGCAACAGTCAAGTGGGGTTTTATCACATGTTTGACAGGAAACACTGCGCATCGGAACAGAGAGACTTCACCGCGTTAACAAGGATGATTTTTTCAGGGGCTTTTTTGGGGGGTAGATGTCAGGATTGTTTGGAAGGCAACAGGGGGAAAGAAGAGTGGGTGGAAAGAGCATGTGATAAAGAATTCCTCTCTAAACCTGCAGTGTTGGACAAGCTGTACCCAGAAAAATCAAACCCTACAATGGTTATTTTAAGGGTTTGTTATGATGAACAAATAATTTCCATTTTGAGAGAAATTAAAAATCATGTGATGATGATGCAGCATCATAACTTTAGATAAACTGGCTTTAAACCATTCTCAGGTCTATGCACTAAGTGAATATGACGCTACAGGACATGATTAGCTTAGCATAGAGTTTTAACCATACACTGTATACGAAGTGAAGCCAAAGTGCCTTTATCGCCACCTGGTGGCAGGCTGCAGTTCATGTAATAAACCCAGCCGCCACCATTGTTAGTGGATAGGACATGGACCAAACTAAAAAGTCTAATACATTTTTCTGAAAGATGGCTTCTGTCATTTTAGGGAATTCTTATCATACCGACCTTTATTTAAGTGCTTTAAAAAAATGGGTACTTATAGCTATAAAATGGGGTGAATTGTTTTGATTGACAGCTGAGACTTCCTCATGATTGGTCAAGCGCATGTATCAATGGGACCTCGCAACCCCTGTTCCATTATCGATCGCTTCTGCAATGACTCAACTCTTAATGTGGCTTCATTTCTGGATTGTGGGAGGAAGTGGAGATGCGTCATCCATCTTCTACAGTCTATACTAGCTTTAACAGTGACATCATCAAAAGTGGACCATTGACATAGAGCCAGCAACTGCTAGCAAACAAGCCTAGCATGCTAGCTTCAACTTTCTGAATGGATTATAAAGTTAACGGCACCATAGATCCTCCTAATTGTCTGTGCGTCCACGCAACGAGAGTTGACAACACATCTTCCAGCACCAGCTCATATTTCAGTCAACTGCTGCCATGGAAACCACAGACAGTTTCCGCCAACAATTGTTGTGGTATCATCAGCATTTATATTTTCTTAAACAAAAATATTTAACATTAAAAACACATTCCAGTTTGGCATTCAATTGCAATGAAGCTTAAAAAAAAACATTCCAACGTCATTCATCACAATTTGTTTGTGAGTCCCCGAAGAGCCAAACTTATCAGGCGTAGACCAAAGCAGAGGTTTGAAAATGCCCAACAAGTTATTGAACTAATTGAAAATCTTTTGTTTTGACTATATGCCTGACATTGGTCATTAATTACATGTGAAATGTGTCAAACGTTGAACAACGCTGATACAAATCAATGCTAATGATCCGTTTTCATGACAGGGTCACATAAATGGGTTTAGATTGAGTAATTATACTCCACATAGCTTTGCACGGATATAACTATTGTTTCACATGTTCTAAATCCCTGAAACTCTTATACTGATGAATGAGAGGAAGCCTGAAGTGATTGAAGCATTAGGGAATTTATAGATTGATTTATTTAATGGGCCCAAATGCTCTGAACTTTTCCTCAACCTGTATTCAATTTGAGTTTGGACATTTAAGCCGTGAGAAAATTCCCACCAAAATGTTATTTAATATTCAATCTATAAAGGCGTGATTGAGACGGAGTAGCACTCTTATCTCTCTGTAAATGAATTACAGTTTCAATTTGCATGTTGAGTGAATTGAACTGAAAGTGCCTCATCCCCAGAGTGTCCAGAGCTCTGGTGTGCATGTTGATAACCAGGCTGCCAATTCAGGATTTGGTAAAAAGCTTTATTCACACATGACTCAGTTATTTATTGCTTCATATATTCATATGTGATCTGTAAGAAGTCTGGAAGATACAGATTTATACACTGAGATTCAAACTATCCTGAAGTTAGCATCATTTTATTGCAGGATTTTCTGGGTTTTGCTTAAAAGGGATTATATATTTTTATATGATTATAAGCAGCCAATGGCCTTTGGAATATTATAAGATAATTAATAACTAATTGGAATTAGATAAAAAAACACCATTTGTTTAAATTTAAATAAAGTTTTAACTGAAAAGAATGTTTAGTAAGTAATTCCAACTTTAAAAATCAATTAAATTCAAGTTGTTTAACTCATAAGTTTCCAGTGATAAAAAAAACGTGATTGTTTTCAAAAGAATTCAACTAATTTTGGCCTTCCTTTGCTTCCATACATGTGTTTTAAGTATATTGAGTGTGTAGTATACATTAAATCCAGAACATGTTCCACAGGCTGCACACAGATGAGTGCCAGCCGCCAGCTTTGCCCGACTGTGAGTGGCACAGACCTCATCTTTCCACTGCTGCTTCAACAGATGTGACCGGACTTGAAACAAACCTGCGGCTCCAGGTTTGTTCGGTGGCTCTGATGCTGAGCAGTGTGAGTCGTGGTCGGAAAGTCAGACCAGATTTCTTTTTTTTTATACAATGAAGGAGATTCATCTGAGCTCCCTGACGTCCCTGAGTCACTGAAGCAACCAGCCTTCACAATCTAACAAAGATGATGACGAGAAATTCAGAGATTAGCAACAAAGGAGGGAGGAAGAAAATTAGGCAGTGACATATGGTGTATGATTGTAGCCTTGAAGAGAAGAGTGAGATAATTGATGTGTTTGTGCAAGAAAGAGATTTTAAAAACAGACGAATAGAGAAATAGAGAGAGGCTCAGGGAAAGAGACATGGGAGGTGGAGTGAAAGAAGATAAAGAGAGAAACGGAGGATTGAATACAAAGAGGGGCTGTGCGTGCCTGTGTGTGTGTGTGTGTGTGTGTGTGTGTGTGTGTGTGTGTGTGTGTGTGAGTGTGTGTGGGTGTGTGTGTGTGTGTGTGTGTGTGTGAGAGAGTGTGTACGCTTGGTGTGTATCTGCCGTCCCCAAGGTCCTTCTAGCTGTCTTCTCCTATTGATTAGTTCATATTGATCTGGCCTGGCACAACACACACACACACACACACACACACACACACACACACACACACACACACACACACACACACACAAACACACACACACACACACACACACACACACACACACACACACCATGGTTCACTTTATTTAGCCGGGCTTTGACACAGGGGACATGAAGGTACATTGTTAACACACATGCAAGCATGCACACACACTTGCACACACAATGCTCCCATCATTTGGCCTCTTACAATCACAATCATCTCCTCAGAAAGACACACACACGCACACACACACACACACCCACACTCTCTCTGCCCGTTTGCTCCTGTGCATTGGCTGTCTGAGAAACAATGAGAATGATGAATCACAAAGACTGTCAGCAGAAAACTAAATGTCTTATACAAACCTGATAAATCCCTCAGTCTGCTTCTCGGGGAAATGCTTGATTTTCCACAAACTACCATTTGTAAGTGCAAGATTGTTTTATATGTTACGGGCAGATAACCCAAAATTTAAAGCTATTGTAAATCAATATTTTCATATATGTAAGAGGTGTCGCATGCAGGAACAAAGCCACAGAGGATAACCACCTAACTCTATATAGTTCTAATCTACTAATCTAAAATCTACTGAGCTTTTTAGCTTCTATCGGCTCAAGTTTTGGTTTTACAGCAGCATATACATTTTTGTTTACTTTTCCGAAAAAATTAAGTAATACGCTACTAACATTACTTATGCTAACCATCATTGTCACCACTTTGCAACAATGGGAGCGGCTAAAGAGACAGATATTTCCCTCAGGTGTTGGTAAAGACCCAAACAGAGCAAAAAGAGTGAATACTAGAAACAAACACATATATCTTATATATACCAACAATATAGCTGTATGATGATTTGTTTGTACCGTGTTACCACTGCTCCTAAGTGGCGAAAAATCAACTATTACTTATTTAATTGTATCATTCCACATGGTCATCATATGTGTTTGTGTTGCACGATGTTCTGAAGTGGCTGCTTCTGAAGATTTTGGGTCACAAAAGAGTTTTATCGTGAAACAAATTACAGTCAACTGCTGCAGCGGTGGCCTGAAGGCAGAAGGCAGAAGTAGCAGGTTTGTGTCTGGAGGGTCAGCAGTGCTGGTCCCAAGCCTGAGTGGGAAAGGGCAGCTGAGGTGAATCAGACTCCCCCTCTTCAAATGAAAGGATGGGGGGAAAAAACATACAGTCAAGTCAATGTGCCCTTGAGCAAGACATCTCACCTCCAACTGCTCCTGAGCTGCTCTGTGGCTGCTCCAGAGGACTGTGTGAAGGTGTGTGTCGGTAAAGCAGGACGAGGCTTACAAGACTGTCTTCGTTCACAATGATAGAAATGTGAGGAAATAACGTGAAAAGGTGAAAACGCCAATAACAATCTGGACACAGTGTCTGCTCATCAACAGCGCTCTAACGAGGAGGCTTTACTTGTCATGGCCAGAATGATGCATGATGGGACCTGCGGCAGGCGCCTGACACATATCAATATGTATACCCACATTTCTATACACCACACACAGATATGGTCTCTTTTTTTATATATGTCCTTCATCCAGGCTCTGTGCAAGACTTCCTTTCTCCCTCTTTGTCTCTGATTCAGAGGAAACGTCACTGTCTGTCTCCGCCTTTAGTCTTTTGTGTGCATGCACACAAGCACACACACACACGCACACACACAAATACAGTACGTGCACAGACACACAAACACCTGCACCCACAGAGGCAGACACACACACACACACGCACACAGCCTGCCTTCTGCTGCTGTGATGGCTCCGAGCTGTCAAAACATCCTTGCTTTTTCTCCCTCTCTCTCAGCAAAGCAGCCTGACTGAGCTTGTCTATGCAGGTTCACAGAGACTGCTGTCTATCCACCCTCCATCTCTCCTCCCCCCTTTTCTCTCTCTCTCTCTCTCTCCTCCAGATTTGTGTATCTTAGCATCTCGATTTTGCTTTCTCTAGCTTTTTCAACATGCCTCGCTTGTCCTTCGCCTACACAAAGATCTGCATACACTGTAAATTTTCAAAAATACACATGGGTTCTGTTTATACTGCATTTGGCGTCTGCCTACGCAGATGTGTTCACACGTGCTGTCAGCATGTATGGTCTGTGCAGGCTTTCGTTTGCTTTTTCTTCACGACTTTCACACAATCCTTGCAGACATGGGCAGATGAGGACATCTGATCCAGTTACACAGAAAAGCACGATTTGGGTTTAAGTCTGAAAATAGAGTTTAGATGTAGAAACAATGTATTTACACCAGTGTTTTCAGGCTGTTTTCACCACCTGCATGGTCCCTCAATACAGTTGATCCAACACTTCAGCTGTTCTCTTTGAAAGGCCTGGGCAATAAAAGAATAATTATCGTAATTTAATTTTCATCTATAGCAATATAACAAAGGTTCAATACATATCGATAGAATCCTCATCCATTGTGTCTGCATGGTTAGGAGCTATAACACAATACTGATTTACCTGAGATTTGTCAAATATTCTGTCAAGTGTTTGTCTTTCTCTGCTCATGAGGAAGAGTTTAAAACTACAATCGTCACAAAAAGAGGCTGTAAGCGTACTTTTTGACATATTTTATTTTATTGCATGTGATTGCAGATTTTAAATTCAACCACCTAACCTAGATGAACAGAATTTCAATTAATCCTGAGTCCATTGATCAACCATCATACAATTTACAACATAAGTACAAGTTAGTGGCAACATCTGTATTGCAGGACTGGATATACAGGCATTGAAAATGAATGGTTCTGCTGCACAGTGCTGGACAATGTTGTGAGCAGACCCAAGTCAATAGTGCTTTTTGAGGTTGTAGGTTATAGTCCTACTAAAAGTCTAGAATGCAGAGTAAAAGATGCAACTTCAAATTAAGCTTGGTGTTAACTTGGTGTGGACTGCAGTTAAAGCATCTTGCAAAAACCTCTCATGTGTATTAAAAAGCCAAGAATAGTCTTTGGAGGTTTTACTTCCTGACACAACATTCACTTTGCTAAACCTTTTTCAAGATCAGAATCAATAAAAACTCACTTTATGACAAATCCATTTGCAGCAGTCTTAAGCTCGTTTAGCACACGGTTGAATTTTCCTCACAAGTGAAAGTAAATTTTACAGTTTAATAAGTGGAAACATGACATTTTTTCCTCTAAAAGACATCTTCCTAATAAAATATACATTTGTCTTCTCCCTCTTTCCTTCTTTCTTTTTCATACTCTCTTTCCCCCTCTAACACACAAACACACACACACAGAGCGCTGTGTGTTTGGCCTGCAGGGTGTGCGCAGCGGGGAGGAATCAACCGTATGGCAGACACGAGGACGGAGCCAAATCTGGCTCGTACACATGGTGTGTGGCCGTGCTGCCCTGTATGTGTGTATGTGTGTGTGTGCGTGTAGCTGAGGGCGGCTTGCACTTAAATATATATCAGGAGCAGCGGTTGCCTAAAGGTGAATGTTGTGCGGTTTTCACTGGATGGCTGCTGGCGAATGAATGAAAACCACTCTCCTTTCCCTCGCCAGCGACTGTCACTGTGCCCTTGAGCAAGGCACTTAAGCTTCATTTTGACAACAATTTCTGGGCGTGTGCTGATAAAATGTAAATGCTGAGATGTGGGGACATGGTATACATGTTCAAAATAAGTCAGACGGAGCTATAAATACAAACAAGCAGTCATTTGTGAACAAACACAACAAAGTTAACCAGATGATCTAAACCACTTTATCTAGAGGTATTAGAAATGAGTGCTGCAGAACTACGGCAAGCACAGTGGGTCAGTGCAGGGTAGTACTTTCATGGTTTGCCTTTCTTTCCTCTTAACGAAGACCAAAATTGTGATGAATCAGAAAATATCCTTTAAAATTCAACTTGATTCAAATTATAACAAAACCAGATTACTGCAGCCTATGTATGTAGTCTGTATGCAGACATGTTTGTATTTACAATACACTGTCTATGTATATACAGTGTCTATGTTTTCCATTTCCATGTATTGTGCATGTGACAATAGACGCGCTTGTCTGTGTGTGTGTGTGTGTGTATGTGTGTGTGTGGGTGTGTGTGTGTGATGTCAATACCTCTCTCATGTCAGTTAAAGTTTATGTTCCTGCATGCATGTCCATGTCCATGTCATTGCATGCTTCCTGCATGAAGATATGCATGTCATTTAATTGTACATGCATGCGTGTGTACTGTATGTTGTGTGTGTATTTGCTGCCAACATGGAAGCACACATTTGAGTGTGTGTGTGTGTGTGTGTGTGTTTGTGTGAGAGAGGGAGAGCGTCTTGGCTCGTGGTGGTTTTGTCAGTGCATGAAAATCATTTATTCATGTTTCACTCACCCTGTGTGTGTGTCTGTGTCTCTCTGTGTGTGTAGTCTGTTTATGTCTTGTATGCATGCTCTATTAGATGCTCTTTGCTTACATGTGTAGCTAAAGGTTAGCCCTACCATGTCCGTATCCATTTGTTTGTGTTTTCCTTACTCCTCTCTGTCTTGTGTTTTCTTTTCATACCTCTCCAGCCCTGTTTTTCACCTTCACTCCCGTCCTCTCTCCCCCATCTCCTCTCTGCAGCTCCCCTCAAAAACATCTGTGTGTCTACATCTCTTTCCTCTCATGACTCCTGTGTGTGGAGGTTACCCTGGGTATGCACCCTGACTGTGTGTGTGTGTGTCTGTGTGTGTGTGTGTGTGTGTGTGTAGGAGGGTTTTAAAAAATGCATATACTCTATAAGAGGGAGGAGGAAACAGAGCGTGGTGAAAAGAAAAATACAGCCTCTGTGTGTGTGTTGTGTCAGTCGGGTTGACATCTGATCTTGCTGAGTATGGTGAAGAAGAAAGTGCTGAAAGTACCTCGTGTGTGTGCCTGTGTGTTTGGTGATGGGGGGCGGGTCCTGTGTGTGTGTGTGTTTTGTGGCCTGTATGTGTCCTCATTTCTGTGTGGGTGGTAAGAGGAGGGAGTAAGGCAGTAAGGGAATAGGGTGTGTGTGAGTGCACTTAGTTTAAGTGTCAGCATGCCTTTGTATGTGTGTGTATGTGTGTGTGTGTGGTCAAGATATTGCCCATGTCGAAGGGACCTAACTTGAGGGTCTTGTCCTCATAAAGTAAATGACTGGATTTTAAAGGTGATGGAATGTGAGAAAGGTTTTAAGGTTAGGTGTAGGCTACATTTGGTTTTAGATTAAATGAGGATGAGGGTTGGATTTAAGCAAGTAGTAGTTATGTTTAAGGATAGAGCAAGGAAGGGAATTTAAGTCAATGTTATCCCCTCTGAAGTCAAGGAGCTAAATGAGAGACAAAAAGTGTGTGTGTGTGTGTAGAAAGAGAAGTAAGAGAAGAAAGAGAAGGAAAGGCCTTCCATTTCTCAGCCTCTCTTTCGCTCTGACTCCCCCTCTTTCCTTCCTGCCTGTCAGACACATATAAAAAATATAAAAAATACACACCCACTACGTGACCAAAGAGTGTGTATAGACTTCATCTCTGGAATTAAAATCTGACCTGAGTGATCCGATCCCATGATCAGCTCCAGGTATGAACGCACCCATGGACATTAGTGTAGTTGGACTGAATAAAAACAATCTAATGTGGTCATTGTAAAACAGAAATGACGTAGTTGTATATTGAACGAGGAAGTGAGATCCGATTACAAGTGGTCATTGGACACGTATGTGGAAACAGATTGTAATGCCAGGTTTGAACTGTCCACATGTGGTCAGATCAGTGCAGACGCACGGGAACACCAGGTCTGAACAGAGCCTTAAAGCAGCAGAGGTCCCTTTCCTCCGTCTTCACGCTCTTTGGCGCTGTGTGTTTTACATTTCATGTTTTGTGTCTGTGGTTTCGTGGTTACATCAGTAGCAGTGTCTCACTGAAGGAAATCTATCCATATTTCATTTCCTAACTGCAAAAAAATGAAACATAGACAAGGGTGAGGGGTAGAAGAACTCAGGCTGGAACAAGCGAGTCGGAACAAATGAATACAGATCCGGTGCCAAAACGCAAAGTTAGGAGACTGAGCAGGTGGAGCAGAACTAACTTTGTTTTGTCAAAGGGCTGTTTTACAGATGGGTAAAGGGAGGCAGACGTCCATGCAGACAATGGGTCAATAGAAACAGGTAAATGTGGGTCAGAGGAAACTAAGGCACAATCACCAAGGCGACCTTTGACATTTAATTTTTACCTTTGACAGAAACTTTCCCGATGACCCAAGGACCTTTGTAGGAACTCGGGAACTTTACTTGCATTTTGATTTGGTTTTATTTTTTGAGTACTGAACTGTGACAATAAGAAACACCAGATGTTGAATGATCTCCCTGTGAAACATTAAAATCGGTGCAAATAATGAAATCTCACAAGCTAGGTCATAAATAAAAATCTCACTTTCCACTGTTATAAATCTTATTGTGTGTTTTGAATATTCCCTCTTTCAGTCACTCCTTTCTTTCCTCTCTCTCTCCTTAACCTGAGCTGAACTGAAAGAGAGAAAAGAGAAACATTATATAAATCTGTTAATACATCTACTGAACATCCAATAGTGCTGTGTTACTACGGCGCTGACACAGGATTTTAATTAAAGCTTAACCCCCCCCCCCCCCCTCGCCAAAACGACGGTGTAGACAGGCCTATTGATTTCTGTGGTAACACTGTCCTGTCATCTAGGTCTGCGACCCCCCCCACCTCCCCTCCCTCCCCCTCTTCTCCTCCCATACATGTGTAAAGTCACATTTGACACTCCTCACCTCTCCTCCTCCTCCTCCTCCCTCCGTTACAAGTCCTTCAACCCGAACGACCATACAGGTCGTTTGTCCCCATACGACCCCCAGGAGCGTCCCCTGAAATACTGACACTACGGTAACAGACGTACTGGACCTCTGTTGCCATGGTTACAATAATGGTAACAGTTTGGTTAGGTTTAGGCTCCAATACTACTTAGTAAGGCACAGGAAAAGACTATGGTGGGGGTAACTTCCTTCAGCTATATCCCTATGGCTTCCTATTCATATGAAAACGCATGAACTCTGCTACGCACACGCCTGGCGTCCACACTACTATTAGTAGTACTACTATATAGTCTGGACGGACAGAAACGAAGATGTTTGTAAACCAGGACTGAGACACTCACAGCCGTTAGTGTGAAGGGGGATTAGAACTGATAAGAGGCCAAATCGCTTGTGAAAAACGCTGTTTGCTAATGAAAACGTAGAAGCATGGATGTTGCCTAAAGATTAGAGGAAAGAATGATGGCTGTTACAGAAAACAAAAAGTGTGAGAGTCCTGTGTTTTGACGTCTTTGTTGCCCCTTGAATGTCACCTGGCCGCTACAGTTCACCTGCTAAGGAACATAACCATGGGATGTTATTGGCTGAGCTGCCACACAGAAAGCCCATGGGCTTACAAGAGGACGGTCTCCTCCTCTGCTACCATCACTTATTATTACATATTTCCCTCCTGCTGTTTACATCTCTTCTTTCTTTCAGCTCCATCTCCCTCCGCTACTCCATCTTCCCCTGTTCTCCCCCTCCCTGCATTCTTCTTTTCCTCCTGTTCTCCTAAAAGGATTCATGTCAGGATGAGAGAGACGCTGATTGGATTCACTGAGGTGGGGGTACGTGGGCCTTTTGTTTTTGCCCGTACTGCACACGCAACACACACACGTGCAGAAACCCACATATAACACACAAGTGGCTACATACACAGATAAAACAGGACAAATAGGAGAAAGTCTCAGCAATCCCCCAGAGAGCGAGGTGGAGGAAGAAACAGAGATTTCCTGCTGTTTGCTCCACAGTGATGCCAATAAGCGAACAGGAACGAACAGGAGAGGAAGACAAAGGAAGAAAACACAGATATGAAGAGGAACTAAAAAGAAAAAGGCTCAGAAAAAAAACATTCACATGCTCCAATAACCATAAAGATTGATAAGGTTGTGCACACTGGATTACGGTTTATGGCGTGTAGTCTGCTTTACTACATGTAAAACCATGCGGACAGACAAGAACAAAATCTTAAAACTGGAGATTACATGCTTTCGGTTTATCCAAATCCTCGATTCAGTAGTAAATATGAACCTAATTATTGGCAGCACATCTTGTATAAATGACATATGTCCCAACAGGAATGAATTAGGGGATAAAAAAGGTGGGTAAACTACAACCTTCAGTCAGTGATCATGATAAGAGATCATATTCGTCAATGTGTGCAGCAATTTGCCGACGTCATAAGAAGTCCAAAGTGGGAACGACGATTTCACAAATCTAAATATGAAGCCATGTCCACTTGAGACCCTCTGCCACAGGGAGCATGTTCATAAGTACTGAGGAAAATAATATTTTCTTCTCTCATTGTTTCATTTGAATCATTTGTGGGTGTAAAAACGTATCAACATACATAGTATTCAGTATAGTATTTAATGATGAATTCCAAGCCCAAGATTAGGAAAAAAACACATAACATAGAAATAGACATTTTCCTCCAAGCTATCATCTCATCTAATTCTATAATGTCAGCTTTTACGCAGATGACACTCTATTTTATGCCACTGAATTGTCCAGTTAACTTTTATACTTGACTACAGAGACTTTCTCTACTGTCATGCTGCCCCATCATCACTGAAGCATGAGCCCAGTTTTGTGTTTTATTTCAAAAAGCAAGTATACTAATGATTGTTTTCTGTGTCATCAAACACAGATTGTGGAAAAAGTTTTATCAATAAGACTGTCAAAGCTTCCAAACTACCTCAAAAGCTTTCTTCCCCTCCAGTAAATCTACAGTAACTAAAGCCCTAATTTTAGACATGTGTGCACTAACTGGATTCAGGCACTATGCATCTTTTAGATTGAACAACAAACAATTATCTTGTTGGTTTAATTCCCTTGAGATTTCTAAACTTCATTATCTGACGGTTTCTTTGTTTGTTTGTATTAATTCTTTCTGTCAGATTATTGTTGGGTGCCTGACTTTATATTTGTTGTTTCTTGGATGCCACATGGTGTTTGCTGGGTGTCTGTTGAAAACAAGTTCTCGATTTCAGTAACACTGACTGTAACAAAATGAAATACGTGTCATCAGCTTGTTTGCACTGTAAAATCTGTGGAATCACTGCTTTGGAAATATCATTTCTCATGAGCTGTGGTGTCAATCAAGTGGTTGAACTGTGAGGCAAACAAAAGAGGAAGAGAATGAAGTCTGAGCAAACAAGGAAAGGAGAGTGGGTAGAAACAAGATCGTTAATGATGAGCTGCACACGCACTGATCGGAGGTTGAAGGTAGATGAGGAAATATCACTGGAAAGCTATGTGGGGCAGCAACACACACACACACACACACACACACACACACACACACACACACACACACACACACACACACACACACACACACACACACACACACACACACACACACAGGTCTCTCAACCTTGGGTCGACCACCCATACAGGAAACACACATGCACACACACACACTCCTGTCTCGCCATGATGATGTTATTCATATTTAAAGAGTCGGCCTTCTAAGTGAACACAGCATGGAAGAGAATATCACAATGTGCGCACACACACACACACACGCACAAACACACACACACACACACCCACGCACAAAAACAGGCAGACAGCTTGCTCCTGTCAACACTACAGCTTACTCCAGCCGTTTTCAGACATGAACTCTGGAGAATGTGCAGAGAATTGGGTCTGGACCTTGTGTGTCTGTGTCTTGCGTGTTAGAAACATCATGAACGGACCCACTCGCTCCTGCTGTTTTCCAGAGGCACTCAGACATTTGCGTTTTGACTTACTCTGGCCTCTCCGGAGAATGTCAGGAGTTCAGTGCATTTCTGGAAGCAGCTTTAAAGATGCTGGTTTTACACAGAAAATTGCCAAAACAAACCCCTCTGTAAAGTCTTTATTTTTCGACTTGCACTTGTCAGACACTGACTTGAACCTTTTTCTATTCAAGATCTGTGCTACTAGATTTAAATAAAATCTATATAGACAGATTTAGATTTAAAGATTGTGGCAAACTGCAGAATGATAAGTTTGTCTGATCGTGGTGAAAAAGTCACTTAAGACATCTGGATCCTTAGAGTGTCGACAGAGAAGGAGCAAAAGTGAAGGGGGGAGGAGGGAGGGAATAAATTAGAGGAGTGTTTCGCAGCGCCTCAGGTCTTGGATCCCCCACCCTCCCAACTTCTCCACCTCCTCTTTCTTCCTCTCTTTTTTCCCTCCTCCTCGCCAGAGGAGAACTCCTCCATTCCCTGCATTCCTCTCACATTCCAGCTCTGGGTTTACCTTCTCTACCTCTCCCTCTGCATCAACATCATCTCCTCCTCCTCTCTCGCCCATGGCTATCCGTCTGTCTGTCTCCACCTCTCTCCCTCCAAATCGCCCCTCCTCCTCCTTTTGCCCTCTCCCTCCTCCCTCGCTCTTTCCCAGCATGCTCCAGTAGGCCAGCGGCAGCAGGGGGCTCGCCTGAACCCCCCACCCCCAGCAGGGGCCCTCCAGCTCAGCCTGGCTGGCTAGCAGGCTCCCTGGCACACCTCCAGCACACACACACACACACACACACACACACACACACACACACACACACACACACACACACACACACACACACACACACACACACACACACACACACACACACACACACACACACACACACACACAAGCACACAACTCTGCTTGCTGTCCTTGCCTGCCTTCTCTCTAGCAGCCTCCCTCAGGTCTTTAAACACTTTATTTTTTCTTTCTTACATTTTTTTCTTTAATCATTTAGGTTAAATTTTGGCGACGTCTGATGTGGACGTTGCTGTTCACCAGATTGTGCTCAAATATGACAAACCTACTGTTCCATTCAGGATTTAATTAAAAATTTAAGACAAACTACTATTGTCATAAAATAATAATTAATCCCACAACTTCATATATATTGTTTTATCTTACTATTGCAACAATCACTCACTTAATGTTGGTTTTTCCTTTAGTTTGTGACTTAAGTTATCTTATATCTGTACATATGCGATTGATGTCAACACAAAATGTCGCAGTTATAGTTATGTGTACTAACTGTAGTAAATCATATGCGTAACATACGAATTCACGTCTTTCCTTTTTTTAGACAAAACTACCAATAAGGGTGAGAGAAAGAGAGAGAGAAAGAGAGAGAGAGAGAGAGAGAGGCCCTCAGTAATTTGGTATTTCCTTTTTAGACAGGGGAGGAAGGACCAGTGCTCTCTCTCTCTCTCTCTCTCTCTCTTACACACACACACACACACACACACACACACACACACACACACACACACACACACACACACACACACACACACACACACACACACACACACACACACACACACAGCTCCTTTAATGACCCTTACATCCGGCCTTACAGAGGCCTAAGAATAAAGAGGGGAAACATAAGAGAGGGAAAATAAAAGAAAGAAAGTAAGAAAGAAGGATAGATCGATAGATCGATAGATCGATAGATCGATAGATAGATAGATAGATAGATAGAGTTAAGAAGTGTTAAGTGTGAGTTAAGCTATAAGTTAAGACAGGTATGCACTAAAGGCCAAGGGTGAGAGTCCACACACACACACACACACACACACACACACACACACACACACACACACACACACACACACACACACACACACACACACACACACACACACACACACACACACACACACACACACACACACATACATATACACACACGGGTATGGGAGTTCAGCTGGAGGTTAGACCCTGAGGCTCCATGGCTCAACAGAGACGGAGAGAGAGAATTCATAAGCAGCTGATTCAGCCACTGACGACTGTGATTACTGCAGATGCAGAGGAAAAGAAGGAAAGAGGGAGTTTTCAGCAACATGGTTCTTTTCAAGGGGAACGGGAACAAATTGAAAAGACAGAGATGAGACGTTTGTACGAAAGAAAGATAGAAAGAAAGAAAGAAGGTACTGAGTGGGTGATAATGTCTCTTTACAACTCCAACAGCAGCTGAAGATGTAACTGTGTCTCCACACTGTCCCACACACACACACAGGGCCCTGACCTTGCTGATGGCAGCTGTTGACATCAGTCACACACACACGTATACTCACACACACACGCACGCGCACGCAAACACACAAACACACACACACACACACGGGATAAACAGGATTAAATGGACAACACAGAAGTCTTGATAAATCCTATCCAAGACCTGAAAAACCCCGTCCCCTATTGATTGATTGATTCATTCCTTCCTGTTAGACTATTTAAAACATTTAAAAAAGCAGAGAAAACTCACAAAGTAAGAGATTCGTAACACAACAGGACACACTCTGACTACGTGATAAACTTTTACAACATATTTCTTTGCTCTGTGTTCAACCTTTGCTCAGCTCATTATCTGTTCAACTGAACCAACGTGCTCTTCTGACTCAACAGCTCGCTGAGACCAGTTAGTCATTAAACTCTGCCTCCACACAGATCTAGTTCTCAGTACTCTGCTTAGTCGAGTTAGACATTAACACAGGGCTTTGCCTTTATTTGAGCTTTCTCCTTTGTTTCAAGTTTTCTATGTTTTTTCATCACAACTCTACTACACAAAATTTCACCATAACTGAAAGAAAAAAATCCAAAGTAATTATATGTGAAGTTTTTAAAAATTAAAAAAATTATCAAATTCTAGCTCATCAGAGAAGACAAATTTGTGAAGATGGGGTTCAAACCCAGAACCCTGAGCCGACCGGGCTACTGTCACGTAACGTATATCACATGAAAACAGAAAACAGCTCATATATCATTACAAATAGCTTTAGTGTCAGAAGACAGAACAGATCATTCATAATTCTAAAGGGGAACAAAACAGACAGATGAAGAAAACATGACAGATAAGTGAATGATGAATGATGCAAAATATAATGTGACCTTTCTTTTAAAACTCATGTTGTGCTTTTGGGGTTTTTCCCCCTTTGCTTTCTTTGCCTTGATGTGAATGTCAAAGTTGAGTGCACGTCAAAAATAATTCTTCTCTCCCACATAAAACTGCACGTGAAGAGACTGCAATACCTGTTGGCGTTTGATCAGTGGGCGTTTGACCTTTGGAATTCACATACTACAGTACTACTCTGTCAGAGCTGATTTTCAGATGCTGTAAAACCCCCAGTAATGTCATCATCTGTAAATCAGTTGCAATCAGTTGCAAACGCATTATTAAAATAGCTACGCCCAACGTGGGGCTCGAACCCACGACCCTGAGATTAAGAGTCTCATGCTCTACCGACTGAGCTAGCCGGGCGCATTTTGTGCTAATAGTAGGAGTCCCAACACGTGGTCAGCACCACGGAGAGCACCGACAAAACAAGGACGAGATCAGAATCATCTCAACGGTTAGTGGAGGAAGAAATGATGAGAGCAGATAACATAACCTGAACAGTCATTGAATGAGAGAACGTCTTGTTTTGGATTTTACCGTAAACCACTGCCCTTCGTCTAACGCTCATCCAAAATACGATAAAAAGGTAAATGATTTCCGATAAAATACATTTTTCTTTGTGTTTCTAAGGCTGAGAACTAGAGTTCAGTCAACATCAAGTTTTTCAGTAAACCACATGAGTCTCAGCCGCTGCTGCTATAGAGAGCTGGTGGCCTCTTTATTCAAATGTTATTAATATAGGACCTATCACGTGTCCAAATCCCGTAAGATTCAACACTGCTCTTCTTTTGGGCCGTTAACAATACATGTGGCAAGTGTGAAGCTGATAAGATGAACAGTTCTGGAGATAAACTTTACACAGATAGAGATTTCTGGAATTAGCAGATAGTTGCTTACGTTTTAGCCTCTTTTTAAGAGAGTGACTTCTCAGAGATGCATTCCTGGTTCTGTTAGCTATAAGGTTCACTCAGGCCTAAAGGATAATACACATGTAAACTTAACTAGCTCCCTACATTCAATAGTACATGAACAAAGCCTCCAACAAAACGTCTGTCAGGAGTGGGATTTGAACCCACGCCTCTATTCAGAGACCAGAATTCCCTTTGCTCAGGAAGGAGTGAAGCCTTGAGTCTGGCGCCTTAGACCGCTCGGCCACCCTGACAACTGGAAACTGCACCAGGCCAGCGTCAGTCTGCAGGGTGCTCACGTCAAATCTCTCATGTTCAGAGGTGGTTACTGTAAAGACTTTTTAATTGCCAGCATTGGAAATACATCTTTCTATCTATCTAATGGAAGAATGAATGGACAGACAACAATGAATGAGTGGACAGATGGACTGGTGGACGGACAGAAAGCTGAAGGATGGATGGATGGACGATGGAGGGGTGGGGGGGATGTTTGACGTCTTTGATCCTCCCAGCAGAAATAATCAACAAAGCCCTGGAGCAGGCCAGCTAGACCCAGTGTGTGTGTGTGTGTGTGTGTGTGTGTGTGTGTGTGTGTGTGTGTGTGTGTGTGTTTTCTGGCTACATGCCAGGACCAGCTCCCCAGGAGAGAGATCAAAGACTGTGCTCCCTCTCTCTCCCTCTCCCTCTGTCTTCATCTACCTCTCTCACTCATATTTCTCACACTCCCTCCTCCTCCTCTGTTCTCCCCCTCTCTCTCTCTGCCTCTCTCTCTCTCTCTCTCTCTCTCTCTCTCTCTCTCTCTCTCTTGAAAACACTCGTTATTGCTTTTCATGATTTCTTTGACGTTCCCTCTCTTTTTTACCTGAGGGCAGAGAACTGGACGAGAACCGTTTCCTATGCAAAACAGAAATGAAAAGACAAGACAAGACGGAGAGATGAAAAGAGCGAAGGAATGAAAATAAGTGGGGAAAAATAGAAAATGCTGGTTGCACTGGTGTTTTAGAAACACACAGGAACACACACACACACACACACATACAAAAACCTGCCAGAACAAATGGTCCCATGACAACCTGGCAACTACGAGAGCTTTGATGCACAGGTCAAGAGAGAGAGAGAGTGTGTGTGTGTGTGTGTTTGTGTGTTTCAGGCTGTTATTTACCTTTAAGTCGGACAAATCTCATGACAACAACAACTTAAATGTCAGACACATGATTGAATTAGCCCATTGGTAAAATACTCTGCTGTTTTAAATTAAAAGCTCGTCTCTGAAAACACAAAAATGTTGGAAACAGCCGCTCTCTTATCTTTGACATTTAAAAAATAAAGCATTCCACTTAATTGACCAATCAAATCTAAGGTTATATCATTGGTTCATTGTCTGGTCAAGCAATTAAGTCTTAACTGAGACAACGGTAACTGTCTCTTCATATGATAATATGTTCACAATAGACCCTGTTGACTTTTGGACTCCACTGTATGTAGAAGTTCTCAAGTTGTTGTTTTTTAGAAGTCATTCTGTGCGGCTGAAGTTCAGACTCATCTCACTTATATTATTATAAGCTGCTTGTGTGTCCGAGTTATTTTCCTACAACATCTTCTGCAACGTTTCCTGCCACCCCCCTGGTAAGTTATCCAGAAAATCCAGATGTTGTGTCAATGACATTTCAAACATGTGACAAATGCAAAACTGAAAAATAAAAAAAGATCACAAATAAAAAGAGGTGTCACACTCGTA
Organism: Hippoglossus hippoglossus; assembly: GCF_009819705.1. Classification (NCBI taxonomy): domain Eukaryota; kingdom Metazoa; phylum Chordata; class Actinopteri; order Pleuronectiformes; family Pleuronectidae; genus Hippoglossus; species Hippoglossus hippoglossus. The sequence goes on from NC_047173.1 coordinate 10,702,708, forward strand.
GAAGACGTAGAACTTTGACGATAAGGGCTGGCGGCAGTCACGATGTGCTGTGTAAGTACGTTTATTTATATTCCCTTGATTTAATGTTGGTTTTATTTGTTTGGTCACATTTACCAACCTTTACTTGAACGTTTCGGACATTTTCCTGTAGTTGAGAACGCGTCTGACAATCTCCTACCGACTTCTTTATATGTGAAAGTCAAACAGCTACACACAGGTGTTGTGTTTCCCAACATGCTACTCAATATTGTGTCTTCATTTTTCGTTTGCAGCTAAAAAAAAGTCATAGTGGAGATGATGTTACTTTGGATGCTGCCCGACACGGTGCTGTTCATCATCACAGGAACAAGGATTAAACTCTTCCTCTTTTTCCTCCATCTATACTTTCACACCATTATCTGACTGGTCATATTTCCTCTTCCTCTTTCTGCCTTTTTTAGCACAATGCAAATAAGAAACTTGATCCCACTCCCACCTTTCCCGACCAGTCCCTCTCTGACCCTCTCTCTTTCTTTTCTTCTCCCCTCTCTTTCTGCCTCTTTAGCTCTGTCACTCCGCTCTCTCCTCCTCTGCCTCCCCTTCCCTCTCATCATCCTCATCTCTCCCTCTTTCTCGCCCCACCATCTCTCTTTTTCCTCCCCTCTCTGTCGTGTTTTTGTCCCTCACCCTTTCTCCCTCTCTCTCTCTCCAGCAGTAGTCATTCTACTTATAGCCTCGCCATAAATCAACCTGTCATTCTCCGTCATGCTCGCTGGATCTCACTGGGGCTCGTGGTGCGTGCACACACACACACACACACACACACACACACACACACACACACACACACACACACACACACACACACACACACACACAGGGGGGAGCCCACACATATACAAGCTCAAACACAAGCACAGACACACAAATACAGAGAAGAATCAAGACTCGGAGCCATCAAACACACACATACACAAACACACACACACACACCCATCGTAAAAAACAAAAATGTTTAATTTAAGGAAACGCAGAATTGATTGAGAAGGAAGATGAACGTAGATTTAAGAAAAGATAACAGAGACATCTCCACCTGTTCCCATACCACAGACACACACACACGCAGACACACGCACACACAAGCGCACACACCTCATTAGGACCAGGCTTTGGTCCCCATGAGGTCTTCTGGTCCTGACAAGCTCAGTGTTTATGCTGGAGAAGGTCCTCTATGTACAGCAGCTACATTATTATTCAAGGCAACTCAGACCACTTGGGTAAGATCACAGAAACAGTGAGGTCTTGGTATAAAAACACTAACTTACTAACTTTAACCAAATGCTTCAGTAGCTTATTCCCAAAACGTTACGTCTGGAATCGGATCATCCAGCTCCAACCTCCTCTCAGTGACATGTGTGAAGGATAATGATGTCACACTATTGAAGAAAAGCTTCCAATAATTTCAATAATTCACAGCTCCACCGATTCTAATTCCTCCACATTGTATTTGAAAATAAATGATCAGCATATAAATGTATTGTGAAGGAGACTAAAGTGTCTCCATCTTCCCCTCCATCTCTTATTTTTCAGACTCTGCTCTTCTCTCGTTCCCGTGGTCGTTTTCTCACAGATAAACATCTCCTCTCGTCCTCCTCTCTTCTCTCTCTCCTCTTACACCTCTTCCTTATTCTAACTCTCCATGACCAACGCAAGAGCCACATAAAGACCCTTAGGAGATTTCATGGGGCTTTGTGTTTGTTTACGCGTCTGTGTGTGTGTGTGTGTGTGCGTGCGTGCGTGCGTGCGTGCGTGAGTGCGTGTGTGTGTGTGTGTGTATAGACAACAGCACATGTGGCATGCAAGGTCACGTAATCCTGTGGCCTCCAGATACCGTTATTGACACACACACGGCACTCTATGACCTGCACTGCCCTTGCACACACACACACACACACACACACACACACACACACACACACACACACACACACACAGAGAGAGACACGTCCTAGTATAACCCACAGTGCCCTCAGCATTGTACAGACAGTGAAACAGATACTTTCTGGATAAAACTTCTCTTGAATGTTGTTCTTTGTGTCTTTTACAAACTGGTATCCAAATCATATAAAAACAGCTGATCCTACAAACTTATTGCTTGTGTAGTCACAGATGAATCTAGCACAATGTAACACTGACATACAGTTGATCTGAGTCCTGTTGGATTAACATTTGCTCAAACTTACAGTGGTCAGCGGTTTCAAGAATTGAAGTTTTTCTTCTTTCCAGTCAAACTGTATGTTTGTGGACGTGTTTTAAGATTTATGAGCTGGTTGGTTTGTGCCACAGACAGAAAAGTCAGAAAGTGTTGAGAGACGAACTGTCACACTGTTGGTTTGGTTCTTCTTTGATGGGGTTTGTTGTCTCGGAGAAAAACATATAGAATAACAGCAGCATTCAAATGAAGCACAGAAGAAAACAAATGCACACGCACAGATATAGATTGCCAAGGTCACATTTCACTGTGTATCGTATACAAGACCTCCTCTTTCTCTCTGCGCTCCACTGCTCTCCTCCTCTTCCTCCTCTGCATTCCTCTCTCCTCCTCCTCCCTCCCATCCCACACACACACACACACACACACACACACACACACACACACACACACACACACACACACACACACACACACACACACACACACACACACACACACACACACACACACACACACACACACGGTCTCTCCAGAGATGTGTCCGTTGCTCTGACCTCTCTCTCTCCTGGGAGAGCTGGCTGTCTGCTCTGCTCTCTCTTTTTCTCTCTTGGCCTCACACTTTCTCCTTCTCTCCCCCTCTGTGTCTTTCTTCGTCTTCTTCTTCTCTCTGTATCTCTCTATCTATTGATCTATCTCTCTAATCTTCTTTTGTCTCCTACCTCTCTCATCCTCTCCTTGGTTTCATGTCTCCCTTGCTCTCGCATCCTCTTATCTCTTCATCCTCTCTCCACTCAATCCCTCACCTCCTCTCATCTTCCCTCCCTTCGCTGTCTTTTTAACCGTTCCCCTTCCCCCCCTCTTTTCCACCCACGCCCCATCTCCTGCTTTTCTCTCCGTCCCTCTTTTAATATTTCTCTCTCTCTCTGGGCTTTCATGGTGCTGGTGAGACTGCAGGGCTCAGTCTGGGGCTTCTTGCCCAGTTCATGCTGCCTCTCTCCAGGCACGGCGCCCACAGAGGGTGGGCAAGGCTGAAGGAGAGCTGGAGGGGTCTGTGTGTGTGTGTGTGTGTGTGTGTGTGTGTGTGTGTGTGTGTGTGTGTGTGTGTGTGTGTGTGTGTGTGTGTGTGTGTGTGTGTGTGTGTGTGTGTGTGTGTTTGTCTGTATCCAGTGATGGGGAAAGGAGGATAGAGACAGAAGAAACAATGGAGAAGAATAGATTTCTGTTGAGTCACACTTTGCTGGCTGGAGCATTACTGTGGCTACAACAGCACTATAGTGTGTGTGTGTGTATGTGTGTGTGTGTGTGTGTGTGTGTGTGTATGTGAGAGTGAGAGTGAGAGTGAGTGAAGGTTGTTTTTTCTAGCTCAGGAAACTACAGTATCTATAAATACAATAGAATTTATAGCAACTCTTGTCTTATATTTGCTTTGTATGAGCTTTGGATATTTCTCCTGGTTAAGATAAGGGCTGATTATTCAATCATCAATTAATCTACTTTCTTAATCAAAGTGAGGCAATAGAATCAGAGGAGTGACCATCAGCCTGCGCCACAGACAGAGATCATGCACTGGTTGTTTTAAAATGGCCACATACGCATGAACTGAATTGGGGCGAAATGGTCCTTTAGAGCAACAAATACTCAGACAATCAGAAAGCTTTTAAAGCTGGCAACAGTTTCAATGTAATTATCTAAACCTTAAGTATTCTCATTATCTAGCTGCAGACCCCTCACTGCAGCAGGAAAAACCAAGCATGCACAATAACAGAAAATTCACAAGGTAAAATTCATTCTGCAAAACTGTGGTAGACGTTTCAAACCTGCCTGATGATCTGACTGCTCACGGTTCTGCTGGATTGGTTTTTACAGTATTTTAATTATCTATATCCATGACGTGAACATTTTCACCTTAATATAATTTTTGGCCACGTCGCTCTGGCCGACCTGAGGCAAAAAGTAAAAATACACAACCAGAATTATCCTGAAATATTATTCCTGGGGAGAGATAACAGCATCAGTGTGTGTGTGTGTGTGTGCAGCTATCAGCATCACTCTCAGCATAGTCACACGCTGCACGCACACACACACACACACACACACACACACACACACACACACACACACACACACACACACACACACACACACACACACACACACACAGTGACAGCATCAGCACACCTGTACCCAGCTGCACGCAGAGAACAACAATTCCCCTGCTGGTCACTAATGGTACAGGCCTGCTGGAGAGGAATCAAATGGCCTGGAACCAACCAGGCATGATGGGAGAGGGGAGGGGGGAGAGGGGCAGTGGTCAGATGGAGGGAGAGAGGGAAGAAGGGGAAGGAAAGTGGGATGAAGGAGGGGTGGGGGGAGGAATGATGGCCGTGCATTCTGAAATTAATTTGGTGAAAGACGCCAAAACAAAAAAAGAGTCTTCACGGGACAAAGAAAGAGGGAGTGAGGGGGGGGGGAGAGTTCACACCAGTGTTTAAAATGTCGCCTGTAGCTGTCATCTCTTTATTTATCTCCTCACTCTCTTTTCTCAACTCTCACTCCTTCTCTCTGTTTCACTCCAGCTCCATCCCTCCCTCTCCCTCTCCCTCTCTAACCTCTCACCCCTGTCATCTCTCTCTCTCTCTCATGTCCAGTCTGTCAAGTGGGGAGTTCCAGTGAGGTAGCGCCATCTGTCTGTGTCCATTGTTACTGCAGTTAAAAACTTCAGTCCCTTTGAAGCAAAGGAAATACAACTTTTTGAACTAACTCCTAAGCTTGGAAAATAAGGATGAATTTTAATGTTTGTGTTTTCTATGCACACGAAAATCTTGCATGCAAAGATATGAAGTTATGAGGATAAATAATGTTTGATGACAGCGGCGTCTTGTTAACTTATGTGGAGTTTAAATGGTTTGTCGAGGCAAAAAAACGAATTAACCATGAAAAAAATAGATGAATTGAAATTATTAATAATTACTTTAAGTTACTTAAAATATACGCTAAATTCAACATGTAAATCCAAAACTTTAAGATTTTTTGAATGGAATATGTGAATTTTAAAACTTCGAAGTTTATTCCTGACCTCACAAATAGTTGGAATTTAATTCTAACTCATGCTCCAATAAAATTAGAAGTTTTATAAAGATAATACAGGAAATTAAAGTAAATAAGTAAATTTTTTTATTAAATTTAATTAAAAACAAATCTCAATACTGTCTTTAAATGTAACCCACACATCAAAACAAGAATCCCTTGGTTGCACTGATGAAATCTGTAATGACTGTTTATGGGGCTGCTTCATATTTTCAGTGTGAGCATCAGTGTGATGTCTCCAGGTGCTGCATGCAAACACAACGTGCTGGGGAGACAGATCCCTGCACATTTATTGAGCGTAATAACGCAATTCTGATCTGGTTTCAGGCGGCGTGCACGTCTGACAGACGACGCAGCAGCGCAGCAGTGGCAGATGTGAAATATTTGCTGCTACCGCTGCACGTGTTAAAATATGCAGGATAAGATGCAGGATGAGATTCAGGAGATATGACAGCAGAAGTGTTTTTAACTCCTCTGCATCCAAACATTAACGGAGAGTAAACGCTTTAAGAGAGTGTTTTCAGGGGGATGGGAGAGTATAGTTCATTCACTAGTCAGATTTTAAGTCCCTAACTCAGATTAAGATTTTGTCCCTCATTAATCCAAACACAGGGATTTAGCAGCTTCAAGAAAATGATGCTTAGTAGTGGGTTTCCAGTAACAACAGCAGCAACCTGCTGTCCAGAGGAAAATGTCAATATTAGATCTGCAAACACAGGATTCTGTCCAGTGCAAACAATACTTTCATTATACACACACAGAGAAAACACAGCTGGGCCTTTTTCTTTCCTTGCAATACAATATGAACATTGTGTCATTAAAGTCAGTTACTTCAGTGTAATAAAACGTGTTTTGGGACATTGTGCAGCCTGAAAAATGGACTCCTATGAAGGCAGTAACTTCATGAAGGTTACCATGGTAATTAGACTGCACGTTTTTCTATGTTGATTTTGAATTGAATATTAATATCCATCCCAATGCCAATATTTGACTGTAACTATATACATTTACTTTGCTTTGATAAATGCAGTTCTCATCATTTTATCAGTTCAGTTGGAGGTTTACAGGGTACACCCAGACCCAGAGGTAGACCCAGAACCTGCTGAGGGACTACATATCCCATCTGCCCTGGGAACGCCTCAGAATCCAAAAGAAAGAGGTGGACAGTGTGGGAGAGAGACCTGAGCCCAGATTAATTGAAGACAGTGAACGAATGGATGGATTTGGGATGGATGTTGGGTTTGTAACTAGGGAACAGTGTCACCGGTCTTTTTCCAACAGTGGTTAAATATTCAATCCAAATTAAAAAAAACAAGCACTGATTATTCACGTCTATTCGTGAAATAAGAAAGACGGTTTCTTTAATGTTAGGATTGTGCAACGGTCCACAACTTAACTGCAGCCTGTGCACACTGGATGTTATAAACTGTAAAAAGTAGCTCAGCGTCATCAAACCACAAACAAAGTGGACAGACACAGATTGAAATAGTCTCCTTGTTATCTGGCAAAGAATCCGTGTCCTCTCCTAACGCAATGCAGTGCTCCGCTCCTCTCGGTCCAGGCTACAGGCGACGGCAGCTACAGTCAGTGCACTTCCTCATAAATCATTTCAGCCAATCAGTGATGGATGGCTTTAAAAAACTAAAATGTGTGTGTGTGTGTGTGTGTGTGTGTGTGTGTGTGTGTGTGTGTGTGTGTGTGTGTGTGTGTGTGTGTGTTTGTGTGTAAATCAATGTTGTCTGCTACCTCTGTGATTTTGTTTTTTACCAGACAACAGACTAATGCTTTGTCGATCCTTCATCTACACGTAAACACTGCAGTGGAGATGTGGGATAGAGAGAAGGTGGGAGAAAGAACGGGGAAAGAAAGAGAACTAAAGGAGAAGAAAGACACACAGACAGGGTTGGCGATAGAATGATGGAAAATAAAAATTCAAGAGCGAGAGAGGAGAGAAGATAGTGGGAATAAATTTGATTTGATCCTCTCTTCTGTATCTTTCTCTCTTTCGCGCTTGTGTGTGTGTGTGTGTGTGTGTGTGTGTGTGTGTGTGTGTGTGTGTGTGTGTGTGTGTGTGTGTGTGTGTGTGTGTGTGTGTGTGTGTGTGTGTGTGCACTGATAGAGGTGCTGGTTTTGCTTCAGGTTGGATATTGGCTACAGAAAAAACACACTCAGTAATTATCTAGAAAGAGCACCTGCATGGGCACTGGGAATCTCATTATATTATAACCACCAGCACCTCGTCCAACACACACACACACACACACACACACACACACACACACACACACACACACACACACACACACACACACACACACACACACACACACACACACACACACACACACACACACACACACACACATACGGGAGAGGGAAAATTAGAAGACAAAAAGGGTTGAGGAAAGAAGAGAAACAACAAACTTAAATGAACATTGCCATTTTTTCACATGACTTGATTTCTAAAAGTCTCCATCCAGACAGACGGCAGCACTGCTCGTAAAGATAAAGTTATATTGAACTCAGTTTTCATGATGAGCTTCCTCCTGTTCGTTCTTCCCTTCATCTGTTTTGCTTTGATCTGTTGTAGTAGCAGACAATGACCAGTAAGAGGCAGCGTTTCCTCTCATCTGACTGACTAAATGTTCCCTGTCACTTGTGTTTTTTTTTTGTATTACCTTCACTCTTTCTTTTCTCTGCATCTGGATTCATGCGTTCTGCCCACCCCCCTCTCCACACACACACACACACACACACACACACACACACACACACACACACACACACACACACACACACACACACACACACACACACACACACACACACACACACACACACACACACACACACACACACACACACACACACACACACACACACACACACACACACACACACACACACTCAAACCATCTGCAGGGTGAGCATGTTAATCACAGAAGCAAAAACAGGTGTGTGTGTGTGTGTGTGTGTGTGTGTGTGTGTGTGTGTGTGTGTGTGTGTGTGTGTGTGTGTGTGTGTGTGTGTGTGTGTGTGTGTGTGCGTGTGCGTGCAGAGGACCACCCTGCTGATTTGAGCTGCTTCACTCATTGGTGCGTATCGACTCTGACAGTGACAGAGTGAAATGATTTACAGTGAGTGACCACAGCAGGAGGGTGCAGGACTCAGACAGTGCCCCACCCCGAGTCATCTTAGCCCATGTCGATCAACACTAACGCCCTGATGATTTACAGTACACAGTTCAAACTAAACTACCGTTACTGCTACACAACATGTGTGTTATCAAACCACTGATACAAAAGAAGTCTGTTTCTATGTAGAGACCATGTTCAGACTTGGCATCAACATTCGTCCACAGTGATCCGATCACAAGTGTTCAGCGGTGCAGGTGTGAACGCACACAAACACGTCATTAATGCTTACGGAGGTTTGATGTCTCGCACCACATCGGGAGGTGTTCAAACGACGTACACAATTATATGCATAGAGAGCGTAGAGGGTAGTTTTAATCACAAGTGGTCACAGGAGACACATTTAGGAACGTCTTCTTACGACAAGCATTCTTCAAGCTTTGAAGGGAAATGTCTTCAACTGATCCTGGCAGCAAAGAGATGCAACAAAAGTGATCAAGGCTACAGCCGGTCCAGCACGACACTGTCGGGGTCGTCCAGGTTAGCTCCACTCTGGGCGATGGTGTTTTAAGAAGGAAGGAAATCAATCAGTGGAGTCTTTGAAGTGCACAAGTGTTCATAGCTTAGGTTGACTTCTGAAGGGCCCTCACACACCAATCAACCACCAACAAGAGTCCACAGACTTGTTCCAGCCCTGTGTTGTTTCTGAGATCATGACTCAGACACTATAGCTGGAAATTGAAGTCACCAAACTACAAACTTACATGCAGCTGACCATGACTCCTATGAACAGGCTGCACCTGAAGACAAATTCTAAAGAGTCTTTACATCAATAACACCTCAACAGACAACTGCCTGCAGGGGTACAGTTCACAGCCGTGAGTGGATGACATAACAGCACAAAAATAGCCCGGCTAGCTCAGTCGGTAGAGCATGAGACTCTTAATCTCAGGGTCGTGGGTTCGAGCCCCACGTTGGGCGAAGCAGTTTTCTTTGTCGTAGATGTAGTAGTACACAAGAATTCAGAACATAAAGATGACAACACGTTCTAGTATCAGTGCACAGCTATAAATGTGTTATAACACGCATCTGGGACCCGGTCACTCTGACCATGTTTGAGGGTGGCAACATGTCTTCGTGATTTTATGTATCTTAATAATAGATACAATAACTTCACTCATACCGCACCTTTAAGAACAATGAGCTTCACAGAGAGAAGAAGGAAAAACAAGACTAGAATGAATACAATGTGATTTAAAATCCAATAAAGCAAATGGGCCACATTGACTGTTACAGTTTCATAATGGACCAAAGGAATTTTGAAACTTCTCAGTGTTTCCCATTCTCTGAATTATTTGTAAGCATCGTCACGATATCAACACCGACACTGATAGAATTATATTTTAGCAGGATGGTAATAACATAATATTTTGAACCCTCGAACAAAACAAAAAAGTGCTTTTTTATTAAGCAAGTGTAGCCCGGCTAGCTCAGTCGGTAGAGCATGAGACTCTTAATCTCAGGGTCGTGGGTTCGAGCCCCACGTTGGGCGACAGTTTTACAGTAACATGGTGGTTAAACTGATCAAGATCTTTAACTACACAACAAACCTGTTTGCAGCTTAAGCTCTCACTTCATCTGAGCTCAATACATACGAGTAAAAAGTGAGAGTTAAAGGTTCAGTGTGCAGAATTTAGTGACACCTAGTGGTGAAGATTCATGTTGCAGCTGAATACCCCTCACCTCACCCTCCCCTTCCAAACATTAAGAGACCCTGTGGTAGCCTTTAGTTGTCATAAAAACTCAAAAGATGCTTAGTTTGTCCAGATTGGGACCCTAACCCCCTAACCCTAAAACATGGCTGCCTCCAAATGCAGAGGGAGGGTGAGACAAAAACAGAGAATGGGCTTATTGTAGTGAACGTAAATAAGATTCTTGTCCCCATCTGTTTGGATCTGCAGCCTACACTGACTGTGTGTGTGTGTGTGTGTGTGTGTCAGACTTCCA